>NC_056544.1:28084154-29506654 GCF_910596095.1 Thunnus maccoyii | reverse complement strand
CATTGTTTACTTCACATTAAAGCTTTGCTTTCATACCGAACAATTCAACCACTCAACAACATACACTTTAAGTGTACACTCAGCATCGTCTTCATCAGCGCTGACGGCCGACATTAAGAAGCTTTTAACGGTGTGAGGATGATGCTCTCGCTCTTGAGTGCTGCTTCGGGAAACGCTCTTTGAAAACCCTCGACTTCTAAGATCGGTCGTTAAGGGGAAGCAGATTTTCTCATCTTTTACGGCTGTTGGACAAAAATAAATTGACTGTCTGCACAGCCGAGATGTTTTCATTAATAAATACTCATATAATAATAATAGCTGCACATAATCTAAAACTAAGTATATTAATTAAAAACTGTATTTGGGAGCGTCCTGCTGGTCGGGAGGTTCAGGACATTGATCATGTGATCACTAAGTGTCTGCTCTGAGTGCCCTTCATTTCCTGTAAGCTTTCTACCATCTATCTAATGAAAAAAGGCAACGATACCACAATATATATATAAATATATTTCTTTAAAACTGTATTTACTAATTTTAAGAGACTCTGAGTACAAACAACAGGATTTATGGGTCATTCTAAACATCAATGACCTTGTGTATAAGCCAGCTACAGCACTGAAACTACTAACAATTATGTTTATTATCAATTAAACTGATGATTACTGATTATTACTTTATTGTTTTATTGAACCAACAGTCCAGAATCCAAAGATAATGTTAATAATGTCTTGTTGTTGTTGTTTACTGTGATTGTGATGTCTGTATTACTTGTTGTCTGTATGAGTTGATCTGGTGGCAAATGAGTTTCCTGATTAGGGATTAATAAAGCTGTCTAATCTAATCTGATCTAATCTAATCTAAAGATAATCAGTCTACTATCATGTATGACAAGGAGAAGCATAAAAGTCATCACCTTTAAGAAGCTGGGACTAGTAAATATTTGGCATTTATGCTTGAAAAACAACAAAATAGTTGGCGATCAGGTTTGTGTCGACTGACTAATCGATCAGTCGTTGCAGCTCTACACATTCTTCATTCATAAAAACAACAAGTAGAGCTACAAATCAGCAGCATCATACTGTGGCCCATCCCTCACTTGTTATGATAACATGAAATCTTTTTGCCACGGCAGCGATTGGCCTCCGGGCCCGCCAGTCAAGCAGAACCGGGCGGCTGATTGGACGGCGGGGGGGGGGGGGACGAGTGGGCTCGATAGTTCATACAGGGAACAGATCAATGGCGGCCGCCGTGCAGGCTCGTTCACCGAGACGCAGAGCTGGACTGTGTTAGCCTCCCTTACTCCGTCACTGTCACACACACACACACACACACACACACTACGGGATACGACAGCCACACACAAATTTTAGAAAAAACAGCCCCCTACCCGACTCGTTGTTCTCTGAATCCATCTTGATGGAGGCGAAGCGGAGGACGGCCTGCCAGGTGGACCTCGACGCCACAGTCTCTCTCTCTCTCTCTCTCTCTCTCTGTGTGTTTCCACCCTCTCTTTCTCTCCCTCTCTCTCTCTCTCTCTCTCCCCCTCACACACTGACTCTCATCTCTGACCTTGCAGTGTTTGTGTTTCCCCTCGCCGGCAGCAGCAGCAGCAGCAGCAGCAGATCTGCTGAAGGCTGCAGGTGAAGCTGCAACGCTGCAGAGTCGAGTCCAAACGGCTAAAATGCTCAAAACCCCCCCCACTCGGTACCGATCCACCCCCCACCCACCCCCGAGGGATGAAGAGGAAACATGCACGCTGAAGAGATGACATGAATGATGTGTGTGTGTGTGCTGAAGGTGTTTTAATCATCCTGATTGGACTGTAATTATGCAGATTTACTGAGAGAGACTGCAGTTGAAGGAATTTAGCATTTCCAAATGTGGATGTGTGTGTGTGCACAAGTGTGAGTGTGTGTGTGGGTTAGTGTCTCTGTGATTGTGTAACTAGGCAAGTTTTTTTCAGTGTGTGCACATTTTTTTTTTACGTGTGTGTTTGAGTGTTTAACTGCTATCAGTGTGAGGACCAGCAGGATATTCTGGAGAGCAAGGACAGTTTTGTAAAATAAAGTAGTTTTTTTGGAAATTGAGGAGATTTTTTACTAAAAGTATGTAAAGTAAGGAAGTTTTTGTGTATGTTTTTTTTAAGATAGCAAGAGGAAAGTGAGGACAGTTGTGGAAAGCAAGGATATTTGGGAGAGTGAGAATATTTTTGTAAAGTGAAGACATGTTTTTGGAAAGTATGACCATTTTTTTGTACTTTTTCGGATAGTGAGAACATTTTTTGCAAAGTTAGGACACTTGTGGAAAGTAAAGACACTTAAGTAAGCAGATTTTAAGAAGCCTCACGTCTTCAAAAGGTGCGTTTGAGACGTGATTTTAGGGTTAAGCTTATTAGATTCAGAGGCTAAGAAACACGTCATGTCGGTGAGAGTCCTCACTAGTATATAATACAAGCGAGTGTGTGTAACAGTCACAGATGGCTGCAGCAGATACCGTCATGCAACACACTAGTCAGACAGCTCAGACACTAATTTTAGTCTGTCAGAGCTGAAAACACACTGAACAAAACATAAAATCACAGAGATGATCGATATTTCCTCAAAAAACATCCAACTGAAATGTTCTTTTTCCTGAACTACAACATACTTTTCATGAAAATGCTTCAAATAATGCTTTTCAGTGAACCAAACCTGGGAAAGTTCCTGATGAGGAAACACTCCATGTGTCTATTATCAGACCCCAGGAAGCAAACAAAGCGCATATTGAACCATATTTTGTTGTTTAATTCAGAGGACTTCAAGGAAAATCAACTTGCGAGGTGTCAAAATACCAGCAGAATGGTAAATGGTAAAGCACTTTTTACACTACGAGTCACATTGACCCGTTCACACACATTCACATGCAGATGGTACAGCCGTCAGGAGCAATTTAGGGTTCAGTATCTTGCTCAAGGACACTTGAGAAGCCGGAGGAGCCGGGAATCGAACCGCCGATCTCCCGACCACCCTGCTCTACCTCCTGAGCCACAGTCGCTCCATAAGAAAACACTGTTTTCCTCTTGAAGTAAATTTGGCTTCACTCGACCTACATGTCACTGATAAACTAGCACATTTTAGCCAAACAGAAAGACTGACATGCATTCACAGACATAACACTGTCAATAATTATACATACATCAGAGTTTCTGTTTTATTTCATCACTTTGCTAACAATAAAATAAATGACTGAGCTCCGGGTCTCCCTCCCCTCTCCTCCTCTGCCTCCAGTCAGTGTGTTCAGACATTTTTTTTTTTTTTTTTTTTCCATAAACAGCATTTCACATCCAAAAAAGGACAGACTGCAGAGCCGGAGGGATCGCACAGCGAGCGCCTGGACTGCTACTGTGTTAATCACATGTGCTCTGAAAATAAATACATGAGACGCTGAATGTAGACGAGGAGAAACAAGGACGTGACATTCAGAGCAAACACGGACAACACTCGCTCTTCATCATCACGAACCCTGCTCTCTGCTTTTATAACGGATCATTTAGGAGCAAAAAAAACTTCTATTTTCATTCAGTACACTGCGTGTTTTAATTCTAATATAACAGTAGTTTCTAGCATCTGAGTGGGAACCAGAAAGGTGTCGACTGAAGTAAACAAGTCATTTCCATTTTACATGCTGGTGTGCTATGATGCTCAACATCTCAGTACCGAAAACCTGTCTGATGTCGATAGACACAAGCAAACATCCGGATACGAAAACAGGCTGGGGGAAAAGTGTAAAATCCTCTCAAAAAGTGCAGGAAAGCAGCGAGCCGAGCGTTACACAACAAGGAGACAAAGATAAAAGCTTCCCTCTCTGCAAAGATGCGACCGCGGAGGAAACAGAGGGAGGCGCATCTCCTTTGAAGTTATATTTAGGCCAAATCCTCCTTTGCAGAACAAACCGTCTTCCACTATGCATACAAATCACAGCCAACAACTGAGGGAGGAACCGTCCTGAGAGCACAGGAACCGACTGCACACGCATACAATTAGCCGGCGGAGCATCAAAACAACACAGGCCAGCCGGGTTTGATTGACTTTGATTCCTTCTGCATCCCAAACGCTCCTGCTCCACCTGGGATACAGATGCATGATGATGGGTGACGAGAGGTTCTCATCGGACACAACTTTGAAGATCTGAACACACAGAGAAACCTCGCTGCAGGTGGTCCTGATCCGTTTAGACACATTTACAACAAACTGGAAACCGTTTCAAATACACATAGAAGACGATTTTAAAGTCCAACTGCAGTATTTCTGTCTGCTACAGCGACATATCTGCTCTGTAAATCACTTCCTGTGTTCTCCTTTGAGATATAAAAGGGAGAAACTGATGTTTTGAATTAGTGTCATGATGATGCTGGACAGCTGGAGTCCTTATTTCCATACAGCAAGTCAACTGTTGCATAAAGCGATAACATGTCGTTTATCACAGGCAGAGCAGACGGTCACACTGAGCCTGATTGCATCCTGCTCCGCAACACAAGAGCCACAGACTCTGAACAACGACCAACGTTAGCTTTCCTGCTAAAGTCTCCTTCTTATCTAACTTACAAACATGAACACACGTCTTGTCCTGCAGCTTAGCTTGTTGAACGAGCCACCAAACAAACATTCACCAGGCTAGATAGCTAATTAGCTGTTTTAGCTGCAGCACATTAGCCTGTAAACATAACTGCAGATGTCACTTCAGATCTGTTAGATGCTGGTTTGGTAGTTGCTCTTTAAAATCCCTGTTAGCGACACGCTATCTGTCCATGACTTGTAGCTACAGCAGTTTGTTTACTTCGTCTCCGTTCATATGATGTCACCGGTGGTCTGCCAGGTGCTGTCAATCAAACACAGACACCTACACGGCCCCTCCCATTATTTTTGACAGCATAAAAGGGACTAAATGTGATACAAGTTGAACTTTAATGGAAACAAACCTGATTAACCTGATAACAAGGTTGGGAATGTTTCACCAGTGTGACCAGTCATCACATGAGTAACAACATTACAATTACAATACCACGTCATGTCAATAAACATTTCAGTGTTCTGACAACGTGACAGCTGTCTTACAAACTGAACATTAGTCACAGTGTTATAAAGATAAAAGAGGGACAACACGTGTTTTATTCTGAGCTGACGGTTTTTTTTTATGATTGCTTCTTTTCATTACTTCCTTGTTGTAAGTAGGGATGTTCCAGTCAAGTTTTTCAGGCCCAGTTTCTGATACAAGTCCTTTCATTTTGGGTATTCTGCTGTTACAGTGTGATACTTGTATTTACATAGCAGAGAGATATGCAGGATCCTGGTTCAAAAGTCATAAACCGATAAGCTTAAATGACTAATCTGATATGAACAAGACTTTAACTGGATGTGACTCATGAAGTTGACGTGATGCAATCCTTTGGAGAGAAGACCTCTCACTCTGTTGGAATTGTAGGAACTACAGAAACACTCAAAGCTGAACTGATGACGATGATGATGATTGATGACAGAGAGCAAACAAACCTGACAAACAACCACTTTTAATTGTTGCATGTAATCAAATTACTCACGGGATTAAAATTAATTAGCTAAAGCTGATGTGACCTGCCGCTGTCAACATTTGTCATTTTAAGTGTCGGCTTCATTTTAGCTGATACGGATCCTTTAAAATATGCGCCCGGATTTGCCCCGATACAGATCAGAGCAGCTCGGGACACGTCTAGTTCTCTAGAGTCACTCCGGCTGACTGTTTAACTCAAAGTGCTGCTAATGAGAATGTATTTCTTAGATGTTCTCGGATGAAACAGAGAAGTGGGTGACTGCGGTGAAAAGCTGATCATTTGGGGCCACAGCTGTCACATTTTGTAAAGAACTGTAAAAGACACTTTAACCGCCTGTTACACAATTCTGCAAAGAAACTGTTTCCGGACGGAGGTGAAGACGACTCGATGTGTCGCTTACATGCAGGTCTCAACGACAATAAAAATATTTCCCAGCAGGCATCCATCCATATATCTCTGCATATCTAACCATGTGGTTATGTGACTGTTCATTCAGGCTGAGAGCAGCAGCAGCAGCAGCAGCAGCAGCAGCAGAGTGTGAGTGACGGCGGGTTTGTCCTACATAATGACTTAATTGAGGTGGTTAACACTTTGAGGATAATGAGAGCCTCTAGACCACAACAGACCCAGGAGTGAGAGCTACGAAATGGAGCAGCACACACACACATACACACACACACACACACACACACACACACACACATATACACATAAAGAGGAAATCAGTGTTGATTATTAATAGCAGCAGCACTAAACGCAGCACTCAGCCAGAGCAGCACGGGTCCGTCTACTTCCTGTTGCTGTGTCACTCAAACACACACACGCCACAAAATTGTAATTCATCACCGCAAATGGACGTTATCTGTCCATCTGATGTGTCCAACACACACACACACACACACACACACACACACACACACACACACTTTCGGGCAATGATTACAAGTTATGACAGCACTAAAGCTAACGCAGCATTTGTCCACTTCTGCTTCACTTACACAGATACACCGACATTAGTGCTTCAGTGAGTGTAAATTCAACACTGAGCATCATCCGCACTCTCATGTGAAAACCTTGTATCTCTGTTTAGCTTCCCAGTTTAGCTTGATGCACATGGATGTTATTACATCATCCACCAGTTGTTGAACTGGACAACATATCAAATGAATTCAATTAATTCCAATTTTTTGTTTTTGCACAATGTGTAAAATGTCTAAATCATGAAAAAGAAGTTATTATAATATGCACAAAAACTTTATTTTTAGTCAAAATTTAACATAGATGATAGCCGCTACGTTAGCCGCTACATTAGCTGCTCGCATCTACGAGAAGGACAGAATGAAAATGACTCCTCACACTGATGTGAGTTCTCGCTTTGTGTTAGTTGACGAAATATCATCTCTGGTTATGAGAGTTGAAGCGCTGGGAGTCAACTGAACAGTTCCCAGTTTGTCTCTAGCTGCCAGGTAGCTAACGCTAGCTAGCAGCAGTCTGCAGATATCAGGCTGGTGTCTTGTAAAGAAACACAAACGGCAGCAGCTGCTCCTTCTGTGCTGAAACTGATTATTAAACTGGACGTCTGAGCTCTACTAGGACAGTCCACAGATGTACTGGATCTTTTATTATTCTTGTTCAACTGTCTAAAGAATTTAGTTTAAAACCAATGATGAATTGATCTACTAACATGTATTGTGTGTGTATCTAAAGCCTGATATATCTTATTCCTCTGTGCTGTAGACCTCCGTTGTTGTCCAAAAACTATTAAAAACACTTTGTTGTTTGTTTTTTTTAAATGGCTCCAAAGACTAGTTGAGTAAGACAGACGCCACTGAGCATGTGCAGAGACGCGGTTCAGTCTATAGCTTTGCTAGCTTGTTGTGCTACATATCACAACCTCTCATCTTTATACTGAAGTTATTTACAATATAGAAAGAAATACATAGTCGAGAGGTTGTGAGATGAAGCACAACAAGTTAGTGAAGCTGTAAACAGAAGCACTTTTCATTGGAGCCTTTCTGAATGAATTAAAGTGACCGTAATCTTCATAATGAAGGAACATATCATCCGGTGCAGCTCACTGATGTGTTTTTAATAGTTTTTTAGACGACAACAGAGGAATAAGATATATCAGACTCTGGATACACACACAATGCTTGTTAGTAGGATCAATTCAATTCAGTAGAGAAGCTGAAGCCAATGACTTTTTGGCATTTTTGCTTGAAAAATAACTTAAATGATTAATCGATTATCAAAACAGTTCTGGTTTCCAGCTCTACGAAGTGCTGCTTATTTTATTTAAGCTCTCTGTTGTGTATTTATCCACGTCACTAATTCAAACAAACATACACACTGTTTATGTATGTGTGTGGGCCTGAGCAGCAGATCGGGGGGGGGCAGCATGTATGATACACGCCACCCCGATCTGCCGCTCTGGCCCATCAGCAATCGATGTTAAAGGCGTCACATTACCGCTAATGTAATCAGCAATTTACCACTGGGAGTAATTACAGAGCAGACACGAGGCCTGCAGGAATGTCCTTGAAGCTGCAGACACATGAGCGGTCTGAAAATACCGCCTCCACCTCACACACCGCCCACCAGACAGACAGACAGCTCCGAAAACTGTCTGAGGGGAACTTTTGAGGCCACAGACTGTGATTTTCTCAGACTACTTTCTACGTCTGAGCAGCCAAATGGGTTTTCAGAATGAAAAAAAAAAAAAAAAAAAACGAGTCTCCAGTAAACAGCAGCTGGTTACCTGCCAGAGCAGCTGCTGGAGGAGAAGAAGAAGGAGAAGGAGAAAGGCGAGGGCGCCAAAAGTCCAACTTTCCTAAAATAGAAACACAGTCAGACGTGACAGCACACACACTTTCTGAGGCCGTTTATTTACGCTCCACCGGGGACACGTTGAAGCTGAAATAGGTCAAAGTCAGGACGGAGGAGTGATGGAGGCAGCTGAGGGATTTAGTAACATGTTTGATCATCGTTGTATTAACAGGATCCAGCAGCTGAAGAAGTCGCGGAGGCTCAAAGACGATGTGAAACATGTTGAATCGTGGGTAAAGATGAAGACTTCCCTGCACGTAGCCTTCACCAGACCGTCAACAAAAAACCCTCTCTCTGATGGGAATCCTGACTATTTTCCCTCCATTTATTAACTACCTGCATCTTAATCCAGTCAAACCAGTACTCGGATTTAAAATTCAAAGATTGGTTTGATTGGTTTTAGTGTGAGATAATCCTGACTGGTCACCGTCTGTGGCAGTTATGTGACTGGGCAGGATTATCTCACAGTGGCAGTAAAGCAGAGCTGCAATGATTAGTCGATTAATCAATTAGTCGACGTAGAAAAAAATCAATTAATTATTATTTCAGTCATTTTTCAGGCAGATTGCCAAACATTTAATGCTTCTAGTTTCACAAATATGATCATTTTCTGCCTTTTCTCGTCTTAACATCACAGTAAACTTCATATTTTGGACTTTTAATCAATCAGACAAAACATCATCTTGAGATCAAGGAAACTGATGAGCGTTTCTCCGTTTACTGATGAAGACGAGCTTAAATGTCCTAAATGTCACAGCACAGCTGGTGTAACATGTATTTATGTTTATTTATATCAGACGATGTCGCGATTAGAATTAAAATGTTTATTCAAGCTACTCAAACGTGAGAAACTGCTGCTTTTCTTCACCTCATGTGATAATAAAGACTTCTGGTTAGAAAAAACAAGCAGTTACTGTACGTAACGTCGACTTTGTCTTCAAGGAATTGAGACGTTTTAATCGTTTGTCAAGTTAAAAAATACTTTCTCTTGTTTAAGCTTCTGAGATGTGATAATTATCTGCTTTTATGTGTCTTAACATTGTAGTAAATTTATCTTTTTTGGGGGGTTTTGGACAAAACGAGACATCTGATGACATCACCACGGGCTCTAGGAAGTTGCGATCAGCATTTAAGTGTTTTCTGATGATATTTGAGCCAAATGATGAACTGAAAAATGATCTGCGGATTAATAAAGTGCTCCGCTGAGCTGAAATCCATCTGATTCAGTGAACAAGCAAAAAAAACAAAGTGTCCTGTCTTCCTGTAAAGTGACCTATTTGTCAAATCCCTCTGAGACTTCTTGACTCCTCTGCAGAGTTCAATCAGCTGATGTTCCTTCTCTGAATTCCATGATATTCCAGGAATTCCATAACCTGTGAAAGCGACATCCGTCCCTCGCTATGATAAGACAAAGCTCAGGTTATAGTCAGAGCCCTGCAGACTACAGTAGCCTATATGCACTGTGTAAACGGCCGTGTGTAAGTTAAGGATTAAATAAAGGTCAGTCAAGCTGCAGAACATGCAGAATGTCAACAGCTGCTCCAGCTCAGTTAATATTTAATTCAATATGTTCACCTGATAGTTTTTACATGCAAACTGATCCTAAATGTTGCACAAAATGAAAGGAAGAAAAAGAAAAAGTCTGTTTTCTTGACAAAATACGGTAAAACGGAGGATTACGTCTCAATGTTTTGCTCCAAAGTCATGAAAAAGAATAAATATTTAAAGACAAAATGTTTATTAGTGGTTCACAGTCACTAAACGCAGCTTTAATAATCTGTGTGTTTCTGGTCTTCGCACTGTTTTCCACTAGATGTGAACGCACGTCTGATGGTTCACTTCCTTCAGTGTCTGTAGATACTTCAGCTGGAGCTCGTCTGCAGCCAGAGAGCACTCCAGTTGAATTTAATTATAATTTTTTTTTTCCATAACGTTACTTTTTAAATTACTTTAATCATAATTAATTCAACTTCATCTCTGAATTGTTTCAACTGATGTTTTTTTGTGTTTTGTTTTCATTTGTTTTGTGCGTGTTTTTTTTTTTTTTAGAGCTGCAACAATTAACTGATTAGTAGATCGAAAACAGATAGAAATTCAATAATTCAATAGAAAATGAATCTGCAACTACTTTTCATAACTGATTCATCGTTTCAGCCATTTTTTCAAGCAATAACTGCAAACATTTACTGGTTCCAGTTTCACAAATGTGACGATTTGTGTTTTTCTTTGTCATATATGACAGTAAAGTGAATATCTGAAGGTTCTGATAAAACACTAAAGACATCAGTCACATTGTGAACGCTAGTCTTTCATCTTTCATTAATCGAGATAACTTCAGATTAACTGTCTGTTTATTGCTCTCTGCTAGTTGCTTTTATTAAGATGAATGTTTACATACTTACTGTATACAGAATATACATTTATATACAGCTGCATTCACACCTGAATTCACTCATCTTTCATGTCAATAATGAAGAGAGCCTCATTTAAATGTGAACACTACATGGTTTTGTTTTGTGTTTCCTGCATTTTTGTGTACGAATGTCACTATTATCCTTTTTTTTGGGACATTGATATGATGCCAAATCAAGGGACTGCCCCCTTGAACATTTATAACTGTGTTGTGACTTTGATCACTTTACTATTTAATGATCACTTGATAAAAGGAAATAAAAAGTTCAACAACAACAACAAAAAAAAACCCCAGATACGTTACACTCTCTCCTTGCAGTCATCCTTACTGAAGGTGAGAGTAGGACGCCTCATAAACAAGACTTAAGTCTGACACTGAGGTATGTTATGTTGGAGTATTTTTGGGGTATTTTTTAGTCCAAAGATAACTTTCAGTGAGATTCCTCTGAGTGATTCTGAGAAGTTGATCCTGTCTTTAATTTGCTCTTATTGAATTTTGACCTGTGAAGCTTCTCTAATGTCCAGCAAGTTTGAGAGAGTGGGTGAGACTGAGCTCCAGATATATCAAATTTTATTATATCACACTTTATGTAACTGCAAAGTAAAAAAAAATACAAATAAAAAAAGTAGAAGCAGCAGAGAGGAGAAAGGTGTTGCTCAGCTGGCGGAGTAATGACAGTTAAGTTTTATGATAAGAGGTTGTAAAGTAGTGTCCGAGTCTACAGGGGACACAGAGACACAGTAGTAGGCTTCAAATCCCGCACACAGGCTGTGACAGTGAACGCATCACTGCACTTTTTTTTAAACTTCAGTCTTCACGTCGTTGTTGTAATTAGCTGAAACCGTGACATTAAACGCAACACATACACACTGAAGCCTGGTGTTATTTTCAACATGTTGTCAACACATACCTTCACTGTCACTGTCACACACACACACATTCACACATTCACACACACACACATAACTTAGCTTACCGGCTGGCATCCTGCTGCTAATGTACCGTAGTTCCTCTGTCTCCGGGGTCAGTTAGCCTCCATATAGCTTCTCCTACAGTCTCACCTCACCTGGCATCGGAATGACGTCTCTGTGGCAATAAATCACCTGTTTATGAGTTCACACGGACACACGGCAGCCGGTTTTACAGTGACACACACACACAGAGAGAGAGAGAGAGAGAGAGCCTCATTAACAGGCTAAAGCTGTCCGCTGTGACACTAACGGACAATCCTGCCTGGAGGAATTAGCCGCTATAAGCTAGTAACGGCTCAGTCAAGTCCGAACACGGCGGCGGGGTTTACAGCACACACAGGAGGCATTAAAGAGAGACGTTTTCTGGGGGGATAAACCGGCGGACATACCTGTAGATAAACAGCAGCAGTACACAGGTTAACTCCTACACATTACTACAGTCCTTCCTGCTTTACGGTGACAGACAACACGGAAGTGTATGTGCTGCTTCTGCTTCTGCTGCTGTTGCTGCGGCGGCGGAGAAGCTCCAGAAACTCCCCCGCTCCGGTGCAACATATGCGGCCTGAACGCAACGCTCACTCAGGGGCAGTGATGGAGGAAATATTCAGATCCTTTATTTCAATAAAAGTACCAATATTGCAATGTATAAATACTCTATTATAAGTAAAAGTCCTGCATGAGAAATCCTACAGTAAAAGCACATACATGATTAATGGGAGAGGAAAGTTCTGATACACAAATCTGTTTTCAGTTTTTGGACTTTTTCTCTAATCTTTGATTTTTGCTGAAATATTGGATCATTTGAACATTTATTGAAATGAAAGCATGTGAGAAGTTTAGAGGGAAAAAAATCACTATTTGGTGGAGCTGTTAACAACTCATAGACATGTGAAATGTGACCCCGACTACACACTGCTTTTTGTAAGACGTCAAAAGCCAAAAAGGTTGGAAACCACTGGTTTCATCTTTAACAATGTGTTGTATTTTAAAAGCTTGTTATATTATCCATTGTGTCAAATCTTCATCTGAAAGGAGTGGAGTGGAAGTATAAAGTAGCATCAAATGGAAATACTCAAGTATTTCAAGCACAAGTACCTCAAAATTGTATTTAAGTACAGCACTTGAGTAAATGAACTTAGTTACTTTCCACCACTGTTCAGTGAGGAGCACTGAGGAGCGGAGAGGCAGCTGATTATAGCCGCCTGTGTTGAGGTGTGCGGCCCGACAGCGTGATCAGACTGACTGTGACTCTGTGGACATCTCAGGATGTGTTTAACAGTGGTGGAAGAAGTTTTCAGATCCTTCATTTAAACTCTCCCTCCACGCAAAAAATATGTTTTTCTTCTTGTTTCTCACCGTTTGATGTTTGAGTTTCACTGTGCAGAATGATGTATATGTGCAGAGTTTGACACCAGAAGACTGTTTTCACATTCATCTGCTGAAAGTTTCTCTGAGCTCATTGAGGAGCGGGTCCAATATTCAACTTATACAAGTGTGATGTGGAATCACTCCACAAATAACAATATGTACAAAAATATATTAAAAAGTATGTAAAGATGAAGACAGTAAGGTTATTCTGACCACACTCAGTATGGTAAAATACTGAAGAGGCGTCTCTATTTGTCCTATAACAGGTGCAATATTGTTAACCAGAGACCAACAGCATAAATACCACAGAAGAAGAAACCAAGACAGAAAAATACTACTACTACTGACAGATAGTGGGTTTCAGATGTCACAGAAAGGGGCGACAGAGAGTGTAAACCCAGAATAATTCACGTTTCAGAAGAAGATTGTTGACGTCTGATAGCATTTCTATGTTCTGAGATTCTGTTTTTGAGAGGTCTAGACGTCTTTTCATATGCAAAAGTGCACAGGGGCATTTTAGCATATATATATATATCACACTGTTGGTTTCACATGAGATGATGCCTTTAATAACGAACACTTTCCCTATGCGAGGCTGATAGATTGTGGTTGTGGTTTTGCAACTGAAATTACACTGTTGACAGTTCCCACATTTGTAATTGCATAGTGCCACAGGACTCAAACACATGTTTAGGGTTGGTGGGGGGTTAGGTCGACAATCCGCCCTCACAGACATGTTTCTGAGGTTTGAGGGTCTCTTAAAAAACGATCCGTGGTGGGTTGGGGGAGTATTGAATGGTGCAGGTTATCCTGTTGTTCATGGTTTTAGTCCCGGTGGTGTTCAAACACTCCCATATATATTTAAGATGGCGTCGTGCTTTGTCACTCGAGTCTGATGAAGAGCGGCCGTGCTCGTAACGTCACCTTGGTGCAATAAATTATGAGTGGACATCAGAGCCCTGCAGTGTGTGAGCTGTTTTATCTGCTCATTGTGAGGCGAGGGCAACAGAGAATTCACCTCCTCTGCAAACTAAATCCCTTCTCTGTCAGTCCCGTCATCCTTTGTCTTTTATTGAGAGTTTATTTTATCTGCTGGTTTTACAGCCTCACAGTAAATGACAGAAACAGCATGAACAGCTTGTTAAAATCTGCTCAAAGATCACCGGAGTGAAACAAAGAGATCTGAATTATTTTTTACAACCATTAAAACATCCAGAAAGCAGCAAATATTTTGGCTTCTTCTTGTTCTTGCAAGTGAAAACTAGTTTTTTTTACCATTGTCATTACTGGTGAATGTTTTATCTGGTCTTTGTATTTTATTATCAATGTTATTTATAGACATTTAGTTCTTTTTTTACTGTATATTGTATTATTTATTTGTTTGTTTGTATATTACTGTGTTTTGTGTACAAGCTGCTCCTAGTGAGATTAATAAAGTTGTTGGTATTTAATATAAGACCTTTGTTTTTTCTTCTTTCCTCTCCCATTAATCATCTCACGACCCCTCAGATTTATCTGCTGACCCTTTGGAGGGGCCCGACCCCTAGGTTGGGAACCACTGGACTAAACTAGCTAACTGTATATAAAGTAGTTTATAGTGAAATTGCAGCCCTATACATATACAAATAAAGTTTGATTGATTGAAAACATTTACCCATTCATGTTTTTATATTAGTTTTCTTCACTTGTCACGTGTGTAATTCACATGTTGTAATTTCATGTTATGCACATGTGATATACAGATCTGCACATTAATTTCACATTTATTATCATATTTGAAATAACATTACACATGAAAGAATTGGATTATCATTTAGGCTGCAAATGTCCAACTTTGACTGTATTGGCTGCAATGGAGGGTGAATATTTATGATTATTATTATGATTATACATAAAACACATATTCATGAATTATAATATAGTAATGACACTTTTTATTCATTCCTAATTATTAATACCCAAATAACCAATAAAACCCAAACATATTTCATATTTAAGGTACAGTTACATTAAAGTACAGTTTGTATCCTGTGTGATGCCTCAGTTTTATGCATCACACTATGTTTGTGTGTGTGCGTGTGTGTGTGTGTGTGTGTGTGTGTGTGTGTGTGTGTGTGTGTGTGTGTGTGTGTGTGTGTCTCTTCATGTCCATGTTTTATTTTGGTTTGAATCTGTGTGTACTTGTGTTTGTTTGTTTGTTTGTTCAACTAGAAACACACACTGATGCCCTGTGATTGGAAATGGAAAAGTAATTATTCTAGCAATGTGTTATCAGCCTTTTTCTTTCCTACAATAAATATCACACTACAAGACTGCAAATTGCCACATCGCCCTGTTTACAGTTTGTGAAAATTTTAATTAATTGGAAATATTCATTGAGAACCAGACAAAGCGTCCTGTTGCTGGGCTGCATGCGGGGCAGTTTTGTTTGTCCTGGATTATGCATCAACACTGATTCTGGAAATAAATGTTGCTGTTATTTATTTATTTATTTATTTTTTAACCAGTGCAGTGCCCGTTCAAAATGTACGGGCTGATTGCTTGGCTTCTGGTCTTGAGAACCGTTCATCCAAACAACTTGACACTCGACACTGCACTTCCTTGGGTCCTGAGCAATACACCTGCCATGACATAGCTGCATCCTCTAGTAATGCTCGAGTATACACGTTATTTGGCTGCAAAAGCTCATGCAAACATTTTATGGCTTCATTCGATGTCTATGGATAAGCCCCAGATTCTACAAACCTCAAATGATGTCATTAAACCAAAGCACAGCCGACCCTCTGGCATGTTCACAACTGGCTGCTGTCACTGCTAACAGCTAGCTATTTGGGACCAGGCTATGTTTGAGTTTAGCGAAACAAAATGCAAAAACTTATTGAATGGTGATGCTCAGGTTACAATTAGAGATGGACATTTCAAGCAGAAATAGCACTCAAGTTAATAGCAAACGTGACATAATCAACTGGATGCTGTCATTGCTAACAGCTAGCTATTGGGGAATAGGCTATTTAGCGATTTGGGACTAGGCTATTTGTAGGGGAAAAAAAGATCTCAAGAGATCACACTCAACACTACACTTCCTTGAGTCCTCAGAAATACACCTGCTAAGTGTGAAGTCGATCAGATGAACGGTTTTTGAGAAAATCAAAGGACATATATACATAGAGACAGAGACTCCTTCCATTTTAGTTAGATTGGCTTCTATCAATTATTTTCTATATTTTTTGTAAAATGTCAGAAAATACATATTTTTTTTTGTTTTGTCTGAAGATTCAGGTTATACCAAACTATGAAAAACAGCCCAAGAACAAAAATACATGGACAGGCTGTCCACATACTTTTGGCCATGTATAGTTTTAGTCACTTTGCTACAATACTGAGCTACAGTAACACAGTAATATAGTGACTTTTGATTATGTTCAGGGATTCATCATCAAGCATTAACTGTTTTTCTAAGAACATTATTATTATTATTATTATCATTTCTCATGCACACATTCATCATGTGTATAATAAACACAAAAAACACATGTAGGCTAGTTAGTCTAACGAGGGAAACAAACATTAATGGACCTGCGTCACCGCTAATGACGGCACCAGAGAATATGTTGTCATTAAGATCACTGATGAGTCCCAAAGTGTCCAACAGAAGGTAATTATCCAGAACTTTACTAAAAATACCTCTCAGAGCTGCTGATATTTAAATGTGTGTGAAAGTGTGCTGCATGGTTGTGCTTTTTAAGCTTTTAAGGACCTTTGCTTTGCCGTCCAATGGACTTAGAGGAGATTAAAGGCTTTGGCCCCACAGATGGCGAGCCAAGCGTCTGTTAATATGACTGACAGCAGCCAGTGGCACCCTCCTTGCCCGACAGGAAAATAAATGAAAAAGATCCTGTTTTGTGTAATTACTCTAATGCAGGGATGTCCACATGTCACAGCTGTACAGCGCCGCGACTGAGGTGGATCCAAACAACGGGCTTAAAACAAAGCTGGAAGGAGGAGCGAGTTGTCATTACTGACCAAACATCAACAGATTTAGCAGTCAGGCGGCTTTGAGCGACGCTTCACTGTCGACTGCTCAAAGCAACGTTAATGTTATTTAACCAGGAGGTGTGTTTTACTGTGGAAACAGGATGTAGGAGGCGGGAATGAACACAGGGAGGCGTCATACAAAGTTTAAACCAGTTACAGTAAGGCCCCTTTACACAGTCTACAAACCAAACAGTAACTAAGCACATTTACTCAAGTACTGTACTTAAATACAAATTTGAGGTACTTTACTTGAATATTTTATGCTACTTTGTGCTTCTACTCCACTACTTTTATTTGCCACTTAGTCATCCAGTGATGGTTACTGGTTGTCTTGTAAAGCAGAGATGTGAAATGGTTGTGGAGCCGCCTCATTCAGTTGCAATATTTTCTCCTTCTCATTTGAATCTTATTGTCAGGAATAACTCGCAGGGCAACATGAATACAGTCAAACAAAACTGTTAAAGATCTTTAACCCATAAGAACCCACCAACCCTTTCAATGTTCTGGAAAATTCCTTATACAGCTTTTATCCTTGATCTCATGAAGTTCCTAAGTGACATCTACTGAACATCCTGGTGCAGTCATGTGACAATGTGTGAATCTGTGTACTAGGGGTGTGCCTGAATACAAATACGTTATTCGGCAAAGCACAAATAGTGGGGTTTTTTACGGATATTTGTTTCATACAAATATTTAAAAAATTAGTTTTATACCAGCGCACAGATCGGTTACATCACTATCTCAGTGTCTCTCCTCTGCTCCACTGTGACGTCTATCAGCAGGTCTCAACGAGGGGAGTCACATCCACCTGCTACATGACGCACATTTCCTAATTTGGACATCATTCCCGGAGTTGGGGGTGTTCCCCAGAGACAAAGCTGAACTCCCAAGGGAACACTTCATGAACACTTATTGTAACACTTTAATTTTCTAAAATTAAAAGCGTAATAAAAACAAAAACAGGATTTTTAAACCTCTCTCCACTTTTATTCGAATACAAATACAAATAATTTTGCTGCCTGAACAAATACAGATACAAATACAAATACTGGACCCTCTGCACATCCCTACTGTGCACCCATGACATCACTTCCAAAATGGCGGCGTGTCTGGTCAGCAAATGTGACAGAACTAGCTCATTTTAAAAAGCTTGTTTTTTTGTTACTAAAGGTAGGTTTGCTTTAATAAGACGTCCTGTATTACATTTAACTTGTTCTGACCACATTTCTTGAACTAATTGATATAAAACAAGTTAGGGAAATGTCGTTATGACATATATGTGACATTACAGATCTTTGACACTAAGGGGTAGAATTTTAAAAAAATAATCAGAAATGTGTTCCTTGTGGTCCATTTGGTCTGTTTTATATTCTCCATAATTTTCCTTTAAGCAGAAACGGGTTCTTATGGGTTAAGGATCATTGGAAGGACTTTGACTTGGGGAATTACTTATTTGAAAAGATCCGATTGAAGAACCTTGATTTGTTTTGGTTGAATGAAGCTGATATGTTGAGTTGGCTTTTTAATGTTTGATGAGATTTATATAAACTGCATCCATCATAACTGGACATTTATGTCATGTAAACTGAATGTTTTGAATTATACTCCTTTGGAATTGTGGCCATCCTGGTTATTGTCTTGTATCTGTGCTGCAGGACACTCAAATAAACAAATCAATCAATCAAACATTCTGTTAAGGGCGCAATTAGGTCATAAACATAGAAGCCAAAGCAGATAATTACTGGTAACAGCTCGGTTGTTGTGAGACTGTGAATGCTTCTATATTCTGTATGTTTTTGTATTTATATCATAGTGCTACAAATCTGACAGCCTCAACCTGATATCATACCATCTGACACAGACTGCAACCAAGACTTTATTACACACATCTTGCACAGTGTGACATCATATGATAAAGTTACAGCCTTGTTGCAGCCGGTACTTGCGTCTGAATAATTTATTATGAACAACCCTCTCAAAACACCCTCATATAGGTAAGTTTAGGATTTTTCCCATATAGGACACGTTCAGAATTTAGCAATTCTGTCTTAAAACATCAGTCAGGTATCCATATGAGCAGTGAAAGAGGTTTTCCTCGCTGTAATCATTCCTCCTGTTCATACTGGATATTAAAAGATCCTTCAAATGTGTTTTCAATGTAAGTGATGGAGACTAAAATCCACAGTGTGTCCACACAGTCATTTAAAAGTCTCTGTGAAGCTTATATGAGTCTTCATCAGTCTGAGTTAGTCATATCAAGTGGATATCTGACACATTTACAGTCTTTTTAGCATCAAATTCCCTCTTTGTGTTTCCTCGGACAGTGTTTCCCTGTTGAGCTGTGGTGGAAGTATAGTAACAAAAAGAACGTTGAAAGATATCTACTTGATTTGACTCATTTGGACGCTGAAGCTTCATATTAGCTTCAGATAAACTTTGAAATGATGACATGAGTAAAACCTCTTTCAGTGTTCATATGGGCTGACTGCTGTTATAGGACACCCTTTAATTAAATACATTAAATCATGTTATAAAACCCTTTCAATGTGTCAAATAAGAAAACTGCCTTGTTTTATGTCTCAGTCGCTATTAATGTGATGTTATGTTAAATGTTTATTTTATGTGTCTGTATAATATACTTGGTGCTTGTGAAATCATCATGTGTAGGAATTATTTAAATTATTTGGGTCTTTTAGGATTTTCTTTATTAAATCTTGTTATTTAAGTTTGCATTTTAATGGGGTTTTTTGCTCTTTTAGAGGGCATCTTATTTCATGATGTACTTTTTTTTTTAATTATAGGCAAATATATATTTTTATTTTCCTTTTCTCTTAGATTAAATCCTCATTATCATTCTTTATGTTATTTTTTTCAACATCTGTGAGTCAAGATATGTATTTCATGTCTGTTTCAAGAAGCTGATGAGATGTTCTGTGTATAATTTTTGTTTCTGTAAAACATGTTTAACTGTTAATTTGGGCTCCTGACTTGTTTTAAGACACACTTAATAAACAGTGAACCCTTCCTTTAATACATCATCATCATATGATGTGAGTCAGAGATGCAGAACCAGTCTTTCCTGAGTTGCTTCGCGTCATTTCACACCTCAGGAGGCAGCGGTGTTCACTGATCCTCAGCAGAATATTGACGAAGTTGTAATCTGCAAACAAGTGAAGTCAATGAAACGTTAAAACAGTCACAGTTTTCTCATTAGCTGGAAAATGGCCACTGATTGTCTGGCTGCTTTGGGATTTTTTTTTTTTTGTGTGTGCAGTGAGTCAGAACCAGTTTGTGAACAGACAACAGACTCTTCATCAGTTCAGACTCTTAAGGATGCAACTGCGTTTCCCTCCAGTTCCCCAACCTTTGATCCCAACAACTGATATTTGGTGCTTTAATCTTTAAATTCCCAACTTTTTCCATTAAGTTCAGTGGTGGAAAAACTGTAAGCACACAAAATAAAACTCTTTATACCAATATCATGATGTTTAGTGTTTAAAAATCCACATTCAGAGACGTGAAACTTGCTTCAAGTGTCTGATTGTAACATGTGACGCTGCTGTTTCCATCCTGGTTTCTTTTAACACAAACCTTGACCAAAATAAGATGCGACGCCTTGGGAGCAGATTGTTCTGGAAAACGATGACGACTGACCTGTTTTATCAATTGGTTTGGAGGAGCAACAGAAGCAGGAATCAGCTGTAAGAAATAAAAAATAAAAGGTGTATCGGAGGATGTTGCAGCTTCTGGAGGAACTATACTATACTGTAATATACTGAACCACTTGTTGAAGCAGCACAAAGGAAAGAAAATCAAATAATAGAGAAGTCAAGGACGTTTGCAGCAGAAGAAACCACATGAAGAAGAATAAAGAAGCAGTTTTAAGTGAATGAGTGGCTTCTATTTTTCAATGCAAGTGATTTATAAAAAAAAAAAAAAAAAAAGATGGAAATGTAAAATAGAACTAAACACCAACGCCTCAAAATGTCTGGATCCAGTGTAGTTCAGGTTGTGGGTTCTTAATTATGCAAAACAGAGATCATTACGTATTGATTGGATTCAGGATAATGTGGAAAATTTTCCCCAAAAAACTGAAATATCTCATTAAAGTTATGAAATAGAGGAATCTGAGAGGGTTTATAGGAGACTAGCTTAGAAGTTTCTTCACTGAGAGATTAGTTACAGTGTTCAATACTGTGAAATGTGCAGTATTTTACTAAAAATGACGTTATTAACTATTCGTATTATGGAGAAAAGCTCAGTGACAGAAGACAGAGGAAAATAAATATCTCTGTTACATCAGCATAAAAGAGAGAAGACTATGTGGAGCAATTCACTCTTTTACTGAAGTACTTTGTACATCTGTAGTTCAGAACAACACACACACACACACGCACACACACACACACACGCGCACACACACACACACACACGCACACACACACACACACTTTAGCTTTGAATGTTTATCTGGGAAACCTCCTTCACATAAAAGAGAATGTAAGATGTGTGTATTTTATAGCAAACACTCATAAGATGCAATCAATGTTTCCTACTGTACATCTCTCTCTCCACACACACACACACACACACACACACACACACACACACACACACACACACACACACTCTCTCTCTCTCTCTCTCTCTCTGCAGGGCCCAGAGGTGGAGGTGGAAAGTGCTGTGGAAAGCCTCACTTTGTGCTTCAAAGGGCTGCGTGGGTGGAAGACAGATGCCTGCGGTGAGCTGCTGCAGACTCATGAAAAGGACCAACTGCTGGAGTTTAACCTCCAGTGAAACGTCCTCAACTTCCAACGACGACAGCAACGTCTATCTGACAACGAGCCCGAGAACACAGCTACACCGGAGGAGAAGAGTGTGATTATACACACGTCATGTATTATAGGTGCATCGATGGAGAAAGTACGCTGAGTCCAAAGTAAGCAAACAAATATTTTAATAGGGATACGTTTTGATAGCATTTCATTGAATTCCAATCTGATCTTTGTGTGTTTACCTTTCAATCCAACTGTTTTAGCTGGGCCACAACTTCCCATATGAGCTAATACATTACATTTATCCAAAGCGACGTACATATGAGACTGATACAACACAAGCAAGGATCTAGTCAGGAGACAACTACACCAGTAAGTGTCATAAAGCTGAAGTTTGGGCCCGATAGGACGTAGATGCCAACAGGCAGTGCAACAAGGCAATAATAGAGTGCACAGAAGCATGTTTTTTTGTTTTTTTCTCTCTCTACAGTCCATCAAGTACAGAGGTGTTTGTGAAAGAGATGGGTCTTTAGTCTTTTCTTAAAGATTGAGAAGGACTCTGCAGATCGAACAGAGTTTGGTAACTTGTTCCACCACCGGAGAACTACAGAAGAGACGAATACATTCAAATGCCTATTGTGTAATGTCAAGTTAAATAAAGTAAAAATCAAAAAATGATGCTGCTTTTTTGAGTTTCATTTTGGTTTTTGAGTGTTTTTTTCTCCCCTTGACAGCAAAAATAAAGACTTCAGAGCTTCAGTTAGGGACTTTTCTGCTCATCGTCTTGACGAGTATGAGGGTGTTTTCCTCTACATTTTAAATTATGGCGCATGTTAAGACCACAGTTTCTACTTTTGGACCTTTTTACTTGTGTTTTTACACCCAGAGGAGCTTCATTCACAGTGTATTTAGCCAGTGTTGGAACAAAACTAAGCACATTTACTCAAGTACAGTTTTGAGGTACTTGTACTTTACTTGAGTATTTCCATGTAATGCTACTTTCTACATTTCAGAGGGAAATATTGTACTTTCTACTCCACTACATTTATTTGACAGCTTTAGTTACTTTTCAGATGAAGATTTGACACAATGGATAATATAACAAGCTTTTAACATACAACACATTGTTAAAGATGAAACCAGTGGTTTCCAACCTTTTTGTCTTTTGACGTCTTACAAAAAGCAGTGTGTAGTCGGGGTCACATTTCACATGTCTATGAGTTGTTAACAGCTCCACTAAATAGTGATTTTTCCCTCTAAACTTCTCACATGCTTTCATTTCAATAAATGTTCAAATGATCCAATATTTCAGCAAAAATCAAAGATTAGAGAAAAAGTCCAAAAACTGAAAACAGATTTGTGTATCAGAACTTTGTTTTTTCTTCTTTCCTCTCCCATTAATCATCTCACCACCCCTCAGATTTATCTGCTGACCCTTTGGAGGGGGAACAGATGGATTTTAAGCGGCGTCAGACATTACTTCAGAGTGATGTCTGAACTCGACCTGACAAACCCGTAGATCAACCCTGTGAATCATCACTTTAAGGAGTGTAGTTGCTCCAGGTTTTAATAAAGAGAAGACGTTTGGGTGTGAAGAGCAGAGGAGGGTTGGGCAGGTAAAAAGAGTCTCAATCATCCATAAACTCGTCTGTGTGCATTAATTACTTTGTATGTTGTTGCCTCTTGTTTGTTTACTCTCTTTTGTCAAAGTTGGTAATATAATTATTTTTACTGATTTAAGGTAAACTCCCTGATTTTGTTAAAGTGCCACCAAATCCCCAAATTTCCTCTGATTTTAATGATAATAAACTTTATTGGTACAACACCTTACATACATGAAATGCAGCTCAAGGTACAATGAGACATAAAAAACAAAAAGACACTTAAAGGAATCAAAGGTTGCACAACATTAAAAATTTAAACAGTCATCTTAAAAGCAAGATTAAAAAAGGTCTGAAGCAATTCTTCCTTCCAGACTGTTGGTACACATAGTGTCGTAATGTTCACTGAGCTCAGATTAGCACCTCTGTGTACAGACAGACAGACAGACTATGTGTGGAGGTGCTAAACTATTCAGAGCTTTGTAACTTAATACTAAAATGTTAAAACCGATTGTAAAAGAGCCAGTGAGTCAGAGTAGAGACGCTAATATGGCTGTGATGTTCTCTCTCTTTTACATAACACATAAACACAACACAATTCACATCTCAGTTTGTCCACCAAGATACAAAAGAAGAAGAAGAATCAGTTACTGACATTCAAATTAGGTTTGTGGAAATGAAACAGACTCTGTCTCTTAGGATAGTAGTCGCTGTGTTTTCAATTTATCCCGGTGCTTCCTCCGCAGGCTGCACTTCACTCAGCTGCCCGTCTGACCCGCTGCTTCTTCTAGCAGAGGCTAGCTGGTTGTGCTTCCCTCCGGCCATGCTGCTGCTAACGCTCTGCTAGCCTCTCAGCTAACGTTAGCCCCGGCTCTCCGTGTGGATCCAACCGGAGCGCCGAGCCCCCGTTTGTTATTCAGGTTAAAGTGGGAAGAAGCAGCTGATGTTCGGCTGCACAGATAGGAAACACCTTGGCTGACAGGATGTACCACTCTGATTGGAAAAAAAAACGTTTTGGTTTATAACGGCGTATTAGGTGCATTACAGCCACCTTCTGCTCCGGAGTGTGGACCAGATATTAAATCCTGCACATTAATCCTGTCTGTCTAATAAACTCAAAGAAAACTCTACTGCTCCTCCAACTTGGCAGGTTCATTAAAGTTTTAACGCTGAGCTCCTGAACTCCAGTCTTCCTAGGTTCTTCCTTAATATATTGTCTTTCTTGATCATACTTAGTACAATCTATGATTACATGTGTAATAGTCTCCTCAGCTAGCAATCCAATATCGTGCATCCCTAGATTTTTTAATAGTCAGTGTCGAGTGGCTATTTTAAGGACTGTATCTTAAAGCTGAATTATTCATTTTCAGTCACAAGAGAAGGAAAACATGTGTGTTTGGTGTTTGTGTCCATCTGATGAATGTAAGTCCAATATTCACTCTCCTTTTAGCTCTGCTTTGGTCTCCACCAACTCCTGAGGGAAATATCTGGCTCTTTAGCTGCTAAATGATCCACTTTCTTCACCAGTTAGTCTCCAGCTAACTGCTGCTGGGCAGGTAGAGTACACAGAAAACAACTGAAACTGAACCAGACAGGAAGTGTGTTGCAAATCCAAAAACTAGGAGCTAAATGAGGATAAAAATCTCTGCAGAGTTGTTGAGAATCCTCTGATTTCAGCACTATGAAACACTAAAACTTGACTAAAGAAGGAACATCTGAACTCTCTCAGCTTTACATCATCTCGCAGGAGTTGCCACATGAAGAGAGTCGACCGCCTAGCTTCAACCGCTAAAACGCTACGCAAGAAGTTTCATCTGTAAAAAAACAAAACAAAAAGAATGACAAAGAGAAGAAAACCTGCTCTGGTTGTCGTTTCATCTCCGTCAGATGTGAAAGGTGTCGCAGCGCTCCGTCTCTCTGCCGCGGGGCCCTGTTCTTCATCACGGGGATAAAAATAGCAGCGTTCACATCAAGGTGAGACGGGAAGTTCTGGAGGAATGAAAGTTAGTAGAGAAGTAGTGCAATCGTACCTGTGACTGACTGTCAGATCAGTGCAGGGAGAGAAGTTTCAGAAACAGAAATGGATGGTTTGTCTGACAGAGAGAATAACAGAAGATTCAGTAACTTTAGTGATAAACATTTAGATAATTAATTACAAAAGATTTCCTCTTCCTCCTCTTTGGTGCAACTTCAGCTGGTGGAGCTTTAAACGATCATTCAGCTCACTTGAAATTACCCACAATACTTATAATCATCATAAACAAGCCTGCATCTGTCAGTTTGGGTTAAAATAATACTTCCTGTGGTGGCGGCACCACATGTGATCAAGTGTTAGTAGTTTTCTTTTTTAACACTTTGTTATTGACAGTTTGTTGGCTAATTTGAGTGCACGCATGTTGGTTAACATTCTGTCTTTAATATTTCTCGCTTGCGTTAAATCCTGATTCGTCTTTTGTGTCGTGGATCCGTCGAGTCCAAATAAATGGAAGATCTTGACATAATCAAAAACTTGGGATAAAGAACTATCATTGTTTCTATGTCATTATAAATTAATATTTTATTTAGCTTCTTCAGTCAGTTCCATCTATAGAATGATGTATTTAATTTAAATTGCTGTATAAGTGATTATTTTTGTACCACAACTACATATAATGCTGTATATGTGTGTATATATGTGGAATGTTTGTTGTTTTTGTTTTGTTTTGTTTTGTTTTTCTCTGTGGGTGTGAGTATGTGTTTTATGTTTGTGTATAATAATAAATAAATAAATAAATAAAAACTTCAGTGACTTTAGGACTTTAAGTATATTTTTCTTGCTTTTGATAGTTTTGGTTGTAAATAGTTTCTTGATTTAAATCTTTGTTGAGATTAAGGTTAATTTGTGTTATAGAGTTAATTGTTTATTCCTGCCCCCCCCCCCTCATGTATCATTTGTCAGGTCTGTTATGTTGAGTTCACTTCAGGTTTCTGTTTGTTTAGTCGACCTCAGTTTGAGTTAAAGGGCTCTAGTGTTTTAAATTACTTTCTTCTAGTTTTTTCTATTTTTGTATTTTGAAACAAAATAATTTGTTAAGTTGTAAATAAATTAATAATTTTTGCTTTATACACCTTGTGTTCTTTAGTTTTACTGACACTTATTTTGCCTCCGTTTCAGCAATATTTCTTACAACTTCCGTATACATGTCGTTCATAGTGAGTATTAAGACAGACAACATGCAAACCGCCTCCAAATTACCTTCATATGCAACTACATTGCAACAAATGCATCATGTTTCCTCTCAACATAACGAGAAAATGTTGTTAATTAAGGTATTTGGCAAGTTGCAAACGTTGCGAGACAACAAACCTACAGCATTATTAAGCATTTTATGTTTATGGTTGGTTAAGGTTAGAGGAAAATGATTTTCTTTATAATACTGAAAAAGTCTGCAGTGACTTGTGAACAAAGTGCTTTTGTTGCTTAAACCTGAACACACACCGGGAACATTTCATCCTAACAACAGCATTTCAGGATTGACTGTTAATCTTTTAAAATGAAACTGGTCAAAATCAAAACCTTTAAAGATCTGCAGCTTCAGTCTAAAGTACATAAACGAGTTGTTGCTCTCAGAAAAACTCCACAGCTGTTAGACTGCGGCTCCCGGACGGCTTCGACAGGTCGGCGTGACGAGCCGATCGGTGACATTAGAGCTGATGAGCCGAGGATGTGGCGTTCTCCCTCAGCACAGAGCGAGAAATAAACCGATGTGTCTGTGAGTCGTGTCGGGGAAACTCTGGAAACAATGAGTCATCCTCCGCAGAGGGAGAGAGGAGATGAAGGGTCTGAAGGTGTTTGAGGGGAGGGATGATGATGAGGAGGAGACACAGAGGTAACTGCAACACTTTTGGTCAGATTTTAATAAAATATCACAGCTGCTGTTATTTCCAGCTGATGATATTGTTTTTTAAGAAATTAAATGAGTGAATTCCTCACATTTGGAAGCATGAATGGAGAAATTACTATATCTTAGACAGTATTTACCCAAAATTTGAAATAAAATCTGCAGATTGTCTCCTCTCCACTTTGTTTGTTCCCTTAATTTATCATGTTCTCCTGCAAAATAAGTTTGTATGCTACTAATTAGCATTAACAAATATGTAAGTAATGTCTATATTATGTTCACTAGCAATTCTTCTTTTCAACCCAAGAAGTTTGACATCTTCATACAGCACAGAGGTCACAGAGAGGAGGTTCGGATGGATGGTGGACGCGCAAACATCAGATCATTGACACCAGAGACATCAGAGAAATGTGACCTGCACTTGTTCGCATGTTGTGTGCTATTAGCCGGCATTGTTAACGTTATCCACACGTACACCTGCATTCAGGAGTCACCTGACACTAGTTTAGTTGAGTTGGAGGAGGTGTGAACGGTGCAGCTGAGGCTACGCTAACGCTACGCTACCACTAGCTGCTGGATGGTCAGTAAATCCTTCCAAACTGTTTCCTGCCTGCTTGTTAAACCACAAACGTCTCATTTCCTGTTTCTACATGCAATGTGCTAAATACAAAAGATGCAGCATGTGGATGTCGAGGATTCTGAGTAAATAGTAATGAGTAAAGTAACGTAATTGCCTTTACAACGAGTAATATGTAATCAGTAACTGATTACAATGTTCAGGTAACTTGCCCAACATTGTGTTTAACAGAGTTAAACCAACCAGTTGGTTTAACTCTCGCTGTGTCGAGTTTCGAGTCTTTTTTCTTGTAAAACTGAAGCACTGTGCTTGAAAACACCTTTGATAAAACATAAATCTCACCTCTGTGTCGCAGTACGACTGTAGTTCTCACCAACCGCCAAGTACCAGCAGGTGTTACAGACCCACGAACACTGAAGCACCGATACTGGAAACATGAGAGAACTGGAGATGGAAGATCTCAGTGGTGATAGTTCTGTGTGTTTTTACCCCCTAAATCAATAAAATAATCAATAAATAATAAAATAGTTAAATACTTAAATAACCTGTAAATGTTTATCCACATAAAAACGAATTATTTACTCACAAGTGATTCATAATATATCAACAAATCATTAATTAATCAACTACTGATGATTTGTTCATTAATATTTCATAATTGAGTTGTATTGTATTTATTGGGATCTTATAGTGTTAAACATAAATGTGACCATTGGATGTACTGCACCAGAGTTAGCTTACAGCTAATTTTCATCTTTTTAACTAATCCTTTATAGACAACTTACAATATATTTGTTCTATGTTAACATAGTGTTATATTAATGATTTGTTCATGAATATTTCATCATTAATTAATGTCTTATAAACGATTTGCTACTGATCGTTATTATAAAGTTTTACCAAAAAAAGCTTCAAGGCTACGTTCACATTACATGCTGAAGTCGCCCAAATCAGACTTTTCTGCCTCTAAATGAGTCAGATCTGATTTCTTTCACAGAAATGTGAATAAAACAATCTGGGAAACTTGTCTATGTGATTCTGGATCTGATTCATATCTGATCTCTGGCTGCTGTCAGAACATCAGATTGGACTTTATGTGTTTTTTGTTTTTTTTGCCCGCTAAAAACAAACATGAAGAAGAGCAACAACAGCGACGGGGGTCAATGGAGAGACGAGGAAGTTTCACGTTTGTTGGACGTTTACGGAGAAGCTTTTATTCAAACCAAAAAACTTAAACTTATTGTGACCGAACAATTAAAAACAATCTATTGCCGTTATTCTTGTACACATGCGGCTCACATTTCAGTTAAATCTGCACATGCATACAAGTTTAGGATCTCAACGGCGTTCAGACCATAGACTGTAAAAAAATAATGGATGTAGCCACCATGACGTCACCCATTGGTTTGTGGACTCCCTCGAGTTTGGCCGTTTGACCGTCGCCATCTTGGTTTTTTGGAGCCAGAAGAGATGAGAATTGACCATATTTGGATGAGAGCATAGCTCCTCAGGGTCCAAATACAGCACCTCGCACATCGCCATGGTAGCGACTGGTCAATCACAATGTAGCCACACCCTGAAGCATATGCTGCTTTATCATCTATTTTACTCTTAATGGGACCATAACTTACAAAATGAACATCATGATGTATTGAAGAAGACTTGAGAGACCATAAACACATTAGGAAACTGTTTACTGAAGTAATAAATAAAGTAAGAAGTAGCGTCATTTTCTCATAGGCTTCTATACAATTGGACTTCTTTTGCAGCCAGTAGTGTTGCCCCCTGCTGGCCGTTAGAGAGAACGCAGGTTTAAGGCACGTCGGCATTGGCTTCACTTCTCAGACTTGGAGCTTCCTGCTTGGTCGACGCTGCAGACGGATACAAACTGACTATAAATCACTCTGGAGCATTAAGGCCTGTAATGTGAACGTTGTCTAACTGGTTGGTTTGGTCTCCATGCAGTGGATGAGACTTTCTTTAATGGGTCCTAAAGGTTTCGGCCACTAAAACAGTTAAGTAATAGTTGTAGCACAGTGGTGGTAAAATAGTGTTTTGCATTAAATATTGAAACAGTCGACACTTGCAGCACTGACTTCATATTTAAACCGTCTTTCCTGAACATTTGCCTTGATGCAAATTGAATCTGAACAAGATTTATTAGGATTTCAGGATTTATTACTATGGCAACTTAGTTTTTATACTCTTTAAAGATTCTGGCCATGCAGTCAGACAGACACATGTCTGTTATCATGAGGCTCTTTCACACTCCAAATGCAGCAATTAGAAACTGGTCATGACTTTAGAGAGACGGGGAATGTGGATAAATCACCAAGAATCAGTATAATGGAGACGTTTTCTAAGCTTTAAGTGTCTTTATAGACACAGAGAGACGTGTAGATAGATGTACAGTTACCATATTTCTCACCTTAGGGGGCAGAGTTGAGCTACTGTCCTGCTGGGAACTGCTGTCTCACACTCAACCACATCACACAGATCTCACTGAAGCCTCCACCGTGTCGGGATCAGACTGAAACTAGGCCACGAAGGGCAGCCAAAAAGGGAGGGAATCCAAAAAGACCAAACAAGAAGGAGACAAGTGTTTTCAGCACATCAATAAACCACAAAGAGCGTCTGAAAAAAGTCAAGTGAAGGGATTTATATATGACTTCTGGTATCTTATAACACGTAAATCTTGTAAATAAAGGTCAGAAACGGTCACAGTTTCCTCACATTGAAGCTATCTCAGCGTCTCAGACGTCTCGGAGGAACATTAGTAAGATGTGATTTTACAGTTTCATACCAGAAGTTACAGGAAACTGAGCGACCCGTTAAAATAAAAGCGTCAGAAAAAGTGTTTTCAAACAAGACGGAGGCTTTGAAGATCAGACGCTGCCAGACTTCCAGATTCTCCGTCTGAAACCTCAATAATGAAAGAAATTCTTTGGGACGGCTCCCAGAGCCAGAAGCGTGTCATAATGGTCTCCCAGCATCGCCCTCCCCCCCCCCCTCCCTCCGCTGAATCTGCTGACATTATGAGAGCGAGGCAGGCAGTCTGACAGTCCGTCAATAGCAAAGATTCTCCTCCAGCTGCTTTCCAAAGACTCCCGCTAACTTTTTACACGCCTCATTTGAATTTTTTTTTTTTAGACATGTCAGAGTTTTGGGAAACAAAAATCAATGTCGTACTTTTTTTTTCATTCTTATCTTTTGAATTCTTTGTCAGCTCAGACGTTGCAGCCGGCGTTAAGGAGCCCTTTGATTTCTCATCCCTGAGCTAGTTGACATTTATTTCACAAACACTTGACATTTGGAAATGGGCTCCCTGCGTGAGCGCTGTGTGTGCACACTTGTAACCCCCCCCCCCACCCCCCCCTTGTCCTCTCTCTCTCTCTCTCTCACACACACACACACACACACACACACACACACACACACACACACACACACAGTGCCATTAGCAGCCTTTGTACAGAGCAGGACTGGACTGTCTGCTGGTTTTCAGAATAAGGAGTCTGACTCAAGTTTGGACGGAAATCGACGTCAGTTTCAGCCGCTGACCTCAACTCTGCGCTGAAAAGCAAACCGACAGTCTGAGGCCTTCAGTGCACCGATAAATCAATACGTTTGAATCAATTCTGGCTGGCGCTGCGACACTGACTGTAATATTTGTCAAACTGAGTGACAAGGAACCTCTTATTATGTGAATAATTTCTCTCCTCTCTGAAAAAAATAGAGTAGAGTGATGTTTTACTGCCTCAAAAAGCATTTTAATACAAATTTAACTAGTTTTCAAAGCAGAGTCTTAAAACATAAGTTTGCAATAATAAATCACATGTTTGTCTTTTGTGTGACCTCAGAGTTGTTGTTTTAAAGCATGAAAACTCACTTTGTTTCAACCACAAGCGTAGCTCCAGTAACAGCGTCGAATGTTGTTGAGTGTTTTTACTTGTATTGTTCATATTTTGTCGGACAAAAAAACACTTTCACACACACAGAAGGCGAGTTTATGTTTGTGCAGCTGATTTCATACATAAAAGAGTAATTCAAAGTGCTTTTACATAATGCATCACAAACAACGGAAAAACATTCAACCAAGACACTTTTTTTCTTCTCTGACTGGAAATCTGACTTTTTCACATCATAGATGATGAACAGAAATATAAAAAGTGAGTCTTGAAGGTGAAACATGAGACTGATGTCGGCCGTTAGAGGAGTTCAGCGTCACTGGAGGGAAGAGTTAATAATATATTTATAATTATAGTTGAACTGCAGAAACAAACACCAGTAATTAAGTGTATTTATAAGAAATATCCTGATTTGTGTACAGCCCTGATTTTTAATATTCGTTTTTAAGAAGTATCGACATGCTGATCAAATCCTTCATAATAAGGTTAATTAATGAACATGTTTGAATCCACACAGGCGACAGCGAACACATCACAGTGACGTTCAGGGCCGGCTCTGCACATCTGGGGGCCCTAAGCAGGATATGTTTGGGGGCTACTGTAAGCAAATAAAACCTTTTTTTTTATTTGTGCTTCTATCAACATGATGTGCTGCAGATCTTTTACAGCTGATGAAACACACTCACTGAAACACTGACTGACTAAAGTCGCCATTTTTTACTTCGACTTTGTTTTTGTCTGAATGCTTAAAAGTGTTGAAATTTATAAAACAGCTGTTTTTGTCCAGTAGGCGGCTCCAAACCTGCAGCATTAAAACATCTAAACCTGAAAGATTCTAGTTTGATTTTATATATATTTTACATTATTATCTATAAATCAAGATAATAATCGGTTACAGTATGAATAAAAACCCATTTAAAGTGCAAAAAAACTTCGACATAAATCACTACTGTGCACAATAAGTTGCAGCAGTTCAAATACAAGATGCAAAAGGTTCAATCAGCAGTTTATTAAAATCATATAAAGAGTCCGTATTGAAAGGTGAGATATAGTTTCACCTCTTTCTGCTTTAATTGAGCCTCAGTGGCTCCGTTTCCCTCCAGTTTCTGCTGCTTGTTTTGCTTTGATACGTCTGTTTGTTAGTGTATTTTAACTCATTAAAGCCAGATATCAGTAAAGAGTAAAACTCTATAATGTATCTACTATCAGAAAATGTATTTTTAAGTAATTCTGATTTGTGTTTTGTTGACATCTGTTTCAAATAAACTGAAGCGAGATTTAAACCGTCTGCTCACCTCAACAGTATCACCTGTACTATAATTAAAATGACTCTTAGATCAGTCTTTTATATGCTGTTTATGTCCTCAAGATGAATGCTGCGTCTGCATAAACGCACATCAATCAGCGATGACGACTCCTCTGTTTGATGCTTCTTGCTGTGATCTGTTCTACACATTGAAGAATTTATTTATTTAAAAAAAGAAAAAAAAACCCAGACAGGTGGTGGTGAAGTGATAATAAAATAAAACCAGAAATAGATGTTGAAATCGTGCCACGAGGACAGATGTTAACACTTGGTGAGGTGTTAGCATGTTAGCACGTGTGATGTCGCTCAGAGTTAACCTCGGATGCTCCGAGCGCTCCGCTGATTCCGGGAATCCTGACACCTGAGCTGAGAGTGTTGACAGGCTCCGAAATAACGTACGAGATAGGTGACAAAGTACAACAACGTGGCATGAAGTGTGTTAGTCAGGTGTTCTTCCACCAACAGAGCACAAAGAGCAGCAGATTGTCAATAAATCATCCAAAATCAATGGCACCTTTCTATTAATGAGATCCTTCTTGTAAAAATGAACTTTAAAAAGAGAGAGAGGAGACATATTCTGCTTTTTGTCTATATACTGTACAGATGTTGAATGTTAAATATGGTCAAAGTCCCAAAACTTGAGGTGAACATATGTAGAAATGCTGCCTGTAAGACAAAACCCAGGTTTCAGCTGCTCTGACGCTTCGTTTGTGATGTTTTTTAACGATGTAAGCTTGTCATGCATGTCTATAAATGTGCTGTAATCTTTGTTGTTGAGGTTGTTCAGATGACCTTCACTAAATACGACACCTGAACGTCTCCTGTGTAGACACTAAAAGCTGCTTTCACTACACAGGCTGCGTAGACGACATCCTCCCACTGTTGGTCTGAAGAAGCTATAAAATTCAACGTAAAGTTTTTCACCAACAGACAACACATGAGAGGGATGTTCATCTCTTCATCCAACACTCGGTGAGAAACTACAATGTTGAAAATGGATCAATGAAAATGTGTTTCCCAAATTGTCAAACTGGTTCTTTGATGACAAGAAGAATCGATCCAGTATTTCCAGGGATTCTTCACACTGGACCACAGATTTGGACAAACTGACATACAAAACTTTCAAATTTTAACTGAAAATGCAAATTTGACAAACATCGGAAACCTCTGGAAACCTCTCCCACTGGGAATGTTCTGCTCTGAGTTGTGTCTCCATTGTGCAAGTTAGAAAAACATTCATGCAACTGAAATGTCGAGTTTTAATACTTGAACGCACAATATGTAATTTCAGCCGCTAGGCGTCTCAATCAAAACAATAACAAAAGACGGAGTGTGATGACGGTGTGAAGTAGCAAGGGATCATGGGAGTTGTTGTCTTCGTTGTTAAATAACTAGCTTCACTTCGTTAAAATACTAATTAAAGCTGTTTCACCTAAAAAATCAATATTTCTCCGACAATGTTTGGTGACCACCGGACTTCCTGGAGGGGCTGTTAGCCGAGCTGCTGCTAACGTTTGTCCAGTTTATTTCTCTGATAACTTAAGATCCAGACGTCCAATGACTAAAATCCTTCTTCCAACTAAAAGATATAGTTAAAAACCACCTAAATTTATCATGAAAATGTGTCTTAAAACTGAATAAAAGTCAATTTATAACAGTTTGTGTGGAACAACCACAACGCTGATGTATTATCTTGTATGTGTGTAAGTTACTCTTTGGTAGACGCCATTGTAGCGGACAAACACAGCGCCGCCGTATGCATCTTGTGCGTGTTTACTCTTTGGTAGAGGAGGTATGACGTCATCGACAGGCGACCAAATGAAACGGTCCGTTACTTTGATTAAATTACAGATTTCTCTGGGTTTGAAAAATGTTGGAATATAAAATATATAACATAGGTCTAGCTGTTTTTAGACATTTTAATGCAGAATAATTACATATTATAGCTTTAATTGTGTGATTTTCCACGTTGGAAAGAAAACATTCCCTCCTCTGTCGTCACCACTGCAGATCGTCTTCATCTCCTGATATTATCCATCAGCCCCGGCGGTCTGGCTGCATGATTACATAATCATCACTTTGATATCATAAACACATTACAGTGAAAAGTTTCTCCTCTGGGCAAAACAAACCAACATTTCACAGTAAACACACGCCACCTCTACCAAACCCCCCCCCCCCGGACTGCTCGAGCCCCCTGTGAAGGTTTCTCTTCTCCCAGAGCTTCGATCAGCTTCTGACACAACCTGGAAGACTTCCTGCTATTGTTTTTATTTTTCTTCTAACCGCTGTAACACGCTCCACCCGAGGCTCCGAGAGGCTCTGATGTCTGACTCGAGGAGAACGTGGATGCCCGGCTGAGAAAAAAAAATGGCATCTTGAATCATGTCAAAAAAAAAAAGATTAAAAAAAAGACGAAGCTGAGAGCTGGAGGGGTAAAAAAAAAAAAAAAGCAAGTGTATGTTTGTTTCTGTATGTTCATGTTTGCAGTGAGAGCATCTGAGCAGAAGAGAGGATACGTGTCTGCGCTGCTGTTTGCCTTCAGGTCTCTGCTCGCTCTGCGTGTGGAGGGAAATCAGTCGGAGCTGCAGTTTTTATTGACTTATTCGAACCTGAAAAACACTTTAACTGACTGGTTTTTGTTTTTTTATTCACAGCTTATTGTTGTAGATAAGCAGCAGAAAGCAAATGTATTCATTTGTATTATAGACTTTAAATGAACTTACATACATACATACAGTATTTACTGTCAATCTCGGCATGAAGGGACATGTTGAAATGGAGTTATTATTATAACAAAGGTTCAGGAACAAGACCGCGCCCCTCTCTCTCACTAAATTCAATCATCCGTGTATACCTGTATAAGGGTGTCTAACCCTTTCTCTCCTGTTCGTCTCAGTTCTCATGCTCATCATGTCCCCCAACCTGAGTCTGGACCCCTGGGCTCCTAGACGCTCCGGCCTCTTTGTGATTCCATTTGGTCCCTGGTCGTCCCCACGCCATCGACCCCCTTCATCCCTCTCCTCGACCCCCATCCAGCCCACCGTACGCTATCCTCATCTAATCCTGAACCCTCTCAACAATCCAAATAAATCTACTTTTTATACCGTTCAAATGGTGTCAAATGGTCTTTGTTAGTGAAAAGACCATAGAAGAAAGAATAGTGATTGTTTACAATACAAACTATGTTCCCGCTCATGCTCAGTGGCCTCTGTCTTACGGTGAAAACAGGAAGCAAACAAATCACACAATATTGCTTCTTACTCGTTATTACATGTTGACTGTGGCTGACAAGGACACGGATATATTTACATCACAATGTCACCAAAGCCATGATTTCAGTCTGTAAGCATTTCTTAGCAAGCATTGTGTAAATAAACAACTACCACTACTTTGTACTGATTTCTGTTGTTGTTGTGATCTGGTAGTGAAGGGTCAGATAGAAAATATATTTTCCTCCACAGTCATCGTCCCGCAGCTTCCTGGTTCACCACTGAGCAACGCTGTCAGTTTCACTGCATCTCTTCTTGATGATTTTCACCCTCATTTGCACAAATCCTCCCTTTATTCACAGCTTGTCCCGCTCATGTCCCGTAGAAAATGACCTGAGGTGAACTTTTTGTTGAGACACTTTCATTGAGTTTTTGTTTTGTTGTTTTGTTGAGTTTCTAAACAAACATGACCAAACTCCTCATGATGGAGGAACATAAGGCGCTGTAGCTCACTGACGTGTTTTTAATAGTTTTTGGACATCAGAGGTCTACAGCACAGAGGAATAATATATATCAGGCTTCAATACACACACAATACATGTTTGTACATCAGTTTATTGCTTGTTTGGCTCCAAACATGAGGTTTGTTGACAATAAGAAAAATACAGAAAATTGCCAGACTGATCCTTTAAATTCTTACACGTGTGCAAACATCCAGCTGTGATCTGCTCACACACACACAAACACATCAGTGAACTAATCCCACTGTAAACAACCTGTTCTGCCACAAACAGCTGTAACACCTGGGTCACCACGACAACCTGACGCCCGACTGACAAGTCAAGCATTCCTCCAGTAAAAGCACCGCCCTCCCGCTCTTCTTCTTCCTCTTCTTCTTCTACTCGTTCTTCTTCTGTTGTTGCACCTGCTGCACAGCTGGCTCTCTGGCGCCGGATCAACAGCCAACACCAAACGCTCCCATTTGTGGATGGCTGATCTCCGGTGGCCTCGGCGCCACTGTTCGCATCAGTCCTCATCCAACTGTTCTCCCTCGCCGGCTGGCACTCTCAGCCCCAACACACACACACACACACACAATCTTCTCCATATTGGTTGAGTCGTCAAGCGCCATCTGCTCCCATCAGGAGCTGGTGATTGATGCACCGCCTGTATAAAAGGTACTGGGATGACTCATCGACTCCCCGCCGCGATGGCTGCTGCTGAGTGTGTGTTGTTTAAGAATCATCATTTTCCTCCGGTTCTTCCGTATCTCATTCCTCCACTCGCCCTGAAAACACTCCGTTACTCATTAAAAGCTTAAAAGTTGCACCATCCTCGTCTTCTTCATCAGTAACCAATCACGCCTTTACCGCAGGTTTGTTCACTCACGCAGTCAGGTGAGCGTTCAGAAGTATCTTCGAGTTTCTTCAAGTTGGATCAACAGTGATGGTTTAGCAGTGCAGTCACCTTTTCAGCTGCTCAACGACGGCGTCAAAATACGTCTCGGCTGTGAGCGACGAACGGCCGAGATAGTAAACGATGAAGCAGTTCAGTTGTTCAAGAATCTACGATTGTGTGTTTATGGAAGGCAGGTGGGTTTCACAGCAGAGCAGCATTATATCTCTTTACTGAGGCTTATTTTCTTTTACAAAACATTTTTCCTCATCGAGTCTGGATGTATCGTACCGCTGTGCAAGGATCATAAAACAAACGGTGCCCTGTGGATCATTGTAAACTTACAGAGAGCTGCACACAAGTCAGGATGCTGCAGTCAAAAAACCTCTGAGTCTGCCATCTTCGTTTCAGCTTGGTTTGGGAAACGATTGTGGATGAAAGGGTGAAAAACTGCAACCTGTTGTGGAAATTTTTCCTCGTCGTTGCTCAAGAACCACACATAGACATAAAGAAAGCATTAAATCGTCATCGTTACTTGTTGAAGCAGTTGTAGACACTGTACAACTGTACAATCCATCACATCATCAGTAACAATGATACAAATGTCCAAACACAAACAAAAATACAATCATCTTGTATTTTTGGAGAGAAAGCATGTTGTTCAACTGGTCCTTTCCCTAAAGATTGGAAACCCAAACTAGACAGCTTTATACCTCTCCAGAAGCAAAGCTAAAAACAGTCTGGTCCCTAAACGGACACTTCCACAAACCGTTACACCTCCTTACAAACAAGTATAGTCATACGATTTAACAGAGACCTCATGGTCAATCAATAACTTCAAACATGGACATCCTTCAACTTTAGCTTGTCTAGGTACCTCATGATCCACACAGTCTCTAAAACAGTAGGCTTAAGTCAAAGAGATCTCTAGCTAACCCCAGAGGTCAGCAAGCAGTCTTCAGATAGAAACAAGTTCAAGAGTTCAACTAGACTAGGAGCAGGACGTCTTCACCAACATGTATCCCCAAAATGACAATGACATTACATCACATTCAGTTGATAACACACATTGACCCTTTAGTTTGAAAACATTTGTATACAAAAGATTTATAAAATGATAACCTACTTTTCAATTTTCTCTCACAAACCAAACACTGTTTCTTTTATCGTTTTGGGGCGACGAGGAACCAGGATCTAACAGCTCAAGCTGAATGCAGCCTCATAAGTTACAGGTTGTTACAGGCTCTGTTCTGTATTCAGAGTTGGCAAAGTCCAATAAAATATTCTGTCTGAAGATGAAGTCAGATTTACCAAAGTTTGTTGAGGCTGAAACGTAGCTCCAGTGGTCACTTTCTCCTCCACACTCTGTTGTTTCTGATCCCACAGCTGGATATGCAGCCTCATACGTTGTAATAGAAGTCCCACATCTCTGCTCTGACATTTTATTTTAAAGCTTAAGGTTTTTTTTGTGATAGATGCAGCTTTTCTGTCCACTTGTGGTTCAAACTTCTCTGGTTTGTTGGCAGCAGAATCACAGAGAAACTCTATTTGGCCTCATATTATGACACTAGTTTTCTACCAAATATGCTGATATTTTAAAGTATTTAGTGATATTTTAGTGTTGAAGGCCTTGAAGGCAGCGCTACAGAAAATGAGGAAACATAGAACTCCAAAGTCCAAAGACTTTTGCAGCTGGATGAAGAGAGATATTTTATTACAGCGAAGGGAGAATAAAGTTTGATTTCATTCATCCACAGGAACCAGAGGAATCAACTTGAAAATCTGCGAAGTCGTCCTTTAATCCCTCCATAGTCAGCTGGAAAAACAAACCACAGAGGAAACCTGCTGGTTGTTAGCTTCAATCATCTCTCTCTTCCTCCTCCTCCTCCTTCTCCGTCTTTAATTTGTTTCCCAGATGTTTTTTTTCATATCTGAAAGCTCCGGCCCCGTTGCCTCCGAATGCTGAGCTGTGATCAAATTCCTCATTGAGATGCAGATGAGGGGCAAAACCTGCTTCGAGCTCAGATCGTGGCTTTGGAGGCAGCTGCCAGGGTTGTTTGTTCTCCAATCCGTGATTTCAGCTCATCATCCGAAGCAGAGACTAACAGGATCTCCTCCTCCTCCTCCTCCTTTTCACAAGCAGCTGCACAGCCACTTTACCTCTCAGTGGCCTTATTGTGTTGTGTGAACCTGTGTTAAATCACACTCTGCCCAAGTGCACAATGACACTGTGTCGGTACATAATCTCTCTTATACAAAACACACTCAGAAGGGTGGAAGAACACGATGAAAATACAGAAATATATCACTGAAGTGTTTACGCTAGCACTGGAAAAAAATGAACACACCATTTCTACTGATATTTCAAATTTGAGATGTACTGCATGTGTAGTGTCATATACTGCTTTCAGGAAATATCCATATCCTCACAATCTATTGACAAAGGTCTTTCAAAAGCTGTTTTATCAAACTAAATGTCAATGATGGAGATGGAAGTATTACATCCTTAATCAGTGGTACAAAATCACTGAAGTTGCTGACGTTAATGGATGAGCGAACAAATCTTGTAACGAGTCCAACGCTAACAAAAGTTCTTCTACCGTCTACTTGGCTTTTATATGCTACCAAACTATCACTGCCAATGATTAAACAGAGACATTACAACCTTAAACTGTATTAAAAACTCACTCGGTACTGTGTGGCTGCAACCAGAGGGAGCAGATTGTTTCCTTGATTAACTGATTGATCAGAACTGTTGGTGACGTCTTCTAATGTCTTGTTTTTGTCGGATCAACGGTTCAAAGATATTCAGTTTACTATCATGTACGACAAAGAAAAGCTTCAAATCATCACATCTGAGAAGCTGCAACTAGCAAATATTTAGCATTTTTGCTTAAATTAATTTTGTGTTGATTGACTTATCGATTGTTCAACTAATCATTGTAACTCTGTGTGACAGCATACGTTTGTCTCGGGGTTTTGGTGTTCTTCAGCATACAGACATTAGTCCAACATGTCTGGGAAGTTTGGAGAGCAGCGAGTCTGCACTGGATACTGGAAACTTTGTCACACAGAACTCAAGTGAAGTTTTAAGACAGTTTAAGGTTATAATGCCTCCATTTATGTAGCTGACATTTAGTTTAGTAACATATAAAAGCAGAGAAGGCGGGAGACGGTGAGGGTTTTTGTCACTCTTGACTTCTGAGAGCAGACATATGACTATTTCCTGGAGGCAGAAGAACCAGTATAGATCTGTTACGTATCTAACTCGCTTCATTCATGTACCAGTTTCAGACAGTTCGCTTGGTGCTCAAGTTTGATGAGACTGACACCTGCAGTTCGGTCAGTTATTGCGCATGTTCTCAATAACTCAAACTCCCTGATCGAGATATGATCAGGGCAAAGATAACATCAGCCTGCTTTTTTGTAAATGTTTCTAACTCATAGGTGCCAAATGTATGAATTCCAATTCATACATTTGGCACCTAACACAGAAAAACCAAAAGAACAAAAACAACAGGATGGGGAATCTTCACCTCACCTGTGGAGGTGCTCAGGTATGATCCTGGAGGTTTTGATGCTTGTACTATAAACTTCTGTTCTTTAAAAGGTCCAGACTAGATGTGTTATACTGGTTGTAACGACCTTAATTTGAAAGTTACTGAATGAATGTTAGAGCCATCATCATCATCATCATCATCATCAACATCACATCTCATCTTTATTTTTCACAGGCATAGAAGTGATTAAGCTCAGCCCCAGAGGTGGTAATGTTAGTTAATGAAGATTTCTCCATTAATGAGTTTCTGTAGTGGTTTTTTTAGTACCTCTTATTTATGTGGTTTTGTACTGTTTTTTTATGATTTTATTATTTTTTTATCAATTTATATTGTTGTATTATGCATCTTTCTGCTCTCTCTATACACACAGCACTTCAATAAGCTTTTTATCTTTACTATCACTACTATTATCATTATTATTGTTATTATCCTAATCAAAGTGTTTCTAATGTCTGTCATATCTAACACATTTTTGGATTAACAAAAACCCAAGTACCATCCCATAGTTGCACCTTTCTAGTTAATGGACCAAATATGGCGTCACCCATGTCCCTTCTTGGACAACGATTGGCCTGAAGTCACATGACCATATATCCAACCCGTCTCTGTAGACGCCCCATTGGCTGATATGTGTCTGGATGTATATGATTGGTTGTCTTGATTGTTTTACCTTTTTTTTACCCAACTTACTTTATTTAAATGTTGTTTGTAAGGTGTAATGATGACCCTGATGAAGGCCATGAGCCGAAACGCGTCGGTCAACTAATAAAGTTGTTCTTCATACTACAAGTGTTGCTGGAGTTCTCATCTCTCTAGAGCCAATCAGGTCGGACGGCAGCAGTTCACAAGACGCACTTTTATATCAATGTACTGTCAAGACCCAAAGAAGGCCGTCAGGACACCAAGAAAGTTTAATATTGGAATGAAAACAGGTTTAGCTCACAGTTCAAACTCTTCTTTGTCTAACCTCTACTATACCTGATCTCCTGACGTCCATGTAGGTGCCCAAACTCGCCGGCACCCACAGAATCGGCGCCTACACCCTAACCTACGCCACAGTGGACGTTAGGCTGACGTTACTGGATTACACCAAGATACAGAAAAACAAAACAACTTTAAATAAAACTGCAATAAAGTCACAAGGTCATAGTGGTGCAAGATTTTAAGAAAACAGATAAAATAATTGTCCCAAGATAACAGTTTTTATAATTTACAACCAGTGTGACTGCAGAATCATGCACAGTTTCAAACATCAACAATCGCATATTTTTAGTGATATAAAACCTTGTGGTACATTTCTGAAACTAGTCAGTGTTAATATAAAGTAATGATTTGCAGTTAATGAGCAGTGACATTAAAAAAACAGCGGTTTGGTCCTTTAAGCAGCTGCTGTCTCGTATCTGTGTCACTCCCTGCTGACTGTATCTGTTGAGGGATAGCTGGAAGACAACACTGTGGCTCGACAAATAGACTGTAACATCTAATTCATGCCTTCGCCGCGCCGCTCCTCGCACTCATTTCACATGTATATGACGAGCGCTCGGCCCCTCGAGGGCTCCTCCATTGTGCCGGGCTAATGGTGTGCATGTGCCACAAAATAGCTTCTCGTCTTCAAAAGAGGGGCATATGTTCCCTTTTCAGAGGCCCTCAGAGCCATTTATGTCCATCTTTCTTTCCAACAAACGGACATCACAAAGTGCAATCAATGGACTAACTGCCTGCCTGTGTTCCCCCGGACCGCCGCTCCGGTTTAAATGATCCATACGTGCCGCTGCAGGCTGGTAAACATGCAGAATAAGACAAAGACGGCTAATTGACAGTCAACATTACAGAGGTTGTATTCGTCTCAAATGTTCCTGTAGTTTAAAAAAATAATCCAAACATTGTTTAAATGGTTTATAAGCTGTAATTAATGGGTTTATTAATTGTTAATGAATGATTTACGTGTGTTTTTGGGTTTTTTTTTGAAAATAAGAATATTTTTTTAGGTTGCCAGGTTGGGGAAAATCCCTCTCCAGCATGACACTCTTGTATTTTGAGAAGAAGGACTGTTCAACCGTTTACTTCCTGTAAAAAAAGGTGGATCAAAATGTATTTATAAGCAGCTTATTAACATTTACAACTGTAGACGTGATGGATTATTGTAAGAACCTTTTATAACTGCAGACATGACGGCTTATTAAGAAGTGAGAGACACATGAGTACGTATGAATCCCTGGTGAGTAACAGCACAGCTAAAAAGACCCAGAAGTCATTCTTATTAATGGCTTATAAATGTTCTATAATGCATTAGTAAATGTTTTATCAACAATTAATAAAGCCCTTAATAACAACTTATAAACGTTTAAAGATGATGCCTTATCAGAAAGTGCTGCTGATCATTTGTATCTGTTGATTTGTATCCTCAGAAAAATCATTAAAATAACTTCTAGTCTTTCTCCAGCGTAGAGAAATTGTTATTTATTTTACCTGTTCTCCGCATAGACTGTATATAAAGATAGACGCTGGTTTCATTGGAGCCGGTTTGGCAGAGTTGCAGCTTGTGGTCGTGATAATCTTTTCAGTTTGGAGCCAGGACCTTTATATAAGGAGTGTAGACTGTCGCCTTTCACACTGGAAACACGCCCCGCTAACTCGGACCCAACCACACTTGGGCTTACATTAGCTACTTTAGCTATATTGTGCTAACAGAGCAGGTATCGTAATCAGGTAACAGTAAACTTGACCTTTGAAAATCCACCCGGTCGCCGGTGACCAGCTTAAGCCAGTTGTAAGCAGCAGCATCACACAGTAATAAGTCAAAGCAATCGGCACAATTTGGCTAATTGGAGATGATTGGAGAGGTTCAAGGACACCAGTGTTCCCATAAGGTTAGACCTAGAGGTCTGGGATTTTATACAGGTTAACAAGATGTAGAAGGTTCATGTTGTTCTGCATAGTTGTGGCATAAAGCATGTCCTAATTATTGTTATTCAAATATTCTCATATTCTCATCATAGACGAGGACCAAAAACACTTTTCTGAGTCTTATTTGAACTGATGTAGTTTAGTTTGTGTTTTAGCCTCATGCTAAACAAACACATGTCCAGAAACTAGAAGATGTCACTTGTCAAATGAAGCCTGATACATGCATCATGACCTTGCAGTTCTTCTATTATAAGCTTTTCCATTTGAGTGTGCCAAATAGGCGAAAATTCTATAAAAAGGGTGGATGTTAAGGGGTTAAACTTGATAATCACGGCTGTAAATCAACACCCACACGGCAGACATCAAAGCTACTATAAGTCTTCAAATCTTATTAATGGAGCAATAATTTCCAAAATGACCAGCAGCACATTTATTAGAGGGACTGAAGTTAGAGACTGAGACCAGAATGACTCGTTGAAAACAATGACGGATTCAGTATTTCTAGAGAGAAGTTGAAGAAGTTGAAGAAGTTGAAGAAGTTTTTGAAGGCTTTAGTTGCTTGATGTTGTACTACAAGATCATATAAAAGATCTGTATGTCTGTCACAGTACAGCGCTGCTCTGGTGACACGTCGTTGGCAGCTGGATTCATATTTACAGATATCCGTTATGTTTTTGTCTGCCGATTTCTGAAAGAAGGAGTTGAAAACATTTTTGTGAATGAAACTCGACCACAAACAACGTGGAACCTTATATCGACGTTTTATTTTGAAATCTCAGGAACATTCAGCTCCTCGTGAACAAGTGAAACTCATCAGCCTGAAACCAGAGATTTAGGACAAGTTTGTGCAATTAAAAGAGTTTCCAACTTTGAACACAGAAAATGAAAATGTTCTTGCATGAAAGCCCGTCAACTCCTTCTGTCTGAGACGAACATCTACAGCAGCAGATGTTATATATTTGATACTTTACCACCTGGTTAAAAGCTTAACTGATGAAATAATATTTGTCGTAGGGACGTGAGGATAAAAACAAAGTCTTCTAAATAATAATTCAGCCCTCTACATGCTTTATACACTCAGATGAAGACTATAAATCCTTCACAACATTTCAACGAGCACTATATATATGAATCATGTTTTTGAAGCCGGCGTCTTATCACACACTAACAGATGTACCGAGCTCGCACACACTGAAGTGTTTAACCTTTCTCAGATTGACTGCCTCCAAACAGCCGCTGTCATTTTTAAAGGGGCGGGGGGGATGATGGGGGGGGGGGGCTTGTTTCTCAGTACGTCTGAATAAAAATATCACGGCCCGGGTGCTACTCATCGTCTCCGATAATACGGCTGGCGACGGTTGTTTTGACACCTCCTGACTTCCCTTCACCCCTCCGCGAGCTGGAGGGAGCTCGATGCTAATTAGAAAAGTGCCGCCGTTTATAGCAGGTGGGAACATTTTACACATTTAGATCTCACTCCTGCTCGCCAAAGCTTTGATAATGAATATCTTCATATGCAGGAAATCTGAGTGAAAAAACAAAACGCTGCTTTTTTTTAAGTAAAAATGACATATTTTCTGGCACAGTTTTAATGATTTTTTTTCTGTTTTACATGATTATTATTTGATGTTGTGAATGTTTTCAGCTATTTTCAGTGCAAACATGTGTTTCCTGCTGCCTTAAGGCTGCGAATCAAAGGATAATTCTGGTATAAAAACATTGTACCCACCAAGTTCAAGGTTCCCTGTGGAGTTTGTAACTTCTTGTAGCACAAAGAAGCAGTTTTGTTTTTTTCGTGCACACGCAAAAGGACGTGCACGTGCATGTGGGTGATGCGATACACTGTCCTACCAATCGTTTCATAGTATTCAGCTGATCTACAGGTGGCTGCGATGTGCCGACAAACACAACAACGCACCAACGAGGGCACTGAAATAGAAGACTGCAAGCAAGTAAACATGGATGTAAACAATGAAGGATTTAAAATATTTTAAGAATGAAGGAGGAAATAGATTCAACACATTTTTAGATCACAAGGATACACACAACAGGGTTTTTGGTAGTAACAGTGTCATTTGTTTACTAGAAAACTTCACAGGATGCCTTTAATGTCGGAGCTGTGTGAATACTGTGACATCACAAAAACATCAGATGGTGGAAAAAGTATTGAAAACAAGAAAACCAGTTGTAAAAAGGACTTACTGACAACAGCTTTATTTAATTATTGGTTCATTTAACAGGAAAGTGCCCGTTAATAAACACTACTGTAAATACCAACATCTGTTTTCTCCGGACAGATGCTACAAAATCATCTTAACTGATAAAAGTTAGTTAGTAATTAGCCAGATTGTTTTCCAGTTCATGTTCTCTCTGTCTGTGGGAGTATTGGGATAATTGAATATTACATAATCAAGAAAAGTCAAGATGGCCTCTACCAATTAGTGTTAAAGTACTTCAGGTTTTTATGGCTTCACACAGTCGACTTTACAAACACAACTACATGACAATCAGATAAAAACACTAACAACAGGCAACACATGATGATCTTTTTATGGAAGTCTGAATCATTTTATATTAATGTGTCTGTGTCATAACAAAGAGCCATAGAAATACAACAGCAGGGAAGCTTTCAGTGGGTTTTATGTCTGACAGTTGAATATAGATGTATGTCAGTGTGGTTATGATTTGGCAGATTTCTGTCTGTATGACATGTTAGTGTTTGAACTTAAAGTGAGGATGTAAACGTGTAAAACATGCTGCAGAGAGTTTTATTGGTTTGTGTTTGAGTTGTTGTTGTAGTCAGTGAATGTTATTTGTGTGTAAACAATGCAAATGTCTCACAATTCGGTCTATAATCGTTGCTGTTGTGTCGACTGTGTGAAGAGTTTTTGAAGATGTGGACTCAGTGCTGAACCATGGCGGTAAACCAATCATAAAAAACCCTGTAATTTACTCTTTTACAGACCTAAAAAAAGAGAAGACTAACTAAAGAGTTCTCCTCCAATTTAGTTTGCACTTCTGTAACAAAGCTGATAAAAACTGATGCAGCAGAACCAGAGATTGATGTTTTTTATTCCACACATTCGTCTTCCTTGTTAAAAACCTGGAGCCTACATTACCCACAATGCACCTCAACTTTTTTTCTGTTTACTGCTTATTAACGCTAAATATGAGAACTTAAAGGAAAGTGTTACTGTCATGGTGGCAGATTGTTTTAGTGATATGAGCCCTGGTGTCACCTGATATCAGATTATTGTTTTATTGTCTATCGTTTGTGGAAACACCTGAATCATTCTCTGGTTTTTAAAACCTGCCCGACAGGCAGATCCTCTGTGTATTTCCTTGAATGCGTGTCGACCGTGGCCGTCTCCATCAAGCAGATTAGTGTCACTTTGACCTTTGACCTCTGGACCGTTAGATGTTGATAATACTGCTAATCTGTCTGTGGCTCTCCTGGAGCCTCAACAAAGAGAAAAACACACAAAGAGGAGCAGATTGTTTCCTCTGCTTCTATTTACACACACACACACACACACACACACACACACTCCCTCCCTCCCCCTGGTCAACCCTCCTGGATCAGTATTATCACATCTGGCCCAGCGTTCAGCAAATCCCCTCCATATTTTTTTCAAGTTAGTGAGAGAATGAATGAGAAAGACGATTAGTGAGCATAAGCTACTGTATGTGTGTGTGTGTGTGTGTGTGTGGTATGCATGCCTGTACGCTGCCGTGTGTGTCATTGTTCATGTGAAGTCGTCACATGTGTGTGTGTGTGTGTGTGTGTGATGGCACGAAGGCTGAAATCATGCTAGCTGAACCATGGCAGCTCGCCAGCAGCAGCAGCAGCGGCGGCGGCGGCGGTTCGTCCTGCTCTATTGTTCAGACTGGAGACAAAAAGAGAAAAATAAAAAAACAAAAACAAAACCCGAACGAGAGCCAACAGCTTTCTGTCTCTGTTTCTGCAGCACATAAAACGACACAGCTGCTCAGCGAGATCTGTCATTTCCACAGAACAAAGCCGCCGAGGACGTCATTGTGTCAAAAACCACGAGAGCACGTCCAGCGGTTTGGCAGCGTTTGTCCTCCTCGAGTCAGAGACGTCCATTCAAACAACTCATTCAGTCTATTTCTGCTCTTTTCATTCTTAAAATCCAGTTTGTATTCATAGAAGTTGTCGTATCAAAGCATAACTCGGGTGTTATTTTCATAGATTTGTCTATAATCTCTCTGAGTAATAACAACATGATGATGAAGCTTTGGTGAAAGTTTAAGAAGGAAGGTCAATGTGTGCTACTTCCTCTAGTTTTAATCTCTCTGTCACTTCATTCACAACTCCAACGTCACCACACCTGCCTGCGCTCCTCAAGCCAATCAGTGTTTAGATGCTTTTCTTTAAATATCGCTGCAAGTCAGACCTACTATTGTGCAACCCTCCTCTTCCTCTTCATCACCACCACCGTGACCTCAGCTGTTGATACTCTTGATCACAACATTTTGTTAAATCAGCTGTTCTCTGTGGGTTTTGATGCTTCTGCAGTTGGTTCAGATCAAATCTCTGTTAAAGATCGCAGATGGTTTCAAATCAAGCCTCCAAACTATTGATAAAGGTGTCCCCCAAGGATCAATATTAGACCCCCTGCTATTTACTCTCTCTATATAAATAACATTTATGTTCCAACTCAGCAGTGTGATGTTCATCTTGTGCTGCAGACCTCTCTGTTTGATTTAAAGCTCGTTCTAAACTCTCAAAAAAGACTAAATGTGTTCACCATTGCAGCACAAACCATTAATGTTTCCACACCTGTCTATGCTCTAAATGCAGAACTAATTGACACAGTGCAGCATTATAAATACTTCGGTTAGACAGCAGATTGTCCTACAAAACTTAAACATGTTGAACATCTTGCTAAAAAACTAAAGATTCAAACTGGATTCTTGTACTAGAACAGATTTTATTTCTCTTGTCAAAGCAGAAAACACATTATATGCAGAAATCCTGAGTGTTCATGCTGCTGCCGCCACCTTTAATCCTCTGAACTGGGACAGACTGGTTTCAGGTACTACTCACTACTGGAACAAACTGGAACAAACTGCAACACAGCTTAAAGTTAGAGACACTTGTTCCTCTGAGGGAAGTCAAAGGTTTAATAGCTGCTTTTCCTCTGTGTCTGATGATTGTTTTATGATCATGATGAGAATGAACCGTCTTATTGTGATCCTGTGTATATGTAACCTGTTCTCAGGTCTTAATCTCAGTGAGATTCTCTGTTTCTATAAAGCTTAATAATAATAATATCCAGGGAGACTCACTCAAAGCTTTCCATCAACCACCTGCTGGCTCCGCTCCACCGCCATCAACCTCTAGACTCCGGGGGGATCTAAGGACCTACTGTACTACTGCTTTATGAAGAGACTTCACATCGATGGAGTCTAATCGCCAAAAACCTGCCAAAGTCATTGATGATGCACTTTTACACCGCCGTCACCAAGTTCATCCTCACCTCCTCCATCACCATCTGGTACACTGCTGCTGCTGCTGCTGCTGCTGCCAAAGACAAGAGCAGACTGCAGTGGATCATCAGCTACAACCTGCCGTCCCTCCAGGACCCGAACGCCTCCAGGACACCGAGGAGAGCAGGTAAGGTCATGACCGACCCCTCCCACCTCCACACACAAACTTTTTCAAACACTCGCCTCCAGCAAGAGGCTGACGTCTGTCAAGACCAAAACCCAGAACCCAGCTTCTCCTGACTGCAGCTGCCTATCGATATCTTCTCACTTATATTTCTTACTTATTTTGACTGTAAAGTTTTATTTATATTATTTATGATTATGTCTATTTTTTGATCGTTATGCACCACAACACCAAGACAAATTCCTTGTACTGGATGTTCAAACCTACTTTGCAATAAATCCTTTGTTTCTGTTAATTTTCCACATTCACACTCTCTAATTTCTGCTGTATATGCAGTGAAATGCAGCGTTAGCAGGCTGAGGTGATACTGATCCATTAAAATATGCCTGGATCAGCTCAGGACATCTGTAAGATTAATACATAAAAATCACTTTGATTGTGTTTGTAATTTCAGTTGGACAGAAATAGGAATAAAATATATTTTAAAATCAAGTGAATAAGCGACGCTGCTGTATGTGTAATTTCCTGATTGCGGCCAGAGATCAACGTTATGACCCTCTCGGAGTTTGAGTTACATATTTGTAGCTCTTGTTTATGTTGTTATCTTTCTGTTTACCCGTCTAGCTATGAGAAATAATCTGCTGCCTGTACACAACGCTAGGACTTTTCAGAATATTACTGTGCTCTCTCTCTCTCTCTCTCTTCATTTGACCCATTTCTTTCCTGTCGGTTTATCTTCCGTTCTGCCCCTCCCTCTCCCCTCCCCTCCCTCCCTCCCTCCCCTCTTCCCTCCTCACTCACTCATCTCAGCAGTAAACGCTCCACATTCGGCCTGTCCAAGGCTGTTTTTAGCCTCGTCCTTGTGTGGTCTAAATAAAAACCATGGGTCATCAGATATTCTCTGAGGAAGATCAACGGCTTTGTGGAGCTTCATTTAACCTCCCATTGTGTGAGCGCTTAGTGTGTGTGTGTTTGTGTGTCTGAGCGCTTAGTGTGTGTGTGTGTGTGTGTGTGTGTGGGTTTAAAGGAATGAAGGCTGGAGTGATACAATGTTTAATGTAGACGTCACCTTCTGCATCAACATCACCTCTTACTACTGAATAAAAGATGGATAGATCTGTTTTTTTCTCTTGTTTAAAAATCTCATTTTCATGTTTTTTTTTAGGTGTTCGGTTGACGCTCAAACCCACTTTTTTGACATAACGTGCTGAACATTTCTTGCTGTTCTTGGTTATGTTGTCCTTCATCATCACGGTACATCTAGGCGGACTCTCCTGCTGTTTGTCTGTCTGTATGTCCTAAAAAATGTGGCACTTCTGGGTTACAGTCTCAAGAATCAGCGGCACTAAGAGTATAAAGGACCCATATACTTAGTTTAGGATGTTTTACATCAGTACAAGAGCGCTCATATACTTGCTTTTATACTTACAAGATGCAGTTTAGAAGATGAATGGTGAGATCAGTGAAGTGAGGTCAACAGCAAACTGTGAAGAACAACCAACATTAGAGCGTTTTTCTTTTTCTGCCATGAACATTAAAAGGGAAACTCCACATGTTCTATGTTAAAAAAAAAAGGTATTATAAAGCATTTTGTGTCTCCAGACGGAGCTGCTGTGTGAAATCTGATGAATAGCCTCAAGTGATGTCACTTGAGTCAGCGTCAGATGTGGCTGTGTGTAGTTAGAGAGAAGTGAGTTTATTAAACCTCTGTAGCTGCTCCTCATCTCTGCTGGAGGCTAGCAGCTCCAGGCTAAATTAGCCGCTACTAGCATAACACACCTGAATCTCCTACCGAACTGTCAGGGTTTTGAGTTGCATTATGGGTAATGTAGGCAGCAGGTTTTGAAAGAAAAAGCATTGAATTTTGATCCTTATTTTTAAAAACTGTCCATCATGAGTCTGACAGGAGTGAAATACTAAATCAGCAGAGTACTCTTTTAACAACATAGTAGCCTCCTTTAATGCCCATTTATATTAATACATACATTTTTAATCCTCCAGATACAGTACCAATACTGTTAATGTTGAGTAAATCTATTTTTCCTTGTGCAGTTGTTATTTCCTACCTTCCAGGCAGTGATTAGTTTCCGTTTTTTCCAGCTGGAAAACACAGATTTCTGTTGCAAGTGATAATCTGCTTCAGAAATGTACCTTGATTGTCCTTTTTGTTTGTCTGTTTATTAAAGCTTTGTTACTATAATGTTATTTTGTGAAAGTGGTGGTGTGTTCAAAGACGACTAGAAATCTATGCAGTACCAGTCAGCTGTCCATAAAGTAATGCATTCATAAGCTATGTTGTCACAAAAAATAATGAATTAAATTAATTAAAAAATAGCTTAATTGATACAGATATAAATATGGTGTGAATATTTTAAACGTAACACCTGATCACACTCAGAAAACTGATGATTTTCCACATAGGATTAAAAACCAAAACATTTCTGAGCGTCTTTAAGGAAAAAAATGTTAATAAAGAGAAAATGTTGGTATGTAGTGTGTGTGCGTGCGTGTGTGTGCGTGTGTGTGTGCGTGTGCCTGTGCGTGCGTGTGTCCACAGAGATAAGGAGCCAAGGTCACAGCTCTGTCCTGCCTTCAGACCAGCCAACGATCGGCCGCAGCGTCGATAAACAGCAAGACACACGAGAGCACCCGACTCAATTATTCATCACTAAAGTCTTTTGTCCTGTTAGCCGATCAATACCTGCTATTATCAACTTTCCAATGAAGCACGCTATACACACTGTACGTTACACACACACTATGTTTCTGTAGCAAGCTTTACATGTCAAAGTCTGTAGCTAGCACCAACGTGAGGCGTTCATGTTCATTACACAGCAGAAAACTGTTTGCTTTCATTACACCAACATCATTTTTTACCTTAAAATAGGATTAAAAAGAACTTTGTTATTATGTTTATATACACAGAATACTTGTAAGTTAATTCATGGTTGGTTTGGCTCTGCATGTGAGATTTGGTGACAATAAGAAAAATATAGAAAATCCTTTAAAATCAATTATAAAACTTGCTGTTAATCAGTGAAAAGAAGCTAAAACAGCAACTCTGTCTTCTAGAAATTACGTTCAAATACAACTAAACTGTTTTCCAGATTATGTTGCGTTGGAAAACATAATCGCTGCCTGGATTATGTTCACCGGTAACGTTTTTTTCAGATGAATGAAATTTATATATAAATCTGAAGTCACAGGGAGGAGGTCGGGGTGGACGGGGGGGGGGCGAACAAGATGCAGGACTCTGACACCAGAGACCCGAGTTCACATCCTGAGTCCTGTTTGTGTTCAGGTTTAGACAACAAAAGCACTTTGGTCAAGATTAACGAAGGTCGTGGTGTCACTTAAATGTTAATAAAAACACGTCACGCGTCAAGATCACAATCTTTCTCTAACTTTAACCACCAACTTAAACACAACCATAAAGACTTTAATGATGCTGTAGTTTCTAATCGAGGATATTTTGGTGGAAAAACAACGTAACTAGCTACGACGTCTCTGAACATTTCACTCATACGTTCAGTATAAACATTTATGCAACTTGCCAATATGTTAATTAACAACATTGTCTCATTATGTTGAGATTCAGCAGCATGATGCTTCTTGCAAAATTGCAATTTAGTGATATAAATATGTAATTTCTAGAAGACATGGTTGAAAACTGTGATATGATCTTCTAGTATTTATCAGATTTTACTGTGAACTGCCTGCCTGAACACCTGAAAATGCAGAATTACTGACATTTTTTGAGTGATTTTTTTTTTAAAAAAAAGATCATTTAATCTTGTATTATTGTTGTTGTAACTTTGTTTTGAAAAGTCCTCTATTGTCACACTGGATGAGAAAGAAAAGTAACACAGAAGATGAGTTTGTAAAGGCATCAGGTTTATATTATCACAGTATCAGCTAATCAGATGTCTCTTTATACCCATAAACCTTTGTGTGCTGTGCTTTGATTTAACAGTGAATATTCCTCCTCCCGGTCGCTCTTTAACTTGGTTTTTTATATCTTGTGTGTTCCCAACACTTTGACATTTAGCAGCAGCTTGTGCTTCAGCTCAGACAAGCCTGTTAATAATTTAACTTGTAGGACCAACATCTTTTCAGGCACAGGGACTTTAATCCTATATATACCATCCTGATAGCTCTCCGGCCCTCCCTTCCTTCTCTCTCTCTCTCCGCACTAGATGCAGTAAAGTCTTCTCTCTATAAGCTGATGATCCATTCGCTTAATAAAACTCCAGAGAATGATGCTTGGGCCGTAGTTAAGCTTCTTAACCGAGATCCCTTAAAATGACAATAAGCCTGACCTTAAAATGTAGAATATGTCACTGCTGTTCATAGTTTTGTGGGAGATATTCTGCAGTTTTGTCCAGTAAATGTTCATAAAGCTTCCTGGTTACAAAGAGTTGCTCCTTGTGAGGAAATTCTAAGAAAATTCTTGGAATTGCGACGTTTTCTAAGAATTTGCCCTCACAGTTAAGACTAGATCCTGGTAAAGATAAAGCATCTTAACCGTTAGAAGAGCTCCTGAGGTGAAAAACTGTTAGGAGTAAGGAGGAGGACTTTTAAGAGGCTTAAGAGTTTCTTAAGCGGAGGAGAAAATGGCGGAAAGACAAAGAAGCAGGAGAAATATTCTCCAAACACTGAATGACATCGAGTTAATGGAACGCTACAGATTAGCTCGCGCAGGGATAATGTTTGTGGTCGATCTCATTAAGAGACGCGCTCACATCTCCCACCCAACGCTACAACGCTACAACGCCAGAAATGAAAGTGATCACAAGTTAGGAGCTTTCTGAGAGTGATCTCAAAATGTTTGTGAATACGGCCCCATTCAAACTGGTCCTCCTGATGTTAATTAATAGACTTATTGGTTATTATTACGCTTGTTCAAGGGCAGCACAAGATTACATACTAAGCAGAAATATCAGGTAGAAGAGACATTTTTTTCATAAAGCTCTTTATTATTTCCCTTATTGTGCTCTTATGTTGTTTGTTTTGTGATTCTTATGTGTGATTTGGCTGCTGTAACAGTGTAATGTCCTGTTGGGATTAATAATCTATCTACAGTATCTATAATAACAACTTCAAACATCTTTTAAAACAGGGGTTCACAACCTTTTTGGCTAATGACCTCTTTAAAAAGATGCAATTATAAAAAAATAAGATAAAAGCAATTTTAATAATTTTGCAGAGGTTTTAAAAAGGTAAATTCACAAAAAAGAAAATGCAAAGATTAAAGGAAAGACTGAAAAAAGAGTTGATCACTTTTTTGCCAAAGATGACGTCCTCAAATCTCTGTTTTGTCCCGACCAACAGTCTGCAACCCAAATATATTCAGTTTACCATCATAGAGGACTAAAGACATCAGAAAGTTACATCTGTGGAGATGGAATCAGAGAAATTTTCGACCAAAAACAAAATTAAAGGGATCCTTATTAAAAACTGTTTATGTGATGTGTTTATTTCAAAATAAGACAAAGTTTACATTCATGCAGGCAGCTCTACTTAGACACTGCGTGCCTTGACGAAGCCACAGACTGTAAATAATGGTTGTAGCCACGGTGATGTCTCTCATTGGTTTGTGGACTCCTGTTTTGAAGCCTCATTTTCATTTTGACTGTCGCCATCTTGGATTTTTGGAGCCAGAAGTGACCATATTTGGACGAGAGGGTGGAGTGAACCCTGTCACTGATTTGCATTGCCACCTGATTTGACAGCTACCTACGGCAACTCCATTTGGACAAACAACATTAGAGTTGAGTTTAACAGTCTCCAGTCACTGCTCGATAACTACTGTACTACTATATCAACAAAAATGAAAAGTTTCAAGTATTATCAGCTTTTGAGAGATTACATCTCTATCACCCCAGCCTATCCAGGATGGAGTGGAGAGAAATGCGTCGTGCCTCTTCAAACTTTACAATTAAAGGTAAGCTCGTTCAGCCAGTATGCACAGTATGGGCTCAGTTAACAATCTCTCAGTTATAGTCTTGTTATTAAAGTCTCAGTTATACTTGTTTTGTTTTCAGCATCTGTCTGCAAATATCACATCCATAATGCTAGAGTGCTTCAGATCACAACATCTCTCTGTTCTGTATTGATCTACAACTCTTTAACTCTGTTTCTATGGTAACAACGAACAAAAAGCAATTAAGACAAATAACCGGGAAATTACTTTGTAATAAAAATAAATAATTTGCAAACTATATGTTTAAGTTTACATCTCCCTCATACAGATTGATGTTGTCTACATTGTTTTTTTGTGTTTTCTTTTCTTAATATGTTTGTGATTGATGTTTCATATTTGAAAATATATGTAAGATGTTCACGTAAGCGCAACACAGACTGGGCAGTGACAAACTCAACTCAGTGTGGTTTGTCCAAGTGGTGTTGCCGTATGTAGCTGTCCAAAATGGTGGACACGCTCGGGCATGCAAATCAAGCAGTGAGAGATGTAACGCTAGTGGCTAGCTGCTAGCTTGGTTAGCATGGTGCATTTACAGTCTATGGTTACCTGTGATAATGCTAATGTTAACTTCTGCTAGCAAAAAACAAGCTTAAAACCATTCAAACAAAATGTACTTAAAGGAAACAACTGAACATCCGACTCCTACGAGGGTCTTCTAGTACAACCAAACACTGAACAAGACTAACCTTCATGAACTGAGAACACACTGAAATAGCGTCGGCTACGTCTATACTCTGTGAATCTGGTTACACCATGGTTACGTTACTTAACCAACATTGTCACCGTGGTAGCACCTGTCACTCAAAGCAGCCACGCCCTTAATTATGTAAAACTTTAAGCCTTAATAAAATTTTAATGAGTGAGTAAAAATTCACCCCCGTACAGTTGTCATAGAGACCTAAACTGTTTTTTGTCATGTTTATTTCTGCTGTAAAGTCGGGCGTTTTATCATGGGGGTCTATGGGGATTGACTCGCTTTTGGAGCCTCAAGTGGCCATTAGAGGACCCGGACGTTGCTGTTTGGACAACGATCACATGTTGATGTTTAACCAGGATTGCCAACTTTCACCAACCATCTGGAGTGCGATACAGATATCAGGTGAGGCAGGCACCTCTGATATAACATCTCAGCTTTAAAACAAGCTTTGGTGTGATTTGAACAGGTCTTGAGATATCTGTCTCTGAGATGTCCACTTCAAACCCAAAGCAACGGTGAGGTCAATGTCATTTCCACAGACCTGGAATATTTCTTTATATTTCCATGGAAACTGTACATAGTTAACTCTGTGGATTATCCGTTCACCTCCTCTGTACTAGGCACTGATTCAGGAAAGTGTTGCTGTTGTAGTTTTTTAATATTTTTTGGGCTCTTCCAGTAACATAAAATAACCTGGACCGCTACAATAAAATAGACACTGGTGGGGATTGTGGTAGAGGTTGTTTGAGTCACTCCTAAAGTTTGTTTTAGCTCCAAAAAGGCAAATGACAGTGTGTAATGTGTTGTGCGTGACTCATAGTGATGAACCTGAGGAGCCAGATATTTCCCTCAGGAGTTGGTAGAGAGTAAAAACAGAGCTAAAAGAGAAGTCAATATTGGACTTATATTCACTAAGTGGACAGAAACACGACTCATAATGAATGATAACGTTGCTCCATAACTGCTGGATGTGGAAATAAGCAACTCTTTGCAAAAACAAATAGACAAAAAATCAGTTATCGCAGGTTTAAATGTGTTAAACCACAAGAATGCTGATGTGTTCAATAGCGATCATATTCCCTGATCGGGATACTGTAACTCAAACCCCAAATATAACAAAAGAAGAGACATTTCATCACACAGAGCTTCAGCTCCAGCTTCCAACAGCCAGACACTCATCATACACGCTGCCAACATTACACACGCACACTCTGTAATATCAACATACGGGAAGCAGCTGGCCCGGATGATGTTTCAGGACGGGTTCTCAGAGACGGCGCTGTTGAGTTAGCTGGCGTGTTGACAAATATTTTCAACCTATCACTGGCACGGTGCGTCGCCCCCACATGCTTAAATAACTCACGCCAATGGCATTCACAGTGGCGTTAACACCAGTAATCGTGACGTGCCTGGAGAGATCAGGTCCTTAGGCACATCGAGGCTGCTCTCCCACCCAGCCTGGACCCACACCAAACACGCATACAGAGCCAAAAGGTCAACAGATTACGCCGTTTCCACTGACCTCCACGCCGCACTGCTCCACCTAGAACAACGAGGAGCATATGCACAGCTGCTGTTTGTGGATTATAGTTATATTGCAGTTATGCATTTAACGCAATCACAGCCAGCAGACTGTTCTCCAAGCTGTCCCACTTAGGCTTCAAACACAACATCTGCCTTTAGATAAAGGACTTAGGACTGCGTGTGAGATGAACAGGTTTTTTTTATTCTTTTATCTTGTATATTGAGTAGTACACCTGAATTTCATTGTTTCTATTCTATTCCACCACTATATTTAACTTCAACTACTACAACGCAGCCAGACATTTTGCACTCTCATCCCTCTCGGGTCTTCAGTATTTCCTTTTCAACAGACCACTGGATCTAATTTGAATGGCAGCACAATGTTCCAGTCCTCAGTTCAAACCGAGCCGCACCTTAATTCACCTGACAAAAGGGAACAAAGAGCGAGCTCCCCTCGGGTCTCTTTATCTTTCTTACTTTTAATTGGGCCACTTGATCAAAGAGGGATGTCTTGCCAATGAAACACTGTGTCATTTTAATTTTCTCTCATTAGCTTTTAAATTACTCAGCAGCGCTCCGACGGGGAGACCAGTCATTTTTAAGATGGAAATGAAAAGAGCGGCTTGGGGTAAAGGGGACAAAAAAAAAAAAAAAAGACTTAGCGGTCTCTCTGCAAAGCTGCTGTACGCCTGCTGATATCCTGACTGTTCAGAGGAATTCTGACCTTTGACCTCTCAGATAGGGGATGATGTGATAGAGGAAGATGAGGGTCTTGACTCTGAGAATGCAGGGGATTAATTCACTGCATCGCATTTTCTCTGTGGGCTTTGCAGCTTTGCATGAGCACAAAAGACAATGAGTGAGCAGGTAGAAGCTCTTTGTCTTTCTTTAAGGATTACAGAGCGTCACCAGAATCAAATCTACTACTTTATCTACTGCAGAATAGAAGAAATATGATATCAGTCAACACTATGCGGATATTTAAGTTGATTAAAAACATAACATGGTCAGAATCAGGTTCACTAGAAATCTGTGAGCTTTTGTTTACAAGACATTCTTGGTGGGTGATGTGAGGTTTTTTTTCTTTTTGTTTTGTTTGACACTGTCAGAGAAGTAATTTGGACATTTTATTATTATTCTCAAATTTGTGCCTAGTTTATAAAAGTTGTGTTTAGTTACCATTATTTCTAATTGACATTGTGGGTGTATGTGATGTGCTGTGTGTAGATTTGTATTTTGTATGGTGTGTTTTGTGTGGGTTTTTTCTTTTGTTTGTTTGTTTGTTGTTGTGCTGTTGTATGTTTTTTGTCTGTGACTACAGATGCAAATTAGCTTCAAGCTAACTTCGGTGCAGTGCATCTTTAATGTTTCAAACTGCACACTGTCCCATTCACTAAATAAAGACATAAATCAATCATTTTTGAGGTTTTGTTGTACTGGATTGGTGCATCTGCTCAGTTGACCTCATTCAATGAATTTCATTCAGTCCTGATCGATGTGGCTTCACCTGTGGTTACTGGTGATAAGTGTGACTTCAAACTACAGGTCCCAAAGGTAAATGGTGATCAGGGATACCCTCACATCCAAACTAAAAGCTGCCACCGCCGTTCATTTAAGGAGGTGGTCTCTGTCCAGGCTTAAGAGTTCAGTGGCCACCAAGCGGCAACTACCGCTGTTTGAGGCTAAAGCCGATGTGGAGGTACCTTAAAGTGCCTCCCATTCAGAAAGCCTTAACTTCACTCTGCAAATAGTAAGTCAGTAATTTAATTCAACAAGTCATTCTGGACTCAGTCTCTAAATTCAGGCCCTCTAATAAATGTGCTGCTGGTCATTTTGTAAATTATTGCTCTGTTAATAAGATTTGAAGACTTACAGTAGCTTTGATGTCCGCCGTGTGGGCGCTAATTGACAGCCGTGATTGACAGCTGGCTCCCAGCTGCTCTCCCCGGCTCCGGGACTCACGCTGAGTCGGACTATTGTTGCAATATTTCACTGAGTTTAATGTTACTTGATTATGATTCCTGCTATGTTAGCACAATTTAGCTACGGCTGAAGCTTCATATTAGCTTCTGATAAACTTTTAAGTACATTTTTTGCACAGAAGCAGGCTACGGTGACCGCCTGCTAAACATGGACTTTGTTACTTCACCTCCTCCTGATAGTTTCTGCTCTGTGTTTAAACTCCTCAGTGTGTTTATTTGTGTTCAAGACGTTCATGAGTTCCTGACATCGGTCCTGGAGCTGATGAGCAGCGTCCCCTCTGCTCCAGAAGATACACCTGCCCTGTGGAGGATCACCTGGTGCTCAGGATGGAGAGCACCAGGACAGGCACTTCAACAAGCAGCAGCAAAGTCCAGTAGCCCTCAATTTTTACTAAATTTTTTTGTAATTTTGTCAATTGCTGAAGGATATTTCTGTGGGGAGAAGAGTTTACTCAAGAGACGAGCTTCTTTCATTGAAACTATCTATCTATCTATCTAGAGAGTCTGGGCAGGTTAGTCAGAGGAGGAGTTCACCAACCAGTCCCTGGACCTGGACCTGGTTCCTGGAGGCTGCGAGGAGACTGCTTCAATTGTAAGAGACTGCGGATGTAAATTAGCTCTGAGCTAACTGTGGTGCAATGAATCTTTTATGTTAAAAACTGTACACTGTCCCAATAAATAAATACAATCATCAACATTTATGTTTCTTACTGTACACGGTCCCATTAAATACAATATAATTCAAAGTACACCTGATGGTGAGATCCACCTGTCCTCGTTTGGTCGCATACGGAAACACGTGGGACCAGAGATCAATCTTCGCAAATCTTAACTCCTCACCTGATTGGCTCCCAAACTTGGGGTCCACTTACTCTAACGGGTCTTTAAGATTCATAATAAAATAACCACCTTTTTTGTCTTTTAACTGTCTGCACTTTCTCTTTCTTCACATACATCCTTTTATGTTTTTATATGTTTTCCTACAGAGTCCGCTTCACTCCCTCCTTCAGTCTTGTGAAGGTCTACGACCCTGCCAGGCTGCTGAGGGAGCTGGTGGTGTCCTCCGAACAGATAAAGAAAGTCTAAACATCAGACTGATGTGAACATGTGGACTATGTGTGTGTGTGTGTGTGTGTGTGTGTGAAGCCAACTCTTATTAACTGTGTTTCTTCTCCAGGTGGCGGCTGATACAGTCTGGTCAGCGCCATCAGCCATTATGGCTCCACGGGGGAAGAAGGTAATATAATCACACACTGGGATCGCATATGTTAGAGACAGATTAGAGTCACTTAATGTGCAAACTATTGAAGTTTTGCAGTGGAACTTTTTTTGTGAAGTGATTATATATTCTGATCATATCATATATATTGATTGTTTATTGTTTTTTATTAATTTCTTTTACAAATTTGGTGATGAGCACTCATTGCTGTTATGTTTTGGCACCATCTTACAGTTTCTGGAGAAAAACACTAACTGTTAAACACTGCGTCTTGTGCATAATCTTTTTATATCACTTTCTAATAAGTTATAGATAGCCAGCCCCAGCCCTAACCAGTTCCGCTCCCCCATACTCCCACTGCCTCTACCAGTGCTGGGTCGGCTTCTACCAGTGCCCTGCCTACCATCCCACCAACAAGAAGGGACAAAAAACATCTCGCCAATGAAATTCTGGATTTTTCTCAAAGAAGAAACAGTCCGAGAAGAAGAATGAGAGAGAAGGAACGCAGTTCAATGAACGATTTTTGTCAATCTGAATCAGTCCTGAAAAGATAGGTCCACAACTGGTAGCTATGCCAACTCTTTGAATTTTTTTTCATTCATTAATTTATTTAATTAATTAATTCATCATTCATTCAGCAATTGATTGGCTAGTTAATAGATATTTTTGTTCCATTATTGTTCTATGTTTTAATTGTGACCTGCTGAATGGACTGCAGATGAAAATTAGCTATAAGCTAACGCTGGTACTGTACATGGTTCCAATAAATAAATAAATATTTAATATAATTATTTATGTGATTTATTTTTATATAGGAAAATGTTTATGGTTATGTAAATATATTTCTTAGAAACTTTAGGAGCTGTTTTGAAATATATACAATTTTGAAATATATAATAAAAAACATACTGGTTATTACTGGGTTACAGCAAAAGGAGACCAACAACACAACTGCATATTTAGATTTTTTTCCCCTACATGTACTTTGTATGTCAACCACAGTACATCATATATAATCACTCTCTCACAACATGTTGTGCTTCTGCCCAGGAGCTGAAATTAAGGCGGCAAGTTCTTCCCTCCGTGCAGATCTCACCCCTTCTGCCACGTGTTCGCTTCTTCTGGTGTGCTCAAACACAGCCTGATCCATAATATCTCCCAGGCTGATATTTTGTGGAGCATTGTACAGGCAGGGACCACCTCGGGGACAATCAGCCAATCCAGCGGCAAAGTCTCGAGGAAGATAGCTCTCCACTGGGCCTTCATCCTGCCAAAAAATGGTCTCAGTGATGCACTTTGCCCTTGAACGGTGCCTGTTGAAGCGAGCTTGCATTGGCCCCTGGACTGGCTCCCTATATGGTGTGATGATGCTAACGTGGTTGTCGATGCAAGGATATCCTCCATCAGCAAGCAGAAAGTGGTCAGTAGGTACAGGATGCAGGACTGCAGCACAGAATCCTGGCATCATGTGTTGACCCAGGACACCACAAAAGACATCTATAAATGTGCCAGTGTGGTCACAGATGGCTTGCAGTATGTGGCACCTGTAAGGAGATATTATTTTGTAATACCTGCCTGAATCCTTTTATTTTTATTTATGTTTATTTTGTGTTTAAAAGTTAAGTTTCATATACTGCACTCACCAGCAGGTGGCAGAGTAAGCTGTTTGTGGTACATCACTGCAGGCACTATAGAAGACTAGAGCAATGCCCGTTCAAAACGTGCCTGTTCGGAACAGGCTGACTGATTATTATTTCTCAAGAACTGCATATGTATGTATCAACTGACAAATGTATCAATTAAAACAATATTTAATCAATAAATGAAATGGTTTAAATCCTTACAAAAACTCCACCTGTGAGACTACACAGAGGTTGAACCACAGAAGCATGGCCACCGCCATTGGTTGACACAGGCTAATGAAAACAGCCTAGTTAGCTATGTGTGGTACTATTAGATGTAGTGCAAGTTGCTCCTTGCCCAAGTGATTTACTTTTGCCCACAAATCTTTAGTTAAATGTCTTTTTCTCGTGAGAAAACACTAGAAAACACTTAAAATTAGCCAACTCAGAGTGAAAGCAGGACAGTAACCAGGCTAACAAGTTAGCTAATGTTTACGTTAGCTTATAAACGTTAGCCTGAACCCTCACTGGATGAACAGGCACAGTCCCAATTCATCTTTTATTAGTCCTTTTTCTCTAGATTCCTTTATTATACGGCTATGATGCTATATTGGATGTTTTAGTTTAAGATATATTGTCCAACTTTGCTGCTTGTGTGCATATACCACTGTGTAGAGCCTAATACAACACAAAATAAGGAATTCTAACCGGGTTAGGGCTAGCTGACTGCGATGGTGGTTGTTTAACAATGAAGACAACAATCCCGGTGATCCTGTGCTACTTCATGACATTATCCAACTCCGTATTTTGTCATTGCTTTGATTGAGAGACCCCTAGCGGCAGAAAATTACATATTGTGTGTTTAAGAACAAACCAGAAAGAAACTCTTGGTTGAAATCCAAATTTAGAAAGTGAGACAAAGAGGACATTAATTTATCATCTCCTCCAACAGAGAGGGGAGCTCGACTCAGCAGAGACAAGGCCCCGGGCCCTTCAGTCTGAGCCCTGTGATGTGTGGGTGTTAATTTTCTTTTTTCTTTTTTTTTTAAAAAAAAGAAGCTTTCTACTAAGAGAGGCTGAGGATGTGTCAGCATCTCCCCAAAGCTTACAATTTAAGTAAAGCAACAGGACATATTGCAGGAAAAATGGAAAAGGCACTTCTTATTCTATTTTGGTGAAGCAATTTAAAAAGCCAACACTCTCCTTGCACTTTGTCTGCCATTCACTTTACACCAAACAGCCATTATCAAGCTTTCAAAGTTCCTTACATCTAAAAGCTCTTTTCCTGCATCGACCTAGTTTCTTTTTTTTGTGTCTTGCTGCTTTGATTGATGGGTCGTGTGTCCAGTTGTTCAAGGTGTCAGCGGTCTGCCAATTAAACTGAAGGGAAACAGGGACAGAAGCTGAACAGGTGAGACTATGATTAGATTAGTCCGGGAAGCTTTTACCTCAGTGAGGTGACTTAGAAAGAACCTTACCTGTCGAATCACAAACTCTCATTGTACATAAAAGCCCAGCGTGGCTGTGACACAGAAGCCGGATGTTGAGAAGGAAAATTAAAGTGTTCATGTCCGTCTGAGGTTTGTGTCAAAAAAGCTGCTGTTAATCGTCTTCTTCGTTAGTAGTTACACTATTATTTACCAAACCCTGTTCACGCAGCTGTTATGTTCAAACATAATTGTACCTTTACGGACAATTCGAAGACTACCAGACAACTACAGCGAATAGTCTTAAACTTGTGATAAATAAACCAGTCATTCTTAGAGTCTCCACTGGTTCTGGCCAAGAAATAAACCAATAATCCCCCATAAAAACACTTCTTTATTCTGCTCTGTTTGTACAGACAAACAAACAAGATATAATACGTTAATTAGCAAGCTATAGAGGTGCTGACAGGTGGACAAAGCCAGGCTAGCTGTTTCCTCCTGTTTCCAGTCTTTATGCTAAGCTAAGCCAAAATTGTTGCTAGCACCAGCTACATACTTACCCTACAACCATAAGAGTGGAGTCAACCTTGTCATCTAACCCTGGGCAAGTAGATGAATAGCAGATTTCCTGAAATGTCCAACTATTCCTTTAAATACAGAGGTGGGAGTATCGCCAGGAAGTAAGTAGAAATTGCTACACTGGCTGAAACAGAAATGTAAAAACAAGTACATGCTGTAACTTCTTGGAAAACACCAAGTGATGTCTTTGAGTCTATCTATATCTATATCTATATATCTATATATCTATATATGTATAGATATAGTTGTATAGATATATACCAATTTATTTACTCAAAGTTAATTGTTAAATTAATGTGAAAATGTAGGTCAACTCTGAGCTGAAACAATATTAAATTACAGTTGAATATTATCACAGTATATTGCAGTAATTTAACTTGTAGATCTATAATTTTTATATCAGGTCATGGACTATGATTGTAGACATGAATCAAAGACAGGGAGGAAACACTGCATTTTTTTTAATTATAAAAATTTGCTGAAAAAATGGTAGACTACCATGTTTTTTTCCTGCATAAGTCAGACTGTATACAATATAATTACAGCCTTTTAAAAGTCTCAAAATTTATATTGAACATTGTGAATTTGGACATGTTGCAAAAGGTCCTTTTTAATGCAGTTTTTACACTCTGTAGTAGTTGGCTGTGTGAATATTTTGCTGAGACATATTGTTTTCCCAGAGACCTCATTGGTGCTAATTGATTCTCTGATATTCATGACTGCTCAGCAGAAGAAAACTGATTGATCTGATGCCGATTGACTGATAGAGCAACTAAAACATAATAAGAACCTGTTTAAGTAAAAATCAATATTGTTTCGGTTCATTTACTGTTGTTTCTCTTGCTGATAGACGAACAAACCTGCAACCACAAGGTCACAAGTTCAACCACAACCGTGTCCGTTCCTGTGACTGTGCGTAACACGTCAAAGTGTTGGCAGTGATATAAAAGCTGTGATATGAACCCGATGTTCTTGTTTTTTTTCCCTGCATCTCCCTCTTATTTCTGCCTCCAGCTAACTGCACACTCTCTGCAAATCTGTCCACATACATTTTGTTCTGCTTGGACTCAAACTGTGTTTCGGAGCCAGCGAGCAGGTGGCTGATTGTCAAACAGATGAAGGCGACAGGCTGCATGACGATGAAGTAGGAAGAAAGGCTTCTGGAGCAAATAATTAAGGACTCGGCGTGTACATAAAAAAAAAGCAAACACTTCTGTTTAAATTCTTACGAAGCATCAATCCTCCGCAAATCCCCTCCACAGGATCACTGTGTTTCTGTGGATAGAAATCAAAGCAGTAATGGTAGGAGGAAATTTAGGCAGTGATTTTAAGTAGAATATTTATACGTCCTTCTCTCACCCTGGAGGATTGTCAAACTGCAAGTGAAAGCGTCCAATTCTATTTTCTCTCGAGCAAGATTCAGACCAACAAAAACCTGCACAAATTATTTTGTCAGTCTGGAACAGATGGATCTGTGGAAGATACTCATAAATCAGCCAGGAGACGTACAAAATATAAAAGAAGAAAGCATCTCCAGAGAGGACACAGATTGAACAAACACACAACAGAAAACCATAAAAGAAGAAAACTTAAGTGCTGAAATCATTCATAGAGGAGCTGATAAATAAAGCTGGAAACTCCAAATATCTATGTTAAGTGTGAGAGGCTGCTGGGTCCGCAAGTTTACCATTCTGTATTCTCATTTTTTCTGTTAACATCTTAAATTTTACTTAACATAAAAATACGAGACTCACCCCAACGATCTAACAATAGTATAGGTTTATGTTAGGTTTAATTCATTTCAACTTAGTTTCTAAGAAATCATGTTTTGTCTGTGATTGTGACAGATTGCTCTAAATACTGTATTAGCCCAAATATAAGACAATATTTTATTCTGGTAATTACATTTTAAAACTAGACTATTATATGTTCACAGCATCAGAGATCTTTTATGAATTAGTCTTGCATCATAGATTGTTTGTAGCGTTACTGTTGTTAGGCTAGTGAGTAGTATAGTGAGTGTTTTCGAGTCAGTTAGCGCTAAAAGTGTTTCGTTAGCTTAGTTTAACCTGCAGGAGTTTCTGAAGGCTCGTGTAACATGTTTTCCTGCCACCAAGGAAATAAATTCATAACAAGTGAAAATGAGTTGAAAGCGAGTCAAAAGTGTCCTCTGATGTCTTTGCTGCAGAAATAAACCAAGAACTGAATCATCTGTTAAGCAGCCAAGAATGACTACTTTCACAAATGATGAGAGCAAACAGATAGTCTGAAAAATATGCTAATTGTCAAGAGTGCTTCCAAAATCCTGACAGAAGAGACTGAGTGAGTGCGTGACTGATAGACAGGATACACAAATGTGGGATTCATATTCGGGGACTGCCCATTGGTTCAAAGGCCCATTTTCCGAAACCCCAATAGTTTGAAAAATGTCCCATCGGACCGAAAAGCCGTTATCCACTGTTCTGAAAGCCTGTTGCTCCGTTAATACACACTCAGGAGTTGGAGTTAAGTAACCGCCGACCTTACTACTTTCCAGACTTTGTTTAAATATTGCTCAATTTAACAGATAACGTATAAATCATAACGTATGACTTTGTATGATTTCCAAAAGAAAGACTTTCCATCAACAGCTCTTCTGTGAAGTAAAATAAACTACTGTAAGATGTGTAACGTTACTGTTTGTCATCCGAAACACCGTCAGTTCACACAATTTATATAACGTGATTTCATTAAATCAGAGTTCTGCTTTGTGAGCTGAATTTATCAGAACTGACTGATAAACACACACTAACTCATTTGGTGAACATTTAACATAGTTCACTATTAATTTTAGCTCAATGTTAAGCGAATGAATGTGATGTGTGATGATGATAATACTTGCCTGCCTTAACAATGCAGCATTTTCAACTGCTTGTTTTTATTATATTGGGAGTTCTACTGAGTGAAACATGATGCTGAATTTAGCAGAAGACCTCAGTAATATATAAAAGGTCTGTTTTGTCACGATTATCAGTGTCTGATAACCAATAACAACGCACTGCCATTATCTATGTTTAGATCTTCCGATGAGGCTGACGTTACCTCTGCTGTCTTTAATATCTCAGTGTATTTTAACGTGCTTGTTAGAAAATAATTATGTTCAATGTGACAGCACTGCGGTTGAGGTCTGGTTAGGGTTAGGAAAACAAAAACCACTTGGTTGAGGTTACAGAAAGATCATGGTTTGGATTAAAATAGTCACTTGCACGTCAAAGGAGAGTGTGTATTTTCGGAGCAATGGGCTGTTGGACTATGGGCTTTCACTCCAATGGGAAGCTTTTCCAGCTATTGGGGTTTGGGAATAACAGGCTGTTGGTCCATTGGCATGACACTTTAGGTTCTACTTTAATTGAAGCATTTTACTTTTACAAGAGAACAGGATACAACGATGACGGCTCCCTTCTTTTTGGATTATCAGTAACTCAGGGAAACTTTGCCCACAGATTCAAAAAATGTTTTTTTCAGAAACAAGTGCTGGAAAAGGAGGGCTGTCTTATACTCAGGCCAATACAGTACTATTATACCATGGTAATGAATTCAAATCCATTTGTTGTTGACATTGTAAATATAATGTGGCACCATAGTTGCTGAATTCATTCGAAAGTGATCCAGAAATTAAAAGTGAGCTGATTTAATCTGCATATTGTAAAATCTGCATTCTCAACATCATAATCTTGAGTTTCCGCTCGCTATTTGTGGCACGTGACAGAAATTTAAGCTCTGTGATTGGATGTTTCTTGTTCCACAGGACTCATAAATAACTTTTTTCCTTTAGTTTTTATATACACAGTATTATACCTTCAGTATTTTCTATTTAGTTATTAATCATAACTCCAAAACAAGCCCTCAGAAACATGTTGGTCACGTCCTGATTGCCGAGTTTTTCTGTGTTTGAATGAAATAGTAATGCAGATCTGGGTTTCAACCGGTTGATGTGGATTTGATGTTGAACAGGAAACCACTAGTTATCCAGGCCACATACTTCCTCTATTGGAAAATCATATCTGTTCACATTAAAGAGAAGAGTCACATCAAATCCTGTGCTTTAGGAAAATTTGATCCCAGCTACTGTACGCCTGTTTCCACCCGGCTCGAGTATTAAAGATGGATTAAAGACACACATGCTATCTGCAAAGTGAGATTAAAATCATGTACGCTCTGCAAAATGAGATTAATGTTGTGACTGACAAACTATATCTGTTTCCGAGCAGTAAATCTGCCTTGTGCGTTATACGCCCGCTCTCATATACGCCTCATTCATCAATGCAGATCAGCCACGTGATGTGTGCGCGGCGGCTACTGGTGCTCTATCACCGTTTCAGAGATTTACGGTGCAGATGTTGTGTTTTTTTCGGCCTCGGTGTCACGTTCTCGTGTCCCATCCTTCACATTTCAGACAGTGTTTATGGGGGCAAGCAGGTACAGAAGCTGCAGCCTGTGACGCCAGCCATTTTAATTATGTGGGCCAATAAATCTGCTCTTGAGGAAATGTCAGGGAGCAAAAAAATGTGGAGGGCTGCAGAGTCTGAGGCTGAGGAGGCATACAGTTTTTTAAAAACAAGAATTTGATCGATTTGGCTCAGGGGACTAGCAAACAGATCCAAACCAGTTTCTCAATACCACGATGGGGAGGAACGTCTCTTCAACGGTATTTAAACGTTACAAATGATTTCATACCAGCCACAGTATTTAATTACCTACAAACAAAATGAAAGTAACACAAACAGAAGTGTAAAAATGACAGGTTGTAGTTTTACAGTGGGTTATGTGCTGGATTATGTTTTGAAGTAGTGACTTCTTGGTGTTTTGCTGCTTGTCGTCACCGCACCAGCAAGAAAATTAGATACAGCAAGAAACTTAAACCAGTTTTATATTTATTGTGTACAGATTATACAAATGAAACATATTGTACAAATCATGCGAATGAAACATGACGTAATATCTTAATTTGTGAGCTTTTTGTAACTTTCAAGTGAAGAAGGAGATATCTTGTGCCCAGCAGTTAAAACTTTTGAAATATTTGCATATTCATATTCTGGAGAGAAGGAGTAAATGTGTTTTTCAGATTTTAATGAGGTAATTGAATTCATTTTAAGCTAATTTTCCTCTTGGTTCCAGCTCCGTGCTTGTACCATATATAGACATGAGAGTGGGATTGATCCTCTCATCTAACTCATGGCAAAAAAGGCAAATCAGTGTTTCCCAAAAATGTTGGACTATTCCTTGATTATTTATTCCTGCTGGGAGATGATGCACTGAGCTCGTCTTTCCTCGTTTCCCCCTCCATCTGTATGCACTCATACCACATTAATGCATGTTACTAACTTGGTATCTTCCGCAGAGATACCCTGAGATGCTGTTGTGATTTGGTGCTACATAAATAAAATTGACACGACTTGATTTGAAGACCACACAAGCGAAGCCGTTGTTCATGCATAATTTGCATGGAGGATGAAAAGCATTACGAAGCAGCTAAGTCTAGGATTCCTGGTGATTACATCTGGTATACTTGTCCTCAGGGGGTGGTCTGGCTAAAAGCCTGCCTCAACTACATTATCTGGCAACAGACTTTGTTATATAAACTCGGTAATTATACTGTTTACTGTGATCGGTGAGACGAAGGATAAAATTCTTTTCAGCTGTCTGTCTGTCAGTAGTGCGTCTGAAAACATGTCTGCTTATTGATGCATACATGAAAACTGGTCTCATTTACTCTGATAAGAGAAGGCGAACCTGTAAATTCAGTTCATCATTTGACACGTAACAACTGACGTTTACTACAACAGTATTTAATCTTTTAATATTCCTTTTTTCTCAAAATATTATGACATGTATTCTCGTAAATTGTTTACTTTTTTCTCTAAATATTTCAATTTTATGCTCAAAATCCAAGATTTTTTTTTTTCTGACAGTGTCCCTAAACTCTGTCGTAGTTAAATAGATAAAAGTTATACCATATCTTCATGCCAACCTCTTTTGTTTTATCGGATTTAAAGCAGGAGTGTTGGAGGCTGAGCCCAGATTCTTCTCTATCAAAAAACTATTAAAAACATACTTCTAAATAAACTGTTAACATACTTTCGTCCTTGTATGTGAGGGCTACACATTGCTTAAAAAATGTGAAAATTGGAGAAGGAAGGAAGGATTTGGATTTGATTTACTATATAGTCTCCACATGAATATTCCAGCCACTCAGGTCTCTCAAACCAAAATAAGTGTCATATCAGACACTTGCTACCATTATTACTGTAGGCCTACATGATGGAAGATCCACCAAACCCATAATACAATAGCAATTTCATGAAAGAGTTGAAAACAGCTAACTACGCAAAGGGACTGAGTAAACTTTAATAATTCTATATAATTCATCATTCTGTAAGTGAAACTGACCTACAGTGATGTGTGTATGTGACACATCTAAATTATTTTGATTAAGTATTTATGTTCTAGTTTAATCTCTCATGAGTGAACCAACTTTTTAAACTGACTAACGTTAGCGGTTCAGCTAGTAGCCTAAAGTTTTGTTTTATGGAAGCTGTGGTAACTTAGCTGTCAATGTATGATATGATCCGAAAAAAAGTTGGTGGGTCATAAAAGTATCCTCAGGTGTTATCACTGTAGGACTACCAGACTGATAAAATCTGAAATTTTTTGGCTATTTAACACAAAACTAAGCTAGTTTGGTGTTGCTAGCCAAGGGGAGGCACAACTAAGCTATCATTGCTAACGGTTTAGCTAGCTTCAGTGCAGTGCAAAGTACGTTAGCTGTATATAACTTGTGCTCTGCTCATATCATGTTCACGTAACTTGGAACTCATACAGACATTTACACACTTTGTTTTCCTGGCTCAGCATGAGAGGGTGTTTGTGCCACTGCTTCAGCTTCAACTCCTTTCCTTTTATTCACACTGACTGTGTTAGCTAGCGTTTGGCATAGTAGCCCCAACAATTGAAGGACTAATAAGATAAGATATATTTCCACATATTATCCTGTAAATCCTCTCTGTTCTTGCCTCCGTTCTGTTCACTGAAGATAGAAAATTACAACACTTATTTTCCTCTTCAATGACAAAACGCTCAAAGTGCACAATTATTCGGGGCTAAAGGAAAAGTCTTGCCCAGACCAGGCAACGCCTATGATTTAAAGAATCTGAAAGGATCTTGAAGTCGATGAAATTTTCTTGAACTGCTTTTGACAACCATTTCTCCTACAACTTTTGTTAAAACTTCTTTGTGCCAGTTAAAATGTGCGAGAGACATGTAATGCCTCAAGGACACCTTAGCTTAAATGCTATTGGTTGTGTTTAGTTGAATTCAGCACACAGAATGTGATGGTTAAAGTTAAATTTAGTTTCAGTAAGGGTTCTGTATTTGTCACCATCACACCAGTAGAAAGATGGGAAGGTTTTTGGTGAATGACTTCCTGTTAGTTTGGTCCTGATCTGATTTCAGGTCGGTGAAGACAACTGGAGCAAACTGAAGCTCTTCCTGCTCTTCATGACCGCGTGCTGCCGCAATTCTGCTAAAAGCCTCCAAATCCTTCTATCATTAGCAAATCTCCAAGCTCTTTTCTGATTGTTTTTGCAGCTAGAATAGGAAGAGATTGATGTCATAACATATCTATTTTAGGATAATTTTCCTCAAGTTAACCTTGTAATATCTGAAAAAAACTGTAGGAGCTAGGCTGTAAGACGATTTTCATTTTTTCAACCAAGTATATGTCTAACTATACCCACATTATATGACCTCTGCATTCTGAAAAAAGCACTAATCCCTTAATTAATTTTAGCATTAAAAAAAAAATCATGTCCCACTTCTGCTTCTCAAGCCAAGAAAAAAAACCATCCCTGCTGTCAGAAACTTATGTTGGCAGCAGCTCCATCAGTGTTGACGGGCAGCAGGTTTATTTCACCTTTGCCGTTATCAAATGATCTGTTATCAGAAAATTGGTGCCAGTCCAGTGTAGAGTTGGGTGATGGAGAATCACAACACCACCACTATCAACAGTTTTGCTGTACAGGGACTGGCTGCTGCTGACTTTCGGGTTTAAAAACCTTTAATTTCGGGTTATCGATTGATTTGAAACTAAATTCTGCTGTATAAAGTTGGATTCATTTATAATAACTTGTCTCTAATCTTTGCTCTTTGTGAAATATTGGAGAGTTTTGGGCTTTGAAGAGTTATTTATTTAAAACTACGTGTGAAGTTTAGGGGGGGAAATGTCTCTTTGGTTAGTGTGTTAAGTTTCAACATCTGAAACATGACGAGGAAACACAACTACACACAGAAGGTTTTATAAGAGGTCTCAAGCCAAAACATTCGGAAACCACTGATTTAATCTTTATAATTTATTAGCTTATCATATGTTATTTCATGTAAAATTTTAATCTGAAGTGCTGTACTTAAATACAATTTTGAGGCACTTGAGTATTTTACATTTTCTTCTACTTGATACTTCTCCACTACAATTCAGAGTGAAGCTGCAATTTAAAGCCTGCGTACATTACATTCATACAGTCATGTTAACAGCCGATCAGTCCAAACGTAAAGTGACAAAGTTTTTTGGTTTAGATTCAAATGATGTTGCTTCAAACTACTGGCTGCACTCTGCTGAATACTGAGAAAACAGCTGCTGTTCAGTGGAAATAGTTTAGTATCTGATGCATAGCTGTGCCAGTCTCTGATTTATAGCAGCCAACTGTCTGGCAGGGCTATTTACATGTCTTATTTCTCAGTATTTTGTAAGTTTGCAAAGAAAAAGTGTTGATTACGCCGTGCTGAGAGGTTCAGTCCACATATAAAAATGCTTGAACCAATAATAGCTTGTACAGTTTCCTCTGAAGGCCATCTGTTTTATCTTACTAATTACAGCACGAATCAACTTCCTCCCGAAACTCCTCGAGAGATGTCCGCGTTTGAACTTATGCAATTTTGTTCTCTGTGATTTAATTCTGGTGTCTAGGAGGCTGAGAGGCACCCCCCTCCACCCTCCACCCCCCTCCACCCCCCCCGCGGTGACAGACTTTTTCATTTAGCTGATTTAGAGCCACTTGCATGGGAGGCAGCTGACTGCGCCGTCGTCACTGCTGCCGCCTCATTAAGAGTGGTCGTATCAAAGGAGGAAGTATTGTTAAGCAGCAGACTTTACTCAGCTTTTCCCTGAGATTTGACCTCCACACACACTGCACCTCTGCACAATAACACACCTGCTGATACTCACACGTACAACAAAGACTGATCTAGACACATGTTTGTGTTTTTATTTGTCCCTTCAAATTAAGAAAATCGCCAATCTGAATGTCAACAAACCACAATATAACATTTTATAAATGGAGAGCTCACAGATGCATATCAGCAGTGGGAAAACTGTTACTGTTTCAATCAGGAGAGACAAGTGAATGAAGCAAAAGTAATTGTTTATTATACAGATGATACTGATGATAAAGTCTTGTCAGAAGTCTTTGGCAGACTCTGCGGGGAGATTTTGAACCGAGAGACATCAGTCCTGAGCAGCAGCAGCAGCAGTAAGATAAATCCCCTCATGGAGTCCAGACACTGGTGGTGGTGGTGGTGGTGGTGGCTGTGGAGACTGATAAGGCTGATGAAGTGATGCACTGATGAATCTGCGAAGACTGGGTGGAGATGGGGAGGTGGTGCAAAACGGCACCATGACAGCACGAAGGTAGAGAGAGAGAGAGAGAAAATATTTAAAAAAGACAGCTGCAATATGATAGGCTGGCAGTGAAGGTGTGTTACTGTGCTGTTGGTCAGAGGTGATCAGCTGACGTCTCAATTGACGCCCCGGGTGATGACAGCCAGGAAATTATGAGTGAGCGTGCATGAAGGATGACAGATGGTCAGTGTTTGAGGTCTGATTCATTCATCTTTCCTCCTTCCTCTTGATCCAACAACACTAGAAGAGGGAAGTGTGTGTAGAAACCAACAGTCCTTTACATCTATGGCAGATGTGGCTCAGAAGGTGTATAGCGGGTCGGCCACTAATCAGAGGATGGGCGGTCTGAGCTGAGGCCGAATTGCTCCCGATGGATGTGCCATCGGTGTGTGAATGAGATTAGATTCTGATGAGCAGGTTGGCACCGTGCATGGCAGCCTCTTCCATCAGCATATGAATGTGTGTGTTAATGGGTGAATGCTGACATGTATTGTAAAGCGCTTTGAGTGGTCGGAAGACTAGAGAGGTGCTATATAAATGCAGTCCATTTACCGTTTATAGCTGTGTTTCTCTCCACAGCTCCATATTCGCCGTATATTCTCCACGCCCACTTTTCAGCGCTCCAGCCAAATATGAAGGATTTGATTTAAATCTCTATTGTAACTCTTCTCCACTCTGATTTTCACTGGGAAATACCACAGCTTGTATATGCAGATGGATATTGGAGCCAGTCTGAAGCCCGATGATGCAGCTTATGGTCGGCGCCATCTTTTCCGTTTGGAGCCAGGACCTTTCACACTCTGGAAACACGCCCTGCCTCCTCGGACCCAAGCTAAAGCTAGCTTACTGGGAACACCGAGCGCTGCACACTTTGGCTAATGTTAGCTACTTTAACTAAATTGTGCTAACAGGGCAGGTATCACAATCAAGTGACAGACATTAAAGCTACTACTTGAAATCTTACTAACGGGGCAATAATTTCCAGAATAGCACACTTATTTAGAGATTGAGACCATAATGACTGACTTTGGCTTTGATTTCTAGAGAGGTCGAGGCTTTTTGAATGGGCGTTGGTTCGAGTATCTAGCTGCTGTCAGTGGCACTTCAAGGTTTTTCTCTAATGGTTTTATGGCGCAGACTGGAGAATTAGTGCCACCACATGTTTATCTCGATAACTCAACTTCAAATATAATACAGTGGATACAGTGGACGTGCATTAATTTCAATTTTCTTTTGTCAATTTTTCTGGATATTCAGTTAAAATTTGCACTACATATAGAAGCCACTGTAAATCTGACACTCACTGTTTTGCTCAGTGACACTTCAACATGTGGACAGAAGGCAGGGATCGAACCACCAACCTAATGATTAATGGCCGCCGCCGCCGCTGCATCTGCTCTGTACCACCAACCGTTTTACTGTCAGGATATAAAGCTTCATTTTTTCTCTTTCCCTGCCTGTTCCTGTGCTTTGGTTTTGTAGGTCAGTGCACAATATATGATACTATATCAGACTATACTAGTTTGAATATACCATTAAAAAACAGCGTCTGCACTGTTCAGGCTTCTGCACACAGTTTCTTCTCAACATTTCAGTCGATTGTTCTTCATCATCATCAGTTCAGCAGCTGGAAAACAATCAGTCACTGCGGAGAGAGCTGCCTCAGCGGATAATTCATTCATCATATGCATGCCAATCAAGAATCTTGTTCCTCTCAACATATTAATTCCACAACTTTAATAACAAGGTCACTGGCGACGTCCGTGACCGAGAGCTTTGTACAATCAGTGAGAGCGGCTGAATCAGTGCGAGTGTGACTGTTAAATGAAATGAATGTAACGGGGGATTGTTCTCTGTGACTTTGAGATGTTCTAGTTAACTGAATTCAGCTCATTACACGCTAACATTATATACACATTAGACACGGAGGAGAAAGTACGTTTCCGTAACAGCAAGAGAGTGATGGTCAATTTTGAAACCCCAGTTTTAATGAAAACACTCATATAAATGAAGGAAAAAGATATGTTTTCATAAAAGCAATAATAATTTATGTTTTAATATCTCATAGTTATCTATCATAAGTTATCTTAGCTAAAGGGTTTGTGTCAAAATGTGGTCAGCAATGGAAACTAAACAAAACTTGTTTTTTAGTTCTCTTTAACTTTGTCTCCTTTTGTGTTTTCTGTCTGTAACTGTTTTATTTATGCTGCTGCCTGTCTCGTCCAAGTCTCATTTGAAATCAATTCAATGGGACTCTAAATATTTGTTAAAAAAGTAAATAAAAAAACAGATAATAATTGAAATGTTTTTGATGACATAATTGACCGAAAAGCCAAATTTTATATTAAAATCAATACAACTCATTTACTGTTGCCCAACTAACCAATGAATTGACCGATCATTTTAGCGTTTGTGAGTAAAAACTATGCTACATATGAGTCGTGCTGAAAGGTCAATCATGACATGAAACTCCAAATTCAAAGAAACAAAATGAAAAATTGTGAATAAAGGTGAATAATAATAATAATAATAATAAAGGTGAAAGGTGCTGCAAAGCTTCGTAGGCTACATCATCCTTACGGTAACGTTAGCTTTTTACTCGTGTGAGGCAGTGAAGGCATCACGAATAATGTCAGCTCTACAACCTAGTTTAGGATTAGTTTATGTGGAAAAATAGATAAATAATTGATATATTATTTCATCTCACTCAAATAGCAAAAGTTGGAACTATTCCTTTAAAAGACAAGAGACTCAAGCTGCTGTAATGTTTAAGCATTAGCAGTTATTTCGTAATACTTCCTGTGTCCTACTGAAGTCACTTTGAATCTAAACTCTTCATATCAAACACAGAGATTATCATTCAGATATTTCCTTGTACGACATGTTCCTTTCTTTGTCAACAGATTGATTGTGGAGGCGTTCAATCACATCCCAACGCTGATGAAGACGGAGAGGAGGGTCCCGACCGAACAATAATTACCTGTGACGTTTAAATACTCGTTAAGGGGATCAAAAAAGCCAGTTAGAAACAAACCTGACGAGGAGCCCGAGTGACACGCAGATAGCAGGTCGTCCAGATCAGATCCTCTCTTCCTCTTCTTCCTCGCTGCATTGTTTTGGCGTCTCTGATTAAGGAAGTGACATTTGAAATAAAGCCTTAGGTTTGCTGGAGCACTGGAACTCCTCGTCTTCATCTGCTCCTGCTCCTCCCTGTTACACTCTGATCCGCAGTGTGTATCAATCACTGGCCCCGGCCTCCGGTCTTCCCCTGGGTCTCGCCGAGGCAGCCCGAAGGGGGAATGTCAGATGGTCTGGTAATGAGTTGTTATTGTGCCAGTCGATGTAAACGCGCCTCGCCGATGATCTCGGGTCACTGCGAGGATAATGTATCATTGATTGCGTGATCGATGGCTCACAGGAGGAGCTGAGGGGGTCGTTGTCGGGCGTTCAGTCGAGCGTCAGAGCCTGCCTGTCGTGTTTGTAATGCCTTAACGGCCTCCAGGATGCATACCAAGCGTGACATTGGCCCAGTGTTGCTCTCAAAGCTCCGTCGTTGTTAATCTGAGGGTGATTTGGCAAATGGATACGTTAGGTTAATCAGCGTCCTTCCTTCAAAATGTTCTTTAATCCTAATTTAAACATTCTGAAAGTCAGTGGTGAAAACTGCCAGTGTGTCCCCTTTCTGTAAACGTGCCTTTGAGCAAGACGCTGAGCCTGATACCTGACCTTTGACCCCTCTGGTATAATCTCAATCTCAATGGACAATACTGCATCATATTGTTGTTTGACCTCTTCTTTTTCTATACCACATTATAATCATCTCATTTTGTGGTCAGGTTTGTGCTCTTCAATCCCTCAGTATGAGGGCTGTCAATGACTCAGTGCATCGACTTGCAGTATTTTAATTTGTCATGCACACGTGTGTCATGCTTTTTATAAACACTAAACATTACTACTGATGTTTGTTTCTTCAATATCTACGATTATATCCAATTACAGTATAGCCGACCGACACTAAACTCCTATAACAGCCTACATGAGTCTCATGTTTTACCTGTTAAGACTCACGTTTTCATGCCGTTGTTCATCATTTGTGATGTGAAAACATCAGATTTCCACACAGTCAGGTTTTAGTTCAGTTATAAAATCCTAGCACAGCACAGAGGACGGTAGATGAGGGTGTACCAGAAGTAGTTTAGTCGACTTCGCTAACATTCAACATCGGAGCTGAGAGAGTCAGAGTTGGAACAGGAAACAGTCGCTCTGCATGTCCTGTTTCCATCACAGTTATGTATTTAGTGTCATGCTGTCACCCTGCGTTATTCTGTGTAGAGAGTTATTTTACTGACAAAATGTGAGTCGACTCAGGAATTTCTTAATGTTTCGGGGACACTCTTGTCTGCACAGTAAATATGACGCTACAGCTGGCTGCGTTAGCTTAGCACAAAGATGAGAAACAGTTGGAAACAGCAAGTCTGGCTCTGAGTAAAGGTCACAAAATCCAGTCACCGTTTTAGAGATCCTACTACATTCAGGGTGGTATCAATCTTCAATCTCTCGGCAAGAAAGCCAATGACCATATTTCCCAAAAAATGTGACATAACAGACACATCATTTATTTCCCATAAATCTCTAGGAAAAGGGAAGACGCCTGTAGCATGCTAACTCTCACAGAGACTGGTTCAGTGGAAGGAATAACCAGATGATGGGGCTAGTTGGAAGTTCTGCTAAGCTAACAAGCTAACGAGCTGCAGTGTTTCAGTTAGCAGTACAGCACTGCAATATTAGCTTCCTGCAAAAAATGTTTGTTATTTTGCTTTACCTGCAAAGCTTTAACTGTGTTTTGGTTTTCAGTGCAACGTTGAAATGAAAATATAAAAGCCAATAAATGGACGACAACATAAAACACAGTTAGTATAGAAGGCAGATCCAGAGCAGCAGTCAGCTTGAGGAAAACATCATGTCCTGCCAACATGCTTGATTCCTGCCCAGCGTAATTCAAAAGTGAAAGGTCACAGCCGTCTGATTTAACCTGCTGTCAGTGACTCACTGGATGGCTTTCTGTTCGTGTGTGTGTGTGTGTGTGTGTGTGTGTGTGTGTGTGTGCGCGCAGTACCAGTCAAAAGTTTGGACACCTCTCCATGTCCTTGAATGAGGATCCAGGAATACATCAGGACGATGGCCCCCAAAGATGAACTGATAAGTGAACACCTCAGGCAGCAGAAACCCGATGATGCAGAGGAGGAGGAGGAGGAGGAGGAGGAACCATCATGGAGGGACAAGCCCCTGCACGCCATCTACCACCGACAGATAGAAGAAGTGGCTGATATCAAGAAATCCCACCAGTGGCTGGAAAAGGCTGGACTGAAGGACAGCACAGAAGCACTAATCATGGCAGCACAAGAACAGGCACTCAGTACAAGATCAACAGAGGCGAGGATCTACCACACCAGACAGGACGCCAGGTGCAGGCTGTGTAAAGATGATCCTCAGACAGTTCAGCACATAACAGCAGGGTGTAAGATGCAGCGTACATGGAACGCCATAACCAAATGGCTGGCATAGTGTACAGGAACATCTGCACTGAGTATGGGTTGGAGGTCCCAAGGTCACAATGGAAGACACCTCCTAAGGTGGTTGATAATGACCAAGCTAAGATCCTGTGGGACTTCCAGATCCAGACTGACAAACTAGTGATGGCTAACCATCCGGACATCGTGTTGATTGACAGACAACAGAAGAAGGCAGTGGTGATAGACGTAGCTATCCCGAGCAACATCAAAAAGAAGGAACACCAGAAGATCGAAAAATACAAAGAGCTGAAAGAGGAGCTGGAAAAGATGTGGGGAGTGAAGGCAACAGTGGTGCCAGTGGTAATGGGAGCACTGGGGGCTGTGACCCACAAACTGGGAGAGTGGCTCCAGCAGATTCCAGGTACAACATCTGAGATCTCTGTCCAGAAGAGCACAGAAGAAAAATCATTAATTTTTCATTTATTTTCTACTTTACTGTCAATTAAAGTGACATGACAGTGATTTTAATGCATTATCTTGACTAATGATCATATAGTTAATGGCTTTCCAGGTGAACATTATAACAAAATGCTTCAAGAGGAAAGGTTAAAGAGGACAAAGCTAAACAAGAACTGCAAAATAAATTAAAAAAAAAAAAAAAAGTTCCTAAAAAGATAATCAGGGCAGCGACTACAGCAGGTCCTTTGAGAGTTCATTTTTAAGAGGCCGGCAGACATTTACATTTTATTGGTCCTATTTTTCACACAGGGTCGCTGCCACAGGTGTGAGATATGAATGAATTTCACGGCGGGAACCGGCTGATCGATGTTGTATCCCAGCAGGAGCTGCGACACCTGGCTTCACAACAGAGCGTCAAGGTGAAAAGTCTGCGGTGGGAAATATTAGCTCTCTGCTTGATAAAGAGCTGTGTGCTGATTACTGAGCTCCACGTCTTCCTCCTCCTCTCAACACAAACTTTTTTCTTTTTTTTTTTTTATCAAGGTAGAAAGAAGTTTGCTCATTTTCTGTGAGAAGAGATTTACCGGCGTGAAAAATGTGATTACAGCTGAACTTTTGAAACGACTAAACAGACAATTAAATATCACACACATTTTGATACGTTTCATTTTTGAAAAAACTAATTACGCCTACAGGAATTCATCAGTATTCATGGTCACAATGTTGCACAAAGAAATATGGTTGAAATCTAATATATTGTATTATAGATGCTATATAGCATCTTAAATATAAAGACCTCCTAAATGCCTCCAGATGTGCATGTATGTGCATGTTCATTAACCTAAACGTTGCCTAGTAGTCAGACCTAAACACATCTGGAAACTACATTATGTCACCTGTGCAGCTGATATCTACACTCTCTTCCTTCTTAAACGTTTTTTTTGTGTTTTTTTCTGTCGTTTGACGGACTAAAAGTCAGTGGGAGGTGTCGAGGTGTCGTCTCTCTCTCCTCCTCGGTGTGGCTACTGACCCGTAGCCGCTTCCAGTAAACACATCATCCTCCATCAGCCCCGCTGCTGTCACGTCGCTCAGGTCAGCCAGAATATTCTTCACTCCGCTCCGCCGCCGGGCTGTACAGCGGCGACGTGTAGGTGGGCGACGTCTGACAGAGCAGCACTTCCTTTACAGGAGAAGATCCAGAGAGAGAGAAAACAAAGACTGAGCAGTAGAGTCAAGGTGACAATCAGTAACAAGCAGATTATTATTGCAGCGCCACTTTTGACACAATCAGGGCTGTTTAAAAATGACAGAAAGACGTCAGAAGCTAAATTAAATACATAATTTAACACACAGCATCTCAACTGTCAAAATATGTAGAAATAATCAAGTAACAGTTTAGTTACTACACAAAAAGTAAATAGAAATAACACAAATTTAAATGTTTATGACAGAAAGAACAGAAGTGATGTGAGGCAGCAATAAAACCAGATATAAATCCTCTGAATAAAATCTATAATTAGTTTGTGAAAGAGTGCAGGCTCAGGCTGAAATTATAGATTAATAATAACAACCACAATCACACAGCTGTAAGGGAATTTTCCTGAATGAGCCAAGATTCACTTGGAACAGGAAATAAGAAAAGAAGAAGAAAGAAAAACCTTTTTAGCTCATGAAGAGGAAAAAAACAACAAAAAAAACAACGTTCCAAGAGTGTTTTCATGATTTATTCATGATTCAAATTCACAAAAAAAATGTTTAGTTTATGAATAAATATGAATAACTAGAGCTGCAGTTGCTTCTGTGATTCATGTTTCTACAATATTATAATCATGTAATATTACAGCAACAGTCCTAGTGTAGTGTAGACTGATAACACATCATATTCTATGTATATTTGCTTGTTTGTACACTCAGCAAGCACTTTATTAGGAACACCTGTACAATCTAATACAACAGCTCGGCCATAAATTCTACTATTATGAAGCTTTTACATTTTCAGTTGTTGTTGTTGACATTATGTTTATTACTGGTGATGGTGTACTGGAGTGCATTATATTGCAAAGTGTTCCTAATATTTTGTCCACCCCATTAATGTACATGAGGGGGGCAAAATATTAGGAACACTTATCAAGAAGAGAAATCCTGTTTGTTTTTTCTTAGCAAATGGTTCAAAATACTACAGTACCCATCAGCCTTGGCTGCCGTTGCTATGGAGATGCCAGTCAGAAGCATGAATCTGAAGCTTTGTTGAGAACAAAACAAAGCTTCATAGTTTATGAATTCATACACAGTTGACACAGAGTTTTAAAGTGAACTGATTTTCTCAACGTTATAATCTTTGGTTTCTGTCGCTGTTCGCTGCACACGTGACAGATATTTAATCTCTTGTGATTGTAAATCTGTCCTGAAGTTTTCACGTCCACCGGCTTCAACTTTCCATCAAAGAACCAGATATTTTCTAACAGTTAGTTCATCTTTCGTATAGATGATTTAACCAGGAGAGTTTCATGTTGATCCAAACTGTAGAAGAGAGAGACAACAGTCAGATAATGTTGTCTATGGGAAAAATGTATTTTATTTATACTTTATTATCTATATATTTGTTGGTTTTGTTATTTTATTATCTAATTTTGGTGCTATTATGCTCTTTTGGTTTCCTATTAAATGAAGTCTATGTGATGTGATTCTTCTGTATATAGATAGTATATATTTTACGTAGGTAATCTGTAATATTATATTTTTTTTTATTACCAAAGGTTTGTGGTTTTGCACATATGATAGTGAAGGAGTTGAGGAGGTGATGAGTGTATTCTGGGTGAGTGGTGGGTGGTGGATGTGGATGTGGATGTGTGGGGGGTGGTGGGGGGGGGTGGAGGTCTATCCTTTCAGGTCCTGAAAAGTAACTGGGGTGTGAAACAGAATTACAGGATCAGTTCTGCTAATGCATCAATCAGAATAAATGACTTTGGTGTTTACTGTTCAGGTTTGTCAGCTGGTTTACAGGCGCTGAAGTAGAAATATGTTTAACTCCAGCATTTTATAAAACATCATGTTGTCATAAAGTTATTGCTTTTTTTTGTCAATATTTTATTTTTTTAAGTTTATGAGCAGACTCACCTTCCAGTAATTGTATTAAACAGACATTGAGATCATGATGTATTTGTTTTTACATAATTTTCACTTTGGTGCATGTTTTTGTTAAAGTAGATTTTCATTTTCATAAAGTATCCTACATCTTGTTTCAGATTGATCTTGTTCCCTTATTTGACAGTTTGAACATGTCAAATGTTTTATGTATTTGTTTTTGCTGTAACTGTTTTTGATGATCTTGTACCGTCTGTATACAACATGTACTGTTGGTAGTTGTTAGAGTATCTTGAGTCGAGTTTGGATGTAACTTAATGCTGAATATCAGAGTTACAGTGATTATGAGTTTCTGACTTGTAAATCGTTTTCACGTCAACCTTTAAATTGTAATTAGGATCGGGGAAACTGGGATCTTTCAGAAATCCGAATAATAATGTCTCCAATATATCCGACTTGGCACTTAATAATTCACAAAACCAAACGAACATGAACGCCTGTCTGTCATCCAGTGTAATTAAACCCAGTTGTAATGGATATAATGTAACTTTGTTAATGCAGTGTTTTAAACCATCATACCACAAACTCAGTTATCAAACAACCTTCCAGAGTCGTCAGATGACATGAACACAAGTCTTTTAAATCTTTCCGATTCTTCACATCCATCCAACGTAGCGTGAATGTGATGTCATTTGAGCCACTTTGGGCACAAAACGTACTTTTCTAACTCATAAATTCAGCATTTTCTACATTTCCACAACATTTATTCATGTTATTAATTTCATTAGATCTTTATGAGAGATTTATAAGCATTTATTAATGGTCAATAAATCATTAATCATGCTTTATAGATCATTTATGAACCTTTTATAACTTTTGGGTTGCCAGGTTGTTAAAAATCCTCCTCCAGCATCAAACTTACTTTGTCTTTTTAACTTTCAAGTTCATCAGGACTGTTTGACCAATCGGCCTCTGCTTATTAACATTTACAACTGCAGACTTGATATATTACTATTAAACCCTTTATTAATGATTTATTAACATTAATAACTGCAGACACGATGACTTAGAAAGTGAGAAACTTTAACATTGGACGGATCCTCCTGATGAACTAAAGAGATAAAAAGATGATGAAAGTTAGATGCTGGTGGAAGTGGGTTTTACACAACCTGGCAACCCAAAGGTTTGGCTCCTGAATGATTTATGAACCATTAATAAATCCATTAATTAATGCTTTTGAACCCTTTATAAAGGCTGACTTATTGGAAAATGGTATTGATCTTTTACTTTTAACAGCAAGTCAGCACGACAGCAAACAAGAAGGCCTCTGAATTAATCAGATATTAATAAAATAATTGTACATAAATAACTCACATAGCTCACACACTCAAATACATAATACAGACAAGTGAAAAAAGGAGAAAAAACTAAATGAATTAATAATAAAGCCTGTCAGTCTCCTCTATTTGAGATTTTGATAAATATCACTCAACTTTACTTGACTTTTATTCAATAATTACTTAAACCTGTCTCTTATTTGAGTATTTAAAGTTTGTTTAAAATGTAAAACTATCTTGATCTCTTAGACATTCGCTCTGTGCTGCCGGCCGGTTCGATAAATCAGACGTGTATGAGATAAATCAGTGATGCTGCGGCCTGTGTGTGTGTTATCTAGACAGAGAGATACCAGGTCACTGTCTATTTCTGTACACAGGACCAGAGCAGAGTGTCTAGACAGTCGACTGACCCAGCTCCTCCTTTGACACAGATAAAAACTAAAATATCACCTCTGCCACTCATTCAGATTTTTACTCAAAGTCCTGGAAGTATTTTTAGACGTGCTGGCGGCGTCGCTGTAGGGTCTGTCGGTCCTTGAACTGAAGTCCGTCTGAACAAATCTCACACGGATCGGCTCAAAATTTGGTTCAAACATTCAAGATCCTAAAAGAATGAACCCTGCTGACTTCAGTGACTTTTTAGTTCTTTATTGAAATATCTCAACAAATATTAGATGGACTGCTGTGAAATTCATAAAGTCTTTCCACTTAGAGTTTTGTATTTCTGGTTTTAACGCCCTGCGAGACTGAATAAAGATTAATGAGTGATTCTTAGCAGCTGACGTCCTGTACTGACGGTCTTTTCTTTACCCTGATGACTCTCTGTAAGGACACCTGAAGGCAGCAGGTATCTGTTCAATCTGCAGCCTCTAATTGTATATAATGCTCATGTGCAAATAAAACATATTTTGTTGCATGTAAAAATAAAATAACACAACATACAAAACACTAGACCACATTATGGATTTATGTATTTGACTGCAGATGGAAGATTACACACAGGAAACATGGTGATTAGTGGATCATCATTTTATCATTTCAACTTATAGAATAACTGATGATTAAAGGTGCATTAGGAGACAGTCGGCCGCTCCACTTTACTCCCAGAAATCCTGTGAAGTGACTTCAGTCGGCTGCACACCTGCCGTCACACACGGACCAAAGCCTAGTTTTGGTTGGAGAGCAGATTGTACTTTTATTCCTCTTCTTCCTGTCGGCGGTTTAATCATGAAGTGAAGCGGTGATTGCGGTGACGGTTGGCTGAGAAAAAACTGTGCAGCAGGAGCAGAGACCATATTTCCAGGTGTGACCTTGGTGTGTGTGTGTAGATTTATTCAGCAGAGGACAAACTCAGTCAGTCTGAGCTGAATAACAAGACACAACTCATCCATAAAACAAGTCTGTGAGGATCTAAAAACGAGGCAGCAACGCCAACTGTGACGGAGGTTCAGGTCTCTGCCGGCTCGACAGGAAGAACAAGAGACTTATGTTACATTTAAACATCATCAGCTTCATTTATATCAAATATTTATGATACTTACATTTTACTTCACCAGACAGGAATATGTCAACTAATATGAACGGCCATGACATTTGAATTCCCGTCAGTCTCAGCTGCACTTTGAGATGAATGGTAATATTAACATTCTTAATGTGAGCATGATAATGCGTTTTTATATATGCAAAGTTTAATGACTGCAATCCCATCGAGAAGAGACTCTTGTGTGAAATACTCCGTGTGTCATGTGCAGTACTTCCAAAACAAAATCAGCTATACATCATACTACTAGATCCAAGCTGTATGAGAACAAACACGGATGATTTATTCTATTTATTTATTGGTTTGTGATATAAGGATTTTTAAAAAATGTTTCCTCTGGATAAGTAAAAGACATTTACTTTGCATATCAGTTAATTCACATTTATTTTACTTTTTAAACATGCAGAGAAAAGCGGCTCAAGGATCAAATGTATGAATTAATTAGTCTATATTTATAAATTGCACTAATTTGAGCAGTTCATGTTTTGCTACAGTTTCTGTTTGATAACAAAACCAGGCCGATCCATTGCATTGTAAATGATATCATACACATGAGGCATGTCGATATTTCTGCTCTGGTTATCATTTTGTACTCATCGATGAACGCTGCAGTTTCCAGTGGCTACTGTTGGCACCTTCAACCGTACCTGCTGCAGCCTCCTCTTCATCACAGCTGCTGCAGATAAGGTAGCTTATGATGCAGCAACATTTCTCATTTGAACTGGCAGCTTGTCCTGTGTGACATCAGAGGAGACGTCCTGTAAGTTACACTTTATTTTAGAATACAGAAAATTAATGCTTTGGCTTTTTATTGTGTTATTTTTAAAGACAAATAAATATTTCAATAGTATACTGTGTAGATAAATAACAAAAGAGACCCCACACACACTGAAGAAGACCCTTCAAGTCTCTCTGTCATGTTTACAGACTAATCTTGGTTAATTACAGTTCTGCAATTAAAAAAATCTCATGAAAAAAAAAAATCTGGTGAAAGAAAACTGTTTTTCTGTCAGTCTGTGTTTGATTTTCTTCAGCTTTAAGTTGTTTTTTCAACATTTCACAGGTTTGTTTTTGCCTTTATTTCATTAACATTTTTATTAATAAAGTCCCTCCTTTTTTTTTTTTGCATGAACTCCTGCATAAAGTTTTGCTTTATCCAATGCTATTCTGGTCTTTATATGTGGTGTCAGTACTACAATCCTACTGCAAAACATTCGCTGTGAAGGTTTCTCTGATGTGTCCAGTGATTGTTCTGACTGATATGTTGAAGAAAAACAGACTCCAGGTGGCGTTATGTCACATGTACTGCGAAATGTATTTTTCTAATGTGTGAAATAACTGAGTTAAGCCTACAGAAAGCTAAAAACAACAATCTGTCCTCACAGTTTATTTCTCAGAGACATCAGGCTGCTGACTCTGTCTGATTCTCTCTCAGCTGCTCTGGCACATTGTTCCTCGTGAAGCCCAAGCCGATAATTACGGCAGCCAGCTCACAGTTTCGATAGCAGTGCTTTGGCGCTCTGCGACATCCCAACTGTCAGTTTAATCATAGACCGGGGTCGACGACATCGACCACGCCAGGCTGGCTCTGCCTCGCTCGGATGCCACGCTGCAAAAAATATCATGTCATGTCAAGTCACTGCTGCGCCAGCTGGTGCTCGACCTCGTCTTCTCACGGTTTCAGGAGTAAAAACACAAACTTGAAGCAGATTTAGATTTATAAATAAAACATTGTTTAAAACATGATATCCAGTTAAATGTCGGGTCGTTATTGAGGCACTAAAATTACAAGATATGAAAGAAGCTGGCTCTGTTCATAAAGTATGAACATTCAAGTAAAATCCATCTTTTATTGATTTCATTGAATCTATACAGTTCAAAGTCAAAGGAGTCTTTCCAGATGTGGATTGTGCAATCTATTTTTTTTTTTTTTCTCTAATCTGGTAGTATATTTATGTTAAATTTGCTAAAAACAGTCAGATCCTTCTTTTATTTTCATGCATCTTGTTATTTATTTTATGTCTCAAAGTCATTTCATATTTATAACTGAACCCTAAAACCTTATTTCCTTTTTTGTAATTAATTTTTTATTGACTTCTCCAACAAGTAAAGACAATATCTAACAATGAATCATCAAATAAAACAAACAGGACAAATCTGGGTACATACAGTAAAATGAAACTAAGTTCTCAGTTGTCAGCTGCACTCAAATCCAGAAAAGTGACACTTGATATTTTAGAAAATGCTTGAAACAGAAGATATGATCTCACATACCCTCCATCCGGCCCTGACTCCATCTGGACCAGAAAAACACACATAAGACTCTTCATAACCTTCAGTTCAGCCTTTAACAGCTTCATCTCTCAGCGGCTAACATGAAAGCTCGACCTGCTGGGACTCAGCACCTCTCTCTCTACCTGGATCTTGGATTTTCTCATCGGCAGACCCCCAGCAGGAGCTCCAGCACAGTCACGCTGAGCGCCGGTGTGCCCCAGGGCAGCGTGCTCGGCCCCCTGCTGTTTACGCTGCCGACCCGCTCCTTCACCTCTAGATCCAGCACAAACCACATCGTTAAGTTCACGGATGATATCACAGCAGTGGGTCTCAAGAGGTGAAACAACTGTCTGACTGGTGCAAGAATGATAATCTGTCTGAATGCTGACGAAACAAACATGATGACTGTTGACTTCAGAAGGTCCCGCCCCGACCGCTCCCCACTGAACATCAACAGCTCCACAGTGGAAAGAGTAAAGTGCACCAGGTTTCTTGATGTACACATCACCACCAACACCAGCTCTTTGGCTAAGAGATCCCAGCAGCGACAGCATCCTACCCCCTCCCATCATCACCACCTTTTACAGAGGAACTACTGAGAGCGTCATCACCAGATGTATCGCCGTCTGGTGTGGGACCTGCTACGCCGCTGATCACAAGGCAGCTGAGAAAATCATTGTTGTCTCTCTCCCCTCCATTCAAGACATTTCCACAATACTGAGGGTCTCCAACATTGGACTTACTGCTGCCCCCCATCCATTCATCTCAACCTGGTCCCATTCCCTCCCCTTACACCCTACTAGTGCTCTTATTTAACTATGTTTATTTCAGCTATTTATTTAGGTTTTTATTATATCTATTAATTCAACATGCAGCCATCTGCACAGTGTACTTTTGCACTTTTACATTTATCCGTTATTGATAGTTCTTGTGCTGTCTTTTCTTATAACTTGTTTGTGCTTAGTCAAAATGTCTATTTATAGGTCTTTTGAGAGAAATAAAATTTCATCTACTGTTTACATTTGTTGTGTAGAGTTGGGACGACAATAAACTTGAACTTCAACCTGAAACTTGTTGAAATGTTCTTATTGCACAAATAGATTTTGTCTCTTGATTCAGGGAGATAAAACTATTAACAGACCAAAAATACGTGATAAGAAGGAGATCTTTGCTTCTATTGTTGTAAAATCTCAGGTTAAAATCAATCAGACTTTTCTTACAGTGTGGAGGATGATCGGTCCTGGAGCTGACATGTCATTTCATCCGGTGGTGTTCGACCTTTTTGTGTCACGCTTTCCAAAAACAAACACACACAGTACGGCACCGCATGAAGACAGGAACTAGTGGAACAGAGGCTAGACAGGAAGTGACGCCATGACTTCGACTACATATCAACAACTATGAATGACATATGTCCTCCTGACTTTTCATCTAGCGCCATCATCACGTCAAAATTTCTATTTCCTTAGTCCAAAACAATTCACACATGTTCTTTCGTCCGTGAAGACGATGGTTTATGTAGTTTGTTTAGAAACGGCTCCAAAGAGTAAAAACACTAATAAGATAGTAACGCTCAGGAGAAACGTTCCTCGTACAGCAGACATATTTTTAATAGTTCTCGGATAATAACGGACGTCTACGGCACAGAGGAATACCGTTTATCAGGCTTTGGATACACACACAATACTTGTTAGTAGATCAGTTCATTGTTGGTTTGGATCCAAACATGAGATTTAATGATAATAAGAAAAATATAGAAAATCACCTGAATGATCCTTTAAACTGACATTCTAGTTTCAGACACCTTTAACAGTCAGATGATCAGACAGCTTGAAAAGAAACCTTCAGCTTAGACAAACGTATTTGAGAGTAAAGGTCTTTGCACACCAAGTCTGTTTTTGTCGTACGCGTTTTTAAATCCGTCATCCGACAAAAATCGTTACACACAGAAATCTTGCACACTAAAGGCCTTTACACACACACAGCGACGCAAATAAACAACACGAAATTGCAAAATAACGCCTGCGAATAGTTCGCATCAAAGCTATTCGCACCGGCAGCGATGCGAATTTGTGAAAGAATTTGCTACAGCTCATTCTGCAGTCAGTCAGCCTGGTGAGGGCAGTTTGTCCAGCGGCTGCTTCTGTGGACAGAAACGCTGAACGCAGGTCGGAGCCGGTGTGGATTGAACAGATATAACGTGCTCACAGACAGACTGGGAGCTGATCAATCAATATAGATCCAGTAAATAAATTCAAAACACAGCTGTCTGTGCAGATTACGCTTTGTGATTGGTTGATGCTTTTATTCGCTGTGTGAAAACTCCGAAAAATCGACCTTGTTCCGAAAAAAAAATCACGTCGCTTTTTCACTTCGTAATATTCACATTCTGTGTGAAAGTACTCATGACACAAACAACAGTTCAAAAAAATATATTGACGTGCGAATTAATCGCACGAAAAAATCACGTCCAGTGTGTAAAAGCCTTAAGTCCGGTGTGTTTTATTACTATATTCGTTGCGAAAATTCGCCATGCGAGGCAAAATAGAGTCGTCAAGCAGTGAGGATGATTTTGTGGTCCGGATCCGCAGATATTCAGGGCACAGCTTCAAAACGCTGCAACATACAGACAAGATCACGATCAATAGTTGTCCTGAGATCAGTCTGTGTATGACTCCTCCGCTAAGAGCTGATAGTATCAGTGTTTCAAAGCTGTGTTGTTTGCGTGTACGGTGGCTCTGAGTGGTCAAACAACTCTGTAGAGGCTTTTGACGGATGCAAAAAACGCAGAAAATCAAACCTGCTCCGAAAACTTTAATGACGCACGAAACTTTCTGAGTCGGTGTGTAAAGGTGATTGACACGACGTGATGTTTATTTTTTAACTTGTGACAATTTCGGATGAAAAAGACAGACTTGGTGTGTAAAGACTTTAAAAATGAAGGTGAACAGTAAAATTATTAACTTAACTGTCTGTTGTAAATGTCCATCACAGTCTACAGTCAGACCCACTTCCTACTTTTACTTTACCGTAGTTGTACTAACATATGTTTCCTGTGCTATGAGGGATTATGAACAACATTTCAATCAAACCTAAAACTTAATGGTTTAGATGTGAATAAACTGTTGTGTTTTCAGATACTGATTACTGAGAAATGTATCGGAGTGATAACATACAGCACTGTGCAGGTGTTTTACCATGTTTTTCCGTACAGCTGGTTGTATAGTGTGTTATTAAATGTTCTTCTTCTTCTGCAGCTGCCAGTCGCGGCCGAGATAAGAGACAGAAATAAGCTCAGAACATCATGTGAAATCAGACTGAAGCTCTTAATTTGCAGTGAATCCTGTTTGCTTTTCTTATTTTCTGTCAGTGATCAAAGACCGCTCGCTGTTCCTCGAGGGTTTTACACCGTGGCTTTCTCACACACACACACACACACACACACACACACACACACACACACAGTCTTACTTACTTAAGTCATTTTTGGGGTATTTACATAGACTTTCATTAATTTCTTGAAGACTAACCCTACTAACCATAACCTTTGATTCCTAATTTTATAATAAAATAGAGGGGAGATATTTAAAATGTATATACACAGAAGAACAGAAGAAATTTTTAAATATTTTATACATTTATCATACACAGGTTAAATTACACTCAATTCATTAATTTCATAAATAAATAAACAAATAAATAAATACATTAATTAAAAGACACACTAATCAAAATCATTTATGTTACAATCAATATAAAAACAATATTTGGATCGGCATGTAAGGGATGTACAGAGTCTAAACCACAAGCCCAACTTTACGGAAAGTCCACCAGTTACGGAAGCCGAGCCTCGGTTACGGAGACGGGTTATAAATAGAGGGCGGAGACAGCTGTCCTCTCATTTCTGCTCTGATCACCGAACAGACAACGTCTCTGCCAGCCGGGTTAATCCCTTTATTTCTTTACAATCGTGTCTTTGCTTGAATAAGACCCAGAGAGGTCGAGATGTTGCACATAAAGGCACATGTAATAGAAATCTAATAATTTTTTATTTTTCATATTTTATTGTTTTATTTGATTTCATTTACTTTTATATGTCAGTTCTTATATAATAACACAAAACGAGGGAAGGACCGTGCACCTCCCTTCTCCCGGTCAGTTGGGGGTGGGGTTCAGTTCCCCAATCTTGACCCTAACCCTAACCATCACCGTAATAACTGTAGCAGTAACCCTAACCCTCAACACATGACATACCTTCCTTAGACTCACTTGTCCTTCTGCATCCTCTGCCTCTTTTTTTAAAAATTTTTTTTAAAGGAAGGCCTTCAAATGTTTTGTTGGGATCAGGTTTTCCTCACACAGTCTCAAATACGCACTATATGCATCTTAGTGTGACACTGATCGTTCCAGGTCAATAAAGGACAGCTCAAGGGATGACCAGCGAGGAGGTTGACAAGGATATATCTCAATATCCACTTCACCTCAGCCGTCCCCCCTGGAACGTTCCTCCCCTCCGTCGTCCTCGTCCTGGCAGGGTTTTTTTTGCTCGGGGCGTATCGCCACCCTGTGTGGGATTTCCTCATGGAGGCGCCACACCGTGAAGGTCCCAACTTTTGGGAGGCTGTGGTGAGACTGAATGTGTAGTTCCTGCGTTTTTGATTGTTTCAAAGGCAGGACCAGTATCAGGTCATGCAATGCCTTGAAATCAACATAGTCATGACAGGAATGTCAGTGTCTTCAGTTTCTCACCCTGGTCCATCTTGTTAGGCAGCCGGACCAGGACCCATGGCATGCCCTGCTCCCTGTAGCGGTCCAGTTTACTGGGAAAACAGAGTCCTTGCCGTTCCACTTCCTGGGAGGATGTAGCTGCGGATGACAGCCAGTCGAGACACCAACTGGGGGCCGGTTTCCCTCGTGAAAAGCTCCACATGTGACCTCTAATAGGATGAGGGGTGAGAGGCCTAGGGGTTAGGAATAGGAATGAAAACCATGATTACACATTTGAGGATAAGTTATGATAGGAAGGCTGTAGAGACCTGGAACCAAGCTCCGCCTCCTATAATTCAGGTACGGCCTTTCCAACAGTACCACCCTTGAGTCTGTATGACCTTCCGTTTTTTTAAATTGATGTATTTCGGGAACGGAAGGTCGTAGAGACATGGTACCAAGACTGGCGTGTTCAGCGCCTCCGAATTATGCCTGTCCCACTCCGGAGTCGCTATGACCTTTTGTTTCAGAGTTACGGGGCAAAATGCCCTGCAGAAAGTATTCAGGAGCACGTGTCAGACCATTTGGGAGTCGATTGGTACCGTTTATGGAGTAACCTTAGTGAAAAACCTAGACACCTTATAGAGCATAAGAGGGAGGTCTAAGAAGTTGTGGACTCTTTGATCTGGAGTCCATGCGGATGTTTTTTATGTTTCTTTCTTCTTGTTTTTTCTTGTTTTCCTTCGGTTTGTGTTATACTACTATACTATTATACTATAAACATACACAGATACACACACGCAGATACTCTAACCCTAACTTTAACCACTGATCCAAATCTCAGCGTTTTATCAATTGGGGACACAACTTTTTTTCCCAAATTACACAAGCCGTCCTCAATCAACTGCTCTTACGTCTGGTGTGTGTCCCTGAAAGGGACTTAAGTCATACCCACACACACTCACGAACATGCCCAGTGACACATCAGAAGTGCTGTCTGAATTTTCGAAAGCTCATTAATGGTCCATTTCTGTCTGTGTTGATTTGATGTGTGCCACCCGCCGCCATGTAGTCGCAGTAAATACGACATCCTGTCCTGGAGAGGGTCGAAAATAGCTGCTCATTAACTGGCTTCTCCTTGACACACACACACACACACACACATACAGAAATAAAGCCATATGTGCATGCACTTACAGACTCACACAGATTTTTATTAGATCTTAAACACTGGTGTAGAGACACATGCACACACCCCCACGATTTGTCTTCACACAGATGTGACTCATCATTCACCCACAGGGAACCTTGACTTCTCGATAACTTGACTGTAAACACATACACACACACACACTCCTGTCGGATGTCTTCACACCTGGGTCGACTGAAGAGGTTTTTCTGGCTGTTTTTGCTCAACTTTTCTGTAAGTTTGGTGACATGTAAAAGCTGCAGTTTGATCCAGAAAAACACATCTCTGATCAAAACTTCATCCATCTTCATGTACATTACAAATACAGAATACTGCAGCTGTATTTGACTCACCACAGTCCAACGCCACGCCGGTTTTCAATGCAAACAGCAATAAAATGAAAAGAAAAAAGCAGCTAAACCTCTTGATCGCAGGGTTGTCGATACGATCCCCACGTTGAAGTGTGCTGCACCTTGTATGCTAGCTTGCTGCGTCTGTGTGTGTATATAAATGGGTGAATTAGAGGCAAATTGTAAAGTGCTTTTGGTAAAAGCAGCCATTTATCATAACTCCTCTTCCCGAAGGATGCGAGACTGTTCTCCCAAGAAAAAAAAAACTAATTTTGTTTGCAGCAAAAGACTGAAAACTACATATGTTTACCTTTAAGTGAGGACGTCAGGTGATGTTACATGGGGAGGTCAGGGTCAACAAAACATCAAACTTTGAACTTAACTGTTTTCTACCAGCAGTAGAGGTTGGTTTCTTTTAACTGTGACCATGAACGTTCCCTGAAAACGACGGTATTTGTGTGTTTTCAGGATGTTTCTCTGAACCAAGCGGTTTTTGTGCTTAAACATAACCAAACACACAGCTTTAACACCTCTTAAAACTGATTTATTTTTCCAAGATTTGTAACAGTTTTGGGAGTCACAGACAAATGACGATGTCCTGTCAAAAGGGACGTCAGATCAGAAACAATCTACGATGATTTTGGAGGATTTGTTGCAAGAAACAGACCCGAGTCTAGACTTTATATTGCTTGTTGAATATTCATGTAATTTCCTCATGTTTTGGTCAAACACGTCGGCCATATTTGGACTTTTATTTTGTGTATGTGTGTGTGTCTTTCTCCTCAATCCATTAGCAGCACTGAAGAATAACAGCACTAAGCTCCCCATTAATAAGCATACTTACACAGTCTGCTTGAGTGATTAATTTTAAAACTCAGACAGTCAGTCATCAGCTGTACATCTCCTCAGCTTGATTGCTGACCACAGGCGACTTCATAAATCATTGCAATTGACCCCACAGGTTGAGAAACAAGTTACATAACACTCTCTTAAATTTCCACTTTGAAAAGTAGCATCATTTTGGTTTCAGATGTGAATCTCTCCGGCTCTTTTGTCAGAGTAGTTGAATCTTCATTCATTCATCGATTTTGGCAGCAGGGAGCTTTTCAGACCAGCGGCGAAACACAGCGAAAGGCGGGGGGAGACTGATGTCGTTTTGGGGAGGCGACATGTTTTGTCAGCCGCGGCGGTCTGAGGGGGGGAAGAAGCCTCAGCGTCGTCTTGTGTTTTGGCGACGCTCCAGACACACGACATGTGACAGTGTGTGTGAGCGCTCAGCGACTCCATACATCAACCTGACAGCATCCAGCCGGGGAGCCTAAACTACTGCTGCGCTCACACACAGGAGGGGAGAGAGCAGAAAACAGTCTGCACCAATATACACAACTCTATTTCATTCCAAATTTCATATGAACTTGATTAAATAAAACAGTTTGCAAATTGATTAGGAGACGGTGAAATATATTGGGAGGAAGAGTATCTGACCAGACAAAAGACGATGTTGAGAATAAAAACAGTTTTCATCTTTAGCCGCGTGGCTCTAGGGATGGAAATGTCACTTTAACTTTAATCCAGATAGACGTATCTCAGCACCTGTTGGATGGATTAAAGATAACATTTTATACAGATATTTATGTTCCCGAGAGGATCAATCCTACTGACTTTAGTTGATCCTCTGACTTTTTCCTCTGGCGCCACCATGAGGTTGATATTTTTGGTTTTTTAGTGAAATATCTCAACAGCTGTTGGATTGATTTCCATGAAATTTGACACATGTTCATATCTTTTTAAGGATTCATTAATAAGATTGGTGTTTCCTCCACTTTTCACCTAGATTTAAATTTGTTCAGTGCTTTAGTTTATCACTAAATACCTACAAAACTAACGACATTACCATCAGCCTCAGCTGTTCTTTGTGTTTAGTGCTACTTAGCAAACGTTAGCATGCTAACACACCAGCATTAGCCGCTGATAGTTGTTTTCTGCTGTTGTAGATCTCATCCAGACGACATGTACAAGTATCTGAAGGCCGCCACTGCTGTAGTGATCTGAATTATACATGAAGAGTACAGAATCATCAATTGTCAGTTTGTTGGGTCGAACTGAAGTCTTGCATTAAAAATGTATGAAATTGTGTAATAGAGATTAGTTTCCCAGTATGTTTGGAATCAAAAGAAGACCAGCATCATTAGCATTGAGCAGCAGTGAAAAAACATGACTGAACAGATAAAGAAACGAGCACCAGAAACTCAACTTTACAGACTTGTTAAGTGGGAGGAGATATTTTTGGCGCCCACGGTTCCAGAAGTAAAAAAATCTCCTTCATTTTTCACCACAGATGATGTTACGTGACTCACAGTTTGAACACTTCTGAATAAACATGAAACTCTCCTGGTTGAATCATCAGTACAGAAGATGAACAACCGCATTAGCGAATATCTGATTCTTCGGGGGTTGAAGTTAACTACGTCTCCCGAGGTACAAGTGGACACCAAACATCCCATAACTGAGCTTAAAGCTGGCGTGATTTCTCTACGTTCAGTAACACTGAGGAGATCGTTCCAGAATATATTGAAAAGGTAATACACAAACTTGTAACGTCCTTGTTTAATTAGTCCTAACTAAACAAGCTGGCTGGAGGATGGCGTCTGGTTACCAAGGAGACAACTGAAACCTTTCGCCGAAGCATAAATTGAAAACGTTGCTTGACTCTTTAATTTCTGTTCTTCCATAAATTAACCTTAAGGACGAGTCACAGTAGACACTGATTGATCTGTTTGGGGGTCGGGCTGCAAATACAGCAGAACAACAACAACGACGACGGAGACTAAATGAAAGGAAACTCTTCCAGATTTCTACTTGACTTGGATCTGGACTGAATCAATCTCAGCTTAAAGTGAACTAAATGATAACAAACTGGACCGTCCTGCTCGCTGTTTGAGCAGCGAACCAAAGGCCGCAGCAGAGCCTGACAGGTATTAAGGCTGATGGACCGAGTGTCGAGGTAATTTGTGTTGTCTGTAAAAAGCAACGACCCGTGGGACACAGAGGTGAAGGTGGTGCTGATCGACATCATTATACTGCCAAACAGCAGCAGCAGCAGCCTGGTTTTTAATAAATCACATAGCGGTCTCTCCTCTGAGTGCCTCATCCATACTGAGAGATCTGTGGATGTTGTCTAACCTCGATACATGGCAGGAATCTCAAGAATAACCCGTATGAGAGATGGGTACCAAACAAAAGTGAAACTTGGTTCCTGTTTATATGAACCAAATGAAAACTTTGACGCGCAGCTTTTTGATTTGTCGAAGACTATTGTGATTTTAAAATTGCATTTCTAGGCTTGAGGAAAGTTTTACAAATACAAGACCATCAAGGATCACAAATTTAGAGTCATAACTTAGTCTTTGTTTGCATTTCAAAGTGTCTTGTCAACAGTTTTATAGACGTCTCTTTTATCATGGTGGTATATGGAGAAAATGCTTTTTCTCGCTGCAATACCGCAAGTGGCCACTAGGAAAAAATTGGCAGTGTCCAGTTCTTACGATACATCCATGCTCTGAAGGCTTCATTTGTTGCATTTTTTTCTACCTTGCCGCTGATGTCGGCTCTCACACATGCCCATAAACAGACGTCCAGTCTGTAGCCTCGGTTGCTAAGGTTGTTGCTAAGGTCTTTCCATGTGTTGTTAGCGTCGTCCGCTCTCATATTTTGGATCGGATTCAGGCTCGAACATGTACGAATGTATTTGAGTAGAGTGAAATCCTACTACTATAGTTTATTTCTTTTTTTTATTTATTTTTTACGTAGCCTCGGTTGCGATGGAAATCTCCGGGGGGGATTCTCAGAGCTGGCCAATCAGAACAAAGTGGGCTCATCAGGAGGCGGGCCTTAAAGAGACAGGGGCTAAAGCAGCCTGTTTCAGACAGAGGCTGAACTGAGGGGCCAGTATAAGATAAATAAGGAGTTTTCAACTGACAATCATGTAAATATATTCCAGTACATGCCCAGAATATAAATACAGAGCTGGAAACGTGCAGAATATTTCCCCTTTAAACACAAAGAACTAAAATCATATCATCACTGAGCGATTGAGGCTATTAAATCATTAACACACAGCGAAGAAGAAGGCTTTGAGTGAAGCGAGAGAGACACATCACAATCATAACGACGTATTTAAAGTCTTCATCTCCACCGTCTTTGGCACAAGTGGACGATGAGGATTAGAGAGATGTTCCCGTATTGATCACATCCCTGTATTCTCTGATTACCGACATGATTACAGATGATTAATGCTTCAGCCTCGGAAGCCAAGCAACCAGAACCGGCAGCCAAATGGGCGATGAGCAGAGTGCAGCAGATTACAAGTGAGAGACTGGAGGAATGAGGAGGTGGAGGAGGGAAAAAAAAAAAAAAAAAGAGAAAGAAAGTCCTCTGGATGACTCATCCCCTCAGGCTGCCTCTCAGATATGATGCCAGCACAGTCGGTTATTTGCAGCAGGCTCAAACCGCTGCCTTTACTCCCAAACATGATCATTTCCAGAGCCGGCCTCTGCCTCTGCCTCTGCGACTTGACTTCACCACATCATCCCAGTGAAAAAAAACGTTGCAACCGGTTCTTAAAAACATATATGATTTATGTTTCTACTGCAGATCAGCTTGTTTTATTAAAGTATGTTTTACGACTACTAGACACATGTTTATGTTGCTAAAACATCCAACCTGGCAACACGTCTGTATACCTAAATGATAAAATAGCCTGTTGACCCATACGATGATCTACCGCCTCCGTCGATAAGGTTTGATTTATTTGGGCAACTAAATGTCACGATTCCTGCCTCAGTCATGTGCCTCCCTCCCTCTTTCTCCCCCCATGTGTGTGATTGATTGATTGAGTGGAGACAGGTGTGTTGGGAGACAGGGCAGAGCCCCACCAGCTGCGCCCTTCCCTCCCCCTCCATAATAAAGACCTCTTCTCATATGCAGCCCTGCCAGATCATAGTCTCGGCCCGGTCGGTCTACGCTGCGAGACGTTTCTCCTGGACCCCTCCTCTACCCAGCTTCCATTGGATTCTGCCCCAGCTTGCCTCAGCTCCTGGTTCCCAGCTACCAGTACTAGTTTAATAAATACCTTGTCCTCCCGTGTCCCCGTCTTCCTGCCTCTGTGTGTCTGCAACCATGTAACTGAACTGTAACCTGAAACGACTTGGTTAAAGATAGAAGTGGAAGACTGTAGTTAAGGTTTAAGGATCTGTGCACCCTGCCAGACTCCTTCCAGCTCCTTACTTGTTCACAGGCTTGATGTGATGTGATAATGATGGAGTTTTTATTTGTATTTTCAATTTTCACATAAAAAAATCGAAGTGGAAATGTTGAAAATTCTGGAAAATCTTGAAATATTGCAAAATAGTTTTATTCTTGAGGTGTAAAAGTAGTTGTGTGGATAAAAATCAAATGTAATCAGACTCAGTGAATATATGACGACGTACATGAATCATGTGACTTAAATGTCACTCAAGCTTCCACAAAGACACGAAAACATCGGATCAGTTTGGAGCGATGAGGAGACTGACCTGTTTAAAGATTGTTTCTGGACATAAACCCTCCTGTATGAATGATTTTATTTGGTATAATTCATTTTTATTTTTATTTTATCATCTTAAAGAAAAACAGAAACAAAAGTCATCTTTGTGACAATATAATAAAGTTCAAAAACGCCCTTCAATGAAAACTACTGTAAAATATTTAGATCAATAAAAGATAACAGTCACTATATAATATATCCAATATACAGTGTGTGTGTATGTATATATATATATATATATATATATATATATATATATATATATATATATATAAACAAACAAATACATAAATTACAATAATAGTACTAGTAAGAAATAAATATAATCTATATTAAAATAAAATTAAAATATATTTATTATATGTATTATTTGTATTTAATAATAATAATAATAATAATTGGATTTTTTAAAAATTATTTTTTCAACTGATTTTATTTTATAAATGAATTAAAAGCTATTTTATCTCAGGTTTGTTCAGAAACCTGTGTGTGTGTGTGTGTGTGTGTTTGTTTAATTATGAAACCACTTCCATCTTCTTTCATGTCATTTTCTAAATTCCCTTTTTAATTAAGCATTTTTATTTTCTTACAATTTAATTAACTTTGAACTTTATGGTTGTGCTGCGAGGAGGAAGAGAGAGTGATGGAGTTTTTATATCGTCACACGTTGTCATGCTGTTATTTGTCATTTTCAACAAAGATAATGTTGGAAAGAAGAGAAGTGAACAGTGACTGCAGTGAAAATATCATTCAACAAAGGAGCCTTCAGTCTTCAGAGGACTCATATTTTCCTGTATTTACGTCCATGTTTGACCTGAGATGTTTTAATAACCGCGTTGCTGAAAAAAAATGTGATTTGTTCTCTCTACTTTAATTAAATCTGATTTCATTTTGGCAGGGTCGGATATGGAAAAACCTCGACTCAGCAGGTTTGAATTAAAGGAGCAGCTGCCGTCGGCCAATCAGAGCGCACAGAGCGAACACAGCGACGTACTGTTCAAACTCATTCAGCGAAGACCTCCTGAACAAGACTGCATTTATACAAAACCAGGAGCAGAGATACCTGACATACCTAGTCCTACCATGATGACTGCTTAGAGAAAGATTCACTTTATGTCCACTTGTTAGTAGTAGTGAAAGTAGTGAACACAGCACTGACACATCAGCAGCTTTTAAGATGTTTCTGTCCACCTGGTGAATGTAAGTCCAATATTCACTCTCTTTTATCTTCTGTTTTTACTCTCTACCAACTCCTGAGGGAAATATCTGGCTCTTTAGCTGCTAAATGCTCCACTATGTGAACCAGAACAGTAAAGTTGCAGCCGGACAGATAAACAATGAGCTGAAACTCACTATAAAGCTCCGTAAAGCCGAGAGGAGCTGCAGAGTCACTGATGATTCTCTGTAGGTTCATCACTACGAGCCACGACCAACATATTACACACTGACAGACCAGACAGTAGAATTATAAAAATAATATTTATAGGCGCTTTAACCAAGTAGTTTAAGTTGCCTAAACTTAACCATAGAGTTGGCAGATAATATATTGTTTGTTTAAGGGAACAACAACCTGTTTTATCATTAGGTGGGAGAATTTATTGTAATAAGTGATGGTTTTCATCACCTCTTGGACTATAGCGTTGCATTATGTAATCTGAAATGTAGCAGAGAATAAAATGCACCAACATCCTTATGTGTTTTAGCAGCAAGGAAGTACTTTTAACTTCCTGTCTGCGCTCCAACTGTGAATATGTGACATCGTATACACTTAAGCAAATATCTGACCAGCTTTATAAAAGAAGGCACAGCGTGAAGGACCGACAGAGCTGAAAGAACACGAGAGACGTTCTTCTACAACAGTCTGATGAACATCATTTCTCCCACACAGCAGCGGGATCAGCTGCTCATGATCTAATAATCATACTGACTGGTCACAATATCTTTATGTTTTATTATGTGTGAGTGTTGCTGTTCAAAACATGTTTATACAACATTTCTTAGCTACACTATTACACACCGTCCATTTAATTAACAGTCCAGAAAAGTAATAAAGCTAACTGGTTTAGTGATTGTTTGGCAAGAATGCAAATAATGGGAATAACTTCATATAATATAAACACACTAACGATCACTGGGTTAAGATTTTAGCCAGTTTGGGTCAATATAACAAACACAACACTGGGTTAATGTTACCGCTCATCACAAGGGCCAGTTTTAAAGCTTGTTATAATCTGCTCTTATTAAACTTACATGTCACGGTTTGTTAGTTTGATTGTTGATAACTTGTGAATATTTCATGCACATCGTTTTGTACAAGAAACAATATATTTTTTTTAGCTAAAGCTTGTTGTGTCATAATAACAGATTTGCTAAAGTTAACTCAATGTTGTATTACTGATATTATGTATTATTGAGATGTTACAATGACAATAACGTGCCCCAAAAAAGAAAAATACAAAAAAAAGTCATTTTCATGTAAACTAGTGTGTCTCCGTCTCCGTGTTCTGTGGGAATAAATACATTCTTCAGTGCTGCAGGCGGATCATATGTAACCTCAGTACGTCTTTACAGCCTCGTTCCCACGCCGCGATAGGAACACACACACATGCTGCATACAGGCGCAGATGTACAGTTGTACGCATGTTCTGGACTACACACTCTCACACGTGTACACTTGTAACACACCGCCGGCATGCTGATGGCGGTGTGGCTCATTGGTGGTGGCATATGAAGTGCAGTTGAGTGTGGCGGGAGGAGGAGGAGGAGGAGGAGGTGGTGTGTGTGTGTGTGTGAGATGATAAGACTCTCTCGTTTCCCAGCTTGCCTCCTCCTGCCGCTGATCTGTCTGATAAAATGGAGCCATGTTAAAAACCTGCTCGACATATACAGAAAAATCTGCATCCACGCGGCGAACGACGACGAGGATGTAGAGCTGAGGTCAGAGTGACACCCGGGAGGGAGGAAACTTCCCGGGAAAAATGGTGTGTATTCCCTTGAGTCCGTTATTTTTAATGATTATTAATTGGGGCATGTCTATAATGTTGTTATCGTGTATCCAGACTCCAAAATAAAAGCCTCTGTGGGTCGGACTAAATGCTGGTGATGTTATCACGTTTGATTTTCAAAACAAAACTGAAGAAAAATAGTATATAATAGTGCATTTTTTATGGTATTCTAGTCTCACAAAATGCAACTATACTTGTTAACCAAGCAAAGATGGCAGAAAATGGCCACGACAACAAAGCATGCAAACCAAAAATGCATGTTGTGCATGTACATGAGATGTTTCTGCTAATATACTTCTAAAACAAGAGAAGATTATGGACAAGTGACATGAAGTTTAATATATTATAAATTATGGTTTAATAATTAAACCTTGTCAACTGATTGACTGTAGCTAATGTTATGATAAAGTGCTGCTCATGGGGGGAATGTTGTTGGGTCTCTGTAAATGAAAGAGTTCAGTCTAGATCTGCTCTATGTGTAAAGTGTCCTGAGATAACTTGTTATGATTTGGCGCTATATAAATATAATTGAACTGAATTGAATGCTACGTGTAAGATATCCAATTGTGTCTGAACAGCTTGATAACATCACCAGCATTTAGTCACTTTTGGAGGCTGGATACATGGTAATAACATTATAAATATGCCCAAATTAATAATCTTTAAAAAAAAAAAAAAAATGGCCGCAAGTGAATACACACCTTTTCCTGGGATTTCTCACCATGAATAAAGTTCTATTTTTAAAACAGAACTTTGGAAATTTAACCATAAAATGGTGTTTATTGTATTTTTCTCATGTTATTCTTTCATATTCTGTAGATTAATCTGTTTCACAAAGTGCAACATACTTCTCAACCAAATAAAGAAAAAAAAAAACCCACACCAACAACAAATGTTTAGGATCAAAGCACCTAAAGTGTTGGTGCCATAACATGGCTAAATAGCTAATGTTAGCTAGGCTACACAGTTTCCATCAGCCTGTCTCTAAGATAAAGATAAACTCACTTGTCTCCTAGAAAAGAATGACATCATAGACAGGTTACTGCAGTTTAATATATTATACATTGTACCGACTAAGCGAGGTCAGCTGATCTAATGGTTGACTGTAGCTAATGCTACGTTTAAGACATCATGATATATCTGACCATAGACTGTATATAAAGATGGACGACGCGTCTCCACTTTATTGCTGCAAGAGTGAAGCCAAAATATCTTGTTTCCAGGAGCGGCCATCTTGCTTGTGTGATGTCATTTGCAACGACAGTCTGTCGGCGGGATGACGACCTGCGGGACACGCCCCCACAGCTGTCAATCATGATGTCACACCCCCTTTTTATATCATCAAATAACTAATTAAAAACAAACTTATCAGAAAAATTAGCACATGAAAAATCAGCATGATAAGAATGACCTAAAATAACAGAAACCATCTGCAACCAGCCTCCAGGAGTCGATCGAGATATTTTGGCTTCACTTTTATGGAGCTGTCATGACGTCTGTATTTATATACAGTCTCTGTGTCTGACTGTGACACAGCTTGATAACTTCACCAGCTCTACCGTTCCCGGAGGTCCAACATTACTTCTCAAACAAACAAAGATGGCAGAAAAAAACCCTTGACAACAATGAATGTTTAGGACTCAAAAAGATTGTTATGGTGGCTAAAATGTTAGCTAACATGGCTAAATAGCAAATGTTAGCTGGGCAACACAGGTTGTTTCCATTAGCCGGTTTCTGCTGATACAGCAAGATAAATGATAAAAATTGCATTTATTGTATTTTCCTGATGTTATTCTCTCATAATCCTCAGGTTATCTTATTTCACAAAGTGTAACGTACTTCTCAACCACACACAGATGACAGAAAATGATTATGGAGCCAAAAATGCAGATTGTTTAGCTGCCTGAAATGTTCCTGAAGGGGCTAAATAGCAAATATTAGCTAGGAAACACAGTCAGACTGTCTCCGTTTCTGCTAAAGATAAACTGACTTGTCTTAGAATAGAATGATGGGCAGGTTACATACAGTTTAATATATTATAAATTGCAGCTAACGCTATGTTTAACATGCCCCAGCATGTCTGCTTGTGATGCTGCTTGATAACGTCACCAGAGTTTAGTCAAACCCACGAAGGCTCTGATTAGCTTGGTTGTTTCGGGGGTCTGGAAACAGCTAACGACATTATAAACAGGAATTAAATTCAGGTTCCTTGCACTGCATCAATCTGTTGACTCTCTGTCTGATCCAATCACTGGACATTTGTCTGTATGTTACATCCTCAGTGACTAATCTCTTCAGATTGTTTTTATTTTTTTTATAGTTTCCTAAAACATTCACTGTCAGGATAATAAGGCGTCTTACTCTTGGATCATGTTTGACCCAGATTCAAACTCAGTCAACACACAGCTCACAGACAAAAAAAACCAAAAACAAGACCTCTATTCTTCTCTTTTGCTTATTTTCCTTTGCTCCATCCGCTGATGAGCAGTAATCCTCCAGGGAATGAGGAGAGTCTGTCTGCAGGTCCTCTGCCAGACTGACTTTCCACAGACTTGATTATTTACCTGAATAAATGTCTGTTTTTGTTGCAGAGCCTGGACGGGTCCAAAGCAGCGACTGTACGCACAGCAGAGAGAAGCATCTATCTGTCTAATTATTAACCTTTATTTAACTAGAGAAAGGCGACTGAGCTTTTACACTCTTTTCCCACCTACTGCCTCCTTCAGTCATACATTAACACTTGGTAGCCGGCCAGTACAATCACACGTCGCTCTCATTGCAGCTGAATTAGAGTGAATGAGCTGAAGAGATGTGAGAAAAAAAATCTTTAATCACTTAGCAGGTCATTTAGGAAATGGAAACATTAGACTGAAAAAGAGTAAAGGACCATAATGTGTAAAACTGCATGAGTTATATTAATGCAGACTATCTGCAAAACACTCTTAGACTGATTTCTTTCCATCCAAACAGCTGATTTTCACCGATTTCGCTTCTAAACATCAACTTGCAAAGACTTGAGTTGCTGGACAAATCAAATCTATCATACTGAAATGTTTCTACTTTTATTGCTTCATTTTCTTTGTCAGACTTACGTTATCGGCTTGTGGTTCTGCCAACAACAAAAAAGCTTGTTTGTCTTCCTAAACAAGCCATTTATTTCAAAAACACCTCAATGGGTTAAAGTCTGGTTTGGATTATCTCCATGGTTACATGAAACGAAGATGTGACATGGTCTCTGGTGTCGCCGTCGGATGTTCGGTATGTCCAACCATCCACCCTGACTTCACAACCATAAGAGTTTCCTTCTAGGAATTACAATCTCACAATAACAAAGTCGTACACAAACAATCCCCACAATTTCACAGAGGGGAAATATAGACCCTCATCCATGGATAAAGTGTTGCATGAAGTGGATGGGAAACCTTTGTTAAATACGTCATAAAAATACACCAACACATATCAGTCGTCTAATTCCACACATACGTCGAGGTGAAACAGTCCATCACGTTGGTCCAGACTGAAACATCTAAACATCTACTGGATGGATCACCACCAAATCTTTTGGTTCTGACATTCATGGTTCCCAGACGATGAATCCTACTGACTTTGGGGATCCTCTGACTTTTCCTCTGACACCACCATGAGACAACTAATGGATGGATTGCTGTGAAATTTGCATTCATGACCATGTCATTGAATAAACTGCAATCCTTTTGCTGATCTCTTTATTTTGAGTCTAGCGCCGCCATCAGGTTGACATTCCCATCAGCCTCTGCTGCACTTTGCTTTTGTGCTAATTAGCGATACGTCGGCATTAGATGGTGAACGTGGTAAACATTATACCTGCTAAACATCAGCAAGTTAGCGATGTCATGGTGAGCTTGGTAGTGTGCTGACGTTAGCATTTAGCTCAAAGCACCGTTGTGCCAAAGTAGAGCCTCAAAGAGCTGCTAGCATGGCTGTCGACTCTTAAGCTGTGTCTCAAATCACATACTTCTGTTAGTACACTTTCATGTAGTACACTGTTTACACTGTGTACTTACTGGTGTAGTGCGCGAATTTTTACAGGGTAGTGTCGTCTCAAATCAAACACAGCCGTTGTGCACTTACCGGAAACGATGATCGCAAATTAGCATTAGCTAGCGTTAGCATTCGTGTTATAGTTCGTGCTACCAAATCATTACAGACTGCTAAATTAAACCAAAAAACATACTGATGGCTTATATCTGACAACAGTATAGTGGTGCTTAGTGCTAAAAAACACACGTATAACTTCCATTTGTATAATGTGGCGATGTTCACCGTAGTTACAACGTACTCGGCCGCCATTTCCAGTTTGAAAAGTGGTCCCTCCCCTTCTGCTACGTAGTGAAGACGGCGACCATTGAGGGTGAGAAGTGTCCATAGTTCTGCACTCTACTTTTTGACTGTTTTGAGTGCACCATCCGGGTTCTCACAGTGCACTACATTACCCATACTCCTCAGTGTGAACACACTTATGCACTCAAAATGTTAAGTGTAAATACAGAAGTATCTGATTTGAGACACAGAATTAGTCTTTGTGAAGGGACCCTGTTCAAAACTCTCCTTGGTGGTGACATTGACATTGAAAGTCCTCTAAATGACCTCTAATACCCTTGTCAAGTCTTCCCTGCAGACCTCAAAGGGGTCTTGGTGAAGGATCAGTGGCTACTGTAATGATCACCATCATTTCATTTTGTTTTGTTTTTTTCTAAAACTAATTAACTTACATGTTTCTATCCTGAAACACATTAAGCCTCAGATCCACAACTTGCAGTTGAGAAGCCCTCAGAGACTTTGTCTTCTGTGGGGGGGGGGGGATGGACCAGAAACCAGCCTGCCAGAGGAATTAATAAGGTTATTACTCACGCTACGCAAACAACAACAACAACACAGTTTGAACAAACACAAATAAGTAAACGTGGGATAAATCATTACGCTGGGAAGTAAATTGTAAGTGGTGAAGTGTGGAAGGTGTGTAGCTGCAGCAGTGTGACAAATGAAGCGGTAAATGACCTTCACAGCAGGCGACTGCAGTCTGAGCTCAGCGAGAGAAAACGTCTCTGCAGATGACAGACAGGAAGAGAGATTCAGATGACTACAGCGGGGGGTTCCAGGTTATAATCCCACTGGGACACACATACTGGAGACATATGGACCAAGAAAGTTGCCACATAAACCCGCAGTGACCCAGATAAACACATTTTTAATTGTTAAAAGTTTTAATGAAATAACTCAGCATTGAAGATGATGTTGAATCGTTTTATTGTCGGCGAGCAGCGACATCAGGACGAGCAAGAAATTAAAGTTAATTAAAGCGACTTTAATAACTCCACATAATGACAGCTCATCATTTTCATGAATGACTTGTGGCTTCAAACGTGCCAAAAATAAGTAATGAAGTCTTTACTCCAAGAGGAAACAGTCATCACATCTATGTCTGTGTTTGGTTTTCTGTGTATTTGTTTTGTCGCTAGAACAAACAAACAAACAAAAAGATGTATTTTAATTAGTTATATGAGGTAATAGTCAATAAGTTGTTCATTTTTCAGTCGTAGTTCATGATGATGATACTGTACGGTTACCAGAAAATAATGAGCATCTGTCAGCCAATCAGAATCAAGAACTAACCTTTTTATTTGTGAAGATTTTCAAATTAAGTTACATTAAGTAAGTGACAAGGAGACATTGACAATAAAGGAGGAAATAAAGCATAAGAACCGCCAGTGACACAGACATATATATAAATATATATATATAAGGGGGGTCAACAGTCACAGTAATGCCATCTGCTCCACTGTACAGCTGTCCATATTATCAAAGAGGTACATGAGCGAGATAGGAGGGTAAAGAGAGTATCGTTGGTCCTTCATGTGCTCCGGCACTGGACTCCATATCCTGGAGAACTTCAGAGTGTTACCAGGAAGTTCATATCTCAGTCTTTCCACATGCAGGATGCTTCTGAGTTCCTTCAGCCGAGTCTCAAACGTGGGACCTAGATCAGACTTCCACAGTTTCAGGATACATCTCTCGGCAAATCATCGTACCATGAATCAAAGCAATATGTATGTTACAATCCATATAAGTGTTGGAGCGTCCTAACAGAGCAGTTTCAGGGTCAGGTGTTATAATGATGTTTGTTTAATCTGGTTTTCGAACAGTGTAATCTATGAACTACCTTAAACCGGATCAGTTGGAGCCTAGTGTTTATCCAGCAAGACTTCATGTTAGTTCATATTTCATCTCATGTTTCATCCTCGATCTCAATACCAATCTCATCTTCCCAGGCTCCTTTAATGCTGCGCTGTAATGTTTGACAAAAAAAGAAAGAGAACAAAACAGGAAAGAATTGGAAAAACTACAAAAATGGAAAGTTTTAATCCACTTATCTGGCAGGTGTTCAGTATTTTCTGGTAACCTTAAAGTATAACATGACATCTGTGACACAGAAGGATGAAGATACTGTAGTGATTAGTGCAAACAAAATAAAAATCAGTAAAGTTTCTCTATCTGAGAGTTTAAAATCTGACCTTTAAGACAAACTCTACGATCAGCTGATGTCTTATTAGTATAAAATTAATAATAATAATCAATGAATTAGTGTCTGTCTTTCCTCCTTAATGAGTTTGAATGCGGAGTTGTGAATCAGCGCAGCTGCTCTCGGAGCGGTCGTTCATTATTCACCGTCTGTCTGTCTGTGGAGCCGCTCCAGATGACATCATTAACAGTCTGTTTCTCTGCCGATCAGCTGATCGACACGCCGCCTTAAGATTCACACACATATATAAAACTAAACACTGTTCGTTTTATTTCTAAAATCTCTAAAGGATGCAGCAGATCTGGTTTATTTTCTTTTAAACTACATCGTGTGTTAATATATTGTGTTATTTCATCAGGATGTTCTGTTCTTTATTTCACTGGGAAATAATGTACTTTTTACTCCACTTTATTATATATATCTGTAAAAAAATCTACTTTACAGGAGCTCTGCAAAACAGATTTGTTTCAGTATCAGAATTTAACCATCGTGTGCAAGTTTCCTTCTTTCCTTCACTTTTCGGCCTTGTTTCCTTTTCTTTCTTCCTCGATTGTTTCCTTCTTTCCTCAAATAAAAATTCTCCAAGACAGGAGATAGAAGAACTTTTACACTTTCCTATTTCAGTGCATTTTGCTAAAGTAAAACTTGGATTTTATGAATGTTAGTGAGTATTTTCCTGATGTGGTTTTGTAAATCTGAGTGTTTCCTTGATGGGACGTGTGTCTTCATTAAGCTTATATATGATTTAAACTCAAATTAGCCTCAAACGAGACAAAACACAAGAGAGAAAGTTTAGTGTGGATGACATCCAGCTCCTGGCAGGTTGTAACCTGCAAATGATGAAGATAAAATCTCCTGCATGTAGTTCTGGGGAACGGCCCGTACAGGGACCGCAGCCTTGACGCACAGTCAGGTGACGGCTCGGGGACAGGGAGGGAGGGAGGGAGGGGGGGAGGACACAGTCGTCCTTGTTGTTGAGCTCTTGCCGTCGTTAAGCTCCGTGCATATGAACGGAGGGCGCTGGCCGTCCCTCATTTCCTGTCATCTCGTCATTGAAACCTCAAATTACGGCGCAGTGGAATTGATGAGCTGTCAGACGCGACCCTGCCGAGCTGTCAGGAACGGCTGACACCCTGAAATGAGCAGGTCCGTCCGGGCGAAATGGCAAACGGCTTCATTTCTGAGGGGGACTGCAACATTTTGACGGCTGATGCACTTCAGATAACGTACGCAGGCTTTAACGTGACCGGACCAAAGTAAACGGAAGGGTTTCAATACAAATGCAAACATGTTACGTTTAAATCAACACCTGATTTAAATGTAATACGTAGGAGGTTTAACACAACAAGATAACACGAAGCAATTACATCTGCTTTATTGATGACTGTTTGGAAGGGAACTTCTCAACAGGGCAAATTAATTTAATACCATGTGATGTGATGTGATCCTTGATATGAAAAAACACAAAGCCTGAAGCTGAAATTCCACAATAAGGCAGAAAAATGAGAACAGAATGATAACGTGTAACAGCAGTAACTCTAAGCAGCATTTCTATATCTATAAGAAAAACTAAACTATCTTGTAGGTGATGATAAATGTCACATGATGTTTATTGTTCAATACATGAATAAAGATTACATCTGATCCTGTAGATCAGGGCTTTTAGAGCCTGACACTGCCAACAATTTACATGCTTTTCTTTGAAAGTACACCAAACTAGCTGTCAGCTGTTCCTTCTTGCAGTGATCTCATGGATGTACAGACAACTGTCACTGGATCACTATGACACTGAAGAAAACTTAAAAACTTGATGATTCTCAGGCAAGTTCTGGATCTATAAGGAACGATTTATGGACGTTTATTCATGGTGGACATAAGAAATAATAAATATTATCCTAAACAGATGTTAATCATGTCTGTGAGTTCAGTTTTAACCCTGAGAGGGAGTATGAACCTCCATGAGCTTGTTACTGCAGCAGCTCTGCTTCTCAGACAACAAAAGCAGATTAGACATTAGAGGGGTTGTAGTTATTTTAACTGCTGCAAATGTTAAACATCATAACGGATTCAAAAGGATTCAGATACAGTAAGAAACACGTTACTTTAAAGGATAGATTCACAATTTTTCAAGTGTGTCTTAAATCAACATTCAGGAGCCCAAATGAACATTGAACCTGTTTTTCTTGCTGTAATCATTCCTCCTGTTCATACTGACCATTAGAAGATCCCTTCATAATGACCTTACAATGGAAGTGATGGAGGACAAAATCCACAGTCCTCCTTCTGTGCAAAAAAATGTATTTAAAAGTTTATCTGAAGCTAATATGAAGCTTCAGCGTCCAAATGAGTCAAATCAAGTAGATATCTTTCAACGTTACAGTCTTTTTAGTGCAAAAGTCCCTCTTTTTGTTACTATACTTCCACCTGCAGCTCAACAGGGAAACACTCTGAGGAAACACAAAGAGGGAATTTGATGCTAAAAAGACTGTAAATGTGTCAGATATCCACTTGATATGATTAACTCAGACTGCTGACTCATTAATAAAAGGTTTATAACACACTATGATGTAGTTATAAGCAGATATACAGTAAGTGTTTTCTTCTTTACTATATTATATATATCATCTGTTGAAACAGCAGGAGGAGTTATAGTTGTTGACTAGAGCTGCATCGATTAGTCGATTAATCAATTAGTCGACCGGCAGAAAATAAATCAGCAACTGTTTTGATAATCTCATCATTTCTTTTAAAGTAAAAATGTCAAACATTTGCTGGTTGCAGCTTCTCAAAAGTGATGATTTGAAACTTTCATGTGTCGAACATGATGAGAAACTTAATTTCTTTGGATTTTAGTTTGTTGATCAGACAAAATAAAACATTTGAAGACGTCAACATGGACTCTTAAGACACTATAAACACTAACTTTTTCACCATTTTCTCACATTTTATAGACCAAAAAGTGATCGAAAAAATAATCAGCAGGTTTATTGATAATGAAAATAATCGTTAGTTTCAGTCCTATTGTTGATAAATACATTAATAAACACTTATAGCTACTAACAACTACATTATAGTGAGTTATAAACATATATTAACTGTTTATATACTGATTATAAATGATAAATAGAGATTATTATTCTGTATATTTAATCACAAGTTTTCTTTGACTACAGAACGAATGTTACAGATCATTACATATGACTCAGTAATTAACTCTAATTAAAGACATTGTGGACGTGTTCTTACGTCATCCTGGCAGTTAATATTCTTTCTACATGCAGTTATTTTCTTGTTCAACATCAGACAGAAACTGGAGATATGTGATGTTCTGGTATTTGCTGAGTTTCTCTGACGTGCAGCTTCATTTGTATGCTGCACCTCGTCTTTTCTGGAGCAGCTTCCCTCTGAAGCTCAGACTCCGCCGAGCTTTTATATTTTCAAAAAAAATTTTCTCTCCTCCCCCCCCCCCCCTTCCCCCCCCTCCACCCCCATATCAGTTACGACGACCTACTTATAAGGACAAATAAAGGGCATGTTGAATAATAGGCTGCTGTTACTGGTGCTTGATGGCGTTCAGTTTGGGGAAGGATTTCAGTAATTCTCCTTTCTCGGGAATCAGCAGAAAAAGAGGAAAAAAAAATCTACAGTAGAGACTCGGCAGACGAAAGGAAAGGAGGGTAAAAATAGACTGAATAGCAATGAGGCAACTTTCCTCTCGCCTGGAGCCATGTGTGAGTCAAAGTGGGGGTTGCTTCTCCTCCTCGGAAGGACCTCTCGCAGCTCCTCAAGGTTTAGGAGGGAAATAATTTGAACCGATCTAATCCCGAGTCCGGCGAAGCTCTGACAGGCCTTGGCCCTGCTTCTCTCGGATAAGGGGAAAGTGGGACTCGTGCACAGCGGGGGGGACAGTAGGGGGGGGCCCTTCTCCAATTTTCTGTCTTCATTTTTGGGCATTTTGGATGACACTCTGAATTAATCTCGTTTTAACCAGAGTCCCCCCCCCGGCAAGACGGCGAGAGGAGGGAAGATCTGTGGAGGATGATTGTAAAAACATCTCTGGGGAAAGTTCTTCCCTTTCATGATTAATTTGAAGTTTACTGTTTGTGATTAACATGTGAAGGCCTGCCAGCCTCAGATTACACTCAACTTATATCGACGACAATGTTATTTACATTTCAGTTGGTGAGTTGAGTGATTTACACTGAATTAAAGATGACTTACATCACACACCATGTAGTACAGACTGGACATGAAGTGAAATACATGTATGTTTATAGACTCATTTAAAGATTTCAACTTGTCACTGGTGGAAAGTAAAAAAAAAAGTACATTTACTCAAGTTTGCTTGTACTTTACCTGAGTATTTTCATTTTATGCTACTTTATTCTTCCACTCTGCTTCATTTCAGAAGGAAATGTTGCATTTTTCACTCTTTGTCCTCCAACTTAAACGAGCAGATATGTGACCCGTGTGACTCCAGGAGCGTTTCAAACCGTCACCGTTAAACAATAATGATGTTTTATGATGTGACGACGCCGTGGTTAAAGTCTGGTTAGGTTTAGTCATGAAACCCACACGGGGTTTATGTTTAGGGGGAAAGATCGTGGTTTGGGTTAAAATGATCACTTTGTTAAAGTTTAGAGAAACATGTGGTGCGGGTTAAATTTAGGTCACCTTTGTCGTCATGGCTACAATAATAACCACGGGGGTTAAGGTTAAGGGTGATGACTGTCCCGACTCACGGTTGGAAACAGGAAACAGAGTCCACTGTTGGGTTAAAGCCTCCTCCTCCTCCTCCTCCTCCTCCTCTGAATGAGGAAACATGTCCATATATATATAAACGTCATCTGAACACAGTTACTACGACCACTAGATGGCGTCTGTCACTCAAACGTAACTATATGCAGCTTTTGGGCGACTGACATTATAGACGTGTCTGAACTCTACGAGGGCTTATAGAGAATGGTTTGTTAAAGGTCGCTTAAAACATAAATATCAAACAAACGACAATATTAACATCTGGATTTTTACTTATTAGCATTTATTAGCCTAGTTACAAATGTTAATGTGATTTTAATGAGGTTTTCTTACGTCTGGAGCAGAACCTGGAAGTTCCAGTTTCACTTTGGTTCTCTGTTAACGCCGCAAAACCTCGATTTGCTGCTTGAAGCCACCGCGATCACTTCCCTTAACGTTGGTTGCCTGAACTTAACCAAACATTTAAAGGACGAGTTTTTCAACTGGTCTTAAAACAACAATGTAAGTGATGGAGGACAAAATCCACAGTCCTCTGTCTGTGCAAAACTTTATTTAAATGTGGACGTGAAGCTTATATGAGGCATCAAATTCCTTCTTTGTGTTTCCCTGTTGAGCTGCAGGTGGAAGTATAGTAACAAAAAGAGGGACTTTAACACTAAAAAGACTGTAACGTTAAAAGATATCTACTTGATTGGACTCATTTGGAGGACTGATGAAGCTTCATATTAGCTTCAGATAAACTTTTAAAGACATTGTTGCACAGAGGGAGGACTGTGGAACTGTCTTTTAGAAAATGGAATTATTTTATAAAGGTCAAACCATCCAAACAATGTCTTTCTGCTCATTTTCGGGCATCAAATATACACACATACTACAGAATTGTGCTGTAGTGCTTTTAATACTTCATCTATTGTTGCAATGGCTGTTTCATCTCATGTCTATCAGCCTATTTGTTGTCATTATTTACTTAATTTTGTGCTTTACTTCATATAATTACTTTATAGAACTGAACTGAGAGAAAGAAATGGATGAATCAAAGAGAGATGGATGGAAAAAAGGGAAATATTTGGGAATAGAAGGAGGGATGAAGGGAGAAAGAAAGATGTGGGAGAAGGGAAGAAGCGCGTGGGATGAGAAAGCCAGCAAGACGACACATACACACAAGCACACACACATACACACACACACACACACACGCAAGCACACACATACAGAGGTGACTGTGACGTCAAACCGGAGCCCAGCTGACTCGCTCGCTCCGCCGTGCCTCTCGCTGACCATCCTCGCGCTCTCTGCAAATCTGCTCCACGCGGCTGCTGCTGCTGCTGCTGCTGCACGCCCTTTTAAACACCGAGGAGGAGCAGAAGGAGACGAAGAAGAATACAAGAGGGGGGGAGAAAACCGGGAGGACTAAAAACGCGCAGAGACGCAGAAGGAGGTGGAGGAGGAAGGAAGGAGGCTCCGCTCTCATCCTCTCCTCGCGCGCAGCACCGGGACATATAGGACGTTATTTTTTTTTTAAAAATTTTTTGTAGACACTTTCCGGCTGCTTTCTCCTCAAACTGACAACCGAGTAGGACTGTGACGGTTGCTGAGTGCTGACATCGCTCCCCCGCCGCCGTTTCCCTCCTGCCAGGTGTTGCGTCCAAGCGCGAGCCCCCCTCGTGTCGATGGAGAGGCACGAGAAAGGAGGGTTGATCCGCGTTTAAGGAGCTCGCGCACTCGACATTGATCCTGTCTGCGGAGCCTCGCGACCGTCAACAAGTTCACTATTTTCAATTTTCTCTGTCTCGAGAGAAGAAGTGGATTCTATTAACGGATGATTGTTTTTTTTTTTTTTTAATTTCTTGGCCTTTTCTGTCGGCTGGTGACCTGAAGGGATTTGTCTTTTGTGGCATCTTCTATCAATCTTACAAAAAATAAAATAAAATAAAGGGGATTAATGTGCAAATTCGGGATTTTCTGCTCTGCAACGGCACGCGCAAATCGGAAGAGAATGGCAAACTAAACGGATCCAGCGGTGCCAACGACGCACGAGACAAATATTGGGTTTAATCTGACAGATCACATTTTCTACCGTCTCCAACAGCTGCTGCCCGACACCGCTTGAACCCGGGACCTCCGCCTTGTTTTTCCGCGGACCCCCGGCTCTCCGTGACGCCGCGGCACCCTGATGGTGCGGACGGTCGGCGCACGGTGGCTCGAGCTGCTGCCTGGACACACCGCCCGGTGATTTTCAACCTTTCAGCGCGGAGACACGGTGCATGGTGGTGGTGGTGATGGTGGTGATGATGATGATGATGGTACGCGGGTAATCCGGGAGATGCTTTTCCACTCGAGTCGGATTTACGTGCTGTTTCTTCAGTGGGATCGTTCGCGTGACAATGACCTCCAACCGCGCTTTACCCCGTGCCGTGCTCGCCGCAACCCGAGAGAGAAGCACGCGCCCCCGGTTCGATGCGCACGAGAGGACGTCGTCTCCCCAAAATCGTTGAGCTAACTCACCACCGGGAACGGGAGGGATTACCATTAACCGACACAACCGATAGGAGCAGAAACAATAACAGCAGCAGCACGCGGCAGCAGCGGTGATGGAGCTGTCCGAGGTCCGCTGCTCCAGCGCGAGCGAGGAGCTGTACACCATCAACAAGACCCCGAGCAGCAGCAACAACAGCAACAGCAGCGGCAGCGCGCGACCCAAACGGCTGCTGTGGCAGAACGCGGTGCGGCACATCACCGAGCAGCGGTTCATCCACGAGCAGGGCGGGGGAGGCGGAGGAGGGGTGAAGGGCATCGGGCCGGACGAGCCCTACGACCCGAGCCAGGGCGCGCGGAAGCAGTCTGCGGGGCGGACGTCGGTGGGAGACCGGCACAACAACGGCGGGACTAAAGTGTTCCCGGAGCGCGCCAGCAGCGACCTGGGCTTCCTGCAGATCGACTGCGCGCCGAGCAACTCCGACTTCTTCCTGAACTGGGGCTACACGTACCGGGGCGTCATCTTCCCCACGCTGCGGAACGCCTTCAAGTCCCGCGACCTGGAGCGGCTGTACCAGCGCTACTTTCTGGGCCAGAGGCGCAAGTCGGTGGTGGTGATGAACATCCTGGACGTGGTGACCAAGCTCACCCTGCTGGTGCTGCACCTCACCCTGGCTTCCTCACCCATGGACCCGATCAAAGGGACGCTCCTGGGCTTCTTCACGGGCATCGAAGTCGTCATTTGTGCCTTAGTGGTGGTGCGGAAGGACACCACGTCGCACAGTTACCTGCAGTACAGCGGCGTGGTCACCTGGGTGGCCATGGCCACGCAGATCCTGGCGGCCGGGCTGGGCTACGGGCTGCTGGGTGACGGGGTGGGATACGTGCTCTTCACGCTGTTCGCCACCTACAGCATGCTGCCGCTGCCGCTCACCTGGGCCATCCTGGCCGGCCTGTTCACCTCGGGGCTCCACATCCTGGTGCAGCTGCTCATCTCCCAGAATGCACAGCTGTCCACCAACCAGGTGAGCTCACACCTGTCCTCCTCATGCCGCCTCTCGTTTTTTTTCTCTCATCCCACACTCTTCTTTCTCTCTTTTCCTCCCTTTTTTTGTCCCGTTTTTATTGACATTTTCTGGATCCTCAATCCCGCGTTTTTCATACACCCCCCCCCCATCCTCCTCTCCTTTTGTTTTCCTCCTCCTGCGTCTTCCACCACTCCCCTCCCTCCTCCTCCTCCTCTTCTCCTTTATTCCTGTCCTTCTCTGTTTCCTTTCCTCTCCTCTCCACCTCCTTCTATCCCTCCCCTTCTTCTCCTTTATTGACCTCCTGCTCCATCACCCTTATCTTCCTCTCCTCTCTCCTCTCTCCTCTCTCTCTCCACCTCCCTCATCCCTTTCTGTTCATCAGTTCATCTCTCCAGAAACTTCCAGGCTTGTTTATAAACGTCTGCAGAGATTATTGATGCCTGATCAGATATTAACTGTCATAAAGTATTAGATTCATTCAGCAAACTGTCAGCAGAGAGAAAGAGAGAAGACTCGCTGCTTTTATATTTCTGTTAGACTTTATTTGATATTTGTGTTTTTGATTCTGATCATAGAAACTAAACCGGTCTGAACAGGTGTTAATCTGTTGATCCACCTGAGCAGTTTGTTGCTTCTTGTGTTTGATTTTCTGGTTTGTTAAGAGTTGGATTTTTATTTTTATACAATGAAACACTACGGTTTCTGTGTGTGTGACACCAGACCGGTCTGACTGCTGAGTGGTTTCAGCACCAGGAGCTGTCCACACACACACACACACACACACACACACACACACACACACACACACATACAAGGAAGTCCTGAAATGCGCTGCAGCTCCATATAGGATCAGCACCCCCTACTGGTGAATATTATTCTAAATAAACTCTTTCTGTCTTTCTTTCAATTCTGTTCCCTCAAAAAAGGCTTTAAAGGGTCTTAAAAAGTCTTCAACTTCATGTCTTAGGTCAAAGGTCAAATATTCTTTCTTTCCTGCTGTAGACAATAACATTAGTTGTAAATATTTTTGCTGTCAGTTGTTCTACACCTTTACCTGTGTATATATATAGACACTGTATTGCAGCCCTAATTCTGTTATTGCTCTGTTTCTCTTTAATCTGCATTAACTGATGTTTTGGCCACTAGTTTTCATTAGAAACAAGTTCTGAACACATCTTTTAAAGTCCATATGTTGAACTTGTTAGCAAACAGTTGCTTATTTCCACATCCAGCAGTTACGGAGCAACATTATCATTCATTTGGAGTCGTGTTTCTGTCCACCTGGTGAATGTAAGTCCAATATTCACTCTCTTTCAGATCTGTTTTTACTCTCTACCAACTCCTGAGGGAAATATCTGGCTCTTTAGTTGCTAAATGCTCCACTATGTTCACCAGCTAGTCTACAGCTAACTGTGTCTGTTTGCCGTTTGGTGCTGAGCAGGTAGTGAACAGCGGCTTTTTACAGCTTTTTCTCTGAAAACAACGCTATGAGAGACACTGAGAGTGAACCAGAACAGTAAAGTTGCAGTCGGACAGATAAACAATGAGCTGAAACTCACTATAAAGCTCCGTAAAGCCGAGAGGAGCTGCAGAGTCACTGATAATTCTCTGTAGGTTCATCACTATGACCAACACATTACACACTGACAGATCATGGGTGTTTAAAAAATTACAATACCAGTACCCTTAAAATGATACTGATACCAATAGAGTACTTCATTCTATACCTTTTTGAAGTATCATCACTGCAGACTGTTCAGGTTGTAGCTGCTGTGATAGTGAGCCAATCAGACGTTGCATTAAACTGAAGAACGCTTGTGGTGATTGGCTGCGAGCTAAACCATACAAATAGTCATATTTATCTAGATCTGCATGCAAAAAGGATCAAATGTAGGTATCATGTGACTGGAGAGGTTTCAGTACTACTTGGTTATTTCAATCAATACTTTTAAAAAGTATTGAGTACTGATACCCAGCCCTGCTGTCAGTTCATTATTATTATAAAAATATAGATTATAGCTGCTTTATGGAGGGAAACAATAATGAAACTGAACTATTCCTGATTTTCCAGGCATTCCTTTCCTGGAATATTTGCTTTAGAGGGAAGTTAGTCTGTAGTCTGCAGCCTTTTACAAGGAAAGATTTACTGCTCTGGTTGATTTACGGAGGCAGAAGGAGAACTTTTGAACTCGTATTCAGGAGTTTTTATGGACACAGAGAGTTTTGTTTTACTGTTCGTTCAACGAGGGTTCTGTAGTTTGTAGTGGTGGAAGTGAAGCTGTGAAAAGAAGAAGAAGTCGATCACATGATTCTCTTACAGCCACAAATCATTTAAAGTACTCGATTAAAAGATTCTTCAGTTTTCTGATGGTCTGTTGAACTCTGTCAGTTTTAACTTTGAACTAATAGTGTCTCCTAATTGTTTGCCGTCATGACTAAAAAGCTTTTTGAGAAGATCCCAAAACCTCCAGGTTAACATCATAATTATCTACCAGTCAAAGGCTGATTCATAGTTTTCCTCTGTTGGTTTTAATGGAAGCTGATGATCTGAATGTTGACACACACACACACACACACACACACACACACACACAGAGACGTTGTTGACCTGCAGGCTTGAAAGTCGTCATTCACACTTTACATGTTTGTTATCAGCAGGTGAGAAATCACAGTTTAACATGTCAAAGCAGTTTTAAGAGAACATTTTTTAAAAAGCTGCAGCAGAGACGGTGTGATTCTGATGTGAACCTGAAGTGGATCGCTCATTATTTGATGTTTATCTCTGGTGAGTGAGAGATAAAAACCTCAGCGAGAGAGAGAGACTCACTTTTGCTTTTTATTCAGCTTTTTACTTTCTCAAGATGAGAGTCAAATGTTCTCAAGAGCAGCGTCAGAATCAAACTCTTCACATCAGCGGTTACGGCTGAAACATCCTCCGTCAGTTTGTTTGTTTCTGGATATTTTTTTCCATTTTTCTCTCGAGTGAATCAAGATAATGTTTTGAAAGGATTATAAATCTTCTGCATCCTGATGATACTTTATATGCAGGTTTGTGTCGTAGTGTTAAAGAAGGTGGTGTGTTTACAGGACAATGTATAACACAGTGAAAACAATGAAATATAAACTGGAAAAACTTGATATAAACTCAACAAAAACCCAACATGAGTCACATGCAACAAATCCTTCCTCATGGAAACTTTGACGCTCACTTTTAACAAAATGATTTAGTGCCAAAATACCAAAATATTCTCTGGTTCAAACTTCTGAAATGTGAAGATTTGTAGTTTTTCTTCAACATAATAAAACAGTCAATTAAACATCTTTAGGTTCTGGTTCTGGTCGGACAAAACAAGCACATTGAAGGCATCGCCGTGGACGCGGGGAAATTGTACATGACATTTATCCACTATTATATCAAATAAAGACCAGACAATTAATCAATTAATTAAGAAAAAGATTGTCAGATTAATTAATAATGATGTCAGTCAGCACGTTTCCAGATGAGATCCTTGTTTTCTTTCTGCACAGCGTAAAGCACATGAACGCACCACCAGGAAGGATTCACAGATCACTATTGTAACTAATTAATTAATTGATTAATTAAACCAACGGGACCCTGGAAAGCAGGAAAAACTCACTCACAAGGATAGTATAAGTTGTAAGCACATAGTATTTAGTGTAACGACCCCTTTAGGAAACACTTTAAATGGACAAACGATTAATCAATAATGAAAATAACTGTTAGTTGCCACATCGTTGATTGTTCTGAGACTAATGAGTCTCGTATGTTCAGTATGCTGGAGCTGCAACAAGTCAATGATTCATTGATTAGTCGACAGAAAACTAATCAGCGATTATTTTGATAATCAAATAATGATTTTAGTCATTTTTTATGCAAAAATACTAAACATTTACTGGTTGCAGCTCCTTAGATGTGATTATTTAATACTTTTCTGCTTCATACATGATGGTAAAGAGATTTTTTATTGTTTGTTTGGGCTCTAAACTGCATTTTTCACTATTTTCTGGCATTTTATAGACAAACAATCAAGAAAATAATCGTCAGATAAATCTATAATGTAAATAATGGTTAGTTGCAGCCTTACAGTCTACATATTTAAAGATGTGCACATTTTATTTTATCGAGCAACATTTTAAACAGACTGAATCTCACGGCGTGCGACGCTGCTCACACAGAATATTTGAGTCATGACATATTTCCAGTGTGTTTGTTGACACAACTCCGAGTCATGCAAGCTCAGACATGCAAGAAACTCCCCAAAATATTCCCATGCTGCAGCCTACAAGCTGTGAAAAGACACTGTGAGCGTGCTCGGTGCGACTCATCCCGCTCTCATCTGAGTCTCTTGTCCTTCTGTCGGCGTCACGCCAAATCACATCACGCTCTTCCACTCTGTAGTCTCTGGCTGAGGCGGCTGACCCTCCGCGTGGCCCGTATAGATGACTGTAAGATGTGATGCGGCTGACTGTAACGCTGCGCTGCGTCGGCTCTTGTTGTGTAGCTCAGGGGGGATTTCCCAGCTTCCCCCTCGTGTGGTTCAGCTGTGACGCTCCGCTCGCAGCGCCGGCGACCCGGTGAGCCTCTGAGAGGAAAGGTCGAGCGCTTTTAAACAGGCTGCTGTTAGCTGGACTGAGGAGGCTGACACTCTGCTTTATGATGGTTGATTGTAAAGAAAACCCAGAGCTGAGCTATATATCAATATTATATCAATATCCTGATATGAGACTAGATACCAGGTCCGTTTCACAAAGCAGGTTCAGTGAAAACTCAGAGTCCGTTAACCCTGAAATGAAGGAAACTCTGAGTTTTCCGTTTCAAACAGAGAGGTAACTCAAACCAGAGAAAGAGGGATAACTCGAGCCTGTTTCAGAGAGAGAGGTAACTTCAGCTCTCGGTCAGTTACCGTAGTAACAGACTCTATCAACCTAACCTGGTCAGGACCAGGTTTTTCTCAATGAACCTGGAGTTTCTCTCTGTCTGAGCATTTCCAGACAATAATCAGCTGCTCTGCCTCCGTTAGAGGTGGCGGTGCTGCTGGCTGAGTAGAAGTCTGTGTTAGTTTAAATAGGCTTCATTATTTAACAGAACGTGATGTAGATGAGAAGACATTTATGTGTGTGAAACCAGCGTTATGTTGGGGATAAAACAACTGCACAGTCAAACAGCCACTTAATATTTACTTTACAATGTAAAACATGATCAAAATGAGGTTCCCCCATGAGATTAATCAATGTTTTTATATTTCATCCTAAACTGCTGCCAAGTGCGCTTCTCCCCGCGGGATTGCACCTAAATGAAATAAATTAATAGGCGACCCCTGTAATATTATTGTGATTACAAAGGACTACATTTAAACTTACGCATTGACCCGAGCAGTGATGTTCTCCCATGCCGTCTCCCTCTATTTTGCAGCTGCAGCCGTGTTGCACTTCTTTCTGAAAATGTGTTCAAACTCACCGTATGAGCGCGTTAAGATTTCTAGTTCTAGTGGGGCAAAAAACGCAGCCCTCCTCTTCCCCGTCGCCATGGTGACTCGTCGAATCGGGGGCTTTTTTTTTACATTTTTTATTTTATTTTTATTTTGTTCTATTTTTATCTCTCTCTGGTTTTATTTGCATCGTAAAGCAGCTTGTAACTCTGGTTTTGAAAGGCGCTTTATAAATAAAGTTTATTTTATTTACCAAATGATTCAAATAATGTGTTGGTTGATATTAACATCACCTAAAAGCAGAATCCTGTCAATCAGGAGAACTCTTGTAAAGAAGCTGGATCTGGTTTGGTGGTCTACAGACTAAAGGGAGAGAGAGTAAAGGGGTTTTACAGGGGTGCGACTAAACGCTGTGATACTCAAAGGAGGAAGAACCACCTCAGGAAGTTGGAGAGCGTTCATGTTTCTCTATGAAGACGACTGCTAGACCTCCTCGGCGCCCCGATGGCCTCGGCCAGTGATGAACCTCCTTCATTAACGTATGAAAGCAGTCCAACAGAATAAATTCACGACACATGAAAGACTTATTTGAGAGGGATCTTGTGTTTTTTGATTGGAACTGCTTGAGTCCATTAATTAGCTTCCAGCGGCGCCGGGCGTCGTGTGATAAGTCTCAGCTCGTGTCATCATTATTATTATTATACGTCTAAGCTGTGTGTGAAACTCTGTGGGTGGGAGGGATTATTTTAGCTTTAGCGTGTTAGTATTAGACGACCTGAAAACGAGAAGATCAGCGCTTTACATGTTCTGTCTTAATTCTGCTGCAATGACATGTGAGCGGCGTCGTGGGCGGATGCGTTGCAGCTGGATGGATGCGGTGGCGGCGGCGGTGGAGGGAGGATTAGGGGCGGCTCATACTGCACTCCTGGCTCACTGTGAAATTAAACGTCCTGGACTCAAGCGGTGCTAATCTGCTCTTATTAATTGTGTTTGCTAAAGGATGTGGTGAACATATATATATGTACGTACAGAGAGGAGACAGAGAGACTGATGGGAAGTAATAGAACCGTCATCATCATCATCATCATCATCATCATCGCTCCACACAGATCTGATGTTTTCAGCTCTTCAGTGGAAGCCTGAGTGATGTTCAAGTGCTTCATTTATTCACTTGGAGCCCCTTTCAGGCTGGATTTATATGTGTAGAGGAGGTGTGGTGATTACAACATCACCTGCTGGTCTGTGGTTTTAATCCAGTATGAGGTCCAGTAATAATTACAGCTGCACTGAGAGACTGTTTTTCAGTCATTTAAATCCAGTCCAGAGTGATGCTCTTGTGTTTTAAAGTGGATCCTTGAGGTTTTTCCTTCTACTACAAAGAAAGTTTTGCTAATCTGACAGATGGAAACATGCTAATGTCGACATATCGGCCTGTTTGGGAGCCGATATGATGACAGAAAAAAGAAAAAACATCAGGAAATCAAAGCTCCGTAATGGTCAGCTGTACTGGTATTCTCATGTGTTTACATTTGATATGTTTACACCATTAAAAGTCTGCTGAATCAGCTGTTAGCAGTGTAATCATGGATGTACAGACAACTATCACTGGATGACTTTGATACTGAAGAAAACTTCTTCTCAGGCAGGTTCTGCAGCCTCTGGAGCCCCTAAAGTCCCAAAAGGTGATTCAAAAAAAAGTCTCTTATACTTAACAGCAATTTAAAATGTGTTTAGAAACTGTTACTCAGGCAAATGACTAAATTCAATGAGAGCTGACGTAGCTCAGAGAATCCTAATTGCTCAGGTAGTTAAAGAGGACATAACATGCACACATCCAACTGGAATATCCTTGCATGAAGACAAAGAAAAAACAATAAAGAGATGATAGAAAGACAACGTTTACATAAAAGCAAGTCTGTAAAAATGGGTTTTAAGAAGTGATTTAAAAGAAGTCACTGATTCTGCAGAGCCTTATTTCCTCAGGCAGGTCGATCCAAAGTCGAGGGGCCCTGATGGAAAAAGCACGGTCGACTTTGGAGCAGCCAGAAGGGCCCCGCCTGGCTCGTACGGGGGTCAGCATATCTGTTATGTAGCGTGGAGCTTCAGACCCAGACAGAGTAAAATCTTAAAATCAATTCTAAAAACGAACAAGGAGCCAATGGAGAGAAGCCAGAATCAGGGTGATGTGATGATGTCTGTTAAAACCAGTAAGAAGCCGAGCTGCTGCTGCTGCGTTCTGGACCAGTTGGATGGATTTTTGTGTTATACTGGAAAGGAGGGAGCTGCAGTAATCTAGTCTAGAGAAAATGAAAGCGTGGATGATTTTTTTCAAGGTCGGAACGGCGGAGCATCGGTTTAATTCTGGAGACGGTTCTGATTTGGAGGAAGCAGGACCGGACTGAACTCTGATAATGTTTGGTTTGAAACCTGATTAGATTATCTCGTGGGAACAAGTTAACATCTGTACAGTAAAGGTCTGATAGGACCACGGGGGTAAGTTACATTTATAGCTTTTAATAGTTTGTTGATTTCTCAAGTATGTTAGAAACACGACGGCGTTCATCGCTTTACTTGAATAGTCTATTTGCTGTGTTGTTATCATGGTTTTTACGGAAAAATACCACCTTTTTGGACTTTAGGGGCTCCGTAAGCGTGGATGAGCGTGGCAGCCTCTTCTTTCTGATTTCTAAGATTTATGGAAGTTTACTGACTCGACTCAGAGAAGGATTTTTGCCTCATCTTCGCCTCTCCGGCGCCCCCCCCCCCCCCCCCCCCCCCCCCCCAGGGAGGTCTCGTTTGACTCCAGATAGACCTGATTCTGGTTTTCCAGTAGCTGCTGTATTGATGGATGTCTCTCTGCAGAAGACAAATAGCAGATCAGGTTGTTCTGGGTGAATGTCCGTCCTCTCCTCCTCCTGTAACGTCTGCTTCCATCGCAGTTTGAAACATTTTATTTTTATCCTCAGACACACAAACTTCTGCACCTCAGCCGAGCGTTAAAACTTAATGCAATATTGAGATTATATTTCACATTTTCTCACTCAGGTTTCTTTTTTTTTTTTTTTTTATGCACATAAAAACAAGTGGATGGAAACCCATTTACAGGACAGGAAAAGTGCTAAAACTCTTCAACACATAAGAAGCATCGAGCATGAAAAAGACATTAAACAAGGCTGCGTTCTGTCTTATTTAAAGGAGCAGTCTGTCTCCTTTCAGCTACTCAGACACAGTTATTTCTTATTTATTCCACTTCCTTTCATACCTTTCATTGACTACATTGTGAAACAGTTTTTTTCCTCCAGAGATGATTCTTTTCCAACCTTTCGCTGTCAATACAGGCTGTAAATACTGCCCTCTTCTAATGTTACACAACCCCCTAAATGCCCCTGTGTTGTATCATTTAAGACCTGTTTCCAGACTCCTCTCCTCTCCCTCCCTCGCCTCCCTCGCCTCCCAGGCCTCTGAGCCTGATTCTTCCTGTCAGACTCAGAATAGCCTCCATCGATCCCGGCTCCGTCTCTTTAGAGCCTCCTCTGGGCTCCTGTTGGCCCCACATCATCCTTTGTCTCCGGCTCTCTCCGCTGAAGGCTTCGGTATTGACCGTCGCATTTCCTTTAAAACCTTCACACCAATACGATCACACCCCATCTTCTCGCTCTCTAAACAATAAGCTCATATTGACCCGGCGCCTGTCTTTTTTTTTTTCTCCCCTCCTCCTGAAAAGACTCCTGATTCTGGTCTTCCAGTGGCGGCTGCTGCTGTATTGATGGCCTTGACGTCTTTCTGCAGAAGTCATTTAGCCTTTTTACTCTCTGTTAGATGAACAGAAGCATCAGTAAATAGCAGATTAGGTTGTTCTGGGAAGAGGACGAGTGTGTGTGTGTGTGTGTGATAATGTGTGTGTTTTGGTGTTACGGGAATGTTCCCATGAAGCTGAAAGCATTATAAAAAAAAAAACAGTCAATAGCATCTTCCCGCTGTATTCCCTCCCTCCGTTCACACACACACACACACACACACACACAGCGAGAGCTTCGTACCCGGCGATTAGCCGTTCTCCAATCTCGCCGCTGCTTCCTCTTTCAAGGTCAAACTCGGCTTACCTGGAGCGCCGGCTGCACCGAGGAGATAGAGGAGGAGGAGGAGAGGTGGGTGGGGGGGGAGGAGAGAGGAAGAAAAGAAGGGCAAGTGTGTGTTTCATAAAGAGACATGTGAGCGTTTTCAATCTCTTGCCTTTAGCGAACCTCCGGAAAACGTTTTTAAAACACTGCTTCTGTCGCTGCCAGCCAATCACAATCAAACCCGTTTTTTTTTTTTAATATCTTTTCACAGCTTTCAGCTTTCATTTACATTTTATGTCAGATCAGCTTCTCTGTGACTGATTCTTTAAAAGCAGAGCCGTCGGCTGATCACGACACGTTTCGCTGGTTAATTGATCAAATTTTCTAAAATTTGTAACCAAAAAAAAAAACCGAAACAGTGCGCCACATTAAAGTGCACCGCAGATGTTTCTGGGATAATTCTCACACGCAGTAAGCGCATGATTCGTGTGTGTGTGTGTGTGTGTGTGTGTGTGTTGGCTCGATGATTGAGGTGGTTTTTCATCTGCTGCGTGTGGAGGCTCATGTGAAGGACGCAGACTGGTCGCCAGAATAAAACGTTGGCGTTGAACGTTTCTGCAAACCACAGAAACATCTGGAAAGTGACGTATTTCACTATAGAGATCTATATGAGCTGATCTTTCCTATATATGAGGAGGAGGAGGAGCAGGAGGATGGTTAGTAAGTTTCTTGGCAGCAGAGAACACGGTTCGAGTCCACCTCGAAACCAATGTCCGCTTCCTGTTTCAACCGACAAAAGCGGGTGTTTTTAGCGAGACGTCAGGACATTTGCAGCCGTTTTTCTAGAGAGAATCCGACTTTTTTTTAGTGAGACATCGACTGTTTCTATTTTATTTTTATTTTAACCTAAATCATGATCTTTCCCCTAACCCTAACCAAGTGGTCTTTGTGCCTAAACCTAACCAGACCTGAACCACAGCGTCGTCACACCATAAAACATCATTATTCAACAGGTAGAAATGTTAATATGATACATATTTCACATGTTGAAACGTAGATATTCAACGTTTCTGTGGTTTGCAGAAACGTTTAATGTCAACGTTTTGTTCTGGCAACTGGGTTGAAGGATCACTTAAGACAAAAAATGTCTTCATGTGTCATTTGTTCAGAGAGTTGATATGACAGATTTGTTTGCATCCTATCAACAGTCAATGTCGGCTTCTTTTAATTACTACGTCTGTGCTTCATCATCTCACTCCTGTAACACCGTCACACTCACGACGGATAGTTTTTAAAAAATGATGCAGAGATATCGTCTTTTTTTATTCCACACGTTCTTCTTCCTCGTCCAAACCCGCCGCCTTCATTACCCACAATGCAACTTGACTCGATTCACTCAACTGTACAGATTATACACCGTATATAAAGATGGACGACGCGTCTCCACTTCCTGATTTGTTTGTTTCAGTGTAAAAACCGTCGTAATGATTCTTGTTTATGGGGGATCTCTGTTTAAAAAAGGGGGGGGCTTCTGATTGGCTGCTATTTTTGGGTGCTGACACAGTTTCTGTTATCTGAAGTCATCGTGACCTTTAAAGTCTGGTTGTCATTCAGACGACGGCTCGACTCGCTGTCGTCTCTCTGTAGACGTTTCCTCTGGACTGACTCAGCTCCATGGAAAAAAAAAAAAAAAAATCATTTCTGAGGGAGGATGGCGACGCGGAGGGACGAATCAGTGACTCTATCCTTTATCTCCTCCCTCACCTCTCTTTCACCCCCCCTCCCTCCTCTTCCTCCTCCTCCTCCTCCTCCTCCTCCTCCTGCTGCTCCTCCATCTCGCCGGTTTCATGCGGTTGATCTCGGACAATCTCACTGTTACCAGACACTGCACTCAGCCGCTTTTAATATTTAATGAAGGATCAGGGCCATCAGTCGCAGCTTTCTGAGCGTCTAATGGCAGAGTTTTCCAGTGACATTTTCACTCCGTGACCTCTCAGGCGTTTCCAAAAATTGCCTGTCGCAAAAAAAAAGGCTTTTACCGTCCTTCATTCTTATTCCTTTTCTGTCGTGAATGAACCCCGAACTCAGAGCAGGAAATAAACACTTTTCATTATAATTTAATCATCCAAAGAATTCTTATTTCACTGAAGGAAAGAATGATTAATTGTCTAAATATGAACGAAGGATCTAAGAGACACTGAGCTGCATTTAAAGTGATTTCTAGTCTGTTGTCTTAAACTTTAAACAAGCTGCTTCTGTTTGCAGAGTTTAAACTGTTATTTTCTTCATGCAGAGTCCAACAAATCTGCAACAGACTATTTAATGAGTAACAACCAAACACTAATAGCAGGATATCAGGAGACTCTGGTGATTATGGTGATAATACTGTGAGATTTTATCTACGATAATCGTAGCGAGAAAACGTGATACTGGCACATCCCTGCAGATGAAATGAGCAGATACCTGGATGTGTCGTTCATGTGACTCCAGAAGGACACATCTGCATCTCATCAGAACAAATCCTGCAGTTTTTTTTAAAGAATAAAATCAACCTGAACTTGATCTAAATCTAAAAAGTTCATCAGGTTGAGTTTTGAGTTCTGTTCATCTATAAATTCAGACTCTCGTCCTGCTTCAGATGGACCAGAGAGGAAACTGAGACGGGATGGGAAGAGGAGGACGAGGAAGAGGGAGTCATACCACCGTAAAGACGGCTGGCAGAGTGTGATTTAAGTGCAGGGTGTGAAGGGGGGAGGAAGAGGGGAGGAAGAGGGGAGGAGGTGTGAATGAGGGGGAGGAGGCTTTAATTGAGCCGGCAGTTAATTGCTCTGTTGGCGACTGAAAGCTCGTCTCCCCCAAAAGCCCTCAGAGCCTGAATACTGCTGCTGACACAAGAGGAGAGGAGGAGAGGAGGAGAGGAGAGGAGAGGAGGAGAGGAGAGGAGAGGAGGAGAGGAGGAGAGGAGAGGGAAGGAGGACAGGAGAGGAGGAGGAGGAGAGGAGGAGGAGAGGAGGAGGAGGAGAGGAGAGGAGGAGAGGAGAGGAGAGGAGGAGAGGAGAGGAGAGGAGAGGAGGAGAGGAGAGGAGAGGAGGAGAGGAGAGGAGAGGAGAGAGGAGGAGAGGGGAGGAGAGGAGAGGAGGAGAGGAGGAGAGGGTAGGAGAGGAAAGAGGAGAGGAGAGAGGAGGAGAGGAGGAGAGGGGAGGAGGAGAGGAGGAGAGAGGAGAGGAGGAGAGGAGAGGAGAGGAGGAGAGGAGAGGAGAGGAGGAGAGGAGAGAAGAGGAGAGGAGAGGAGAGGGGAGGAGAGGAGAGGAAAGAGGAGGAGAGGAGAGGAGCAGAGGAAAGGAGGAGAGAGGAGAGGAGAGAGGAGAGAAGAAGAGAGGAGAAGAGGAGGAGAGAGGAGAGAAGAAGAGAGGAGAAGAGGAGGAGAGAGGAGAGGGGAGGAGAGGAGAGGAAAGAGGAGGAGAGGAGAGGAGCAGAGGAAAGGAGGAGAGGAGAGGAGCAGAGGAGAGGAGGAGAGAGGAGAGGAGAGAGGAGAGAAGAAGAGAGGAGAAGAGGAGGAGAGAGGAGAGAGGAGAAGAGGAGGAGGAGGAGGAGAGATTTCTAAATATGATTTCATAGACTATTAACCGTTTAATACATATTTATTTGTTTCAGTTGCCTGATAAATGAACCAACCAGCCAATCAGAGTTCACTTGTTATCATTGACGATGCTTATACTATATTATATTATATTATATTATATTATATTATATTATATTATATTATATTATACATATATATTATACACCAGACTGTCCTGCTTGTTGTTAATCTTAATGGTTGACTGTTAGTTCGTCTGTCTGCTGTATTGAGATGTTTTAATAGTAGTTTAATTTCACAACATTGACAAACGATGCTGCAGCTTCGAGTAAACACTATGAAACACTGTCATTAACTTCCACCTGTGGATTTAACTGAGGTGGATGTGAAGAGTCTTTTAACTGAGAACTGATACCACGGGCCAGATTTAAAAACTACAATATAAAATTAGAAAAAAATGTCTCGCAAAAACAGCATTTATCCAGTCCGAGCCCAAACAGGCGGGTCTATCTGTGCACCTGCACCGCTGCTCCGGGTCGTAATTACAGCTCAGCATCAGATGTAACTATATGTTGTTTTAGTTACGACGTGTTGTGTTGTGTTTCACGGGAGGACACTTCACTATCTTTAACGGATCTTTCAATTTAATCAGGGCTGCAACAAATGATCATTATCAATTAATCTGATTTTTATTTTCTGGATTAATCAGTTAGTTGTTTGGTGCGTCAGTCCTCAAATGTCTTGTTTTGTCCCAAACAACCCAAATATATTCAGTTTATTATCATAGAGACTAAAGAAACAGAAAAAACTCACATGAGAAGCAGGAATCAGAGGATTTGGACATTTTTTTTCTTAAAAATTGACCCCAAACGATTGATTGATCATCAAAATATTTGGTGATTCATTCAATACTTCGACTATTTGTTGAAGCTCTGAGTTTAATGCATTTGTTGGGACACAGTTAGACAGTTTTAAAGTTTGAGAGGCCTCAGCGTCTGGCAGTGTTTTTATGTCGCTGCGTATCGATCAACGACACACGGCGCCGGCGTTTTTTAAGTCTCTCAGGTCTGTTTTAAAAAAAGCGTGATTTAATATCCGGCTCAGCGCCATCACAAACTCCACAGAGGAGCTGTTTGGCCTCGGCCGACGTTCGTCACCGTGTTTATTCCTCCGACCTCGTCCTCCAAACGCTGAGACCAAATGAAACGGTCTGTCTGGGAGAAATACAGCCTCGGAGTCTGTTGTCTCTAAAACCATAAAATAGAAAAAGCTGCCTCTGCCTGGTAGCGGCTCATTTCCTCCTCTCTCTCCTCTCTCTCTCCTCTCTCTCTCCTCTCTCTCTCCTCTCTCCTCTCCGCTCTGGGCTGTTAAACCTTTTTGTGGAGTTTTAATGCCAGTAGAGTATCCTAACAACCTGATAAATCACACCTAGTATACTTTCATTACACTGAAAAACTACTTTCATGACATATCGAAGCTATTCTCCACTTGATATTTCTTTTTTTTTTCGTCTTTTAGCCAAAGTTTATTCCTCTGCTGTCTCTGAATAAACGTCAGTGTCGTCAGCAGCAGCGGCGACGGCAGCGACCGACCTCTAAAGTTACCTGCAAGTCATTCAGTTTTTCTTGCCAAACGCTGACTCAGCACTCCTCCTCCTCCTCCTCCTCCTCCTCCTCCTCCTCCTCCTCCTCTATTATCAGCCAGACCATTCATCTCAATGAAAGCGTCTCTCTGTGTCCCTTCCACTGAACTGCTGACAAACCTTATTACTGGTTATTGTATTTTGGCTGCTGGTGAGTATAAAAAAAAAAAAAAAAAAAGACTGAAACGCTCCGATACGACCTCTCGGGGGTATATATTCGACAGACCGTTGACATCATGCGTGCGGCGCGGCGCGTCAGCAAAATGTTGCTTCGTCAGCGTCGTCGTGACGCATTTCTGCTGCACGGTGGAAAGAAGAGCTGCTCTGATTCAACTGTACAAATTAAACATCACATCTGGAGTAAACAAGACTTCATCTAGCAGGTTATGAGAACATAAAACAGCCAGAAATGGTTCTTTAAGTGCTGCATGTTAGCACAGAGAGAGAAAACTTATTAAAACCCTGAAAATATGTTTATTTACTACACATATTTAGCAGCAAATGTGTTTTTTAAGACACATAATACCACCTATAACTTGTCTTTTCAGGTCACGGTCCAAACATCGACCGACTCAGCATCTATTCAGTAGATTTCTGTGCATCCAGTGGATTCAAACGGCCTCCTCACTAAATAAAAACTCAAATAACTTAGTACAACTGAGGCTGGAAGCTCAATAAATTAGAAGTGTTGCAGCAAAAGAGACGTTAGGGCTCAAAAACAACATGTAAACAGGTCTGATGCAGAGAAACAGCTGCATAAAACGTTTTCTTCTTCTTCTTCTTTATATTTTGTGTCAGTGAAAGCGAGCTGAATGTCACTTTAGTTCAGCTTGTTGTTGGAGCAAACGTGACCCACAAACTTCACAGTGAAGCTGGATGTCGTAGCGTCGATACGGACCACGAAACAGGAAATGAAAACGTTGGTCAGGAATTTTTATTTTTTCTGACTAAGTTGGCTTTAACCCACCAGCTGGTAACCACTGTGTGTGAGTCACTAAATGTTCACTGTCAACATATTTAATTTGTTTTCCTGCAATATTCACTCACATCTACTGTTCACTATTCACTATTACACTGTTTAGAGATTATTAGCCTTGTTTAAATACTGAAAAAACCGAGAAATGTTTATCTTTTCAGCATTTAAAGGCAGATAAGGTGTGATCTTAAAATAATTTCTTCTTCTATTAATTTTAAAATGTTTAACTAATCATGTAGAGCCTCATACTCGCTGCCTGTGCATGAAGATGTGAGAAGACTGTAGAGCTCAGAAATGTAGTTTACAGTTTACAGAAGTAAAAATCACTTGTGAAACGTGTCTTTATCACATGAATCTGACCGTCAGACGATCAGGTTTATAAATGTCGTTCGTCTGTCAGCGGTTTGAGCTGCTCTGAGATCAGATTTCCAACATGGCTGCCGTTATAAACTGCAGTGAGCTCGCTCGAATCCGATTGGAGGATATTTGACGTGTTGAGACGCTGCGATAGAAAACTGAACCTCACATCAGATTGTTGCATCTTCCAAACATCTGTGGCTCCATGTTTTTATTACTTTCTTAGTAGAATCGCACAAAATAACGCTGCCTCTCTCTGTCTTTGTTAACGTTGTCTTGTTTGAATAAACTTTATTTGACAAACCGTGAGTGTGAGTGTGAAAGTCGCAGGTTTTGTTCGTGCAGGAAGGCGGATTATGAGGTGAAATGTGAGTCTTTTCTGTGTTTGCTGCTGTTGTCAGGTTTAATAGTCTACAGCTGCATTATTTCAATGTTTCAGATCATCAACATTTAGATTTAATAAGTATTGATCGGTATGGTGTCAGCAGAGAGGACTTGGAGATGGATCAAGGCCAAAAAAAAAAACAAAAAAAACTTGATCTGCACATCTGTAAATAAAAAAAATATCCCAATATGTTCCTCACAGCCAGATATATTGATTCTATATTTGGGAGAAAGAAGAGCGCTGCTATTGATTCTGCACTCATTCAGTAACAGCAGATAGAAAGTCTTTCTTTACAAATAAACATAAGAAGGAAAATGTTGTTTTTTTTTATCTGAATGAGGCTGAAATAGTAAAAACACGACCTCACTTTGTTCTTTTGGCCGGACGAGAGACGTTTTACAAGCCTTTCGTCATCCGATCGGAGTCATTTTAGTGCAGAAAATTGATTTTCAGAATCTAATACGCAGGACTTGGCAAACCATGAGGTATTTAAATCTAATGAACAGCATCTTAAAGCTAATATAAAACTCTGGAAGCCAAAGCAGAGAGTTATTAGCTCCCCTCTCCCCTGTCACTGTATTAATTAACCATCACTGTGGCTTCAGGCCGGGTCAGGAGGTCAAACGATGAGGCGTATTGATTATAGGACACACATCAGCTCTGTCTTAATGAACAGCGTGGCGGTGAGAAGTCCCCCCCGCCCCCCCCCCCCCCCCCTCGTCTCTCCGTCCCCCCCGAGGCCTTTTTCCCCCCGCGAGGTCCGCCGAGGTCAAACACGCAACGAGCAGAGGAGTAACGATCAATCAGAAAAAACAGGTGATGACACATGATCGGCTGCATGTCGACTCATCCGTCTTCATTAAGTTCAGTGTTTTTATGTAACACACACACACACACACACACACACACACACACACACACACACACACACACACACACACACACACACACACGGTTTCAGTCGTCTGGATGCTTCTTGGATGGTTTCCTCCTCTAAGAGGATAAATATTTAATAACATACAAAGTGTGAGTCAGTTTCTGTGGAGGAGATGGATGGAAAGATAGCGCCGACATCGCAGCTAAGTGGTTTTAATGGGATCTCTGATTATTTTTTAACATTCGGACGAGCTGCAGCTGCTCAGAATGAATCATATAAAGGAACTAAAGTGATTTATTGATTGTAAAATAACTGTTTACATGATTCATTAATCGTTTTAATTTACTTTTCAAGCACAAAAAACAAGTTCCAACATCTCAAATATGAGGATTTTTCTTTCTCATGTTTGATATTAATATTAGTTGAATAAAATAAGACATTTGAATACATCTCAGTTGGAAATGAGCATTTTCTCTCTTTTCTGACATTTTATAGACCAAACAAAACATAACATAGTACACAAAACAGAGCTATATATATATATATATATATATATATATATATGTACACATTCAATAAAAACATAACCAAAACACAACCGTTTCCAACTAATAGACGTTTAAAGATCAACTAAAACACGACTTTTAAAGAAGTTTATGTTGAAAGAAACTTGATTTACCTCAGCAGCAGATAGAACCAGAACCTTTATTTCTCTATTTTCTTCTTTTCCCAGTTAACACACGACTCAGAACTGTCTCCATGTTGACCAGTCGTCCCAGTATAACGTCCACAGATCTAACTCAACCAGTCAGTCATGTCAGTTGTTCCACTTTGCTTTTTTCCCCCCAAACAACGATGTAAACGATGAATTAAACTCAATATTTCTCCAGAATTTTCACTTTTAAAGTCTTGCAGGCTTCCCTTCGTTTATTTAACCAGAAACACATCAGGAAGTGTTGAGTTTTAATATAATTAAGAAGAAACTGGAATTAATTAGACTATGAAAATTTAGTTTTATTACCCTGAAATTTCCTTTATTGGATTTGTTTTGGCTCTCGACTCTCAACTGCATCTTTAATCACAGAATGAGATGTTTGAAATGATTTTTGTCCAGACGTCAGTGACTTTATGTTCATATACTGAAGATGTGAGTTAAAGGACGTGTTCACAGTTTTTCAAGTGTATCTTGAGGTTTCCATGGTAACAGTGAAAGAGGTTTTCCTCGCTGTAATCATTCCTCCTGTTCATACTGGATATTAAAACATCACCTTCAACTGTGCTTTCAATGGAAGTGATGGATTTTCATTATCAATAAACCTGCTGATTATTTTTTCGATCATTTTTTGGTCTATAAAATGTGAGAAAACAATGAAAAAGTTAGTGTTTATAGTGTCTTAGAGTCCTTGTTGACGTCTTCAAATGTTTTATTTTGTCTGATCAACAAACTAAAATCTAAATAAATTCAGTTTCTCATCATGTTCGACACATAAAAGTTTCAAATCATCACTTTTGAGAAGCTGCAACCAGCAAATGTTTTACATTTTTACTTAAAAAGAAAAATTAGATTATCAAAACAGTTGCTGATTTATTTTCTGCCGGTCGACTAATTGATTAATTGACTAATCGATGCAGCTCTAGTCAACAACTATAACTCCTCCTATATAATATAGTAAAAACACTTGATCACTTCACAATCATTTATATACTGATTATACAAATGCTAAATAGGGGATTTAAAGGACAAGTTCACAGTTTTTCAGTCTGTCTTAAAACAACAGTCAGGTGCCAGTCAACAGGTTTTTTCTTGCTGTAATCATTCCTCCTGTTCATACTGGATATTAAAAGATCTCCAAACGTGCTTTCAATGTAAGTGATGCATTTAAAAGTCTCTGTGAAGCTTATATGAGGCTTCATCAGTCTGAGTTAGTCATATCAAGTGGATATCTAACACATTTACAGTCTTTTTAGCATCAAATTCCCTCTTTGTGTTTCCCTGTTGAGCTGCAGGTGGAAGTATAGTAACAAAAAGAGGGACTTTGGCACTAAAAACACTATAACGTTGAAAGATATCTACTTGATTTGACTCATGTGGACGCTGAAGCTTCATATTAGCTTCAGATAAACTTTTAAATACATTTTTTAGCACAGAAGGAGGACTGTGGATTTTGTCCCCCATCACTTACATTGCAAGGTCATTATGAAGGGATCTTCTAATGGTCAGTATGAACAGGAGGAATGATTACAGCAAGAAAAACAGGTTTTAATGTTCATCTGGGCTCCTGAATGTTGTTTTAAGACACACTTGAAAATATTCTGACCCTCAGTCTTCCTGTGTATGGACGCTGCAGATTAACGAGGGTCTGATACGCTGCTACAACAACGTTTGTCCTGTTTGAGTCTGAGAACATACTGAGTGAAGGGGGGGTGAAGGGGGGGGGGGGGTTAGGCTTAAAGTGAGGGTGATTTTCGGCTTATTCTTCACATTAAGGATGATTTCAGACAGGATTACCTCCCAGCGGTAATCTATTCATAGCATGGGGGCGCCAGTCAGCAGCGCTGGCCGCTCTCCTCTGGGGTCAGTGTTTAATGAGATTACCGCTGGATTACTGTTATCTGTTTGAAATGTGGAAAAACAGCAGGTACTCTGGAAAAAAAACGAACCAACGTGTGTCGTCTTCTTCCTTTTGAGTTATTACAGCTGCAGCAATTAGTCGATTAATCAATTATCAGCAACTGTTCTGATAATCCAATAATCTGTTTAGTCGGTTTTTTAAGCAGAAATGTCAACAAATAGCTGTTTGCAGCTTCTCAGACGTGAGGATTTGAAGCTTTTCTGTCAAACTGAATATCAAACAACATTTGAAGGCGTCACAGTGAGCTTTAAGAAGTTATAACGAGCTTTTTTTCACTTTTCTCTGACATTTTATAGACAAACAATCAATTAATCAATGAAATAAACAGTTATTACAGAAACCTCCTCTGCTTTGTTCTCTTAGTTGTACAGTACGGCGGCTCCTCGGGGACAAACTTTGTAAACAAGTAACGATCTGAGACTTTAATTGAAGCTTTTTAAAAATGTTGTTCTCTAACGTTTTGCTGCCGGTGTGGCGGCGCCTCGTATTGATTTATCCATCAGTCTGACCCTGGATCAGAGTTCCTCTGAAGCTCCTCTGGACACAAAACTTTACGTTCTCTCCGAGATACGACTGAAAACTTTTAATTTGAAACATTTATTTTACTCGTATCTCATATTCACATATAGCCTCTAGTACTAAACCATGTTTTATTCCCTCCTGTATATTTTATTTGTTATCTTTCTCTCTTTTACTATTAGAACTGAGCTCTTATTTCATTTTATTTAAAAGTTTTATTGGTTTTATTACATTTTCATAATTTTTATGCATTAGTCTCAAATTGTTTTACTGCATCTTTACTGCCTTATTATTGCACTAATTAGTATGAAGGTGCCAGATAAATAAAGTGTATTTAACTTTTTTATAATAACAAAGTATGTTCAGATCTTTATTGTCCCATAAGAGGATTTTTTTGTAGCAAAGCAGCAAAAAAACCACAAATAAACATGAAACAAAACCACAATGAGGCAGCTGAAGACACTGACAGGTGCTGCTACTCTGCAGACCTTCAAAATAAAATAACAGATGTATAATAAAAGCATGAAAAACAGCAACAAGAAGAGGAGAGATGAGAAAAAATGTCTAATTGTATCTTTTTTGTGTTTATGTTTCATGTTTTTGTGTTTATATGCTGTTTGTTTTGTATAAATATACATTTTTATTATAAAAAATATATATTTTAGTGGTTTTAAGTGATTAATGACATATTGATATGGATGAAACTACAGAGATTTTAGCTGATTTTTATGATATTTTTCATGAGAAAGCACATTAAATGTTAGCCGCTCATGATTTAAACATCAGTTTGGTTTTATTTTGAAAGTCAGAGCTGCTTTCTGAGGAGGAGAGACGTTGAATCCGAACAGAGCAGTTTGACACTTGCCAATGAAACGGTGGAGCTCAGGGTGAGTTTTTTTCCTCGGGGCTGTTGTGCAGGTTGACACCCTGCTATTACACAGCAACGACTATCTGTCACGTCTGATAAGATCCCGGCGGCGGGAAAAACCATTAGCTTTCAGAAAGTGTCAGAGTCCGTGGAAACGCTGGCATCATCACGGCCAAACGTTTCATCAGCACGCAGAGAGAGAGAGAGAGACTGAGAAACGGCTTTATTGATCATCGTGGGCTGTTATAGACGTGTGTAATTTGGGATTTTAATATTGTTGCCTGAACATTTATTCCTACTGTGTTGATTAAAGTCATAATGTCAGTCAACTAACAACGACATATAGACTGAAAGCAGCTATCTAGGTCTTAACCACAGCGTTGTCACATCATGAAACATCATTATTGTTTAACAGTTTAGGAAAACACAGACAGATGATGTCGTCCTGCAGGTTACTGCTGATAGAGGAGACAGATTAGAAAACGCTGCTATGTGTCGTTCTGCTGTTACACAACAAAACCTCCTATCTGCACTTTGTGAGGCATTAATATCTAGTTGATATTGTTAACACATAATATAATAATATAGTTTAAAAACAGTGTATTATGTATCGGGTATCCTTAACAAATAGCATTCTGCAAGAAAACAAGTTTTTTTTTTTAGTTTTCTCAAAAAAAAAGTGCATTTTTCAGATCGGAGGTTTTGCTCTTCGGCCTTCGTCATAATGTTTCTCAAGGGATGGATGAAAAAATCCACTCATATAAGAATCATGATTCTTATCCTTTAGAGTTCAGAGTCGATTCACAAACGGCAAAAAAATGATTTTAAAAAAAGTTGGTTAATAACTTAAAGTTGAAAAAGGCGTTTTTTTGACCTATATGTGCTTAAACTCACTCTGCCTTCAAAATGCATAAATAAAATAAATATAGAAATAATAAAACATATTATCCAGTCATTTTTAACTTCTTCCTGCTCAAATATAAGTTAATCTTATAATCTTTAACAGCACATTAACTCACTAAACTAAAGTTTGATTTACTTACTTTTTATCTTGATTTTTCCATGTAAAACACTTTGTAACTCTGTTATGAAAAGTGCTTTATAAATAATGTTTGTTATTATTATTATTATTATTATTATTATTATTATATTATTATTTTATTATTATTATTTTATTATTATTATCATTATTATTATTATTATTTTATTATTATTATTATTATCATTATTATTAAGTTGAATCTTTTTCTACACTTTGCTGATGTTTGTTTAAGAATTCATTCATATCTGCTCATTAATATCTGAACATTTCACTCTTTCTGTGTCTCTCTTGTCATTTTATTTCACATATAGTGTGTTTTGTACACAGAAGATACTGTTTCCTTCTTCTTCTGAGCATAAAGGAGTTCAATCAAACAGGAAGCAGCTGTTCTTCTTATATACTTGTAAAGGAAGTGAGATGGGTTGATGGGACTGAACTGAACTACTGGTTTAAAGAGGTTAAAAGGCGTCGAGCTGCTGCGGAGTTACCGCCGCTCGTTAAGATGTTTTGGTCTTAACGAGCCCTGTCTGTCTGTCTTCTTCTGCGTTTCTATTCGAGCGCTGTCACAGGACAAACCCGGACCCCGTACAGCACATGCTCTGCAGGCTTGCAACAGCTTGTCGTCTGGTGTGTGTGTGTGTGTGTGTGTGTGTGTGTGTGTGTGTGCGTGTGCTCGGTTGGTCTTCAGCGTCTTTATTTCTCCTCTTCCTCAGGCTGTTGTGCTGAAGCTGCTACCTGCCCTCAGGGATCAGTTCAGGGAAACAAGAACAAAACACCACCGCAAAAATCATCATCTTTAACTTCCCTTTAAAAGTTGTGAATATTTATTTTTGCTTTTCTGTTTCTGCGGCTGAATTTAAAGACAAAGTCGTGTTGCTACTTTAAGCTTTAATGTAAATACACATCCATGATTTTCCTGCAAAGCCTCAGTGAAGCGTTAATGTCGGTTTATTAGGTTTAAACGGATGAGGAGCAGAATAGTCGTCTGATGGTGTTACCTTGCTCAGTCTTTGATGTTGAAGCTTATTCTGATGATTTTTCATTGTAAACATGTGATTCAGTTTTGCTGGAGGACCTTAAGGCGACGCTGCGTCCTAGAAAGGATGTTTATATACACAACTAAACTGTTGTCCTCGTTATGTTGTGTTTGCAAACATAATCGCTGCCTGGATCGTCCTCACAGGCGCTGTTTTAAATGAATGAAGTCTTATGGAGGAGGTCGGGCTGTGTGTTCAGGTTTAGCTTTGTGCTTCGAGTCGCTGCAGACTTTTTTTCTGTATTAAACCAAGAACATGATCTTTCTTTAACCTCAACCCAGTGCTGCCAGTGTCTAAACATTCCCATAACCAGTTTCATATAATATAATATTGCTGTATTGTCTTAAAATATTACAAGATCAGATGTTTTGGCAGAAAACTAAAGAAATACGTTTAATATTTCATTCATATGTTCAGTATCGACATTTTTGTGGCTTGTTAATACGTTGACTGAAGACTTAACATCCACACTTTTTATACATTTTTTGCCTATTTGGCAAATGGAAAAGCTTCTAACAGAAGAGCTGTAAGGTCATGATGCATGTATCAGGCTTCATTTGACAGGTGACATCTTCTAGTTTCTGGACATGTGTTTGTTCAGCATGCGGCTAAAACACAAACTAAACTACATCAGTTCAAATAAGACTCAGAAAAGTGTTTTTGGTCCTCGTCTATAATGAGTCATATTTGAATAACAATAATAATTGAATAATGCAGAACATCATAAACCTTCTACATCTTGTCCAGACCTCTAGACCCAACCTAATGGGAACACTGGTGTCCCTGAACCTCTCCAGTTATCTCCAATTGGCCAAATTGTGCCGATTGCTTTGACTCATTACTGTGTGATGCTGCTGCTTACAGCTGGCTTAAACGGGTCGCCGGTGGACGTTAAAAGGTTAAAACAAGGGCTGCGATTATTTTCATTATCGATTAATTTGATGATTATTTTCTCAGTTCATCATTTTTGAGTTTAAGATGTAAGAACATAGTGAAAAGTCCCAAAAGTGACCTCTTCAAATGTCATCTTTTATCCAACAATCCAAAACTTACGATAATCAGAATATTATCACGTGACAAAGAAAAGCATTAAATTATCACATTTGTGAACCTGAAACCAGCAGATATTCGGCATCTTTGCTTAAACTGTGATTGAAAAGACGACTCAGTTATCAAAGTAGCCGAATGTTCTTCAAAATGTATTTTAGAAGTATACAAACATCATTTCTAGGAGGTTGTTTTATATATTTTATAACACTGTTGTGAAGTTGTGATGCTGCATTTGTTATTCACACTTAACATAAAAACACACAGTTATTGTTTTTTGCTTCTGGGCCTTTATGTGGTTTGCAAACACAATCAATTATTTTCTAACCTCATTAATGATTCAACTGACTGCAGTTGACCTCGTCCATGATGTCGTCGTTTTATTTATCATTTATTATTACTGTAAACAAATGTTTTTAAGCTAAATTAATTATCAACTATCGTTTTGAGTCATTTTTAAGAGAAAATGTTCAAATCCTCTGAACATTTCCTGGTTTCTTTCATCCTCTGTGACAGTAAACTGAACATCTTTGGGTTTTGAACTGCTGGTCGAGACAAAACAAGACATTCGAGGACGTCGTCTCGGGCTTTGAGCTTTAATTTTTCACCGTTTTCTGACATTTTATCGACCAAACAACTAATCATTTAATCGAGAAAGTAATCATCAGTTGCAGCTCCTCTTGTTACGTGTATTTCTCTGACTTTGACACAGCAGACAGCCGTTCGTATTCTGTCTTCTACAGCGTTGGTTGTTGTTATTGTGATGTTTAGATGCTCGTCGGATACTTCAGCCGTCGCTTTTCCTTTTCTGAAATGCTGATCTGAGCGCCGCCGTTCTTTAAGTGAGCAGTTTAATCATGAAATCTTCCTCCGTCATGCGTAAAGAATGAAACTGATGCACAGTGATTGTTGTTTTCTTTAAAAAAATACACAGATTTCCCAGATTTGAGGAGATTTTAAGATGCTGATTTGTGCAAACATGGTCGTCTGAGGATCCTCGAGAGATATCATGATGCGGCGAGAGGGAACAGAAGAAGAAGACACACAGTGGACCGTACGTGTCAGTCAGACGTGTGCGTCAGTCAGAAATCAAGAGAGCTGATGGAGCTCACCGCGACGGCCGCTTTCTGCGTCTCCTCGACGCTTTTCTCGCCACTCAGAGGGGAAAGAACAAGATGTTACATCCATACAGTGACATTAAAGAGATGAACATGTTGCTGAGCTGACGGGGGGGGGGGGACTGGGGGGGGAAATGTCAGGATCACATGCTTCAGGAGAAGCCTCGCCCCAAAAGGCCACGACAGGAGGAACGTTAGATCTGCTGTCGGATGTAGAGCAGGTTTGTCAGAGGTCAGAGGTCGCTGTTATGAAACCACTGCACTGAAGGAAGGAGTCTTCCTCTAAATTCACCTCCGTGTGTCTTATTTAGAGCCAAATACATGCGACCAGAGCCGGTTGATCAACTGAAAATTAATCAGAAACTATATTGATAATCGAATAATCATCTTATTTGCTGGTTTCAGCTTCTTAAACGAGATGATTTAAAGCTTTTATGTGTCAAACATGATATTAAACTCTATATCTTTGGATTTTAGACTGTTGATCAGACAAAATAAGACATTTGAAGACGTCACCATGGGATATAAGATATTATAACAGGCGTTATGCATTGGTTACCAGTCAAGTAGAGTTTAAGGTCCTTTTATTTGTTTTTAAGTCTCTACATGTCCTCTCAGAGCTCATCATCTGCCCCCCTTCACAACACCAGATCTCTTAGATCCTCTGGCCAACTGCTCCTCGCTGTCCCTCCATCGCGGCTGAGGGCTGATCGTGTGTTTGCTGTAGCTGCAGTTTACCTTTTGGAATCAATTACTTTTAAGGCCAAACTAAAGACTCACTCGTTCGCTCGGGCCTTTGACCTTTGACCCAGTGTTCTACTGTTATTTGTTTTCTATTTGTTCTTGTTTCTTGTTCGTTGTTTTAATGTATTATTGATATCTTATCGTACAGCACTTTGGTCAACTGTGGTTGTTTTTAAATGGGCTTTATAGATAAATTTGATTTGATTTGATTTGATTATACAACATATAGTTCCCGACCAAGCAATCTGATTGGTCAACTAGACATTTAGAACGGTAAAACACACCCTCTCGTGTAATATTGCTTAATTATTCACTATTTTCTGACAATCTGACTTGATTTATTCTGGTATTTGATGTGAGCAGTGTACAGTATTTAAGGAATAATACGCTCCAAGTTTATACGTTACATGATTGTATCTCACTTTTCTGAGAGAAAGAGAAGTTTACTGATTGCCTTTAATCTCAGTCATAGAAAATAGTGACGCATTCTGCTATTATTCACTTCCTCTCTCACCTGTGACTTCTACACATCTCTTTATTTTCTGTGCGGTTTTGGTCACATTTCCCTCAGACCAGCTTACACTACAGCTAACATTATTTACGTCCTCCTCCCTGCGATTTAGACTTTAAGATACAGTCAAACATCAAAGTAATTTAAAATTAAATTTGTGTGTTTATTCTATTTTTCAGTTGTTGGTAGATACACATCTATAACTCCAGGCTCTTTATCTGAGGCTCATCGTTTCTGTCATCAGCAGCTACAGTTTAATATCACCTCGTTCATTTAGAGTTAATCAACTTTCCAACCAATCAGAATCCAGAATTTTCAGTTGCCACGGTATATATATATATATACTGTATGTATATACAGTATATATATATATACAGTATTTATTAATTGTATTTTATTTTGTAAAGCAATGTTTAATCTCTGGGTTTTTTTTATAAGTGATACATGAATAAACTTTATTATTATTTTACAGACAAATTGATTACATTTACATTTAACTCACAGATGTTGCTGTTCTTCATATATATCAGGAGATTAAAGCTCATTTCCATATATTCATATATTCTATAAATTGCTGTCAGTTAACAGTGCAATAAATGTATTAAGAGGCATTAAATGGAAGATATTTAGTTAAAGAAAAAGTTTGGCGTGAATGTGTTTTGACACGTGATGTTTTACAGCGTTAGAGGCTGATGAAGCTTCTCCCTGCTGATCTATCAGCCTCAGCAGCCTCTTCTACATCTGCAGCCACATACAGCGTCCTACGCGATGTTCACAGCTAATCCAGAGCTTCGTTGTCAGGCTGCTTCAGAACATATTGACGAACATCTCAGTTTTCATCGCTGCCTTTCTGAAATGAGCAGCTGTAACACACACACACACACACACACATCCTCCTGCTGACGTTCGGTTGTCGTCTCAGTTGTTGGTCCAATTTACACGTTCAGCAGCCTGAGAAAACAGCCGGGCTGTGAGGCTGAGAGGCGCCGAGAGGAGCTGCTGCTGTAAGACTGAGACGGAGAAGAGTTTATGATCAAATTAATACTGTTTAAAACCTCAAACTGTCCCTTTTCAAACCGTTTAGTAGATCGTTTTAACACTAATATGTTGTAACACACCTGGATGTGAGGCTTGTAGCCAGATTACCGTATTGGCTGGAATATAAAATGATCATTCAGGAAATTACAATTGATAAAGTTGGGATTGTTTTATATTAGAGGACTAGACAGTTAGGTGTCCTTTCTGAATAGAGAGAGTACAGCTGCAGGGTTGAGCGGGGGGGCGTGGGTGTGTTTATTTGTGCTCTAGAACGTAACCGCTGTGAAACAATCAGAAAATAACGTTTTATTGATCTGATTCACAGGCTTTCTCGCTACTCTCTAGCTCGCCCAACCACAGCTGCTCTCTCTCTCTCTTTCTCTCGTCTTTTTTAAAAGCCAAGAAAGTTCCCGTGTTCATCTTCACCTCGCTCGCTTCCTCCGAGTGTGACGTTGGAGTGGAGTTCAGGATTGAAGTTCAGGAGAAGAGATTCTCATATTCGTCTTGTTTTCTTGCTTTTTTGCACAGTTTCTTGTTCTTTTAGGAAAGTAGTGATGTGGAAAACAACGGTTTGTATCACCAACATGCACCAGAAAGCAGGAAAGTGCATCTAAATTTGAAAAACGAGCAAAGATGGTTTGAAAATGTGTATTTCAGTCACTGGGAGTTGTTTCCTTTGAAGATCGTGGTGTGAATTTAAGTTGCTGTTGTGAAAGTTCTGTGACTCTGAGACGAAAAGAAGAAGCTTTTGTCCATCAGTTTATTTGCTTTCATCTCATTAGTTTTACTCTGAAAAGTCCCCGACAAAGTCAAAGTTGAAACCAGCTCTGCAACTACTGATTATTTTTTTCGTTATTGATTCATCTGATAGTAATAAAGCCTTTGAAATACATTTTTGTTCCCTGTTTCGTACATTTTTTGTACTGACATTGTTTTTAGTTTTCTAAAGTTGCAGTTTGACTCCTGCATAGGGTTTTGAAATTCTCTTTAATTGTCTTCTTTATGTATTTTTTTCCTTCTTATTTTATTATCAGTAGTAGGAGGTGTGCATGTTTCACCTCCTGATAGCTGAGAACGTTTCCTTTTTTGGCTTCTTAGAAGAATAATAACATTCAGTATTAAGCAAAATGTATTAAAACCCTTAATAAATATTATTATATAGTGTGTAGTATAGTATTATACAGCAGACCAGAGTAATGAAGCTGTTTTTAAGATGAATATATAAATAGATCTGTGATTTATTCTATTGTTATTTATCTGTATTAAATATGGAGGCCAGACTATGAATGAGTTGAGAATCAAATGAAGAGAAACATCCTCCCTTCTTCCCAGTAACGTCTTTGTCGTCCTTCATGTCAGAGTTTACAGCTCTGATCAGTCTGATCTCCGGCTGTGATTGATTGGTCACTGCAGTCTTCAGCCGCAGTGACGTCGGGTTGCGTTTCTCCAAGAGTTGACTCCACCTCAACTTTCCGGTGTGACGCCACTGCAGCCAAAACACCTGCAGCTGAAATGCACGACCCCCATTCAGATGAATTGGAGTAACTTCGCCTAACAGTGGCTCCTGCAGAGAGTGATGCATTATGGGTTGTTTGTCTAAAGGTGTTTTAAAACCATAGTTGTTCTGCTCTGGTCTGAATCAGTGGACGAGTTGGTAAACTCGGTGCGTTCTCCTGTTGGTTCGGTTTCATTTCTCAAAGAGAACTGAGACCACGTCCTCTAAACGGTCTCAGTTTGGGTGTTTTGAACCTGAACACGACTCCTGTGTTCAGACCTGCATGAAGGGTGAAAACAAACCAGAGTCCGACTGAACCGGACTAAAAAGTAGCAGGTCTGAAAAACGCCTTCAGACGAGCTGCGGAGGCTTCAAAACCGTGACGATTTATTGTCTCTGCTGAATCACATATCGTCATGGTAACGAGTCATATGTAGGTCACATGTTGGGGGGCGGCGGGAGGGGGGGATTTAAATTTGGAGCTCAGATCCGTGTGGTCTAGAACAGGATTGACAGAAAACGTGCAGCTTTTTTTTTTGATGTTGACACAGAAAATAAAACATCAGATCTGTGTTACAGGAAGGACAGAAAAACACGAGTCATGACATTTTCAGCTGCCGCGGCAACAGAGACCTTACATCATCCTGACAGTTGACAGCTTTTATTGTCCTCTTCACAAAATGTCGAGTGAACACGGGTTCAGTGTTCAGGAGTTCACTCTACTTTCTCCCAGTAGTGCAGTTTCTAATACTGCGTCCAACTCGTTTACAGACTTCAGCCTCAGACTTGAATCAGCGTCTCTCTGACTCGGTTCAAACAACAAAAAGCAGATGTTTCACTAAAAGTTGGATTTATTGCAGGACTGTTGTATTATGTTGCATTACAGTGTTTTCCTGTGTAATACAGCTTCATTAGAGCGCACTGAGCCTAAAGTGAGCCTCATATTTAATATTTTTATATTAACAAAGGATCAAAATCTGTAATGTGAAAAGTGTTGTGACAAACCCACAGAGACTCTGGAGCTCTACTGAACTCTACAGAGAGTTTTATCATCATTAAGGTCATCCAACAGATTTCAATCAATTTACACATAAAAAAAAAATGTGTGTGGAAACAGTGGAAACTTGAAAAATAGTCTAAATATTGCAAAAAAGTATTTATGCTTAGTTTAGATTGTCAATAAAGAGTAAATGTAAACAGACTTATTGAATAAATGATGATGTGTATGAATCATGTGACTCACTGAAGTGATGAAAACATGAAACAAACAGAAACGTCGTATCTCCTGGTAGCTGAACGTTTACTACGATATGCTACATGCCACTGGTTCGATTCCAGCACCTGTGTTGCATCTCGTATTCATCTCTCTCCTCTTGTTTCCTGTCTGCTACTTCACCATCCTCTATCCAATAATGCCAAAGAACAAGGTCCACATGGTTTTCCATCCATCATCTCGTTGCGTCTTCTTCTTCTGCAGCAGTTTAACGGCACCGACTGTTTATCTCCTGATATTCACAGAACAGGAGTTGATGGAAATGTCTTTGGGGTAAACTTTGCGCTACATTTGGACAGAAAGCTACCAGTCGTTTTAGTTTTACAACCTGCAATTTCACTGTTTTTATACGATCTCTCTCGTCAGCGTCATTTCCAACAGTCGCAGCCGTTTTCAGCAAACTAATATGGTGTCATTGGTTTGACTGGTATTACTTAATTGATGAATGTTTTACTTGTTTTTCTAACTTCTGTTTTTTGGCCTGGCATCGTTTTTAACACTTTTTCATAAAGCACTTTGGGTAAAGTTGTTATTATTGTTATATAATATTATATATATATATAATATTGTAATATGTAAACGTTGTCAGGCTCCTTCCAGGAAGCTTTATCATAGTTTAAAGTAAACAGAGACACTGACGGTCGTTTAGACTGGTGAAAAATATGCAGACCGTCTGTCCGCAGAGAGACTCTCTCACACATCGCTTCAGAATTTGTTTTTCTACAAAATCTATCTGCAAACATCAGCGATATTACACTCAGTTATGAATTATTAATCAAGGATCATCTGTGTCATGTCAGATTTTAAAATGTAATATCTGTGGACGGCCTGGTGTTGACTGTGGAACGTTTTCATCTAGTAGTCAGCAGATATCTGAGCGGAGTTAATCATTCGCTGCGGAGTAAAGCCCGTCACTTGGCGGAGGAATGTTTTTTTTCTGCAGCAGTGGGGGGGGGGTGGGGTTAGCTCTGCTGCTCTCACATGTTTTCATACGTCTGTCATCATCAGATACCGACAGCGGGTTAAACTGAGGTGGCCCGCCGTGACTCCTTCATCTGGAGTACATATGTAATTCTGTAGAGTCTCCTCCAGGAATGTAACACAGTAAGTACAGTCATTGTGCAGGAAGGTAACTGATAGCGCTGAAATATTGATGCTGGTGGCAGATCTGGCCGCCCGCCCGCCCGCTCTCTCTCTCTCTGAATCGTTTCGTCGTGTTAAAAGGTGACGCCGGCTAATTACGCCGCTGATGCTGCGAGTCGAGAAAGTTCCCGCGCTCATCTTCACCTCGCTCGCTTCCTCCGAGTGTGACGTTGGAGTGGAGTTCAGGATCGAAGTTCAGGAGAAGAGATTCTCATATTCGTCTTCTTTTCTCGCTTTTTCGCACACGTTTCTTGTTCTTTTAGGAAAGTAGTGATGTAGAACTCGACGGTTTATATCACCAATATGCACCAGAAAGCAGGAAAGTGCGTCTAAATTTGAAAAACGAGCAAAGACGGTTTGAAAATGTGTATTTCAGTCACTGGGAGTTGTTTCCTTTGAAGATCATTGTGTGAATTTAAGTCGGTGTTGTGAAAGTTCTGCAACTCTGAGACCAAAAGAAGAAGCTTTTGTCCATCAGTTTATTTTCTTTCATCTCACTGGTTTTATTCTGAAAAGTCCCAAAGTTGAAACTTTGGATTATTTTTTTTCATTATTGATTCATCTGAGAGTAATAAAGTCTTTGAAATACATTTTTGTTCCCTGTTTTGTACATTTTTTGTACTGAAATTGTTTTTAGGTTTCCAAAGTCGCAGTTTGACTCCTGCATAGGGTTTTGAAATTTTATTGTCTTCTTTATGTATTTTTTTCCTTCTTATATCTAGTTTTTATTTGTCTTTGTTCTTTTTTATTATCAGTAGTAGGAGGTGTGCATGTTTCACCTCCTGATAGCTGAGAACGTCCTTTTTTGGCTTCTTAGAAGAATAATAACATACAGTATTAAGCAAAATGTATTAAAACCCGTAATAAATATTATTATATAGTGTGTAGTATAGTATTATACAGCAGACTAGAATGACTGAAGCTGTTTTTAAGATGAATATATAAATAGATCTGTGATTTATTCTATCTGTTATTAAATATGGAGGCCAGACTACAGATGTGTGTTTGTTTTTCATGTCACGCTGTCACCACAACTCACTTTTGAGTCAAATTGAAAACATTATGATAATTATTCCTATTATTAACCCGGCCTGATTATTTTGCACGTAGCTGTTTGTAAGCTGTACCGCTTCCTGGCCCACTGCTCTTAATGAGGCCTCGTTAAAAACATCCACATCACTGGCATTTCCCTTTAACGAGTGCACCGGCGGTCTCCATGCTGATGCCCTTTATGGCGAGCCGGCGCTGCTGCTGCTTCTGCTGCTGCTGCTGCTGCTGCTGCTCTTTTCCAAAACAACATGGACGCCGCCGTCGCCGCCGAAGCTGCCACAGCTGCCGCAGCTTATGGGGTTTTAATTTTCGTCTCCGTGGGAGGAGCAGAGGCCTTCAGGGGGGCAACTAAGAAATTGAATCAGTGCTGATGGCGTCCTGGGAGAGATTCACAATAACACACAGTAACACACCGTAATGCACTGGGAGGCTCCTCGGCTCTGTGAGATACAGCCGAAGAGCCTCCGGGGACAAGACTGTGAGAAAGATGGCTCTGCGTGTGTGTGTGTGTGTGTGTGTGTGTGTGTGTGTGTGTGTGTGTGTGTGTGTGTGTGTGTGTGTGTGTGTGTAGCTTAAAGGAAAAATCCTCTGATACTCCTACACACATTCAGTTTTGAATGTGAAATCCACTCCAGGAGGTTTTTTTTTTTCTTTTGGGTGACATGCAGAGTTTCCTGCAGCAGTTTTTTTTGTTGTTTTTTTTTTTTAGCAGAGGCGAGCCGCCTACACTGAATTAATGACCGGCTCCTCTAACATCACAAGAAATTAATACAGTTACAATTGCTTAAAGGACAAAGCTGGTGATTTTCTATACTTTTCTGACTGTCAACACATCTCGTGTGCAGAACCAAACCAACAATGAATATAATATCTTATTCCTCTGTGCTGTAGACCTCTGTTGTTATAGCGATCATGTTTTCTGCACATGCTCAGTCACAGTGGCGTTGTTATGCCCCGGTGTCCAAGGCGACGGCCCGTAGGCTACGGGAGGTGCAGAGGTGCAGCAGATGAGTCGGGACGTGAGAGCGCCACTGCCTCATCTACACGCTCAGGCTGCAGAAGAAGACGGCTCTTTAGCTAGCTAGCTAGTCTGGCTCAGTGGTTCTCAAACCTTTATGTCACAAGGCACACCGTTTATGAACACAAGTATTTCCAAAGCACACCTTTACGTATGATTATAGCACAGCAGTGTGTGACGTTTGAGAACCGCTGGTCTAGTTAGCTGTGATATTAATGTGGAGCCAAGCGTAGAAAGAACGTAGGATGACCTCACTTTGACTTGGTGTTGTTGGTTGTTGAGTTCAAATAATTGGTTCAGTCAATGTATAATATAGATTGATAAATAATATGTGTTTATGATCTAATCATCACATAAAAAGATGAGAGATTTGGTTAGATGTTGGTTGGTTGATGCTGATTCTACCCTTTTTATGAGCAGGAGAGGAAAGAGGAGAGAAGAGGAGAGGAGAGGTGAAGAAGAGCAGAGCCTCAGACAGACAGAAAGACCGTTTACAGAGTTTATGAGGAGACGTTGTTACACAATAGAAGCAGAAATTATGAGACCAGCGTCGGTCAGTTTTCAGAATGAAAAAAAACATTGGAAACATACAATCATGCACATGACTGCTTCATCAACGTCAAAGCTTTTAGGTTTTCTCAGGGTTTTACTCCTGCTGCTGAATATAAAAACAATAATGAAGTTGAACGAGAACTCACATTAGTTTTGTTTATTTTGATATCATGTTGTGAAAGACGACCCAGGCACCTGACAGGAACCTTACATCTCATATTCATTTTACTCTGAAATAACTTGAAAATGGTTCAGTTTATCGGTTGAAAAGCTAAAGATTTCTGTGCTGGACTAAACCTCCGAGATCCTCCCAGAGCCTCTGCTCAGTCATGTCTGCCTGACACAGAACTACTCTCGAGAAAAACCTGATCACTGTTATTGGTCTTTGGAGCCGTTTCTATAAAACTATCATGACGTGAAACAGTGATAAAAGCAGATTTTACACCTGCTTTCCCCAGACATTACATTTCCAGTCCAGTAGTCAGTCTGGTGCAGGTGCAGCAGATATTTGTATCAATTTCTTGCTCCTCTAAACAGGAACACATTAAAATAGATAGAACATGAGGCCAGACATGCAATTTTCAGTTATGCTGCTTTTATTCTGCTGTTCAGTGCCTAAAAAGAGGGCTGCAAGTCCTCAATAAATAACTTCTATACCTGCTAAACATTAACATGCCAGCGTTATCATTGTAAGTACAGAGCTGCTAGCATGCGCTGGTCTACACACGTAAACACAGACGGAGCAGTCGCTGCTCTCTCTGCTCCCCTCCTGCGTAGACACGGTGTTAGTCTGGTGTCGACTTTAGATTCATTCTCAGGGCTCGTGTTGCTTCTCTTTTCCATCATGGCTGTTTGGGTCTGTGTCTGATCAGATCCAGACTTTTAGACCTGTGAAGACCTCTAGTATTTCAATCAGGAGACTCCATCGTGATGTGCAGGAATAGGATAAACCCCCCCCAACCCCGATGGAGTCTAGACACTGGTGGCGGTGGTGGGAGAGGCGTGGAACGATCGGGACCTTGCCGTAACGTGAGATTGGGAAGACGAATGATGATCCGGGATGGAGAGAAGTGGATGCGATGATGACGGCTGACAGCGACAGAGAGAGAGGGGGAAACGGTTTTAAAATTTTGACAGCTAGGCTGTGATTGGCTGTTTAGGGATCGTGGAGGGATCTGATTTGTTAACTGGAAGTGACGCAACTAACACGACGCTGATGTGAAAGCGGGAGGAATGTCTGAATTTACGCTGAGCTTCATTTCTAAATAAATTTGCTTTTGTCAGACATTAATTTATTCAGGCAGAGTTGTTGATTGGCTGCTGATCTGGCAGTGATTCATCCGTTTAGACACCATATGTTTGCTTTTTGGTAAATTATTCAAAGAGGGGAAGTGCTCACTAAACGTCTGTCACTGATAAAGTAAATCAATCTGCCACGACTTGAAGAATTAAAACACATCCTCAACAAAAAACAACCCGACCATCCGACTCTCTCCTCCGTTCACACCGACACGTCCAGAGCGGCGGAGAGGCCCACAGGCGGTCGGGGAAAGCCCCTCTTCCACAAAGCCGTCGAGAGCACCACAAGTCATAAACCCCCCCCCCCTCTTCACGCTCTATTTTTCCCCCCTCTTGAAATGTGCTCTTAGTGCAGCAATTTCACTGCAGAGGAAATAGCGGCAGAGCACTTCAGAGCTTTTCTCTCAGCGACAGAAGACACCGAACTGTCTGTCTGAGGTTTTTTTTATCGGCTGTGACACAACTCTGCCTCCAGTGTGAGGCCTCTCGACGAGCAGAAGCGTTTTTCTCCACCTAAAAAAAAAATATTAAGAAGAAAAAGAGTAGAAAGGGAGCAATGAAACTGGGTTTGTAGTTGTTGAATCATCACTCAGATTTACACACACTGTAAATAACTGCAGAGTAACTAACAAGAGATGTATTTCGAGATAAGTTTCTGTGTTTGTGTTGTGCTGGAATAACAAACCAGCCTTCACCTTTATGTTTTATACTTTTTTTATAAGCTTTTGAAGCTGAAATGCACTTAAACACCAGTCTGACAAGTTACATCTAATGCAGCAATAATACAGTATGTTACAGAAATCAACTATAAGAAAAGTTAACAACAAACAGTAACCATATCATCATCATCATCATCATCATCATCATCATGGTTTGTCAATGTCTTGAGAGGTTCGACAAGAGGAGACATGTGAAACAAATACAAATGAAGTGCTGCTGTGCTGCTCACTATGAAAAGATACGATTTGTCCTCATGTTTTGAGAACTACAGGAGTGATAATAACTTATTTATGTATTACTCCATCAGTTCTTTTTGTGCTTTTTTTTCTGTTTAGTTGTGTAAATGTTTCTGCTCTGGTCATACGGAGGCCCCTGGAGAGGTGCAGTGTGGACAGTTTTTCTAGGATAGCTGACTCCAGGTTTGCTTTAATACAACATATAAGCATAAAAATGACATTATGAGGGTCTTAAAATGATGTTTTGACACGGGGACTCTCCTCTACCTTCTTCTTCTTCCTGTTCATACTGAATATTATTCAAATAAAGTGGATATCTGACACATTTACAGTCTGTTTAGCATCAAATTCCCTCTTTGTGTTTCCTCGGACAGTGTTTCCCTGTTGAGCTGCAGGTGGATGTATAGTAACAAAAAGAGGAACTTTGGCACTAAAAAGACTGTAACGTTGAAAGATATCTACTTGATTTGACTCATTTGGATTCAGATAAACTTTTAAATACATTTTTCCACAGAAGGAAGACTGTGGATTTTGTCCTCCATCACTTCCATTGTAAGTTCATTATGAAGGATCTTCTAATGGTCAGTATGAACAGGAGGAATGATTACAGCAAGAAAAACAGCTTTAATGTTCATTTGGGCTCCTGACTGTTGGTTTAAGACACACTTGAAAAACTGTGAACTCGTCCTTTAAAGCCCTCGTCATGTCATCTGATTTTGTGCTTTAGTGTTGCATATTCCCACACAAAAACCCAGATCCTGGAGTTCTGGAGTCCAGGTTGGTAATCCAGGCTTGAAAATCCAGAAGTCCTCTCACTCGGGGAGACTAATCATGACTTATTGATCGACAACCTTATCAGACTCCTGCAGATGCCGTCCAGTTTGCTCATTTTGTGCTTTTTGTGGGGCAATAAAACCATCATCGGTGACCTTTTGGAAAGAGACAAGAGAGATACTGTAGATGTTAGCAGATGCTCAGGACCTGTCCAGACTTGTCTGTGACTGTAATTACTCACCACACACACACACACACACACACACACACACACACACACACACACACACACATGCTTCACCCCGGGAGCCGGTTGCAGCAGCTGTTTGTAAGTTCAAATTTAGCCTTGTTATAACATCAGTGTTTGCTAAATTAAAACCGGTTGCAAACTGGTTGTTAGGTAGAGACGACCACGACGACGCCGGTGATGGTCGACTGAACGACCAGATAACTTCGGTTACCTTCGTGTCATCAGATATTTCCCTCTCGCTGTAAACTGCATGAATACTTCAAATACACAGCAAGCAGTCACACCTACATTCACAAAGATTAAAACTCAATCTTTTGGCTCCTAAAACTGTGATTTTTTTGGAAGTTATATTACAGCTTGTGAGGCTACAGTCACTTCCTGTGTATATAGCAGCGTTACAGATGTTTCCTAGCAACCACGTTTACAAGTGTGTTTACTGGCTGAGACATTTCTTCAGTTTTAATGGTGATTAAGTTTGAAACTAGTTAGCAGTTATTGAGTTTTTTTTAGCTCAAAAACAGTTCAGTTGAACAACTTCTGCTGGTTTGAAGGACAGGTTGAGTGTGTGTGTGTGTGTGTGTGTGTGTGAGGCAGTGAGGTAGAAACAGTCGAGGGTTTTCCTCCGTGTGATGTGTTGAATTCTCAGCCAACCTGTTTAAACACTTGCATCATGTAAAGCTCCAGCAGGCAGGAGGGAAGCTGGCTGGCCGGGCGGCGGCGGTGGTGGTGGTGGTGGTGGCGGCGGAGGCGGAGGCGGAGGAGGAGGTGGTGGTGGTGGTGGTGAAATCCCCCGTGCAGCTGAGGCTGAGGAGGACGTTGTTGTTGCACAGCGTTACATCATGCAGCTCTGCCTTCTGATGGTTTAACAGGGCCGAGCCGCCTCTCACATTACAGGATCGCGGCTGATGAAAGCCTTCGGTCTTTAAACAGTCATCTTTCAAAGAATTAAAGAGGACAGCTGTGTTTTTCTGAGTCACTGCGGTGTTTTGTTTGAGCTGCTTCCTGGTCTCTCTGTGAAATATCACTAACCGCTACTGAAGACGGTTAAAGGCTGATAAATTAACTTTGTTCCTCCGGATGACAAATCACACCACAAATGACTAATTTGTGTGCCCAAAATACGTATTTTGTTCCCTCATATGAGTAATTAGTCACATCATTCTGCTCTCTAATGAAGAAAAAAAACTAATCTATTAACGTATCACAGCTCAAGATTAAAATAAGCTTATTAAACCAATGCGGCCCAAGTGACAGTTTGGATGCAACAGAGGAAATGAAGCTCATAACTGAACACTTTCAATGAGAAAATTTTATAATTTGAGGCGATGAATGATTAATTTGAGGGGAATATTTTACATAACTGACTGTACAAATATGAATTTTGGTTTATGTGACAACATGAAGGTCACCAGAGAGGAGATACACGTGAAATATTCATATTTATCTGGTAGCAAATCCTTAAATTGAAGCATTAGTAATAAGTATTAACATTTATTTAAACTTTTATCCAGATGGGGTTGATAATAAGATGAATACTGGTTAATATGACACTTTTTGTCCCATTGATCTTCATGTTATATTATTGCATATTTTATTTATTCCTTCTGTTATTCTTTATTTCATGCAGCAGCGTATCTCAAACGTTCCTCTCTGATTGAACAGATGTTTGCTTAAACATAGAAAACTGATTCATGTTGGTGGTAAATATCAGCTGCTGTTTCATCAGATCGGTTTTAGTTACTCGTGTTGAGAAAAGTTTGACTTGTTTGGCTCATAAAACACTTTTTAAACGTCTCGTCTTGTTGTTGGAAAGTGAACATGCTGGAGATGAAAACACAAACCTTTGTTGGACCTCTGAGATTAATTTAGAAAGACTGTGTGACCACTGTTGAATGCTGGGAAAGTTGTACATACTGCTGGTGTTGGTGGTAAAAGGAGTAAACGTACTGTTGGATGATCCGTGACCTGGTTTATTGTTTCGGCTCTGATCTTCAGTCCACTCTGGTGTCAGATGTCCTCGTCTCTTGTCAGTGGACGTCTTGGCTCGTTGACTTTAATCCCACATTCATTTTTAATCACTTATTTGAAGCTGAAGTAAAAACCGCATGACTGCAGGTTCTATTTGTTCTTGTTTGTTCTGAATCAGCGGATGAGTTCATGAACTTGGTGGTTTGGTTTCACACACACAAAGAGGATGTTTAGTCCTTTCATTGGTCAGATGTGTGTGAGGCGGCAGTGAGTGTGGTTCTGAGTGAGTCCCAAACCAAATGTACCAAAGAATCCGGTTCTTGAACTCTTGGATCCATGAAAATTGACAAATTACTATTTTCAGAAGCACGTGGCTTCATGAGAAAACAAAGCTTCTGTTCTGTTCTTTTGCTTTTCCGTCAGCAGCACTAAACTCACTCTATCGATTCACCACAGAAAAGCCACCGTGCTGCACAATCTGAAGCTTTGAGACTCGTTATGAACTCTGACGCTCGTTAGTTGACTTTGTTCTGAATATCTCAGCTGAAGATGTTACAAACTAAAACAGGATGTGAGCTGGAAAAATGAAATCTGAACACCCGTAACTTTTCATTTCATGTTCACATCAGATATGTTGGGCTGCGACTAACGATTATCTTCATTATCAGTTAATCCTCCGTTAATTTCTCAATTATTCGTTTGGTCTATAAAATGTCAGTAAATGGTGATAAATGTCGATTACTGTCTCTCAGGTGATCAGACAAAACAAGACATTTGATGAAGTCACCTTGGATTTTAAAACATTACAAAAGGTTATCTTAATTATCACTTCATCTGTTGATTACTATCTTTGATTAATCGATCAGTTAGAAAAAGGTGAAACAATCCATCACTGACATCCTCACGTCTCACAACCTAAAGATATTGAGTTTATTATCATAGAAGACTAAAGAAACAAGAAAATATTCACATTTAAGAAGCAGGAACAAGAGAATTTCAGTGTTTTTTCATAATTTTTTCTTTCTATCGACTATTAATCGATTAATTGTTGCAGCTCCACTGATGTGTTTTGTTGAAATAACTTCAGCCGTCATTCATGACTTTACATGGATGACAGCCAACCATCCAGTCAAACCAGCTCACTGTCTGTACTAGGGGTGTGCCCGAATACAAATATGTTATTCGTCAAAGCACAAATAGTGTTTTTTTTTTTTGTTTTTTTTTTTACAAATATTTGTTTCATACAAATATTTTATTTGTTTTCGGAAAGAAAAAGAAACATGTTAAATACCAGCGTGCAGGTCGGTTACATCGCTATCTCAGTGTCTCTCCTCTGCTCCGCTGTGACGTCTATCAGCAGGTCTCAACGAGGGGAGTCACATCCACCTGCTACATGACGCACATTTCCTTATTTGGGCATCATTCCTGGAGTTGGGGGGTGTTCCCCAGAGATAAAGCTGAGCTATGGACACAAGCTTCATTATTGTGACACTTTAAGTTTAAAATTAAAAGCGTAATAAAAACAAAAACAGGATTTAAAAGCCTCTTTCCACTTTTATTCAAATACAAATACAAATAATTTTGCTGCCTCAACAAATACAAATACAAATACAAATACTGGGCTCTCTGCACATCCCTGGTCCATACTGGACGTGTTGTACGTACAATATGTGACTGTATGATCTGTGGATAAATGAAGCTGTTCATCAGACAAAGGACTCTTTATGCAGTTAATATGTAAAAATCAGATGGTAGGCTATACTGTCTGACACTTGCATTATACGATCACAAACATAAATGTGTTGCAGCAGCACGATGACCGATCAGATAAGACACACCGTAAAACAGAGAACACACGACCCTTTCTTGTTGCCTCTGAATGTTATATTTTATTTAAACAAGTCTTTACATCTTCACGTAATGAAGCGTGGGGTCATGAGATGGAAGGATAGAGGGTCCTGTTCACACAATAATCAGTCACAGTGGTTTCCATGCTGGTCTCCCTCGAAATGCTAATCGACTTCAATTACAGTACAGCGCAGACAAAGAGCCAAAGGTTTCTGTTCAAGACGGTCAGAGTCTTAAGAAAAGCCTCATTCCTGTGGTTCCAGAGTGGAAGTGAAGCATGTTTATGTGGACAGATGAAGGTCTGTGGGAATGTGGAAGTTATTCAGTCTCTAAACACGAGAAGGGAAATTGGTTGTGACGCAGACTTTGTGAAAAAAAACCAACAACATGACTGTAGCTTCTGTTTGACCTGCACAGTCTGGATGTGAAAATGCTGCCTGATTTCTGTCATTGTAATTAGAAGAAATGCAACATTTCTCATCGATATGAAACACAGGATGCTGTAAAAGTGGAATTTCCACCAGGAAACGTAGCGTTAGCATCAAGCTAACAGAGATCATCGGCCCTGTGTGGGCAGATTGCTCCGTCTTTAGCAGTTCGATGTCGGTCAGAATGTGATTGAAACATGAGGATTTAATGGAAATTTATGAAAGTAAAATGTAGTTCGTGGAGCAGAAGCTTGTGGCTTTTATTTTGTGTTTTTTCCAAAGTGTCAGTTTGTTGTTGGAGCAGCTTATAACGGGACAGAAAAGACGTTTAGCCGCCTGATAAAACTGGAATAAACTGTGTTGAAAAATTTAGTAGATTATAATCTTCATTATAATGGCATTTGATGACTAAACATTCAACATATAACTGCTTCTACAGGATCTGCTGGACATATTTCTTGCCAAAAAAGCTTAAAAAGTGAAATACTTTACAAACGTTCCAGAGTTTTTTGCAGGGTTACAAGTGAAGTGCTGCACGTAGTGAAATCTGTAGACTTACAACCAGCAGACATACATACATACAGCCTCAGACGAACAGGAGCAAACAAAATAACTATTTTTCATATTTTTTTTACTACACTTGTTTATTGTTAAGATAAACACATTTTCAAATGTGGGAAGAAGCCAACTGAAACCTTTGTTCATGTTTTGTCTTAAAGATCCCTCCAGACGTGTTGTAAACCATATGAAAATAATCTGCTTTGATTCAGCTGTCAGGTCACAAATCACGCTCGTAGCTTCACGTGTTTTAGTTAAAACTCAGATTTAAGGGAAGCAGTGAAAACTGCATAGAGAAGAGAACAACGTCCAACTGAAGGAACAAGAAGAAAAACATGTTTTTAGCCAGAGGGGAACTTTAAAATATGTATTTGGCGCTACAGACGTCTTAAAATAATTCAAGCGTTACATGTGCATTTAGTTTGTGTGCTGCAGCAGAAAGAAAAGAAGAATTTCACCTGATATCAGCCAGTTTATGGTTATAAGTAACCTACAAGTCTAAAAAACAAACATAACCGTATGGCAACTTTTGCTGTCGACAACATTCATTAAAACAGAGCAGGACACAGCATCCATGACCTCTAGTTCCTGATGAAGATGAAGGTTTAAAACATACGTAAACGTCAGCTTTTCCTCTCTGGTTGAACAGTAATCGGTGTGATCTGACTGTGTCTCTCTCTCTGTGTGTTTCAGGTAGCGGCTCAGGCTGTGTTGTTCATGTGTATGAACACCGCTGGGATATTCATCAGTTACCTGTCTGACCGAGCTCAGCGTCAGGCCTTCCTGGAGACGCGGCGCTGCATCGAGGCTCGGCTGCGGCTCGAGACAGAAAACCAGAGACAGGTGAGTCCGTTTACCGTTTTTACACAAATGTGTCTTTGTGTCACGTATTTAGAAATGTTTATTAAGTATGACCAGAAGTATAAGAAGGAGAACTTTTAACAGTTTCCAGATTGTGGAGCTCACATCAAGTAGTATTAATATTTTATGAGTGATGAAATAACTAAATGAAAACAGAGTTTCTGTATTATGTTCACTATCAATACAGTTTTTGACACTACTTAGGCTGAAAATGTCCCAGTTAACATGGTTCCATGATAATCTCCTCTAGAAAACATCTGCCTATAAAGACAAAACAATTAAAAGTCTCCTAGAACATGTACAGTACTACTCACATGCAAAATAAGTGCATTTCTGAATAGTCTAACTTGTTCTGCAAAACAACAAATGGCACATGTGGGTGACACATAAACATTATAAATGAGTAAAAAACACCCAAGAGTTCAAAGAGTTAAAGGAAGTAGGGATAATAAATACCTGTGTATGTTCACCTGAGTGGCTGCCGTGTTTCCACTTGAAGCTGTGGAGGCAGCAGCGACAACTGAAAGTGCCTTGAGAGTGTTTTTTAATGCAAGAGGTTTAAAGGGGACGTATCGAGCACATTTCCAGGTCTATATTTATATATTCTAGGGCTCTACTGGAATATATTTGCATGATTTATAGTTAAAAACTTCCTTATTTATCTTCTACTGGCTCTTTATGCAGCCCCTCAGACAGGCCGTTTTAGCTCCTGTCTCTTTAAGGCCCGCCTCCTGATGAGCCCACTCTGTTCTGATTGGTCAGCTTTGGCACCTGAAGCAACGTAAACAAAACATTAGTAGAAAGATTTCACTTCTTTTTCTTGTTCTTTACTCGAAATATAAACTTCTCAAATTCAAATCCACCCATACATGTTAGAGCAACCTCAGCAACAAAGGTTACAGAATGGATGCACATTTATGGACGTGTGCGACGAACCGACGTCATCTCGTCGGGAAAGTAAAAGTACAACATTGTAAACGAAGCGTCCAGGGCAGCTGAAACCTGCAGGGAGCATTTTTACATACATTCACCTCATATTTTGGAACTTTTATCATCATAACAGGATATAAATGACAGAAAAACACACAAAAAAGCATGATATGTCCCCTTTAAAGACTCTTTTTCTGTGTGTGTGATGGCTGACTAACTTTCTGGGAGCTTCGTTAGCTGCTAATGTATCTGTCTTAATATCTACAGTCAATTAACTGGTTACTTCATCATGATGGATGGTCTGATAACTTACTGCGGCAAAGAGAGAGAGACTTTTGATGTAATTGGATTGAAAAGGGGCTGCAGAAATCTAGCGTGTACTCTTTAGTGAACAGTGACCTCTAGGTGACCTTCAGCAACCACTGCTGCAAAACGCACACACAACACACAACACAATTACATGTTTTTATTTCCTGTTGTTTAGTGCTGATGCTCAGCGTGAGCAGAGTTTGATGAAGGAAGCGAAACGATTGATGGATTTCAGTTGACAGGACTGAATGTTAGCAGATCGGCTAATGAGCCCGTCGAGAGGAGAATAACATGGACGCTGCATCGATCCTCTGCTGTCACACACACACACACACACACACACACACACACTGGGCATTAGCACAGTGGACACACACACACACACACACACTTAAATAGAAACAATACACAGAGTGCAAGTCAGACAAGCACAGAAGTATACACACAAACATACAGCGATGGAGCTATTAGAGTATCAGCTGACACACACACACACACACACACACACACACACTCACGATGACAGATAGTGAGCTTTGTTTACGCAGTGCAGTGGTCACTCAGGCTCTGAGAAGCCACAGAAAGCTTTTACGGCATCATGTTTCCTGGAAGGGTTCGGGCTCTGATAAGCTCTAGGATGATTGTAATGGAGCGAGGTGGGGGCCCCGCCCCAAGCAGACCGCCTTAATGTTAACCAATCAGAGCCCGGCGTTTCTGTCAACATGCTGTGAGAACACAGAGCCACAGAACAAGATGAGATAGACTTCTTTGCTCTCTCTCTGTGTGTGTCTTCTCTTTATCCTGGCGTGTTTCTTTAAAGAGTGACTGTGATATGAAGACAGGGTCTGAATAAATACAGTGTTTATAAAAAGTATTTACTGATCTGGGAGGTTTTTATGGTTTATTGTTTTATGTAGAGCTGCAACGATTAGTCCATCAAAAGAGCAGGAATTCAAGCAAAAATTGATGATAGTAAGAATTTGCTTACATTGTAGTAAATTGAATGTTTTTGGCTTTTGGACTCTCGGTCAGAGAAAACAAGACATTTGGTGACATCAACTTGTGCTCTAGCTTGTTGTAATGTGCATTTTTCACAGTTTTCTTATGATTTATAGACCAAATGATTAATACTATATTTGAGAAACAGGTCAGCAGAATATAATCATTAGCTGCAGCCTTAAGTTTATACCACATTGAATCAAAGGAGATGTGCTGTAACTTTTCTGACGCTGATCAACAGAGAAAGATACTTCTTTTCAATAAGTATTAATATGTTAAGCAAACATCTTCTTCTACCCTCACTATGTGTGTAGCTGCAGCGAGATAAACACACTTCCAGTAAAGTGATCAGACAGCTGATGAGTGTGACGTTTTTACTGGAAGCAAATATAAAACTGCGGAAACACTATTAAACAATAAACTCAATGACGGTGATTACAAATCAGAAAATAATGAGAGTTACTGTAAAATAAGTCAGTGTCAGTCAGTAAAAAAGGATACTGGATTCACAAAAGTATCGACTTCAAATTAGTTACATAACATTAAGTTTTCATAGAGAGCAGAAGTCAAACAAGTCAAATATGAAAACCTCATTAAATATTTATAACTATGCCAATAAGAACCTTTTCTCAACAGTATGTCGAGTGGCTTCATATGTTAAGACAAAGACGGGAGATCTCTGAAAAACCATCTAATATCGTTGTTTATTCAATATTTATGTTTTTAGTGGTAAATTGACGTCACTTGAGTCAGTTCACACAGCAGCTCCGTCTGGAGACATAAAAGACTTTTTACTACTTTTAAACACTGAGAACATCTGGAAACACACCAGAGGTGGAAAATCGGTGGAGTTAAAGTGTTTCACCTGACAGCAGCAATGTGATATCATCTAAATGCCCAAAATATGAATATAAAACAGTCATTCTTGGGAGCAATAATACATCTTACAAGACTTTAAAGAAACAGATCTTCATGGTTCAGTGCAGAAACACAGATAATCACGAATATGAACCAACTTTAGACGCTGACATTAAATTGGATCTAAAAGCTCTTTTATTACTGACTTTAAAGTGAAAAAAACACCACCAGCAACAATAAAAGCAGGACAAAGGAAACAAGCTGTTTTGAAGTGAACCTTTAACTTCCCAACAGAATCTGAATATGAAGATCGAGGTTGTCAGTGAGCTGCTGGAGGGTTTCTGCTCTCGGCTAGAATCAAGCTGCGCTAATGACTTCCAAAGCAAATGTGACACTGAGTCCGCTGGCTCTCCGCTGTCCAAACCAGAGAGCATGTCCAGTGGAGCAAACACGGTGCTGCCCCCGTTCACTGCCCACACTGCAAAAAATGTCCAGCTGAACAAGTCATGTCTAATAATAATAATAAAAAAAGATTGCTTACAGTTATTGAAAAAAACAAACAAACATTGTAAATAAGCCAAACCAACATTTTTTAAATTGTTATTTCTTGAAAATGTCTATTTTCTCGTTTTTTTGTATTAGTAAATATTAATAAATAATGTCATTGATTGATGATGTGATGCAGTTGATTCTTCAAAATATCTCATAAACACTGAAGTTACAGCGTTCAACAAAGCTTCATTGTCATTGTTTCCAACAATAAGACTGCATTTTCTACTCCAAACAGCTGTAGAGTCTTCAAGAGATACTTAATATCTGAAATATTGAATATAAAAGGACATAAATTTATCAAATTTTGACTTGGTTTGGTTTTATTCTGTCATAAAACAACCTATAGATGTCACACTTTTCCACACATTCACCAGGGAAACTAACAAAAGCACAAAGATTCAAAGCATGAACTTAAAATAAACTGAACTGTAGCAAAACTGTAAACAGCACATAAAAAGTAATATGCATAAAACTGAAGGATAAGAACACTAAAACACTAAAAAGTTATTTCCATAATGGACCCTGAACTGCAACAAATCATAACAACAACAAGGGCTGCTGCTCCTCTGTCACATTATTGACTGAAAGTTGTGACATGCAGATTTATATACAGTCGATACTCATTATACAAGCCGTACATTTTCACTCAAATACATTCAACCTCCATTTACTGGAAGGATTTGGATCCAAAAGTGCCATATCTTTGTATTTTGGCATCATTTTGACTCTTCTTCTGTATGTTTTCATTAGAAGGAAAGCTGGTAAATAAAAGATTGTGATATCAATAAAAAATACTGTACAAAACACTGAGAAAAACAGTGGTGGAACCAGATATATCTGAGGGGTCGTGAGATGATTAATGGGAGAGGAAAGAAGAAAAAACAAAGTTCTGATACACAAATCTGTTTTCAGTTTTTGGACTTTTTCTCTAATCTTTTATTTTTGGTGAAATATTGGATCATTTGAACGTTTATTGATATGAAAGCATGTGAGAAGTTTAGAGGGAAAAATCACTATCTGGTGGAGCTGTTAACAACTCATAGACATGTGAAATGTGACCCCGACTACACACTGCTTTTTGTAAGACGTCAAAAGACAAAAAGGTTGGAAACCACTGGTTTCATCTTTAACAATGTGTTGTATTTTAAAAGCTTGTTATATTATCCATTGTGTCAAATCTTCATTTGAAAAGTAACTAAAGCTGTCAAATAAATGTAGTGGAGTAGAAAGTACAATATTTCCCTCTGAAATGTAGTGGAGTGGAAGAATAAAGTAGCATCACATGGAAATACTCATGTAAAGTACAAGTACCTCAAAATTGTACCTGAGTTAATATATTTAGATACTTTCCACCACTGAGGAAAAGCTCCAGCACACTGTCTCGCTTACTGCTGGAATATTTATTAGTTCATAACGTTTCTGTCTGCAGACCTTCATCAGGCAGCATCACAACTCTTCCACATACTGTATAAACACATCGAAATGATTAACAGGCCTCGTCTCCCAAAAGACTGAACGATGAGCTTTTACTTCATGTAATCTTAGTCTGATTTTTCTGAAGTCCTACTCATGTATGTGGAAGGTTACAGTATATTGATTAGATGAATACCCGTCCCAGTATTCTGGAGCTGGGTATCAACAAAAAAATAAAAACTTAATGTAGCCAAGTCTCTCAGCACACAACACAGACACCACAGATCAATCACAGAGAACGTCCTGTTATTCACAACTGCGTTCACACACTTTAACATAAATACTTTAACATAAATCCACTGTGCGGCTCTGGTCCGGTCGCTCTAGTCACTCGATATTTACAGGCTCCGCCAAACTAATATTTGACGGTCGGCGTGCCGTCTGTCTGTGGCGTGCAGTTATAATCTAAGTTTCCAGCACGCTACTGCATTTAAAGGGAGAGTATAATTAGCCAATGAGCACCAGCTGTGCCAATCAATCACCTGGCACTGCTCTCATGAGCCATCTCCACCTCTGTGTCCTGCAGCTGAATGTCACTCACATCCACCCCACAACTGGACCTCCTTATTCTGGCTTCTTCTTCATTAATATGACTATAATCACTGCTTTTCTTATTCTTTGCAGTGTGATATATGCATGGATTAAAGAGTAATGGTCCTTTGCACTCTTTCATTTCTAGCCTATTCTAATATTTTTTATACAATCTAGATTATACGGATGTTACTGTAGAGATTTATGATAAATTCGATGATTGAGGCCACTTAAATGGAAGTGTTGTGATGCTTCCTGAACACCTGATGAATATCGGACAGACAGAAAACTTTATATTATAATGTTATATTACGTAATAAACAGTGTGCAGGGGCCTTTTCATTGTTTTTAAGTTACTTTCCTCCGATGTACCTGTCACAAAATCAGGTGTGCAGAGATGTTTTATTACAATTTGGAGGTTTGATATTCAAAAACAAAATGTTATTAAGACAGAAGAATATAATTTTTCACATGATTCTAAAAGGCAGCCATGAAGCAAGAGGAAGTTTCCATGTAAACACAGCTGCTGTTTGATTGACAGGTGACTCACAGCACTGAGACTCTGAGGCTTTGAAACTGGGAGGGGGAAAAAAAAAGGAAACCAAGCTCCTCAGAGACTCATACTTTCAATTCAAGACGACTGGCTGGGATCAACATTTCTTGCAGTGAATCTCCACCGCTGAACCCCGCAGCGTTTGGTTGCGACGCAGCAGCCGAAGCATTAGCAATGCTCCACTGAAATGTTTGTCTGTCTAGACCTTAATTTGAGGATGCACTGTTCCGCTTTCCAGCACAGATACCAGGTCAACACAACACAATGCAGCAGAGCAGAGACCAAGAGGGCGTTTAACACTCTGGACTGACGGTTACAGCTTCATGACAGCAGCTTCAAGTCTTCTATTCACAGCGTCACATAGTGCTACAACACTGATACCTGCAACAAATACCTGTGGTGGAGTAACAGTGGAGTAAACAGTCATATAAATTGATAATTAAATAGAAGTCAGCACAAATTCCCCAGATATCAGACTGGAACTGAATATTTTCATTGTTGGACCAACAGAGATGTTGTAAACGATTATCATTTATATATTTTATATCTTTTATTTAGTCCTTTTCCTTCAAAGTCCATTCACAAACACTGAGAATGGACTTTACAGTGAAGTAGGAGACATCTTGTGTCCATTCTGTAGTTTTTAATGAGGGAGAAGAAGAAGATGCCATTTGAACGATGTTTTTTACATGGTAATTATACTTTTTTTTTTGGTGGAAAAACCATATCAGACACACATTATTGTTCCAGCACCTGTTTCAAATGTTATCAGCCCATTAAATGGTTGTTATCAGTTGTTATCACTACTATTATAAAGCTTCAGGCTGATAACATCAGTAGCAGAGTATTGTATATTTTATATAACTCCGTACATGTCTGGAGGAGATCTCTGGGTAGCCACTATTACACTATTAATAGTAATTATAAACAATTATTTCAACTGTATCCAGGTGGGTTTGATAATAAGATGAATACTGGATAATGAGATACTTTTATATATATTTTATTTATTCCTTCAGTCTTTCACTGAGGCAGCAGCATATCTCAAACGTTCCCCTGTGATTGAACAGATGTTGCTTGAACACAGAAAACTGATTCATGTTGATGGCAAATATCAGCTGCTGTTTTGTCAGATCATTTTAGGTACTCATATTGAGAAATGTTTGACCTGTTTGGGTCATAAAACACTTTTTAAACGTCTCGTCATGCAGCTGAACACGGAGCTCTTTGTTGTTGAAAAGTGAACATGCTGGAGATGAAAACACAAAAAACAGCCGATATGTTGAACTGACAAGTCAATTAATTCACTATTTTTGTTTGTTGGACCCTTGAGATGACTTTGGAAATGGAAGCGTCTGTAATTTATGTTTTTATAGTAACAATATCTGACCTGACAGTGTTGGGTGTGTGAATCATGGCTGCCATGCCACTCAGGAACAATACAGCACTTTTTTTCTAAAGCGCTTTACGATGTTTCTAATGCTAACTCACCCACACACACACTCACACACCGATGGCGCAGTCATCAGGAGCAATTTGGGGTTCAGTATCTTGGCCAAGGACACTTCGACATGTGGAGTGGAGGAGCCAGGGATTGAACCACCGTCCTTATGATTAGTGGACGACCTGCTCTACCTCTTTAGCCAAATTATCAGTGACTCTGCAGCTCCCCTCGGCTTTACGGAGCTTTATAGTGAGTTTCAGCTCGTTGTTTATCTGTCCGGCTGCAACTTTACTGTTTTGGTTCACTCTCAGCGCTCTCATAGCATCCTTTTAGGGCCACAGCAGGCAGCTGTTTTCAGAGAAAAAGCTCTAAAAACCTACTGTACATTACCTGACACAGTTAGCTGTAGACTAGCTGGTGAACATAGTGGAGCATTTAGCAACTAAAGAGCCAGATATTTCCCTCAGGAGTTGGTGGAGAGTAAAAACAGAGCTAAAAGAGAGTGAATATGGGACTTACATTCACCAGGTGGACAGAAACACGACTCCAAATGAATGAAAATGTTGCTCCGTAACTGCTGGATGTGGAAATAAGCAACTGTTTGCTAACAAGTTCAACATATCAACTTAAAAGCTGGTGGACAAAAAAAATATCTTTAAATTTTGTCTCAAAGCTTCAGAGCAGCAGTGTTTTTTCTATCCAGACTTTTTTTATGAACCAGCAGGAGTCCAGAGCTGCTTCCTGTGTTGTGTCTGTGTGCCGACAGAGAGACTGAAGGCAGTGATGTCACAGCGTCACTCGACTGTTTTTCATTCAGGGTGATGATGATGAATGAAGATAGATGTGTGTTTTTGTCCCCTGCCCACCTCCCCTCCCTCTCTCCCTCCCCCCTCCTCCTCCTCTCTCTCCACTTGTGCTGGAGGTTTGAAGAGCCTCTCCAGAGCTCTCAGACAGCGTCATGCAGCTTCACTGAGTTCACGGGAGGTTACTGGAAAACTGTACACGATCCAAACACAGCACAAACCACTGCGTTACTCACAACCTGTGTATGAATCTCCTCTTCTACAAGGGCTTTGCGTCACTGGGGACTATTTGGTGTCCGCTATTGGCTCACATCACATTTTTATTGGTACTTATTTTATTTTTTTTCTTTATTCCAGTCAAAAGACAGTCAGTGTGGAGCAGAAGGACAACAAATGAAAACATCTTACAGTCCAAACAGAAAGACAGTTAACTCTTTACCGCGATTCCCCACATTCACAAACTCAGAGCTTCGATTATTAGTCAATTAATTGAGAGTTATAAGTTAATTTGACAATCATTTTCTTGATTAATTGTCTATAAAATGTCAGAAAATAGTGAAAAATGTCTGCTATTAGAGCTGAAACGATTTGTCAATTAAATGCTTATTGATTGATAAAACAATCGATTCATTGTTTTGAGTCATTTTTTATTTGACGCCCAAATTACTTCCAGTTTCTGAAATGTGAATATTTTCTGATGTCTTTGTGGACTGTTGAGACATTTGAGGACGTTCCCCTGATCTTTGGGAGATAGTGATTGACATTCACAATTTTCGGACATTTTATAGATGAAACAACTGATCTATTGATTGTTAAAATAATCGACACATGGAACTGATAATGAAAATGCTCGTTACAACTTCTTTACATCCAAGGTGATGTCTTCAAATGTCTTGTTTTGTTCCAAAGAAATTCAGTTTATGATTTGAGAAGCTGAAACCAGCAAATGTTTATCATTTTTGCTTGAAAAAAATGACTAAAAAGATTGCTCGATTATCAAAATAGTTGCTGATTGACTCTGTCGATTGATTAATTGTTGCAGAATTAATGAAGAATAAATAAGGACGTGCAGTGAAACTTCCAAAGCAGGTGGAAGTGGAAACATTTCTTACAACTTTTACAGTTTTAAGATTAAAAACCTTAAAAATATTAGTATTCAATCTATACGACAATATGTGAAAAAGGAGAATAAGAACGTTGAAGTTTTAGAGTCGAGTTTACAACATCAGCAGCAGAGTCTGTATGAAAATATCACATTTTGTTCACTTTGTTCAAACTCCTGATGACATTTCATTCAAATAAATACATGAAATATGTTTTGGTAACTGGCGACTCACAAGTATCAGATTCAAATGATTTTCCCTCCTTCTGTCGTCCTCTTCATATAAACCACCAGAGACCAGCTGGACTTCCAAAACACGCTGTGGCGACTTCATCTTACATGATTTCTGGGTAGTGAAACTTGTTTTGAAAGTATTCAGCATATAAAGGAGGCAGTAGCTTGGCGTCGGTGCAGATCCCCGAGTCCAAAAAAAAAATACTGAGGGACGCTGGATCACTCTCACTCCAAATCTGTCTCTGCTTTTGCCAAGTGGCGCTGCGTCAGTGCAGAAAACCACAAGACATGTTCAGCTGTTTGTGTTTGTGAGGATCCTGCTCCGGGAGCTTAGACCCGCAGAGTCAGTGCCATCTTTTAAATCATTTCTTCCAGACAGGCCTTTATGTAATTTGTTTTTACAAGCTTTTGCAGTTGTGCTTGTACTGTTTAATACTCAGTTTTTGACCCGAGTCTCTATTTAATTCCTCTTTGGTCTTAATCTTGATGTTTTCTTTTCCACCGTAGAACATCTGACTCCTAAAATCATGAAGTTTTTTCAATTTATTATCTCAAATTTCCACTCTAATCTACAATAAACCTTCATCCTATGATGTTATTTGTCTGTTTTTGACCCTCAAGTTTCTTGATTTTGTAAAATAAGTGTAAAAATCTCAATACATTAACATGATTTCAACCTTTTTTTACTACAAATCAGCTTGTTTCAAGAATTTGTCGAGGGTCAGTCTCCTGAAAGAAGACAGAAGACACTGCATCAAGAACTTGCAAACAGAGAAAATATGACTTTCAGGAGTCAATAACTGACAAAAATGACTGGATAAGATTTGGGATTTTTGCTGTGCAAATATCTGAATATTATTTGTCTTTGTTGTCGTTTCTGAGTTCTTATATGTTTTATTTTTTCTGTCCCACAGGAGAGACTGGTATTATCAGTCCTACCACGTTTTGTAGTTTTGGAAATGATCAACGACATGACAAATGTAGAGGACGAACACCTCCAGCATCAGTTTCACAGAATCTACATCCACCGCTACGAGAATGTCAGGTGAGGCTGCAGCTTTGGTCGTAAATTTCAATTCAAGCTTCGGCGTGAAGTGTCTCACTCTGCAGTTACTTAAAGGATAAGCTGGTTTTCAATTTTTGTCTTTTTGTCAACAAATCTTATTTTCCCAGTCAAACCAGCCATCAACTGATCTACTAGCAAGTATTGTGTGTGTATCAAAGTCTGATATATCTTATTCCTCTGTGCCGTAGTACTCTGTTGTTGTACACAAACTATTAAAAACATTGTACTTCATCGTACATTGTAAAGAGCTTCAGTACAAAGTCCAGAGGTTGTTTATATGTAGCACAACAAGCTAGCGAAGCTGTTAATAGTAACTGTGTTCCTGCACATGCTCAGTAGCATCAGCATTACACAGAACTACTCTCCTGAGACTGAAAACATGATGCTGTTATTAGTCTTTGGAGCCATTTCTAAACAAACTAACGTGACCAAACTCTTCTTAATGAAGGAACATGTCACCCAGTGCAGAGGTGTGGCTCACTGACTGGCCCGAGCTACATCAAAGAATCCCTGTTACCTTACGTTCCCTCACGAGCCCTCAGATCTTCCTCTGCAGGCTTGCTTGAGATCCATAAGGCTACCCTAAAGAAAATTGGAGATGCAGCTTTCCTCAATTAAACTCTCCTTACCTAAAGACGTTAGAGAAGCAGTCTCTGTGGAAAGCTTTAAACAACACTTAAAAACATGACTTTCACACCATATCATATACTAAAACATTTTAATCCATTTTAAGGCATTTTTTATTCTTTTTCATGAATGATTATGTCTTTTACTTAAGATTTTTAGCTGTGTTTCCTCTCTTTTAATGTGATGCACTATCTCTCATTTTTCTTGTTTGCCTCCTTTTATTCTATGCATGTATTCCTGTTTAATGTTCTGAATTATTATTGTTATTATTATTGTTATTTTTTTCTCTTTTATCATTTGTTTTTTATCTTTTCAATGTGAAGCACTTTGAGCTGCATTTTGTACGAAAGGTGCTATACGAATAAAGTTTATTATTATTATTATTATTATTGTTATTATTATTATTATTATTATTATTATTATTATTATTGATACACACACAATGCTTGTTAGTAGATCAGTTCATTGCTGGTTTGGAAAATCTGACCAGTTTATTTCCTGCTTCTTTTGTTGTTGCAGTTTGGAAATGAAGGTGAATTTCAAATGATCACTTTTATTGTGCTGTATTTGGGTTTTCTCTCTTGTGTCCCACCTTTTGGATTGTGACAATACATCACTATATGGCCACAATAAAGTCTGTGAATAACATGTGCAGAGGTCTAATCAGATCAGCCTGTATAAGAGAAACACCTGTGTGAAGACGAGAATAAACATCCATTGTGAGAGGGTTTAGGAGTATATTTCTGCATATTTCAATGTTTCCCATACAGCTGTGCAAGTGTTTTCATTACCCTTAACAAAATTTGCATATGTAAACTCCAACTAAATCCTAATTCTAGCCCTAAATCTAATCTTTATTTCCTTCTCACCAAAACCTAACGTAATAATAAAGATAATAATAATCACAAAATTTGTGGCGAGATACAATCTACATTTCAGAGTTTATGTTATGAGACCATGTCGGCCATTCGGTGTCCAATAACACCCAATAAAATTTAGCCTCCCCTTTAACATCCAAGCCTGGTTTCTAGGAAATCTAATCTGGGTATTGTTAATGTTTGAGATTCAATTTCAGTCACTGTAGAACTTGATATACATCAGGTCTGATGCTGCTGTACTGTGAGTCTCATTATGTGTCAGGAAATCTTTCTGAGAGCTGCAGATATGTTTGTAATCGTTGATCTCTGAGAGTCACTTAAATATATTGGAATAAATCAGAGTTTGTGTCGTCACAAACTGATTAAGACTCTTTGGAAAGTAAATGTTCACAGATCTTAATGTCAGGTTGTACAGAAACAAACAGCACTTATATAATTACACTTAAGTTTAAATGCTCATTCAGTGTTTTTTCCATGTTTTTATTTTTCTTGGTAGTTGATTGGATGGTTTTAAAGAACTGACCTGGATATCAAAGTGACATTTCCGTATTTTATTCAGCATTCTTTTCGCAGATGTTAAAGGCTTCACAAACCTCTCCACGACGCTGTCGGCACAGGAGCTGGTGCGAATGTTGAATGAACTCTTTGCACGCTTCGACCGTCTTGCACATGTAAGTGACTTCACTTTTCATCCCAGATGTTTTTTAAAAAATATTTTTTTTCAGCCTGTAATGTTTCATCCAAAATGTAAGTTTGCAGCATCAAACACTCACTCAGGCCTTTTATATCATTCTATAGCTTCACATTAGTGCTCTATATGTATTCAAATCTGTAAATTCGTAATTCATACGTAATTTTGATCAAATTACGTATGTTTTAGCGTTAAAATGTCATTTTTCCAAGCCCTTCTAAAAACTTTTTCCCACGTGACCTGACATATGTTTCTGCATGAGGACGTTCCTGCGTATAAACTGATATAAACCCCCGAGCCCGGCTAGCCAGTATCCACAGAGACGGACTGAGCTCTCACTGTTGCTGCTGCTCTGCTAAACGTGCGAACAGACGCACACACACGGAGCAGTCACTGTTGCTGCTGCTCTGCTAAACGTGCGAACAGACGCACACACACGGAGCAGACACTGTTGCTGCTGCTCTGCTAAACGTGCTAACAGACACACACAGACGGAGCAGTCGCTGTTGCTGTTGCTCTGCTAAACGTGCTAACAGACACACACAGACAGAGCAGTCGCTGTTGCTGTTGCTCTGCTAAACGTGCTAACAGACACACACAGACGGAGCAGTCACTGTTGCTGCTGCTCTGCTAAATGTGCGAACAGATGCACACAGACGGAGCAGTCACTGTTGCTGCTGCTCTGCTAAACGTGCTAACAGACACACACAGACGGAGCAGTCACTGTTGCTGCTGCTCTGCTAAACGTGCTAACAGACACACACAGACGGAGCAGTCACTGTTGCTGCTGCTCTGCTAAATGTGCGAACAGATGCACACAGACGGAGCAGTCACTGTTGCTGCTGCTCAAAGTTTGAAAAATAAACTCTGAGCTCTCCTCCCACCAGTAAACGGCTCCGGATCAGAGCAGAATCCGGTGAGACTCACTTGTGTTATTCATCCTGAAGCTCCGGCTCTACTCCCGGGTTTCTCCTCCAGAGCTCTCAGCACTCAGCAGCTGTCTGTCTGTCCGCTCTGTTCGGTGCATTTCTAAACATCTCACACACTCAGACTCAGCGCTGCAACATTGCTCATAGAATATCCGGACATTTTTCATGCTCTTTTTTCAGGTTCTAACATAGAGCGAGTGAGTGTGTTAGGAAGACAGTAGAAAAAAGCTCTAAAAAGCTGCTGTACACTACCTGCTCAGCACCAAACAGACACAGTTAGCTGTAGACTAGCTGGTGAACATAGTGGAGCATTTAGCAGCTAAAGAGCCAGATATTTCTCTCAGGAGTTGGTAGAGAGCAAAAACAGAGCTAAAAGAGAGTGAATATTGGACTTACATTCACCAGGTGGACAGAAACACGACTCCAAATGAATGATAATGTTGCTATCACATTCACTACTTGTTTCTGCTGAAAACTAGTAGATAAAAAAAAGTCATTTAATGAAGGTTTAAGATCTCTTTCCTTAAAAGAAATCAAACTGTGGTGTCTAAGTGAGATGCTTTTTGAAGTAGAATCAAAACAGAGTGAATATCTGATTCAATATTCACTCTCAGACTGAATGTTTATCTGATATTAGATTGAAGAGCATCTCAGACAGTCACGCTCGGCCAGTCAGGATTTCACAGTGTGTTAATGCAGCGCCAGGATTTTATTTGCCAATTATTTTTCTTTGCACTCCAATTTTAGATAATTTTCCTCCTTTGTAAAGTTGAATAAATGAATGTCTTTGTTGCTGCTGTCAGCCGCTCAGTGGCGTCACTCGTTTTACTGGTCTGACTGGTGTGTTTTTGCAGGAGCACCATTGTCTACGAATAAAGATCCTGGGAGACTGTTACTACTGCGTGTCTGGTCTACCTGAGCCCAGACAGGACCACGCTCACTGCTGTGTGGAGATGGGCCTCAGCATGATCAAAACCATCAGGTACAGTCCTCTTACACAAGAGACCACCTGCCTCCCTTTACGTCAATCTGATTGTAATTTAACATGTGCGTCTCATGTCTGAATAAAGCACTCTGGTCACTTTTATAGGGCTGCAACTAACGATTATTTTTTATTATCTATTAATCTGTTGATTATTCTCTGGACCGCCATCTTGGAGCAGTTGCCTTTTGTGCCTCTGTCTCTTCATGTTAATCCCAGACTGACTCCATGATGTTGAGATCAGAGAGCATCTATTGCAGGACTCCTTGTTCTTCTTGCTGCTGAAGATTTTTAATTTAATGTATTTAAATAACTTTTTTAAGCAAACTGTTTCAACCACACTATTATAGCTATTCAGCACTGTCTCTCTCTATATATATATCTATATCTATATCTATATCTATATATATCTATATATATATATATATATATAACAAACCTGACTCTGACACCTTATATAATCAGACTCCTTGGTTGCTTTTCATTGGACGGCACTACAGAAGAGACATCTCTGAGGTTTTAATGGTGCAACCTGATTAGTAGTTATTAAGAATTCAGGAAAGTAGTGATGGATTTATGAACAGCTGCTGCAACACAGTCCTGACTTTTCATCTAGAAACATCATCAGGTTTGTCTGATACTTTAGTTTATGACCACATTTATGGAAAAGAATCTAAACATCTAAAGTGCCTAAAACTTTTGCACAGTACTGGAGCTGTAAGTAAAGTTTTGAGGCATTTGTATTTTACTTGAGTATTAAAGTTTTTGTCAGGAAGCGTGATTCAGGTTATTTGCTTTGCTTTTTTGGCTTGTATGCGATACCAAGAATTCATTTTTTTAAATGTAGTTATTATTTAGTTTGTGTTTTTTACCTTGAGGTATTGGATGACAGTGCTGTAATCTCCAAATGTCTTTTATCTCGTCCTCTCGCAGCGCTCGGTACAGCCGCTCTGTGATCTGAAAGCAGCTTCTCTGCAATATTTGCATTTGTTAAGAATCTGCCTGGTGGCTCCTCAGAATATCAGTAACAAATAACGCATGCAATTACAGTGTTCAACCATATCACACATCCATGCATCACTGGGAGGGAGAAAAAAAAAATGTTAGTGATGGTATCATATTTTTAAAATCATACAACAGTGTAAGCCCATAATTCATTGCACATAACTGACTCGTGTGATCTTCGGCTCGTGTTAGAAAGGAGGTATCAGGCAGAAATAAAGTCTCCACAGTGCGCAGTCAATCTGCAGATAGTCATGAAATGGCTCACAGACTCTGCAGTTTGTGCTTTTTTTTTAATGCCAGGGGCGTTTTTTCATTTCGATTATCTTCTTTGTCGCTGCAGCGTTTTGGCCCCGTAGCATTACTTTCAGCGTGACAGCGAGGGAGGAGAGGACTGATTTTTAGAGGAAAAAGAGGGATTAGTGATGGATAAGCTGTGAGATTTGTGCTGTATATTATTAAGTCAATATGGCGAGCTGCGTACAGACAACCACTGCTGCACTGCCACTCCTGTAAGCTAAAGAAAATATCTGATAAGCTCAAGAATTGTCCTTTTTTTTTTGCCAGCGACAGTTTTTACCTGCAGTTTACCTGTATGTACTCAACAGAATATGAGAAAGAAGTGATAACACAGGAGGAGACCTCTACTAGAAACAGCTGCTATCAGCTAAAAGACCTGGACAATACAACGATAGATTCAATCATCACTTGTTTTATATCAGAAGGGCTGTAGGGCTGCTGGTTGCAGAGGTGTTGTTCCACATGCTGTTGATAATGATTCTCTGTTTACATATTTGGTTGCTTCTGATTGGACAGCACTACAGAAGAGACATTTCTGAAGTTTTAATGGTGCAACCTGATTAGTAGTTATTAAGAATTTAGGAAACTAGCCCTAACCCTAACCCTAACTGGTGCAACACAGTCCTGACTTTTCATCTAGAAACATCATCAGGTCTTAAATTCTGGTTGTTCGACACTTTAGTTTATGACCACATACCTGCAAGTTTAATGCTAATTAGCATGTTAGAATGCTAACACACTTAAAGGGGACATATTACGCTTTTTGTGATTTTTTGTTATTTATATACTCGTATGATGTTGGATGATATATGGAAATGCTCCCTGCAAGTCAAAAGTCAGGGCTTCAACCTGCTGTAAACACATCATTTGTGGCAGTTTTTTCCACCTTGCGGACGAGCTGACATCAGCTTGGTTGCTAAGGTCGTTGCTAAGGTTTTTCCATGTGTTGTTCACGTTGTCCACTCTCATATTTCGGATTCCGGCTCAAACATGTACGGATGTATTTGAGAAGTTGACAATTCGAGTAAAAAAACGAGAAAAAGTAGCGAAATCCTGCTACTACAGTTTGTTTCATGGTCTGCTGAGGGGAAGCTTCCTGAAGCTGACCAATCAGAACAGAGTGGGCTCATCAGGGGGCGGGGCCTTAAAGAGACAGGAGCTAAAACTGTTTCAGACAGAGGCTGAACCGAGAGGCTGCATGAAGGGTCAGTATAAGATAAAATATAATAAATAAAGGGGATGGTATTTCAAAATATAATGTTAGAGTGTTTCCACGTACAGTTGTGCCAAAACCTGCTGCTGTTGACATCAGTTGTACAGTATTCTGTATGTTGCTGTATATATACGGCTGGACTACAAGAGTATAACAAATGTTTTTTGTCATCAATGACAAAACTGTTTTACTGTGATTGTCAGATTAGAAAGGAAATCTGCTGGATGCTTTACAGTTCAAAACCTTGGATTGTCGGCCCGTCCCCCCAGCTGGACCCCCCTGACCTTCTGAAAGAAACAAAATATGTCTATTCATGTTATTTATCTAATTTATGTGCACATGTTACCGTAAGTGAAAAGCTTTGTGAGTAAAAAGCCAGCAAGAGTAATTTATTAATGTAATCTGTGCAAAAATGGCCAGACGAGTCAACGACCCCAAATGTCTGAAATTAAGGCTGAAATAGCGAGTATTTGTCTTCCATTAAGGCGGAAAGGAGCGGGTCTGCGGTCGAGAGAGAGAGAGAGAGAGAGAGAGAGAGAGAGAGAGAGAGAGTGGGTGTGGGTCCTGTGTCCTGCTTGTACCTGCTGATCAAAGTGAAGGGGGTTAGCCCAGAAGTTCGCGACAATGGGTTAGCCTAGCCTGACCAGGCTCACTTAAGGTGGACTGACCTTTAAGGTGGACCAGCTGTTGTCATTGTAGTGACAATCTCAATCGCCACCCCCCCCTCCCTCCCTAACAGTAAGCAGTCAGCCAAGGGGAAACACTGTGGCAGATGGTGGAGGGAGTGAAATGGAATAATGGGAAATGTGGTCTTACTTTGAGGAAACTGCAGCAGTACCAGCTGTGTGAGACGGTGGCAATAAATCACACCAGGAATTTCTTAATTTAACTGAGAAAGCGGAAGGAGTTTTTAGATTAGAGCTTGTTAGCGTCAGGATGGTGAGACAGAGAGGAAGAAAGGTTGTAATAAGAGGAGGCGGGGTTTCTCTGTGTTGTCAGATTCCATCAAACTTCACCTGCATTGAATTGATCAGACTTACAGACTTATTCTGTTTGGATCTCAGAAACAAAATCAGATCTGTGAGTTGAGGGTTAAAACTGGATTTTTCTGTGCAGCTTGTGTGCTGACAGGAGAGTTTCCTGTCTCAAGATTGTGTTGTTGCTGAAATTAAAGGTCAGTAGCTGTGAATATTTCATATTTCCAAGTAAGTATTTGCCTCGGTGTTGTGGTGCATAATAGTCAAAAAGAAGCCCTAAATAATATAAAAAAGAAAGAAATCATTTACTATTAGAAAAATTATGTAAAATATATTCTAAGTGAAAAGAGCTGCTGCAGGATTAAGTTTTAAATGGAAGAAAATGAGATGAAATGTACAAAATATTGACCAGGAGTAAACAGTATATGAAATAATAATAATAATGTTAATGTAATGTGTCATGTTAGTTCAAAGATCACAGACGTGTGACACAGACATCTTATTATTACATGATATTATTTTTACTCTTGCGTAACACTTATTTGTGTTTATACATTCAGGCTACTTGGTGTCTTTGTGCAGATTTAATAACCCGCATTTATAACTGTTGATGTATTTTTTACTCTTGTGTACCTCATTTTTATTCCTTTGATGATAATAGTTGTGTTTGCAGGAGGAGAGATAATTACGTCTGTGCATAAAAACCTATTAAGCGCAGCTTTCTTCAGTGTAGTGCCTCGATTATTAACACAGCTGACACATCAGTGGGGCGACTGAGGCTCGGGTGGTAAAGCAGATAATCCACTGATCTCAGCTCCTGTTGTCCACATGTGGAAGTGTCCCTGGGCGAGACATGAACTCCGAGTTGCTTCTGATCGTCAGGCGAGCAGAAAAACATATTTTCCCATGTGTTGTTTGTCCACTCTCATATTTCAGATCAGATTTCAGCTTGTATGGATGTATTTGAGAAGCTGATGTTTCAGGTAAAGAACAAGAAAAAGTAATAAAATCCTACTACTATAGTATAAGTATAGACAGTAGGGGTGCCAGAATACAAATATGTTATTCAGCAAAGCAGAAATAGTGAGGATTTTAAGAATATTTGTTTCATACAAATATTTTAAAAATTAATTGTTTTCTGGAAAAAAAAACAAAAAAACAAGTCAAATACCAGCGTTTTCTAAAATTAAAAGTGTAATAAAAACAAAGCTGAGTGCAGAGAGCCCAGTATTTGTATTTGTATCTGTATTTGTTGAGGCAGCAAAATTATTTGTATTTGTCTTAAAAGTGGAAAGAGGCTTAAAAATCCTGTTTTTGTTTTTATTACGCTTTTAATTTTAGAAAATTATAGTGTTACAATAAGTGTCCATGAAGCTTGTGTCAGTAGCTCAGCTTTATCTCTGGGGAACACCCCCAACTCCAGGACTGATGTCCAAATAAGGAAATATGCGTCATGTAGCAGGTGGATGTGACTCCCCTCGTTGAGACGAGTAGAGGAGAGACACTGAGATAGTGATGTAACCGACCTGCACTCTGGTATTTGACATGGTTTATTTTTCTTCCTGAAAACAAATCATTTTTGAAATATTTATATGAAACAAATATTCGTAAAAAACCCCACTATTTGTGCTTTGCCAAATAGTGTATTTGTATTCGGGCACACCCCTACTGGAAATATGCAGAATCTTTAATTCTGAATGCTGAAAATGCTCATATATGCTATCATGACACTGTGGCAGTTTGTAAATGTTTCAGTAGAGAACTTCTGCTGTAGTCTTTGCTTGTACGGTGGCTGACTGAGCTTCAACAGGAGAATTGATGTCAACAGAAAAGGGAACGAATTCCCAAAGAAATGAAGATAAACTGTTTCGTCAAAGTATAACAGTTAAAAAGTCATCATCAGAGTTTGGTGTTGACCTCTGACCTCTACAGGGAACTGAGAAACTTCCCTGCAGAGTCAATAAAGTATCACACCGTCATCATCATCATCATCATGACTAACTGCAGTTAGTTTCCAGCCCCCTGGCCGTCACTACAGCAGCCGACTGACTTTAAGCACCTGTCACAAACTCCCAGGATGCCTTTCACCTCACATTCATCAGTGCCGTTATGAAGCATGAAATGAGTCCGGGAGGCAGGGACAGACGTGACATTCCTGTCCGCTCTTCACAGACTTTCATCTGTCTCAGTTTGTCCTGCTTTTTATTGTGTTCAGGGATAATAAAGTATGAAATGAGAAACAGATTTATTATGTAGTGTGAAAAGTCTGATGCTGTCTGAAAATGTTTTGTTTTTTTTTCTACTCGTGTTCGTGGGCGCGCTGATATGTGTGAAATGTATTTTCTTCATTTCCTGGTGGATTTATGAATAATGTTTGTCAGCGTTATCTCTGTTCTGTTTCACAAAAAGGTCAATTTCATGTATATTAATCTGCTGAATTAATGCTCACAGACACTGTGACCCTCCGCAATATTTCAGACAAAAAAAACGCTGAACATTTGACCTTCAAGTCAAGAGCACATAACTAAATATATATTACATTTTTAATAGATAAATGTGGTTAATTAAATATTTATTTTCACCTTCATCCATTATTACCTTTATCAATTTAAAGATTAATTTTAATTACAGATTATTATCCTGTGTTTTTGCATATGTTAAACTTTCTACTACTAACTTATTATGAGCAACCAATCATAATGAAGCTAGAGGTCAGGTGGGAGAGATCCTTTTTTTTTTATCTTAGTGTATTCCTGACTTGGCTTTATCTTTTCCTCTTCTTTCTTTCTTTCTTTCTTGCAGATACGTGAGATCACGTACGAAACACGACATCGACATGCGTATCGGGATCCACTCAGGCTCGGTGCTGTGTGGCGTGTTGGGACTCAGGAAGTGGCAGTTCGACGTCTGGTCCTGGGACGTGGACATCGCAAACAAGCTGGAGTCCGGCGGGATCCCGGGGTGAGTAAACCGAAAAGATTGAAGACTTTTTGCCTTTATTATATGTTTGGTATCGACAGATAGGAAACATTACGAAACAAACCAGTTATGTTGTGACTGTGGTTATGTGTCTTAGACCATTAGACCATCACTCCTCCTACTTTAATAGTTTTTTGTGTTTATTTTTTACAGTGTTATGTGGTGTTTTTTAGTTTGTTGTGAGTTTAAATCATATCTGAATCTTTTAATATATCATTTGTCTCTGCAGTCCAAACAAGAAACAATAAACTTCAGTATTATCATGTTTAATGAGATAATTTCTCCAAAATAGGAGTTTGAGATGGGCGTGGACATAAAAACAGTAACCAGATGTTTAAAGTGTGTTTTTGTCAAATTATTTCTATGTTTTTTCCTCTCATGTCCCTTTTTGTGCCTTGAGAGGCAGGAGGGTGGGATTACTTCTGAAACAGCTGGTTTTAAACATCCTGCCAGCCTCTGTTGATGAGCGACGCTGGATGTAACTCTGACCCGTAGTCTTTCCTGAACTCAGTTGCATAACGTGGTTTTTTTCTGAGACACATGCAGGCCGAAGGTCTCTGAATGTCTGAGGATGTAGAGTACAGTTTCATCTCATCCAACACTTCATATCAAGCTGCCGTACTGGACTTGACCTCCCAGTGTGCAAGATTTCATTCACACCTGCACATTTCGCTGATTGGTTTCTCCTCTCTGCAAATTCTAAGCAGGTTTTGAGTAGGTATTGTGTAAAGTAAAAATCTCAAAGATCTCCCTTTTGTTCTCTTTGGTGGCACCAATGATGATGAGCGGTAATCGTCCCAGAGATCTAAACAGTGTCACCTGTGTGATGTCAGACTGTAAAAAAAACAGTACGCCGCTTCATGCACAAGTGAGTTGAAGAGTGAAGTCTGTTGCGTTAGCTCCGCCTACCCTCTCTGGTGGACCAACCACTGCTGGGTGATGGAAGACGTGTCACTAACTGTGCACCGCTTGTGATTTTTCCAGTTCATAATACTCATAATAGTGCATATGCAATTCTCATTCATTTATTTAAATGAAAATCTTTACTTTAAGTTCTGTGTAACTGCATACAGGAAATAGAGGAGAGGCTTTGTATTATTTTTCACTCTCATACTGTATTTACATATAGCAACAGACAGCTATATTAATAAAACATTATTAATAAACATGCACAAATAAAAAGGGACAAACAAAAGACAATACAGAAGGTTCATGACCAAAATATTGTTTCATTGAACTGAAAGGCAGTGTAGCATCATCATCATCATCATCATCATCATCTTTAGGGCTTACAGGTTGGAGTGACATCGGGTCAAGACGAAGCCTTGAGGTCACGCTGTAATTCTTAATCTCTCCTCGAGACGTCAGTTGTCTGTGATGTTTTGGTGAAAGCAGAAACCTCTCTGATAAAGAGTATATCAGCATTTCCATGGTTACCGAGGTCAGAGGTGACTTCCCTAAACAACGCAGATGGGTGGACGACACGGTCAGACGCTCAAACCAAAACTGCTTAAATTACACGCAACGTGACTTAAACTGTCACGGGTAAAGTGTAGTCCCTTGTCTAGAAACTAGTGAACCAATCAGACTCATTTTTCATATTATGGGCTGATGAAGACTAGGACTCTGACCTTCATCGGAGCAGAACACTCCGGTGTTTACTGTTTTCAGTTCTCCACTTGGCCGAGTGCTTTCAATAAACATTTTCAGCATTAAGACATCAAAAGTCTCGTGTGCGCCTTTCTCCACTGCTGACCATCGCTCAAAATATCCACAACAATCATCATCATCATCGTTATCATTGAAATGTGGAAAATCATCTAGTAAATAGAACTGAATAAACTCCTCCACGCTATAGTGGCTCTTTATCAGTAACCTGTGGCTGCACGTACAGTTTACAATGTTTCATGTAATTTATTTATTTATTCTTGGTGATGTAACACGCTTCTTCTTCTTCTGTAGCTGCTGCTGACAGCTAGAAGTCAGCTGACTGTGCGGATCCATAAAACTTAAAGGAGTGAAACACCAGCAGACGCACAAACATAAAAAAGAGCTCTTGTTCCATATCGTGGCTTTTTAAATACATGTGATAAGACGTCACGCAGCACAGTTTAAATCTGTGTAATGACCTGCGACATCAGATATAGATAAATACATAATATAACGTGTAAAGATATTTAGATATGGATTTTCACCGTGCTGTGGAATCATATTAAGAAAATCTTTTTTTCTTTTTTCTTTCTTAGTTTCTTTGTTCATTAAAGCTCAATATTTTTAGATTAACGATGAATCAAATGACTCTGTTTAATGTGAAAAGAATTGCTCATGGTGATAAACCCACAGAGTATTTTCATCAACTCTGCAGCTCTACTGAGCTTTTTAGCTTCTTTTAGCTCTTAGTTTTGGTTTTACAGTGTTTACTATTTTGTTTTAGTCTCAACAACCTTGTTTCCAGCAGCAGTAATCAGCTGTTTTCATAGATTGGAACATCTAGCAGCTAAAGAGTCAGATATTTCTCTCAGGAGTGGGTGGAGACCAAACCAGAGCTAAAAAGAAAGTGAATATTTCATCTACAGCTCGTCAGCTTATCAGTGGAGTGTTTTCTGCCCTCTAGTGGCCAGAAAATTCAGTGCAGGTTTACAGTTTGTCAAATCTGTTATTCATTTGTTCCTTGTCCCACTTCTAGGCGGATCCACATCTCCAAAGCCGCGTTGGACTGTTTGAACGGCGACTACGAGGTGGAGGAGGGCCACGGGAAGGACCGCAACGACTTCCTCCGCCGCCACAACATCGAGACGTACCTGATCAAGCAGCCGGAGGAGAGTCTGCTCACCTTGCCGGAGGACATCATGAAGGAGGCGGCCAGCTCGGCGGACCGCCGGGCCAGCAGCACCACCTTCAACGAGGCATCCTGGAGCCCCGAGCTTCCCTTTGACAACATCGTGGGGAAGCAGAACGTAAGTCCCGCCGCTGCTTGAATGTCATGTCAGGTCGTGCACTTTACCACTGTGAAGGACGTCCATCTTAACAACAAACTTGAACTGAATTTGGGGGTTAAAAACATCAAATAATGAGAGCAGAAAGCAGCTTTGCATGTTTAAAAAAAGTTTTAAAGGGGAAACTATGATGCTGAAAGCAACTTACAAACTTTCAGTGTACTGAAACATGTGAATAATCTCAGCCTGTAGGCAGATTTCCTGCAGACATTTGTTCAAATTAAAGCCTCCTCGCTGCAGGATGAGGTGGTTAAGACGGGCGTTTTTTTTAAATTTATTTTTTGCAGTGCATGAGCTCTCAGTTGTATCGCCTGTTTGTTGGTTGTTTTGTCCTTTGTTATCCTGTGAATGAAGCTTTCTGCGGAGAGATTGTCTTACCATGGCAATGCGTCAGCCTGCCTGTTTGTGAGGATGACGAGCTTCTGATTGTGTGGCCCATTTAAACATCCTCTTCATCCTTCCTTCATCTGTCTGTTGTTCTCTTGTCTTCAACAAATCAGCCCCCATGGTGGCATTTTTGGGTTTTTTTTTTTTTTTTTTGTCTCAGATGGTTGATTTTGAAAAAAAAGCAGTGCGATGTTTGTTTTTATTGAAGCACAAAGTGTATTCTTTTATATTTATACTGATTTTACACACACGCAGTTAGTTGCACAAGTTTTGTAGGAACTGTGATGACATCCAGATTACATTTTCTGTCAACATAATGAGGAAATGTTAATTAGTGTATCTTGCAAGTCGCAAAAATGTTGATATTGAACGTATGAGTAAATAGTTCCCCGACATCCGTCCATCCATTTTCTTTACCTCTTATCCTCTAGAGGGTCGCGGGAGAGCTGGAGCTAATCTCAGCTGACATTGGGTTGGGGTGCAAACAGGTCGCCAGTCAGTCACAGGGCTAACGTAATTTACTAAGCTAACTTGCATGTGTTTGGTCTGTGGGAGGAAGCTGCAGGCACGGGGAGAACATGCAAACTCCACACAGACAACGTGGTATAGTAGTATAATTTGTTTTGCACCAAAATATCCAATCTTGCAGTACAATATCCCAATATTTTTATTGACATTTAAGTGAAACCGCCATCTTTCACTAATCTGAAGCAAAGTGCTTTTGTTGTGTAAACCTGAACACAGACGGGAGACTTTTTGGTTTTTTTTCCCCCGCCCACCTTATTTATCATTTATAATCAGTATATAAACAGTTAATTGATAGTTTATAACACACTATAATGTAGTCATAAGCAGATATGTGTTTATTAATGTATTTGCACCCATAAGTGGAGGCTGCAGTATGAACAGATAATAAATGACAATAAAATGACAATAACACGTCTTCATAGGAGAAGTTACAAATGCTGATAAATACTGTATATTAATAAACACTTAAATAGAGCTGATTGATTAGTTGACAGCTATTAGATTAATTGCCAACTATTTTGATTATTGATTAATTGTTTGGAGTCTTTTTTTTAAAGAAAAGAGTCCAAATTCTCTGATTCCAGCTTCTGAAATGTGAATAGTTGACAGTAAACTGAATATCTTTGAGTTGTGGACAAAACAAGACATTTGCAGACGTCATCTTGGGCTTTTGGAAACAGTGATGAACATTTTTCACCATTTCCTGACATATATGAACTAAACAACTAATTGATTAATAGAGAAAATAATCGTTAGTTGCAACCCTACACTTAAAATGTCCTCATGCGTGCCTATAAACTGCTTATAAATGCTAAATATTTAAAGGATTATCAAAATAGAGGCAATAGCTGCATAAAAAATGACACTTTGCGTGTTATTGCTGACAGAGTTGAGTGTGTGCAGCTTTATTTATTCACTTTCCTGGGATTCCTTCCAGAGAAGTGTTGTTCACCAGCCCGCCAGCCATGAAGCTTCATATTCAGGCCACATTTGCATCCCCAGATTGGTTCGAGGGGACGAGCTGCTGCGCCCTGCGCTGCTGGCGGACACCCAGCGCCACAACGACGCCGTCTGGCCAGGACTCAGTGTTCCTCCACCAGAACTAACCGGCAGCTTCTGTCAACCTGCTGCCGCCGCTCCTCCAGCCTGTTTAGCTTCATCAGGTCTCATCCGGAAACATTTCAGAACGGGGAGGGAGGTCAATTAGCTTCATATTTCATGTCATATCAGATATGTTGGCAGATTGTCTCAAAGACCTGGATGGAGATACTGGAGATGTTAATTTAGATGTGGCGCACGGTGCTGTATGTTCAAAGACTCAGAGAAGCAGCCTGTGGCCACTTTGAGGTTGGAAAGCATTTTCTTCCTGGTTTTATCTTTGTGACTTTGTACACAGTTATTCATCAATTCAGATTATAGTATTATAATCATATTTTCACACTATTATATTATTGTTATCTGGGAAATCAGTAGTCAGAGAAGAAGGTGTGAGGTTACAGATATACAACGTGAAGTTTCATGCATAATTTCTGTTGTTTTAATTATGAATATTTATAATTAAAATATAATATTATGATACTTAAGGTTATTGTATATTTTGAACATCAGAACTTTGCATCACATTTCAAATTCTTGATGAATTTGAATCTTTTTTTTCTTGATTAATCCTTTAACCCTACTTTTGGTGATGTTCAGACTAAACGTAAATGGTTTTTGATCGTTAGACTCTTGCAATGAGTTTGAATGTAAATTTTCCAAGGATTTTTTTCTTTGTTGGACTGCCAGAACCTTTATTTTACATTTAACATAGTTTTAAGGCTTCAGTCGTGCATTGGTGGAATGACAGGATTTTTTAATCACTACAATGGATGCAAAGAGTCTAATCTATCAATACACACTATATATTACAAGCTAGCAGCAGTCCATAGTGGTGGCATCCCGCAGGCAGAACAAATGACATTGGTGGAAGAAGTACTCCTTTAAGTAAAAGTACCAACACAGCAATGTAAAAATACTCCACTACAAGTAAAAGTCCTGCATGAGAAATCCTACAGTAAAAGTACATAAGTATTATGAGCTTGATGTAGTTAAAGTATTGCAGTAAAAGTACATAAGTATTATGAGCTTGATGTAGTTAAAGTATTGCAGTAAAAGTACATAAGTATTATGAGCTTGATGTAGTTAAAGTATTGCAGTAAAAGTACATAAGTATTATGAGCTTGATGTAGTTAAAGTATTGCAGTAAAAGTAGTGGTTTGGTCCCTCTGACTGATATATTATTATATATGACATCATTAGATTATTAATAGTGAAGCATCAGTGTTAGAGCAGCATGTTACTGTTGTAGCTGCTGGAGGTGGAGCTAGTTTACACTACTTTATATACAGTTAGCTAGTTTAGTCCAGTGGTTCCCAACCTAGGGGTGGGGCCCCTCCAAAGGGTCAGCAGATAAATCTGAGGGGTCGTGAGATGATTAATGGGAGAGGAAAGAAGAAAAAACAAAGTTCTGATACACAAATCTGTTTTCAGTTTTTGGACTTTTTCTCTAATCTTTGATTTTTGCTGAAATATTGGATCATTTGAACATTTATTGAAATGAAAGCATGTGAGAAGTTTAGAGGGAAAAATCACTATTTGGTGGAGCTGTTAACAACTCATAGACATGTGAAATGTGACCCCGACTACACACTGCTTTTTGTAAGACGTCAAAAGCCAAAAAGGTTGGAAACCACTGGTTTCATCTTTAACAATGTGTTGTATTTTAAAAGCTTGTTATATTATCCATTGTGTCAAATCTTCATCTGAAAAGTAACTAAAGCTGTCAAATAAATGTAGTGGAGTAGAAAGTACAATATTTCCCTCTGAAATGTAGTGGAGTGGAAGTATAAATACCTCAAAACTGTACTTAAGTACGATACTTTAGTAAATTTACTCATCCACTGACAATGGATGGTTAAATTACTGATACTCAATGAAAAATTAACATAATTTCCATAATTAAACAGAGAAATCTGAGCAGTTGATGCTCTCTTTAATCAATCCTTTCAACACTAATTATATTATTAATATATATACATATCATTATAATATGGTTCCACTGAAAGATGATACATTCATATTTTCAAGCCTTTATGCTCATAATTTTTGTCTTGACTTTCTCTGCTTGTGAAAAAATGTGCAAAGCCACAGTTTATTTGAATGTCCTGCAGCCTGAGCTCACAGTGAACTCTGCGTTACCTCTCGTGTACGTACGAGGACGTGTGCAGCTTCTGTCAGGAGCTTATAGCGTTCGATGTGACCGCGGCATGTTTGGATTCAGAGGAATGTTATTTCTGAAAAGTGCCACTTCTTTGTCTCTGGCACAATGAAAGCCTGTCAGTACAGTCATTTCAAAGAGTGGCTCTTTGCATATCAAAGGCTCCTCAGAGGAGTTTTGAAGTGTCTTTGTCTTTGTTGTCGCTGCTCTGAGCTGAACGTCTTTCTATCCGGTGGCTTTGTTGTCCGCCGGGTCCTCGTCATCCTCCCTTCCTGTTGGTCTGATTCAGTTTTCAGCATCACTAGATAGGGGGCAAGGTGTGTGTGTGTGACAATCAGACAGAGAGGAAAAATTGAGGCATGTGAGAAAAAATGTTATGCTCACTGAGGCGTCCAAATAGTACAATTTGATATTAAAGTGTGACTTCATGGTGTACAGTACAGTAATAAGTATCTCTTCATAGATATGTTGGTGTTGGTGTATATCAAGGTTATTCAAATACAAGTCTTAGAGGCCCACTTATACATTTCCACCACATCAAGGTCCAGAAAGGATGCATTACTTCATGATATTTCAGTACAAAAACTATAGAGCATGAACAGCATTTCTGTATTAATGTGAGAAGTGACTCTGTTGTGTCTCAAATCACATACTTCTGTTAGTACACTTTCATGTAGTACACTGTGTACACTATGTATTACTGGCATAATGCATGAATTTTGACAGGGTAGTGTTGTCTCAAATCAAACACGGCCGTTGTGCACTTATCGGAAATGACGATTGCAAATTAGCATCAGCTAGCATTAGCATTAGCTAGCGTTAGCATTAGCTAGCGTTAGCATTAGCTAGCATTAGCATTCGCGTTATTGTTCGCGCGACCAAATCATTACAGACTGCTAAATTAACCCAAAAAACATACTGATGGCTTATATCCAACAACAGTATAGAAGTGCTTATTGCTAAAAAACACATGTATAACTTACATTTGTATAATGTGCCATTTCCAGTTTGAAAAGTGGTCCCTCCCCTTCCGCTACGTAGCCAAGATGGCGACCATTGAGGGCAAGAAGTGTCCATAGTTCCACACTCAACTTTTTGACCGTTTTCAGTGCACCATCTGGGTACTCACAATGCACTGCATTTTCCCATACTTCTCAGTGTGAACGCACTTATGCACTCAAAATGTTAAGTGTAAATACAGAAGTATGTGATTTGAGACACAGCACAAGTCCTTACTTGAGCATAGAAAGGTGCTGTCAAAAGAATTTCTTCGTAATAACCTTTAAAACAATAGAGACCGGAGCCAAAGTATCAAAGTTTAACACAATTTATTTTCTTGTGCAAGAAGGAGCGTTTCACAGTGCAACACACAAGATGAGGTTACAAAGAAAAAGGCTCCTAATGGAGCACTTACAACAGGGTTTTATACAATATAAGTGGGCGTTTCAGTTCTTCCCCTAATCTATTAAGTATAGACTTTATAGATAACATCATGACTGTTTTCAGTTCTCCTGTTGAGGAGCCAACCTGCAAAACTGACCCCTAGATGTCATGTCTCGCCCTGTCTCCAACAATTTATGTTCTCTATCTGTCTTTTTTACAAATATAACACTGAACTTCCTTTAACCTTAGCTGATGAGTCTGCTGATGTTGCAGAGTTGCAGTCTAAGACAGGAACAATTCATCATGATTTGTGTAGAATAGTAACACACATACACAGTGTAATCTTAAAAACAGGTGCGATGGTCAGGTGGAGACACTGGTGTAAGTGTTCATTAGTCAGATCTTCACTGTGCTCAATGTTGAAAATGTTTGATTGTACATTTATTCTGCTGGAGTCTTGACTTCACACCTTCAGCTGGTTCAGTTTTGTGGCTCTTAACTCCATGTTTTTCTGATAGTTTTGTTCAAAACAGGAATGTTTGGTGTCGTAGCAGCGTTTTGCGTTCCCATTTCTTCACTATGGCTGCTGTTTCACTGTAAATCAAGCACAATGCTAGTTCCTTCTTTTCATACTGTTATTGCAATTAATTCATAATTCAGTACACCCACAAAAAGTCTGGTATGTTTACTAGGGGTGTGCCTGAATACAAATAGCAAGCAATACAAATGCAAAGCACAAATAGTGGGTCTTTTTTTTTTTTTTTTTTTTTTTTACAAATATTTGTTTCATACAAATATTTTAAAAATTATTTGTTTTCAGAAAGAAAAAAAAAACATGTTAAATACCAGCACGCAGGTCGGTTACATCGCTATCTTAGTGTCTCTCCTCTGCTCCGCTGTGACGTCTATCAGCAGGTCTCAACGAGGGGAGTCACATCCACCTGCTACATGACGCACATTTCCTAATTTGGGCATCACTCCCGAAGTTGGGGGTGTTCTCCAGAGATAAAGCTGAACTACTGACACAAGCTTCATTAACACTTACTGTAACACTTTAATTTTAAAATTTAAAGCGTAATAAAAACAAAAACAGGACTTTTAAGCCTCTTTCCACTTTTATTCAAATACAAATAATTTTGCTGCCTCAACAAATACAGATACAAATACAAATACTGGGTCCTCTGCACATCCCTAATATTTACACGTCCTTGCAATTATTTTTCATATTTTATACACCTGGTGATATAAACAGAAGAAAAAGAAAAAAAGAGAGAGATAATCATAATAATTTCATCCATATATGCATACTGTATATTTATACGTGCATACATACATTTAATACATGTATACAGTGTGTATCTACTCCTCCTGTGTGTACCGAGTGTGTCTATATGTTTATTATCTGCTTGTCCTTTTGTAAATTCTTCTGTTAGGCTGAGTTTATTAATTTCATAAGTTATTTGGAGGCCTCATATCTCATCCACTCAAACCAGCGTCTCTTCATTTCTTACTCTATATGTTATTCTCTCCATTTCTGAGATTTCCTGTTTCGTTTCTTTCCATCTTTGAACTGATGGACTTGATGATTGCAGCCAATTATTTTGCTTCAGGGCTGCGATTCTGAGTATTCTTTATAAGTAATGGTCTGTTTCCTGCATTATCTCTGGTGGTGATTTTCCAAGAATAATATATATCGGGTTAATTGTATTTTTCATATTGAGAATACTCATGATACTTGCTGTGACTGAATGCGGTGGTTTGCCTTTATCTCACCACATTTTCTCCAGCAGTCTGATTTCACTGATGTGTTAAAAAAAATAAAATGTACATTTGGAGTAATAAAAAATCAAATTCAAATTCAAATAAGCTTTATTGGCATGACAGATCAGAAATCCACATTTCCAAAGCAGTACAGAAAATTATAAACATTGACAGATGATTAATAATTACACAATAATATGTAAATATAAACAATAATATTAAATACAATATAATAAAAGGCATTTTTACAGATGTAAACATACAGAAACATTTACTACAGAGCTTATTTCTCTCAGATTATGACAAGATTTAATATATTTTGCATTTATTTTACTGCACATTGACTTTTCTCCCCACATAAAAAATCTTGAATATAACTTCCATGCAAATTCCCTCCAATATTTAGAATTTATTGTTTTTCTTTTTTCTTTTCTCTGCACACTTGTTTCCGTTCCTCTTTATTTCAGAAATCCATTTTTGTTGAATGCTGTTATTGGTGTACATATTGTTTGATGACCTTGTCATAATGGTCTTTCCTTGGGCAAAATGAACACATATTTCTCAGTCCAGTCATCCTTTAATGCTTATTTTTCACTGCCAACCTTTCTTTTTTTGTGTTTTGAAACGAGACATTTTACTTCATCAACACTTCCACAACAACCTTACTATCTGCAGCGACTCAGGTTGTGGTTAAATTGTTAGACTGAATTCAAACTAAATTTTGAAGCGAAAATTAACAGGAAGTAAAGTTTAAAGTCTTCAGAAAAAAATGGAAATTTGAACATCTAATTCCATGACAACTCTGCAAACTCCACCTGCTGAGGAAGATTGTATGATTTAACCAAGCGGCAACCTCCGGGTCTGAAAAATGAAGCCAATGCGGAAGTGCCAAAAACGGCAGTTCCTTGAATGGCCACTTGAGGCTCCAAAAGCAAGTCAGTCCCCATAGACCCCCATGTTAAAATGTCCAACTTTACAGCAGAAGTAAACATACAACAATAAACAAACAAAAAACGGTTTTGGTCTCTGTAGCTAATTTCTCCTTTCATGACAACTGTATGGGGGTGGAATTCTTTTATAACTGTTTAAATTTTATTAAGCTGTAAAGTTATGCATAATGAAGGACATGGCTGCTTTGAGTGACAAGTCCGCCAGCCGCTAGGTGGCTTGTTTCAGCCGTTGGACCTGCCTCTTTGCCCATTTTTGATTGGCTGGGAGTTAGGCAGCGTCACGCACTGCTCAAAACCGCTCTTCAGAAACCAATGGGTGACGTCACGATAACTACGTCCATATTTTTATACAGTTTATGGTGTCATAGTGCTCTTACTCCAATGGTGAAAACAATATAAGTGACTTAAGACATTGTAATATAATTTACATAGTTTATATCTCAGTCACACATTTTTAAGTTTCCCTCCATTCAAACATGTGTTTTTCTTCTTGTTCCTTCAGTTGGATGTTGCCTTAAATCTCAGTTTGACTCATGTACCTATGAGCGTTATTTGCTACGTCACAGTTAGTTTGGAGCCTGTTTTTTTATTAGATGTGTCCACTCAAGCTCAGAGACAACGCAGATTGTTGGAAATGTGAAAGATCTGAAGGGACATTGATGCTTTGTTGAATGTTCTCTCTGGTATAGAACTAGTGGAAGAAAATCCATAAATGTATTTGTGTTTTTTCAAACGATAATTTCTAACTGTGTCAGATTGTCAAGCTTCAGATTTCAGCCTGACTCATATAATAATAACGGGGAGACAGATTATGTTCAGGGGCTGGAAGACACCAGGGGGAAGCGTCATCATCGTCATGAATGGATTATTCAAATAGGGAAGGTGGTCTCGTTTGAGAAAATCTCATCTAGGAAGAGATATAGGGTGGATCAGTATGTGATCAGATGAGGTTTGAAATATATTAATGTACTGATCTGATGTGCTACGAGGAGGATTAGAATTCAGGACAATAAGTAGGACAGTGAAGGTAAATAAAAAATGATTGTATGTATGTTATATGGAGATTATTACAGTTTACATGCTGTCATTTACAATATAAACTTCCATTAATTACAAACAGCTGGTTGAAGATGCAGTAAAGAGTAATAAGAGAGCAGCAGCTGTGTCTTTCTGCTTTCTAGCCGATAACCATGAAAAACACTATTTGGTATCCGTGGCCAACCATTATCTTCCAAACATCCTATTTTTTTGCTGATAGCCATCAAATAAATGTCATCACATCCTGTTCGTCACTGTAATTACGGGAACTATCGCCCATCCGGGCTTGACTGTTGTCATCAGACCCAGAAGATTCATCCTCAGAAGGAACGTGTGAGTCCTTGATGATGAGCTCCAGCCCTGAAATCAGACTCCCCTACCGGCTGAGTGGCTCTGTCTTTACCTCTTTCATGCCTCACTGTATGCCTGCTGGCTCCCATGATGCACAGGCACTGTCACAGTACTTTCACCTCAAAGGAGGTTGTATGTTTTCCTTAGAGGACCCAGTCACTCTGTGTCTGCTCCGTGAAATCCAGGCCCCCAAAAAGAAATGGGTTCACTTTCCGATTTCTTTTTTTTTTGGTGTCAGTCACCCGAACTCATTCCACCTCCATATACCTGTTCACAAGATATTACATCAATTTATAGCTGGAAAATGATAAAAACCCTTGTGTTTAATATGGGTTTTCCACAAAAAAAAGTTAAATTACCTTCTTAAAATCTCCTAAAAATTACAACTACTCCTTCCCCTTTATTAAAAAACCCAGAATTTATGAATATTATACATTTCAAGATGTCTCCCACTTCACTGTAATGTCCATTCTCAGTGTTTCTGCACTGGAGGCTTCAAGTTTCCACATCACACTTGTATGTAAGCTGCATACTGGACCACGATTTTGCAGCAAAACCAGTTGCGATGTGACAAATCCTGCTCGTAGGTGTTAAACTGAGATTTTAAGCTGAAACTGCACATACATCATTCTGTAGAGAGAAAACAACAACATCCAGCTGAAGGAACAAGAAATTAAAAAAGGGTTTTTGAGTGGACTTTGGACTTTAAGAAAAAATAATTTGTTTTTTAAAGATCGTCCCTCCCAGACATGTCTTAAGACATACAAAAATACTCTGCTTGGCATAATAATAATAATAATGTGTAAAGTATAATTACCATGTTAAAATCCTTTAAATTACATATAGTCTTTCCGCATCTATAAATATGTAAATATATTTCATTTCAGAAGTTTAACTGCACTGTAAAGTCTATTCTCAGTGTTTGTGCGCTGGAGGCTTGAATACTGGACCACGTTTGGCTTCAAAACTAGTCGTGATGTCACAAATCCTGCTCATGCGGGCCCTTAAAAATCCGATTTTCAATGAGCTCAGAGAAACTTTCCACTTTGAGCAGATAAATGTGAAAACAGCCTTCTAGTGTCAAACTCTGCACATTGAAGCTCAAACATCCAACTGTAGGAATAAGAAGAAAAACACATTTTTGGGTGGAAGGGGGACTTTAAAACAATCAGCTTCCAAATATCCAGTATCTGTCAGGCTGTAATTACAAGTTAGCTGTTAGCCGAACAGCTGATGATGAAGCAGCTGATAACAACCAGTCTGCTCCATGTCTTACATTGCTGTTGTCATTGCAGCCTGGCTGGTGTAACATGAGCATGCTAACATCACTAGATGAAAGGTTGGGAAGTCATTAAGATTCATCGTCTGGGGATGTCTGTGCAAAAAAAATATTGTGCTTATCCATGCTGTAGATGTTGAGATATTTCACATCCTTCATTTGCCCTGAAGTCATGTTTGTGGTTTACATAACTGCGCGTTTGCAATCCTTTTGGAGGAGCATCGGTTCCAAACAAGTCATGCTGCAGAAAATGATCATTTCTGGCTGTAAAGTATCAGATAATCTGTCACACTACCAGACATGTGAGACATCCAGCACATAAAAAAAAAAAACCCTCTGACATCGCTGTATGTGTTCATATGGTTTGATCTTTCCGTCGCCCCCCCTCCCCTCTCCACCACCACCTCTACTTGCCCTTTTCCTGGCGTCCTATGTTGGCATTTTCAAACTACAAAACATACTCTGTTTTTCATATGTATCATACACATAACCCCATACTGCTGCCCCCCATACACCCGGCCGCTGCTCCAGGCAACATCACACTGACCCAGTATAAAGAAAAGAAATGTCAGAGATCGAAGGCCTTCAGGCTGTTTGCTTCTGTAGGGACGTGCACGCCAGAAACAATCATGGCGGCTTGGTTCATAATACTGGCAACTGTCCCCTTTGAGCCCTTGTGTCATAAGTGGACGGCTGAATATCTTATCGATGTTATAAAGAGGCCAATGAAGAATTAAAAACACCTTCTCACCCTCTGACGGGTCTGTCGTTACTGAAGCATGTGGAGTTTTTAATGTGGAAGTGGAGATTCAAGAGTAACACAATGACAGATTATCAGTGTGTATTACAATCAGTGTAATTATCTTATTGACACTGATATTTAATATTAATGTTTAATGAAATTAATTTAGAGCAGAACACATCGTCCCTGTTTAAACCTGGTATTAACATGCGTCCTGAGTGACCACATGTGATCGGATCTCACATCATTTCTGTTTTCAAAAACCAAATTTCGTTCGTTATTCATATAAAGCTGTATTCAACTTGTTTGATAACAGGATAAATATTCAGGATATATATAAATATTCCACGTCGGGAGAGAGAGAGCAGCTGTGTCTCACCATTCAGAGACACTGTGTGCATTTAAGCATAAGATACAACAGCATAACTTCATTGATTATTTAAATCTCCGACACGCTGACAGCAATGTTCTGTGTTCTTCTACACATCCAGTAGGTCAGATGTTGCACACATGCAGTCCAGGTTCATACAGTGAAACTATTCAAAGTAAAGCAGTCATGCTCCTGATAGATCCTGAGCTCCATCATGTCGAGCAGCACAGCAAAACTAAAAACTGTAGTTATCAACTTGACAGGACAGAGGAAACTATCCAGCAACGTTTCGCCTCTGAAATATTTTTTTAGACAGACAAGCGTAAAATTAATGGTTTAATTTCTATTCTAATTGTGGATTTGAAGATGGAAACTGGTTAGAGAAACAAGAAAAACAGCAAAAAACGGGAGGTGGATTACGTTTTTAATTCACATGAAAAACAAAATTATTATCAGACAAGTTGAACAGCTTTGGATGGAGGGTCCTGTGTCTAGTCTGCTGGAAAATAGAGGACGTCAGCTGAGTAGGCGGTCTTTCAATGCGGCCCAGGATGCATTGCGTTTACACTACTAAAAGAATGTGGCCACATGCGCCCATGGATGTATTATAAGAGCTGGATACCGGACTAAAAATGGCACCCATTCAGTCTTATAGGAATTGCTCGCTTCATACGCCAAAAAAAGTTTCCGCGTTGCATGGCCCACTGAATATGCGCAGTAGTGTTTCACCCCGCTGGCCCTGCCCGCGAGCTCCTGCTCGGCCCATAGACTTTACATTGTGATGACGTCACGGATTTTTAAATAGCTTTTCTCGGCTTGAGGAAATTTTACAAATATAAAACCTCCATGGATCAAAAGTTCATAATAGAAAGAGTCATAATTGACGTTGTTTGCAGTTCGAGGCGTCCTGTCAACAGTTTTACAGGCGTCTCTTTTACAATGGTGGTCTATGGGGAACAGGCTCAGATTTTTTGCTGCAATACCGCGAGTGGCCACTGGGAAAAATTGGCTGAGCGGTGGCGCCCTATCCAGCTCTTATTATACATCCATGCATGCGGCCCAGACCACCTCCGAATGTGGTCTGAGTGATCGGATCTCAATGCATCCTCAATGTGTCTTGTGTGTATTTAGAGCTTTCCACTTGTGATCGGATCACCTCAGACGGATGTTAATACCAGGTGTAAAGAGGGCCATTGACCCTTACGTAAATATAACTGAGTGCATCATGAGTGCTTTTACTTTTTGTAAACTGAGTAAATTTTGCAAGTAATACTTCTGTGATTTTACTAAAGCAAGATTTTGACTGTAAACTTGTAAAGGAGTATTTTTATACTGTAGTATTGTCACTTACACTCAGGTAAATCATCTCAAAACTTCTTCCACCACCGTATACAGCTTATACAACCCATGCTGCATTCACGCATGTTCATTATGTTAGTTTATTCTGCACATAAGTGAGCTGAGATCATTCAAAAATAAACTGATAATGAGGTCGACATGTCACCGCCATGAGGAGGCCCTAGAAACACACACAATTGAAGTGTTTGATGCTCTTCTGATTCCACAAAATGCCGTCCGATTGTCTTCACTATAATGAAAAGCTTGTGTGCTTTCTGTGGCGGCTCCATATATGTAAATCATTTTGACACGCAGGTTACGCCTTTTCATTCATATGCAACAGAGGTTTTGTTTTGAGTACGAGTTCAACTTCAGTGCAGCTCTTTCTCGCTTACGTTTATTGTGTGTCGAGAGCAAAAGTGTGCAGTTTATATTCGGTTTATACTTTGTTCTGGCAGAGGACAAGATATGAGGAAGACCTGAGTATTATATAGGTAGACAGACTCTTCCTGGTTCAATATTTGATAAATTCTTTGTTAATACTTGTTAATTTCCTCATATTATGAATTAATCTGACAATCGTGGATCTTTGGAAGAATTAACACCAAGTATGTTTTTCCCCTATTTCTATAGACTGGATCGTTTATTTAAGATTGTTCTATTTCTTCAGCAGTCTTTGACATTGCTTATATAACTGTAAATATAGTTACTGTACATGCTACATTTTAATTACTTAAGTTTACTTAAGTGTGCTCATTTATGTTGCCTATTAAGCTTTACAATATTAGATATGTTACAGTATATTTCTGCAGGAATATTTCCACTACATTAATTTGGACTTTTGCAGAATTACATTTATTATTTTATACGATTCACAGCACTTTATTATTTTATGTGTAACATTTAAATTGCCTGTTCATGTTCTCTTTACCGAGGTGTAACTTTGGTTCCTATGTGCCTTTGTTTTAGAGGGACATTTGTGAGTGTAACAGTGACAGAAACTGTAGTCCGCTTATTCCCCACAGCCCAGAGTGACTGCAGGACGCTAACTACCAAGAATTCAGGGTTACATTTACACATATGCTTTCCGCTATCATAAAAGTTTGCTCAAAACAAATATTGTGTACTGCTGGGAGGACTGAATAAGTCCTTTGACGGTTCGCGGCTTGCATGTCTTACATTTGAATATATGAGCTGTTTAAAAATATCTGAATATTTTTGCTGACATTAATAAATACGAGTTTCTTGACCAATAAACCTCCAAACTGCAGTCATTTTAAATCTGCAGGTAACTCTGATTTAGAGCTGCAACCATTAGTCGATCGCCAGAAAACTTATCTTAAAACTATTTTGATGAATCGTTTAAGTCATTTGAAGAATTGTCTGCTTTTCCTTCCATTATAGTAAATTAAATATTGTTGCTGTTGCTCAGACAAAACAAGACATTCAGTGTCTTCAGTCATTCTTCAGTGTTTTCTGATGTTTTATTCAACAGATGATTCATTTATGGTAAAGCCCTGAAAGTTTTAAAAAAAAGAAAAAAGAAAAAGAAAGATAATTATTAAGATTTGTTCGAGAGCATCAATTCGTTTCAAGTCTGAAAATGAACTTTTAATAATCTCAGTGTGATGGACTTAATTTGTGAATGTGTTGCGTTAAGTGAGACGAGGAGAGACATCTGATTGGTCGGAGACGTACTGAATGTCACACACACACACACACACACATTCCCATCATCACACATTTTTCCCTTAATCACTTTAATGGTTGCTGGCTCTATAGGCCTCAGACACTCCAAAGGGTAATTTGTCCAAAGTTGCCGTGCGGCGGCTTTAACTCACAGCTAATGGTGGAGAGCTAATGTCAACGGCTCTGAGAAAATGAGTTTGATCCTCGTGTATGACCTTTATCACTTTAACTTCAAGTGCTTCTCTTGAATGAATGTGTCGTTTCCTCCGACATGGGCGGAGATGAGTACAACACCACGACCCAACCAGTGTTTTTTAAAAAATGTTTTTTTTACCATCAGGTTTTAGACTTTGATTACCAGACTGATTACAGTCTTTTTTTTAGCAGCAAATTCTCCTCTTTGTGTTTCCTCAGACAGTGTTTCCCTGTTGAGCTGCAGGTGGAAGTATAGTAACAAAAAGAGGAACTTTGGCACTGAAAAGACTGTAACTTTGAAAGATATCTACTTGATTTGACTCTTTTGGAGCTTCATATTAGCTTCAGATCAACTTTTAAATACATTTTTGCACAGAAGGAGGACTGTCCTTTAAACAGTCTGTTGTCTTACAAGGGTATTTTAGAATAACTGGCAAAAGAATTAAATAACAAAGTATATAAAGAAAGATATAAGTGAGGAAAATAAATTGATACCACAAAGAATTACTTAAAAAAGAGTCTGTTGTTCTTACTGTGTGTAGGTGCACAGCTAAACCGCGAGATGAACACACTTCTAATAAAAGGTAAAGACAGAAGTTGGCAGCTTTAACAGCTTTAATTAGTATTTTAACAATTTTAATCTGCGTGTACGTTTGTTTTTGGAGAGGAGGAGACCTCTGCGGATAATTCGGCTCCCGGGAGAAACGTCTGGATCTAAAGTTATAAGAGAAATAAACCGAACAAGTGTTAGCAGCAGCTCGGCTAACAGCCCGTACCGGATGTCCGGTGGTCGCCGTACATCGTCGGAGAATTATTGATTTTTTTAGGTGGAACAGCTTTATTCAGTGTTTTTACCTGTAATCTCCGGGTCTGTTTGTTCTGGAGAGGAGGAGACCTCTGCGGGTAAAAACATCCTGAACCATTAACACTGGAGTAATCCTATCCCGGTGAAGCTGGTTATTTAACAACGAAGACAACAACTCCCATGATCCCTTGCTACTTCACACCGTCGTCACACTCCGTCTTTTGTTATTGTTTTGATTGAGACGCCTAGCGGCTGAAATTACATATTGTGCGTTTAAAGGGTTTTAAAAAGAGAATTTCAGAAGGTAACAAACAACTTTCAGGATATTTTTTGTTACAGAGAGAGAAGGAAGGCCAAGCAAGATGAGAAGTGATGAAGCGGAAAATTAAAAGCTGAGGAGACTCTTGTATCACTCAATTAGATTTTATAATATTGCATATTAACATCTTGCAAGCATGTCCTGTTTGAGGAAAAAATGTATTTAAGAGAGTTCAGTTTGAAAATGCTCAAACATTTTTGTTGGTTGAAAATCTGTTATGTTTTCAACCTGAGACCTTTAAAGATTTAAAATAGAATAAAATAAATGTTTGTAAAATGTTTCAATTTTGTGAATTTGTTGTACATCATTCATGACATTTTGCAGCTAAATGTGCTTTCTGTCCTCCATTTCATGCCTCATAATTTCAAATTGTCATCTGTTTTTGTATGTTTTCATTGCCAATCTTTCCACTTCCGATCACAGCAGCGGACAGAAATTACAGCTTTGTTATAATGTGTGCATAATTATATGCTTTGTCACCACTACCATCAGTGAAAAGTGAACGTGCTGCGATTGAATGAGAGATGCATGACTTGCCCTGAGCTGTTTTTTTGGTCTGATACAGTTGTTGCATTTTGGTCTTCCCTTTTCTACCTTTTTTTATTTTCCTTTATCTTCTTTTTCTTTTGTGTATGTAATGAACGTAACTGTGTGTCTGTTCTCTTTCATTTGTAACTTGAATGAAACAAAAAAAAAGGGGGACAAGCAGGTTCATTCTATGTGCATGTGCTTTCCCCCTAGACTCTGGCTGCCCTAACGAGAAATTCGATAAATCTGCTTCCAAACCATCTCGCACAAGCTTTGCATGTCCACTCTGGTCCTGAGGAAATTAACAAGCGAATAGAGAGCGCCATCGACTTACGGAGTGGCGATAAGTTGAGAAGAGAGCATATCAAGCCTTTCTCACTGATGTTTAAAGACTCCAGCCTGGAAGAGAAGGTAGCTGGGGTTTTAGACAGATAACTGTTTTCTTCTTTCTCTCTCCCTCCTCATATCTATTCTTAGATGAAGATTTTCAGAAGGAAAACAGTAACAATCAAGTTTTTTTTTTTTTTCTATCATGAGTAAGCTAAAGGCAATTGAGATACTGTTGGTATCGCAGAGAAAGAAGCGTGGTATTATTCACTGTATTTACATGAGTCACTTTAACACCAGACAAAACTTAATGGTATAACTGGGGGACGTTGGATAATCTATGGGAAAATAATAACTTATTTCTTTCTTTTTTCAATGAATTTCCTCCATTTGTCTTTCCAGTGTACGGAGTCTCAAGTGTGTCACCAGAATAATTGTAGACTTTCACACTTTTTATGAATAGTCAAATAATTAATTGAAATATTAGAAAAGTTTATTATAAATTGAACTTGTATTTCAAGAATGCAAAAAACATTATTTTGTCTTTAAATTATAAATTCTTAATTTAATTTTTAAAAAAGAATTACAAAATGAATTTTAAAAAGGCTTTGAAATTGTTTTTTTTTTTTTTTTTTTTTTTTTTTAAATTCAACTCACTCATTTGTCTGACTATCATACTCCATCTCACATTTCATTTGTTTCTTATAGTTTCCATTTTGTCATTTTATTTAAAAACTTTAAAAAAAAAGCAAAATGTAAGAGTTTTTTTTTTTTAAATAGATTTTGTAATAATTAAAATTTTTAATATCAGTTCCTCATTTAAAGAGAAATTAATTGAATTTTTAATTTGAATATCTAATTATCTTTACCATATTTATTTTTTATTAATTAAATCAACATTTAAACTAATATTTAATCAAGCAATTTATAGTAGTTTGACAAAATTCTTCTTCTTCTAGGTCTGTTTATTATATTTTTCCCAGAGCTTTCAGTTTCATCTCAAGTTCATCCGCTGAGGATGACCATGAGATGCAGTTGAAAGCTCTGAAAAAAGTTAAGATTATTTGAGGTTTAGACAGATGAAAAGTTAAGATCACTTGGTCAAACTACTAGACATTTCATATTTATAATTTATTAAATGTATTATTTGATTATAAAAAAACCTGTAAGAGTCCATTTTTCCTGGTGGCACATTTTAGACTCCATACTAGTTCACTGTAATTCACTGCATGAATAAACACGAAAGCCAAATTTATAACAGTAGATAGGTTCTAACATGTTTTTGGTGATTTACTGCAAGTATTGTGCTCAAACATTAAACCAACTTAACCCTGACTCATGTTTAATCCTGCAAATTTAGACAGTCGGTTCTGATTTTTGTATCGAACACTTTGAAATAGTCAGCGGGGCGAAACATTGATCTTTGGCAGAACGTCCTTCAGTTTACTCATGACCAAAAGTCCACGCAATGGACCTGTTTTTACACTCTTGTAGAAAAAGTTGACTCGTTCAACTTTTTTTTTTTCCTTTTACATTGCATTCACTAAAAGAATATATACATATATATATTATATATATCTGAGCTGTTTTCTCAAATGTATGACTTCCTTATCCCATAATTTTATTTTAGCATCTTGTAATGATCAGATATTTACCTTTTAATCATCATTTTTAGACAGACACCGTATATTACCAGAGTAATTTAAATAATTCCTGTTGGAAATTGTGTTGTTTCAGTCAAGTTACATCAATTTTAAAAGAAAACAAGATAAGGATATTCAAGGAGGTAGGTAAGAAATAGAAATATATCAGTCTGAATTTTTGGGGAAATGTGTCTAAAATACCGTACAAAATAAAAAGAATATTTCAATTTGATGGAATGGTGCAGCAAAAAATGAGCTGAGATAATAATCCATCATTATGACATGAAGAGTCATAACTATGAGATATGGAAGTCATAATAAGCAGAAAATGTCTTTGAATGTTCTTTTTCTTTTGGTGAATGCAATGTGCTCCTGTGGCTTTTTGTGCCCTCCTCCCCATATATTTAATTTTATGAATAAGCCTTTGACCTTTGAGTTGACCTTCATATCGGCCCCTTTTCCCACTCCACTTTTGTGTTTCCCACCGCCATCTTATCAGAACTTTTCAAGATCCCCCCCCCCCCCCCCCCCCCCCCCCCCCCTCTTTTTTTTTTGGTTGACCTCTTAACCTCTTCAGTAAATGTGCAGTGATTTGCTGTTGGCCTTCCTCATTTTTTTTTTTTTTTTTTTTTGCCAAAGTTGTGACGAAACGTGAAGTATATCCTCTTGCTAATTTCCCAGCACCCTTTGAGAAAGAGACAGAGCGAGGGCGGGGCAGCGGGGGTCACAGGGGTGTAAAAGTCTCAGACTGTGATGAGTCAGGCTGTTGGTCCAGACGGGTGACTCATCAGTTTAGAGCCTTACATCAGATGAAGGAGTTCTTCAGGAAATGTTAATGCCCTCGATCTAAACCACCAGACAGTTTCCTCCTTTTACGTCAATAAAACTGCAATGAGATCATGAAAATAACTCTCTGTAGTTCAACAAAAACTCACTTTTATGCAGTGGTGGAAGAAGTAATCCTTTATTTAAGGAAAAAATACCAATATAGCAATGTAAAATACTCCATTACAAGTAAAAGTCCTGCATAAAAAATCCTACTTAATTAAAATCCTACTTAATTAAATTAAAGTACATAAGTATTATGAGCTAGATGTAGTTAAAGTATTGCAGTAAAAGTACATAAGTATTATGAGCTTGATGTAGTTAAAGTATTGCAGTAAAAGTACATCAGTATTATGAGCTTGATGTAGTTAAAGTATTGCAGTAAAAGTAGTGGTTTGGTCCCTCTGACTGATATATTATTATATATGACATCATTAGATTATTAATAGTGAAGCATCAGTGTTAGAGCAGCATGTTACTGTTGTAGCTGCTGGAGGTGGAGCTAGTTTACACTACTTTATATACAGTTAGCTAGTTTAGTCCAGTGGTTCCCAACCTAGGGGTCGGGCCCCTCCAAAGGGTCAGCAGATAAATCTGAGGGGTGGTGAGATGATTAATGGGAGAGGAAAGAAGAAAAAACAAAGTTCTGATACACAAATCTGTTTTCAGTTTTTGGACTTTTTCTCTAATCTTTGATTTGTGGTGAAATATTGGATCATTTGAACATTTATTGAAATGAAACAACATGAGAAGTTTAGAGGGAAAAATCACTATTTGGTGAAACTGTTACAACTCATAGACATTTTATAGACATTAGTGCATTTTTGAGACCTGGAGCTGAGAGACAATTAGTTTAGCTTAGCAGAGGGAAAACAGCTAGGGTTTTCTCCACACTTAAAAAATAAGCCTACCAAGTGTCTTGTTATGTTCTGTCACTTTACTTCCTGTAGTGTTGTTGTTACAGTACATAACTCCCCCTAAAACCACACATTGTTATTTTTTATTTTACATTTCTGACTGTAGTTGTTAAATTAACAAGATATAGCCTGTTAATTAGTGAGTTTCTGAGGCATTAGTAGGTGAATTTTCAAGCTTTGGTTAGAGCTAAGCTAGCTGTTTTCCTCTGCTTCTAGTCTTTATGCTAAGCTAAGCCAATCGCCTCCCACCACCAGCTCTGTATGTTAACAAGAGACATGAGAGATGTATCAATTCTCTCATCTAACTCAGTAAGAAAGCAAATAAGCGTAATTTCCAAAAATGTTGAACAATTTCTTTAACATCTGGCCTGGGTCAACAGATGAAAATTAGCATTCTAGGCTAACTGTAGCTCATTTACAGTTTCCCTTTTTTCTGATTGATTGATTAGCATGGTCTCTTACAAATAAACTGATAATAGTATTAGTTGAATCACTACAGTGGGTCAATACTCTCATGTTTCTAAACCATCAAAATGAAATGTACTGATTATCAATGATGAAAATTCCCAAATTTGTAAATATGCAGCTTTTTGTACATTTGGTGAACAATCTCTATATTTTTCATTTCAGTTAGGATTACAATGACTTTTCTAAAACTAAGAGTACCTGATAAGCTGACATTTTAGAGATTTTTACCAGACAGGATCCATTTTTATCTCACACTGAGTGTAAATCTGAAACTGAAAGTAATCAGTAACTTCAGCTGTTAGATGAATATAGCAGAGTTAAAGTACTATACTAGTACTAGTAATATTTATCTCTGAGATGTAGTTGTGTAAAAAATAGAAAGTCTACCAAAGGTATCAGAACGGAATTTACTGGAAATACGTAGGCTATTTCCCGCCACTGCTTTTCTGACATTTTAATATGGTTGAGTTGTTAGCACTGGTGTGTCGATAAAACCTTTTGGAGGAAAATAAAGTTTATTTTCAAATATTTTTCAAATCAAGAGAATTCAAATTTCAGCTTTGCAGCTTCGTTTGTGTCTCTGACTCAGCTAACAGCTAACAGCTAACAGCTAGCGTTGTGCTTGTCAGCTTTGCACCTTCCCCAGGACCCCACCGACCCCAAAGCTAACCCACCGGCTCCTGTCTCTCTCTAACGCTTGTGGTTGAATCGTTGCATGCATCTGTGGAAAATGTCTTGGTGTGTTTGAGATGCAGTTTATTGTGTTCTCTGTTTGTCTGAAAATGTGTTTCTCCATCTTCCCCTCACCTTCTCTTCCTCTTTCTTTCTCTTCTTCTTCTTCTTCCCTTCATGGTGCAGTACTCCCAGATGAGGGACGAGGTGTTCAAGTCCAACCTGGTGTGCGCCTTCATTGTGCTAATCTTCATCACCACTATCCAAAGCCTGCTTCCCTCCGCCAGGTAAAAGAGAAAAAACAGCTCTAATGTACAAATAGATAACTGGAATATATTTACATAAATAAACAACCAAAGCCTTGCCCCAGGTTAGCTTCTGTTCCCCTCACTCACAGCTCTCAAAGTGGTGTCTTAAAGCAAGTTTCTTTCATCTGCATTTCTGAAATATTTTCAGTTGAAACATTTTCTATTCTTTACCAGATAAAACAATGGTAATTTTGTTCAGCTCATGAGTGTTAAGCGCCCTACAAATGTCTAAAGGTGTGCTCAGACTGACAGTATTTGCAAACAGTCAATATACCAATTGTGAAAACATTAGCTGTAGCTAACTAGCTACATACTTCAGTTCTTTCTATTGTTTTCCTCAAGTTTCACTCCTTTTCTTCTTATCTTTAAACATTCATAATGTCTTGTGATGAGCTTAAATGTTTTATTTAATTTCAAACATTTACGTGGATGCAACTTTGCCACTGTAGGTACCAAATTGGCAGTGAAGAGTAGTGATGATGTACTTCCTTGTGGTCTTGTGTAGCTAACGTTAGCTATGTTCATGGATGTATAAAGAGAACTGGATACAGGAAGAGCGTAGAAGAACCGCATGATTGAATTGTTTTATCCCCATTCAAGTTAGCCGGAGGGCTAAACCGGAAGTAGCCGACTCGGCCAGCGAAAGTCACTAGTGCGCATGCTCTATGGGCCACACAATGCAGAAGATCAAGGTACTTTCCTACCCGAAGTCGATTTCTTTTTGCTTCAAGTGCCACTGAGCAACTTTCATAGGAATGAACGGGGCCCTGCCTCCGATGCTGTATCCAGTTCTCTTTATACATCCATGGCTATGTTAGCTAACATTAGCTAACGTTAACTGGCTAACTAATGTAACTTAAGAATATTGTCCTAAAATGCCATGAGTTATTTGTTTGTGTAGAGTTAGTGCGTGTCTTGCTATGGAGAATTTATCAATTTTTTGGGTTCTAGCATGCATGCTACAGCTAAATGGTGCGCTGCCAAAACATTCCAGGTGGAACTCATGCTCTAGAGTTATTGTTACGCATGTCGGAGTAAGTGGATTATTAAATTGTTTTGACAGTTATTGTTTAGGTTGTAGTGTATTCTTTGCATGACTGCATGCACCGAACCGTAAGGTCCATACCTTGACGGTTCAGGGCGACTATGGTTCTAGGAGAGACTCTCAATGAGGATATTGTATTAAGAGACAGTTGGTGGGAGATTTGAATGCTGGCGACACAACTGAGGTTTCCTCTGTTAAGACAGGGCAAACTACTGGTTTGTCACAGTTTTGCAGCATTTTTGCCTTAATAAATTCCATGTGTGGGATGTACATGGAATTTGTTGTACTTTTTCTAATAAATAACGGAGCAGCCCATGTCCCAGACTGCAGCAGTATATTTATGCCCAGCACAGAATTAAATGAAGAATTTAAAAAATAAAAAAATTTTGTTTACAGATGGGTCATTGTCTACATTAAATATCTCAAATCTCACATCTATCTGGTATTGCATTATTAAAATATTTATACACACACTTTATGTCTCATGGTAGACGTTCTTGTTGAATGCTAATGATAATAATAATTTTCTTCTTTGTAAAATGACAAGATGTTCAGATGTTAGCAGTGGTAGCTCATTTTAGAATATGGGATTAAAAACCTGGAGACATTTTTCATTTTTAGGAAGACTTATGAAAGAAAAACACATTGTATGGCCAAGGTTAGTGGAACAGAGCTTTGTTTAAATTGTGGGAGATTGTAATTATGAGATCCATCTCTCAAATTTAGCATCTCTTAGTTATTGTATGTGCAAATATACAATAAAGATGTATACATGTTTATTATTTACATATGTAAATATATGAGGATTTAATGTGTTGGGAAGACCAGTCCTCACACACAGTATCCTCAGCCCATAGCTGATGTTATTATTTTGTCATTCATTGTGTTTCTGCAGGATGGTAACCATGGTGATCCAGTTCTCTGTCCTCATCGTCCTCCATTCCTGCCTAGTCCTCGTTACAACGGCGGAGGACTATAAGTGTCTGCCTCTGGTCCTGAGGAAAGCCTGCTGCTGGATTAACGAGACCTACGCGGCCCGAAACGTCATCATCTTCGTCTCAATTCTCATCAACTTCCTGGCTGCCATGATCAATATAGTGAGTTAAATATCCAGTTAGAAACTAAATGCACTGAATTGATGTTTACATGCAGACCTCGTCACTCCCCAAACTGATACACCCAGCAGAGATTGAGGGTGATGTAATCAGGTTTTCTGACATGACTTTGTTTCTGTTTTCCAAATACTAGATCTCCCACATAGTTGATCTTCTGACAATGCAAATAAAAATTGTACTTTTGCACTTAGGAAAGTTTTTAGGGACTTGGGTCCATTTTGCAGAGATCAGAGCTGGAACTTTTTTATTACTAGACAGTGAAGAAATTGTGTGCTCTTTATTAAATACCAAACAATGTGTGTTATATGATGTTATGCTACGCCACATTGCGTTACACTGCATTACGTTGCGCTGCATTGTGTTACATTGCATCATGTCATGTTGCATTACATTACATTATGCTGCATTATGTTTGCTGCATTGTTATACTGTATTGCATTACAGTGTATTGCATTGTGTTGCATTGTATTACGTCACATCGCATTACATTATGCTGCATTGTGTTATGTTGCATTGCATTACACTGCATTACGTTATGCTGCATTATGTTACACTGCATTGTGTTACATTGCATTATGTCATGTTGCATTACATTATGCTGCATTATGTTTGCTGCATTGTGTTATACTGCATTGCATTACTTTATATTGCATTGTGTTGCATTGTATTATGTTACATTGCATTACATTATGCTGCATTGTGTTATGCTGCTTTGCATTGCATTGTATTGCATTATGTTACATTGCATTGTGTTACGCTGCATTGTGTTATGCTGCATTGTCACGCTGCATTGTGTTATACTGCATTGCATTACATTGTATCGCAATTTGTTGCATTGCATTATATTACATTGCATTACATTATGCTGCATTGTGTTATGTCGCATTATGTTACACTGCATTGTGTTATACTGCATTGCATTACATTGTATTGCATTGTGTTGCATTGTATTATGTTACATTGCATTACATTATGCTGCATTGTGTTATGTCGCATTATGTTATGCTGCATTACATCATATTGCATTACATCACGCAACACTGCATTACGTTGTTTCATTATATTGTCGCCTTGTATATGTTGCATTTCATTATGCTGCATTATATATATATACATATATAACACATATATATAATATAATATAATGCATATATTATATTTTTAACTCACTATGTTGTCTTGGTATATAAACTAAATCTTAATAATAATGAAAAATCCACTTTGATTAAGAAATTGTGCTGATATAGAAATGCAGGAGTGAAGAGCTTCACCAAGATTTCTTGATGGTTAACTGGTTGTCAACAAATGGAAAGTTGAAAAGTTAGTACATTTCCCAGCACAACTTCCCTTCCCAACCCTGTTTGTGTAATTGGTTCCTACTAAAGATGAATATAAAGTTTTCATAATTTCCTAAAACAGATGTCCACTGAAACTTAACCCAAACAGGATGAAATTTGTCGGTGACTATTTTCAGCAGTGGATTAATAAACATTTTCTGCTCTAGTGAGTTTTTCTGGCAGGGAGACGGTGTGTGGGACTCAGTCAAAATAAACTACAGTGGGTGTGTTCATGGTAAAGAAGAAACGTGTCACCCAGTGCAAGAGTGTGGCTCATTATGGTGTATTTTTGACAATATTAAGCTTTATGGTAGAAGAATAAGATATATTTAGATACACAGAAAATATCTGTGGTGAAACACACATGCAAAACATTCCAATTAAATCCTTTGATTTCACCAAACCAGACCCGAAAGTAGTATCTAATCTAAAAAGTGTTGAACTCTTGCACACTGTCATTTTTTAAAGATCTATATTTTTGAGGGAACAATACAGTGAGTAGCAAGACATTAAATGAAAAAAAAACTTACATGTAAATTGGATATTGGCTGCAGCATTAGATGAGTTAATTCATATGTTTATTTCTCTGAAAGTGTTGATGCTGATGACTCCTTTAATATGAGGTCACAGTGTGCAAATGTGCAGCTTCCTGCTCAGAGCGTTGAATCTGTTTACCCACAATCAGCTGTGAATTTCTGACACAAACATCTTGAAAGATTAAAGGCTTGATGAAAAAAATGTATGAGGAGGGATTCTGGCTATTTTTACACTGAACCTGCATTTTTTTAAATACTGTACCACAACAATAACCCCCCTCCCCGTTGGTCTCTCATAGCTGTGGTGTGACTTCGACAAGTCCAGCACCTTCAGGAACCAGACGTACAACGAGTCGGCCCCCATCCCAGACATCTGCTTCTACCCAGAGGTACCAACTAAATGAGGTGTCTGAATTTTGCAGTCAGGTCCATCTGTTGTGTTTTTTTTTTCCACTTCTGCAACAGCGGCAAAATGATGAATTAAACATCCTCGACATCTGCTCACACCCAGAGGGAGGTCTCGCCTCAGACAGCGGCGACTGATGGAGCCATCAGAACGTCACGGAGAAAATATCCGTTATGTTATTTTGCTCACACAATACGCGGCTGACTGATGGACTCAATAAGGGAGTACGATTTTTATAGCTCCAGGCTTTGCTAGAGTCACGTATCGTTGCATTTATACATCTCAAACTTCCTCTTGAGGGTCAGTAAAGCTCGTATTTGTGCAAATAAGAGTTGTTTTTAGGTCCGTAAAGAACGGTTATTGACTTGTTTTAGTTTGGACAAAACCACACTGATGAATGGATATTAGATTAGACACACAAACTATGTAGCCTGGAGCAACTAGCCTCAAGCCTCTCCATTTTCAAACATGTCTAGACCAAATCTCATAAAAATCTCATTCCACTTTATATTCTGTAAAGCTGAGTAATGTTTTGGGAGTGTCGAGGAAGGTGATAAGAAGCAGACTTGTTGGATGACTAAAAAAGGCTTAAATCAGGAAAACTCAACATAGAACAAACCACACAGCAACACGGTCATCCCATCATGGCCGGGAAATTAATCGAAAATTAACCGAAACTGGCATTATGATTGTCCAACCGACCTAATTTTAGTCGTATCGATATGTTAGATAAAGTGTGCGGGATAGAAAGAGACGTAGTGAGGCTGCAGGCAGGCAGGTGAGCTGGACGTCAGCAGTAATAAACTGTAAATATAACAGAGAACCTTCAATATGAGCTTCAGTTTGTCAGGAAATAAATGAACCAGCTCTTTGACAACCGAGCAAAGTTTTACCAGCAGCTGAGTATGATGACAGTCTCGAAGCAGCAGCTTGTTTCAGATGCAGCAGGCTGTTAAACAAGTGTTTATTAGAAATAATGTCACTCTAAAAGAGTGTGAGTGTCAGTCCACTGTGAGGATGGAGAATCTTGTGCACAGGTGTATTTCATAAGATATTGTCTGATTAATTTTAACTGAGGTAAATGTGACAATTAATCCCCTCGGTCATCTTTCTGTGTTCCGTCTTTTCCTCCGTTAACAACCAAGAACTCTTCCAAGAACTATTTCTCTTGGGGTGTCTTAGTTTCGCATACATACAACAGGTCACTGAAAATGTCAATTTTATCAGTCAACATGCTCACACCCAGAGGGAAGTCTCGCCTCACACAGCGTTCTCCCCGTATATGCTTCCGATTGGAGAAATTGTCCGCAACCATGGTGTAGATATTCGTTGTTACGCAGATGACACCCAGTTATATTTATCTGTAGCACCAGACGATAAAGATGCCCTGATTCCCTTGATTGATTGCCTCGCTAGCGTTACACAGTGGATGAGTGGTAACCTCCTTAAATTAAATAAAGATAAAACAGAGGTTCTACAGAGAAAAGAACTTTCATGCAGACTTGGAAATCTGACTCTAAAGATTAAACCAGAAGTAAAAAACGTGGGCGTTATCCTTGACTCTGAATTGAAGTCATGTCTACAACATTACAAAGATTGCTTTTTATCATTTAAGAAACATCGCAAGAGTCAGACCCTACCTTACTTAGGAAGATGCTAAGAAACTCACTCATGGCTTTGTTTTTTCACGCTTAGATTATTGTAATGCACTTTATACTGATTTACCAAATAAAACCATTGATCGGCCGCAACTCATTCAAAACTCAGCAGCAAGAATTTTAACCAAAACTAGGAAAAGGGAACATTTTACACCAGTATTAGCATCATTGCACTGGCTACCTGTAACGTTGAGGATAGATTTTAAAGTTCTTTTACTTGTTTTTAAAGCCCAAAAAGGTCTCGAGCACCTTCATATCTCTCAGATCGCTTGTCAAAATATGTTCCAAACCGTTCGCTCAGGTCACTTAACGCTGGCTTGTGTAAGGTGCCACAAACAAAATGCAAAAAGTTATGGTGAGGCACCAAAGATCTGGAACAAACTCCCACCACATATTAGACAAGCATCCTCTGTTGATATTTTCAAGAAGCAGCTCAAAGCTTATTTTTATGGTCTCGCTTTTAATTAACTCAACCTTTCATTTGCCTTTTACTGTTATCTGCTGTTTTTTACTACCTGTTTTATCTTTATCTCACGATTTTATCTCTTTTTATCTTCTTACGTCTTTTAATCACTGTTTTTTATTGTTTATTGTATTTCTTTTTTCTCCTTTCTTTTAATATATTTAAATATCTGTTTGTTTGTCTGTACCTCTTTCTGCAAAGCACTTTGAGCTGCATTTTATGTTATGAAAGGTGCTATATAAATAAAGTTTATTATTATTATTGTTATTATTATTATTATCCCTCACCATATGCCAAGAAGTTAAGCACAAAAAAACAAAAAAACAAATACTAACAAAAACATTTTACTCAATACAACAAATCCCCCTGTACTTGGTCTAACCCAAGTACAGGGGGACGTTATTGATGATGTCAGCAAAAGCTTATAACAGGAAGTGATTGCCACCACCTTTTAACTCCTTAGAGAGGATGGTGAGTTTTATAAGTACGTAGAACAAAGAAACATAACATTTAACTCAAGAAAGTAAAGATTATATCAAAGTGCACACAGGACAATGGTGTTGATTTATCCACTGTATCACAAACCTGTTTATATAAAAGATGGTCCTAATGAAACTCACCACATCTTTCTTTTTGTTCTCCAGTATTTCGTGTTTACGGGGGTGTTGGCGATGGTGACGTGCGCCGTGTTTCTACGGTTGAACTCGGTGTTGAAGCTGGCCGTGCTGCTGGTGATGATCGCCATCTACTCGCTGCTTACCGAAGCTTTCTACACCTCGCTGTTTGTCCGCTACGACACCGTCCACCACAACACAGAGTGAGTGTGACAATGCTAACACACACAAAAAAAACACACAAATATCTACAGACAAATTTCATGACAACCAGAGGGAAATCATCCATTTCTGCTAGCTTTCTTGCTAGTTGAATTATTTAAAGCTTTGTCATCTTTTGGCACTGCTGTGACCATATCTGTTCTGCTCATGTTTCCTTCATCCAAATATGTTTTAACATCTGCAAGACTTCAAAAAAAATAAGGTTTTCATGTGACCCACACATATCAGATCAGTGTGTGCTTTGCTAAAAGGCGTTGGCTGACTGACTGGGAGTGAGAGATGCTTTGCTGAAACACACGTTGCGCAAAACACAACGTTAGAGATCTTTTATGTAAATATGAGAAGTTTAAGCGGGAAAGAAGACATCGCCTGCAATAGTCTCAAGCACTTGGATGTTGACTGCAGCTACAGACGTCACAAATAAGAAGGAATTACTGATTCCGACATGTAAAACCTTTAATGCTTTTAGTTCATTTTACTAAAGGACACGTGTTAAAGGAAGAGATTATTGCTCTTCATTTCCTCACCTCCGTCTTCAAAAACACATCAGGGAGCCATGTTGACCTTTTTTTTTTCTGGATATAAATGTTGCAAATGTGAGAAAACTCATCTTGTGGGCGTTCTCAGTGACAGTACAGTGACCTTTACAGTGACAATGTACGAAGGCATCCTGAGCATATAACCATGAAAGACTGTAAGAAGAGGTTTCCATACGAGCTCCATAGGGAACTGATGGGAGTCAGATTCATTTCTTGAAGGCCTTCTGGGAAATGAGAGAAAAGGTCACGATCGAAAGACCTCAAGAGAAAAACAACAATGATTTGTTTCATTTCCACTGCAAAAAGTTTCAGATCGGAGTCGTTTAGCCTAGTTTTTCTTTTTCTTTTTGTACAAATTGATGAAAGCTAAATAATTGCTGTTACTTCAGTTGTAAAGCAACATAAATTCAACACTGACAGCATGATCTAATCTTAACAAAACCTTCAAAACATGTGCATTGAAAGATGTTTTTTTAAGGTAAAAACATATGTTCACTGTCTGAGGAGGATTCAGATAAAGATGCTGCAGGACGGATGGTGAATTTGTGTGTTTAACTCATTAAAACATCAAAGACGGTGATCTGAGAGTGGCTCTCCACCCGAAATTTCAAAGTATCAAACACTGAACACATGAAGGCTTAAAAGAAAGCTGTGAAAAATGTTTAGTTTAATTCATGTGGCCAGTTTGAATTCATGTCATGTTCGTTATGCATAATGAAAAGTAGAAAAGAATTAAAAGTACTAGTGTGGTGCCTGCACAAAATGTGCCTGCGTGAAATTTCCCAAATCACCCCTGTGGGATAAATTGGTCTCAGTACATTTTATTGTAAAAAAACTCCAAACTATTTCTATTTTAATATAAAAAAACAGATAAAAATCAGTAAAAAAATATACAAAAATGAGGGTAAAATCAGATTTTAAACAGCCCCCAAAAGAACAGTGTAGTCTGATCATTTCTTGTTCTTTCCTGGCGTTTAAACAGCAGCTCCGTCTTGTTTTCTCACAATTTTTTTTTCTGTATTTTCCATTACCAGGAGCGTTTTCTATTGTCAGCGTTATAAGACGCAACTCACTGTCAGAAGCTCTGATCCTCTACACTGAAAACAAATTATCTCTGATTTTTTCACTTGTTTTTTTGGGGGGCTGCAGCTCTTAACCCTCCATAAAATGCCTGAAGCAGCATCTCTGCATCTCTCACTGAGCCGTTAATCCTCGAGATCCTGCAGGTTTTTTTTCCACAGTTTGAACTGAAAACGAAGGCTGATGGAGGTTTTTTTTTTTTTTTTTTAAACTTTAATTTGGATCCCGCTGCTCTAGAATGAACTGAGAAGATTAGTCAAGAAGTCTACTTTTAAAAAACACATCTAAAAACCTTCTCTTCATTATCTTGTGAATCATCAAGTTTTTTGCTTCATAATTAAGACATAAAATATAGATCACTGCTTACTGCCACTGAGTGTTTAGTTTATTTCAGACAGTGATGCACATTAATGAGCATTAAATGATGATTTTGTCTGTTTCAGCAGCATCTTCTCTTTATTTTCATCCTGACAGAAACTTCCTGGGAACCAAAGAGACGTCTTTGCTCCTAATGGCCATGTTCCTCCTCGCTGTGTTCTACCACGGCCAGCAGGTGAGACCACAGCAGGTGGCAGGGTTTCATTATAGAGGTGTGATATGAGTTCATTTTTGCGACACATTTTCCTTTAAAAAAAAAAAAAAAAAAAAAAAAGTACATTAAAACCACTTCTTTAAAGGATATTCCCTCTTTCCTGCATTTTTTTCCTCCATGTTATTCTACTTCCCATCACAACTGACTTTAAATGTCCCCGTCCAATCTAGACATCACAAATATAATTAACCAACGTGCAAAAGAGAAAAGGCAAAGAGGGCAACATCTCTCTCATAATCCCTCTGTAGTACAGAGAGCTCAAATGAAACCATAACATCCGTTTTCTGCTCCAGAAGTAAGAAAACATCATTTGAAATCCTACTGATATTTGTCAATCTGTAGGTGAAAATGCACATTAATCAACACTGACATGTGAACAACATCAGTGTCAATGTGTCAGGGATATTTCAACAGCTAATTTACAATCCTACAGGTGCAACAAGAAAGCGATAAGTGCATAAAACGCTTCATACATAGCAGAGTTGCAATACCGGCCTTTGTTTATTTGTGACCTTTAACCGACAGCATTTCCCATAAGCCACAGATGTGACAGATGCGCTGAGACCTTGGGCAAGTCAAGGGGTTGTTGTTAGTTCAGACATGTCTGTAATAACAGCGGGGCAGAGAGGACAGAAAGGTGTGGGAGTTTTTAGACAGCAGAGATTTCAGATAATAATTAAATCAGAAGTTTGTGTTTGTGAGTTTTATGGATATGGAGGAAACCAAGTTACAATGACGTTTTTTTATGTTAAAAACAGTTTCTTTAGTAAAGTCACAAAGGTTTCAATTTCTGATAGCAAGTGCTGTAGTGGAGCCGATTTATCTTAGAATATAGAAAGTAAACTCTTTGAACATGTTTTCAGACAGATGAAAGAAATGCTGAATGAGACATTGCATTGAGTTACAGATAGTTGGAAATAAGGAAGTGACATCATGACTTTATATACAGCTACAGCCCTCAAGGTGCAGTTACATGTTGTTTTTCCTTCTACACTCTGAAACGCTTCTGAAAAAGGACACGTTTCTGATGCTGGTAGTAAATAAATATCAGCGATAACATGCTAAAAATGCTGATGAAACACACTAAAATAATATTTCCAAACACAGTTCAGCAGTGTTTCTATTGGCTTTGATTTGTCCGTCAGAAGAGCTTCAATAGAAGTGAATGGAAAACAAATATTAGCTGAATGTAAACATCAAATGACCGCACCTTACAGACAGTTTATATTCAGATAGAACCTACAACTACAAAGACAACACCACAAACACATGTGGCTAAAAAATATATAAAAAGACATTTCAGAAAAAGATAAATTTGATAAAATAAAGAGCAATTAAAATGTGACAAAGACACTGCAGAGGTTAAACTATAAAAGATTCACTGCTATATAAAGCTATTTCCCATCATTTCTAATCATATAGAGCTCAGCCTCACTGGTGTTGTTTGTTTGGAGGACCTACATGTAACTGTTCTGCTGCAGCTCATCACTGTCTTTAAAACAAGTCCAACATGGTGCCATTTGTTTTGATATTTTTGTTTTTGATGGCCAAAAGAACGCAGTAGTTAGTTTTCTCTGTTGGTGTGAAAATGTAGAATGTTTCTTTTAAAAGGGAATAACAAGAGAACAACAGCGCAGCAGCGCAACCATGAACGCTGCATCACTCTTGTTGCTACGCAGCCGTCTAATTAGTGTTAGCAGCTAACCTGAAGTAAAAATAACAAGAGAAGAAGATAAACAGACGAGACAGACAAACAGCTGTAGTCCTGATGCTGCTGAAACCAGACAATGATGATGGTGATGATGATTCCAGCTCTATAAAAATTACCATCACTCACTGGAAAAATGCTTATCATTCATCTTGCTGCTGCTGTATTTTTCCCTGTTTCGGATGGACAGTAATTCACAACATGGGACACTGATGAAAACAAGAAAAATGTGGCTGAAAATGTTACGTTACATAACAATTAACATCAAATAGAATATAGTAGAAAATAGTTTTACTGTAACATACAAGTGAGTCATTTAATTTTAGTTACCATTTTGGCTTTTTAACCTTTATTGATAGCAAACAGTTGATACAGACAGAAACCTCACAGTTTCCACTGCAAGAATCAAACCAGTGACGTTTCAATTATGTGAGTTGAGGACTTTATCGGATCTCCAAAATTATTACAATTAAATTAAACGTATGATCCAAAATTCACGGCAATCCATCCGATAGTTGTTGAGACATTTCCCTCAAAACTGTAAATGTCAACGTCATGCTGGTGTCAGAGGAAAAGTCAGAGGGAGTCATCCTCTGAGGAACATGAATATATGTACAAAATTTGGTGTGAATTCATCCAGTGTTTGTGGATATATTTAAGTCTTTACTTGAGGAATGAACAGACCAATGGACATTTAGTTAGTGCAGCTAAAAATGCCTATTTCCTACTGTAGAAATAGTTCCAATTAAAACTGTCAATAATGAATTCTCTGGATAATCCAGAGTGATGGGAAACAGTTTCTGTGAAAAATGTAATTATAATTTTTAAGTTCTGTTCATTTTAGTTGTATTGGGGTGCAGGAAAATATCTCAGAGACAGATATCTCAAAATCTGGACCAATAAAACCAAAAACTATAATGGCTATATAACATGGATATTGGTTCCCAGCATGGGGATTGGGCCCCTCAAGGGATTGTACAATAAATGTGAAGTGTCACAACATGTAAAAGGAAGATTTTTGTTTCTAATACATGCATTTTTCTTGTGAGACACTGGATAATTTTACCTCCACTTGCCTCTAAAATATATTCAAATGAAAGCTAAGAGAAAATAAAAGCACTCTCTGGGTGACTAATTTGGGTGAACCAGCCCTTTAATTCCTATCAGGAGCATTGCATCCATAATACCACGGGAAAAAGCAACACTCAGGTGTTATTGTGTGATAAACAAAGACACACAGAAACAAAACCTCTTCATTTACACGATACATTATAAAAAAGCCATTTTTTATAAAGATGCAGTCAGAGTCAGCAGCCCGGAGGAAACTGGTATCACCGCGTTGCTTTCAAAGCTCTCGCTATGGCAACCTTTGATCATGTAGTTCAGCGGCTTGGCGTCGGTCAGAGATGGAGGGGAGACGGCTGTAATTGAAGGTCCTTTGTAGCCCTGTGAAAGTAGAAAGCAGCCGCATTTGAAGTCATCCAGTGGCATATTGATTTTCCCCCGGGTCAATCCTACCACTTGTTTGGCAGAGAGCAGAGACAATGACAGCTCGCAGTGAGGCAGGCGTGTAACACTCACACTCACTGAAAAAGCTGTTTGTGTGAGAGATGCATCAAGCCAAGAGAAAAGAGATCATATAAAAGAGACTGTTTATTCTAAGCAGGAGGGTCAGTGTTTAAAATGTGATCCATCTATCGGTTAAACTGGACTGGTGACGGATGCAAGAAAAAAACCTTTTGTGTTTTTATTCTGGTTATTTTTCATGCTCAGGCTCACAGAAGGTTTATTATAGAAATTAAAGCTGCTATAATTGATATTTTTCATAATAATAATGAGACTCTGCGGCTCTGCTCGGATTTACGGGGCTTTACAACGATTTTCTGCTCATTGTTTAGCCAACAAGTCGTCCAAATTAAACAAGCAAATACGTGGTTTGACCTTGTGACTCCAAAACGTCAAACAGGAGCGTTTTCTAATCTGTGCTTTGCATAATTTACACATCACTGTTAAAAAATAATGATGTTTCATGATGTGATAACGCTGTGGTTAAAGTCTGGTTAGGGTTAGGGTTAGGGTTAGGGTTAGGGTTAGGGATCATGGTTAGGGTTAGGGATCATGGTTAGGGCTAGGGATCATGGTTAGGGTTAGGGTTAGTGTTAGGGATCATGTTTAGGGTTAGGGTTAGGGGTCATGGTTAGGGTTAGGGATCATGGTTAGGGTTAGGTTTAGTGTTAGGGATCATGGTTAGGGTTAGGGATCGTGGTTAGGGTTAGGGTTAGGATTAGGGTTATGGATCATGGTTAGGGTTAGGGATCATGGTTAGGGTTAGGGTTAGGGATCATGGTTAGGGTTAGGGTTAGTGTTAGGGATCATGGTTAGGGTTAGGGTTAGTGTTAGGGATCATGGTTAGGGTTAGGGTTAGGGATCGTGGTTAGGGTTAGGGATCATGGTTTGGATTAGGGTTATGGATTAGGGTTAGGGTTCGGGATCATGGTTTGGATTAGGGTTGTGGATCAGGGTTAGGGTTAGGGATCATGGTTTGGGTTAGGGTTAGGATTAGGGATCATGGTTAGGGTTAGGGTTAGGGATCATGGTTAGGGTTAGGGTGAGGGATCATGGTTAGGGTTAGGGATCATGGTTAGGGTTAGGGTTAGGGATCATGGTTAGGGTTAGGGTTAGGATCATGGTTAGGTTAAGGATCATGGTTAGGGTTAGGGTTAGGGTTAGATCATGGTTTGAGATCATGGTTTGGGTTAAAATTATCACTTTGTTAAATTTAGAGAAACATGTGGTGTGGTATTCTGGTTATTTTTCATGCTCAGGCTCACAGAAGGTTTATTATGGAAATTAAAGCTGCTATTATTGATATTTTTCATAATGATAATGAGACTCTGCGGCTCTGCTCGGATTTACGGGGCTTTACAGCGATTTTCTGCTCATTGTTTAGCCAACAAGTCGTCCAAATTAAACAAGCAAATACGTGGCTTGACCATGTGACTCCAAAATGTTAAACAGAGTTAGGAGTTAGGGTTCGGGTTAGGGATCATGGTTAGGGTTAGGGTTAGGATTAGGGTTAGGGATCATGGTTTGGATTAGGGTTAGGGATCATGGTTAAAGTTAGGGTTATGGGATCATGGTTTGGATTAGGGTTAGGGATCATGGTTAAGGTTAGGGTTATGGGATCATGGTTTAGATTAGGGTTAGGGATCAGGGTTAGGGTTAGGTTTAGGGATCATGGTTTGGATTAGGGTTATGGATCATGGTTAGGGTTAGGGATCATGGTTTGGATTAGGGTTAGGGATCATGGTTAGGGTTAGGATTAGGGTTAGGGATCATGGTTTGGATTAGGGTTAGGGATCATGGTTAAAATTAGGGTTATGGGATCATGGTTTGGATTAGGGTTAGGGATCATGGTTAAGGTTAGGGTTATGGGATCATGGTTTAGATTAGGGTTAGGGATCAGGGTTAGGGTTAGGTTTAGGGATCATGGTTTGGATTAGGGTTATGGATCATGGTTAGGGTTAGGGATCATGGTTTGGATTAGGGTTAGGGATCATGGTTAAGGTTAGGGTTATGGGACCATGGTTTGGATTAGGGTTATGGATCATGGTTAGGGTTAGGGATCATGGTTAGGGTTAGGGATCATGGTTTGGGTTAGGGTTAGGGATCATGGTTAGGATTAGGGTTATGGATCATGGTTAGGGTTAGGGATCATGGTTAGGGTTAGGGTTAGGAACATGGTTAGGGTTAGGGATCATGGTTAGGGTTAGAGATCATGGTTAGGGATCATGGGTTAGGGTTAGGGATCATGGTTAGGGTTAGGGGTTAGGGTTAGGGTTAGGGATCATGGTTAGGGTTAGGGGTTAGGGTTAGGGTTAGGGATCATGGTTAGGGTTAGGGGTTAGGGTTAGGGATCATGGTTAGGGTTAGGGTTAGGGTTATAAAAAACTGTCCCGTTTCGTGGTTGGAACCAGGAAAAGGAGTCCACTGTTGGGTTAAAGCTCTTCTGAATGAGGAAAACTGTCCACATATATATATCTGATGTCATCTGAACTGCACCACTGCTCCGCCTCACTGTTACTACGGCCGCTAGAAGGCATCTGTCACACAAATGTAACTATTTCAATCAGGAGAGACTCAATTCTATGAAGAAAATGATGTTTATTTGAACAGCATGAGAGATGAAGTGGAAAAGTCTTACAGCGAATAGACTCCATCCCATCATGATTTCACCGGATATGAAAGGGGAAGGATGGAGCTTGGACACTGGTGGTGGTGGTGGTGATAAATGGCGTGGATCTCGGTGGTGTAGGTTGCTGCTTCTGAAGTACATCATGGAGAAGGCGAGATGGTTATAGGGGATGAAGAGGAGACGCTGAGGAGGTGGATGGGGTGGAGGAGGGTCGCGATGATTGCTCTGAAATGACAAGCTGACAGCGGGGCATTGATGAAGCATTGATCTGTCAGACCAGCATAGAACAAAAACAACATCAGCCACAGCCACTCTTCATTACGCGGTGAACTATAGCTTCCTGTAATCGACTCACAAATCTCCCGTTTTTTGGAAAGGCAGCAGAGATCCAACAGAGACATGAAATGATGAAGTATAACAGGAGCAATATATCACCCTACTAAACACTGCGATAATGAAGCAGCTTCATCGTTTTCTCTCTGGAAACTGGAGAGCGAGTCCTTGTTTTTCAAGGCTTTATAGCTGAAACTCACAGCATTGTTGAGAAAACGTGTGAACACAGAGGGTGTAAATACATTAGTTAGCGGTTCATTCAGACGAGACCTTTAAGTGATTTTATTGTGTTGTGAAGAAGAGCCTATTAGAGCAGAAAGATGGAGGACTAGTCTTTCACTCTTTTATTCTTCTTCACGGCCGCTTTCATCACAAGAATCTCATTCAGAGCTCGTTCAATGTGACTGTTATGTATAATCTCCTCACAATAACCCAGAAAAACATTTGCACACGTTTTTTCCTTTTTACATTTCAATTTCAGCTCACAGGGAGGGGAAACTCCTCTCTTTAACTCTATTATTGTGCATTTAAAGATTAGTAATTTTGACACTTTCATATGTTTTAGGGTGCGGAGGAAACCAAGCCCAAAGTACTTTTACATAATAAACGAACAGCGGCAGAACACAGAAACCAGATTAGGTTGTTCTTCATGAACGCTGCTTCCTGTCAGAGCTGTAATTACATTATCAAGCACAGTCTACATGAAGCACTTTATTATAAAGCTGCAGACAAGGCTCTGATTTTGAAATGATTAGGATTTCTCCCTCTGTGACGCCCCCCACTTTACTGTTAAAGCATCTTAAGATCAATAGTTGTGGTCGTTATCTAATGGTGCCGGTGATTGAAGAGTATTAACACCACAGCGTGAATGTAAATAGGTCATTTTTCAGACTCCAAAACAACTCGTACATTACAAAAACCAGCTCATATGAGTGTTTTGGCAGGTTTCAGCGACTGAGAGGCTGTTTACACTTGGATTTAAAATGCGTTTTGGTGATCTGAACACAAGCGAGACACATCACCGTTCACACCTGTGTCTATCATGCATCTCAAAGGTGTCAGCTGACCACTTGTGTTCAGATTTCATTACTGCCTACTAGCAGTGTGCCCGAATACAAATACATTATTTGGAAAAACACAAATAGTGGGTTTTATAGGAATATTTGTTTTATACAAATATTTTAAGAATTATTTGTTTTTGGGAGGAAAAAAAACCCATGTCAAATACCAGTTTGCAGGTCGGTTATGTCGTTATCTCAGTCTCTCTCCTCTGCTCCACTGTTACATCTATCAGGGGTAAGATAGTCCCAAGAGACTCTCCATAACCTGTTGTTCCCCATCTCCTTTCCACAAAGTTAGGTTGTAAAAAAATAGGCAATAAATGAAAAGTGCAAAGAAAGAATCACCTTTGAAGTTCTTCTACATGTTACATGGCATGCTGTCTGTGTGTTATGGGTGCATAAATAGGTAGAGGTCTGTCTGCAATGAGTCGATAAGTAAAGTTTTAGTTCAGTAGTCAGCGCAGTCGTCTATGAGCTGGGAGACTCCAGTTCAAGACCCGATGTGGGGACCTACTTTGTAAGGTAGTTTATTCACGAACACTTATTGTAACACTTAGATTTTCTAAAATTAAAAGCGTAATAAATACAAAAACAGGATCTTTAAGCCTCTTTCCACTTTTATTTCAATACAAATGCAAATAATTTTGCTGCCTCAACAAATACAAATACAAATACTGGGCTATACAAACACTTCTGCTAGAAGGTCAAAGAGCCCCACACACAGTTATTACATCAATTTGTTTCACACAGGCTAGCTAAGAAAACAAAAATGCTTCAAGAACTAATATACATGTTCAGGCTATTCCAACTGTTGAGACTGGCAGTCAAAGTCATCTGGTGTTGGCGCGTTGCCACCAAAACCTGCATTGATGACCTATTTTCCTGTTACATCCTTGTCGGGGACGCATCAGGACACATTAGCATTTACGCCACAAAAGATATGCGGCCAAATGTGTCCCAGACCACCTCGTTAAGTGGTTTGAGTGATACTTGTATTTAGCGCTGTCCACTTGTGATCCGACCACTCAAGACGCATTTAAAAACCAAGTATAAACGGGGTCAAAAGGTTAGTGAAACGTGGTGTGGCTTAAATATTCAAGTCACTGCAGCCTTTTGCAGTTTTAAACAGAGACCATGATCTCTAACCTTAAACAAGTGCTGCCAAACATAACCTTTATGGTTAAAAGTTTAATAATATTGTGCTGCAAGATTGAAAGTTTGTTGTCTGTGAACATTTCACTCATATGTTCAGTATCAACATTTTTGCAACTTGGCACATGTGTGCATTATTTCCTCATTATGTTGGGAGGAACATAATTTAGCCAGCGTCATGTTTCCTGCACAATGTGTTTGTTGTTGCAGTTTAGTTGTATATGAACGTAATTTCTAGGAGACAGTCAGGGGTTGACATATGACTGTACAGATGCACATTACCAAATAACAACATGTGAGATGACAGCAGAGTAAAATGATTATCAGGACTGAGTGTATTTTTTTTTTGTGAGTGTTAATAAAACTCTTCTTTTTTAAATGAAATATCACCCAGACTTGAACTGCGGAGGTCATGTTGGTTACCGACCGAGCGACCCGTTATTTCACTGGCCGCCATCTCATTATTCCCGTCGCCACCAAACCAAACCGGCCCTGCGGGCTTTGCGTTCTTAATTAGAAAAACAAAAAATGAGATTGAAGTTTTGCACTCACTCATATGATTAAGAGACTAATTGATACTAAGATTAATCACAAAACTGTTTCAGCCAATCGCCAGAGAGAGAGAGATGTTTAAATCCTCACAGGCTTATCTGCTTATTGCCCCCCCCCACCCCCCGAAATTAATTTTCAATATCAGGGATTTTTTTCTCTCCTCTCCCCCACATGTACAAACTAAATGGTACTGACTTTTGTTTGGCTCTAATGTATTCAAATGACTTTGTATTAATTGTCCATTCAGAAAAGCAATTTGTGTCGCCTATTAGAATCCTTTTGCTCGCGCTCTCTTGTGCTCCATAATTGATCCAACCTTTAACAGATTTTTTTTCCATTTAGCCGTTCATTCCAGAAGCACCAGCTTGGCTTTTCCATCATCTAAATGATATAAACAACAGACTTTCTCCTCATTTCAGCTTAAATTTTTCATTTGAAACGATTAAGAAGTGTCTGTCTGGAAAGTCTGAGTATCAAAAGGAAAGAGGAGCAGAGGTTTGAGAAGAAGCTCGAAATGTTTGGAGAAAATGGAAAATAAGATTGAATTGTCCTGGTTATTGGTTAATGTAAAGAATAATAGATAGTTAGTGTATCAGGCAGCGTTAGCAGGTTATTCCTCCCACGTCTCTAAATGTAATCCAACCTTTTTTTCCTTCACAGATTAAAATTTTAGTGGAAGCTACGTATAAATTAGCTCCATGAGCTCATCACATGGCACAAATCTTTTATTTCTACCTGTTATCCAGCTTTTTTCTATATATTTTGTGATTCCATAGATATTTTTAGTCTTTCCAGAAAGATGAAATGTTTGTCCTCATAACTAAATGACAATATCTGACATTGCCTGTCACAATGAGACGTGAGATTTTCTGATATTCCACATCTATGGTTGGGAAAAGATTGTAGTTATGATTAAAAGTCAACCAATGTCAGTAGGAGTGGATCAGATTCGGCATAGTGGGTAATATAGGTGCTAAATTTTGATTAGGATAAAGGACGATTCCTGTGGTTCTGCTGCATTTTGATTCTTTAAAAAAATAAAAGTCCTATTTTGGTCCAAAATGTTACAGGTGTGTGATGCTAAATCTGGTTTGTCAGCACTATAACAAGGTCACTATTTTAGCTTTTACTTCTGAAAAAGCTACCAACAGATCACTTGTCAGGACAAATAACTGCTGCTGTTGTTCCTCTTGTTTGGGCTTGTCTCGTTTTTTTTTTTTTACATTAAACTTTCTTTTTCTTGAAGATGAATGAGTGTGGAATTTTCTATTCAAGTTATTTGACGTACATTTGACTCTGCCTCTCTGTTTTGGCTCGAGGTCGTGTTTTAAATATGTCAGCGTTTATAATCAGACATTCTTCCTGAGGTAGATTTGAAGTGTCAGAGTTGGTAAATGTGCATGTCACCTTTTTTATTTAAACCTGTCTTTGGAGGATTCCTTCACAGATGGAGTGTTTATTGTAGGGAAGCCACAACATACCACATAATGCAAACACTTAAGCTTGTATGTAGCTTTTGAATGGCATTTATTTCATTTTCTCATTATTATTGTTCTTATTTTCTTTTCTTAAAAGTTTCAAATTGCCAACGAGATGCTTTAAATTGGAAAAAAGTAAATTAGAATATAAGTTTCTATTTTTTGCTGATGTTCAAATTCTACACATAGAGGAATACTTTACTAGCATCCGTTTCTTCTGTCTCTAGTTGGAGTACACGGCCCGGCTGGACTTCCTGTGGCGCGTTCAGGCCAAAGAGGAGATCAACGAGATGAAGGAGCTGCGAGAACACAACGAGAACATGCTGCGGAACATCCTGCCCAGCCACGTGGCCCGACACTTCCTGGAGAAGGACCGGGACAACGAGGTCTGCACAAACTCACGCACGTTCTGTCACTTTGACTGTCACTGAACCGATGAATATTTACATTACATACATCACCAGATCTCAGCAGCACCACACATCTTCTGCATGCTTCACCTCGGTTTTTTTTCCACTTCAGACCTGCTCCTAAATTAATCCCCCTGCGTTCATTACAATTCGTTCCCCGAGTCTCGGTGTTCCAGCCTCCGAAGAAAAGAAAAGGCTCTGTAATTGCTTTTCAAACAGCTGTACAGGGAGACGAAGAGAGACGAAGAGAGAGGGAGAGAATCGGTTGGGCGGTTCATTCAAATCTTTGTAGAGCCGGGGAGCTTTTTTTTTTTTTTTTGGTCGCTTGCATTTGATTTGAGTTTAATAACATGTTGTCAGTCAGCGGCAGACAACACGTTGATTTGTCTCTCTGCGTCGCTGCTGCAGTGACTCAGCTGCTTCATCCCTACAGAGTCAAACTTTACAAAGTTCCTCTTTGTGTTCACCTTATCTCCGCTGCCCTTCTCCTTTTGTACTTTTAATTTCCTCTTAATAGAGCAGTTCCGCACTTGTTAAAAGCCTAAAATGGCTTGTGTGTCTTCTGTAAAGCTGGTGTGTGTTTACTGCAGCCACTGGTTTTCATTAGTATGATTATGATTGCAGAGACTTGAACAATGTGATACTTCATGTCATGCCAAAACCACAGGTGTTAATCTGCTGCAGGGATTCGCTCCCATTCAGCCACAGGAGCGTCACTGAGGTCCAACACTGATGTTGGGCGATAAGGTCTGGATTCCAGTTCATCCTGAAGGTGTTGGATGAGGTTGAGGCGTAGATTGGATGTAGCGAGGTGGTTTTAATTGGAGCCAGTTTGGAGCCCAGAGTTGCAGTTTATGGTCGGCATCATCTTTTCTGTTTGAAGCTTCCAAATAAGGAGTGCAGGGTGTTGACAGTGAGGTCAAACTAAACTTAACTGACTCTAAATAGCGATATAATTAGCTATTAGTTTTCCAGCTGCTTTATCATTTCATCTGTGCAAAAGTTTTAGGCACTAAAAGCAAAATGAGTCTCTATTTATCAATGAACTTCATACAGAGTTCAGTAAACAGAAGAAACTTAAAGTAAATCAGTATTTGCTGTGAGCAGCTTTGCCTTTAAAACAGCAGCAGTTCTCCTCGGTGTTTCAGGTAGTCGGCATCTCGGAGAAGTTGCCTCAGTTCTTCTTCTGCTGTTTCTGTCTCTTCATGTTAATCCCAGACTGACTCCATGATGTTGAGATCAGAGACCATCTGTTGCAGGACTCCTGCATTCTTCTTCTTGCTGATGAAGATCGTTCTTTATGACTCTGGCTGGATGTTTGGGCTCGTTGTCCCTGATGGTGTTGCATCTAAACATCAAAAATGCCTAAAACATTTGCACAGTACTGTATTTGCATCTAAATCCGGTCATAAGGTAAACATATTCATAGCTTCACGTTTCTATCTGTCTAATGATTTGTCAACTTGAACGTCCTACTCACCAAACAGTCGCCACAGCAACAATCAATGAGAAATATCAGCAACTGCCTTCAATGGACAGCAGTTTAAGATCTGCCCAAAAAGTTGCTACAAAGATGATAAACCCACAAAGAAACTGTTGTGTAACCTCTCGAAGCGAGTTGTCTTAGAATATGGAAAGTAAACTCTGCTTCATGTTTTCTGAAAGACAGATGAAGGAAATGCTGAATGACGACATCGTGTTGAGTCACAGAAGCTAGTGAAGCAGCTGCTAGACAGGAAGTGACATCAGGACTTTGGGCTCTCTCTGTTGCTCAGACTTAAAAATCGTTCTGTTTTAATTAGATCTACAAGATTAATTACACCTTAAAATGTGAAACCGCTATAATCAAACGCCGGCTGATAACTTTTGTGTTTCTCTGTAATGAGCTGCCAGCAATTAAGATGAAAGATGAAGATGACTTTGGGATGAATCTCTTCAAATATCCATCAGCAGGGTTTGATATGAGTTAACAGAAAACAGTAAAGTCAAATATTAAAGCTTTTTTTTTTTTTAATCTGGAAAAAAAAAAGTGACAAGAAAACCGCTTCTTTGTGTCTTTTGTGGTCCGTCCTGCTTCGTTCGTCTCATTTATGAGCACGATAATGACTGATTGTGTTGGTCGGCAAAGAGGACGGTTATCACACGCCGGAGTCAAATGGCTGTATTGTCCTGGTCCGGCTTCTTCATTATTGACTCCTCCGATCTTCCGTAGCCTCCTGAACAAAAGGCGAGCGGCCGATGAATTATGAATGTCAGGAGGGGAGAGCTGATATCATTCTGCTCCCGTGCCTGTTCCTAATTAAAAAGGACATGATTAAAAATGCATCCGTTAGGATAGGTTGGGTCCTAATCACTTGTTACATTATAAATCAGGCTGTTTATTGTTCCGTGATTTAGATACTGAAGCGCTGGGTTATTTATAGGCTCCTACAACCCTGAAGAGGTGTTTATGATCTTTAGAATTAATCAAGTGACAGACAGCTGAGTGTCATTTATATCAGCATTTTCATTTTTAGGCTTTTTTTTATTCACTTTTATTCACAGCGAGCTGCAGGGCTTCAGAGCCGAACTCAAGGACACTTCAGCGGTGCTTTCAGCTGCTGGTGGTTTAGATCTTGTGATCTTTCTGTTACAGCTTCCTGTTTCGCCCAGTGTTGTGTGATGAGTCTGTTTTTTTAGATTCGCATCAGAAAGCGGCTTAAAAGCAGGAAAATGAGGGTCATGTTGAGTTATACTTGTTGCTGCAGGCTTTAAACACATCGTCACTGATACTGATCCAGTCTGACACCAATTAACCTTTTTCCCTTTTTTTCTCATTCTGATAGAATTCATAATAACTTAGATAAATAGTTTGAAGATAGATAGTTTGAAGCAATTTAGTAGTGCTACATGTATACACACATACACATACATATACTGTACATATGCACCTACATATACTTTAAAGTCATACACATATTTTATATTTGTAAGCTGCTTGTATGACTCTTACCAAAGTTTCAAAATGATGCCCCGCAAAAAAGTGCAGAAAAATGAATGTAGTCTAATAGTTTTAGAAAAATTAGTACAAGACAGTGTTTGGCACTTTAAGCTCATCGTGAATGTCAGAAATCAACACTTTTGGTTTCACAGTAAAGGGTTATTATTGCCTTTATATTGAAATACATTCCTGGTTAACACAGCTATCGTTGTTTTAGGGTAATTTGTTACGTGTCATACACTCTTTCTTTCCTTTACACTTTCAACTTTCAGATATGCTCACAATTCCCAGATCTCAACAATGCGTCGTGTTGACCAAGAAGAAATAAATCTGTAAAAGTTGAACTGTACACTCAACTACACTCAGTCTTGAGACGCTCCAGCCTTAAACAGAATCATGTCCATTTTATAAACAACTGTCAGACCACACGAGAACAACAAATGAGGGAATATCTTTTGGAAAAATGGTTTCATCTATTGTTGAATTGATGAGAAGACCCACTGACACATTATGTTGGATATTACTTTAATTTGTCACTATCTCTACTCCTCTATCTACTGTTGAAAAACTTCTAATAAAGTCCGTTAAAAAGGCTTCACTCGCAGGTTGAAATAAACCTCATTACGCTGACTGACGTGATCCTAAAGAGACGCGGGGAAAGACCAAGAAATTAAATTAGCTCGACTTTTATGAACTTCTACTTTGAAGCTTTGCGATTTGTCTGAGCTCATTAAACATGTATAATGTCAGTGAGGATGTCACAATAAAGACAGGAGCTTATTTTCACAAGTGTGTAATTACACTGAAAAAAGTCAGTTGAATCCAGAGAGAGAGAGAGAGAGAAGCTCCACTTCCCCTGAATTATTAACTTGATATGTTGAACTATGACTGGACAGCGTGTTTACCAGCCGATCGTTAAAATATTCCCATAATGACATGATGAATTACTCCATGTTGCATTAGTATGTGAGGACATGCTGTGTTTTCATGTCAGCAGGGCAAGCTGCTGCTGCTGCGCTGCTGCTGCTGTCATGAGTCAACATTGCCCCCTAGTGGCGGGAGACAGTACAGTGATGCTGCAATAACAGAGCAGCAAACACTCTGATGCCACATGGATTTCAAATATTTAACATTGAGTTTAAGCTTTTTTTTATTTGCACAAGTTAAAAAATGAAGCAATATTACATTTAGATAATGATGGAAAGTGTGCAGGAGCCCAAATAAGATAAGTTAAATCAAAATGACATTACCCCACACACAGCCCCAACATAGCTCTGATGAACCAGTTCCAATGTTGGTAATAAATAAATAATAAATAAATAAATATGGAGCAGAGCGATCATAGACTGATATTATAGAAAACAGGGTGATCAGTGTATCAATGTTTCTAATTTTACAGATCAAAGATGAACAAAAGTGAACTTTTGCACTGAAACGTTCTTGAATTTGTCCGTCAAATTGAATGTTAAAGACATGTGTTGTGCTAATGTACCTGCACTTTTATTCATTATCTCAATCATGTAAAACAGTAATATTGCAAATATTGTGGCTATTTATTGAATTTATGTAAATTATTGCTCAGTGCTTTGTAATAATTTATAACAATTGATGTTAAAGTGAACTTAAAGAGCACTTTAACAGCCTGTTTAAGCTTGAACGTCCCTGTTTTCACATATTGAAAACAATGCATTTAAACCCAGACTGTAAACTACTACAACTCTCTGTCCCATGATCTTGATCTCTTTGTTAATTACATCTCCAAACTCTCCAAGCGACGAGTCTATTTGTGTCTTTATAATGTATGTCGGAGAATTTTAACAGAATTTTTATGATCTGGAGTCTAAAAAAAGGCAACAATCTGCCATCGCAAAGAACAAATAAAATGTGCGTTTAGTGATAAATTACTCTTGGAAAAATCATCATTAGCTTAATATCAGATGTCACTATTAATTTGATCTTATTTGACATCATCAAATGTTTTACTATAGAAAAACTGAAACGACTGGCACCTTGACTAAAAAAGATGTTGATGGAAGACGAATAAGAAACGACTGAAATAGTTTAGGAAACACAACAAGCAACAAGCGTTGAGTCTGTGATGTGTCTGTCCCCCACAGGAGCTGTACTCGCAGTCCTACGATGCCGTGGGTGTGATGTTCGCCTCCATCCCGGGCTTCGCCGACTTCTACTCCCAGACTGAGATGAACAACCAGGGAGTCGAGTGCCTGAGGCTCCTCAACGAAATTATCGCTGACTTTGACGAGGTGAGACCGCAGGCTTTTCGAAGTAGCCCCCACGTGTACTTCAACGTGCAGGATGGATCGTCAGTCCGGTCGTCGACGTCTCCCGTTTTTGATTAAAACTTCCGTCTTGTTCCCCAGAACACTTCAGAACTGATTAACGCAAAGGCAGAAGTGACACAAGCTGATCAGAAGACATTTATATCACACAGAAAAGATTCCTGAGGAGAATAAACACCCAGTGTACAAAATATTAGGGACATCTTCTGTTTTTTTCAGCCTGTATTGATTTCACTTAATGCAGATTATAAGTTACAGAAGGTGTGAATAACACCAGAGAACTGATGTTCCTCAGCTGTAAAAAACAGGAGTGATTGCTACAGTATATTTATTTCAATGCAAAAGACTGTGAAATGATGTGGTTGAAAGCTCTGGAAAAAGCTACTTTATGGGATCTTTTCTGACTGATTATGACCTCCATATGTTGCCACCAACCATCGCAAAATTTAAACTCAGCTTTTGTTGATCTGGGAAAGTCTGAATTTGACACATCTGGCTAATTTAAGTCAGACTTAAACTTTAAACCCTCCCTCCACTCAAAAATCTGTTTCGTTCTCGGACACTAGAAAGCTGTTTTCATGTTTATCTGCTGAAAGTGGAAAAGTTTCTCTGTGCTCACCAAGAATCAGAGTTTAACACGTGTAACTACGAGCAGGATTTGTGACATCACAACTAGTTCGGAGCCAATCGGGGTCCAGTATTCAACTTACGCAAGTGTGATGTGGAAACTTGAAGCCTCCAGAGCACAAACACTGAGACTTTACAGTGAAGTAGGAGACCTCTGGTGTCCAGCAGTTAAACTTTTGAAATTAACAATATTTGCATATTCAGATAGATAGATCCTGGATTTTTAATGAGGTGGAAGGAGTAGGTGTCATTTTACGATTTTTTAAACGAGGTAACTGAACATTTTCTGTGGCAAAATCATGTCAGACACAATTTATTATTCCAAACTGAGGATTTTTTTTATGTCTTTTAACTTTTTCATCAAATTGCTAAAAGTGAAATTTTGCACATTTATAAACTTATATTTCTGAAAATGTTTTTTTTTGGAATATAGAAATAAAGTAGATGAAATGCTTGTCACTTCAGGTTCAGTATGACGGATCGTTCTTTCCCTGAAACTTTCTCTGGCACTTCTTGGTTCCCTGTGGACAGATTGAAGTCTAGAGGAGCTTGTGTTCCTGATGGAGCCTCCCGAACTGAACTGAGATTTTGACAGAAAAATGTCAAAAGTCCTCTAATAAGAGCAGAGACAGACAGACACCAGCTGAGCTCGCTGCTGCCTCGGGGGCCACACGTCTCACTTTCAAACACTTGTCTCTCAAACATGAACAGACTTGTCTTTTCTCCGTTGGGGAACTCGCCTTCAGAGACAGCAGAGCGGCTCATGATGTTAGAGATCAGAGCGGCGCAGGAGCTCAGTGTTTTAATTGTTGTTTTTATTAGACAATTAGCAAAGCAGTTAATCACTTGAAACTGAAGGTTTTTATAATAATTCCTCATTGAGTTCTGGTGCTCAGAATAGTTCCAGCTTGTTGAAACAGTTAATGTCACAGCAGGTTTTTTGACGCTTACTGACGTTCAAAGTGTCTCTCTGTGTGTGTCATTTCTCACAGCTGCTGGGTGAAGATCGTTTCCAGGACATTGAGAAGATCAAGACGATCGGCAGCACCTACATGGCCGTCTCCGGTCTGTCGCCAGAGAAACAGGTGAGATCCTCCAGGTGCCTTTTAGTCTTGATTTACTGCTGCTGGTGACGTGCTGTTTGTTTTGAACCTGCATGCTGTGAGCATCACGGAGGGAAATACAGCTGATGTTTTTCTGCTCTGTGTAAATTTTATGTTTCATATAAACCCAAAGTAAACATGTTTATTAGATTTTTTAAATTCTGGAGCCAAGAAGTTAAGCTTCAGTACCAATACCAGGACAATCATTTTCAATATCTTATTTTGAGGAATATTTTTTCCCACAAAATCTTTTTTTTTTTTTTACTTAAAAAATTGGACAAACCTCTCAAATATGTCGGTGTTTATTTTGTCTTAACGCAAAGCAGCTGTACAGGAAGTTTCCTCAAACAAAATACAGTCTAAAATTAGCAAAACTCATTTAAATTTAAATAAAGAAGATAAAGAATCTGACATTGAAAGCCCACTGTTGGTAGTTTTTGATACTCAGTGCCAACGATGTTTTAATTTGGTACTTAAAAAGGTTTTAAGGTTGGATATGCAGTCCTAAACCTTCCCCTGGTGTAGAGAAGAGATGACTGCACCAATTTACATGAATAAAATACTTGAAAAATACTCTAGTAGCAGTATGAGTGGTAGTAGTGTTAGTAGTAAACACACAGTGACATGTTGCCCTCCAGCTCGTCCTGTTCATCTGACTCAGACTCTTCTTCTTCTTCTTCTTCTTCTCTGCCTCCCACAGCAATGTGAAGATAAATGGGGTCACCTGTGTGCGTTGGCCGACTTCGCCATCGCCCTCAACGAGAGCATCCAGGAGATCAACAAGCACTCGTTCAACAACTTCGAGCTGAGGATCGGTAAGAGCTTCTTGCTTCTGTTTCCTCTCTTTTTATTCTTCGTCAACGTTGGTTGTCTTCCTCTTTGTAAAGCTGTTTTTCATTCATCTGCCTTCCACCGACCGCTCATCACGTTTTCTCTATTTTTAAAATGTACTCCTTTTATCATTTATTAATCCCATGATGAAAGTGACAACTACTCACGTGTGTTTTTTGCAGGTATGGCCCACGGCTCGGTGGTGGCGGGCGTGATCGGTGCCAAGAAGCCGCAGTACGACATCTGGGGGAAGACGGTGAACCTGGCCAGCCGGATGGACAGCACGGGCGTGAGCGGCAAGATCCAGGTGCCCGAGGAGACCTACCTTATTCTGAAGGAGCGCGGCTTCGCCTTCGAGTACCGCGGCGAGATCTACGTGAAAGGCATCAGCGAGCAGGAGGGCAAGATCCGAACGCACTTCTTGCTGGGCCGCGTGCAGCCCAACCCGCTCATCATGCAGCCGCGCAAAATCACCGGCCAGTACTCGCTGGCGGCCGTGGTGCTTGGCCTGGTGCAGTCGCTCAACCGGCAGAAGCAAAAGCAGATCCTCAACGAGAACAACAACTCGGGCATCATGAAGGGCCACCACCACTACAACAGGAGGACGTTGTTAGCGCCTGGTGGCTCCGAGGTGGGAGGTGGGCATCACGCCGAAGTAGCTGATAAGACTGAGCTGTCCTGAAGAGCGGACTGGAGTTTTAGTTCCACACAGATTTCTCAGAGGCAGAGTCGCTCTTCAGGCAAAAATACTTCCAGTGGTTGAGTTAAAGCTCAGCGGGAGCTGCTAAAGAACAACAGCGTTCTGGTACAAATAACAAAGGTGCCAGAGAGAGAGCAGAAAGCTAGAAAGTGAATGAAGAGAGCGAGCGGTGATAGCAAGAAAGCAAATGTTATTTTCTGATTGTTTCACAGCGGTTACAAATAAACATGCTCACAACCCCACATACCTGCGCCCAACCCTGAGGAGGTGTTCCACAAGGCCTGCTTTGGTCTGAATACGGCCTAACTGTGTCTGTTTGCTGTTTGGGGCTGAGCAGGTAGTGTACAGTGGCTTTTTAAAGCTTTTTCTCTGAAAACGACGCCATGAGAGCGTTGAGAGTGAGCCAGAACTGTAAAATTGCAGCCGGACAGATAGACAATGAGCTAAAACTCGCTATAAAGCTCCGTAAAGCTGCAGAATCGCTGATAATTCTCTGTAGGTTCATCACTACGAGCCATGATCAACACGCTACACACTGACAGCTCATATATAATTATTATGAAAAATATTACTTAAAGCTGTTTTAAGGTTTGGCTCCTCCCACTGAGGTTTAACTCAACCGATGAGATTCTTCCTGCCTGCAGAAGCCGCTCTGCTTTCGATGAATGTTTGTAGAACTGAAACTCCACTTTGTTCCTGAAGGAGGAGGAGGAGGAGGAGGAGGTGGGGGAGGGAGGGAGGAAGGGAGGGAGTGGACGGGACCGCTGCGTTCTGTTTTCATCCGCCCTCATCTGTTCGATGTCTGTTCGACTGATCCCCTCGGACTGTCTGACGTTGCTCCTGTCGTTTCCACTTCCCCTTTTTATGTCGCCCGGCCACCGACCCATCCCCGCCCGAAAACCCAGAAACCCCGTCCCGCTCTGACCCTCGCCTGGTGTCGATGTTTCTTTTTTGTATTTCTTTTATATATGAGAACACAATAAAAGGGGTCTAATTTTTTATATAAGCTGTGTGTCCAGTTGCCTTTTTTGGTCACATTTTTGTATCGGTAAGAAACATCTGAAGAACTTTTAACCTTCTGAATAGTATAACTAATTCTTAAATATTATTGACATTATCTACAATGTTTGTTGTTGTTCAATGTTATCATAACGTCTCCTATGAAGACATATTTTATATTATTACAACTGTGTTTTACTATAGTATCATTATCTGTTTATACAGCAGCCTCTAGTTATATATATAAATCACTATGAAACAAGTATGCCTTAAAATAATATTAATTACTCCTTAATTTACACCTGAAAACATACCAAGGGTAAAAAAAAAACTTTAAATGGACCAAAATCCATGAAAACCACTCCTTAATTTTCCCCTTAATTAGAAAATTAAAGGACTAAGGACTGGTTTTAACCCTTAGAAAACACTTAAACTGTGCAAATAATCCAGTAAAAATACCTGAATTTAATCAATTAATCATCACTTTAAAAAGTCTATTAATAAATACCTTAATTCCATCATTAATGGGTAAATTAATTAAATTTTAAGGTATAAAATTAAGGGAATCATTCATTATATTATAAATAAATTAATAAACACTTATATCTGCTCATAGTGTGTTATAAACCATTTATTAACTGTTAATATACTGATTATAAATGCTAAATAGAGGCACTGATGTAGTAAGTTTAATAATCACAATATGGCAGTTATGAAATCATGTGTGGTGAGTTCAGAGTTCAGGTAGGTCACATTCAGCACCAGAAACTTAAAAACAGAGGACTTGTAAGCAGTCATTGAGGCAGATTATTTGTTTTCTTCTTCAACGAAGTGAATCTGTGAAGCAAAGTTACAAAGATTATGAGTCACAGCTCAGATTCAGCTGATTCTCTGCTGCCACGATATCAGTCACACCGGACCAAACGTTTTGTTCAGTTTGGAACTGAAAAATAATGATGTTAGAAAATAATTCATCAGTGATTGCCGAGGAAGCTGCTGAGTGTCAGAGAAGCAAAGATTAGACGTATCTCTAATCTAATCACCAATAAAATCAACTCTGACTCATCAGTAATTAAAGTTGTTGCTATTGATCAGAAAGTCAATAAGAAACTTTACATTTACTGTTCGGAAGAAGTTTTTCACATTTTTTCAACCTAAATTATGCTTCTAATTTAAAATATATTTTAACATCGTCTTAAGTTTTATGCAATTCTAAAATTTGTGCACTGAAATGATTTTCACACTTTCTTCATCTCTAAACTGAGCTCTAATTTCACACACTGTAAGGACATTATATATATAATTATACCCTTAAAATGTGAGCAGGATGTCCACATGACTGCTTTAAAGAATCAAAGGTTTTAGCAGGAACCTGTTTACCTGAATATATCCTCTATCACTCAATGTTTCAAATATGTAAAAATACATAAAAGTTTGATTAAATCTAGTTAGAAATTATACAAATTACATGCCTTCATTCTCCCTCATGTAAAAATCCAGAATCTCTGAATATTTTTCAGTACAAAGTTTTCCTTCTGGACACCAGATGTTTCCTCCTTCAATGTAAAGTCTCAGTGTTTGTGAACTGGAGGCTTCGAGTTTCCACATCACACTTGTGTAAGTTGCACACTGGATCACGACTGGCTCCAAACTAGTTGTGATGTCACAAATCACGCTCATAGCTACATGTGTTAAACTGAAATTTCAGGTGAGCTCAGAGAAACTGAAGGAACAAGAAGAACATCATGTTTTTGACCGGAGGGGAACTTGGCTGCTGCATGTATTGTTTTAGATTTTCAGATTTTTACATGACAGAAAAAGAAAATGTTGTTGATGAAGGTTTTTGATGAATCACAGAGCGAGTGTGAAGAGGAGGAGCTGGAAACAAAAACCAGACACCTGTTGGATGATCCCAAACCATCTGGACTCTGACCGACGGAGCTGATGGATGATCATTTGTATCAAACGCGATCGTCTGTACTGTTCATCTGCAAACACGACAGCTTTACTGCTCCCGCTGAAGATTCAACACAAATATACTGAACGTGAACTGATAATTATGAACATTTCTCACATGAAAATGAGTGGTGGGAAGTACAGTTTTGAGGTACTTGTACCTTACTTGAGTATTTCCATGTGATGCTACTTTATTCTTCTACTCCACTACATTTAGTTACTTTTCAGATGAAGATTTGACACAATGGATAATATAACAAGCTTTTAAAATACAACACATTGTTAAAGATGAAACCAGTGGTTTCCAACCTTTTTGTCTTTTGACGTCTTACAAAAAGCAGTGTGTAGTCGGGGTCACATTTCACATGTCTATGAGTTGTTAACAGCTCCACCAAATAGTGATTTTTCCCTCTAAACTTCTCACATGCTTTCATTTCAATAAATGTTCAAATGATCCAATATTTCAGCAAAAATCAAAGATTAGAGAAAAAGTCCAAAAACTGAAAACAGATTTGTGTATCAGAACTTTGTTTTTTCTTCTTTCCTCTCCCATTAATCATCTCACGACCCCTGAGATTTATCTGCTGACCCTTTGGAGGGGCCCGACCCCTAGGTTGGGAACCACTGGACTAAACTAGCTAACTGTATATAAAGTAGTGTAAACTAGCTCCACCTCCAGCAGCTACAACAGTAACATGCTGCTCTAACACTGATGCGTCACTATTAATAATCTAATGATGTCATATATAATAATATATCAGTCAGAGGGACCAAACCACTACTTTTACTGCAATACTTTAACTACATCAAGCTCATAATACTTATGTACTTTTACTGCAACACTTTAACTGCATCAAACTCATAATACTTATGTACTTTTACTGCAATACTTTAACTACATCAAGCTCATAATACTTATGTACTTTTACTGCAACACTTTAACTGCATCAAACTCATAATACTTATGTACTTTTACTGCAGTAAAGGATCTTCCACCACTGATGAAAGCTGAAGTAGCTCAGAAAACATTAACAGGTTTGGTAGAATCAAACCAAAGCAGTTCCCAGTTTGTCTCCCCTAAAGTTTGGTGTCAAATCATGAACTTTTCTGGCTAAATAAAAATCTAACCGGACAAGTTTTCTTGTCCTCATGCAGACACAAGTAGAGAGGGGAACATCAGACAAGGAGGATTCACAAACCTTCTGCAACAGTTAGAATCTCCACTAGATGGGAGCAGACAACCAGCCAGTGTCCTGCAGTCAGCCTGGAAAAGCAGATAAATGATGCTGATCCCTCTGTGGCTGCAGGAAAACTGCTGGTTATTGTACATGCTAATGTTTTATGAGGAAAGGAATGCATTGAACATGTTTGTCAGGCGTCAAGCAGAAGTTTTGGTAAAGTGCATCTTTAACAATTAGATCTCAAAAATACCAAAGAGCAGCTTCCCCACGATCAAACAAACAAGAAACCAAATGCAAAGTTCAGTTTGTCCTGAGCACTGACTGAACATCACCTCCAGCTGTATCAGTAAATAAAGACAGGGAACAAACAGACAATCGCTGCCAATTCACTGTTCATCTGGGAAAAAACTCACCTGTTCCTCAACTCAGATATAAATAAACTGTTTACCAGCTCAGTTTTTTTCCCCCAGTTGTGCTGAAATTTGTGCTGCACATAAATCATTTTCTGTCATTTTGAATACATTTCTTGAGGGTTTTAAGCCAGCTGTGCAAGTTTCACCTGTTGCAACACGACACAAACATCACAGGTAACACACAGGTGTTTTAAAACCCAGCATTCAAATCAGGGAATAAAGATAATAAAATTGAAGTAAAGAAGACGTTTCTATGAGCTGATGGCAAATCCACTGATACATTAACACCTATTTAAGGTGTTTTTTTTAAAACCTATAGTTGGTTTTTTCTGGTCTGAATCAGTGGGTGAGTCGGTAAACCTGTTGGTTCGGTTTCTTTTCACACACAGGAAAATACAAACGAACCAAAACGCATCACTTAAAGTCAGGTGACAGTGTTCTCTCCTGGCGGGACAGAAGTGAGAACATAAACACAGGAGGAAGGTCCTGTCTGCACAAATATCTTTGTTTTTTTATTTTTATTTCACAGTTTCAATGAATTCAAGGATACACAGAGGAAAACAACAAACCAGAGAAAAAAGACAAAAAATAAAGTTAAGGTTAATATTCCAGTAAACAGTAAATAAAACAAAAAGAATAATCAATCAGGAGGGATTATTGATTTGGACAAATTAAAACAATAACACACAGTTAACATAGTATGTTCGTTAACAGAGGGTTCAATAGTTTTTACATAAAGTTTGAGTTGCTTTAAATGAAAACAGAAGTTTATGAAATTTGCATCAGATATGATATTTGGCTCATTACATTAATTATAAGAAAACTTGTTTTTCTATATATCTGTGAATATGGGCAAAACTAAATAGCACGTCATGGTAAAACAAACAGAAATTAAACCATAAAAGCAGCAAGATCTCACATCAGAAGTGTTATAAATTAAAGAATAAATAGATAAATGTGTGAGTGTTTCAGACTGAGCTTTAGTTAGAAATGTATCTGCCCAAATATCAAGAGGGAAACATACTTGGCTGTCGGGACTCGATTCGTTCTCTGGCTAGCTGCTAGCAACTGTTGATTTCACTCATCCACATCCCATCATGCGAAGCACGTCTGGCTACAAACTCGCAGCTTTGTAGTCGGTCAGATGGAGGTCGGATCACGTTCCCACGTTCAGTCGAACTGCTCCAGAATTCCTTTGCGACCAGACCGAGACCACTTCCTCTAAAAGAGTCTCTGTGTGGTTGTTTTGGTCCACATCCGAGTACGACTGCTGTGTTCAATCAATCGCTCATTTTTTTCAATGAATCACTATGATCTCAGTCGCTAAATTTGGACCCTTTAATAAATGTGTTGGTGGTCATGGTCAATGGTGGAAATTATTGCTCTATGAAAGAGGACATATTCTGCACATTTCCAGCTCTATATTTATATTCTGGGGCTCTACTGGAATATGTTTGCATGATTTATAGTTAAAAACTCTTTATTTATCTTCTACTGGTCCTTTATGCAGCCCCTCAGTTCAGCCTCTGTCTGAAACAGGCTGTTTTAGCTCCTGTCTCTTTAAGGCCCGCCTCCCGATGAGCCCACTCTGTTCTGATTGGTCAGCTTCAGGAATCTGCCTCACGGCCGACTTCCAGCCGCTCCAGAGGCCAAACAAACCATGAAACAAACAATAGTAGTAGGATTTCACTACATTTCATGTTCTTTACTCGAAGTATCAACTTCTCAAATCCATCCGTACAGGTTCGGGCCTAAATCTGATCAGAAATATGAGAGTGGGCAACATGAACAACATGTGGGAAAACCTTAGCAACAACCTTAGCAACCAAGGCTACAGAACGGACGACCGTTTATGGGCTGTCAGCTCATCGGCAAGGTGGAAAAAACTGTCGCAAACAAAGCGTTTTACATACGTTCACCTCAAGTTTTGGAACTTTGACCATCTTTAACATCCAACATCGTAACAATTTATAAATAACAGAAAACCACAAAAAGCTGAATATGTCCCCTTTAACCCATTATGACCTAAGGCGCCATCAGGAGAAAACATTCTAAAACCTAACAAACAACCTCCTAAAAGAGCGCTGAAGAAAACGAACAAAAAAATGCATCCCATAATGCATTTTGCCTTCCCCACATGTATTTCAGCGAATCACAAGGCATTTCATCGGTCACGTGTCTTGAAAATGATGACATCATCTAAAACGTGCTCACATCGCAGCTGGTTCTAAAGGGAGAAGCACACAAACGGTCTTAAAGGGATATACATGCAGTCTTGATGAGTAAATAGGATTTTAAGACTTATAGTAGCTTTGATCTGTCTGCTGTGTGCGTTGATTGACAGCTGTGATTGACAGTTGGCTCACCTGCTGTTCTCCTTGGCAACGGGACTCACACTGAGTCGGACTTTCTGAGCTTTAAAGAATAAACAGATTGTTTGTGGTTCAGGAGTTACACTAACAAGACGCTCACAGGATACCGTCACGCAGTATTTCACTGAGTTTAATGTTACTTGATTACGATACCTGCCCTGTTAGCACAATTTAGCTAAAGTAGCTAACATTAGCCCAAGTGTGCAGCGCGCGGTGGTCCCAGTAAGCTAGCGTTAGCTTCAGTCTGAGGTAGCAAGGCGTGTTCGTGCTGCAGGACTGCGGGGTGCAGGTTTCTTGGGGTGCATAAATAAATACAGTCAAACAAAAACTATTAAAGCTGTATAAGGAATAATAGAAGAAGACAAAGCTTAGAAATTAGGTTAAAATCAAAGACGATTGCTACACAAAACCATATATATAACATTAAATTTACAGAGAAAGCAAAGGTCCCTGTGGGCTCAGTTAATCGAAGAAACCTGATTTGTTGTCGGAAATGATATGTTGAGTCGGCTTTTTAATATGGAGACTTCAACTTCATGGCAGCTGAGACAGAGAACACTTCATCCATCATAACTGGACATTTCTGTCACGTCAACTGAATGTTTTGAAATTCACTCCTCTTGAATTTATGGAGCTGTATATTATGATGTGTCATGTGGACATCCTGGTTATTACCTAGTCTTGTAAGCCAATATGTGCTGGGAACCATAAAAGGAACAGGACACTCAAATAAACACATCAATTATTAATCAATCAGTCCAGAGTGTGAAAGGCAACAACCTCCACTGCATAAGCTGTATATATAAAAATGTCCTGCATAAGTGTCCAGTATGAGTGGCAGATGTTTGACCTTTCACCAGCCACTCGTTTACTTTGGGTCCATTTCTGCACAAACTCACGTTGCTTTATATGATTATTGGAGTCGATGAAAGCCGTCAGGTCTCAACCATGCTAACCAGCAAACCAAAAATAATGACCTAAACACTCCTCATATTCATTTTTCTTTTAGATTTATTCTTAAACTGTGCATCACTGCGGGTCACACCCACAGAAAATAGTGTACAACAATTATATAGAATTTCCATCTTTATACACAGACTAGTAATAACTCATATATTAGATTTTTTTAATCACTTTAATGTGAAAAAGTTGCATATTGCAGCTTCAAATTCCCTCCCTCCCACTCTTCTTTATGCCTTGAACATCCTTAGATGAAGACATCACTGATGAATAAATCAACAAATCCAACTTGAATGACTCGGAGCGTCCGGTCACCACGACAGCGACAAACACAAACGCTGTGTTGTTCAGGACAAATTGATTGTGTTTCTCTGCTTTCCCTCCCTCATATGGATTTTCTGTTAGACATGAAGGAGGAGGAGGAGGAAGAGGAGGAGGAAGCGACGGGAGAGAGGCAGAGATGTGGAGAATGGAGTTGCCATGGCGACCATCGGCATGTTGGGGGTGCAGTGTGTGTGTGTGTGTGTGTGTGTGTGTGTGTGTGTGTATGTGTATTTCTCCGGCTGTAAGCCAAATGGATGTTAGAATGAAATGCACATTGATTGACATCACAGCGCTACGATTCACCACACATTCATCTCACAATCTGACAGCCTCTTGAACTGATATTGTGCCGTCTAAAGCTGTGCTGCGAGTTTGACAGCTGCACCATTTGTGTTTATTCGCTTCAAACAGCCAGAATACATTGCTGTACATTAGCCGTAAGCTAGCCAGAGAGGGGAAGGCACCGACCGTTGTCTGTGGGAGAGTTTCTGTGTGTTTGTGTTCACTTCAGCCTCTGACTGAACTCACAACTCTGGTTCTTTCTGTTATTTCCCTCCAGTCTCACATCTTCTCATTGACTTTGTATGCAATCACACCACATGCAAAAATTTGCTTCACGTTTTGTCTGAACACATCATGAGACAGGTTGCAACCAAGATTTTATTAGACACATCTTGCACAATGAAATAAACTAAAAAGATTGTTGTTGTTGCAGTCTAAATGCACCATTAGCTTAGCATGTTAGCATGCTTACATTTACTATGATGGGAATTAGTTTTGCAGGAATGTTTTGCACGGGTTGAAATTTTGACCTGATGAAGGGACAAGATGAAGTCAGAAAATCACTAAACTTAATACAGTCCATCTTAAGGGAAACATATATTTTGTACCAGATTTCATAAAAATCCATCTCATAGTGGATTGACCTCCATCGCTTCAGCCATACTGTTATTGTAGCTAAAAAGCAGCAGTGAGGTAAATAAACTTTTTTTAATTTAATCTTTATTTTTATTTGTCATCTTTATTAGGTTGACAACATCTTATTATGAATTACAGTGCAGCAGAAAGAGAGCAAAACATTTGTTTACAGTATATTGCCTAGTAGGGGTGTGCCCGAATACAAATATGTTATTCGGCAAAGCACAAATAGTGGGGTTTTTTTATTTGTCTTCGGAAAGAAAAAAAACAAACATGTTAAATACCAGCGCACAGGTCAGTTACATCACCATCTCAGTGTCTCTCCTCTGCTCCGCTGTTACGTCTATCAGCAGGTCTCAATGAGGGGAGTCACATCCACCTGCTGCATGACGCACATTTCCTAATATGGGCATCACTCCCGGAGTTGGGGGGTGTTCCCCAGAGATAAAGCTGAACTAAAGACACAAGCTTCATGAATAAGCTTCATGAACACTTATTGTAGCACTTTAATTTTAAAATTAAAAGCGTAATAAAAACAAAAACAGGATTTTTAAGCCTCTTTCCACTTTTATTCGAATACAAATACAAATAATTTTGCTGCCTCAACAAATATAGATACAAATACAAATACTGGGCCCTCTGCACATCCCTATTGCCTAGTAACATTTATTAATGAATTTATTATAAAATATGTCTAAAAAACACACAAAACAAGCAATTGAGGATTGAAAAACATAACAGTATAAAATTACTTGACATTCATCTGGAGGAGAGTAAACTTTGACCTCCAGCAACCGCTTTGAGAAAAATATCCACCGATGAAACCTGGGAATTGTATTTTCAGTTCGATGCTCAACATCCCTGAGCGTTATCAAGAGTCAGTGTTCTTCAGTAAACATGTATATTTTATATTCAGTCTGTAATGAACCAGCAGCTCTGGTAACACGAGGGGAGCGGGAGCCGACCGCAACAACTAGACAGGCTTTAATGGATTTTATTATCCAGGCAGCTTTTGGGCTCAGGGGGTTAAAGGTCGAAGTCAAGGCCAAGCGCCTCGTGTTTCCGGCTCATTTCTGCTCCCAGAGGTCCCTGGCCCGACTGACCACAAACACAATGCTGCCAAATCCATTTTTTTTCTGATGGCTTTTCAATGCTGGCTGCTTACAATCCCCAGAAGACGCTCAGTATATCTGAACAACCTGCGCTACAGCAAACACAAACCGCATCAAGGTTTCTGAAGATGCAGCGGTTTCATGAGTGAAAGTGACTGAAAATACTCGTAATGAAGATTTGATTCTTTGATTTTTCATTCTTGTCATTATTGTCATACCTCAGCAAGAATTTCATAAATTTGACAAATATTTTATGATATCAGTCATGCAGAAGAATCAAAGTTTTAGCTCTTCTTAAATAGGTGTATTTTACTTAAGTAGGTTTTTTCATGCATGTATTTTTACATTGTTGTATTGGTACTTTTACTTAAGTAAAGGATCTGAATACTTCGTCCATCACTGGTGGCTTGGTACATGTCTTCTAAAATTGGTGCTATGTGTCTGCAAGATGCAGTTAACAGAGGGGGCAGTATGCTGAGATGTGTAGTAGGTCGACAACAAGAGTGGAAAGTTTTGATGAGAAACAAGTTCTAAAGGAGTGGACAGCCCCCGAGTGGACAAACATTTACTCTCCAGGTACAGCGCCCTACAACACAAAGTATGTTGCTTAGCTACACTCATGCATTGTTAAAATCAAGTTAAAGCACAAGTTCACAATTTTTCAAGACCTAAGTATTAAATTCCCTTCATGTATTTCCCTGTTGAGCTGCGGTGGAAGTATAGCAACAAAAAGAGGGACTTTGGCACTAAAAAGACTGTAACGTTGAAAGATATCTACTTGATTTGACTCAGATTGAAAATGAAAATGCATTAGGAGGGGATCCTTTAACGGCTAGTATGAACAGGAGGAATGATTACAGCTAGAAAAACATGTTTCAGTGTTCATATATATTGGCACTTGACTGTTTGACTTAAAAAATTGGTAACCTATCGTTAAAGGCTTCCTACCAAATGAAGGATGAGCCAAGATTTGCCCATCTGAGACTTGCAGACTGACCCCCGGGGACTTTGGTAATAAATACTATTACATGCTTATGGCTTGATTCTACTATCTGTGTTGCGTTCTGGCCACTCTAGTCAATGCTTGTGATCCCACCAGTTTTAGAAGCGTCCTAGAAGCGGCTCTTTGCTCAATGTCATGATAATTATCACATTATTACATTTTAACACAAGTTGAAAAAATATATAAATTGGTTATTGACAGGCCCACCGTTGGTTTTTTTCACTGTATGTACCCTACCACTCACTTCAGGCTAATTAGATGTTTTTACCTAATATACAAAAAAAACAGACATGTTCCTGGTAAAGTCTGCAAGACTGGAGAAGAAGACATTTGCACATTTGGATTCAGCCGTTGTAGCACTGAACCTGACAAGTCTAAGATACACTGAGAGGATGAACTCTCTCACTTTAAACAACATGGCCTTTTCCTTTGGCGCCACCCTCACCAAAAAACCTTCACATTTTTACTCCACTAGTGCTAAAGTTTTCTGGTGTATAAGAAGTATTACAGCCTCATCAAGCTGCTAGCACAGACTTGTAATGTAAAACATTGTTTCACCAGCACACATTCCCTGTTTTCTCCTCTCTGTCGTGGCCCGTAGCATCACAGCTGAGCTCAGATTATTACACAGAGCTCCAGAGCACGTCGTCTGGACCCGATGAAGCAGCTGAGTTAAAAAGTCCAGAGACGAGCATTTATTCACAGCTAATAAAACTCTCCCCCTCTGCCACTGCCTCTTCACTTTAACACCGACAGGAAATAATAAATAAACAAGACCTTCCTGTTTTCACCTCACAGGTTATTGAAACAAACATATCAATATATAAACAACACAACCAGTTCAGGTAAGATCAGAGCTGCTTTCTGCATATGAATCCACATAAAAGCCCTCAAGTCAAACTCAGTTTTTTTTTTTTTTTTTTTTTAAAGCTGTTTGAATATGAATTAGACGTCACTTTCACCATGGCAACCGCCTCCTTCCCGCCGGTGATGCTCCTTAGTTGACCACAGAGAGTCGACCGCCATCTGGGCTGACAGGAGGAGAGAGGAGGGAGAGACGCACGCGGAGAACAATACACAACGCTCACAAGAACATGTCTAACTAGACACAAACACACACCACATGCATGCAGTAAAAGCATTTTATTTATGTCACACACACAAACCAACATGGAGGAATAAAAAAACACAATCTGTAAATACATTTGTTTCATAATAATCGAACAAAATCTGCCGAGAATCAACAACAAAATGCAAGCAAGCAAAGTTATATCAGTCAGTCAAAGAAAATAAAATCAAATACAATTAAAATAAATAAAAATATATAAGTAGAGCGGATAAAATAGACAAATAAAAATATAAAATACAGCATACGACCCAAACGCCTCTCTGAACAGATGGTTTTTTAGCTGCTTTTTAAAAGAAAAAATGAAAATGAATTGAGAGGGAATAAAAATGATCCGAAAAATGAACTCAAAGGCAAAACTTACAGCAATAAAACTATAGTTTTATGATAAATCTCCACTTTTCTTGCGCTGACTTGCCTTTTTTTAGTTTCAGTTCTGACACACATAGGGAACTGTTTTATAAATGCACCTGCAGAGCCTAAAGATGCTGGATACTGTTGTGCTTTATGGTTTATTACTGGCTGTGGAAATCTTATACACCACTTTACTTTGTGTGCTGCTGCTAAGTGGCTGTTATTGTGTGTCTGCAGACTTTCTCAGTGGTTTCGTTTTATATATAAATCTCTCCTTGGGCTGGTTTCTCCTTATCTGCTTTGCAATAAAGCTTTCAAATACGCTGCTGCTTCCTCTAACAACAGACTTGAAACTGTCAGAGCTGATAACTCTTAGAAAAATAATACCTTTGTTCAGTGTGGTTGCTTTTTAATTTTTCATTCTTACTTTATTTGAAATAGTTGTTTTTTTGTTGTTTTTTTAAAATCCCACCTGCTCAGGCATCTTAACTGGATATTTTGTTTGTTTGTATTTATTGTTGTAAGCTGCTGTCTTGGCCACGTCTCTCTTAAAAAGGAGATTTTAATCTCAATGAGACTAAGGATAGAAGAAGACAGGTCAAAAGTTGGGAGGTGCAACAAGTGGTACGACTGAAACGACGACTGTATGCTGACAACTGGTGCTTCTGACAGAAGATCAGTGTATTTATAATTTGTCTCAGGTTTAAAATAACCATATAGATGTGTCTGCTGCTCAATATATATCAGTTTAACCAACGTGATGTTGTTTAGCAGCAAGGTGACGTTACTGGGAATAGTGACTGCAGCACAATTTAATTACAGAATTTCTAATATTAACACTGTTTACTGAAAAGATTCAATCACATTACAGTATGTTATGATTTATAATAAAAATACTGCACGTACAGAATAGGAGGCTTTTTTTTATTGTTATGATGTGAAGATCATCAAACCCTCCACTCAGTCTCATATCCAGAGAGAGATGGAGTCTGTTGTCAGTTATTCACGCTGGGTGCCCTTTTCTGTTTACTGTCCATCCACTTCATGCATGGAGATAGTGGGGAGGGTGTGTGTGTGTATGTGTGTGTGTGTGTGTGTGTGGGGAGGGGTGGAGGGGGGTCATGGTCGCTGACACAAACACACACACACACACATCCCTACACTTCCCCCCCCCCCCCCCCCCCCCCCCTCACCCCCGGAGACCGAGCGCCCTACATTCAACCATCAAGCCCACTGTTACATAAAAACCACTGCCGCCGCCGCCACCGCCACACAAGCCGGCTTGCTGCCTGTTGCTAGGCAACAAGCCCCGGAGCCCCCATCGGCGAGTCTCGCTGGGTCGCTGCTGTACCTGGAAGTGCTCAAATGGGTCAGTGAGGACAAAAAGATATAAGAGACAAACTGGACAAATGAATAAAAAAAGAAAAAAAATCCAAACCCACACACATATTAAATCACGACTGTGGGACTGCGCATGTCTGAACTGCATAATGAGGTTTGTGAATGAGGGAGAAGCAGAGAGGAAGAGTGAGTTAGCATTATGTCATGTATACCTGCATAAGAAAAGCATATTTTGCAGTTTATTGAAATTCATACAAGTTAACTGGAGATATCAGTATTTTAGTCGATGATAAACCTGCTTTTGTCTTTGTCTGAAATAAATAGAGGTGAAATTTACTCAAGTATTGCACTTAAAAGGGGACATAAGCACATTTATAGGTCTATATTTTAATCTGGGCTCTACTGGGATACGTTTGATAGTCTCACCTGTTGATAATAGTCATTTTAAAGCGACCACATTTATCACAGACACCTTTTATTTCTGCCTGTAAATCCCTCGCTGATAAAATGACAGACTATCACAGTCTATCTGAGAAGTTTTTTTTTTTTTTAGGTAAATTGCCAGGATGAACTCTGGGCGATGATGTCCTTTCAGTGCAGACGGATGATGAGGTTTGACTTTGAACATTTTCGTGGTTTATGTCCTGCATGCCTCACAGACTGAGAGCATCTGGAGTTCACATGAATATTCAGTAATCAGCCTGCAAAGTCAATTATTCTGTACATGTACAACGTTGTATAAACTGCAAATTCTGCAATAAATGCTGAGTTGAAGAAGAGAGTCTTTGAGGATTCGGGAAAATACCGTCAGAGCAGCATTTTTAAGGATTAATCAGCTGTTAATTATCTGTTTTGGCAGCTTGATAACACCGAAACAGTTATAACTCGCATCATCGTGTACATTGTTTTTAACCCTCGCATGAACAACTCTGCTGTTTGAGTTTTTTATTGTAGTTCAGTCAATGCTCGGACCATCCATAACACATGCAACAGCTGTTTATATATCTATAATTAAAATTTCAGTTTGATTGTAAATAAATATAATATTGAATTGACGTTAACAGAAACAGGTTTCATCAGCGCTTCCTGTCTTAATAAACCCTCATGTCGGTTGGTGCTCATCAACAGATCTCTATAACGCCTCTGAATTATTAAAAACTCCCTCATCAATGTTTGATTCTACATTTTACAATTCACTATCCATGCATTGCTCTCTCTCTCATGATATACTCCCTTTGAAACGCGAACAGTACAGTCAGTCCCGACTCGCTGAGATTAGCGGCGGGAGGAGGAAGGATGAATGTTGTGTGTCGTAGAAAAACAACACAAGGTGGTTTTAACTGAAGCTCTGCTGCTTTTTTTTTCACTGTTTCCGCTTTTACAGGTTTCTAGTGTCGGTAATTTATGATACAGCAAGTAAAAAAAAGCGATACTAGTATTTACGAGTAGCTGGCAGGTAGCAAATCAATCATTCATAAACTTGTATTATTCATTTTGTTGGATAGTGATTCATTTGAGCTGAAGGATAATTATGATTATGTGGTTTTATGTATTATGGGATCATTTTTAGTGCTATAGTTAGTTAGTGCTGTGCCCTCAAACAGTGTTAATCTTTCAAATTGAAAAAATATGATAGCTTCTGTACTCTGATGTATAAATCCTTTACATCTGATTGGACGTGAATACAGTGCGATACGGAGCAGCAGTTGTTGTTAGCGGTTGATCTGTGTTGTTAGACATGGAGGAGTTTTTGCTCAATGATATAAAACAAACTTCACACCACGCTGATGCTGTCTCACAAGTGGTTAAGTGTGGTTTTATGGTTTATGGGTGCGGTTTGCTAGTCGCCCAAAGTCACATTTGACTTTGCCCCCCCCCCCCCCCCCCCCCCCCCCGAGTTCAACATGAATCATCAAACATTTGAAAACATTTTACAGGAAAAGACAGAAATGGTCAAAAATTATTTTAATTGTCTTATAACAAGAGATAACTGAGCAATTAAGGGACACAGGATTAGAAACGGAAAATTTGTTTTTTTTTATTCACTGTCTTTAAAGTATTTATTGCTGAGCTTTTCTCCACAATGAAAACAAGACAGAAACTAAAACTGAACAAGCAAAAAATAAATAAAAACAAAAATTATGACAAAATCTATTGAAGTTTTTGTTGACAAAGATAAAATTAAATGAGACCTGCATGAAACCATAAACATCATGTGATCCTGAAGCTGAACAGTAGCTGCTTGACCTGCTGCACAAATAAATGAGCATCTTGCATTACAGTAACGTCATGTCTCTGACAGAAATGTTAGCTAAGGTTGCTGGGACAGAGTTATAGATTTATGGATTCATCTATAACCCGATGAAAATTAAACACAACCAAAGCGAAAAAACAGCCCGGGACAACCCACAAAAACATGCAGGCTAGCATGCTAACGTTAGTAAAAAGGTAGCTAACATGAATGAATTATCACCCGCTGTGGGAATGTGAAGTTATTACTTTCAGTTTGCTTTAGTTATAGGCCATTGTTAGGAATAAAGAGATCAGATGGATGTTCACTAAAGGAACTGTTTTGCATTAATGTTATGTGACGTTTTAGCTGCTCGTCCAAAGCTAAAGTCCAGTTCTGTGAACAATATTTTAGTAAACGGGTGAGTAAATTGCTCTGCAGTGAAGAGAACAGGTAGCTTCAGAGATGCCAAGTCACTGTCAGAGTTTGGGAATGACAACTGTAATTTACTACTGAGAGCAGAGTGACGTGTGAAAAATTACAGTCAGGTATAAACAGGTAAGTAAAGCCTTTTCTTCTAACTGTTGCCATGAGAACAACACCTGTAAACAGCTGTAGCCTCACAAAGATGTACAAAATGCACAAATTACACTTAACCCCACTGACAAAACTTCAGTAAGACTTTAGCTGAACTAAAATAAGGCACCAAAATTAACATTAGCATCAGATTTCTTTCATTTCTACATATTTGTTTTTGTGTGTGTGTGTGTGTGATTTTATGCTCTTTTGGCCTGTCCGACCTTCATTAGATATACCTGATGACCATTTTTAAATGGCACCGTCTACAGTTATGGAACCGGTGCCATAATTCCTGACAGGGAATGATGAGATCCTGTGCCAGGAGTCCACAGGCTGTTGGTCCAGACTGGTTTTCGGTGCGGATCCTAGTTAGTTGTATTTTTGGACTGGACATTTTTTACTGTAACATCAGGCATTTTAGTGCCATTAAATGGGACTTTTTTTTTTTTTTACCGCATTTTATTGTTTTAGTCAAATCATGATCTTTTACTAACCAAGTGGTTTTTGTGCCTAAACCTAACAATTGTAACTCAAACCATGGGAAGGATTGGCGCATCACCTGCCATCAAAAACGTTCCTCCATGTGATCACGTGATCTTATGCAATCAATAACAATGCGCATGCCTAATAATTCTGTACCAACAATAGACTATTTACACAGAGGAATCAGCACAAATAGCCACTTCCTTTTTTTAAAAATTAACCATCTATGGGGCCACAGGGCAAAATTTTGTCATTGGGACCCTGTTAATTCCCACTTAACATGCTAGTTTTTTTTAAAACACAAAATTTTTCCAGTAGCAGCTTGTCAAATGTGAATATTTGCTAGTTTCCCAGTTTCTCCATGATAGTAAACTCAACATCTTTGTGATTTTTACCGTCTGTCAGTCAAAACAAGTCATCAGAAAATGTTAACTTGGGCTTCAGAGAATAATAATCAGCATTTGTCACTATTTTCTGACATTTTAATCAATCGATTATTAAAGAAAATAATGTATTGATAATTGATAATGAAAGTAATTGTTGGTTGGAGGCTTATAGTACTGTAGTATGATGGAATGACACTACCTTTCCCTCAGCTTTCTGTGTGCAGTTTGATAAAAAATGAATCAAACCCAAATGATATGGAGTAAACCCGGGCCCCAGGTTTAAGGTGCATAAGATGATAAGATGCAGAAAGATAAAATTGTGAAGCTGTAATCTATTTGTTTCACATCAAACATGAATAACTGCAATCGTTGTCTCCTGTTCACACTAATTAGAAACCATCTTAAAAATCCTACAGTGTGATCCGCACTGTGAACACAGCCGACGTCTGTTCTGCAGATTTCAGTTCCTCCGCGGTTATTAGATGTAATCCGGTGTTTGAGAGAGATTTGAAACTTTTACCGTAAGAAGTTTACCTGAAACGACTTCCTTTCTCTTCTCCCGCGTCTCTCTCCGTCTCTGTCAGACGCACGGAAAAACATCACAGCAACCTCGTTAATTTCCTACCAAAAATAACGTCCACTTAAGATTTCATGACCCACCACACCTCCCACCATAACACATCAATCACATTGACTTGAAAATGCGACGAAAATAGTGTCACTCTCTATGAATTCCTGTCATTTCTCAGCCTATAAACCTCTTAAACAGAAGCAAGTCGGAGACGAGAAGAACCCTCCGTCCCAGGAGAGACACTCGAGGGAGAATTTGTGAATCTAGGACAGTCGATAGCGCTCCGCTTGACTGACGCAGGCAATTTGTACAGAAATCTGCTGTAATCACTGAGCTTAACTATGTATAATTCAGGAGAGTGAGGACACCGATGATTCAAAAGACAGACAAACTTTTTTTTTTAAAGCAGGAAATAATTTATCAGACGCGTCAGTCCCGCTCAGTGGGGACCTTCAGCATCTGAACACAGTGTAAGACAACAGAGCATTAGATCCAGGAGGAAACGGTGCGACATTGTGGAACAGCTCAGGGACTGTTGACAGTCATAACAGCCATTGTTAGAGACCTTCCAACTGAATGATTAGTCATATTAATTGATTAGTAAATAGGCAGAGAATTAAGGGCTTTTTCAACTATTTTCTGACCAGAAATATAATATAATCTGCTGTTTGTTCCAACGCTTGATATGACCTGTGGCCGGTTTTAGACATGCAGCTTGTTATGTGAATGTTGTGGCAATTTAACATGTTGGCCTCATGTCTGAATAAACACTTTTTATATAAAAGTCACTCCATTCATGAAGAGTTAGAAGAGTTAATGTCCTTCTTTTTCTTTTTTTTTTCTTTTCTTTGTGTATGTTTGTATGTATTATTGAGTTATTTATTTTATTTTATTCCCCCCCATTTCTTTCTTTATTATTAATATTTTCACACTAAAAAACATATAAATGTTGTAGGAATGAACAATATCATATGTATAACTTTTTCACTCCTGCAATGAAGTATATATATATAAAAAGTCACTTCATTCGAGTTCAGTCCAGAATATAGAGACAGTTTGACATTCATATAAATGATGATGAAGAGTTTCTATCTGATCACTGCAAAAAAAAAAAAAATTTCAGTCATAAGTGCAGCTACAAGAGTAAATGTGGTGACACTTTATTTTTTCTAATATTTATGTACTTTAGGGAACAAATCACATATTAATATTAAGTATATTTAACTAATACACAACTCATGATGATTGAAGTATTTCTATGAGTCTCTATGGCTTTATGTGATTAGTTAACACTTAAAGGATCATCTATTAATGATAACTGTTAAATCACAGTTACTTCATACATGAACTGATTTACCAGCAAATATGAAAGAATATAAATCAGAATCAGAATCTGTTTATTAGCCAAGAATGTAAAAATACAAAGATTGTTGCTCCCACAAACGCAACACAGAAGAATAAAAATATAACAAGAGTAAGGTTAGGGTTAGGGTTAGGGCTAACCCTAACCCTAACCCTAACCTTACTCTTATATAATAATAATAATGAAATAAACAAAGTAGGACTAAAATTAAATGAACAATTTAAAATCTATTTACAGAATTGAATTTAAACTCAGTTACTGTGGGTATAAAATGAATGTATGATGCAACGTGATCATGTGTTATACATTCGTCTGGTGCTGCCAGCTTGTAAATGTAGCATGAAGGTGTTTCAGGAGGAAAACTGCCTCAAATAAACTCTCATATTAGTTTCACATTTTCTCCAGAAGCTTTGAATGAGATCATGAGATGAAGACAGAAGAAAATACTTTGTTCAATCTTGAAATAAAACAATTTTATTGATGATATAAAGCTTCAGATTGTTCACACATCCAATCAGTAAAGTCTGTTAAATGACTCTTGTTCAATGATTTCATGTTCAGATTCACTTCATCCACACAATCAGTTAGTTTAACCCAGAATGTCAGCTATGTACAACAACATCATAAATGATCTCCTCATTGATTATTATCACAATAGTTAAAGTTAAAACACAATCATCATGATCAGTGAAAGCCTCCATGGTGAAACAGACACAAGAAAGAGCAGCAACTAAAGAAACTCAAATATTTACATAACAACAGATGAGAAGATGTCAAAGTTGACCATAATGTTTGATTGACAGCTGATCTCTGTGCAGAAACACTGCAGCAACGAGCTCTCAGCAACAATGACAGAGACAAAATCATTTTAAGAATTAACTCAGAATTTAACCGACTGTCCCTTAAATGACTTCTGTCTATTTGAGTTTGCAGAACTCAGCAGTGTCCCCGACACAGGAGTAAAGAAAAAGTCCAGCATAGAGAGGCTGAGTGAATGTGGTCTGGACTCTGTGGAGGAGAGTCATGGTTTCAGAGACGCTGTAGAAGGACAGAATACCTGCTCTGTGATCCAGGTACACTCCTACTCTGGAGGAACCAGGACCTGAGACGGGAGTTGAGACATTGTTGAACATAAATGTATAACTGTCAATGTCACAATTTAAAGACCAAGATTTGTCATTGCATCCAAATCCACATTCATCTGAGTTTCCTGCTCTGCTGATATTCTTGTATGCGACTGCTACATCAACTCCTCCTCTCCACTCCACCTCCCAGTAACAACGTCCAGTCAGACTCTCTCTACTCAGGACCTGACAATAATCAATGAATCTGTCTGGGTGACTAGAATAAGACTGTTCTTCTTCCTCTAATGATGCTTTTCTGTTCCCATCAGATAATAACAGCTCTGTGTTTGCTGTGTTTGGATCCAGTGTGATTTCACGTGAATATTTTAAGAACTCAGCTCTGGTCTTGGGTTCTGGTTCTGACAGTAAAACGTCCACTTCAGTCACTGTCAGTGAGATGTTTGTCCATTTCTCCCTCAGGATGTCCTGTAGTTGATCTCTGAGCTCTGACACAGCTGCTGTCACATCCTCAAAGTATCTCAGAGGACGGATATTGATGCTGGATGAGTCTGTAGGTTCACTGAGTTGTGACAGTGAGGGGTAGTTGTGTAGAAACTGGTTGTGATCCTCTGTGTGTGAGAGCTGCTTCAGTTCAGCGTCTTTCCTCTTCAGCTCATTGATCTCCTGCTCCAGCTTCTCCTGAAGCTCTTTGACTCGACTCACTTCAGTTTCCTGCTGGGATCTGATCTGCTGCTTCACATCAGAGCTTCTTTTCTGGATGAGATGGATCAGCTCGGTGAAGATCGTCTCACTGTCCTCCACTGCTTTATCAGCAGAGCAACTGACGGCCTCCACCTCCTGTTGAAGCAACTTCACATCTTTCTCTCTGTCCTGGATTCTCTGCTGGATGTTTTGTCGACTCACCTCGAGCTCTCTCTGCCTCTCAGTCCTTTCTGCTGCAGCTGAGACTGTGTCGTGGTCTTTATGTTCATCCACAGAGCAGAGATAACAGATACTCTGCTGATCAGTACGGCAGAACATCTTCATCACCTCATCATGACGAGAGCAGATGTTCTCCTGGAGCTTCTTGGAGGGGTCGACCAGCTTGTGTTTTTTGAATGCAGGTGATTCATAGTGAGGTTGGAGGTGTTTTTCACAATAAGAGACGAGACACACCAGACAGGACTTGAGGGCTTTCAGCTTCCTCCCAGTGCAGACATCACAGGCCACATCTTCAGGTCCAGCATAGCAGTGATCAACAGGAGCAGCTTGGAGTCCAGTCTTCTTCAGCTCCTCCACTATATCTGCTAACATGGTGTTTTTCACCAGGACAGGCCTCGGTGCGAAGGTCTGTCTGCACTGAGGGCAGCTGTAGATTTTCTTCTCATCCTCTTCATCCCAGAAACCTTTAATACAGCTCATGCAGTAGCTGTGTCCACAGGGAATAGTCACCGGATCCTTCAGTAGATCCAGACAGATCGAACAGCAGAATTTTGCTCCGTCCAGCTGAACTCCTTGCTGCGCCATTTCACCTCTCAGTGACAACGACTGTCTGAGTTTCACTTTCTGAGAAGTGAAACTAGTTTGCGCTCTGATCTAAACAGCATGTGTTTCTGCAGTGAATGGAGGCTGCAGCTCTTTTACATGTTGGTTACACCCATCTTCAAACTGTAGATCTGAAGGGGAGGGAACAAGGAAATACGTGGACAGACTGGAGCTTGTTGTGTTTGAGAGCAGGAAGAAGAGGGAGGAGTTATCAAGCTATGATTCATTCCAGGAGGAGGAGCAGTTTGAGAGAGATACTGTGTGTTTAACCCTTTTTTTTCTTACAATGAAGCTCACGTCTCATTTGAAAACACTGGTCACCTGCTTTCTGGTGTCAAAGTAATCTTGGGAATTTAGGAGAGATCTACAGATGAATCCCTGTTTCTCTGAATTCTTGTATTCTCCTAAAATCCAGCTGAGTTTTTCCATCAAGCCCCTTAACTGTATAATATTGTTGTTTTGACATAACGTGATAGTTTTCTCTCGCATGTGTGTTGCTGCTTCCTCTCGTTTTCCACTGATCACTGCAAAAAAAAAAAGTTTCACTCATGAGTGCAGCTACAAGAGTAAATGTGGTGACACTTTATTTTTTCTAATATTTATGTACTTTAGGGAACAAATCACATACTTAAGTATTGTTTAACTAATACACAACTCATGATGATTGAAGTATTTCTATGAGTCTCTATGGCTTTATGTGATTAGTTAACACTTAAAGGATCATCTATTAATGATAACTGTTAAATCACACAATGTAAAAAAAAAATCATAAAAAAATGGTAAAAAGTCTGGCAGCAAAAGTTGCCAAACACTTACCGTCAAATAACAGTAAAAAACCTTTAGTTATTCGACAGAGATTTATTTTAAAAATACGGATATTTACTTTGGACATTGTCTACATTTTTACAGTCCAACCATTATAAAATAAAAAGAAAATATTATTATATTATAAAAATTGTCATAAAACATTGCTAGAACAAATGTATAAATCTGCACAAAAAATGGAAAAGATTGCAGAACTACCTTAAAATCATCTAATTTAAATGAAGACTCTGGTTTTCATATAGTAATCTCTGGTAAATTCATAGGATTATTCAATCCATCCACAAGAACTCCCCATCAAAGTACAGATTTCTGGATGTAAAACACAGAAAAATTATGTAAAATTACATTCAAATTACCCTCCTTTAACACCCATTAATGGTATCTTGAGAGCTTTAAGCTTTTATTTTATGTGATTATCCAATCTATTTACAGTAGATCCCTGGTAAATGTTGGTTTTATACTGTACAAAAAAATAAGATCATGTGATAATAGTTTACAAAAACATAATTTTAATAATCATTACTTTACTAACATTATTGGATAGTATTTATAATCAACTATCAAATATATCTACATACATTTCCCCATTAATGTATGAGGTTAACTCTATATAAACATTATGTGACAGTAATTGCAAGGAACTCCCCAATATATCTACAGACATTTCACATTAATATATGGAGTTCTGAATGTACAAAAACCAGAAGGTCTATGTAAAAAAACCTTTATATCAACTTCGACACTGAATAAATATACACATTTTTGTACTGACATTTTACAATATTGTGCAATCCATTCAATACAGATCCCCATTTGAGATGTATGAGATTTCAAGGTGTTTAATAACCAGAATATGTCATAAAATTACCTTTTACTGCTCGCTTTACAAAGTAATTCTGTAGACATTGCCCAAGCCTAGTATACAGGTACATTTTATATTTCAGATATGAAAGTTTACTATAGAATAAAGCTTATTTGGGTATTAAAAAATTACTACAAAATTAGTTTCACGTTCATTGTATATGAAGCAGCTCCAGACTTGTGTGGATTCCATACTCATACTTCAGTGTTGCATCCATCCAGGAATGCAACACTGAAGGACTGGGATATTGCTGCAAATTGCTGATGTGTTTCATATAGGCCACTAGAATAATAAATCCACAAGTACACAACACTACACAGACAGCAATGGGACATTATCTTCACTTAAAAAAATTAAGGTTATTTGGGCATGTTGTCATATAAAACAAAGTAAAATGAAACTCACTGTGTAATTTGGAGCATCAGAATCACAAGTCCAGCTCCGCTCTCAGAAATGTTGACTTGCTGCTGAAACAAGACTTTATTTTAGCAACAGTACAGATGTAGTAGTTAGCAAGACTGATTTCAAAACTTAACTCCTGCATCTTCAGTCCTATGCCTTTTACATTTCAACGGAATTAAATTCACTTCAGGAAAACAATTTGAGCAAAAACTCCAAATCGTCAAGATTGGTCAGTAGGTCGGAAAGAATCTCAAAGAATAGATCACAGGCTTAAGGAAAAAAATATATACCAGTAAAATAGCTTTTTGTTTGATGTTGTGATCGGATGACACGGTACCAAGTCCTTATCATGACAAAAGCAAGGGCATATAGCACAATTCAAACTGATTGGAAATGTAATGTATTTTGACAATGTTACCAAGCAAAGCAAAAAGGAACTCACCTGGTGATTTGCTGGATGACGATGGGTGAGAAAATAAATAAATAAAAGTCATATGCCGCTGTCCAGGTGCACATGTGCCAACTCTACTGAGAGCTGCTGCCGGCTGCTGCTACAATAGTGTGATCGCTTGCAGTAATCACACTAATTATCAGCCTTGACCTACAGTATTACATACACACATGCTGACACTCACACAGTTTGGACATGGGGATGAAAGGACTGTTTAGTACAACCCCAGAAGTTAAGAGATATTACAGCACCATAATGTAAAGCTGTCTGTTCCCTTTTACTCAGCATCTACTGATCACTGTCTGTCTCTCAATTTTGTACAATTATTTGCTGTTTTACTGTGAAATAAAGTTTTACCTGTGAGGAAGCTTTGCCAGAGTGTCAAGGAAGGTGATAAGGGACAGACTCAGAGACGACCAAATGAAAACAAGCAAAATCAAACTTACCTTCACACAGCTACACTGACATCCTCTTTGGTTTCTGCTCTCTCCCAAACTAACATCTCTCCCTTTAAATAGGCCCTGAAATCTGTGTAGGCAGAACCATATTTCTATCAGGGGTGTCCTTTCCCTTAGATCAACAACTGGTGAATGACAATGTCACTTGTATCAGTTAACATTGTTTACACAAACATCAACAACAGCATTGTTCCTTATCGTAAACCAAATTAAGTGCAAATAACATAAATACAAAACCAAACATTTAACTAAATAAAATAAATTCCCTCACACTTGGTGTAACCCATGACATCACTGGTGATGTCAGCAAGATCTTAAAATCAGGAAGTGGTTCAGTGCCTCCATTTTGTCTCCTGGCCGCATGGTGGGTGAGTATGGTAGGTTACAACCTAAGTTAATCTATAACTCCAGAAAAAAATAAATGATGAACTTCAATACTTTTCTGTCTTGATTGAACCATAAATGACAGCGATGTGACTGGCTAAACAAACAAATGACAAGTACGGCAGGAAATGTGGAGCACCGAGCCCCGGTTTGTTATTCTGGTTAAAGTGGGCAGAAGCAGCTGGTCTGACGGGCAGCTTGAGTGAAGTGGAGCCTGCAGAGGAAGCACCGGGACCGTCAGTGTGACACAGTCCATCAAGGGAAGCACAGTCAGGCGGCGGAGGAGATGGCGACATATCGGCCTCTCATAATCGTCAGAATTCGCCGATGCCGATATTTATTTTTAGAGCTTCTATCGGCCGATACAGATGACGTGCCGATAATATCGTGCATCCCTAAAACAAAGTAGCACTAAAATTAAATGAACGATTTCAAATCTATTTACAGAATTGAATTTAAACTCAGTTACTGTGGGTATAAAATGAATGTATGATGCAACGTGATCATGTGTTATACATTCGTCTGGTGTTGCCAGCTTGTAAATGTAGCATGAAGACGAGTTATATGTTAACATGCTGATGTTTGCATCTGACTACAAGTTTGATATCATTTTAAAAAAAAGCTTCTATATAACATCTGTTCTGTGAGAACATCCAAATGTAGATGGAAGATTTTCCAGTTTACAAATATTGTTCACATGAGTCTTCAGGTTGTAAATAAAACTTTGAGATTTGAGACTTTAGACGTCATGAAATCTGATTGACCAACATGGAAAAACTTGAAACCAGATGTAAAGAATGATTTATTTATTTTATGATTTAATTATTTCATGACTGGACCTGATAGAGTTTAAACATGTTTCATCTGCTTTTGTTCAAATATTCGCTTTTCTGAACTCTTAATGGCTTAAAACTAGAATGAACATGTCAAGTTCTCTTGATGTTGATTCTGATGAGATTGAAAGCAGTTTTTAATGTAATTATCATTATGATGAAATGATTCCTAAATGACTTCTGGACTAGAAAAGGTGGAGTAACTTTACCTGTGATGGTGCAATAAATCAATCACAGTTGTCAGAAACACTAATCATGACAGTTTTAGATGCATTTCTTTGTTGTCAGTTAAGCATCAATAACAGAAAGTCTTCAGCACAGCAGGCAGTTTTGTGGATTGAGAGATTAAACCCCGAACAAAATGAGTCACAAGAAGTTTGAATCAAGTCTGGATTCAAACTTTACAACCCAGAAGCGTCTGACTGTGAGGTGACAGAGCTAAACACTGAACCAACATGACAGCCTCATTCTGAACTTTCATCTTCATGAAAATCAACTTCAACATTAATGAAATGACCTCAAGTTCACAATTACACATAGATGTTGTTTTATGTTCTTCAGGACTCAACAAAACATCTTCACACCCAAATTTGACCAAATTAATTTTTTAAAACTATTTTTTTCCAGTTTTTTTTAGGCCTGTGTAACAAATCCTCTTTATTGACTAAATGCACAAATAAAATCTCAGTTTGTTAAAAGCAACAAGTGATAGAAAACTCTGCTCATTTCTCTGTGATGAAGCTGTTTTAGTGAAGAAAGCTGAAAGTACAGAGACTGACTGACAAACGTTCTTCTGCTCTGAACATGAACTCTGTACTTTGTGGTGTTTCAGGAGGAAAACTGCCTCAAATAAACTTTCATATTAATTTCACATTTTCTCCAGAAGCTTTGAATGAGATCCTGAGATGAAGACAGAAGAAAATACTTTGTTCAATCTTGAAATAAAACAACTTTATTGATGATATAAAGCTTCAGATTGTTCACACATCCAATCAGTAAAGTCTGTTAAATGACTCTTGTTCAATGATTTCATGTTCAGATTCACTTCATCCACACAATCAGTTAGTTTAACCCAGAATGTCAGCTATGTACAACAACATCATAAATGATCTCCTTATTGATTATTATCACAATAGTTCAAGTTAAAACAAAAATCATCATGATCAGTGAAAGCCTCCATGGTGAAACAGACACAAGAAAGAGCAGCAACTAAAGAAACTCAAATATTTACATAACAACAGATGAGAAGATGTCAAAGTTGACCATAATGTTTGATTGACAGCTGATCTCTGTGCAGAAACACTGCAGCAACGAGCTCTCAGCAACAATGACAGAGACAAAATCATTTTAAGAATTAACTCAGAATTTAACCGACTGTCCCTTAAATGACTTCTGTCTATTTGAGTTTGCAGAACTCAGCAGTGTCCACGTAAGAGAATGAATAATAAAAACGTAGTCCAGCATAGAGAGGCTGAGTGAATGTGGTCTGGACTCTGTGGAGGAGAGTCATGGTTTCAGAGATGCTGTAGAAGGACAGAATACCTGCTCTGTGATCCAGGTACACTCCTACTCTGGAGGAACGAGGACCTGAGACGGGAGTTGAGACATCGTTGAACCAAAATGTATAACTGTTAGTGTCACAATCTAAAGCCCAAGATTTGTCATTGTATCCAAATCCACATTCATCTGTGTTTCCTGCTCTGCTGATATTCTTGTATGCGACTGCTACATAAACTCCTGTTCCGCTCCACTCCACCTCCCAGTAACAACGTCCAGTCAGACTCTCTCTACTCAGGACCTGCCAATGATCAGTGAATCTGTCTGGGTGACTAGAATAAGACTGTTCTTCTTTCTTGAATGTTGCTTTTCTGTTCCCATCAGATAATAACAGACGTGTGTTTGCTGTGTTTGGATCCAGTGTGATTTCATGTGAATATTTTAAGAACTCAGCTCTGGTCTTGGGTTCTGGTTCTGACAGTAAAACGTCCACTTCAGCCACTGTCAGTGAGATGTTTGTCCATTTCTCCATCAGGATGTCCTGTAGTTGATCTCTGAGCTCTGACACAGCTGCTGTCACATCCTCAAAGTATCTCAGAGGACGGATATTGATGCTGGATGAGTCTGTAGGTTCACTGAGTTGTGACAGTGAGGGGTAGTTGTGTAGAAACTGGTTGTGATCCTCTGTGTGTGAGAGCTTCTTCAGTTCAGCGTCTTTCCTCTTCAGCTCAGTGATCTCCTGCTCCAGCTTCTCCTGAAGCTCTTTGACTCGACTCACTTCAGTTTCCTGCTGGGATCTGATCTGCTGCTTCACATCAGAGCTTCTTTTCTGGATGAGACGGATCAGCTCAGTGAAGATCTTCTCACTGTCCTCCACTGCTTTATCAGCAGAGCGACTGACGGCCTCCACCTCCTGTTGAAGCAGCTTCACATCTTTCTCTCTGTCCTGGATTCTCTGCTGGATGTTTTGTCGACTCACCTCGAGCTCTCTCTGCCTCTCAGTCCTTTCTACTGCAGCTGAGACTGTGTCGTGGCCTTTATGTTCATCCACAGGGCAGAGATAACAGATACTCTGCTGATCAGTACGGCAGAACATCTTCATCACCTCATCATGACGAGAGCAGATGTTCTCCTGGAGCTTCTTGGAGGGGTCGACCAGCTTGTGTTTTTTGAATGCAGCAGATTCATAATGAGGCTGAAGGTGTTTCTCACAATAAGAGACAAGACACACCAGACAGGACTTGATGGCTTTCATCTTCCTCCCAGTGCAGACATCACAGGCCACATCTTCAGGTCCAGCATAGCAGTGATCACCAGGAGCAGCTTGGAGTCCCGTCTTCTTCAGCTCCTCCACTATATCTGCTAACATGGTGCTTTTCACCAGGACAGGCCTCGGTGCGAAGGTCTGTCTGCACTGAGGGCAGCTGTAGATTTTCTTCTCATCCTCTTCATCCCAGAAACCTTTAATACAGCTCATGCAGTAGCTGTGTCCACAGGGAATAGTCACTGGATCCTTCAGTAGATCCAGACAGATCGAACAGCAGAATTTTGCTCCGTCCAGCTGAGCTCCTTGCTGCGCCATTTCACCTCTCAGTGACAACGACTGTCTGAGTTTCACTTTCTGAGAAGTGAAACTAGTTTGAGCTCTGATCTAAACAGCATGTGTTTCTGCAGTGAATGGAGGCTGCAGCTCTTTTACATGTTGGTTACACCCATCTTCAAACTGTAGATCTGAAGGGGAGGGAACAAGGAAATACGTGGACAGACTGGAGCTTGTTGTGTTTGAGAGCAGGAAGAAGAGGGAGGAGTTATCAAGCTATGATTCATTCCAGGAAGAGGAGCAGTTTGAGAGAGATACAACGATACAATGAAGCTCACGTCTCATTTGAAAACACTGGTCACCTGCTTTCTGGTGTCAAAGTAATCTTGGGAATTTAGGAGAGATCTACAGATGACTCCCTGTTTCTCTGAATTCTTGTATTCTCCTAAAATCCAGCTGAGTTTTTCCATCAAGCCCCTTAACTGTATAATATTGTTGTTCTGATATAACGTGATAGTTTTCTCTCGCATGTGTGTTGCTGCTTCCTCTCGTTTTCCACTGATCACAGCAAAAAAAAAAAAGTTTCACTCATGAGTGCAGCTACAAGAGTAAATGTGGTGACACTTTATTTTTTCTAATATTTATGTACTTTAGGGAACAAATCACATACTTAAGTATTGTTTAACTAATACACAACTCATGATGATTGAAGTATTTCTATGAGTCTCTATGGCTTTATGTGATTAGTTAACACTTAAAGGATCATCTATTAATGATAACTGTTAAATCACAGTTACTTCATACATGAACTGATTTACCAGCAAATATGAAAGAATATAAATCAGAGTCAGAATCTGTTTATTAGCCAAGAATGTAAAAATACAAAGATTGTTGCTCCCACAAACGCAACACAGAAGAATAAAAATATAACAAGAGTAAGGTTATAATAATAATAATGAAATAAACAAAGTAGGACTAAAATTAAATGAACAATTTAAAATCTATTTACAGAATTGAATTTAAACTCAGTTACTGTGGGTATAAAATGAATGTATGATGCAACGTGATCATGTGTTATACATTTGTCTGGTGTTGCCAGCTTGTAAATGTAGCATGAAGACGAGTTATATGTTAACATGCTGATGTTTGCATCTGACTACAAGTTTGATATCATTTTTAAAAAAAGCTTCTATATAACATCTGTTCTGTGAGAACATCCAAATGTAGATGGAAGATTTTCCAGTTTACAAATATTGTTCACATGAGTCTTCAGGTTGTAAATAAAACTTTGAGATTTGAGACTTTAGACTTCATGAAATCTGATTGACCAACATGGAAAAACTTGAAACCAGATGTAAAGAATGATTTATTTATTTTATGATTTAATTATTTCATGACTGGACCTGATAGAGTTTAAACATGTTTCATCTGCTGTTGTTCAAATATTCTGTTTTCTGAACTCTTAACGGCTTAAAACTAGAATGAACATGTCAAGTTCTCTTGATGTTGATTCTGATGAGATTGAAAGCAGTTTTTAATGTAATTATCATTATGATGAAATGATTCCTAAATGACTTCTGGACTAGAAAAGGTGCAGTAACTTTACCTGTGATGGTGCAATAAATCAATCACAGTTGTCAGAAACACTAATCATGACAGTTTTAGATGCATTTCTTTGTTGTCAGTTAAGCATCAATAACAGAAAGTCTTCAGCACAGCAGGCAGTTTTGTGGATTGAGAGATTAAACCCCGAACAAAATGAGTCACAAGAAGTTTGAATCAAGTCTGGATTCAAACTTTACAACCCAGAAGCGTCTGACTGTGAAGTGACAGAGCTAAACACTGAACCAACATGACAGCCTCATTCTGAACTTTCATCTTCATGAAAATCAACTTCAACATTAATGAAATGACCTCAAGTTCACAATTACACATAGATGTTGTTTTATGTTCGTCACGACTCAACAAAACATCTTCACACCCAAATTTGACCAAATTGATTTTTTAAAACTATTTTTTTCCAGTTTTTTTTAGGCCTGTGTAACAAATCCTCTTTATTGACTAAATGCACAAATAAAATCTCAGTTTGTTAAAAGCAACAAGTGATAGAAAACTCTGCTCATTTCTCTGTGATGAAGCTGTTTTAGTGAAGAAAGCTGAAAGTACAGAGACTGACTGACAAACGTTCTTCTGCTCTGAACATGAACTCTGTACTTTGTGGTGTTTCAGGAGGAAAACTGCCTCAAATAAACTCTCATATTAGTTTCACATTTTCTCCAGAAGCTTTGAATGAGATCCTGAGATGAAGACAGAAGAAAATACTTTGTTCAATCTTGAAATAAAACAACTTTATTGATGATATAAAGCTTCAGATTGTTCACACATCCAATCAGTAAAGTCTGTTAAATGACTCTTGTTCAATGATTTCATGTTCAGATTCACTTCATCCACACAATCAGTTAGTTTAACCCAGAATGTCAGCTATGTACAACAACATAATAAATGATCTCCTTATTGATTATTATCACAATAATTCATGTTTTATAATACTTTATAATACCTGATTTGTACATGACCAAATGCATCAATTTGAATGTAAATTTCTTGACAGATTTACAAAGTCGTGAGAGTAAAATATCTATTGATAAAGGAAGTTCTGGTTCTTTCTCTGTTCAGACTGATGAAGTGGAAGAGAAACAAGAGCAGAGTTGAGAAATGCAAGTTTGTGTATAAAACAAAATCATCATGATCAGTGAAAGCCTCCATGGTGAAACAGACACAAGAAAGAGCAGCAACTAAAGAAACTCAAATATTTACATAACAACAGATGAGAAGATGTCAAAGTTGACCATAATGTTTGATTGACAGCTGATCTCTGTGCAGAAACACTGCAGCAACGAGCTCTCAGCAACAATGACAGAGACAAAATCATTTTAAGAATTAACTCAGAATTTAACCGACTGTCCCTTAAATGATTTCTGTCTATTTGAGTTTGCAGAACTCAGCAGTGTCCCCGTAAAAGAAGTAAAGACTAAGTCCAGCATAGAGAGGCTGAGTGAATGTGGTCTGGACTCTGTGGAGGAGAGTCATGGTTTCAGAGACGCTGTAGAAGGACAGAATACCTGCACTGTGATCCAGGTACACTCCTACTCTGGAGGAACGAGGACCTGAGACGAGAGTTGAGACTTTGTTGAAGCAAAATTTATAACTGTTAGTGTCATAACATAAAGCCCAAGATTTGTCATTGCGTCCAAATACACATTCATTTGACTCTCCTGCTCTGCTGATATTCTTGTATGCGACTGCTACATCAACTCCTCCAAATCCTCTCAACTCCACCTCCCAGTAACAACATCCAGTCAGACTCTCTCTACTCAGGACCTGATACCAATCAGTGAATCTGTCTGGATGACTAGAATAAGACTGTTGTTGACTCATGGATGTTGCTTTTCTGTTCCCCTCAGATAATAACAGCTGTGTGTGTGCTGTGTTTGGATCCAGTGTGATTTCACGTGAATATTTTAAGAACTCAGCTCTGGTCTTGGGTTCTGGTTCTGACAGTAAAACCTTCACTTCAGTCACTGTCAGTGAGATGTTTGTCCATTTCTCCCTCAGGATGTCCTGTAGTTGATCTCTGAGCTCTGACACAGCTGCTGTCACATCCTCAAAGTATCTCAGAGGACGGATATTGATGTTGGATGAGTCTGTAGGTTCACTGAGTTGTGACAGTGAGGGGTAGTTGTGTAGAAACTGGTTGTGATCCTCTGTGTGTGAGAGCTTCTTCAGTTCAGCATCTTTCCTCTTCAGCTCAGTGATCTCCTGCTCCAGCTTCTCCTGAAGCTCTTTGACTCGACTCACTTCAGTTTCCTGCTGGGATCTGATCTGCTGCTTCACATCAGAGCTTCTTTTCTGGATGAGACGGATCAGCTCAGTGAAGATCTTCTCACTGTCCTCCACTGCTTTATCAGCAGAGCGACTGACGGCCTCCACCTCCTGTTGAAGCAGCTTCACATCTTTCTCTCTGTCCTGGATTCTCTGCTGGATGTTTTGTCGACTCACCTCGAGCTCTCTCTGCCTCTCAGTCCTTTCTGCTGCAGCTGAGACTGTGTCGTGACCTTTATGTTTATCCAGGGAGCAGAGATAACAGATACTCTGCTGATCAGTACGGCAGAATATCTTCATCACCTCATCATGACGAGAGCAGATGTTCTCCTGGAGCTTCTTGGAGGGGTCGACCAGCTTGTGTTTCTTTAATGGAGCTACATCATAGTGAGGCTGAAGGTGTTTCTCACAATAAGAGGCGAGACACACCAGACAGGACTTAAGAGCTTTCATCTTCCTCCCAGTGCAGAAATCACAGGCCACATCTTCAGGTCCAGCATAGCAGTGATCAGCAGGAGCAGCTTGGAGTCCAGTCTTCTTCAGCTCCTCCATTAAATCTGCTAACATGGTGTTTTTCACCAGGACAGGCCTCGGTGTGAAGGTCTGTCTGCACTGAGGGCAGCTGTAGATTTTCTTCTCATCCTCTTCATCCCAGAAACCTTTAATACAGCTCATGCAGTAGCTGTGTCCACAGGGAATAGTCACCGGATCCTTCAGTAGATCCAAACAGATTGAACAGCAGAATTTTGCTCCGTCCAGCTGAGCTCCTTGCTGCGCCATTTCACCTCTCAGTGACGACTGTCTGAGTTTCACTTCCTTAGACGTTGAACTAGTTTGACCTTTGATCTAAACAGCATGTGTTTCTACAGTGAATGGAGGCTGCAGCGCTTTTACATGTTGGTTACACCCATCTTCAAACTGTAGATCTGAAGGGGAGGGAACAAGGAAATACGTGGACAGACTGGAGCTTGTTGTGTTTGAGAGCAGGAAGAAGAGGGAGGAGTTATCAAGCTATGATTCATTCCAGGAGGAGGAGCAGTTTGAGAGAGATACTGTGTGTTTAACCCTTTGTTTTCTTACAACGAAGCTCACGTCTCATTTGAAAACACTGGTCACCTGCTTTCTGGTGTCAAAGTAATCTTGGGAATTTAGGAGAGATCTACAGATGACTCCCTGTTTCTCTGAATTCTTGTATTCTCCTAAAATCCAGCTGAGTTTTTCCATCAAGCCCCTTAACTGTATAATATTGTTGTTTTGACATAACGTGATAGTTTTCTCTCGCATGTGTGTTGCTGCTTCCTCTCGTTTTCCACTGATCACTGCAAAAAAAAAAAGTTTCACTCATGAGTGCAGCTACAAGAGTAAATGTGGTGACACTTTATTTTTTCTAATATTTATGTACTTTAGGGAACAAATCACATACTTAAGTATTGTTTAACTAATACACAACTCATGATGATTGAAGTATTTCTATGAGTCTCTATGGCTTTATGTGATTAGTTAACACTTAAAGGATCATCTATTAATGATAACTGTTAAATCACAGTTACTTCATACATGAACTGATTTACCAGCAAATATGAAAGAATATAAATCAGAATCAGAATCTGTTTATTAGCCAAGAATGTAAAAATACAAAGATTGTTGCTCCCACAAACGCAACACAGAAGAATAAAAATATAACAAGAGTAAGGTTATAATAATAATAATGAAATAAACAAAGTAGGACTAAAATTAAATGAACAATTTAAAATCTATTTACAGAATTGAATTTAAACTCAGTTACTGTGGGTATAAAATGAACGTATGATGCAACGTGATCATGTGTTATACATTCGTCTGGTGTTGCCAGCTTGTAAATGTAGCATGAAGACGAGTTATATGTTAACATGCTGATGTTTGCATCTGACTACAAGTTTGATATCATTTTTAAAAAAAGCTTCTATATAACATCTGTTCTGTGAGAACATCCAAATGTAGACGGAAGATTTTCCAGTTTACAAATATTGTTCACATGAGTCTTCAGGTTGTAAATAAAACTTTGAGATTTGAGACTTTAGACTTCATGAAATCTGATTGACCAACATGGAAAAACTTGAAACCAGATGTAAAGAATGATTTATTTATTTTATGATTTAATTATTTCATGACTGGACCTGATAGAGTTTAAACATGTTTCATCTGCTGTTGTTCAAATATTCGCTTTTCTGAACTCTTAACGGCTTAAAACTAGAATGAACATGTCAAGTTCTCTCGATGTTGATTCTGATGAGATTAAAAGCAGTTTTTAATGTAATTATCATTATGATGAAATGATTCCTAAATGACTTCTGGACTAGAAAAGGTGGAGTAACTTTACCTGTGATGGTGCAATAAATCAATCACAGTTGTCAGAAACACTAATCATGACAGTTTTAGATGCATTTCTTTGTTGTCAGTTAAGCATCAATAACAGAAAGTCTTCAGCACAGCAGGCAGTTTTGTGGATTGAGAGATTAAACCCCGAACAAAATGAGTCACAAGAAGTTTGAATCAGGTCTGGATTCAAACTTTACAACCCAGAAGCGTCTGACTGTGAGGTGACAGAGCTAAACACTGAACCAACATGACAGCCTCATTCTGAACTTTCATCTTCATGAAAATCAACTTCAACATTAATGAAATGACCTCAAGTTCACAATTACACATAGATGTTGTTTTATGTTCGTCACAACTCAACAAAACATCTTCACACCCAAATTTGACCAAATTGATTTTTTAAAACTATTTTTTTCCAGTTTTTTTTAGGCCTGTGTAACAAATCCTCTTTATTGACAAAATGCACAAATAAAATCTCAGTTTGTTAAAAGCAACAAGTGATAGAAAACTCTGCTCATTTCTCTGTGATGAAGCTGTTTTAGTGAAGAAAGCTGAAAGTACAGAGACTGACTGACAAACGTTCTTCTGCTCTGAACATGAACTCTGTACTTTGTGGTGTTTCAGGAGGAAAACTGCTTCAAATAAACTCTCATATTAGTTTCACATTTTCTCCAGAGGCTTTGAATGAGATCCTGAGATGAAGACAGAAGAAAATACTTTGTTCAATCTTGAAATAAAACAACTTTATTGATGATATAAAGCTTCAGATTGTTCACACATCCAATCAGTAAAGTCTGTTAAATGACTCTTGTTCAATGATTTCATGTTCAGATTCACTTCATCCACACAATCAGTTAGTTTAACCCAGAATGTCAGCTATGTACAACAACATCATAAATGATCTCCTTATTGATTATTATCACAATAATTCATGTTTTATAATACTTTATAATACCTGATTTGTACATGACCAAATGCATCAATGTGAATGTAAATTTCTTGACAGATTTACAAAGTCGTGAGAGTAAAATATCTATTGATAAAGGAAGTTCTGGTTCTTTCTCTGTTCAGACTGATGAAGTGGAAGAGAAACAAGAGCAGAGTTGAGAAATGCAAGTTTGTGTATAAAACAAAATCATCATGATCAGTGAAAGCCTCCATGGTGAAACAGACACAAGAAAGAGCAGCAACTAAAGAAACTGAAATATTTACATAACAACAGATGAGAAGATGTCAAAGTTGACCATAATGTTTGATTGACAGCTGATCTCTGTGCAGAAACACTGCAGCAACGAGCTCTCAGCAACAATGACAGAGACAAAATCATTTTAAGAATTAACTCAGAATTTAACCGACTGTCCCTTAAATGACCTCTGTCTATTTGAGTTTGCAGAACTCAGCAGTGTCCCCGTAAAAGAAGTAAAGACGTAGTCCAGCATAGAGAGGCTGAGTGAATGTGGTCTGGACTCTGTGGAGGAGAGTCATGGTTTCAGAGACGCTGTAGAAGGACAGAATACCTGCACTGTGATCCAGGTACACTCCTACTCTGGAGGAACCAGGACCTGAGACGGGAGTTGAGACTTTGTTGAACCTAAATGTATAACTGTTAGTGTAACAATCTAAAGCCCAAGATTTGTCATTGTGTCCAAATCCACATTCATCTGAGTTTCCTGCTCTGCTGATATTCTTGTATGCGACTGCTACATGAACCCCTCCTCTCCACTCCACCTCCCAGTAACAACGTCCAGTCAGACTCTCTCTACTCAGGACCTGATACCAATAAGTGAATCTGTCTGGGTGACTAGAATAAGACTGTTCTTCTTCCTCTAATGATGCTTTTCTGTTCCCATCAGATAATAACAGCTCTGTGTGTGCTGTGTTTGGATCCAGTGTGATTTCACGTGAATATTTTAAGAACTCAGCTCTGGTCTTGGGTTCTGGTTCTGACAGTAAAACGTCCACTTCAGCCACTGTCAGTGAGATGTTTGTCCATTTCTCCCTCAGGATGTCCTGTAGTTGATCTCTGAGCTCTGACACAGCTGCTGTCACATCCTCAAAGTATCTCAGAGGACGGATATTGATGCTGGATGAGTCTGTAGGTTCACTGAGTTGTGACAGTGAGGGGTAGTTGTGTAGAAACTGGTTGTGATCCTCTGTGTGTGAGAGCTGCTTCAGTTCAGCGTCTTTCCTCTTCAGCTCAGTGATCTCCTGCTCCAGCTTCTCCTGAAGATCTTTGACTCGACTCACTTCAGTTTCCTGCTGGGATCTGATCTGCTGCTTCACATCAGAGCTTCTTTTCTGGATGAGACGGATCAGCTCAGTGAAGATCTTCTCACTGTCCTCCACTGCTTTATCAGCAGAGCGACTGACGGCCTCCACCTCCTGTTGAAGCAGCTTCACATCTTTCTCTCTGTCCTGGATGCTCTGCTGGATGTTTTGTCGACTCACCTCGAGCTCTCTCTGCCTCTCAGTCCTTTCTGCTGCAGCTGAGACTGTGTCGTGGCCTTTATGTTCATCTACAGAGCAGAGATAACAGATACTCTGCTGATCAGTTCGGCAGAACATCTTCATCACCTCATCATGACGAGAGCAGATGTTCTCCTGGAGCTTCTTGGAGGGGTCGACTAGCTTGTGTTTTTTGAATGTAGGTGATTCATAGTGAGGCTGGAGGTGTTTCTCACAGTAAGAGGCCAGACACACCAGACAGGACTTGAGGGCTTTCATCTTCCTCCCAGTGCAGACATCACAGGCCACATATTCAGGTCCAGCATGGCAGTGATCAACAGGAGCAGCTTGGAGTCCAGTCTTCTTCAGCTCCTCCATTAAATCTGCTAACATGGTGTTTTTCACCAGGACAGGCCTCGGTGTGAAGGTCTGTCTGCACTGAGGGCAGCTGTAGATTTTCTTCTCATCCTCTTCATCCCAGAAACCTTTAATACAGCTCATGCAGTAGCTGTGTCCACAGGGAATAGCCACCGGATCCTTCAGTAGATCCAGACAGATCGAACAGCAGAACTTTGCTCCGTCCAGCTGAGCTCCTTGCTGCGCCATTTCACCTCTCAGTGACAACGACTGTCTGAGTTTCACTTCCTTAGACGTTGAACTAGTTTGACCTTTGATCTAAACAGCATGTGATTCTGCAGTGAATGGAGGCTGCAGCTCTTTTACAGGTTGGTCACACCCTTCTTCAAACTGTAGATCTGAAGGGGAGGGAACAAGGAAATATGTGGACAGACTGGAGCTTGTTGTGTTTGAGAGCAGGAAGAAGAGGGAGGAGTTATCAAGCTATGATTCATTCCAGGAGGAGGAGCAGTTTGAGAGAGATACTGTGTGTTTAACCCTTTTTTTTCTTACAACTAAGCTCACGTCTCATTTGAAAACACTGGTCACCTGCTTTCTGGTGTCAAAGTAATCTTGGGAATTTAGGAGAGATCTACAGATGACTCCCTGTTTCTCTGAATTCTTGTATTCTCCTAAAATCCAGCTGAGTTTTTCCATCAAGCCCCTTAACTGTATAATATTGTTGTTTTGACATAACGTGATAGTTTTCTCTCGCATGTGTGTTGCTGCTTCCTCTGGTTTTCCACTGATCACTGCAAAAAAAAAGAAAGTTTCACTCATGAGTGCAGCTACAAGAGTAAATGTGGTGACACTTTATTTTTTCTAATATTTATGTACTTTAGGGAACAAATCACATACTTAAGTATTGTTTAACTAATACACAACTCATGATGATTGAAGTATTTCTATGAGTCTCTATGGCTTTATGTGATTAGTTAACACTTAAAGGATCATCTATTAATGATAACTGTTAAATCACAGTTACTTCATACATGAACTGATTTACCAGCAAATATGAAAGAATATAAATCAGAATCAGAATCTGTTTATTAGCCAAGAATGTAAAAATACAAAGATTGTTGCTCCCACAAACACAACATAGAAGAATAAAAATATAACAAGAGTAAGGTTATAATAATAATAATGAAATAAACAAAGTAGGACTAAAATTAAATGAACAATTTCAAATCTATTTACAGAATTGAATTTAAACTCAGTTACTGTGGGTATAAAATGAACGTATGATGCAACGTGATCATGTGTTATACATTCGTCTGGCGTTGCCAGCTTGTAAATGTAGCATGAAGACGAGTTATATGTTAACATGCTGATGTTTGCATCTGACTACAAGTTTGATATCATTTTTTAAAAAAAGCTTCTATATAACATCTGTTCTGTGAGAACATCCAAATGTAGATGGAAGATTTTCCAGTTTACAAATATTGTTCACATGAGTCTTCAGGTTGTAAATAAAACTTTGAGATTTGAGACTTTAGACTTCATGAAATCTGATTGACCAACATGGAAAAACTTGAAACCAGATGTAAAGAATGATTTATTTATTTTATGATTTAATTATTTCATGACTGGACCTGATAGAGTTTAAACATGTTTCATCTGCTGTTGTTCAAATATTCGCTTTTCTGAACTCTTAACGGCTTAAAACTAGAATGAACATGTCAAGTTCTCTTGATGTTGATTCTGATGAGATTGAAAGCAGTTTTTAATGTAATTATCATTATGATGAAATGATTCCTAAATGACTTCTGGACTAGAAAAGGTGGAGTAACTTTACCTGTGATGGTGCAATAAATCAATCACAGTTGTCAGAAACACTAATCATGACAGTTTTAGATGCATTTCTTTGTTGTCAGTTAAGCATCAATAACAGAAAGTCTTCAGCACAGCAGGCAGTTTTGTGGATTGAGAGATTAAACCCCGAACAAAATGAGTCACAAGAAGTTTGAATCAAGTCTGGAATCAAACTTTACAACCCAGAAGCGTCTGACTGTGAGGTGACAGAGCTAAACACTGAACCAACATGACAGCCTCATTCTGAACTTTCATCTTCATGAAAATCAACTTCAACATTAATGAAATGACCTCAAGTTCACAATTACACATAGATGTTGTTTTATGTTCGTCACGACTCAACAAAACATCTTCACACCCAAATTTGACCAAATTAATTTTTGAAAAGTATTTTTTCCAGTTTTTTTTAGGCCTGTGTAACAAATCCTCTTTATTGACTAAATGCACAAATAAAATCTCAGTTTGTTAAAAGCAACAAGTGATAGAAAACTCTGCTCATTTCTCTGTGATGAAGCTGTTTTAGTGAAGAAAGCTGAAAGTACAGAGACTGACTGACAAACGTTCTTCTGCTCTGAACATGAACTCTGTACTTTGTGGTGTTTCAGGAGGAAAACTGCCTAAAATAAACTCTCATATTAGTTTCACATTTTCTCCAGAAGCTTTGAATGAGATCCTGAGATGAAGACAGAAGAAATTACTTTGTTCAATCTTGAAATAAAACAACTTTATTGATGATATAAAGCTTCAGATTGTTCACACATCCAATCAGTAAAGTCTGTTAAATGACTCTTGTTCAATGATTTCATGTTCAGATTCACTTCATCCACACAATCAGTTAGTTTAACCCAGAATGTCAGCTATGTACAACAACATAATAAGTGATCTCCTTATTGATTATTATCAAGATAATTCACGTATTATAATACTTTATAATACCTGATTTGTACATGACCAAATGCATCAATGTGAATGTAAATTTCATGACAGATTTACAAAGTCGTGAGAGTAAAATATCTATTGATAAAGGAAGTTGTGGTTCTTTCTCTGTTCAGACTGATGAAGTGGAAGAGAAACAAGAGCAGAGTTGAGAAATGCAAGTTTGTGTATAAAACAAAATCATCATGATCAGTGAAAGCCTCCATGGTGAAACGGACACAAGAAAGAGCAGCAACTAAAGAAACTCAAATATTTACATAACAACAGATGAGAAGATGTCAAAGTTGACCATAATGTTTGATTGACAGCTGATCTCTGTGCAGAAACACTGCAGCAACGAGCTCTCAGCAACAATGACAGAGACAAAATCATTTTAAGAATTAACTCAGAATTTAACCGACTGTCCCTTAAATGACTTCTGTCTATTTGAGTTTGCAGAACTCAGCAGTGTTCCCGATAAAGAATAAAGAATGAAGACGTAGTCCAGCATAGAGAGGCTGAGTGAATGTGGTTTGGACTCTGTGGAGGAGAGTCATGGTTTCAGAGACGCTGTAGAAGGACAGAATACCTGCTCTGTGATCCAGGTACACTCCTACTCTGTAGGAATGAGGACCTGAGACGGGAGTTGAGACATTGTTGAACAAAAATGTATAACTGTTAGTGTCACAATTTAAAGCCCAAGATTTGTCATTGAATCCAAATACACATTCCTTTGAGTTTCCTTCTCTGCTGATATTCTTGTATGCGACTGCTACATGAACTCCTCCTCTCCACTCCACCTCCCAGTAACAACGTCCAGTCAGACTCTCTCTACTCAGGACCTGATACCAATAAGTGAACCTGTCTGGATGACTAGAATAAGACTGTTGTTGGGTCGTTAGTGTTGCTTTTCTGTTCCCCTCAGATAATAACAGCTCTGTGTGTGCTGTGTTTGGATCCAGTGTGATTTCACGTGAATATTTTAAGAACTCAGCTCTGGTCTTGGGTTCTGGTTCTGATAGTAAAACGTCCACTTCAGCCACTGTCAGTGAGATGTTTGTCCATTTCTCCCTCAGGATGTCCTGTAGTTGATCTCTGAGCTCTGACACAGCTGCTGTCACAGCCTCAAAGTATCTCAGAGGACGGATATTGATGCTGGATGAGTCTGTAGGTTCACTGAGTTGTGACAGTGAGGGGTAGTTGTGTAGAAACTGGTTGTGATCCTCTGTGTGTGAGAGCTGCTTCAGTTCAGCGTCTTTCCTCTTCAGCTCAGTGATCTCCTGCTCCAGCTTCTCCTGAAGCTCTTTGACTCGACTCACTTCAGTTTCCTGCTGGGATCTGATCTGCTGCTTCACATCAGAGCTTCTTTTCTGGATGAGACGGATCAGCTCAGTGAAGATCTTCTCACTGTCCTCCACTGCTTTATCAGCAGAGCGACTGACGGCCTCCACCTCCTGTTGAAGCAGCTTCACATCTTTCTCTCTGTCCTGGATTCTCTGCTGGATGTTTTGTCGACTCACCTCGAGCTCTCTCTGCCTCTCAGTCCTTTCTGCTGCAGCTGAGACTGTGTCGTGGCCTTTATGTTCATCCACAGAGCAGAGATAACAGATACTCTGCTGATCAGTACGGCAGAACATCTTCATCACCTCATCATGACGAGAGCAGATGTTCTCCTGGAGCTTCTTGGAAGGGTCGACCAGCTTGTGTTTTTTGAATGTAGGTGATGCATAATGAGGTTGAAGGTGTTTTTCACAATAAGAGGCGAGACACACCAGACAGGACTTGAGAGCTTTCATCTTCCTCCCAGTGCAGAAATCACAGGCCACATCTTCAGGTCCAGCATAGCAGTGATCAGCAGGAGCAGCTTGGAGTCCCGTCTTCTTCAGCTCCTCCACTATATCTGCTAACATGGTGCTTTTCATCAGGACAGGCCTCGGTGCGAAGGTCTGTCTGCACTGAGGGCAGCTGTAGATTTTCTTCTCATCCTCTTCACTCCAGAAACCTTTAATACAGCTCATGCAGTAGCTGTGTCCACAGGGAATAGTCACCGGATCCTTCAGTAGATCCAGACAGATCGAACAGCAGAATTTTGCTCCGTCCAGCTGAGCTCCTTGCTGCGCCATTTCACCTCTCAGTGACAACGACTGTCTGAGTTTCACTTTCTGAGAAGTGAAACTAGTTTGCGCTCTGATCTAAACAGCATGTGTTTCTGCAGTGAATGGAGGCTGCAGCTCTTTTACATGTTGGTTACACCCATCTTCAAACTGTAGATCTGAAGGGGAGGGAATAAGGAAATATGTGGACAGACTGGAGCTTGTTGTGTTTGAGAGCAGGAAGAAGAGGGAGGAGTTATCAAGCTATGATTCATTCCAGGAGGAGGAGCAGTTTGAGAGAGATACTGTGTGTTTAACCCTTTTTTTTCTTACAACGAAGCTCACGTCTCATTTGAAAACACTGGTCACCTGCTTTCTGGTGTCAAAGTAATCTTGGGAATTTAGGAGAGATCTACAGATGACTCCCTGTTTCTCTGAATTCTTGTATTCTCCTAAAATCCAGCTGAGTTTTTCCATCAAGCCCCTTAACTGTATAATATTGTTGTTTTGACATAACGTGATAGTTTTCTTCTCATGTGTGTTGCTGCTTCCTCTCGTTTTCCACTGATCACTGCAAAAAAAAAAAAGTTTCACTCATGAGTGCAGCTACAAGAGTAAATGTGGTGACACTTTATTTTTTCTAATATTTATGTACTTTAGGGAACAAATCACATACTTAAGTATTGTTTAACTAATACACAACTCATGATGATTGAAGTATTTCTATGAGTCTCTATGGCTTTATGTGATTAGTTAACACTTAAAGGATCATCTATTAATGATAACTGTTAAATCACACAGTGTAAAAAAAAAAAAAATCATAAAAAAATGGTAAAAAGTCTGGCAGCAAAAGTTGCCAAACACTTACCGTCAAATAACAGTAAAAAACCTTTAGTTATTCTACAGAGATTCATTTTAATAATACGGATATTTACTTTGGACATTGTCTACATTTTTACAGTCCAACCATTATAAAATAAAAAGAAAATATTATTATATTATAAAAATTGTTATAAAACATTGCTAGAATAAATGTCTAAATCTGCACAAAAAATTAAAAAGATTGCAGAACTACCTTAAAATTACCTAATTTAAATGAAGACTCTGGTTTTCATACAGTAATCGCTGGTAAATTCATAGGATAATTCAATCCATCCACAAGAACTCCCCATCAAAGTACAGATTTCTGGATGTAAAACACAGAAAAATTAATTAAAATTACATTCAAATTACCCTCCTTTAACACCCATTAATGGTATCTTGAGAGCTTTAAGCTTTTATTTTATGTGATTATCCAATCTATTTACAGTAGATCCCTGGTAAATGTTGGTTTTATACTGTACAAAAAAATAACATCATGTGATAATAGTTTACAAAAATATAATTTTAATAATCATTACTTTACTAACATTATTTGATAGTATTTAAAATCAACTATCAAATATATCTACATACATTTCCCCATTAATGTATGAGGTTAACTTTATATAAACATTATTTAACAGTAATTAAAGCAGCTCTCCAATATATTTACAGGCCTTTCCCATTAATGTATAGCGTTTACTTTATATAAACATTATGTGACAGTAATTAAAATCAACTCCCCAATATATCTACAGACATTTCACATTAACATGTGGAGTTCTGAATGTACAAAAACCAGAAGGTCTATGTAAAAATACCTTTATATCAACTTTGACACTGAATAAATATACACATTTTTCTACTGACATTTTACAATATTGTGCAATCCATTCAATACAGATCCCCATTTGAGATGTATGAGATTTCAAGGTGTTTAATAACCAGAATATGTCATAAAATTACCTTTTACTGCTCGCTTTACAAAGTAATTCTGTAGACATTGCCCAAGCCTAGTATACAGGTACATTTTATGTTTCAGATATGCAAGTTTACTATAGAATAAAGCTTATTTGGGTATTAAAAAATTACTACAAAATTAGTTTCACATTCATTGTATATGAAGCAGCTCTAGACTTGTGTGGATTCCATACTCATACTTCAGTGTTGCATCCATCCAGGAATGCAACACTGAAGGACTGGGATATTGCTGCAAATTGCTGATGTGTATCATATAGGCCACTAGAATAATAAATCTACAAGTACACAACACTACACAGACAGCGATGAGACATTATCTTCACTTAAAAAAATGAAGTTATTTGGGCATGTTGTCATATAAAACAAAGTAAAATGAAACTCACTGTGTAATTTGGAGCATCAGAATCACAAGTCCAGCTCCGCTCTCAGAAATGTTGACTTGCTGCTGAAACAAGACTTTATTTTAGCAACAGTACAGATGTAGTAGTTAGCAAGACTGATTTCAAAACTTAACTCCTGCATCTTCAGTCCTATGCCTTTTACATTTCAACGGAATTAAATTCACTTCAGGAAAACAATTTGAGCAAAAACTCCAAATCGTCAAGATTGGTCAGTAAGTCAGAAAGAATCTCAAAGAATAGATCACAGGCTTAAGGAAAAAAATATATACCAGTAAAATAGCTTTTTGTTTGATGTTGTGATCGGATGACACGGTACCAAGTCCTTATCATGACAAAAGCAAGGGCATATAGCACAATTCAAACTGATTGGAAATGTAATGTATTTTGACAATGTTACCAAGCAAAGCAAAAAGGAACTCACCTGGTGATTTGCTGGATGAAGATGGGTGAGAAAATAAATAAATAAAAGTCATACGCCGCTGTCCAGGTGCACATGTGCCAACTCTACTGAGAGCTGCTGCCGGCTGCTGCTACAATAGTGTGATCGCTTGCAGTAATCACACTAATTATCAGCCTTGACCTACAGTATTACATACACACATGCTGACACTCACACAGTTTGGACATGGGGATGAAAGGACTGTTTAGTACAACCCCAGAAGTTAAGAGATATTACAGCACCATAATGTAAAGCTGTCTGTTCCCTTTTACTCAGCATCTACTGATCACTGTCTGTCTCTCAATTTTGTACAATTATTTGCTGTTTTACTGTGAAATAAAGTTTTACCTGTGAGGAAGCTTTGCCAGAGTGTCAAGGAAGGTGATAAGGGACAGACTCAGAGACGACCAAATGAAAACAAGCAAAATCAAACTTACCTTCACACAGCTACACTGACATCCTCTTTGGTTTCTGCTCTCTCCCAAACTAACATCTCTCCCTTTAAATAGGCCCTGAAATCTGTGTAGGCAGAACCATATTTCTATCAGGGGTGTCCTTTCCCTTAGATCAACAACTGGTGAATGACAATGTCACTTGTATCAGTTAACATTGTTTACACAAACATCAACAACAGCATTGTTCCTTATCGTAAACCAAATTAAGTGCAAATAACATAAATACAAAACCAAACATTTAACTAAATAAAATAAATTCCCTCACACTTGGTGTAACCCATGACATCACTGGTGATGTCAGCAAGATCTTAAAATCAGGAAGTGGTTCAGTGCCTCCATTTTGTCTCCTGGCCGCATGGTGGGTGAGTATGGTAGGTTACAACCTAAGTTAATCTATAACTCCAGAAAAAATAAATAATAAACTTCAATACTTTTCTGTCTTGATTGAACCATAAATGACAGCGATGTGACTGGCTAAACAAACAAATGACAAGTATGGCAGGAAATGTGGAGCACCGAGCCCCGGTTTGTTATTCTGGTTAAAGTGGGCAGAAGCAGCTGGTCTGACGGGCAGCTTGAGTGAAGTGGAGCCTGCAGAGGAAGCACCGGGAACGTCAGTGTGACACAGTCCATCAAGGGAAGCACAGTCAGGCGGCGGAGGAGATGGTGACATATCGGCCTCTCATAATCGGCAGAATTCGCCGATGCCGATATTTATTTTTAGAGCTTTTATAGGCCGATACCGATGACGTGCCGATAATATCGTGCATCCCTAAAACAAAGTAGTACTAAAATTAAACGAACAATTTAAAATCTATTTACAGAATTGAATTTAAACTCAGTTACTGTGGGTATAAAATGAATGTATGATGCAACGTGATCATGTGTTATACATTCGTCTGGTGTTGCCAGCTTGTAAATGTAGCATGAAGACGAGTTATATGTTAACATGCTGATGTTTGCATCTGACTACAAGTTTGATATCATTTTTTTTAAAAAAAGCTTCTATATAACATCTGTTCTGTGAGAACATCCAAATGTAGACGGAAGATTTTCCAGTTTACAAATATTGTTCACATGAGTCTTCAGGTTGTAAATAAAACTTTGAGATTTGAGACTTTAGACTTCATGAAATCTGATTGACCAACATGGAAAAACTTGAAACCAGATGTAAAGAATGATTTATTTATTTTATGATTTAATTATTTCATGACTGGACCTGATAGAGTTTAAACATGTTTCATCTGCTGTTGTTCAAATATTCTGTTTTCTGAACTCTTAACGGCTTAAAACTAGAATGAACATGTCAAGTTCTCTTGATGTTGATTCTGATGAGATTGAAAGCAGTTTTTAATGTAATTATCATTATGATGAAATGATTCCTAAATGACTTCTGGACTAGAAAAGGTGGAGTAACTTTACCTGTGATGGTGCAATAAATCAATCACAGTTGTCAGAAACACTAATCATGACAGTTTTAGATGCATTTCTTTGTTGTCAGTTAAGCATCAATAACAGAAAGTCTTCAGCACAGCAGGCAGTTTTGTGGATTGAGAGATTAAACCCCGAACAAAATGAGTCACAAGAAGTTTGAATCAAGTCTGGATTCAAACTTTACAACCCAGAAGCGTCTGACTGTGAGGTGACAGAGCTAAACACTGAACCAACATGACAGCCTCATTCTGAACTTTCATCTTCATGAAAATCAACTTCAACATTAATGAAATGACCTCAAGTTCACAATTACACATAGATGTTGTTTTATGTTCGTCACGACTCAACAAAACATCTTCACACCCAAATTTGACCAAATTCACTTTTTAAAACTATTTTTTTCCAGTTTTTTTTAGGCCTGTGTAACAAATCCTCTTTATTGACTAAATGCACAAATAAAATCTCGGTTTGTTAAAAGCAACAAGTGATAGAAAACTCTGCTCATTTCTCTGTGATGAAACTGTTTTAGTGAAGAAAGCTGAAAGTACAGAGACTGACTGACAAACATTCTTCAGCTCTGAACATGAACTCTGTACTTTGTGGTGTTTCAGGAGGAAAACTGCCTCAAATAAACTCTCATATTAGTTTCACATTTTCTCCACAAGCTTTGAATGAGATCCTGAGATGAAGACAGAAGAAAATACTTTGTTCAATCTTGAAATAAAACAACTTTATTGATGATATAAAGCTTCAGATTGTTCACACATCCAATCAGTAAAGTCTGTTAAATGACTCTTGTTCAATGATTTCATGTTCAGATTCACTTCATCCACACAATCAGTTAGTTTAACCCAGAATGTCAGCTATGTACAACAACATAATAAATGATCTCCTTATTGATTATTATCACAATAATTCAAGTATTATAATACTTTATAATACCTGATTTGTACATGACCAAATGTATCAATGTGAATGTAAATTTCTTGACAGATTTACAAAGTGGTGAGAGTAAAATATCTATTGATAAAGGAAGTTGTGGTTCTTTCTCTGTTCAGACTGATGAAGTAGAAGAGAAACAAGAGCAGAGTTGAGAAATGCAAGTTTGTGTATAAAACAAAATCATCATGATCAGTGAAAGCCTCCATGGTGAAACAGACACAAGAAAGAGCAGCAACTAAAGAAACTCAAATATTTACATAACAACAGATGAGAAGATGTCAAAGTTGACCATAATGTTTGATTGACAGCTGATCTCTGTGCAGAAACACTGCAGCAACGAGCTCTCAGCAACAATGACAGAGACAAAATCATTTTAAGAATGAACTCAGAATTTAACCGACTGTCCCTTAAATGACTTCTGTCTATTTGAGTTTGCAGAACTCAGCAGTGTCCCCGTAAGAGAATAAAGAATAAAAACGTAGTCCAGCATAGAGAGGCTGAGTGAATGTGGTCTGGACTCTGTGGAGGAGAGTCATGGTTTCAGAGATGCTGTAGAAGGACAGAATACCTGCTCTGTGATCCAGGTACACTCCTACTCTGGAGGAACCAGGACCTGAGACAGGAGTTTCGACATCATTGAACAAAAATGTATAACTGTCAGTGGAACAATCTAAAGCCCAAGATTTGTCATTGTGTCCAAATCCAAATTCATCTGAGCCTCCTGCTCTGCTGACATTCTTGTATGCAACTGCTACATAAACTCCTGACCCGCTCCACTCCACCTCCCAGTAATAACGTCTAGTCAGACTCTCTCTACTCAGGACCTGATACCATCCAGTGAATCTGTCTGGGTGACTAGAATAAGACTGTTCTTCTTCCTCTAATGTTGCTTTTCTGTTCCCACCAGATAATAACAGCCATGTGTTTGCTGTGTTTGGATCCAGTGTGATTTCACGTGAATATTTTAAGAACTCAGCTCTGGTCTTGGGTTCTGGTTCTGGTTGTGACAGTAAAACATCCACATCAGTCCCTGTCAGTGAGATGTTTGTCCATTTCTCCCTCAGGATGTCCTGTAGTTGATCTCTGAGCTCTGACACAGCTGCTGTCACATCCTCAAAGTATCTCAGAGGACGGATATTGATGCTGGATGAGTCTGTAGGTTCACTGAGTTGTGACAGTGAGGGGTAGTTGTGTAGAAACTGGTTGTGATCCTCTGTGTGTGAGAGCTGCTTCAGTTCAGCGTCTTTCCTCTTCAGCTCAGTGATCTCCTGCTCCAGCTCCTCCTGAAGCTCTTTGACTCGACTCACTTCAGTTTCCTGCTGGGATCTGATCTGCTGCTTCACATCAGAGCTTCTTTTCTGGATGAGACGGATCAGCTCAGTGAAGATCTTCTCACTGTCCTCCACTGCTTTATCAGCAGAGCGACTGACGGCCTCCACCTCCTGTTGAAGCAGCTTCACATCTTTCTCTCTGTCCTGGATTCTCTGCTGGATGTTTTGTCGACTCACCTCGAGCTCTCTCTGCCTCTCAGTCCTTTCTGCTGCAGCTGAGACTGTGTCGTGGCCTTTATGTTTATCCAGAGAGCAGAGATAACAGATACTCTGCTGATCAGTACGGCAGAATATCTTCATCACCTCATCATGACGAGAGCAGATGTTCTCCTGGAGCTTCTTGGAGGGGTCGACTAGCTTGTGTTTTTTGAATTGACCGACATTGTAGTGAGGTTGGAGGTGTTTCTCACAGTAAGAGACGAGACATACCAGACAGGACTTGAGAGCTTTCATCTTCCTCCCAGTGCAGAAATCACAGGCCACATCTTCAGGTCCAGCATAGCAGTGATCAGCAGGAGCAGCTTGGAGTCCAGTCTTCTTCAGCTCCTCCATTAAATCTGCTACCAAGGTGTTTTTCACCAGGACAGGCCTCGGTGTGAAGGTCTGTCTGCACTGAGGGCAGCTGTAGATTTTCTTCTCATCCTCTTCATCCCAGAAACCTTTAATACAGCTCATGCAGTAGCTGTGTCCACAGGGAATAGTCACCGGATCTTTCAGTAGATCCAAACAGATCGAACAGCAGAATTTTGCTCCGTCCAGCTGAGCTCCTTGCTGCGCCATTTCACCTCTCAGTGACAACAACTGTCTGAGTTTCACTTCCTTAGACGTTGAACTAGTTTGACCTTTGATCTAAACAGCATGTGTTTCTGCAGTGAATGGAGGCTGCAGCTCTTTTACAGGTTGGTCACACCCATCTTCAAACTGTAGATCTGAAGGGGAGGGAACAAGGAAATACGTGGACAGACTGGAGCTTGTTGTGTTTGAGAGCAGGAAGAAGAGGGAGGAGTTATCAAGCTATGATTCATTCCAGGAGGAGGAGCAGTTTGAGAGAGATACTGTGTGTTTAACCCTTTGTTTTTTTTTTTCTTACAACGAAGCTCACGTCTCATTTGAAAACACTGGTCACCTGCTTTCTGGTGTCAAAGTAATCTTGGGAATTTAGGAGAGATCTACAGATGACTCCCTGTTTCTCTGAATTCTTGTATTCTCCTAAAATCCATCTGAGTTTTTCCATCAAGCCCCTTAACTGTATAATATTGTTGTTTTGACATAACGTGATAGTTTTCTCTCGCATGTGTGTTGCTGCTTCCTCTCATTTTCCACTGATCACTGCAAAAAACAAAGGTTTCACTCATGAGTGCAGCTACAAGAGTAAATGTGGTGACACTTTATTTTTTCTAATATTTATGTACTTTAGGGAACAAATCACATACTTAAGTATTGTTTAACTAATACACAACTCATGATGATTGAAGTATTTCTATGAGTCTCTATGGCTTTATGTGATTAGTTAACACTTAAAGGATGATCTATTAATGATAACTGTTAAATCACACAGTGTAAAAAAAAAAATCATAAAAAAATGGTAAAAAGTCTGGCAGCAAAAGTTGCCAAACACTTACCGTCAAATAACAGTAAAAAACCTTTAGTTATTCTACAGAGATTTATTTTAAAAATACGGATATTTACTTTGGACATTGTCTACATTTTTACAGTCCAACCATTATAAAATAAAAAGAAAATATTATTATATTATAAAAATTGTTATAAAACATTGCTAGATCAAATGTATAAATCTGCACAAAAAATGGAAAAGATTGCAGAACTACCTTAAAATTACCTAATTTAAATGAAGACTCTGGTTTTCATACAGTAATCTCTGGTAAATTCATAGGATTATTCAATCCATCCACAAGAACTCCCCATCAAAGTACAGATTTCTGGATGTAAAACACAGGAAAATTATGTAAAATTACATTCAAATTACCCTCCTTTAACACCCATTAATGGTATCTTGAGAGCTTTAAGCTTTTATTTTATGTGATTATCCAATCCATTTACAGTTGATCTCTGGTAAATGTTGGTTTTATAATGTACAAAAAAATAAGATCATGTGATAATAGTTTACAAAAACATAATTTTAATAATCATTACTTTACTAACATTACTCGATAGTATTTAAAATCAACTATCAAATATATCTACATACATTTCCCCATTAATGTATGAGGTTAACTTTATATAAACATTATTTAACAGTAATTACAAGCAGCTCTCCAATATATTTTCAAGCTTTTCCCATGAATGTATAGCATTTACTTTATATAAACATTATGTGACAGTAATTGCAAGCAACTCCCCAAATATCTACAGACATTTCACATTAATATATGGAGTTCTGAATGTACAAAAACCAGAAGATCTATGTAAAAATACCTTTATATCAACTTTGACACTGAATAAATATACACATTTTTCTACTGACATTTTACAATATTGTGCAATCCATTCAATACAGATCCCCATTTGAGATGTATGAGATTTCAAGGTGTTTAATAACCAGAATATGTCATAAAATTACCTTTTACTGCTCGCTTTACAAAGTAATTCTGTAGACATTGCCCAAGCCTAGTATACAGGTACATTTTATGTTTCAGATATGAAAGTTTACTATAGAATAAAGCTTATTTGGGTATTAAAAAATTACTACAAAATTAGTTTCACATTCATTGTATATGAAGCAGCTCCAGACTTGTGTGGATTCCATACTCATACTTCAGTGTTGCATCCATCCAGGAATGCAACACTGAAGGACTGGGATATTGCTGCAAATTGCTGATGTGTTTCATATAGGCCACTAGAGTAATAAATCTACAAGTACACAACACTACACAGACAGCAATGGGACATTATCTTCACTTAAAAAAATTAAGTTATTTGGGCATGTTGTCATATAAAACAAAGTAAAATGAATCTCACTGTGTAATTTGGAGCATCAGAATCACAAGTCCAGCTCCGCTCTCAGAAATGTTGACTTGCTGCTGAAACAAGACATTATTTTAGCAACAGTACAGATGTAGTAGTTAGCAAGACTGACTTCAAAACTTAACTCCTGCATCTTCAGTCCTATGCCTTTTACATTTCAACGGAATTAAATTCACTTCAGGAAAACAATTTGAGCAAAAACTCCAAATCGTCAAGATTGGTCAGTAAGTCGGAAAGAATCTCAAAGAATAGATCACAGGCTTAAGGAAAAAAAAATATACCAGTAAAATAGCTTTTTGTTTAATGTTGTGATTGGATGACACGGTACCAAATCATTATCATGACAAAAGCAAGGGCATATAGCACAATTCAAACTGATTGGAAATGTAATGTATTTTGACAATGTTACCAAGCAAAGCAAAAAGGAACTCACCTGGTGATTTGCTGGATGAAGATGGGTGAGAAAATAAATAAATAAAAGTCATACGCCGCTGTCCAGGTGCACATGTGCCAACTCTAATGAGAGCTGCTTCCGGCTGCTGCTACAATAGTGTGATCGCTTGCAGTAATCACACTAATTATCAGCCTTGACCTACAGTATTACATACACACATGCTGACACTCACACAGTTTGGACATGGGGATGAAAGGACTGTTTAGTACAACCCCAAAAGTTAAGAGATATTACAGCACCGTAATGTAAAGCTGCCTGTTCCCTTTTACTCAGCATCTACTGATCACTGTCTGTCTCTCAATTTTGTACAATTATTTGCTGTTTTACTGTGAAATAAAGTTTTACCTGTGAGGAAGCTTTGCCAGAGTGTCAAGGAAGGTGATAAGGGACAGACTCAGAGACGACCAAATGAAAACAAGCAAAATCAAACTTACCTTCACACAGCTACACTGACATCCTCTTTGGTTTCTGCTCTCTATCAAACTAACATCTCTCCCTTTAAATAGGCCCTGAAATCTGTCAAGGCAGAACCATATTTCTATCAGGGGTGTCCTTTCCCTTAGACCAACAACTGGTGAATGACAATGTCACTTGTATCAGTTAACATTGTTTACACAAACATCAACAACAGCATTGTTCCTTATCGTAAACCAAAATAAGTGCAAATAACATAAATACAAAACCAAACATTTAACTTAATAAAATAAATTCCCTCACACTTGGTCTAACCTATGACATCACTGGTGATGTCAGCAAGATCTTAAAATCAGGAAGTGGTTCAGTGCCTCCATTTTGTCTCCTGGCCGCATGGTGGGTGAGTATGGTAGGTTACAACCTAAGTTAATCTATAACTCCAGAAACAATAAATAATGAACTTCAATACTTTTCTGTCTTGATTGAACCATAAATGACAGCGATGTGACTGGCTAAACAAACAAATGACAAGTATGGCAGGAAATGTGGAGCACCGAGCCCCGGTTTGTTATTCTGGTTAAAGTGGGCAGAAGCAGCTGGTCTGACGGGCAGCTTGAGTGAAGTGGAGCCTGCAGAGGAAGCACCGGGACCGTCAGTGTGACACAGTCCATCAAGGGAAGCACAGTCAGGCGGCGGAGGAGATGGTGACATATCGGCCTCTCATAATTGGCAGAATTCGCCGATGCCGATATTTATTTTTAGAGCTTTTATCGGCCGATACCGATGACGTGCCGATAATATCGTGCATCCCTAAAACAAAGTAGTACTAAAATTAAATGAACAATTTAAAATCTATTTACAGAATTGAATTTAAACTCAGTTACTGTGGGTATAAAATGAATGTATGATGCAACGTGATCATGTGTTATACATTCGTCTGGTGTTGCCAGCTTGTAAATGTAGCATGAAGACGAGTTATATGTTGACATGCTGATGTTTGCATCTGACTACAAGTTTGATATCATTTTTAAAAAAAGCTTCTATATAACATCTGTTCTGTGAGAACATCCAAATGTAGACTGAAGATTTTCCAGTTTACAAATATTGTTCACATGAGTCTTCAGGTTGTAAATAAAACTTTGAGATTTGAGACTTTAGACTTCATGAAATCTGATTGACCAACATGGAAAAACTTGAAACCAGATGTAAAGAATGATTTATTTATTTTATGATTTAATTATTTCATGACTGGACCTGATAGAGTTTAAACATGTTTCATCTGCTGTTGTTCAAATATTCTGTTTTCTGAACTCTTAATGGCTTAAAACTAGAATGAACATGTCAAGTTCTCTTGATGTTGATTCTGATGAGATTGAAAGCAGTTTTTAATGTAATTATCATTATGATGAAATGATTCCTAAATGACTTCTGGACTAGAAAAGGTGGAGTAACTTTACCTGTGATGGTGCAATAAATCAATCACAGTTGTCAGAAACACTAATCATGACAGTTTTAGATGCATTTCTTTGTTGTCAGTTAAGCATCAATAACAGAAAGTCTTCAGCACAGCAGGCAGTTTTGTGGATTGAGAGATTAAACCCCGAACAAAATGAGTCACAAGAAGTTTGAATCAAGTCTGGATTCAAACTTTACAACCCAGAAGCGTCTGACTGTGAGGTGACAGAGCTAAACACTGAACCAACATGACAGCCTCATTCTGAACTTTCATCTTCATGAAAATCAACTTCAACATTAATGAAATGACCTCAAGTTCACAATTACACATAGATGTTGTTTTATGTTCGTCACGACTCAACAAATCATCTTCACATCCAAATTTGACCAAATTCATTTTTTAAAACTATTTTTTTCCAGTTTTTTTTTAGGCCTGTGTAACAAATCCTCTTTATTGACTAAATGCACAAATAAAATCTCAGTTTGTTAAAAGCAACAAGTGATAGAAAACTCTGCTCATTTCTCTGTGATGAAGCTGTTTTAGTGAAGAAAGCTGAAAGTACAGAGACTGACTGACAAACGTTCTTCTGCTCTGAACATGAACTCTGTACTTTGTGGTGTTTCAGGAGGAAAACTGCCTCAAATAAACTCTCATATTAGTTTCACATTTTCTCCAGAAGCTTTGAATGAGATCCTGAGATGAAGACAGAAGAAAATACTTTGTTCAATCTTGAAATAAAACAACTTTATTGATGATATAAAGCTTCAGATTGTTCACACATCCAATCAGTAAAGTCTGTTAAATGACTCTTGTTCAATGATTTCATGTTCAGATTCACTTCAGCCACACAATCAGTTAGTTTAACCCAGAATGTCAGCTATGTACAACAACATCATAAATGATCTCCTTATTGATTATTATCACAATAATTCATGTTTTATAATACTTTATAATACCTGATTTGTACATGACCAAATGTATCAATGTGAATGTAAATTTCTTGACAGATTTACAAAGTGGTGAGAGTAAAATATCTATTGATAAAGGAAGTTCTGGTTCTTTCTCTGTTCAGATTGATGAAGTGGAAGAGAAACAAGAGCAGAGTTGAGAAACGCAAGTTTGTGTATAAAACAAAAATCATCATGATCAGAATTAACTCAGAATTTAACCGACTGTCCCTTAAATGACTTCTGTCTATTTGAGTTTGCAGAACTCAGCAGTGACCCCGTCAGAGAATAAAGAATAAAGCCAAAGTCCAGCATAGAGAGGCTGAGTGAATGTGGTCTGGACTCTGTGGAGGAGAGTCATGGTTTCAGAGATGCTGTAGAAGGACAGAATACCTGCTCTGTGATCCAGGTACACTCCTACTCTGGAGGAACCAGGACCTGAGACATGAGTTTTGACACCATTGAACAAAAATGTATAACTGTTAGTGTTACATATTAAAGCCCAAGATTTGTCATTGTGTCCAAATCCACATTCCTTCGAGTCTTCTGCTCTGCTGATATTCTTGTATGTGACTGCTACATCAACTCCTCCTCCTCTCCACTCCACCTCCCAGTAACAACGTCCAGTCAGACTCTCTCTACTCAGGACCTGCCAATAATCAGTGAATCTGTCTGGGTGACTAGAATAAGACTGTTCTTCTTCCTTGAATGTTGCTTTTCTGTTCCCCTCAGATAATAACAGATGTGTGTTTGCTGTGTTTGGATCCAGTGTGATTTCACGTGAATATTTTAAGAACTCAGCTCTGGTCTTGGGTTCTGGTTGTGACAGTAAAACGTCCACTTCAGTCACTGTCAGTGAGATGTTTGTCCATTTCTCCCTCAGGATGTCCTGTAGTTGATCTCTGAGCTCTGACACAGCTGCTGTCACATCCTCAAAGTATCTCAGAGGACGGATATTGATGCTGGTTGAGTCTGTAGGTTCACTGAGTTGTGACAGTGAGGGGTAGTTGTGTAGAAACTGGTTGTGATCCTCTGTTTGTGAGAGCTGCTTCAGTTCAGCGTCTTTCCTCTTCAGCTCAGTGATCTCCTGCTCCAGCTTCTCCTGAAGCTCTTTGACTCGACTCACTTCAGTTTCCTGCTGGGATCTGATCTGCTGCTTCACATCAGAGCTTCTTTTCTGGATGAGACGGATCAGCTCAGTGAAGATCTTCTCACTGTTCTCCACTGCTTTATCAGCAGAGCGACTAACGGCCTCCACCTCCTGTTGAAGCAGCTTCACATCTTTCTCTCTGTCCTGGATTCTCTGCTGGATGTTTTGTCGACTCACCTCGAGCTCTCTCTGCCTCTCAGTCCTTTCTGCTGCAGCTGAGACTGTGTCATGGCCTTTATGTTCATCCACAGAGCAGAGATAACAGATACTCTGCTGATCAGTACGGCAGAAAATCTTCATCACCTCATCATGACGAGAGCAGATGTTCTCCTGGAGCTTCTTGGAGGGGTCGACCAGCTTGTGTTTTTTGAATTGACCGACATTGTAGTGAGGTTGGAGGTGTTTCTCACAGTAAGAGACGAGACACACCAGACAGGACTTGATGGCTTTCATCTTCCTCCCAGTGCAGACATCACAGGCCACATCTTCAGGTCCAGTATAGCAGTGATCAGCAGGAGCAGCTTGGAGTCCAGTCTTCTTCAGCTCCTCCATTAAATCTGCTAACATGGTGTTTTTCACCAGGACAGGCCTTGATGTGAAGGTCTGTCTGCACTGAGGGCAGCTGTGGATTTTCTTCTCATCCTCTTCATCCCAGAAACCTTTAATACAGCTCATGCAGTAGCTGTGTCCACAGGGAATAGCCACCGGATCCTTCAGTAGATCCAGACAGATCGAACAGCAGAACTTTGCTCCGTCCAGCTGAGCTCCTTGCTGCGCCATTTCACCTCTCAGTGACAACGACTGTCTGAGATTCACTTCCTTAGACGTTGAACTAATTTGACCTTTGATCTAAACAGCATGTGATTCTGCAGTGAATGGAGGCTGCAGCTCTTTTACATGTTGGTTACACCCATCTTCAAACTGTAGATCTGAAGGGGAGGGAACAAGGAAATACGTGGACAGACTGGAGCTTGTTGTGTTTGAGAGCAGGAAGAAGAGGGAGGAGTTATCAAGCTATGATTCATTCCAGGAGGAGGAGCAGTTTGAGAGAGATACTGTGTGTTCAACCCTTTTTTTTCTTACAACAAAGCTCACATCTCATTTGAAAACACTGGTCACCTGCTTTCTGGTGTCAAAGTAATCTTGGGAATTTAGGAGAGATCTACAGATGACTCCCTGTTTCTCTGAATTCTTGTATTCTCCTAAAATCCAGCTGAATTTTTCCATCAATCCCCTTAACTGTATAATATTGTTGTTTTGACATAACGTGATAGTTTTCTCTTGCATGTGTGTTGCTGCTTCCTCCCGTTTTCCACTGATCACTGCAAAAAAAAATGTTTCAGTCATGAGTGCAGCTACAAGAGTAAATGTGGTGACACTTTATTTTTTCTAATATTTATGTACTTTAGGGAACAAATCACATACTTAAGTATTGTTTAACTAATACACAACTCATGATGATTGAAGTATTTCTATGAGTATCTATGGCTTTATGTGATTAGTTAACACTTAAAGGATCATCTATTAATGATAACTGTTAAATCACACATTGTAAAAAAAAAAAATCATAAAAAAATGGTAAAAAGTCTGGCAGCAAAAGTTGCCAAACACTTACCGTCAAATAACAGTAGAAAACCTTTAGTTATTCTACAGAGATTCATTTTAAAAATACGGATATTTACTTTGGACCTTGTCTACATTTTTACAGTCCAACCATTATAAAATAAAAAGAAAATATTATTATATTATAAAAATTGTTATAAAACATTGCTAGAACAAATGTATAAATCTGCACAAAAAATGGAAAAGATTGCAGAACTACCTTAAAATTATCTAATTTAAATGAAGACTCTGGTTTTCATACAGTAATCTCTGGTAAATTCATAGGATTATTCAATCCATCCACAAGAACTCCCCATCAAAGTACAGATTTCTGGATGTAAAACACAGAAAAATTATGTAAAATTACATTCAAATTACCCTCCTTTAACACCCATTAATGGTATCTTGAGAGCTTTAAGCTTTTATTTTATGTGATTATCCAATCCATTTACAGTAAATCCCTGGTAAATGTTGGTTTTATACTGTACAAAAAAATAAGATCATGTGATAATAGTTTACAAAAACATCATTTTAATAATCATTACTTTACTAACATTATTCGATAGTATTTAAAATCAACTATCAAATATATCTACATACATTTCCCCATTAATGTGTGAGGTTAACTTTATATAAACATTATTTAACAGTAATTACAAGCAGCTCTCCAATATATTTACAGGCCTTTCCCATTAATGTATAGGGTTTACTTTATATAAACATTATGTGACAGTAATTGCAAGCAACTCCCCAAAATATCTACAGACATTTCACATTAATATATGGAGTTCTGAATGTACAAAAACCAGAAGGTCTTTGTAAAAATACCTTTATATCAACTTTGACACTGAATAAATATATACATTTTTCTACTGACATTTTACAATATTGTGCAATCCATTCAATACAGATCCCCATTTGAGATATATGAGATTTCAAGGTGTTTAATAACCAGAATATGTCATAAAATTACCTTTTACTGCTCGCTTTACAAAGTAATTCTGTAGACATTGCCCAAGCCTAGTATACAGGTACATTTTATGTTTCAGATATGAAAGTTTACTATAGAATGAAGCTTATTTGGGTATTAAAAAATTACTACAAAATTAGTTTCACATTCATTGTATATGAAGCAGCTCCAGACTTGTGTGGATTCCATACTCATACTTCAGTGTTGCATCCATCCAGGAATGCAACACTGAAGGACTAGGATATTGCTGCAAATTGCTGATGTGTTTCATATAGGCCACTAGAATAATAAATCTTCAAGTACACAACACTACACAGACAGCAATGGGACATTATCTTCACTTAAAAAAATGAAGTTATTTGGGCATGTTGTCATATAAAACAAAGTAAAATGAAACTCACTGTGTAATTTGGAGCATCAGAATCACAAGTCCAGCTCCGCTCTCAGAAATGTTGACTTGCTGCTGAAACAAGACATTATTTTAGCAACAGTACAGATGTAGTAGTTAGCAAGACTGATTTCAAAACTTAACTCCTGCATCTTCAGTCCTATGCCTTTTACATTTCAACGGAATTAAATTCACTTCAGGAAAACAATTTGAGCAAAAACTCCAAATCGTCAAGATTGGTCAGTAAGTCAGAAAGAATCTCAAAGAATAGATCACAGGCTTAAGGAAAAAGATATATACCAGTAAAATAGCTTTTTGTTTAATGTTGTGATTGGATGACACGGTACCAGATCGTTATCATGACAAAAGCAAGGGCATATAGCACAATTCAAACTGACTGGAAATGTAATGTATTTTGACAATGTTACCAAGCAAAGCAAAAAGGAACTCACCTGGTGATTTGCTGGATGAAGATGGGTGAGAAAATAAATAAATAAAAGTCATACGCCGCTGTCCAGGTGCACATGTGCCAACTCTAATGAGAGCTGCTGCCGGCTGCTGCTACAATAATGTGATCGCTTGCAGTAATCACACTAATTATCAGCCTTGACCTACAGTATTACATACACACATGCTGACACTCACACAGTTTGGACATGAGGATGAAAGGACTGTTTAGTACAACCCCAGAAGTTAAGAGATATTACAGCACCGTAATGTAAAGCTGCCTGTTCCCTTTTACTCAGCATCTACTGATCACTGTCTGTCTCTCAATTTTGTACAATTATTTGCTGTTTTACTGTGAAATAAAGTTTTACCTGTGAGGAAGCTTTGCCAGAGTGTCAAGGAAGGTGATAAAGGACAGACTCAGAGACGACCAAATGAAAACAATCAAAATCAAACTTACCTTCACACAGCTACACTGACATCCTCTTTGGTTTCTGCTCTCTCCCAAACTAACATCTCTCCCTTTAAATAGGCCCTGAAATCTGTCTAGGCAGAACCATATTTCTATCAGGGGTGTCCTTTCCCTTAGACCAACAACTGGTGAATGACAATGTCACTTGTATCAGTTAACATTGTTTACACAAACATCAACAACAGCATTGTTCCTTATCGTAAACCAAATTAAGTACAAATAACATAAATACAAAACCAAACATTTAACTTAATAAAATAAAGGCCCCTCACACTTGGTCTAACCCATGACATCACTGGTGATGTCAGCAAGATCTTAAAATCTGGAAGTGGTTCAGTGCCTCCATTTTGTCTCCTGGTCGCATGGTGGGTGAGTATGGTAGGTTACAACCTAAGTTAATCTATAACTGCAGAAACAATAAATGATGAACTTCAATACTTTTCTGTCTTGATTGAACCATAAATGACAGCGATGTGACTGGCTAAACAAACAAATGACAAGTATGGCAGGAAATGTGGAGCACCGAGCCCCGGTTTGTTATTCTGGTTAAAGTGGGCAGAAGCAGCTGGTCTGACGGGCAGCTTGAGTGAAGTGGAGCCTGCAGAGGAAGCACCGGGACTGTCAGTGTGACACAGTCCATCAAGGGAAGCACAGTCAGGCGGCGGAGGAGATGGTGACATATCGGCCTCTCATAATCGGCAGAATTCGCCGATGCCGATATTTATTTTTAGAGCTTTTATAGGCCGATACCGATGACGTGCCGATAATATCGTGTATCCCTTAAACAAAGTAGGACTATAATTAAATGAACGATTTAAAATCTATTTACAGAATTGAATTTAAACTCAGTTACTGTGGGTATAAAATGAACGTATGATGCAACGTGATCATGTGTTATACATTCGTCTGGTGTTGCCAGCTTGTAAATGTAGCATGAAGACGAGTTATATGTTAACATGCTGATGTTTGCATCTGACTACAAGTTTGATATCATTTTTAAAAAAAGCTTCTATATAACATCTGTTCTGTGAGAACATCCAAATGTAGACTGAAGATTTTCCAGTTTACAAATATTGTTCACATGAGTCTTCGGGTTGTAAATAAAACTTTGAGATTTGAGACTTTAGACTTCATGAAATCTGATTGACCGACATGGAAAAACTTGAAACCAGATGTAAAGAATGATTTATTTATTTTATGATTTAATTATTTCATGACTGGACCTGATAGAGTTTAAACATGTTTCATCTGCTGTTGTTCAAATATTCTGTTTTCTGAACTCTTAACGGCTTAAAACTAGAATGAACATGTCAAGTTCTCTTGATGTTGATTCTGATGAGATTGAAAGCAGTTTTTAATGTAATTATCATTATGATGAAATGATTTCTAAATGACTTCTGGACTAGAAAAGGTGGAGTAACTTTACCTGTGATGGTGCAATAAATCAATCACAGTTGTCAGAAACACTAATCATGACAGTTTTAGATGCATTTCTTTGTTGTCAGTTAAGCATCAATAACAGAAAGTCTTCAGCACAGCAGGCAGTTTTGTGGATTGAGAGATTAAACCCCGAACAAAATGAGTCACAAGAAGTTTGAATCAAGTCTGGATTCAAACTTTACAACCCAGAAGCGTCTGACTGTGAGGTGACAGAGCTAAACACTGAACCAACATGACAGCCTCATTCTGAACTTTCATCTTCATGAAAATCAACTTCAACATTAATGAAATGACCTCAAGTTCACAATTACACATAGATGTTGTTTTATGTTCCTCACGACTCAACAAAACATCTTCACACCCAAATTTGACCAAATTGATTTTTTAAAACTATTTTTTCCAGTTTTTTTTTAGGCCTGTGTAACAAATCCTCTTTATTGACTAAATGCACAAATAAAATCTCAGTTTGTTTAAAGCAACAAGTGATAGAAAACTCTGCTCATTTCTCTGTGATGAAGCTGTTTTAGTGAAGAAAGCTGAAAGTACAGAGACTGACTGACAAACGTTGTTCTGCTCTGAACATGAACTCTGTACTTTGTGGTGTTTCAGGAGGAAAAGTGCCTCAAATAAACTCTCATATTAGTTTCACATTTTCTCCAGAAGCTTTGAATGAGATCCTGAGATGAAGACAGAAGAAAATACTTTGTTCAATCTTGAAATAAAACAACTTTATTGATGATATAAAGCTTCAGATTGTTCACACATCCAATCAGTAAAGTCTGTTAAATGACTCTTGTTCAATGATTTCATGTTCAGATTCACTTCATCCACACAATCAGTTAGTTTAACCCAGAATGTCAGCTATGTACAACAACATAATAAATGATCTCCTTATTGATTATTATCACAGTAATTCAAGTATTATAATACTTTATAATACCTGATTTGTACATGACCAAATGCATCAATGTGAATGTAAATTTCTTGACAGATTTACAAAGTCGTGAGAGTAAAATATCTATTGATAAAGGAAGTTCTGGTTCTTTCTCTGTTCAGACTGATGAAGTGGAAGAGAAACAAGAGCATAGTTGAGAAATGCAAGTTTGTGTATAAAACAAAATCACCATGATCAGTGAAAGCCTCCATGGTGAAACAGACACAAGAAAGAGCAGCAACTAAAGAAACTCAAATATTTACATAACAACAGATGAGAAGATGTCAAAGTTGACCATAATGTTTGATTGACAGCTGATCTCTGTGCAGAAACACCGCAGCAACGAGCTCTCAGCAACAATGACAGAGACAAAATCATTTTAAGAATTAACTCAGAATTTAACCGACTGTCCTTTAAATGACTTCTGTCTATTTGAGTTTGCAGAACTCAGCAGTGTTCCTGACAGAGTAGTAAAAACGTAGTCCAGCATAGAGAGGCTGAGTGAATGTGGTCTGGACTCTGTGGAGGAGAGTCATGGTTTCAGAGATGCTGTAGAAGGACAGAATACCTGCTCTGTGATCCAGGTACACTCCTACTCTGGAGGAACCAGGACCTGAGACGGGAGTTGAGACTTTGTTGAACAAAAATGTATAACTGTTAGTGTAACAATTTAAAGCCCAAGATTTGTTATTGTATCCAAATACACATTCATTTGAGTTTCCTGCTCTGCTGATATTCTTGTATGTGACTGCTACATCAACTCCTCCTCCTCTCCACTCCACCTCCCAGTAACAACGTCCAGTCAGACTCTCTCTACTCAGGACCTGACAATATACAGTGAATCTGTCTGGGTGACTAGAATAAGACTGTTGTTGACTCATGAATGTTGCTTTTCTGTTCCCCTCAGATAATAACAGCCATGTGTTTGCTGTGTTTGGATCCAGTGTGATTTCACGTGAATATTTTAAGAACTCAGCTCTGGTCTTGGGTTCTGGTTCTGACAGTAAAACGTCCACTTCAGTCCCTGTCAGTGAGATGTTTGTCCATTTCTCCCTCAGGATGTCCTGTAGTTGATCTCTGAGCTCTGACACAGCTGCTGTCACATCCTCAAAGTATCTCAGAGGACGGATATTGATGCTGGATGAGTCTGTAGGTTCACTGAGTTGTGACAGTGAGGGGTAGTTGTGTAGAAACTGGTTGTGATCCTCTGTGTGTGAGAGCTGCTTCAGTTCAGCGTCTTTCCTCTTCAGCTCAGTGATCTCCTGCTCCAGCTTCTCCTGAAGCTCTTTGACTCGACTCACTTCAGTTTCCTGCTGGGATCTGATCTGCTGCTTCACATCAGAGCTTCTTTTCTGGATGAGACGGATCAGCTCAGTGAAGATCTTCTCACTGTCCTCCACTGCTTTATCAGCAGAGCGACTGACGGCCTCCACCTCCTGTTGAAGCAGCTTCACATCTTTCTCTCTGTCCTGGATTCTCTGCTGGATGTTTTGTCGACTCACCTCGAGCTCTCTCTGCCTCTCAGTCCTTTCTGCTGCAGCTGAGACTGTGTCGTGGCCTTTATGTTCATCCACAGAGCAGAGATAACAGATACTCTGCTGATCAGTACGGCAGAACATCTTCATCACCTCATCATGACGAGAGCAGATGTTCTCCTGGAGCTTCTTGGAGGGGTCGACCAGCTTGTGTTTCTTTAGTGGAGCAACATCATAGTGACGCTGAAGGTGTTTCTCACAGTAAGAGGCGAGACATACCAGACAGGACTTGCGAGCTTTCATCTTCCTCCCAGTGCAGACATCACAGGCCACATCTTCAGGTCCAGCATAGCAGTGATCAACAGGAGCAGCTTGGAGTCCAGTCTTCTTCAGCTCCTCCACTATATCTGCTAACATGGTGCTTTTCACCAGGACAGGCCTCGGTGTGAAGGTCTGTCTGCACTGAGGGCAGCTGCAGATTTTCTTCTCATCCTCTTCATCCCAGAAACCTTTAATACAGCTCATGCAGTAGCTGTGTCCACAGGGAATAGTCACCGGATCCTTCAGTAGATCCAAACAGATCGAACAGCAGAATTTTGCTCCGTCCAGCTGAGCTCCTTGCTGCGCCATTTCACCTCTCAGTGACAACGACTGTCTGAGTTTCACTTTCTGAGAAGTGAAACTAGTTTGTGCTCTGATCTAAACAGCATGTGTTTCTGCAGTGAATGGAGGCTGCAGCTCTTTTACAGGTTGGTTACACCCATCTTCAAACTGTAGATCTGAAGGGGAGGGAACAAGGAAATACGTGGACAGACTGGAGCTTGTTGTGTTTGAGAGCAGGAAGAAGAGGGAGGAGTTATCAAGCTATGATTCATTCCAGGAGGAGGAGCAGTTTGAGAGAGATACTGTGTGTTTAACCCTTTTTTTTCTTACAACGAAGCTCACGTCTCATTTGAAAACACTGGTCACCTGCTTTCTGGTGTCAAAGTAATCTTGGGAATTTAGGAGAGATCTACAGATGACTCCCTGTTTCTCTGAATTCTTGTATTCTCCTAAAATCCAGCTGAGTTTTTCCATCAAGCCCCTTAACTGTATAATATTGTTGTTTTGACATAACGTGATAGTTTTCTCTCGCATGTGTGTTGCTGCTTCCTCTCGTTTTCCACTGATCACTGCAAAAAAAAAAAAGTTTCACTCATGAGTGCAGCTACAAGAGTAAATGTGGTGACACTTTATTTTTTCTAATATTTATGTACTTTAGGGAACAAATCACATACTTAAGTATTGTTTAACTAATACACAACTCATGATGATTGAAGTATTTCTATGAGTCTCTATGGCTTTATGTGATTAGTTAACACTTATAGGATCATCTGTTAATGATAACTGTTAAATCACACACTGTAAAAAAATGGTAAAAAGTCTGGCAGCAAAAGTTGCCAAACACTTACCGTCAAATAACAGTAAAAAACCTTTAGTTATTCTACAGAGATTTATTTTAAAAATATGGATATTTACTTTGGACATTGTCTACATTTTTACAGTCCAACCATTATAAAATAAAAAGAAAATGTTATTATATTATAAAAATTGTCATAAAACATTGCTAGAACAAATGTATAAATCTGCACAAAAAATGGAAAAGATTGCAAAACTACCTTAAAATTATCTAATTTAAATGAAGACTCTGGTTTTCATATAGTAATCTCTGGTAAATTCATAGGATTATTCAATCCATCCACAAGAACTCCCCATCAAAGTACAGATTTCTGGATGTAAAATACAGAAAAATTATGTAAAATTACATTCAAATTACCCTCCTTTAACACCCATTAATGGTATCTTGAGAGCTTTAAGCTTTTATTTTATGTGATTATCCAATCTATTTACAGTAGATCCCTGGTAAATGTTGGTTTTATACCGTACAAAAAAATAAGATCATGTGATAATAGTTTAGAAAAACATAATTTTAATAATCATTACTTTACTAACATTATTCGATAGTATTTAAAATCAACTATCAAATATATCTACATACATTTCCCCATTAATGTATGAGGTTAACTTTATATAAACATTATTTAACAGTAATTACAAGCAGCTCTCCAATATATTTACAGGCCTTTCCCATTAATGTATAGCGTTTACTTTATATAAACATTATGTGACAGTAATTAAAATCAACTCCCCAAAATATCTACAGACATTTCACATTAATATATGGAGTTCTGAATGTACAAAAACCAGAAGGTCTATGTAAAAATACCTTTATATCAACTTTGACACTGAATAAATATACACATTTTTCTACTGACATTTTACAATATTGTGCAATCCATTCAATACAGATCCCCATTTGAGATGTATGAGATTTCAAGGTGTTTAATAACCAGAATATGTCATAAAATTACCTTTTACTGCTCGCTTTACAAAGTAATTCTGTAGACATTGCCCAAGCCTAGTATACAGGTACATTTTATGTTTCAGATATGCAAGTTTACTATAGAATAAAGCTTATTTGGGTATTAAAAAATTACTACAAAATTAGTTTCACATTCATTGTATATGAAGCAGCTCCAGACTTTATTCCGGATGGCATCACAAATTTGAGTCTTAAGTCTCTGGTTTGTGGCTTTGGGAGAAAGTAGTTCATGTTCACAAATATCAGAAGTGGGAGTAAGTTACACATGTGCAAGTCACAAGCAAGTCTCAAGTCTTAACCTTAAAGGCTCAAGCAAGTCTTAAATCACTGTGACTCTCACTGTGACTTAGACTCAAGTAAGCCAAGTCAAGTCAATGCTAAACGTCAAGCAAGAAAAGTCAATTAAGTCACAAGTCAGTCACCATGGAAGAAGCCTGTAAAACACGAGAGAAAAGGGTACAATGGCGAGCCGTGTCATGAGCAAACTGCACATGTTAGTTAGTCTCTACAACTAGGGATGGCTATGGTTAGGATTCATAAATACAACAATTTATGGTTTTGGTTCATACCTTGTTTTGTTGTTGTTGGTGTTTTGATTAATTAATTAACTATTTGAACAAAAATAAATAATCTGATCTAAAATGTTTTCCAGGATCTAGGGTTCATAATTTTGTATTTTATGCAGTATTAATGTGTGTGGATATGTTGTATGACTTCTGCCATTCTGCCACCCGGTTGTACCTTTGAATAAGGTGAGAGTTTTGAAGCAGAAGTAGTAGAAGAAGAGGAACTTCCTCCAGTTGCAGTAGTTAGCACAAAGCTAGTGGGTTTTAACAGCAGCAAAAATATGCTGATGGACTGTAAGCTACACATTCTGCTTTGTTGTGGTTGTAAAGTGTGCAGATAAAAGAAACTGCAAGTTATACTACAGCCTGAGTCTCTGTCTGCAACACATGACTACTTTGGTATATTTACTCACCAAATGGAAAATTTGGCGCTTGCACAACGAAACATAGTATTCTATCCGATGATTACTTTTTAAAATACCATCTTCTTTGCCTGATCTTGAAGGATTGCATTTGTCACACAGTTGATTACAGAGAAAGAGACCATTCTGCTGTGGTTGAGTAACATTGACTTTGAACTAGTGAGGGACTGCGAACAAAATAATGAAATAATGATATGGGAAAATGCTTTCAACAAGCTTTGAGCTCAATCCTGTCTTGCATTGTTTTCTAGGTCTTGCTAGACACTGTCTTCAAAGCCTGGGTTGCACACACTTCACTAGAAGACACCCTTTCATGTCTAAAAACGTTAACTGTTCATGCTCAATATCTACAATAATGCAAAAAGGCGATTCAGCTAAATAAAAACTGTCAAGTCTTTTCAAGTCATCTGCCTCAAGTCAAAGTCAAGTCGAGTCTTATAAGTGTTAGTCAACCAAGTCGCGAGTTCTCAAAATTGCAACTTGCGTCAAGTCATGTGACTTGACTGTCCTTGGCCATGGAAATAAGTGAATCTGCATGCTAAAAAAAAGCCTCAAATTCATAGGACAGATTGAAAGTCACTCACTTCCTTTCAGAACTCCAACGATGGCTGTGATCCTGTGCAATGAACCTCAGCAAGCCTTGTCCTGAGAATACACAAGCAGAAAATATGTATCATGCTCTTAAAAGTACCTGCACACCAACAGGTGTCAACGTTGTTGCCTGTATTCTTTTCAATGTACACACAACGGCAACTTTGCCTCCGACCCTCACAACAGCTGCAGAATTAAATGAGGTAATTTTAAAGTATTTCTTCAATGTTTTTAATTTGTTTGTGCAGATTTACACATTTCTTTAACATTTTAGCAATATTTTATAGCGAAAGGCTCGAAGGGGCCACGGCTGGGGGACCTGCACAGGGGCCTCGACGGGTGCCCCGAGAGCCTGTAAGGCTCGAAGCCCCTGCGTTGTTGTTGTTGTTGTTTCTGTTGTTGTTTCTTCGGCCGTCTGTAGACTTACATGCAAGTGATTTGACTTTCAAGGGTATTCAGTAGCTGTTAATTGAAACTCACTGTAGTCCTCACTGTTAGTAGTCAGTTACACAATAGTGTGTTGAGTAGTATGTCATCCATTTTGCAGTTTACAATAAAAATCTGTAAATATGCCACTTGTGAATATTCTGCTAAAAGCAGTGTACATTAACAGTAACTTGTGTATTACTGTTAATTTGAACTTTTCACAAATGGCATATTTACAGATTTGTACCATAAAGAGCAAAATGTACAACTCAACACACAATTGTGTACTGACTACTAACAGTGAGGACTACAGTGAGTTTCAATTAACAACTACTGAATACTCTCTAAAGTCAAATCACTTGCATGTAAGTCTACAGTCTACTGACAGAAACAAATGTTTGTGTGGTACCTGTGTTAGTGAGGAGCTTGGCTGCTAACTGCTTTCAGCAGTATTTTTCTGTAAAAGGAGAATAACACTATTTTCTTCCTATCAGGACTTTGTAAAAGGTCTGACTTAGAATCTCCCTGGTAAGAATCTTAGTTATTAATGGTTTAAGATCTGGGGGGATTTGGTCACTTCGTAATTAGTTGATCTAGTTTTATATCAAGTGTTTAAGTACTATTTGGATTCCGGTTTCGGATCGATCTTGTAACTGATAGTATTTATTTTTTTGTATTTATTTTCTGTTTATTTTTTTAGGACACGTCTTCAGCAGTGGACCTCAGGATCACCGGATGTTTCGGCCATTATCGCTAGACATCCTCAACCGAGGGAGGCCCTGCCGAGGTTGGTCGAGCCCCCGAGTGTGTCCCGTAGCCAATTGATTGGAGTTGTAACTGTAGTTCTTCCGGTAAGTAGGTCCAGGTAAGTATAAGGAGTTGCTAAGATCGGTCGGTATTTAAGTTAGGTATTATGAAGATAGGTATTAGTTGTTGAGGTGCTAATTGTTCCTACAGTAGGTATTTAAGGTAAGTAGGTATCTTTTAGGTAGGTATTTCTATCGCAGTAAATATTGAGGTAAGCATTAGGATAATGGTAAATAGGATAGCTATTAAGGTCAGTATTGGAGGCAAGTAGCGGTAAGTCTTAGAATAAGGTAAGTAAGGTAGGTATTACTGTAGGTTAAGGCAGGTCCCAAACTAACTAAATTATTAAGGTAAATATTAGGGTTAAGTATTAAGTTAGGAGGGAGGTGAATGTTAAGTTGGGATTGGTTAGATAGCTAATCAAGCAATTCTGCCACGTGCCTGCCTGGATACAAAGGTAGTGCAGGAATATATTCATTTAACCTGAGACATGCTTAAACCAAAGGTGGAACATGTCACTGTTGAGTAGATTTGGTTTGTCAAAGACACTAGTAGAGCAATAAAATAAGCGCAGCAGAAACGTCAGTTGGGACCACTGTGTTTAACTAACTGACTGCTAACAGTGAGTTCAAATCTTAAATATTTTTTCCACAAACCTTGTTACTTGACATAATTACTCAGACAGTATTTACAACAGTGAATAAACAGCCATTTGAATTGTGACTTCAAATGTTAAGACAAATTATACAACTTCAAAGTGTTTCTTTCAAACCATGTCTCACTTTATTAACATTATAAATGAATGATGCTAAACATTTGTACACAATTATAAAGTAATTGAACAAAGCATGGAGTTTATTCAGGTAGTTAAACATTCAAAAGTCATTTAAAATGTAAATATTCAAACAAGTAGTGTAGTCTGTCTGAACATTGTACACAAAGACAAAATATATCAACATGCTCCTCTAACTGTTGCATGTCAAAAAATGCTGGGAAGACTGAACTGGAAAAATGATATGGTTAAAGATCAATGGGACAGCTTTAGTGGGTGTATGTCTGTAGCCTAAGAATCTGATGGTTTGGTACAGTACATCTGTTAAGTGTTGCCATGTACTAATGCTCACCTCATTATTGTAACCAAATAACTGCATCTAATATCAGTGCCTGTTTGTTTTTTAAAATTGGTATTTCCCATTAAAAACCCCTAATTAATGTCCCTCTAATGCAAGTTGTAACCAGACTGTCCAAGTGTGTGTTTTAAAAAGTTTGTAATGAGCGAATGACTGACTGAATAACAGACTGATTGTGTGGGTGGGTGAGAGGGTTCGCTGTCCCATTCAAGAGTCCGTTAGTTTCTTTAGGAGACTGAACACACAAGGGTTGACTGATGTCATCTTTCTCCATCTTCAGTGAAAGGACGGGGTGCCTCTCAGTGTTTATCCCTGTGAACCACCTGAAAAACAAAAACAGTGTGTATCATAAACTGTAGTAGTAGTATAAATGCACACAGTGTTGCATCCATCCAGGAATGCAACACTGAAGGACTGGGATATTGCTGCAAATTGCTGATGTGTTTCATATAGGCCACTAGAGTAATAAATCCACAAGTACACAACACTACACAGACAGCGATGGGATATTATCTTCACTTAAAAAAATGAAGTTATTTGGGCATGTTGTCATATAAAACAAAGTAAAATGAAACTCACTGTGTAATTTGGAGCATCAGAATCACAAGTCCAGCTCCGCTCTCAGAAATGTTGACTTGCTGCTGAAACAAGACATTATTTTAGCAACAGTACAGATGTAGTAGTTAGCAAGACTGATTTCAAAACTTAACTCCTGCATCTTCAGTCCTATGCCTTTTACATTTCAACGGAATTAAATTCACTTCAGGAAAACAATTTGAGCAAAAACTCCAAATCTTCAAGATTGGTCAGTAAGTCAGAAAGAATCTCAAAGAATAGATCACAGGCTTGAGGAAAAAAATGTATACCAGTAAAATAGCTTTTTGTTCGATGTTGTGATCGGATGACACGGTACCAAATCATTATCATGACAAAAGCAAGGGCATATAGCACAATTCAAACTGACTGGAAATGTAATGTATTTTGACAATGCTACCAAGCAAAGCAAAAAGGAACTCACCTGGTGATTTGCTGGATGAAGATGGGTGAGAAAATAAATAAATAAAAGTCATACGCCGCTGTCCAGGTGCACATGTGCCAACTCTACTGAGAGCTGCTGCAGGCTGCTGCTACAATAGTGTGATCGCTTGCAGTAATCACACTAATTATCAGCCTTGACCTACAGTATTACATACACACATGCTGACACTCACACAGTTTGGACATGGGGATGAAGGGACTGTTTAGTACAACCCCAGAAGTTAAGAGATATTACAGCACCGTAATGTAAAGCTGCCTGTTCCCTTTTACTCAGCATCTACTGATCACTGTCTGTCTCTCAATTTTGTACAATTATTTGCTGTTTTACTGTGAAATAAAGTTTTACCTGTGAGGAAGCTTTGCCAGAGTTTCAAGGAAGGTGATAAGAGACAGACTCAGAGACGACCAAATGAAAACAAGCAAAATCAAACTTACCTTCACACAGCTACACTGACATCCTCTTTGGTTTCTGCTCTCTTCTAAACTAACTTCTCTCCCTTTAAATAGGCTCTGAAATCTGTGTAGGCAGAACCATATTTCTACCAGGGGTGTCCTTTCCCTTAGATCAACAACTGGTGAATGACAATGTCACTTGTATCAGTTTACATTATTTACGCAAACATCAACAACAGCATTGTTCCTTATCGTAAACCAAAATAAGTACAAATAACATAAATACAAAACCAAACATTTAACTAAATAAAATAAATTCCCTCACACTTGGTCTAACCCATGACATCACTGGTGATGTCAGCAAATTCTTAAAATCAGGAAGTGGTTCAGTGCCTCCATTTTGTCTCCTGGCCACATGGTGGGTGAGTATGGTAGGTTACAACTTAAGTTAATCTATAACTCCAGAAAAAAATAAATGATGAACTTCAATACTTTTCTGTCTTGATTGAACCATAAATGACAGCGATGTGACTGGCTAAACAAACAAATGACAAGTATGGCAGGAAATATGGAGCACCGAGCCCCGGTTTGTTATTCTGGTTAAAGTGGGCAGAAGCAGCTGGTCTGACGGGCAGCTTGAGTGAAGTGGAGCCTGCAGAGGAAGCACCGGGACCGTCAGTGTGACACAGTCCATCAAGGGAAGCACAGTCAGGCGGCGGAGGAGATGGTGACATATCGGCCTCTCATAATCGGCAGAATTTGCCGATGCCGATATTTATTTTTAGAGCTTTTATCGGCCGATACCGATGACGTGCCGATAATATCATGCATCCCTAAAACAAAGTAGCACTAAAATTAAATGAACAATTTAAAATCTATTTACAGAATTGAATTTAAACTCAGTTACTGTGGGTATAAAATGAATGCATGATGCAACGTGATCATGTGTTATACATTCGTCTGGTGTTGCCAGCTTGTAAATGTAGCATGAAGATGAGTTATATGTTAACATGCTGATGTTTGCATCTGACTACAAGTTTGATATCATTTTTAAAAAAAGCTTCTATATAACATCTGTTCTGTGAGAACATCCAAATGTAGATGGAAGATTTTCCAGTTTACAAATATTGTTCACATGAGTCTTCAGGTTGTAAATAAAACTTTGAGATTTGAGACTTTAGACTTCATGAAATCTGATTGACCTACATGGAAAAACTTGAAACCAGATGTAAAGAATGATTTATTTATTTAATGATTTAATTATTTCATGACTGGACCTGATAGAGTTTAAACATGTTTCATCTGCTGTTGTTCAAATATTCTGTTTTCTGAACTCTTAACGGCTTAAAACTAGAATGAACATGTCAAGTTCTCTTGATGTTGATTCTGATGAGATTGAAAGCAGTTTTTAATGTAATTATCATTATGATGAAATGATTCCTAAATGACTTCTGGACTAGAAAAGGTGGAGTAACTTTACCTGTGATGGTGCAATAAATCAATCACAGTTGTCAGAAACACTAATCATGACAGTTTTAGATGCATTTCTTTGTTGTCAGTTAAGCATCAATAACAGAAAGTCTTCAGCACAGCAGGCAGTTTTGTGGATTGAGAGATTAAACCCCGAACAAAATGAGTCACAAGAAGTTTGAATCAAGTCTGGATTAAAACTTTACAACCCAGAAGCGTCTGACTGTGAGGTGACAGAGCTAAACACTGAACCAACATGACAGCCTCATTCTGAACTTTCATCTTCATGAAAATCAACTTCAACATTAATGAAATGACCTCAAGTTCACAATTACACATAGATGTTGTTTTATGTTCGTCACGACTCAACAAAACATCTTCACACCCAAATTTGACCAAATTCATTTTTTAAAACTATTTTTTCCAGTTTTTTTTAGGCCTGTGTAACAAATCCTCTTTATTGACTAAATGCACAAATAAAATCTCAGTTTGTTAAAAGCAACAAGTGATAGAAAACTCTGCTCATTTCTCTGTGATGAAGCTGTTTTAGTGAAGAAAGCTGAAAGTACAGAGACTGACTGACAAACGTTCTTCTGCTCTGAACATGAACTCTGTACTTTGTGGTGTTTCAGGAGGAAAACTGCCTCAAATAAACTCTCATATTAGTTTCACATTTTCTCCAGAAGCTTTGAATGAGATCCTGAAATAAAGACAGAAGAAAATACTTTGTTCAATCTTGAAATAAAACAACTTTATTGATGATATAAAGCTTCAGATTGTTCACACATCCAATCAGTAAAGTCTGTTAAATGACTCTTGTTCAATGATTTCATGTTCAGATTCACTTCATCCACACAATCAGTTAGTTTAACCCAGAATGTCAGTTATGTACAACAACATAATAAATGATCTCCTTATTGATTATTATCACAATAATTCATGTTTTATAATACTTTATAATACCTGATTTGTACATGACCAAATGCATCAATTTGAATTCAAATTTCTTGACAGATTTACAAAGTCGTGAGAGTAAAATATCTATTGATAAAGGAAGTTCTGGTTCTTTCTCTGTTCAGACTGATGAAGTGGAAGAGAAACAAGAGCAGAGTTGAGAAATGCAAGTTTGTGTATAAAACAAAATCATCATGATCAGTGAAAGCCTCCATGGTGAAACAGACACAAGAAAGAGCAGCAACTAAAGAAACTGAAATATTTACATAACAACAGATGAGAAGATGTCAAAGTTGACCATAATGTTTGATTGACAGCTGATCTCTGTGCAGAAACACTGCAGCAACGAGCTCTCAGCAACAATGACAGAGACAAAATCATTTTAAGAATTAACTCAGAATTTAACCAACTGTCCCTTAAATGACTTCTGTCTATTTGAGTTTGCAGAACTCAGCAGTGTCCCCGTAAGAGTAGTAAAAACGTAGTCCAGCATAGAGAGGCTGAGTGAATGTGGTCTGGACTCTGTGGAGGAGAGTCATGGTTTTAGAGACGCTGTAGAAGGACAGAATACCTGCTCTGTGATCCAGGTACACTCCTACTCTAGAGGAACCAGGATCTGAGACGGGAGTTGAGACATCGTTGAACTTAAATGTATAACTGTTAGTGGAACAATCTAAAGCCCAAGATTTGTCATTGCGTCCAAACAGACATTCTTTTGAGTTTCCTGCTCTGCTGATATTCTTGTATGTGACTGCTACATGAACTCCTCCTCTCCACTCCACCTCCCAGTAACAACGTCCAGTCAGACTCTCTCTACTCAGGACCTGCCAATAATCAGTGAATCTGTTTGGGTGACTAGAATAAGACTGTTCATTTTTCTTGAATGTTGCTTTTCTGTTCCCATCAGATAATAACAGCTGTGTGTTTGCTGTGTTTGGATCCAGTATGATTTCACGTGAATATTTTAAGAACTCAGCTCTGGTCTTGGGCTCTCGTTGTGGCAGTAAAACGTCCACTTCAGTCGCTGTCAGTGAGATGTTTGTCCATTTCTCCCTCAGGATGTCCTGTAGTTGATCTCTGAGCTCTGACACAGCTGCTGTCACAGCCTCAAAGTATCTCAGAGGACGGATATTGATGCTGGTTGAGTCTGTAGGTTCACTGAGTTGTGACAATGAGGGGTAGTTGTGTAGAAACTGGTTGTGATCCTCTGTGTGTGAGAGCTGCTTCAGTTTAACGTCTTTCCTCTTCAGCTCAGTGATCTCCTGCTCCAGCTTCTCCTGAAGCTCTTTGACTCGGCTCACTTCAGTTTCCTGCTGGGATCTGATCTGCTGCTTCACATCAGAGCTTCTTTTTTGGATGAGACGGATCAGCTCAGTGAAGATCTTCTCACTGTCCTCCACTGCTTTATCAGCAGAGCGACTGACGGCCTCCACCTCCTGTTGAAGCAGCTTCACATCTTTCTCTCTGTCCTGGATTCTCTGCTGGATGTTTTGTCGACTCACCTCGAGCTCTCTCTGCCTCTCAGTCCTTTCTGCTGCAGCTGAAACTGTGTCGTGGCCTTTATGTTCATCCAGAGAGCAGAGATAACAGATACTCTGCTGATCAGTACGGCAGAAAATCTTCATCACCTCATCATGACGAGAGCAGATGTTCTCCTGGAGCTTCTTGGAGGGGTCGACCAGCTTGTGTTTTTTGAATTGACCGACATTGTAGTGAGGTTGTAGGTGTTTCTCACAGTAAGAGACGAGACACACCAGACAGGACTTGATGGCTTTCATCTTCCTCCCAGTGCAGACATCACAGACCACATCTTCAGGTCCAGCATAGCAGTGATCAGCAGGAGCAGCTTGGAGTTCAGTCTTCTTCAGCTCCTCCATTAAATCTGCTAACATGGTGTTTTTCACCAGGACAGGCCTCGGTGTGAAGGCCTGTCTGCACTGAGGGCAGCTGTAGATTTTCTTCTCATCCTCTTCATCCCAGAAACCTTTAATACAGCTCATGCAGTAGCTGTGTCCACAGGGAATAGCCACCGGATCCTTCAGTAGATCCAAACAGATCGAACAGCAGAACTTTGCTCCGTCCAGCTGAGGTCCTTGCTGCGCCATTTCACCTCTCAGTGACAACGACTGTCTGAGTTTCACTTTCTGAGAAGTGAAACTAGTTTGCGCTCTGATCTAAACAGCATGTGTTTCTGCAGTGAATGGAGGCTGCAGCTCTTTTACATGTTGGTTACACCCATCTTCAAACTGTAGATCTGAAGGGGAGGGAACAAGGAAATATGTGGACAGACTGGAGCTTGTTGTGTTTGAGAGCAGGAAGAAGAGGGAGGAGTTATCAAGCTATGATTCATTCCAGGAGGAGGAGCAGTTTGAGAGAGATATGTGTGTTTAACCCTTTTTTTTCTTACAACAAAGCTCACGTCTCATTTGAAAACACTGGTCACCTGCTTTCTGGTGTCAAAGTAATCTTGGGAATTTAGGAGAGATCTACAGATGACTCCTTGTTTCTCTGAATTCTTGTATTCTCCTAAAATCCAGCTGAGTTTTTCCATCAAGCCCCTTAACTGTATAATATTGTTGTTTTGACATAACGTGATAGTTTTCTCTCGCATGTGTGTTGCTGCTTCCTCTCGTTTTCCACTGATCACTGCAAAAAAAATGTTTCAGTCATGAGTGCAGCTACAAGAGTAAATGTGGTGACACTTTATTTTTTCTAATATTTATGTACTTTAGGGAACAAATCACATACTTAAGTATTGTTTAACTAATACACAACTCATGATGATTGAAGTATTTCTATGAGTCTCTATGGCTTTATGTGATTAGTTAACACTTAAAGGATCATCTATTAATGATAACTGTTAAATCACAGTTACTTCATACATGAACTGATTTACCAGCAAATATGAAAGAATATAAATCAGAATCAGAATCTGTTTATTAGCCAAGAATGTAAAAATACAAAGATTGTTGCTCCCACAAACACAACACAGAAGAATAAAAATATAACAAGAGTAAGGTTATAATAATAATAATGAAATAAACAAAGTAGGACTAAAATTAAACGAACAATTTAAAATCTATTTACAGAATTGAATTTAAACTCAGTTACTGTGGGTATAAAATGAATGTATGATGCAACGTGATCATGTGTTATACATTCGTCTGGTGTTGCCAGCTTGTAAATGTAGCATGAAGATGAGTTATATGTTAACATGCTGATGTTTGCATCTGACTACAAGTTTGATATCATTTTTTTAAAAAGCTTCTATATAACATCTGTTCTGTGAGAACATCCAAATGTAGATGGAAGATTTTCCAGTTTACAAATATTGTTCACATGAGTCCTCAGGTTGTAAATAAAACTTTGAGGTTTGAGACTTTAGACTTCATGAAATCTGACTGACCAACATGGAAAAACTTGAAACCAGATGTAAAGAATGATTTATTTATTTTATGATTTAATTATTTCATGACTGGACCTGATAGAGTTTAAACATGTTTCATCTGCTGTTGTTCAAATATTCGGTTTTCTGAACTCTTAACGGCTTAAAACTAGAATGAACATGTCAAGTTCTCTTGATGTTGATTCTGATGAGATTAAAAGCAGTTTTTAATGTAATTATCATTATGATGAAATGATTCCTAAATGACTTCTGGACTAGAAAAGGTGGAGTAACTTTACCTGTGATGGTGCAATAAATCAATCACAGTTGTCAGAAACACTAATCATGACAGTTTTAGATGCATTTCTTTGTTGTCAGTTAAGCATCAATAACAGAAAGTCTTCAGCACAGCAGGCAGTTTTGTGGGTTGAGAGATTAAACCCCGAACAAAATGAGTCACAAGAAGTTTGAATCAAGTCTGGATTCAAACTTTACAACCCAGAAGCGTCTGACTGTGAGGTGACAGAGCTAAACACTGAACCAACATGACAGCCTCATTCTGAACTTTCATCTTCATGAAAATCAACTTCAACATTAATGAAATGACCTCAAGTTCACAATTACACATAGATGTTGTTTTATGTTCGTCACGACTCAACAAAACATCTTCACACCCAAATTTGACCAAATTAATTTTTTAAAAGTATTTTTTCCAGTTTTTTTTTTAGGCCTGTGTAACAAATCCTCTTTATTGACTAAATGCACAAATAAAATCTCAGTTTGTTAAAAGCAACAAGTGATAGAAAACTCTGCTCATTTCTCTGTGATGAAGCTGTTTTAGTGAAGAAAGCTGAAAGTACAGAGACTGACTGACAAACGTTCTTCTGCTCTGAACATGAACTCTGTACTTTGTGGTGTTTCAGGAGGAAAACTGCCTCAAATAAACTCTCATATTAGTTTCACATTTTCTCCAGAAGCTTTGAATGAGATCCTGAGATGAAGACAGAAGAAAATACTTTGTTCAATCTTGAAATAAAACAACTTTATTGATGATATAAAGCTTCAGATTGTTCACACATCCAATCAGTAAAGTCTGTTAAATGACTCTTGTTCAATGATTTCATGTTCAGATTCACTTCATCCACACAATCAGTTAGTTTAACCCAGAATGTCAGCTATGTACAACAACATCATAAATGATCTCCTTATTGATTATTATCACAATAATTCATGTTTTATAATACTTTATAATACCTGATTTGTACATGACCAAATGCATCAATTTGAATGTAAATTTCTTGACAGATTTACAAAGTCGTGAGAGTAAAATATCTATTGATAAAGGAAGTTCTGGTTCTTTCTCTGTTCAGACTGATGAAGTGGAAGAGAAACAAGAGCAGAGTTGAGAAATGCAAGTTTGTGTATAAAACAAAATCATCATGATCAGTGAAAGCCTCCATGGTGAAACAGACACAAGAAAGAGCAGCAACTAAAGAAACTCAAATATTTACATAACAACAGATGAGAAGATGTCAAAGTTGACCATAATGTTTGATTGACAGCTGATCTCTGTGCAGAAACACTGCAGCAACGAGCTCTCAGCAACAATGACAGAGACAAAATCATTTTAAGAATTAACACAGAATTTAACCGACTGTCCCTTAAATGACTTCTGTCTATTTGAGTTTGCAGAACTCAGCAGTGACCCCGTAAGCAAATGAATAATAAAGACGTAGTCCAGCATAGAGAGGCTGAGTGAATGTGGTCTGGACTCTGTGGAGGAGAGTCATGGTTTCAGAGACGCTGTAGAAGGACAGAATACCTGCTCTGTGATCCAGGTACACTCCTACTCTGGAGGAACCAGGACCTGAGACGGGAGTTGAGACATTGTTGAACCAAAATGTATAATTGTCAGTGTCACAATATAAAGCCCAAGATTTGTCATTGCATCCAAATCCACATTCATTTGTGTCTCCTGCTCTGCTGATATTCTTGTATGCGACTGCTACATAAACTCCTTCTCCTCTCCACTCCACCTCCCAGTAACAACGTCCAGTCAGACTCTCTCTACTCAGGACGTGATAACACCATCCAGTGAATCTGTCTGGGTGACTAGAATAAGACTGTTGTTGACTCATGGATGTTGCTTTTCTGTTCCTCTGAGATAATAACAGATGTGTGCTTGCTGTGTTTGGATCCAGTGTGATTTCAGGTGAATATTTTAAGAACTCAGCTCTGGTCTTGGGTTCTGGTTCTGACAGTAAAATGTCCACTTCAGTCACTGTCAGTGAGATGTTTGTCCATTTCTCCCTCAGGATGTCCTGTAGTTGATCTCTGAGCTCTGACACAGCTGCTGTCACATCCTCAAAGTATCTCAGAGGACGGATATTGATGCTGGATGAGTCTGTAGGTTCACTGAGTTGTGACAGTGAGGGGTAGTTGTGTAGAAACTGGTTGTGATCCTCTGTGTGTGAGAGCTTCTTCAGTTCAGCGTCTTTCCTCTTCAGCTCAGTGATCTCCTGCTCCAGCTTTTCCTGAAGCTCTTTGACTCGACTCACTTCAGTTTCCTGCTGGGATCTGATCTGCTGCTTCACATCAGAGCTTCTTTTCTGGAGGAGACGGATCAGCTCAGTGAAGATCTTCTCACTGTCCTCCACTGCTTTATCAGCAGAGCGACTGACGGCATCCACCTCCTGTTGAAGCAGCTTCACATCTTTCTCTCTGTCCTGGATTCTCTGCTGGATGTTTTGTCGACTCACCTCGAGCTCTCTCTGCCTCTCAGTCCTTTCTGCTGCAGCTGAGACTGTGTCGTGACCTTTATGTTTATCCAGAGAGCAGAGATAACAGATACTCTGCTGATCAGTACGGCAGAATATCTTCATCACCTCATCATGACGAGAGCAGATGTTCTCCTGGAGCTTCTCGGAGGGGTCGACCAGCTTGTGTTTTTTGAATGTAGGTGATTCATGGTGAGGTTGGAGGTGTTTCTCACAATAAGAGGCGAGACACACCAGACAGGACTTGAGGGCTTTCAGCTTCCTCCCAGTGCAGACATCACAGGCCACATCTTCAGGTCCAGCATAGCAGTGATCAGCAGGAGCAGCTTGGAGTCTGGTCTTCTTCAGCTCCTCCATTAAATCTGCAAACATGGTGTTTTTCACCAGGACAGGCCTCGGTGCGAAGGTCTGTCTGCACTGAGGGCAGCTGTAGATTTTCTTCTCATCCTCTTCATCCCAGAAACCTTTAATACAGCTCATGCAGTAGCTGTGTCCACAGGGAATAGTCACCGGATCCTTCAGTAGATCCAGACAGATCGAACAGCAGAATTTTGCTCCGTCCAGCTGAGCTCCTTGCTGCGCCATTTCACCTCTCAGTGACAACGACTGTCTGAGTTTCACTTCCTTAGACGTTCAACTAGTTTGACCTTTGATCTAAACAGCATGTGATTCTGCAGTGAATGGAGGCTGCAGCTCTTTTACAGGTTGGTCACACCCTTCTTCAAACTGTAGATCTGAAGGGGAGGGAACAAGGAAATACGTGGACAGACTGGAGCTTGTTGTGTTTGAGAGCAGGAAGAAGAGGGAGGAGTTATCAAGCTATGATTCATTCCAGGAGGAGGAGCAGTTTGAGAGAGATACTGTGTGTTCAACCCTTTTTTTCTTACAACGAAGCTCACGTCTCATTTGAAAACACTGGTCACCTGCTTTCTGGTGTCAAAGTAATCTTGGGAATTTAGGAGAGATCTACAGATGACTCCCTGTTTCTCTGAATTCTTGTATTCTCCTAAAATCCAGCTGAGTTTTTCCATCAAGTCCCTTAACTGTATAATATTGTTGTTTTGACATAACGTGATAGTTTTCTCTCGCATGTGTGTTACTGCTTCCTCTCGTTTTCCACTGATCACTGCAAAAAAAAAAAAATGTTTCACTCATGAGTGCAGCTACAAGAGTAAATGTGGTGACATTTTATTTTTTCTAATATTTATGTACTTTAGGGAACAAATCACATACTTAAGTATTGTTTAACTAATACACAACTCATGATGATTGAAGTATTTCTATGAGTCTCTATGGCTTTATGTGATTAGTTAACACTTAAAGGATCATCTATTAATGATAACTGTTAAATCATAGTTACGTCATACATGAACTGATTTACCAGCAAATATGAAAGAATATAAATCAGAATCAGAATCTGTTTATTAGCCAAGAATGTAAAAATACAAAGATTGTTGCTCCCACAAACGCAACATAGAAGAATAAAAATATAACAAGAGTAAGGTTATAATAATAATAATGAAATAAACAAAGTAGGACTAAAATTAAACGAACAATTTCAAATCTATTTACAGAATTGAATTTAAACTCAGTTACTGTGGGTATAAAATGAACGTATGATGCAACGTGATCATGTGTTATACATTCGTCTGGTGTTGCCAGCTTGTAAATGTAGCATGAAGGTGTTTCAGGAGGAAAACTGCCTCAAATAAACTCTCATATTAGTTTCACATTTTCTCCAGAAGCTTTGAATGAGATCCTGAGATGAAGACAGAAGAAAATACTTTGTTCAATCTTGAAATAAAACAACTTTATTGATGATATAAAGCTTCAGATTGTTCACACATCCAATCAGTAAAGTCTGTTAAATGACTCTTGTTCAATGATTTCATGTTCAGATTCACTTCATCCACACAATCAGTTAGTTTAACCCAGAATGTCAGCTATGTACAACAACATAATAAATGATCTCCTTATTGAGTATTATCACAATAATTCAAGTTTTATAATACTTAATAATACCTGATTTGTACATGACCAAATGCATCAATTTGAATGTAAATTTCTTGACAGATTTACAAAGTCGTGAGAGTAAAATATCTATTGATAAAGGAAGTTCTGGTTCTTTCTCTGTTCAGACTGATGAAGTGGAAGAGAAACAAGAGCAGAGTTGAGAAATGCAAGTTTGTGTATAAAACAAAATCATCATGATCAGTGAAAGCCTCCATGGTGAAACAGACACAAGAAAGAGCAGCAACTAAAGAAACTGAAATATTTACATAACAACAGATGAGAAGATGTCAAAGTTGACCATAATGTTTGATTGACAGCTGATCTCTGTGCAGAAACACTGCAGCAACGAGCTCTCAGCAACAATGACAGAGACAAAATCATTTTAAGAATTAACTCAGAATTTAACCGACTGTCCCTTAAATGACTTCTGTCTATTTGAGTTTGCAGAACTCAGCAGTGACCCCGTAAGAGTAGTCAAGACATAGTCCAGCATAGAGAGGCTGAGTGAATGTGGTCTGGACTCTGTGGAGGAGAGTCATGGTTTCAGAGACGCTGTAGAAGGACAGAATACCTGCTCTGTGATCCAGGTACACTCCTACTCTGGAGGAACCAGGACCTGAGACGAGAGTTGAGACTTTGTTGAACCAAAATTTATAACTGTTAGTGGAACAATATAAAGCCCAAGATTTGTCATTGTATCCAACTGCACATTCATCTGAGTTTCCTGCTCTGCTGATATTCTTGTATGCGACTGCTACATCAACTCCTCCTCTCCCTCTCCACTCCACCTCCCAGTAACAACGTCCAGTCAGACTCTCTCTACTCAGGACCTGCCAATAATAAGTGAATCTGTCTGGGTGACTAGAATAAGACTGTCCTTCTTTCTTTAATGTTGCTTTTCTGTTCCCCTCAGATAATAACAGACGTGTATTTGCTGTGTTTGGATCCAGTGTGATTTCACGTGAATATTTTAAGAACTCAGCTCTGGTCTTGGGTTCTGGTTCTGACAGTAAAACGTCCACTTCAGTCACTGTCAGTGAGATGTTTGTCCATTTCTCCCTCAGGATGTCCTGTAGTTGATCTCTGAGCTCTGACACAGCTGCTGTCACATCCTCAAAGTATCTCAGAGGACGGATATTGATGCTGGATGAGTCTGTAGGTTCACTGAGTTGTGACAGTGAGGGGTAGTTGTGTAGAAACTGGTTGTGATCCTCTGTGTGTGAGAGCTGCTTCAGTTCAGCTTCTTTCCTCTTCAGCTCAGTGATCTCCTGCTCCAGCTTCTCCTGAAGCTCTTTGACTCGACTCACTTCAGTTTCCTGCTGGGATCTGATCTGCTGCTTCACATCAGAGCTTCTTTTCTGGATGAGACGGATCAGCTCAGTGAAGATCTTCTCACTGTCCTCCACTGCTTTATCAGCAGAGCGACTGACGGCCTCCACCTCCTGTTGAAGCAGCTTCACATCTTTCTCTCTGTCCTGGATTCTCTGCTGGATGTTTTGTCGACTCACCTCGAGCTCTCTCTGCCTCTCAGTCCTTTCTGCTGCAGCTGAGACTGTGTCGTGGCCTTTATGTTCATCCACAGAGCAGAGATAACAGATACTCTGCTGATCAGTCCGGCAGAACATCTTCATCACGTCATCATGACGAGAGCAGATGTTCTCCTGGAGCTTCTTGGAGGGGTTGACCAGCTTGTGTTTTTCAAAAGCAGGCAATTCATAGTGAGGCTGGAGGTGATTTTTGCAGTAAGATATCAGACACACCAGACAGGACTTGAGGGCTTTCATCTTCCTCCCAGTGCAGATGTCACAGGCCACATCTTCAGGTCCAGCATAGCAGTGATCAGCAGGAGCAGCTTGGAGTCCAGTCTTCTTCAGCTCCTCCACTAAATCTGCTAACATGGTGTTTTTCACCAGGACAGGCCTCGGTGTGAAGGTCTGTCTGCACTGAGGGCAGCTGTAGATTTTCTTCTCATCCTCTTCATCCCAGAAACCTTTAATACAGCTCATGCAGTAGCTGTGTCCACAGGGAATAGTCACCGGATCCTTCAGTAGATCCAGACAGATCGAACAGCAGAATTTTGCTCCGTCCAGCTGAGCTCCTTGCTGCGACATTTCACCTCTCAGTGACAATGACTGTCTGAGTTTCACTTTCTGAGAAGTGAAACTAGTTTCCGCTCTGATCTAAACAGCATGTGTTTCTGCAGTGAATGGAGGCTGCAGCTCTTTTACATGTTGGTTACACCCATCTTCAAACTGTAGATCTGAAGGGGAGGGAACAAGGAAATACGTGGACAGACTGGAGCTTGTTGTGTCTGAGAGCAGGAAGAAGAGGGAGGAGTTATCAAGCTATGATTCATTCCAGGAGGAGGAGCAGTTTGAGAGAGATACTGTGTGTTTAACCCTTTTTTTTCTTACAACGAACATGTCTCATTTGAAAACACTGGTCACCTGCTTTCTGGTGTCAAAGTAATCTTGGGAATTTAGGAGAGATCTACAGATGACTCCCTGTTTCTCTGAATTCTTGTATTCTCCTAAAATCCAGCTGAGTTTTTCCATCAAGCCCCTTAACTGTATAATATTGTTGTTTTGACATAACGTGATAGTTTTCTCTCGCATGTGTGTTGCTGCTTCCTCTTGTTTTCCACTGATCACTGCAAAAAAAAAAAAGTTTCAGTCATGAGTGCAGCTACAAGAGTAAATGTGGTGACACTTTATTTTTTCTAATATTTATGTACTTTAGGGAACAAATCATATACTTAAGTATTGTTTAACTAATACACAACTCATGATGATTGAAGTATTTCTATGAGTCTCTATGGCTTTATGTGATTAGTTAACACTTAAAGGATCATCTATTAATGATAACTGTTAAATTGCACATTGTAAAAAAAAAAAAAAAATCATAAAAAAATGGTAAAAAGTCTGGCAGCAAAAGTTTCCAAACACTTACCGTCAAATAACAGTAAAAAACCTTTAGTTATTCTACAGAGATTCATTTTAATAATACGGATATTTACTTTGGACATTGTCTACATTTTTACAGTCCAACCATTATAAAATAAAAAGAAAATATTATTATATTATAAAAATTGTTATAAAACATTGCTAGAACAAATGTATAAATCTGCACAAAAAATGGAAAAGATTGCAAAACTACCTTAAAATTATCTAATTTAAATGAAGACTGGTTTTCATATAGTAATCTCTGGTAAATTCATAGGATTATTCAATCCATCCACAAGAACTCCCCATCAAAGTACAGATTTCTGGATGTGAAACACAGGAAAATTATGTAAAATTACATTCAAATTACCCTCCTTTAACACCCATTAATGATATCTTGAGAGCTTTAAGCTTTTATTTTATGTGATTATCCAATCTATTTACAGTAGATCCCTGGTAAATGTTGGTTTTATACTGTACAAAAATGTAAGATCATGTGATAATAGTTTACAAAAACATAATTTTAATAATCATTACTTTACTAACATTATTTGATAGTATTTAAAATCAACTATCAAATATATCTACATACATTTCCCCATTAGTGTATGAGGTTAACTTTATATAGACATTATTTAACAGTAATTACAAGCAGCTCTCCAATATATTTACAGGCTTTTTCCATTAATGTATGGGGTTTACTTTATATAAACATTATGTGACAGTAATTAAAATCAACTCCCCAAAATATCTAAAGACATTTCACATTAATATATGGAGTTCTGAATGTACAAAAACTAGAAGGTCTATGTAAAAATACCTTTATATCAACTTTGACACTGAATAAATATATACATTTTTCTACTGACATTTCACAATATTGTGCAATCCATTCAATACAGATCCCCATTTGAGATGTATGAGATTTCAAGGTGTTTAATAACCAGAATATGTCATAAAATTACCTTTTACTGCTCGCTTTACAAAGTAATTCTGTAGACATTGCCCAAGCCTAGTATACAGATACATTTTATGTTTCAGATATGAAAGTTTACTATAGAATGAAGCTTATTTGGGTATTAAAAAATTACTACAAAATTAGTTTCACATTCATTGTATATGAAGCAGCTCCAGACTTGTGTGGATTCCATACTCATACTTCAGTGTTGCATCCATCCAGGAATGCAACACTGAAGGACTGGGATATTGCTGCAAATTGCTGATGTGTTTCATATAGGCCACTAGAGTAATAAATCTACAAGTACACAACACTACACAGACAGCAATGGGACATTATCTTCACTTAAAAAAATTAAGTTATTTGGGCATGTTGTCATATAAAACAAAGTAAAATGAAACTCACTGTGTAATTTGGAGCATCAGAATCACAAGTCCAGCTCCGCTCTCAGAAATGTTGACTTGCTGCTGAAACAAGACATTATTTTAGCAACAGTACAGATGTAGTAGTTAGCAAGACTGATTTCAAAACTTAACTCCTGCATCTTCAGTCCTATGCCTTTTACATTTCAATGGAATTAAATTCACTTCAGGAAAACAATTTGAGCAAAAACTCCAAATCGTCAAGATTGGTCAGTAGGTCGGAAAGAATCTCAAAGAATAGATCACAGGCTTAAGGAAAAAAATATATACCAGTAAAATATCTTTTTGTTTGATGTTGTGATTGGATGACACGGTACCAAATCGTTATCATGACAAAAGCAAGGGCATATAACACAATTCAAACTGATTGGAAATGTAATGTATTTTGACAATGTTACCAAGCAAAGCAAAAAGGAACTCACCTGGTGATTTGCTGGATGAAGATGGGTGAGAAAATAAATAAATAAAAGTCATACGCCGCTGTCCAGGTGCACATGTGCCAACTCTACTGAGAGCTGCTGCCGGCTGCTGCTACAATAGTGTGATCGCTTGCAGTAATCACACTAATTATCAGCCTTGACCTACAGTATTACATACACACATGCTGACACTCACACAGTTTGGACATGGGGATGAAAGGACTGTTTAGTACAACCCCAGAAGTTAAGAGATATTACAGCACCGTAATGTAAAGCTGCCTGTTCCCTTTTACTCAGCATCTACTGATCACTGTCTGTCTCTCAATTTTGTACAATTATTTGCTGTTTTACTGTGAAATAAAGTTTTACCTGTGAGGAAGCTTTGCCAGAGTGTCAAGGAAGGTGATAAGGGACAGACTCAGAGACGACCAAATGAAAACAAGCAAAATCAAACTTACCTTCACACAGCTACACTGACATCCTCTTTGGTTTCTGCTCTCTATCAAACTAACATCTCTCCCTTTAAATAGGCCCTGAAATCTGTCTAGGCAGAACCATATTTCTATCAGGGGTGTCCTTTCCCTTAGACCAACAACTGGTGAATGACAATGTCACTTGTATCAGTTAACATTGTTTACACAAACATCAACAACAGCATTGTTCCTTATCGTAAACCAAATTAGGTACAAATAACATAAATACAAAACCAAACATTTAACTAAATAAAATAAATTCCTTCACATTTGGTCTAACCTATGACATCACTGGTGATGTCAGCAAGATCTTAAAATCAGGAAGTGGTTCAGTGCCTCCATTTTGTCTCCTGGCCGCATGGTGGGTGAGTATGGTAGGTTACAACCTAAGTTAATCTATAACTCCAGAAAAAAATAAATGATGAACTTCAATACTTTTCTGTCTTGATTGAACCATAAATGACACCGATGTGACTGGCTAAACAAACAAATGACAAGTATGGCAGGAAATGTGGAGCACCGAGCCCCGGTTTGTTATTCTGGTTAAAGTGGGCAGAAGCAGCTGGTCTGACGGGCAGCTTGAGTGAAGTGGAGCCTGCAGAGGAAGCACCGGGACCGTCAGTGTGACACAGTCCATCAAGGGAAGCACAGTCAGGCGGCGGAGGAGATGGTGACATATCGGCCTCTCATAATCGGCAGAATTCGGCGATGCCGATATTTATTTTTACCGATGACGTGCCGATAATATCGTGCATCTCTAAAACAAAGTAGGACTAAAATTAAATGAACAATTTAAAATCTATTTACAGAATTGAATTGAAACTCAGTTACTGTGGGTATAAAATGAACGTATGATGCAACGTGATCATGTGTTATACATTCGTCTGGTGTTGCCAGCTTGTAAATGTAGCATGAAGACGAGTTATATGTTAACATGCTGATGTTTGCATCTGACTACAAGTTTGATATCATTTTTTTAAAAAAAGCTTCTATATAACATCTGTTCTGTGAGAACATCCAAATGTAGATGGAAGATTTTCCAGTTTACAAATATTGTTCACATGAGTCTTCAGGTTGTAAATAAAACTTTGAGATTTGAGACTTTAGACTTCATGAAATCTGATTGACCAACATGGAAAAACTTGAAACCAGATGTAAAGAATGATTTATTTATTTTATGATTTAATTATTTCATGACTGGACCTGATAGAGTTTAAACATGTTTCATCTGCTGTTTTTCAAATATTCGCTTTTCTGAACTCTTAATGGCTTAAAACTAGAATTAACATGTCAAGTTCTCTTGATGTTGATTCTGATGAGATTGAAAGCAGTTTTTAATGTAATTATCATTATGATGAAATGATTCCTAAATGACTTCTGGACTAGAAAAGGTGGAGTAACTTTACCTGTGATGGTGCAATAAATCAATCACAGTTGTCAGAAACACTAATCATGACAGTTTTAGATGCATTTCTTTGTTGTCAGTTAAGCATCAATAACAGAAAGTCTTCAGCACAGCAGGCAGTTTTGTGGATTGAGAGATTAAACCCCGAACAAAATGAGTCACAAGAAGTTTGAATCAAGTCTGGATTCAAACTTTACAACCCAGAAGCGTCTGACTGTGAGGTGACAGAGCTAAACACTGAACCAACATGACAGCCTCATTCTGAACTTTCATCTTCATGAAAATCAACTTCAACATTAATGAAATGACCTCAAGTTCACAATTACACATAGATGTTGTTTTATGTTCCTCACGACTCAACAAAACATCTTCACACCCAAATTTGACCAAATTAATTTTTTAAAACTATTTTTTCCAGTTTTTTTTAGGCCTGTGTAACAAATCCTCTTTATTGACTAAATGCACAAATAAAATCTCAGTTTGTTAAAAGCAACAAGTGATAGAAAACTCTGCTCATTTCTCTGTGATGAAGCTGTTTTAGTGAAGAAAGCTGAAAGTACAGAGACTGACTGACAAACGTTCTTCTGCTCTGAACATGAACTCTGTACTTTGTGGTGTTTCAGGAGGAAAACTGCCTCAAATAAACTCTCATATTAGTTTCACATTTTCTCCAGAAGCTTTGAATGAGATCCTGAGATGAAGACAGAAGAAAATACTTTGTTCAATCTTGAAATAAAACAACTTTATTGATGATATAAAGCTTCAGATTGTTCACACATCCAATCAGTAAAGTCTGTTAAATGACTCTTGTTCAATGATTTCATGTTCAGATTCACTTCATCCACACAATCAGTTAGTTTAACCCAGAATGTCAGCTATGTACAACAACATAATAAATGATCTCCTTATTGATTATTATCACAATAATTCAAGTTTTATAATACTTTATAATACCTGATTTGTACATGACAAAATGCATCAATGTGAATGTAAATTTCTTGACAGATTTACAAAGTGGTGAGAATAAAATATCTATTGATAAAGGAAGTTCTGGTTCTTTCTCTGTTCAGACTGATGAAGTGGAAGAGAAACAAGAGCAGAGTTGAGAAATGCAAGTTTGTGTATAAAACAAAATCATCATGATCAGTGAAAGCCTCCATGGTGAAACAGACACAAGAAAGAGCAGCAACTAAAGAAACTCAAATATTTACATAACAACAGATGAGAAGATGTCAAAGTTGACCATAATGTTTGATTGACAGCTGATCTCTGTGCAGAAACACTGCAGCAACAAGCTCTCAGCAACAATGACAGAGACAAAATCATTTCAAGAATTAACTCAGAATTTAACCGACTGTCCCTTAAATGACTTCTGTCTATTTGAGTTTACAGAACTCAGCAGTGTTCCCGACAGAGTAGTAAAGCAAAAGTCCAGCATAGAGAGGCTGAGTGAATGTGGTCTGGACTCTGTGGAGGAGAGTCATGGTTTCAGAGACGTTGTAGAAGGACAGAATACCTGCACTGTGATCCAGGTACACTCCTACTCTGGAGGAACCAGGACCTGAGACACGAGTTGAGACATCAGTGAACAAAAATATATAACCGTTAGTGTCACCATATAAAGCCCAAGATTTTTCATTGCGTCCAAATGCACATTCATTTAAGTCTCCTGCTCTGCTGATATTCTTGTATGTGACTGCTACAGAAGCTCCTGTCCCTCTCCACTCCACCTCCCAGTAACAACGTTCAGTCAGACTCTCTCTACTCAGGACCTGACGCCAATAAGTGAATCTCTCTGGGTGACTAGAATAAAACTGTTCTTCTTCCTCTAATGTTGCTTTTCTGTTCCCCTCAGATAATAACAGCTCTGTGTGTGCTGTGTTTGGATCCAGTGTGATTTCACGTGAATATTTTAAGAACTCAGCTCTGGTCTTGGGTTCTGGTTGTGACAGTAAAACATCCACTTCAGTCACTGTCAGTGAGATGTTTGTCCATTTCTCCCTCAGGATGTCCTGTAGTTGATCTCTGAGCTCTGACACAGCTGCTGTCACATCCTCAAAGTATCTCAGAGGACGGATATTGATGCTGGATGAGTCTGTAGGTTCACTGAGTTGTGACAGTGAGGGGTAGTTGTGTAGAAACTGGTTGTGATCCTCTGTGTGTGAGAGCTGCTTCAGTTCAGCGTCTTTCCTCTTCAGCTCAGTGATCTCCTGCTCCAGCTTCTCCTGAAGCTCTTTGACTCGACTCACTTCAGTTTCCTGCTGGGATCTGATCTGCTGCTTCACATCAGAGCTTCTTTTCTGGATGAGACGGATCAGCTCAGTGAAGATCTTCTCACTGTCCTCCACTGCTTTATCAGCAGAGCGACTGACGGCCTCCACCTCCTGTTGAAGCAGCTTCACATCTTTCTCTCTGTCCTGGATTCTCTGCTGGATGTTTTGTCGACTCACCTCGAGCTCTCTCTGCCTCTCAGTCCTTTCTGCTGCAGCCGAGACTGTGTCGTGGCCTTTATGTTCATCCACAGAGCAGAGATAACAGATACTCTGCTGATCAGTACGGCAGAACATCTTCATCACCTCATCATGACGAGAGCAGATGTTCTCCTGGAGCTTCTTGGAGGGGTCGACCAGCTTGTGTTTTTTGAATGCAGGTGATTCATAGTGAGGTTGGAGGTGTTTTTCACAATAAGAGACGAGACACACCAGACAGGACTTGAGGGCTTTCAGCTTCCTCCCAGTGCAGACATCACAGGCCACATCTTCAGGTCCAGCATAGCAGTGATCAACAGGAGCAGCTTGGAGTCCAGTCTTCTTCAGCTCCTCCACTATATCTGCTAACATGGTGTTTTTCACCAGGACAGGCCTCGGTGTGAAGGTCTGTCTGCACTGAGGGCAGCTGTAGATTTTCTTCTCATCCTCTTCATCCCAGAAACCTTTAATACAGCTCATGCAGTAGCTGTGTCCACAGGGAATAGTCACCGGATCCTTCAGTAGATCCAAACAGATCGAACAGCAGAACTTTGCTCCGTCCAGCTGAGCTCCTTGCTGCGCCATTTCACCTCTCAGTGACAACGACTGTCTGAGTTTCACTTTCTGAGAAGTGAAACTACTTTGCGCTCTGATCTAAACAGCATGTGTTTCTACAGTGAATGGAGGCTGCAGCTCTTTTACATGTTGGTCACAGCCATCTTCAAACTGTAGATCTGAAGGGGAGGGAACAAGGAAATACGTGGACAGACTGGAGCTTGTTGTGTTTGAGAGCAGGAAGAAGAGGGAGGAGTTATCAAGCTATGATTCATTCCAGGAGGAGGAGCAGTTTGAGAGAGACACTGTGTGTTTAACCCTTTTTTTTCTTACAATGAAGCTCACGTCTCATTTGAAAACACTGGTCACCTGCTTTCTGGTGTCAAAGTAATCTTGGGAATTTAGGAGAGATCTACAGATGACTCCCTGTTTCTCTGAATTCTTGTATTCTCCTAAAATCCAGCTGAGTTTTTCCATCAAGCCCCTTAACTGTATAATATTGTTGTTTTGACATAACGTGATAGTTTTCTCTTGCATGTGTGTTGCTGCTTCCTCTCGTTTTCCACTGATCACTGCAAAAAAAAAAGTTTCACTCATGAGTGCAGCTACAAGAGTAAATGTGGTGACACTTTATTTTTTCTAATATTTATGTACTTTAGGGAACAAATCACATACTTAAGTATTGTTTAACTAATACACAACTCATGATGATTGAAGTATTTCTATGAGTCTCTAAGGCTTTATGTGATTAGTTAACACTTAAAGGATCATCTATTAATGATAACTGTTAAATCACAGTTACTTCATACATGAACTGATTTACCAGCAAATATGAAAGAATATAAATCAGAATCAGAATCTGTTTATTAGCCAAGAATTTAAAAATACAAAGATTGTTGCTCCCACAAACGCAACATAGAAGAATAAAAATATAACAAGAGTGAGGTTATAATAATAATAATGAAATAAACAAAGTAGGACTAAAATTAAATGAACAATTTAAAATCTATTTACAGAATTGAATTGAAACTCAGTTACTGTGGGTATAAAATGAATGTATGATGCAACGTGATCATGTGTTATACATTCGTCTGGTGTTGCCAGCTTGTAAATGTAGCATGAAGGTGTTTCAGGAGGAAAACTGCCTCAAATAAACTCTCATATTAGTTTCACATTTTCTCCAGAAGCTTTGAATGAGATCCTGAGATGAAGACAGAAGAAAATACTTTGTTCAATCTTGAAATAAAACAACTTTATTGATGATATAAAGCTTCAGATTGTTCACACATCCAATCAGTAAAGTCTGTTAAATGACTCTTGTTCAATGATTTCATGTTCAGATTCACTTCATCCACACAATCAGTTAGTTTAACCCAGAATGTCAGCTATGTACAAGAACATAATAAATGATCTCCTTATTGATTATTATCACAATAATTCAAGTATTATAATACTTAATAATACCTGATTTGTACATGACCAAATGCATCAATGTGAATGTAAAGTTCTTGACAGATTTACAAAGTCGTGAGAGTAAAATATCTATTGATAAAGGAAGTTCTGGTTCTTTCTCTGTTCAGACTGATGAAGTGGAAGAGAAACAAGAGCAGAGTTGAGAAATGCAAGTTTGTGTATAAAACAAAATCATCATGATCAGTGAAAGCCTCCATGGTGAAACAGACACAAGAAAGAGCAGCAACTAAAGAAACTCAAATATTTATATAACAACAGATGAGAAGATGTCAAAGTTGACCATAATGTTTGATTGACAGCTGATCTCTGTGCAGAAACACTGCAGCAACGAGCTCTCAGCAACAATGACAGAGACAAAATCATTTTAAGAATTAACTCAGAATTTAACCGACTGTCCCTTAAATGACTTCTGTCTATTTGAGTTTGCAGAACTCAGCAGTGACCCCGACAGAGAATGAATAATAAAGACGTAGTCCAGCATAGAGAGGCTGAGTGAATGTGGTCTGGACTCTGTGGAGGAGAGTCATGGTTTCAGAGACGCTGTAGAAGGACAGAATACCTGCACTGTGATCCAGGTACACTCCTACTCTGGAGGAACCAGGACCTGAGACGGGAGTTGAGACTTTGTTGAACCTAAATGTATAACTGTTAGTGTCACAATCTAAAGACCAAGATTTGTCATTGCGTCCAAATCCACATTCATTTGAGTTTCCTGCTCTGCTGATATTCTTGTATGTGACTGCTACACAAACTCCTCCTCTCCACTCCACCTCCCAGTAACAACGTCCAGTCAGACTCTCTCTACTCAGGACCTGACGCCATACAGTGAATCTGTCTGGATGACTAGAATAAAACTGTTGTTGACTCATGGATGTTGCTTTTCTGTTCCCATCAGATAATAACAGCTGTGTGTTTGCTGTGTTTGGATCCAGTGTGATTTCACATGAATATTTTAAGAACTGAGCTCTGGTCTTGGGTTCTGGTTCTGACAGTAAAACGTCCACTTCAGTCACTGTCAGTGAGATGTTTGTCCATTTCTCCCTCAGGATGTCCTGTAGTTGATCTCTGAGCTCTGACACAGCTGCTGTCACATCCTCAAAGTATCTCAGAGGACGGATATTGATGCTGGATGAGTCTGTAGGTTCACTGAGTTGTGACAGTGAGGGGTAGTTGTGTAGAAACTGGTTGTGATCCTCTGTGTGTGAGAGCTGCTTCAGTTCAGCGTCTTTCCTCTTCAGCTCAGTGATCTCCTGCTCCAGCTTCTCCTGAAGCTCTTTGACTCGACTCACTTCAGTTTCCTGCTGGGATCTGATCTGCTGCTTCACATCAGAGCTTCTTTTCTGGATGAGACTGATCAGCTCAGTGAAGATCTTCTCACTGTCCTCCTCTGCTTTATCAGCAGAGCGACTGATGGCCTCCACCTCCTGTTGAAGTACCTTCACATCTTTCTCTCTGTCCTGGATTCTCTGCTGGATGTTTTGTCGACTCACCTCGAGCTCTCTCTGCCTCTCAGTCCTTTCTGCTGCAGCTGAGACTGTGTCGTGGCCTTTATGTTCATCCACAGAGCAGAGATAACAGATACTCTGCTGATCAGTACGGCAGAACATCTTCATCACCTCATCATGACTAGAGCAGATGTTCTCCTGGAGCTTCTTGGAGGGGTCGACCAGCTTGTGTTTCTTTAATGGAGCTGCATCATAATGAGGCTGAAGGTGTTTCTCACAATAAGAGGCGAGACACACCAGACAGGACTTAAGAGCTTTCAGCTTCCTCCCAGTGCAGACATCACAGGCCACATCTTCAGGTCCAGCATAGCAGTGATCAACAGGAGCAGCTTGGAGTCCCGTCTTCTTCAGCTCCTCCGTTAAATCTGCTAACATGGTGTTTTTCACCAGGACAGGCCTCAGTGTGAAGGTCTGTCTGCACTGAGGGCAGCTGTAGATTTTCTTCTCATTCTCTTCATCCCAGAAACCTTTAATACAGCTCATGCAGTAGCTGTGTCCACAGGGAATAGTCACCGGATCCTTCAGTAGATCCAGACAGATCGAACAGCAGAATTTTGCTCCGTCCAGCTGAGCTCCTTGCTGCGCCATTTCACCTCTCAGTGACAACGACTGTCTGAGTTTCACTTCCTTAGACGTTCAACTAGTTTGACCTTTGATCTAAACAGCATGTGATTCTGCAGTGAATGGAGGCTGCAGCTCTTTTACAGGTTGGTCACACCCTTCTTCAAACTGTAGATCTGAAGGGGAGGGAACAAGGAAATACGTGGACAGACTGGAGCTTGTTGTGTTTGAGAGCAGGAAGAAGAGGGAGGAGTTATCAAGCTATGATTCATTCCAGGAGGAGGAGCAGTTTGAGAGAGATACTGTGTGTTTAACCCTTTTTTTCTTACAACGAAGCTCACGTCTCATTTGAAAACACTGGTCACCTGCTTTCTGGTGTCAAAGTAATCTTGGGAATTTAGGAGAGATCTACAGATGACTCCCTGTTTCTCTGAATTCTTGTATTCTCCTAAAATCCAGCTGAGTTTTTCCATCAAGCCCCTTAACTGTATAATATTGTTGTTTTGACATAACGTGATAGTTTTCTCTCGCATGTGTGTTGCTGCTTCCTCTCGTTTTCCACTGATCACTGCAAAAAAAAAAAGTTTCACTCATGAGTGCAGCTACAAGAGTAAATGTGGTGACACTTTATTTTTTCTAATATTTATGTACTTTAGGGAACAAATCACATACTTAAGTATTGTTTAACTAATACACAACTCATGATGATTGAAGTATTTCTATGAGTCTCTATGGCTTTATGTGATTAGTTAACACTTAAAGGATCATCTATTAATGATAACTGTTAAATCACAGTTACTTCATACATGAACTGATTTACCAGCAAATATGAAAGAATATAAATCAGAATCAGAATCTGTTTATTAGCCAAGAATGTAAAAATACAAAGATTGTTGCTCCCACAAACGCAACATAGAAGAATAAAAATATAACAAGAGTAAGGTTATAATAATAATAATGAAATAAACAAAGTAGGACTAAAATTAAACGAACAATTTCAAATCTATTTACAGAATTGAATTTAAACTCAGTTACTGTGGGTATAAAATGAACGTATGATGCAACGTGATCATGTGTTATACATTCGTCTGGTGTTGCCAGCTTGTAAATGTAGCATGAAGGTGTTTCAGGAGGAAAACTGCCTCAAATAAACTCTCATATTAGTTTCACATTTTCTCCAGAAGCTTTGAATGAGATCCTGAGATGAAGACAGAAGAAAATACTTTGTTCAATCTTGAAATAAAACAACTTTATTGATGATATAAAGCTTCAGATTGTTCACACATCCAATCAGTAAAGTCTGTTAAATGACTCTTGTTCAATGATTTCATGTTCAGATTCACTTCATCCACACAATCAGTTAGTTTAACCCAGAATGTCAGCTATGTACAAGAACATAATAAATGATCTCCTTATTGATTATTATCACAATAATTCAAGTATTATAATACTTTATAATACCTGATTTTTACATGACCAAATGCATCAATGTGAATGTAAATTTCTTGACAGATTTACAAAGTCGTGAGAGTAAAATATCTATTGATAAAGGAAGTTCTGGTTCTTTCTCTGTTCAGACTGATGAAGTGGAAGAGAAACAAGAGCAGAGTTGAGAAATGCAAGTTTGTGTATAAAACAAAAAATCATCATGATCAGTGAAAGCCTCCATGGTGAAACTGACACAAGAAAGAGCAGCAACTAAAGAAACTCAAATATTTACATAACAACAGATGAGAAGATGTCAAAGTTGACCATAATGTTTGATTGACAGCTGATCTCTGTGCAGAAACACTGCAGCAACGAGCTCTCAGCAACAATGACAGAGACAAAATCATTTTAAGAATTAACTCAGAATTTAACCGACTGTCCCTTAAATGACTTCTGTCTATTTGAGTTTGCAGAACTCAGCAGTGTCCCCGAAAGAGTAGTAAAGACGTAGTCCAGCATAGAGAGGCTGAGTGAATGTGGTCTGGACTCTGTGGAGGAGAGTCATGGTTTCAGAGACGCTGTAGAAGGACAGAATACCTGCTCTGTGATCCAGGTACACTCCTACTCTGGAGGAACCAGGACCTGAGACGGGAGTTGAGACATTGTTGAACCAAAATGTATAACTGTCAGTGTCACAATTTAAAGACCAAGATTTGACATTGCATCCAAATATACATTCATTTGAGTCTCCTGCTCTGCTGATATTCTTGTATGCGACTGCTACAGAAGCTCCTGTCCCTCTCCACTCCACCTCCCAGTAACAACGTCCAGTCAGACTCTCTCTACTCAGGACCTGACGCCAATAAGTGAATCTCTCTGGGTGACTAGAATAAAACTGTTCTTCTTCCTCTAATGTTGCTTTTCTGTTCCCATCAGATAATAACAGCTGTGTGTGTGCTGTGTTTGGATCCAGTGTGATTTCACGTGAATATTTTAAGAACTCAGCTCTGGTCTTGGGTTCTGGTTGTGACAGTAAAACATCCACTTCAGTCACTGTCAGTGAGATGTTTGTCCATTTCTCCCTCAGGATGTCCTGTAGTTGATCTCTGAGCTCTGACACAGCTGCTGTCACATCCTCAAAGTATCTCAGAGGACGGATATTGATGCTGGATGAGTCTGTAGGTTCACTGAGTTGTGACAGTGAGGGGTAGTTGTGTAGAAACTGGTTGTGATCCTCTGTGTGTGAGAGCTGCTTCAGTTCAGCGTCTTTCCTCTTCAGCTCAGTGATCTCCTGCTCCAGCTTCTCCTGAAGCTCTTTGGCTCGACTCACTTCAGTTTCCTGCTGGGATCTGATCTGCTGCTTCACATCAGAGCTTCTTTTTTGGATGAGACGGATCAGCTCAGTGAAGATCTTCTCACTGTCCTCCACTGCTTTATCAGCAGAGCAACTGATGGCCTCCACCTCCTGTTGAAGCAGCTTCACATCTTTCTCTCTGTCCTGGATTCTCTGCTGGATGTTTTGTCGACTCACCTCGAGCTCTCTCTGCCTCTCAGTCCTTTCTACTGCAGCTGAGACTGTGTCGTGGCCTTTATGTTCATCCACAGGGCAGAGATAACAGATACTCTGCTGATCAGTACGGCAGAACATCTTCATCACCTCATCATGACGAGAGCAGATGTTCTCCTGGAGCTTCTTGGAGGGGTCGACCAGCTTGTGTTTCTTTAATGGAGCTGCATCATAATGAGGCTGAAGGTGTTTCTCACAGTAAGAGGCCAGACACACCAGACAGGACTTGAGGGCTTTCAGCTTCCTTCCAGTGCAGACATCACAGGCCACATCTTCAGGTCCAGCATAGCAGTGATCAACAGGAGCAGCTTGGAGTTCAGTCTTCTTCAGCTCCTCCATTAAATCTGCTAACATGGTGTTTTTCACCAGGACAGGCCTCGGTGTGAAGGTCTGTCTGCACTGAGGGCAGCTGTAGATTTTCTTCTCATCCTCTTCATCCCAGAAACCTTTAATACAGCTCATGCAGTAGCTGTGTCCACAGGGAATAGTCACCGGATCCTTCAGTAGATCCAAACAGATCGAACAGCAGAATTTTGCTCCGTCCAGCTGAGCTCCTTGCTGCGCCATTTCACCTCTCAGTGACAACGACTGTCTGAGTTTCACTTTCTGAGAAGTGAAACTAGTTTGCGCTCTGATCTAAACAGCATGTGTTTCTGCAGTGAATGGAGGCTGCAGCTCTTTTACAGGTTGGTTACACCCATCTTCAAACTGTAGATCTGAAGGGGAGGGAACAAGGAAATACGTGGACAGACTGGAGCTTGTTGTGTTTGAGAGCAGGAAGAAGAGGGAGGAGTTATCAAGCTATGATTCATTCCAGGAGGAGGAGCAGTTTGAGAGAGATACTGTGTGTTTAACCCTTTTTTTCTTACAACGAAGCTCACGTCTCATTTGAAAACACTGGTCACCTGCTTTCTGGTGTCAAAGTAATCTTGGGAATTTAGGAGAGATCTACAGATGACTCCCTGTTTCTCTGAATTCTTGTATTCTCCTAAAATCCAGCTGAGTTTTTCCATCAAGCCCCTTAACTGTATAATATTGTTGTTTTGACATAACGTGATAGTTTTCTCTCGCATGTGTGTTGCTGCTTCCTCTTGTTTTCCACTGATCACTGCAAAAAAAAAAGTTTCACTCATGAGTGCAGCTACAAGAGTAAATGTGGTGACACTTTATTTTTTCTAATATTTATGTACTTTAGGGAACAAATCACATACTTAAGTATTGTTTAACTAATACACAACTCATGATGATTGAAGTATTTCTATGAGTCTCTATGGCTTTATGTGATTAGTTAACACTTAAAGGATCATCTATTAATGATAACTGTTAAATCATAGTTACGTCATACATGAACTGATTTACCAGCAAATATGAAAGAATATAAATCAGAATCAGAATCTGTTTATTAGCCAAGAATGTAAAAATACAAAGATTGTTGCTCCCACAAACGCAACACAGAAGAATAAAAATATAACAAGAGTGAGGTTATAATAATAATAATGAAATAAACAAAGTAGCACTAAAATTAAACGAACAATTTAAAATGTATTTACAGAATTGAATTTAAACTCAGTTACTGTGGGTATAAAATGAACGTATGATGCAACGTGATCATGTGTTATACATTCGTCTGGTGTTGCCAGCTTGTAAATGTAGCATAAAGACGAGTTATATGTTAACATGCTGATGTTTGCATCTGACTACAAGTTTGATATCATTTTTTTAAAAAAAGCTTCTATATAACATCTGTTCTGTGAGAACATCCAAATGTAGACGGAAGATTTTTCAGTTTACAAATATTGTTCACATGAGTCTTCAGGTTGTAAATAAAACTTTGAGATTTGAGACTTAAGACTTCATGAAATCTGATTGACCAACATGGAAAAACTTGAAACCAGATGTAAAGAATGATTTATTTATTTTATGATTTAATTATTTCATGACTGGACCTGATAGAGTTTAAACATGTTTCATCTGCTGTTGTTCAAATATTCGCTTTTCTGAACTCTTAACGGCTTAAAACTAGAATGAACATGTCAAGTTCTCTTGATGTTGATTGTGATGAGAATGAAAGCAGTTTATAATGTAATTATCATTATGATGAAATGATTCCTAAATTACTTCTGGACTAGAAAAGGTGGAGTAACTTTACCTGTGATGGTGCAATAATCAATCACAGTTGTCAGAAACACTAATCATGACAGTTTTAGATGCATTTCTTTGTTGTCAGTTAAGCATCAATAACAGAAAGTCTTCAGCACAGCAGGCAGTTTTGTGGATTGAGAGATTAAACCCCGAACAAAATGAGTCACAAGAAGTTTGAATCAAGTCTGGATTCAAACTTTACAACCCAGAAGCGTCTGACTGTGAGGTGATAGAGCTAAACACTGAACCAACATGACAGCCTCATTCTGAACTTTCATCTTCATGAAAATCAACCTCAACATTAATGAAATGACCTCAAGTTCACAATTACACATAGATGTTGTTTTATGTTCGTCACGACTCAACAAAACATCTTCACACCCAAATTTGACCAAATTAATTTTTTTAAACTAACTAACAGTTTTTTTTAGGCCTGTGTCACAAATCCTCTTTATTGACTAAATGCACAAATAAAATCTCAGTTTGTTAAAAGCAACAAGTGATAGAAAACTCTGCTCATTTCTCTGTGATGAAGCTGTTTTAGTGAAGAAAGCTGAAAGTACAGAGACTGACTGACAAACGTTCTTCTGCTCTGAACATGAACTCTGTACTTTGTGGTGTTTCAGGAGGAAAACTGCCTCAAATAAACTCTCATATTAGTTTCACATTTTCTCCAGAAGCTTTGAATGAGATCCTGAGATGAAGACAGAAGAAAATACTTTGTTCAATCTTGAAATAAAACAACTTTATTGATGATATAAAGCTTCAGATTGTTCACACATCCAATCAGTAAAGTCTGTTAAATGACTCTTGTTCAATGATTTCATGTTCAGATTCACTTCATCCACACAATCAGTTAGTTTAACCCAGAATGTCAGCTATGTACAACAACATCATAAATGATCTCCTTATTGAGTATTATCACAATAATTCAAGTTTTATAATACTTAATAATACCTGATTTGTACATGACCAAATGCATCAATTTGAATGTAAATTTCTTGACAGATTTACAAAGTCGTGAGAGTAAAATATCTATTGATAAAGGAAGTTCTGGTTCTTTCTCTGTTCAGACTGATGAAGTGGAAGAGAAACAAGAGCAGAGTTGAGAAATGCAAGTTTGTGTATAAAACAAAATCATCATGATCAGTGAAAGCCTCCATGGTGAAACAGACACAAGAAAGAGCAGCAACTAAAGAAACTGAAATATTTACATAACAACAGATGAGAAGATGTCAAAGTTGACCATAATGTTTGATTGACAGCTGATCTCTGTGCAGAAACACTGCAGCAACGAGCTCTCAGCAACAATGACAGAGACAAAATCATTTTAAGAATTAACTCAGAATTTAACCGACTGTCCCTTAAATGACTTCTGTCTATTTGAGTTTGCAGAACTCAGCAGTGACCCCGTAAGAGTAGTCAAGACATAGTCCAGCATAGAGAGGCTGAGTGAATGTGGTCTGGACTCTGTGGAGGAGAGTCATGGTTTCAGAGACGCTGTAGAAGGACAGAATACCTGCTCTGTGATCCAGGTACACTCCTACTCTGGAGGAACCAGGACCTGAGACACGAGTTTTGACATTGTTGAACAAAAATGTATAACTGTTAGTGTAACAATCTAAAGCCCAAGATTTGTCATTGTATCCAAATCCACATTCATCTGAGTTTCCTGCTCTGCTGATATTCTTGTATGCGACTGCTACATAAACTCCTGTTCCGCTCCACTCCACCTCCCAGTAACAACGTCCAGTCAGACTCTCTCTACTCAGGACCTGATACCAATAAGTGAATCTCTCTGGGTGACTAGAATAATACTGTTCTTCTTCCTCTAATGATGCTTTTCTGTTCCCATCAGATAATAACAGCTGTGTGTTTGCTGTGTTTGGATCCAGTGTGATTTCACGTGAATATTTTAAGAACTCAGCTCTGGTCTTGGGTTCTCGTTGTGACAGTAAAACATCCACTTCAGCCACTGTCAGTGAGATGTTTGTCCATTTCTCCCTCAGGATGTCCTGTAGTTGATCTCTGAGTTCTGACACAGCTGCTGTCACATCCTCAAAGTATCTCAGAGGACGGATATTGATGCTGGATGAGTCTGTAGGTTCACTGAGTTGTGACAATGAGGGGTAGTTGTGTAGAAACTGGTTGTGATCCTCTGTGTGTGAGAGCTGCTTCAGTTCAGCGTCTTTCCTCTTCAGCTCAGTGATCTCCTGCTCCAGCTTCTCCTGAAGCTCTTTGACTCGACTCACTTCAGTTTCCTGCTGGGATCTGATCTGCTGCTTCACATCAGAGCTTCTTTTCTGGATGAGACGGATCAGCTCAGTGAAGATCTTCTCACTGTCCTCCACTGCTTTATCAGCAGAGCGACTGACGGCCTCCACCTCCTGTTGAAGCAGCTTCACATCTTTCTCTCTGTCCTGGATTCTCTGCTGGATGTTTTGTCGACTCACCTCAAGCTCTCTCTGCCTCTCAGTCCTTTCTGCTGCAGCTGAGACTGTGTCGTGGCCTTTATGTTCATCCACAGAGCAGAGATAACAGATACTCTGCTGATCAGTACGGCAGAACATCTTCATCACCTCATCATGACGAGAGCAGATGTTCTCCTGGAGCTTCTTGGAGGGGTTGACCAGCTTGTGTTTCTTTAATGGAGCAACATCATAGTGACGCTGAAGGTGTTTCTCACAGTAAGAGGCGAGACACACCAGACAGGACTTGCGAGCTTTCATCTTCCTCCCAGTGCAGACATCACAGGCCACATCTTCAGGTCCAGCATAGCAGTGATCAACAGGAGCAGCTTGGAGTCCAGTCTTCTTCAGCTCCTCCATTAAATCTGCTACCAAGGTGTTTTTCACCAGGACAGGCCTCGGTGCGAAGGCCTGTCTGCACTGAGGGCAGCTGTAGATTTTCTTCTCATCCTCTTCATCCCAGAAACCTTTAATACAGCTCATGCAGTAGCTGTGTCCACAGGGAATAGCCACCGGATCCTTCAGTAGATCCAGACAGATCGAACAGCAGAATTTTGCTCCGTCCATCTGAGCTCCTTGCTGCGCCATTTCACCTCTCAGTGACAACGACTGTCTGAGTTCCACTTTCTGAGAAGTGAAACTAGTTTGAGCTCTGATCTAAACAGCATGTGTTTCTACAGTGAATGGAGGCTGCAGCTCTTTTACAGGTTGGTTACACCCATCTTCAAACTGTAGATCTGAAGTGGAGGGAACAAGGAAATATGTGGACAGACTGGAGCTTGTTGTGTTTGAGAGCAGGAAGAAGAGGGAGGAGTTATCAAGCTATGATTCATTCCAGGAGGAGGAGCAGTTTGAGAGAGATATGTGTGTTTAACCCTTTTTTTTCTTACAATGAAGCTCACGTCTCATTGGAAAACACTGGTCACCTGCTTTCTGGTGTCAAAGTAATCTTGGGAATTTAGGAGAGATCTACAGATGACTCCCTGTTTCTCTGAATTATTGTATTCTCCTAAAATCCAGCTGAGTTTTTCCATCAAGCCCCTTAACTGTATAATATTGTTGTTTTGACATAACGTGATAGTTTTCTCTCGCATGTGTGTTGCTGCTTCCTCTCGTTTTCCACTGATCACTGCAAAAAAAAAAAAAGTTTCACTCATGAGTGCAGCTACAAGAGTAAATGTGGTGACACTTTATTTTTTCTAATATTTATGTACTTTAGGGAACAAATCACATACTTAAGTATTGTTTAACTAATACACAACTCATGATGATTGAAGTATTTCTATGAGTCTCTATGGCTTTATGTGATTAGTTAACACTTAAAGGATCATCTATTAATGATAACTGTTAAATCACACAATGTAAAAAAAAAATCATAAAAAAATGGTAAAAAGTCTGGCAGCAAAAGTTGCCAAACACTTACCGTCAAATAACAGTAAAAAACCTTTAGTTATTCGACAGAGATTTATTTTAAAAATACGGATATTTACTTTGGACATTGTCTACATTTTTACAGTCCAACCATTGTAAAATAAAAAGAAAATATTATTATATTATAAAAATTGTCATAAAACATTGCTAGAACAAATGTATAAATCTGCACAAAAAATGGAAATGATTGCAGAACTACCTTAAAATCATCTAATTTAAATGAAGACTCTGGTTTTCATACAGTAATCTCTGGTAAATTCATAGGATTATTCAATCCATCCACAAGAACTCCCCATCAAAGTACAGATTTCTGGATGTAAAACACAGAAAAATTAATTAAAATTACATTCAAATTACCCTCCTTTAACACCCATTAATGGTATCTTGAGAGCTTTAAGCTTTTATTTTATGTGATTATCCAATCGATTTACAGTAAATCTCTGGTAAATGTTGGTTTTATACTGTACAAAAAAATAAGATCATGTGATAATAGTTTACAAAAATATAATTTTAATAATCATCAGTTTACTAACATTATTTGATAGTATTTAAAATAAACTATCAAATATATCTACATACATTTCCCCATTAATGTATGAGGTTAACTTTATATAAACATTATTTAACAGTAATTACAAGCAGCTCTCCAATATATTTACAGGCCTTTCCCATTAATGTATGAGGTTAACTCTATATAAACATTATGTGACAGTACTTGCAAGCAACTCCCCAAAATATCTACAGACATTTCACATTAACATGTGGAGTTCTGAATGTACAAAAACCAGAAGGTCTATGTAAAAATACCTTTATATCAACTTTGACACTGAATAAATATACACATTTTTCTACTGACATTTTACAATATTGTGCAATCCATTCAATACAGATCCCCATTTGAGATGTATGAGATTTCAAGGTGTTTAATAACCAGAATATGTCATAAAATTACCTTTTACTGCTCGCTTTACAAAGTAATTCTGTGGACATTGCCCAAGCCTAGTATACAGGTACATTTTATGTGTCAGATATGAAAGTTTACTATAGAATAAAGCTTATTTGGGTATTAAAAAATTACTACAAAATTAGTTTCACATTCATTGTATATGAAGCAGCTCCAGACTTTATTCCGGATGGCATCACAAATTTGAGTCTTAAGTCTCTGGTTTGTGGCTTTGGGAGAAAGTAGTTCATGTTCACAAATATCAGAAGTGGGAGTAAGTTACACATGTGCAAGTCACAAGCAAGTCTCAAGTCTTAACCTTAAAGGCTCAAGCAAGTCTTAAATCACTGTGACTCTCACTGTGACTTAGACTCAAGTAAGCCAAGTCAAGTCAATGCTAAACGTCAAGCAAGAAAAGTCAATTAAGTCACAAGTCAGTCACCATGGAAGAAGCCTGTAAAACACGAGAGAAAAGGGTACAATGGCAAGCCGTGTCATGAGCAAACTGCACATGTTAGTTAGTCTCTACAACTAGGGATAGCTATGGTTAGGATTCATAAATACAACAATTTATGGTTTTGGTTCATACCTTGTTTTGTTGTTGTTGGTGTTTTGATTAATTAATTAACTATTTGAACAAAAATAAATAATCTGATCTAAAATGTTTTCCAGGATCTAGGGTTCATAATTTTGTATTTTATGCAGTATTAATGTGAGTGGATATGTTGTATGACTTCTGCCATTCTGCCACCCGGTTGTACCTTTGAATAAGGTGAGAGTTTTGAAGCAGAAGTAGTAGAAGAAGAGGAACTTCCTCCAGTTGCAGTAGTTAGCACAAAGCTAGTGGGTTTTAACAGCAGCAAAAATATGCTGATGGACTGTAAGCTACACATTCTGCTTTGTTGTGGTTGTAAAGTGTGCAGATAAAAGAAACTGCAAGTTATACTACAGCCTGAGTCTCTGTCTGCAACACATGACTACTTTGGTATATTTACTCACCAAATGGAAAATCTACCCGCATTTGGCGCTTGCACAACGAAACATAGTATTCTATCCGATGATTACTTTTTAAAATACCATCTTCTTTGCCTGATCTTGAAGGATTGCATTTGTCACACAGTTGATTACAGAGAAAGAGACCATTCTGCTGTGGTTGAGTAACATTGACTTTGAACTAGTGAGGGACTGCGAACAAAATAATGAAATAATGATATGGGAAAATGCTTTCAACAAGCTTTGAGCTCAATCCTGTCTTGCATTGGGTTGCACACACTTCACTAGAAGACACCCTTTCATGTCTCAAAACGTTAACTGTTCATGCTCAATATCTACAATAATGCAAACAGGCGATTCAGCTAAATAAAAACTGTCAAGTCTTTTCAAGTCATCTGCCTCAAGTCAAAGTCAAGTCGAGTCTTATAAGTGTTAGTCAACCAAGTCGCGAGTTCTCAAAATTGCAACTTGCGTCAAGTCATGTGACTTGACTGTCCTTGGCCATGGAAATAAGTGAATCTGCATGCTAAAAAAAAGCCTCAAATTCATAGGACAGATTGAAAGTCACTCACTTCCTTTCAGAACTCCAACGATGGCTGTGATCCTGTGCAATGAACCTCAGCAAGCCTTGTCCTGAGAATACACAAGCAGAAAATATGTATCATGCTCTTAAAAGTACCTGCACACCAACAGGTGTCAACGTTGTTGCCTGTATTCTTTTCAATGTACACACAACGGCAACTTTGCCTCCGACCCTCACAACAGCTGCAGAATTAAATGAGGTAATTTTAAAGTATTTCTTCAATGTTTTTAATTTGTTTGTGCAGATTTACACATTTCTTTAACATTTTAGCAATATTTTATAGCGAAAGGCTCGAAGGGGCCACGGCCGGGGGACCTGCACAGGGGCCTCGACGGGTGCCCCGAGAGCCTGTAAGGCTCGAAGCCCCTGCGTTGTTGTTGTTGTTGTTTCTGTTGTTGTTTCTTCGGCCGTCTGTAGACTTACATGCAAGTGATTTGACTTTCAAGGGTATTCTGTAGCTGTTAATTGAAACTCACTGTAGTCCTCACTGTTAGTGGTCAGTTACACAATAGTGTGTTGAGTAGTATGTCATCCATTTTGCAGTTTACAATAAAAATCTGTAAATATGCCACTTGTGAATATTCAGCTAAAAGCAGTGTAAATTAACAGTAACTTGTGTATTACTGTTAATTTGAACTTTTCACAAATGGCATATTTATAGATTTGTACCATAAAGAGCAAAATGTACAACTCAACACACAATTGTGTAACTGACTACTAACAGTGAGGACTACAGTGAGTTTCAATTAACAACTACTGAATACTCTCTAAAGTCAAATCACTTGCATGTAAGTCTACAGTCTACTGACAGAAACAAATATTTGTGTGGTACCTGTGTTTGTGAGGAGCTTGGCTGCTAACTGCTTTCAGCAGTATTTTTCTGTAAAAGGAGAATAACACTATTTTCTTCCTATCAGGACTTTGTAAAAGGTCTGACTTAGAATCTCCCTGGTAAGAATCTTAGTTATTAATGGTTTAAGATCTTGGGGGGATTCGGTCACTTCGTAATTAGTTGATCTAGTTTTATATCAAGTGTTTAAGTACTATTTGGATTCCGGTTTCGGATCGATCTTGTAACTGATAGTATTTATTTTTTTTGTATTTATTTTCTGTTTATTTTTTTAGGAAACATCTTCAGCAGTGGACCTCAGGATCAACAGAAGTTTCGGCCATTATCGCTAGACATCCTCAACCGAGGGAGGCCCTGCCGAGGTTGGTCGAGCCCCCGAGTGTGTCCTGTAGCCAATTGATTGGAGTTGTAACTGTAGTTCTTCCGGTAAGTAGGTCCAGGTAAGTATAAGGAGTTGCTAAGATCGGTCGGTATTTAAGTTAGGTATTATGAAGATAGGTATTAGTTGTTGAGGTGCTAATTGTTCCTACAGTAGGTATTTAAGGTAAGTAGGTATCTTTTAGGTAGGTATTTCTATCGCAGTAAATATTGAGGTAAGTATTAGGATAATGGTAAATAGGGTAGCTATTAAGGTCAGTATTGGAGGTAAGTAGCGGTAAGTCTTAGAATTAGGTAAGTAAGGTAGGTATTACTGTAGGTTAAGGCAGGTCCCAAACTAACTAAATTATTAAGGTAAATATTAGGGTTAAGTATTAAGGTAGGAGGGAGGTGAATGTTAAGTTGGGGTTGGTTAGATAGCTAATCAAGCAATTCTGCCACGTGCCTGCCTGGATACAAAGGTAGTGCAGGAATATATTCATTTAACCTGAGACATGCTTTAACCAAAGATGGAACATGTCACTGTTGAGTAGATTTGGTTTGTCAAAGACACTAGTAGAGCAATAAAATAAGCGCAGCAGAAACGTCAGTTGGGACCACTGTGTTTAACTAACTGACTGCTAACAGTGAGTTCAAATTTTAAATATTTTTTCCACAAACCTTGTTACTTGACATAATTACTCAGACAGTATTTACAACAGTGAATAAACAGCCATTTGAATTGTGACTTCAAATGTTAAGACAAATTATACAACTTCAAAGTGTTTCTTTCAAACTTTCACTTTATTAACAGTATAAATGAATGATGCTAAACATTTGTACACAATTATAAAGTAATAGAACAAAGCATGGAGTTTATTCAGGTAGCTAAACATTCAAAAGTCATTTAAAATGTAAATATTCAAACAAGTAGTGTAGTCTGTCTGAACATTGTACACAAAGACAAAATATATCAACATGCTCCTCTAACTGTTGCATGTCAAAAAATGCTGGGACGATTGAACTGGAAAAATGATATGGTTAAAGAACAATGGGACAGCTTTAGTGGGTGTATGTCTGTAGCCTAAGAATCTGATGGTTTGGTACAGTACATCTGTTAAGTGTTGCCATGTACTAATGCTCACCACATTATTGTAACCAAATAACTGCATCTAATATCAGTGCCTGTTTGTTTTTTAAAATTGGTATTTCCCATTAAAAACCCCTAATTAATGTCCCTCTAATGCAAGTTGTAACCAGACTGTCCAAGTGTGTGTTTTAAAAAGTTTGTAATGAGCGAATGACTGACTGAATAACAGACTGATTGTATGGGTGGGTGAGAGGGTTCGCTGTCCTATTCAAAAGTATGTTAGTTTCTTTAGGAGACTGAACACACAAGGGTTGACTGATGTCATCTTTCTCCATCTTCAGTGAAAGGACGGGGTGCCTCTCAGTGTTTATCCCTGTGAACCACCTGAAAAACAAAAACAGTGTGTATCATAAACTGTAGTAGTAGTATAAATGCACACAGTGTTGCATCCATCCAGGAATGCAACACTGAAGGACTGGGATATTGCTGCAAATTGCTGATGTGTTTCATATAGGCCACTAGAGTAATAAATCCACAAGTACACAACACTACACAGACAGCGATGGGATATTATCTTCACTTAATAAAATGAAGTTATTTGGGCATGTTGTCATATAAAACAAAGTAAAATGAAACTCACTGTGTAATTTGGAGCATCAGAATCACAAGTCCAGCTCCGCTCTCAGAAATGTTGACTTGCTGCTGAAACAAGACATTATTTTAGCAACAGTACAGATGTAGTAGTTAGCAAGACTGATTTCAAAACTTAACTCCTGCATCTTCAGTCCTATGTCTTTTACATTTCAACGGAATTAAATTCACTTCAGGAAAACAATTTGAGCAAAAACTCCAAATCGTCAAGATTGGTCAGTAAGTCGGAAAGAATCTCAAAGAATAGATCACAGGCTTAAGGAAAAAAAAATATACCAGTAAAATAGCTTTTTGTTTGATGTTGTGATCGGATGACACGGTACCAAATCGTTATCATGACAAAAGCAAGGGCATATAGCACAATTCAAACTGATTGGAAATGTAATGTATTTTGACAATGCTACCAAGCAAAGCAAAAAGGAACTCACCTGGTGATTTGCTGGATGAAGATGGGTGAGAAAATAAATAAATAAAAGGCATACGCCGCTGTCCAGGTGCACATGTGCCAACTCTACTGAGAGCTGCTGCCGGCTGCTGCTACAATAGTGTGATCGCTTGCAGTAATCACACTAATTATCAGCCTTGACCTACAGTATTACATACACACATGCTGACACTCACACAGTTTGGACATGAGGATGAAGGGACTGTTTAGTACAACCCCAGAAGTTAAGAGATATTACAGCACCGTAATGTAAAGCTGCCTGTTCCCTTTTACTCAGCATCTACTGATCACTGTCTGTCTCTCAATTTTGTACAATTATTTGCTGTTTTACTGTGAAATAAAGTTTTACCTGTGAGGAAGCTTTGCCAGAGTGTCAAGGAAGGTGATAAGGGACAGACTCAGAGACGACCAAATGAAAACAAGCAAAATCAAACTTACCTTCACACAGCTACACTGACATCCTCTTTGGTTTCTGCTCTCTCCCAAACTAACTTCTCTCCCTTTAAATAGGCCCTGAAATCTGTCTAGGCAGAACCATATTTCTATCAGGGGTGTCCTTTCCCTTAGACCAACAACTGGTGAATGACAATGTCACTTGTATCAGTTAACATTGTTTACACAAACATCAACAACAGCATTGTTCCTTATCGTAAACCAAATTAAGTACAAATAACATAAATACAAAACCAAACATTTAACTTAATAAAATAAATGCCCCTCACACTTGGTGTAACCCATGACATCACTGGTGATGTCAGCAAGATCTTAAAATCAGGAAGTGGTTCAGTGCCTCCATTTTGTCTCCTGGCCGCATGGTGGGTGAGTATGGTAGGTTACAACCTAAGTTAATCTATAACTCCAGAAACAATAAATAATGAACTTCAATACTTTTCTGTCTTGATTGAACCATAAATGACAGCGATGTGACTGGCTAAACAAACAAATGACAAGTATGGCAGGAAATGTGGAGCACCGAGCCCCGGTTTGTTATTCTGGTTAAAGTGGGCAGAAGCAGCTGGTCTGACGGGCAGCTTGAGTGAAGTGGAGCCTGCAGAGGAAGCACCGGGACCGTCAGTGTGACACAGTCCATCAAGGGAAGCACAGTCAGGCGGCGGAGGAGATGGTGACATATCGGCCTCTCATAATCGGCAGAATTCGCCGATGCCGATATTTATTTTTAGAGCTTTTATTGGCCGATACCGATGACTTGCCGATAATATCGTGCATCCCTAAAACAAAGTAGGACTAACATTAAATGAAAAATTTAAAATCTATTCACAGAATTGAATTGAAACTCAGTTACTGTGGGTATAAAATGAACGTATGATGCAACGTGATCATGTGTTATACATTCGTCTGGTGTTGCCAGCTTGTAAATGTAGCATGAAGACGAGTTATATGTTAACATGCTGATGTTTGCATCTGACTACAAGTTTGATATCATTTTTAAAAAAAAACTTCTATATAACATCTGTTCTGTGAGAACATCCAAATGTAGACGGAAGATTTTCCAGTTTACAAATATTGTTCACATGAGTCTTCAGGTTGTAAATAAAACTTTGAGATTTGAGACTTTAGACTTCATGAAATCTGATTGACCAACATGGAAAAACTTGAAACCAGATGTAAAGAATGATTTATTTATTTTATGATTTAATTATTTCATGACTGGACCTGATAGAGTTTAAACATGTTTCATCTGCTGTTGTTCAAATATTCTGTTTTCTGAACTCTTAACGGCTTAAAACTAGAATGAACATGTCAAGTTCTCTTGATGTTGATTCTGATGAGATTGAAAGCAGTTTTTAATGTAATTATCATTATGATGAAATGATTCCTAAATGACTTCTGGACTAGAAAAGGTGGAGTAACTTTACCTGTGATGGTGCAATAAATCAGTCACAGTTGTCAGAAACACTAATCATGACAGTTTTAGATGCATTTCTTTGTTGTCAGTTAAGCATCAATAACAGAAAGTCTTCAGCACAGCAGGCAGTTTTGTGGATTGAGAGATTAAACCCCGAACAAAATGAGTCACAAGAAGTTTGAATCAAGTCTGGATTCAAACTTTACAACCCAGAAGCGTCTGACTTTGAGGTGACAGAGCTAAACACTGAACCAACATGACAGCCTCATTCTGAACTTTCATCTTCATGAAAATCAACTTCAACATTAATGAAATGACCTCAAGTTCACAATTACACATAGATGTTGTTTTATGTTCGTCACGACTCAACAAAACATCTTCACACCCAAATTTGACCAAATTCATTTTTTAAAACTATTTTTTCCAGTTTTTTTTAGGCCTGTGTAACAAATCCTCTTTATTGACTAAATGCACAAATAAAATCTCAGTTTGTTTAAAGCAACAAGTGATAGAAAACTCTGCTCATTTCTCTGTGATGAAGCTGTTTTAGTGAAGAAAGCTGAAAGTACAGAGACTGACTGACAAACGTTCTTCTGCTCTGAACATGAACTCTGTACTTTGTGGTGTTTCAGGAGGAAAACTGCCTCAAATAAACTCTCATATTAGTTTCACATTTTCTCCAGAAGCTTTGAATGAGATCCTGAGATGAAGACAGAAGAAAATACTTTGTTCAATCTTGAAATAAAACAACTTTATTGATGATATAAAGCTTCAGATTGTTCACACATCCAATCAGTAAAGTCTGTTAAATGACTCTTGTTCAATGATTTCATGTTCAGATTCACTTCATCCACACAATCAGTTAGTTTAACCCAGAATGTCAGCTATGTACAACAACATCATAAATGATCTCCTTATTGATTATTATCACAATAATTCAAGTTTTATAATACTTTATAATACCTGATTTGTACATGACCAAATGCATCAATGTGAATGTAAATTTCTTGACAGATTTACAAAGTGGTGAGAGTAAAATATCTATTGATAAAGGAAGTTATGGTTCTTTCTCTGTTCAGACTGATGAAGTGGAAGAGAAACAAGAGCAGAGTTGAGAAACGCAAGTTTGTGTATAAAACAAAAATCATCATGATCAGTGAAAGCCTCCATGGTGAAACAGACACAAGAAAGAGCAGCAACTAAAGAAACTCAAATATTTACATAACAACAGATGAGAAGATGTCAAAGTTGACCATAATGTTTGATTGACAGCTGATCTCTGTGCAGAAACACTGCAGCAACGAGCTCTCAGCAACAATGACAGAGACAAAATCATTTTAAGAATTAACTCAGAATTTAACCGACTGTCCCTTAAATGACTTCTGTCTATTTGAGTTTGCAGAACTCAGCAGTGTCCCCGTAAAAGAAGTAAAGATGCAGTCCAGCATAGAGAGGCTGAGTGAATGTGGTCTGGACTCTGTGGAGGAGAGTCATGGTTTCAGAGACGCTGTAGAAGGACAGAATACCTGCTCTGTGATCCAGGTACACTCCTACTCTGGAGGAACCAGGACCTGAGACACGAGTTTTGACATTGTTGAACAAAAATGTATAACTGTTAGTGTTACAATATAAAGACCAAGATTTGTCATTGCGTCCAAATATACATTCATCTGAGTTTCCTGCTCTGCTGATATTCTTGTATGCGACTGCTACAAAAACTCCTCCTCTCCACTCCACCTCCCAGTAACAACGTCCAGTCAGACTCTCTCTACTCAGGACCTGATACCAATCAGTGAATCTGTCTGGGTGACTAGAATAAGACTGTTGTTCTTCATTTAATGTTGCTTTTCTTTTCCCCTCAGATAATAACAGCCGTGTGTTTGCTGTGTTTGGATCCAGTGTGATTTCACGTGAATATTTTAAGAACTCAGCTCTGGTCTTGGGTTCTGCTTCTGACAGTAAAACGTCCACTTCAGCCACTGTCAGTGAGATGTTTGTCCATTTCTCCCTCAGGATGTCCTGTAGTTGATCTCTGAGCTCTGACACAGCTGCTGTCACATCCTCAAAGTATCTCAGAGGACGGATATTGATGCTGGATGAGTCTGTAGGTTCACTGAGTTGTGACAATGAGGGGTAGTTGTGTAGAAACTGGTTGTGATCCTCTGTGTGTGAGAGCTTCTTCAGTTCAGCGTCTTTCCTCTTCAGCTCAGTGATCTCCTGCTCCAGCTTCTCTTGAAGATCTTTGACTCGACTCACTTCAGTTTCCTGCTGGGATCTGATCTGCTGCTTCACATCACAGCTTCTTTTCTGGATGAGACGGATCAGCTCAGTGAAGATCTTCTCACTGTCCTCCACTGCTTTATCAGCAGAGCGACTGACGGCCTCCACCTCCTGTTGAAGCAGCTTCACATCTTTCTCTCTGTCCTGGATTCTCTGCTGGATGTTTTGTCGACTCACCTCGAGCTCTCTCTGCCTCTCAGTCCTTTCTGCTGCAGCTGAGACTGTGTCGTGGCCTTTATGTTCATCCACAGAGCAGAGATAACAGATACTCTGCTGATCAGTACGGCAGAACATCTTCATCACCTCATCATGACGAGAGCAGATGTTCTCCTGGAGCTTCTTGGAGGGGTCGACCAGCTTGTGTTTTTTGAATGTAGGTGATGCATAATGAGGTTGGAGGTGTTTTTCACAATAAGAGGCGAGACACACCAGACAGGACTTAAGAGCTTTCATCTTCCTCCCAGTGCAGAAATCACAGGCCACATCTTCAGGTCCAGCATGGCAGTGATCAGCAGGAGCAGCTTGGAGTCTGGTCTTCTTCAGCTCCTCCATTAAATCTGCTAACATGGTGTTTTTCACCAGGACAGGCCTCGGTGTGAAGGTCTGTCTGCACTGAGGGCAGCTGTAGATTTTCTTCTCATCCTCTTCATCCCAGAAACCTTTAATACAGCTCATGCAGTAGCTGTGTCCACAGGGAATAGCCACCGGATCCTTCAGTAGATCCAAACAGATCGAACAGCAGAATTTTGCTCCGTCCAGCTGAGCTCCTTGCTGCGCCATTTCAGCTCTCAGTGACAACGACTGTCTGAGTTTCACTTTGTGAGAAGTGAAACTAGTTTGCTCTCTGATCTAAACAGCATGTGTTTCTGCAGTGAATGGAGGCTGCAGCTCTTTTACATGTTGGTTACACCCATCTTCAAACTGTAGATCTGAAGGGGAGGGAACAAGGAAATACGTGGACAGACTGGAGCTTGTTGTGTTTGAGAGCAGGAAGAAGAGGGAGGAGTTATCAAGCTATGATTCATTCCAGGAGGAGGAACAGTTTGAGAGAGATACTGTGTGTTTAACCCTTTTTTTTCTTACAATGAAGCTCACGTCTCATTTGAAAACACTGGTCACCTGCTTTCTGGTGTCAAAGTAATCTTGGGAATTTAGGAGAGATCTACAGATGAATCCCTGTTTCTCTGAATTCTTGTATTCTCCTAAAATCCAGCTGAGTTTTTCCATCAAGCCCCTTAACTGTATAATATTGTTGTTTTGACATAACGTGATAGTTTTCTCTTGCATGTGTGTTGCTGCTTCCTCTCGTTTTCCACTGATCACTGCAAAAAAAAAAGTTTCAGTCATGAGTGCAGCTACAAGAGTAAATGTGGTGACACTTTATTTTTTCTAATATTTATGTACTTTAGGGAACAAATCACATACTTAAGTATTGTTTAACTAATACACAACTCATGATGATTGAAGTATTTCTATGAGTCTCTATGGCTTTATGTGATTAGTTAACACTTAAAGGATCATCTATTAATGATAACTGTTAAATCACAGTTACTTCATACATGAACTGATTTACCAGCAAATATGAAAGAATATAAATCAGAATCAGAATCTGTTTATTAGCCAAGAATGTAAAAATACAAAGATTGTTGCTCCCACAAACGCAACATAGAAGAATAAAAATATAACAAGAGTAAGGTTATAATAACAATAATGAAATAAACAAAGTAGGACTAAAATTAAACGAACAATTTCAAATCTATTTACAGAATTGAATTGAAACTCAGTTACTGTGGGTATAAAATGAATGTATGATGCAACGTGATCATGTGTTATACATTCGTCTGGTGTTGCCAGCTTGTAAATGTAGCATGAAGGTGTTTCAGGAGGAAAACTGCCTCAAATAAACTCTCATATTAGTTTCACATTTTCTCCAGAAGCTTTGAATGAGATCCTGAGATGAAGACAGAAGAAAATACTTTGTTCAATCTTGAAATAAAACAACTTTATTGATGATATAAAGCTTCAGATTGTTCACACATCCAATCAGTAAAGTCTGTTAAATGACTCTTGTTCAATGATTTCATGTTCAGATTCACTTCATCCACACAATCAGTTAGTTTAACCCAGAATGTCAGCTATGTACAACAACATCATAAATGATCTCCTTATTGATTATTATCACAATAATTCAAGTATTATAATACTTTATAATACCTGATTTGTACATGACCAAATGTATCAATGTGAATGTAAATTTCTTGACAGATTTACAAAGTGGTGAGAGTAAAATATCTATTGATAAAGGAAGTTGTGGTTCTTTCTCTGTTCAGACTGATGAAGTGGAAGAGAAACAAGAGCATAGTTGAGAAATGCAAGTTTGTGTATAAAAAAAAAAATCATCATGATCAGTGAAAGCCTCCATGGTGAAACAGACACAAAAAAGAGCAGCAACTAAAGAAACTCAAATATTTACATAACAACAGATGAGAAGATGTCAAAGTTGACCATAATGTTTGATTGACAGCTGATCTCTGTGCAGAAACACTGCAGCAACGAGCTCTCAGCAACAATGACAGAGACAAAATCATTTTAAGAATTAACTCAGAATTTAACCGACTGTCCCTTAAATGACTTCTGTCTATTTGAGTTTGCAGAACTCAGCAGTGTTCCCGAAAGAGAATAAAGAATAAAAACGTAGTCCAGCATAGAGAGGCTGAGTGAATGTGGTCTGGACTCTGTGGAGGAGAGTCATGGTTTCAGAGAGGCTGTAGAAGGACAGAATACCTGCTCTGTGATCCAGGTACACTCCTACTCTGGAGGAACCAGGACCTGAGACGGGAGTTTTGACATCATTGAACAAAAATGTATAACTGTTAGTGTTACATATTAAAGCCCAAGATTTGTCATTGTGTCCAAATCCACATTCCTTCGAGTCTTCTGCTCTGCTGATATTCTTGTATGTGACTGCTACATAAACTCCTATTCCTCTCCACTCCACCTCCCAGTAACAACGTTCAGTCAGACTCTCCCTACTCAGGACCTGACTCCATCCAGTGAACCTGTCTGGGTGACTAGAATAATACTGTTCTTCTTTCTTTAATGTTGCTTTTCTGTTCCCATCAGATAATAACAGACGTGTATTTGCTGTGTTTGGATCCAGTGTGATTTCACGTGAATATTTTAAGAACTCAGCTCTGGTCTTGGGTTCTGGTTCTGACAGTAAAACGTCCACTTCAGCCACTGTCAGTGAGATGTTTGTCCATTTCTCCCTCAGGATGTCCTGTAGTTGATCTCTGAGCTCTGACACAGCTGCTGTCACATCCTCAAAGTAGCTCAGAGGACGGATATTGATGCTGGATGAGTCTGTAGGTTCACTGAGTGAGGGGTAGTTGTGTAGAAACTGGTTGTGATCCTCTGTGTGTGAGAGCTGCTTCAGTTCAGCATCTTTCCTCTTCAGCTCAGTGATCTCCTGCTCCAGCTTCTCCTGAAGCTCTTTGACTCGACTCACTTCAGTTTCCTGCTGGGATCTGATCTGCTGCTTCACATCAGAGCTTCTTTTCTGGATGAGACGGATCAGCTCAGTGAAGATCTTCTCACTGTCCTCCACTGCTTTATCAGCAGAGCGACTGACAGCCTCCACCTCCTGTTGAAGCAGCTTCACATCTTTCTCTCTGTCCTGGATGCTCTGCTGGATGTTTTGTCGACTCACCTCGAGCTCTGTCTGCCTCTCAGTCCTTTCTGCTGCAGCTGAGACTGTGTCGTGGCCTTTATGTTCATCCACAGAGCAGAGATAACAGATACTCTGCTGATCAGTCCGGCAGAACATCTTCATCACCTCATCATGACGAGAGCAGATGTTCTCCTGGAGCTTCTTGGAGGGGTCGACCAGCTTGTGTTTCTTTAATGGAGCTACATCATAGTGACGCTGAAGGTGTTTCTCACAGTAAGAGGCGAGACACACCAGACAGGACTTGAGAGCTTTCAGCTTCCTCCCAGTGCAGACATCACAGACCACATCTTCAGGTCCAGCATAGCAGTGATCAGCAGGAGCAGCTTGGAGTCCAGTCTTCTTCAGCTCCTCCACTATATCTGCTAACATGGTGTTTTTCACCAGGACAGGCCTCGGTGTGAAGGCCTGTCTGCACTGAGGGCAGCTGTAGATTTTCTTCTCATCCTCTTCATCCCAGAAACCTTTAATACAGCTCATGCAGTAGCTGTGTCCACAGGGAATAGTAACCGGATCCTTCAGTAGATCCAGACAGATCGAACAGCAGAATTTTGCTCCGTCCAGCTGAGCTCCTTGCTGCGCCATTTCACCTCTCAGTGACAACGACTGTCCGAGTTTCACTCTCTGAGAAGTTGAACTAGTTTGAGCTCTGATCTAAACAGCATGTGTTTCTGCAGTGAATGGAGGCTGCAGCTCTTTTACATGTTGGTTACACCCATCTTCAAACTGTAGATCTGAAGGGGAGGGAACAAGGAAATATGTGGACAGACTGGAGCTTGTTGTGTTTGAGAGCAGGAAGAAGAGGGAGGAGTTATCAAGCTATGATTCATTCCAGCAAGAGGAGCAGTTTGATAGAGATACTGTGTGTTTAACCCTTTTTTATGCAATGAAGCTCACGTCTCATTTGAAAACACTGATCACCTGCTTTCTGGTGTCAAAGTATTCTTGGGAATTTAGGAGAGATCTACAGATGACTCCCTGTTTCTCTGAATTCTTGTATTCTCCTAAAATCCAGCTGAGTTTTTCCATCAAGCCCCTTAACTGTATAATATTGTTGTTTTGACATAATGTGATAGTTTTCTCTCGCATGTGTGTTGCTGCTTTTTTCATGTATTATAAAATCTGGCTCAGTTCAACTTTTTCTTAAATACAACATTTCAAAAACAGGAGATAAAGAATGAACACAACAATGTTGTAAAATATTGCTGTTTTCCAAAATGTAATCAAATAATGTTCAGCATAAGTCTTTATAGTATTTTAAATTCTGAACTCTTTAAAGAATTAACCAGAGGCTATATTCTAATTTTAGATTTACAAAAAATATGAAAAGTAAATAATGTTGTTGCAGCTCTGAGTCCCACAGGACATGAATTCATCAGATTATTTGGTTCTGCAATTAAACTGGAGACTGTAATGACTTCTTATCACATCAGTAAAGGATCTTTTATTGATCAGTGTCAAGACAATTTTTCACACAAAAGCATCTTCGCAAAGAGAAACTTTCTCATGAAAACAACACAAACACACCATGGTAAACTGAATTGCAGTAGCTGGTAGAACAAACAAAAATTAGTGTAAAATAAACCGGAACACTGGAGCTCTGGAGTGAGCTGAGACCCACCAGATACTTCCACCGGGTGTTTGAGATACTGAAGTGGCTTCAGGAAGCCCTGATGGATGAAGATGGCTGGATGTTATTAATGGGCTGCATCTATGTAGTGTAGGGGTGTGCCTGAACACAAATACATTATTTGGCAAAGCACAAATAGTGTTTTTTTTTACAAATATTTGTTTCATACAAATATTTTAAAAAGTATTTGTTTTTGGGAAGAAAAAAAAAACAAAACATGTCAAATACCAGCACACAGGTCAGCGCAGTCGTCTATGATCCGGGAGACTCCAGGTCGAGGCCCAGTGTGGGGACCTCCTTTGTAAAGTAGTTGATTCACTAACACTTATTGTAACACTTTAATTTTCTAAAATTAAAAGTGTAATAAAAACAAAAATAGGATTTTTAAGCCTCTTTCCACTTTTATTTAAATACAAATACAAATACAAATAATTTTGCTGCCTCAACAAATACAGATATAAATACAAATACTGGGCTCTCTGCACATCGCTACTATAGTGCCTTTTTAGTCTTCCCATGTTTATGTTTATTTTATGTAATTATTTAAAAAGCATTATAGTTTCCTCGTCGCTCCACACAGATCTGATGTTTTTGTGGACATTTAAGTCACATGCTTCATGTATGTTGTTATTTTTCTGTGTCAGAAGTCTGTTTCTATTGCACTTTGTCACATTTTTCTTTTATTGATACACCAACATTTCCACCTCAGCATGAAAACTTTTTCAACAATATGGTGAGATTTTATTTTTATTTTCTGCATTTCCAATCAGGTTTTTTTTTTCAAGTGCAAATTGAAAATGCGAATAAAACAGGTGGATGGAAACACACCTATAAAGATCAAATTAATAGGTCTGAAATGCCTTTTAGTATGAAACTGGAATCCAGCTGATTTGGTGGTATATCAGTTAACATATGTGGCAACTGTGAATTAACATTGTGACGACGCTGGGGTTACCCTCTGTTTGGTCTGTGTCTGTTACTTATGTTGGCTTGTGTTACAGGTTGCTTGGAGGTGGAGTGAAGGGCAGGATCATCAGAGGAGACGGGGCACACCTTGTACAACTTACCTCTATTTAAGATGGCTGCCAGACCTGCTCTGGTTCTCTCTCTATCCCCATGCTTCACCCTGGGGACACTCCAGCTCGCCATTTTTCCTTTATTTTGTGATTCTTACTTTACACATACCACATGATACATTCATCCACACACTCCTGGCACCATTGATATAACTGGTTTCCATGTTTGCTTGACAGTTATGTTAATTTATAGTTTGGCCAAATAAAAACTTCCCAGTTGATGTTTGTGTGAGTTTCCTCTTTTGTTGCAAGAAGGAGCCAACTTGTAACAAATGGGGGCTCGTCCAGGATTTGGGGAGTGTTATTTTTTGCTCTCTTCTTCTTGAAGTATGGTATTCCTGGACTAGTTAGTGTTGGTTTTGGTGCCTACCTGCCCCTACCCCTTTTAAGATGGCTGTGTGTGTGTGGTTTAAAGGGGTATTTTCTGTAATCATATCTCTAGTAGGGGCATTGGCTGTTAGTTGTTGTAATTGGACTAGTTAATTAGGCACTACCAAGAGGAAATTCCACAAAACAATTGGGTGTTGGTTGGTAAAGAATTGTAGTGCCTTGGGGTGTACAAGCCAGAAATGTGTGGAAATTTGTGGAAGCTGGGTTAAGTAAACCATTGAGCCTGGTGTAGGGCATAGAGGGCTGATACCTTGGGAGTTACCTTGGGAATAAGTAACATTGTCCCCATGGGGGCTTGTTGGTTTATTATTTTAGTTTGTTATTTTTGTGCATAACACGATTTGACATCGTGTCTTGGGTACACGTCCATGGCCGTCTGGGTGAGTAACAGCATAGCTGGGGCTTTACCAGGTCATCGGGTTTTGTGTTTAAAACACCTGTCGTGGCATGCATGAAGACCAGGGTTGAGAAAGGGAAGGTAGTGTTGGGTAGGCAGATAACTAGGGGAGAGGTACTCCAGAGGTTAAAGGACTTATTTATGGTGATTGAGTGGCTGTTGATGGCTGCATACCATATTGGGTCTGTTTGGGTTGAACAGCAGGTTTGTAGTGTGGTCATTTTGGTACTAGTACTACTAGTACTACTACAGTTTAGCCAAGCGCGACAGTGGTCTGATTTAGAGAAGACACTGCTCTTATATTGTGTGCTTATGGGTAGGGCTCAAGAAGCCTTCTCTGCACTAAGCATAGCTGACGATGAGGACTATATGAAGATTAAGTCTGCGGTGTTAAAAGCTTATGAATGAGTGCCTGAGGCTTATCGTCAGCAGTTCAGGAAGTTAAGGAAGGCAGATGGGCAGAAATATGTATAACTTGTTCGTGAGATGACCTCACAGTTCAATCAATGGGTTACAGCTTCTGATGTAGCGAGTATGGATGATCTGAAGGAATTGGTTCTGTTAGAGCAATTCAAAGATATCCTTCCTGAATGTGTTACCACATACCTGAATGAGCAGCAGGTTAAGAGGGTGACAGAGGCTGCGGTGTTAGCTGATGAGTACACCTTGACTCATAAGGTATATGCAGGGGCAAGGAATGACGGGGGGCACAGGGAAAACTTTATTGGCCGGCCTGAGAAAGTGGGAGGTGAGGTGCAGCGTCCAGTGCCAGGGCCCTCGAATGGCTAGAGGGGTGGTGATTTGAACTGAACTTGTAACTCTTGTCTGGGTAGAGGTCAATTCAAAAATGAATGTCCAGTACTTAAAGCAAAAAACAAGACCTAAGTCTACCACTCTAGCTGCTCCTGCCCATCAGGTTGGTAGAGATGAGGTTATAGCTGCTGTCAAATTCCATACTAACCCAAAACCAGTTGCTGCTGCATTTCCTGGTTTAAGTCCAGATCAGCCAGAGTTGCAGCCATAGCCTTCTTTGGGTTCAGAAGAATGTGATCCAGGTTACTTACCTTACATACGTGAGGGTTGTGTGTCTTTACCAGGAAGTGACAAGAAAGTCTCTGTTAAGATTCTGAGAGACACAGGTGCTTTAGAGTCTTACATTGTCGAGTCTGTTCTTTCCTTTTCTTCAGTAACTGACACCGGGAAGTGTGTGCTGTTTAGGGGAATGGGCATGCAACTGTTGTCTGCTCCTTTGCATCGGCTGGTTTTGTTTTCTGACTTGGTGCAGGGGGTGGTGGCCATGGGAGTACAGCCTTCGCTGCCTGTCCCAGGAGTGGCAGTTATTTTGGGGAACGATCTAGCCGGGGCCAAAGTATGGCCTGATGTGCCTCCCTTACCAGTGGTTTCCTCTAAACAATTAGTGAAGAACCTTGCTGACCTAGAGCAGAATTTAACAGAGGTATTTCCAGCCTGCACGTGCCCAGAACTTTAGAGCCCAGGTTTTGCCCAGACCTTTAGAGCCCTGGTTTTACAGGAGGCTGAAGTTAGGGGGATGTAGCGATTTCGCTGTCTGCTTTTCCCTTGTCTGTCTCTCGTAGTGACTTGGCGAAGCAGCAGCAGCAAGAAGATCCTGCCTCGCGGGAGCTCCTGTCTCAGGTTCATCCTGCCCGTGAAATGACCAGTGCAGCCCATGGGTATTTCCTACAAGAAGGGGTGTTGGTAAGAAAATGGTTGCGTCAAGGGGAAAACTTTGCTGGAGAAGCAATATTTCAAATTGTGATACCAGCCAAGCTGAGAGAAAGTGTTGCAAACAGCCCGTGATGGTGTTGCAGGTCACGTGGGAGTGCAGAAGACTTACAACCGAGTGCTGCGGTATTTTTACTGGCCTCGGTTGAAAAGGGACATTTCTGCACACATTAAAACTTGTCACACATGTCAGTTAACGGGTCAACCTAATCAAACCATTAAACCTGTTCCTTTGTTTCCTATTCTTGCAGTGTCCTCCCCTTTTGAGCATGTGCTGATCGACTGTGTCGGCCCATTGCTCAAGTCCGAGGCTGGAAGCTCTCGTCTGCTGACAGCGATGTGTCAGTCAACACGGTATCCTGCCGCATATCCTCGGCGGAACATCACAGCTAAATCTGTGGTGAAGGCTTTGAGTCAGTTTATTTCCATCTTTGGTATTTCTAAGGTCATTCAAACTGACCGGGGTATAAATTTTTACCTCACAGATATTTGGAGAGATTCTTAAGCAACTCCATGTGAAACATGCCACCTCTAGTGCTTACCATCCACAAAGCCAGGGGGCTCTTGAGAGGTTCCATCAAACCCTCAAATCCCTGTTATGGTCATACTGTATTGAGTTGAGTCATGACTGGGAAGAAAGGTCATCCTAGTTGTTGGCTGCCAGGGAAGTGGTCCAGTCTAGTACAGGTTTCAGTCCAAATGATCTGGTTTTTGGACACCATGTCAGAGGCCTGCTGGCAGTACTACAGGAGGACTGGGAGTTACCAGACCCCCCAACCAACTTGCTGGATTATGTTAATGGTTTTAAGAGGTGACTTTTTGAAGCTGTGAGTGTGGCCAGGAAAAACTTGGAGGCTAATCAAAAAAAAAAATGAAAAGGTTATATGACAGGTGAACAGAATCACGCATTTTTAGCCCTGGTGATCAAGTGTTAGCCCCATTGCCATTGGTGGCAGTTTGTAATCTCTGCCCCTGATAGGAGGAAGTCTACCCAGTTGTATCATATAAACCTGTTAAAGCCTTATTTTTCTCGTGCTTCTCCTTCAGGAACTGGAGAAGGGGTTAAACCGGCGACTGTGGCAGAGGGAACGGCCCAGTCCCTAGTGTAAACCAAGGTTTATGAACTTGAGGTCACTGACGGTATGACACAGGGTCGGTTGAAATTCAGAGTGTTTGGATAAACTTGAACTGTTGCTGGGACATTTGCCGCAGTTTAAATTAGTTGAGTTGTGTTTTTTGATCAGGTCGTACCCACCCATCCTCTTTTCAGATGTTCCCACACGGACACATCTGGTGGAACATGATATTGATGTGGGGGATGCTGCGCCTATAAGGCAGCGTTTCATTAGAACTTCACCTGGAAAACGCGAGCAGTTAGAGGTAGAGGTTAAGTACCTGTTACAAAATGGCATTGCAGAACCTTCACATTCTAGCTGGGCCTCCCCGTGTTTGTTAGTTGCAAAGCCAGATAGTACATTTAGACCTTGTACTGACTTTCGCAAAGTGAATGCCATAACCAAGCCAGACAGGTATCCCCTTCCTTGTATGGAGGTTTGCGTGGATCAGGTTGGTTCTGCAAAGTTTGTAATTAAATTTGATCTCCTTAAAGGTTACTGGCAGGTACTCCTGACACCACGGGCTAGAGACATTGCATCCTTTATTACACCTTCAGGGTTGTACTCGTACACGGTCATGCCATTTGGCTTGAGGAACGCGCCTACCACTTTCCAGCACCTAATGAATAGGGTGGTTTCTGGGCTGCTAGGGTGTGCTATGTATTTAGACGATGTAGTGGTCTATAGTGACACATGGATAGAACATTTGCAACGCATTCAGGCCCTGTTTGATCGCCTAGCCTAGGCAAACTTAACGGTGAACTTGTTAAGTGTGAGTTTGCTAAGGCCACTGTGACATACCTGGGCAAGGTGGTTGGGCAGGGAACAGTGCATCCAGTAAGGGCAAAAGTAGAGGCTATTGAGAAGTTTCCTCCTCCCTCTACAAAGAGGGAGCTCACCCGATTTCTTGGAATGGTGGGTTATTACCGAGCATTTTGTGAAAATTTCTCAACAGTAGTTGCTCCTTTGACCGATCTGGTGAGCCCAGAGGTAAAGTTCCATTGGTCCGACCGTTGCCAGAAAGCTTTTGATGATGTTAAAGCTCTTCTGACATGTGCTCCAGTGCTTGCTGCCCCACATCTGGAGGAGCCATTTTAGCTCAAGGTGGATGCCAGCAATACAGGTGCCGATGCTGTGCTGCTGCAACAGGATGCATCTGGTATTGAGAGGCCAGTCAGTTACTTCTCTCGTAAGTTTAACTCCTACCAGTTGAACTATTCAATTGTAGAGAAGGAGGCACTTGCATCAATTTGGGCATTGCAGCACTTTGAGGTATACATAGGTAGTGGGTGTAGGCCTTTAGTGGTGTACACAGATCACAATCCTCTTACATTTCTACATTCCTTACAGAACCCAAATCAGCATTTGATGAGATGGTGCCTGTTCTTACAGCCGTTCCATCTGGATATTCGGCACCTTAAAGGTTCTGAAAATGTAATGGCTGATGCGGGGGAGGGGGGGGGGGGGGGGGGGGGGGGGGGGGGATCCGACGACCCTGAGGTTACCCTCTGTTTGGTCTGTGTCTGTTACTTATGTTGGCTTGTGTTACAGGTTGCTTGGAGGTGGAGTGAAGGGCAGGATCGTCAGAGGAGATGGGGCACACGTTATACAGCCTGGCTTACCTCTATTTAAGATGGCTGCCAGACCTGCACTGGTTCCCTCTCTATCCCCATGCTTCACCCTGGGGACACTCCAGCACGCCATTTTTCCTTTATTTTTTGATTCTTACTTTACACATACCACATGATACACTCATCCACACACTCCTGGCACCACTGATATAACTGATCATGTTTGCTTGATGGTTATGTTACTTTATAGTTTGGCCAAATAAAAACCTCCCAGTTGATGATTGTGTGAGTTTCCTCTTTTGTTGCAAGCAGGAGCCAACTTGTAACAACATCCATGAATCCATTACGTCATCGTGACTTGATCATTTGTTAATGGTGAGCACAAGGAACATCCTGCACTAAATTGTCATGAGTCATGTATTAGCATTACTTAAGTATATGTTATTTACCCTTATTATAAAGTGTTACTGTAAATGTTACATGTCACACGTTTGTGTCTCCCAAAAAAGTCACTTTCTGTGTGGCAGGAAGGAGCCAACGGACAGCGAGCGTTTAAAGCAGCTGATAGAAGAGCTTTTATAAACTGGATAATGTTTCTATTATTGTTGCGTTACAGCTTCTTTCTGAATCTTTTGCATGGTGTTAATGTAAATGAGACATTTTTGTTTGAAAAATGCTTCACAGTGGCAAACATTTTCAACCCAGCACTTCTCCATTGTCCATGATCATTGCAGCATCACAGAAATATTTATTCTATTAATTACAGTGACCTCTGCTCCTTCATATTGTTACCATTTGGTTTTTCAATTTAAAAATGCATTTATTGTGAGCAGCTAGATCACAGTATCAGCTTATACAACAGTCTGTTGCTGCACAGCTGGTTGAGTTTACATGACAGATAAGACGTATGTTCATCCTGGCATTCAGGTAATGCTTCACAGCAACTTACTGCAGCTGTGACATTGAAAAGATTAAATCCTCTTCAGGTTCACAGATAAAAAAAGAGTCAGAAAACTACTTTGGTCAGCTTTAATTTAAAGACAGCGATCCAAGCCCCGAATCTTCTAACAGTCTGGCATCTGAGGAAACAGGTTCTGCTTGTCTGATCTGTCCAACATGTCTTTTACGACACAAATCAGACGCCACTTAGCCCGACATCGATCCACCCTCCTTAAATACACAGCACTCACAGCACCGCTGATACTCTCTCTGATCTAAGATAAGATACAATAAAATGAACTTTATTGATCCCTGAGGAGAAAGTGGGTCAGTGCAGCAGACATGAAGCAAAGGATATAAATAAGATTGCAATCAAATGGAGGCGTAGCTGTAGACTAAAAGTCTACAGTTATGCTAGCGACACTGATGCTCAATGAACACCAGAAAATCAAAAGTGTTGGATGAAAAATTCTATTCTTATAGTATTACCACTTGAAGGAAAAAAAAGTCCTCTTTACAGCAGCCATTCTAGGACAAATAATAGTTTGTCAGCTCAAGCCAACATGTTGTCAAAGGCAGTGGTAGGCAAATAGTGGCCCATGGACCAAATCTGGCCTAACAACAAAAAACAAAAATGTTTTGCCCTCATAGATGACATCATATCTTTTCGATGACTCTTCATAAATCTACAGTAGATAATGATGTAAACACAAGGCTCGCATAAATCCCAATGGATATGACCTCATAACCTCTTATATATTTACCAGATGAATAACTTGGCTGATTTCAGCAGAACAAATTTGTGTCAATTACAGCACTTTGAAGTCATGAAGCGTTCTACTGTTGTGTGGATAAGTCATGAATTACTATTTCTATTCTTGTAGTGTAACACATGTTCATGTTTATGAGTCATTTTATACCAGATGAGTATTAAAGGATATGTCTGGTGATTTTCTATATTTTTCTCACTGTCATCAAATCTCATGTTTGGAGCCAAACCAATGACTTGGTCTACTTACAAGTATTGTGTATGTATCCAAAGTCAGATATATCTTATTCCTCTGTGCTGTAGACCTCTGTTGTTGTCCAAAAACTATTAAAAAAAACTCAATGAGCCGCACCGCTGCAGTGGGTGACATGTTCCTTCACCCTGAAGATGGTGGTTACTGTAGTTTGTTTGAAAAACGGCTCCAAAGAGTAAAACCAGCGATAAGATATTGACCCACAGGATGACGCCACTGCACACTGAACTTCTGTAAGTAGTGTAGTGTGTAGTACAAAGTCAAGAGGTCGTGTTATGTAGCACAGCAAGCTAGCAAAGCTCTGGAGCCACATTTACACGCATGCGCATTGGTGTCTGCCGTTCTAGGAACCTCACTCCTTAGGGTTAATATCTTATCGATGTTTTTACATTTCTAAACTACAGTAGCCGCTGTTTTCGGGGACGATGCAACCAAATTCAGCGGTGTGGCTCAATGATCTGTTTTTAATAGTTTTTGGACAACAAAGGAGGTCTACGGCACAGAGGAATAAGATATATCAGGCTTTTAGATACACACACAATACTTGTAAGTAGATCAGTTCATTGTTGGTTTGGATCCAAACATGAGATTTGTTGACAAGAAGAAAAATATAGAAAATCACCAGAATTATCTTTTAACATGAGCTGCTGTTAGCTATTAGCCACCCACACATTCTTTTCTATTCAATTCTATTGAATTGAACCTAATTGTTGACCGCTGAAATTAAATAAAGTTTTCTACAGATATTCCTTCTTCCCATTGTTTGTCTCTAACAACTCTTTACTCCACTCACACTGAATTTCTTCTCCCCTAGAGTTAAATCTCTTTTTCTACTTTAACCTGGAATTATTCATAATATTCAATATAAAACTGCATTGTAATACCTGTACATACTGTAATAATCTGTATAATAATCCTTAGCTTTTTGTCTTTGTCCTACATGATTTGCTAAGATTTCTGTATTAGTGTATGATGCATGTAAAGAAAACTCAACACACTGCAACTTAAGAAAAAACACAATTAACAAACAAACTAGTTCAACAGTCTATTTCACTCTGTAAAGTGACCAACACACATCTCTACAGGCAAAACATTACGCCAAAACTAGAAAGTATCATGAAACAGAATAAAAGCTCAGTCAGCCAGTCTGTTAGTTTTGCTGTCACTCTTCCAACATGGTGATATGAGCCGCCTCTATTATTAGTTTAACTCGTATGAAGCAGGAAGTTCACGTCTGCTAATAAAAACAAATTTCACATTGCAAACTAAGGGTCCTATGTTTTTTTTGTTTTTTTTAAAGCAGTAGAGCAGAGTAGATCAAAGATTTATTCTTTTCTAATCAAAACCCACTCAGCGTGTCTGTAGTTTCTCTCTGTGTTCCTCAGACACAGAAATACTGCTGTTGTTGCTAAGCAACCATTACACCCATGAAAATATAATGAACAAAAGCGTGAGGACGCTGTAATCTTTCTGCCTCCTGCAACAAGGGGCGATTGAAAATAACTCTTATTTTACTGACTCTGAATCCACAAGTTAAGGTTTTGGAATGAATCCCTCAACACTTTTTAACAACCAACAATGTTCAGAGAGTCAGGTGAGCATCTCGGTTAGAAAAATCCACATTTATCATACTGAAATTATAATTGGAAGCAACTGTGGGGCCTGTTACAGAAAGCAGGAAACAAACTATGAGCCTAAACTAATTTTAATTCCAGAGTGACGTCCTTGTATTTTAAAGTGGATCTCTGAGTTTTGAGCTGCTTTTCCTTCTACTATAAAAAAAAGGTTTCTGCTGATCTGACAGATGGAAACATGCTAGCACCAACATATCGGCCTATTTGGGAACCAATATGACGAAAGAAAAAAAAAAATTAAAAGCATCAGGAGAGCATAAAAGCTCATCGAACGGGTTGTTGTGATGCTACAGGCAGGTACTGCTGTTCTCTTTCAGCCCCGTTTTAGCCTATATTTTGTTTACAAATTAGCCCCATTAAAAGTATGCTAAATTAGCTGTTAGCAGCTCCTGTTTGCAGTGTAGTCATGGACGTACAGACGACTATCACTGGATTACTTGGATACTGAAGAGAACTTAAAAATCTGATGATTCTCAGGTAAGTTCTGCAGCTTCTCTTCTCTCTGGTTTCTAAGTGGATTTATGGAGGTTTACTGGTGATGTACATCAGAGATAATGATATCCTCAGGAAGTGTAAGTCACACTGAATGATATCAATATGTGTCTCATGTCTGTGTGTTCAGGTTTGACTGAGTTATGACTCCGAGGAGGATTTTTGAATCAGATTCAGCTCACGCAGTATCTTTGCATCACCTTCAACTCCCCAGCATCCTCCTGGGGAGACTTTTGGCTTTTTCTCTTTCGGCTTGCTGAATATTTTAATTCTCATCTCAGTGGAGCTTAAACCTGCTTTCTGGAACAGATTCCTGGATATTACATGAGGTCCTCCAGGTGTAACAGGTGCAACGAGTCAATAGGAAGGTTGCGTGGATGTCAATCAAGCGTAGTCTATACAGGACAACACGGTGCTGTGAAGTCTAATCATGTAAGAGAGAACACCTGTGTGGGTTCATCATGGCTTTGTAGAGCAATTAAATGTTGACAATTAGCTATTAAACACAGCTGTATATACAATATGAATACTGGTATTGCTGAACTAGCAGAGGTGAGGATTACTTTCTTAAATTTCCAAGCAGCTACTGAACTAAAACTACTAAAGCAGGCTTTTTCAACTTGTGCACTAGTACATCACAATGCTTTCAGTGGTGCTCAAATGTGCTCATCATTTTTAAGTAGGTCATTTTAAAGGAATAGTTTCTCATCTGTAAATATAAATGAATTCTTTGTAAGCTTGATATGAGTAGATATATATCAGTCTCATCATGTTGCCTGTTCAGTGACATGTTGAACCTGTTCTCAGCCAGTCAGTCACTTCGTTCAGGAATCTCAGTGACTCTGATGAGTTCAGTGTTTTCATTATTGACAGAACTACAGAGATCAAAACCTGTGCTCATCCACCATCTGTGGTAACTTCAGCTGTAGCCAGAAACACTAAACTGAAGATATAGATCCAACATATAACTCCTAGTAAAACAGCAGCTTATTGTTTTTACATTTCAGTTTTTCTATGATTTAAAAAAGCGAGATGCAACAATTGGAAGTTGTTACTGTGCACCTTTTTCCCACTTTGGACAGAGCCAGGCTGGCAGTATTTTGCGCCCCATTATTTTTTGCGAGCGTATTAGCACAAATACTTTGCAAGCTTGTCATTGCAAGAAGAACTGAAGAAAAATAAGAGCAATGTACTGGTTTCATGGTTAATATTTTCCCACTTACCTCAGGTTCGGTCTGATTCCTCCTGCATGTTCAGCACTGGATATCTTCATTTTGAACGTGCACAGTCATCTTTGATTTTGCAGCGGAACTGCAGCTGCAATTTTGTCTTAACTCAAGCGGACGAGCATGTACGGGATGAGGATAGATATTCTCAAAAATAGAAAGTAATCACAAAGTGTTTACATGACACATCATCCATTGAACTGCTTATGAAAGTTTAACCCACTTCTATGAACGAGGCCGGTCGACTCTGATGGAGATGAAACATTTTGGTGTTGTTTCTGATTAAGTTCTTATTAGTAAAATCTTGTAGTATCCACTGAGTGCTTGTCTGAACGGCTCTATATACTGTTGGGGTGTATGTGTGTGTGTGTGTGTATATGTGTGTGGGTGGGGGGGGGGGGGGGGATCCAATGTGTACCCAGACTTGGATTGACATGGCAGACACGGGGCCCTGGGGAAGGACAAGCTGCTAGACTGGCTGGAGGAGGGGGTGATGGTGTTTGGCTTATCGGGGCTCAACCCACATCCAAGGAACAGTCTCAAATGTCACCCCCTACACACACACAAACACAAACACACACACACTCACACACACACACACACACACACACACACACACGCAGCCGCTGTCTCATACACACTTAACTGAATGTGACAAGCCTGCCTCTGAACGCTGCCCCGAACAGAGAATGTCTCAGTATTCGTCTATGTTTTTAGCCACACTAGCAACGTAGCTCTGGGGGGTGACAATAGATAGCTGCAACTCTGCACCTTTTCCCAGCTGGCCTCTGTTCCTTAAATCCCAGTCAGACCTTGTATTTTCTCACAGAAGGTTCATGGTTTGGTTTTTTGCTGATTCACATAAAAAAAAGCCCTTTACTTCAATATTTTCATTAGTATTTTATGTCCATACAGGAGTGGATCAATGTCAGTCTTGGAATAAGCTGAACTCCTGACACTTTACTCACAGTGAATATTGGATTAATTCCTCGACTTAAAGGACAAGTTCACAATTTTTCAAGTCTGTCTTAAAAGAACAATCAGGTGCACAAATGAACACTGAAATAGGTTTTTCTTGCTGTAATCATTCCTCCTGTTCATACTGGCTATTAGAGGATCCCTTCATAATGCACTTCTAATGTAAGTGATGGGGGCAAAAATCCACAGTGCAAAAATGTATTTAACACTGCAACCGCCAGGGGTCGCTATATACCTAAGACTGCCAGGGGATGAAATTAACCCACTCCTGGCTACCATGTTTCTAATACTAAACAATGTTCTCTATCATTGTATTAATTCATTGTCTTCACTAAGGAATGTCTAAAGTCACACAATCAGTTTGTTTAATCATCACCTGTGTTTTGGTCCTGTTGTTTTATAATCTCAGTATATTTAAGAGCCCTAATCGCTTTGCATGGCTGTCAGTTTAAATCTTGGTCAGTATAAATCAGTCTTAAATGACACTGAGAATGGGTATCACGGCCAAAATACGCCAGTCACGGACTCAGGGCGCAGCATGGCCGCAGCAGAGTGCATACATTATAATCAGCTGAAGCTGCTACACTGACCACAGAAGACATGTGGGCATCACGCCGCTCATCTCTATTTTTATGCAGCTGGTCTATTTTTTTTTTCTCTACATGCAGCTAAGCAGCCCTCCAACACATAAAAACTATATAGAACTGTGTGAAAAATGAGGGCAAACTGTTTAAAAATGATTAAAATAAATTGTACCAGAGACAATGCGACAAAGCAGTGCAATCATGTGAGTTTTTTTTACATTTCACATTAAAATAAATCAAGTCAATGTGTATAGTTAAAACGATCTAGTTAATTAATTCAGTACCAGTTATTATAGCATAGGCTTCCAAACTCTGCATAATCAACTGGATTATCTCAATATGGCAAAACTCAATATGGAGGCAGTGACGGAGACGGCGTCTGCGTAGCAGTTAGAAAACCCCGCTCCACCCCGCCTATGTGACGCATCGCATCCGTGCTTGTTGTATTTCAGCTGTTAGAAGGAAATATTTGCATATTTGAGTGGTAAGATATTATTATAAAGCAACATTCATCACATAATGCGATAACCCGTGTTATTTAAAATGACCAAATTAGCCTAAATATCCTAAAATGGACAATAATGAGCCACAATAATAACAATAAACAACCTTCGCACTTAACGTTGCAACGTGAGAAAGAGAACATCACCAAGAAAGTTGAGGTAACCGTTGAAGCTGTTTTCATAACACAAATAGGCCTATATTTCTCTTTTGATGTGTCATTCATGAAAAAAACTATAAACAATAAACGGTAACATGGCAAAACAAAAATGAATGAATAATCAATGAACTAAAAATAAGTTTTACACACAATGAACATTTGTCAGTAGAATAAATCTTTGTCATTTGAACACGACGTGTCCCTCAAACACACTTTGAGCAAACATTCAACACCGTCACTGTGCATTTTCTACAGACAGCTTTCCTGCACTTCAGGCACTCGGTGAAGGTTTTATTGGAGGTCGATCTCTTCTGCTCTTTTTATAATTTAGTTATGACTTGACATAGTTGTCAGATCAGACACTCCGGTGAACGCCGTTGCCTACTTAGAAGGATTAAACATAAACAGCAGGGAAATAAATGCATTTCATATACAGGTAAATTTTATCTGGTGGTAGTTATAGGTATAAATGTTCATCTGGATTTAGCTTCACTATTTTTATCAATAGGGGGTGTTTTACAACGTTATTTTAAGAAAAGTCTGGGGGACATGAATATTTTATTAAAACATAACATACAGTTGAAAACCCATCATGGGTAAATTTTACCCCATAGAGGTTCTAGTCTTAAAAGTTTATCTGAAGCTAATATAAAAATGAGTCAAATCAAGTAGATATCTTTCAATGTTACAGTCTTTTTAGTGCCAAAGTTCCTCTTTTTGTTACTATACTCAACAGGGAAACACAAAGAGGGAATTTGATGCTAAAAAGACTGTAAATGTGTCAGTTATCCACTTGATATGACTAATTCAGGCCCCCATTGCTTACATTGAAGGGGATCTTTTAACAGCCAGTATGAACAGCAGGAATGATTACAGCGAGGAAAACCTCTGCCTGTTGTTTAAAGACAGACGTGAAAGATTGTGAACTTATCCTTTTAAAGTGCCTATAATCAATATTTTTTTAATAACTGTGTATGAAATGATAATGTGCAATGATGATGATGATGATTTAGTTTTGAGTAAACAGTCATTTTTCATACTTGAATGATCTATATCAGGTACAGAAGAACATTAACCTCCCTACACGAATTAACATTACTGACCACAGCAATTTTCAGGTCGGTAATTTGGGGTTTCAAGCCTGTCTGGGTGTTTGTGCGCCATCATCCTTGCCTCTGCGTTGTGTAACTGTAGTGGACGTCCAGCCGAGGACCTCACACACACTGCTGAGTACTGTTTAGCAGAGCTCCATTTTCTAATCCAAACTGCTCGCAGGTCTCAAGGGCGAAGGGCTGAGTGAGTCGATTGGTCTCTAAGTGGGAGACAAATTGAAGCTTGTTGAGCCGAACAAGCCAAAAATGAATGCTTTCTCTCTCTCTCTCTCTCTCTCTCTCTCTCTCTCTCTTTTGCTTGTTCTAAAAATGTTGTGATGGGCGTCCTCAGCGGGGAGACTGTACTGTGTGCCAGCTAAAGCCACCAGAGCAGAAAAGCAGTTGCATTTACTGCGTCTTAAATGTTCATCTGTAAACTCTGGCATGTGTATGTGAGTAAACACATTCACATAAACAGAACCATAAACCCTAATGGAGCCATATTTAAGTCAGCGATTGAGACTGATACAAGGCTTCTTTAGTTGGATGTGAAAACTTCATCCACACACAGAACACAGTTTAATCGACTGATGTGAAACTGTCACAGTGCCACAAATTGTGTGTAATTCTTCCTTCTTCTAACAAACTGTGAAATATAAATCAGTGGACAAGCAGTTTTTGAAACTTAAAGGGGATGTATCATGCACATTTGCAGGTCTATATTTATAATCTGGGGCTCAATCTTTGTATGATTCACAGTTAAAAACTAATTAGGGCTGGGCATGAAAGAGCCAGGGACCATTAGTGTGAGGAATCTATTGATTATTATTACATTGAGGGGCTTGGGATGCTCGAAAACTCACGAAAATTGGCACAGATGTCAGAACTGGCGAAAATTGCAAAGATCTGTAGTGACTGGGCTCAGGCGTGGCCGGTGGGCTCCACAGTGACCCCAAACATAAGGCCATGTTGGGATAAAATTTGCATGGATGTTCATGAAATTTGGTGGGATTATTGCTCTCATCATTCTGGACAGAATACATATACATACATGTGTCAATTTTCATTTTAACAAACACATTTGAGGCCTTTAGGATGTGCAAAAACTCACAAAACTTTACTCCTATGTTCCAACTAGTAAATATTCCAATCAGATACTGTAATTGGGCATTTTTTATTTGTACATGCATCCGAGGAGGCAAAATATCTGATATGGGTCTTGGGCTTGGGTGTGGCAAAATGGCTCGAGGGCGCCCCCTGGAAAATTTCAAAGCCCCTTGGAGCCATACCCTAAGTCCAACAGGAAGTCAGCCATTTTGAATTTATTTTGAAAATAGAATAGAATATCTTTATTGTCACTGTACAACAAGATTAAGTTTGCAACTTCCATATGCTTCCATAAAATAAATAAGGTAAAAATAGTACAACAAATGAGATAAAATGGCAATGAAGATGCAATAAAGTGATGAACAGTATGAACAGTCACCAGCAGTAGGAAGTAGTACAATAACTCAGATGTGCAATGCAGCAGCAGAACCTGTGCAGTACTGAAAAGTAGCAATTAAGTAACAAGCAGTCTAAACAGTATACACAGCATGTACTTCTCTTTATTTTCTCTCTATTGCTCTATTTAATACTCACTGGCATTTAGTTGTACACCATTTCATTCAATGGGAAGATAAGTAGATGAACTTTTTAATGTTATTTAGCAAACTAGTTAGCTCGTTAGCTCGTTAGCTTAGTCCACTCACTAACAAATGCTTTTGTTCATGTGTTAGGTACACAGCTATTTATTATCATTTTAATTGAGTTTTTTTGTGATCACTTAACTGCTAACCTAGCCACTGCACTAGCTGCCCGAGGCTAATTTGTTGCTAATACAATATTCTAAGTTGCTCATAAATTAGCGTTGTGCTAACTGCTGAAGTTATGTAGGCTACTTTTACTCCTTTTACTTTTACTTTACCTTTTATCCTTCACTTTATTCATTACCGGAGATGCTGGCATGAGGATAAATGTAACTAAACTAGCAGTCTAACGTAATCCTGTCATCTTTTTACAATACTAATTCATTTTAACAATGCCTTTAGTTAATCCTCAGTCTTTTTCTGATCCACTATTGGTGAATTTGGTGCACTTTATATACCGTTTTCACAATTTTCCAGTTGCATTCCCTCTAAAGACTATCTCCTGTCTTCAGCCTTTATTGGAAGTGTTTCTCTTGCTACACAACTGCACACCTACACATTAGCGTTGTGCATAATGAGCACACAAGAGTTAAATTACTTGTTTAGAAAACCAATATTTTTAATTTCTCTCACTCACACAATTTTCCTTTTTTCCCCCCAAGTTGATTTATTTACATTAGTCACCTGTTTAATGTAAAAACTTAATTCATTTTTACATTAAAAGATTCTTTACCCTCCTTTTTCATTGACTACATTACTGGTTATAAACACATGCTGGTACTCTGGCCTAAAGCAACAACGGTGATCATGTTGTTTTCATGTTTTCAGTTTCAGTTTGTCTCTGCAGCAGCATCACCAAGGTGCCACAGCACATTCATCATGTAAACATATATATATATATATATATATACACATACACACACACACACACACATACATATATACCTCTGACAAATATGACTCACACTTGTGTCTTCACAAAAGTGAGTCTCATTGGAGTACAGCAAATTGCCAAGTATACGGTTGCCATGACAATTCGGCGAGCCAATGAAACCCATTGACTCCCCTGAGAGGCGAGCGGCATCAGCAGCTGAAAAAAAAAGAAAAAAGGCAGGTGGCCACGGAAGAGAGACTTGAAGGGGGTAGGGGGGGTGAGAGGGGGTGAGATGAAAATTATAACAATCACAAAGCTTCAGTCCCACTGTTTCCCACACAGCGCCTGACGGATGAACGGACCTCCTGCCGAGCAGGACGGAGAAGTGGATAAAAAAAGACAGAGAGAGCTGGAGGAGGAGGATCAGCTGATGAACATCTCTGACAGAGTGAACGTGTCAAAGCATTCCTGCTGTTGTGTTGAATTTGTCCTGCAGTTTGATAAAATGCACATTAACTGCAGGAGCACTTGTTGGACCAGTTGGTTACTGAATGATGACAGAGAAAAAATTCTTTTCTCTCTTCAGAGTAAATGGATATATTTTGTCTTTCACAGAGAAGACAAAAAAGTGCCTTTCTTTTAAAAAAAAAAGTAATAGTAATTTTCTTTTCCCATTTGTACATCAAATAAGGACACCTGCAAGAAAACCAAATTGGAAAACGTCCTTTATTTATTTTTCCTACATACAAACAGAACATTAGTACTGATGTCTCTGCATGAATGTGGTGTTTGCAGTGGAAGTCTTTACTACCTTCATATTTTTCAACCCTGCTTGTTTATTATCGACGTACTGGTCTGTGCTTTGCTGCCAGTTTGAGTGTGGTAACATCAATTTTGCATATGCATGTCGCTACAAATGGAAGAAGAAGTACAACTAGTTTCAGAGAACAAAAAAAAAAAACGCCTGTTTTTTTTAGTTTTGGAGTTCTTATAGTTTAGAAAATCAAATTAAATTTTAAGCTATATCTTATCTTGACTATTGAAACAAAAAAAACATATTTTTTGCTCATTTGTCATTGGATTTAAAAATGAAAATGAAATAACACTTTTTTTTTTTTACCAAATACAGTACAAAACATTAGACGGACATTTCCTCCAAAGCAAATTAGTTTAGTAATTTAGTATATAAACATGTTTTTTAGGACATCCAGTTTCCTGTTTTGAATTTAAATGTAACCTAAAGGCATTAAAGGAAGATTCTCCTCCTGTTCATACTGACCATTAGAAGATCCCTTCATAATGCACTTACAATGGAAGTGATGGAGGACAAAACCCACAGTCCTCCTTCTGTGCAAAAATGTATTTAAAAGTTGATCTGAAGCTAATATGAAGCTTCAACGTCCACATGAGTCAAATCAAGAAGATATCTTTCAACATTACAGTCTTTTTAGTGCCAAAGTCCCTCTTTTTGTTACTATACTTCCACCTGCAGCTCAACAGGGAAACACTGTCCGAGGAAACACAAAGAGGGAATTTGATGCTAAAAAGACTGTAAATGTGTCAGATATCCACTTGATATGACTTTTAAATGCATTTTTGCACAAAACGAATGTGGATTTTGGCCTCCATCACTTACATTGAAAGCACATTTGAAGGATCTTTTAACAGCCAGTATGAAGAGGAGGAATGATTACAGCGAGGAAAACCTCTTTCACTGTTCATACTGTTGTTTTAAGACACACTCGAATTATTATGAACCTACCCTTTTAAATTAACGATAAAGAATGAAGAGTGAAATTTTACTCGTCACGCTGTCATGAATCTTCATATGTGGTGCAGTCCGCTGAGCTGAAAGCTGCTGGTGTACTTGAGTCGTTTAGCACAGAGAGAAATGAGTCGGCTGAACTGTTAAGGAGGTGAAGACTGTGCACTTGAAGAGCATCCAAGTGCAAATGGCACTGATGAATGAGATTTAATACAGGAACAATATTATCACCATCATTTACAGTCAGCCCGAGGAACACAGGCAACATCATTTAGAAGGCACACATTATTTTTCTAAGCAGGTACAACAGTGTTATACCGAGAAAGCAAGTGCAGCTAAATCACATGATGTGTATAAACCGATGTGAATAAATTACTCTCTTGAATTTCTTCCTGTTGTACCGCATGTATCAATGCTGTGTTAGCTTTTTTTTTATTTTTTATTTATTGACTTTACTTGCAGCTGTGCCAACATAACAAATTCCTGCACATCATTTGTTGTACTTGGCGAATGAAGTGATTTTAATTATTCTGTGGAGAAAGTCTGAATATGGAGCCGACTAGTTGGAACCATTTCTGTCGCACCTGCTAAAAGTGTCCTCTGTGCTTTTAAACATCAAAATGTCTGATTGCTGGGTGATAATGAGTATAAAGACCATTGTGTGCAAGTAACAAATTCATACAGATAAATACCTTAATAACATACCTACCTACCTAGCAACTAGGGGTGTGCCCGAATACAAATACATTATTCAGCAAAGCACAAATATTTGTTTCATACAAATGATTTGTTTTCAGGAAGAAAAATAAACCATGTCAAATACCAGCGTGCAGGTCAGTTACATTGCTATCTCAGTGTCTCTCCTCTGCTTTGCTGTGACGTCAATCAGAAGGTCTCAGTGAGGGGAGTCACATCCACCTGCTACATGACGCACATTTCCTAATTTGGACATCACTCCCGGATTTGGGGGTGTTCTCCAGAGATAAAGCTGAACTACTGACACAAGCTTCATGAACACTCATTGTAACACTTTAACTTTCTAAAATTAAAAGCGTAATAAAAACAAAAACAGGATTTTTAAGCCTCTTTCCACTTTTATTCGAATACAAATACAAATAATTTTGCTGCCTCAACAAATACAGATACAAATAATGGACCCTCTGCACATCCTTACTGTGTACCCATGACATCACTTCCAAAATGGCGGCGTACCTGGTCAGCAAATGTGACAGAACTAGCTAATTTTAAAAAGCTTGTTTTTTTGTTACTAAAGGTAGGTTTGCTTTAATAAGACGTCCTGTATTACATTTAACCTGTTCTGACCACATTTATTGAACAAATTGATATAAAACAAGTTAGGGAAATATCGTTGTGACATATATGTTACATTACAGATCTTTGACACTAAGGGGTAGAATTTTTTTTTAAAAATCAGAAATGTGTTCCTTGTGGTCCGTTTGATCTGTTTTATATTCCCCATAATTTTCCTTTAAGGAGAAACGGGTTCAAAATTACAAATACAAATAATTTTGCTGCCTCAACAAATACAGATATAAATACAAATACTGGGCTCTCTGCACATCCCTACTAGCAACATAAGAGACCAGTGGTGAGGAACCTATTACCCAGGGCAGGATGTCTTATCAGTGGGGAGCATAGAAAGTGGAAGGTGCAGAACGTCTGGTGCGAGGAGTCGAATCCGGTACATGGAGTAAAATCTTAAGACCATTACAGACAATACCAACACAACTGGGAGCAAAAACAGATATCCCAGTGGGACTCACTAAAGCTTTGCAGACCCTTTTATTTACCTTGTATGTTGTGTTAACTGACACTACACGTTTCAGTGGTCAAACAAGACGCCTGCATCTTTAACGATGTTCACAAAAAGCTTTGTGTAGCTCAATAATATGACCAGAAAGTAAGTAAATATGGAGCCGGAGAAGTTTTTGTCGCGTGTTTTGTCAGTTCTGCAGTTTTATTTAGGCACTTTCAGCCACAACTTGTAAAATATGCCCCAATAACGTTGAAATAAGCTCAATACAGTTTACAGGACTGTGGAACTGCTCAAACTGCAGACGGCTGACCAAAAAATTCTGACATGCCAGAAAACCAACCGATCAGCTGACAGCTAAATCGTTGATGGTTCAGGCAATTAATCAGACTTCATGACCTCCCTCAGACTGGATGACAACTGATCTGGCAGAAAATGGACTGCTCGGAGTCCATTTGAAACAATGGAGCGCTTAATCTTAACGTGGCTGAGCTCACAGGAACATCTTACGATAGTCAGGACTTGCCACAAACCCCTATTCACCTCCTTATAGAGAGGCCGCTTTGTCGACATCAGACCTAAACCTAAACACCTGTCTTGAACAGAGACAGGAGTCACCATCTCCCCCTTTATTATGGGCCACCAGGCTGAATGAGATGCGGTTCAAAGCTCCCGATAGTCAAGAATGCACATCCACGCCTGAAAGGGTTTTTAAATGCTGTATTCTCATTAAATTGTGGTGGAAATTAAGCTTGCTGGAGTAGCACAAATCTTCCTAAAAACATCCAATATCTCCCGAAAATAGCTTCTGTCAACTTGAGCCTGCCAAAAAGAATATTTTAGTCTCAGAGAAGTGTTTGTAGACCTAAAGAATGACTGAATTTGTGATAAAAAAATAGAGAAAATAGAGCACAAGACTAATGTAAGTATCTCCAATACAGCAAAATAATAGCATCGGCGTACTGCAGAGTCTGAGTAGGATATGACAATAAACACTGAGTATTGAGAGAGTGAGCAGTCAGTGGTGAAATCATATTAAAAGCCATGAAACTGTTTTTACCTTGACGTTAAGACTGACTCCCTCTTCTTCAGACCTGCATTGCATGACGGCTAATGCTCTTTCAGACCTGTCAGTCTTTGTAATCGTCTGCCAAACTTGTGATATCTAAATTTGGAAAACAGCGAGAGGACAACGAGTTCATTGGCTTTGAAAAATGACAGCTTAAAGGGACCGTTAGACTATACTCGCAGCGTGTTCCTCATCACCATTTGATGAGCGGCTTTAAAAATCTCTTCTCTCTTCACCTTGATGAATAAAAGAAAATGCACATGCTGTAACACCAAATTAACAGAGATCAGACTGCTCCTTCATCCACACAGCTTTTTTTTTCCCCCCTGAAAATTTAGTGTTTAATGGCCTTTTGTTCTTTAGCACTTCAAGCTTCATTTATTCAAGAAAATGTGTGTCTGACTTTTAAGTGAACTCACTGAAACTACATTTAAAGAGCGCCTTGCTTTAATAATGTGAGAAGGAAGAAAAAGCCACTAATAGATTAGTGGGTAAACATTTTCATTTACACCTGCACAAATTTTAGCAGAATTTCCAGAAAAAAATGCAGACGAAAATACAAATCATTGCATGTTTCCATCCACTACTGTTATGTGAATATTAGGAGATAAACAGCAGGTGGCGCTAATCCTTCAGTCGGTGCCATTAAACCATCGCAGAAGAAGAGGACGCAATGAGTCATTAAAAGAGCGCAAAGCTCAAACGATGGAAAATGTGATGGAAATATGACATTTCTAGTTAGTTTCATGTATTCATTTGAGTAACCTCGCAGTCTCCTCATTGTCACACACAGATGTGATGTTTTCATCATCTTTTTTTTCCATTTACACTTTGTCGCATTATCACCTCAGTCAGGTTTAAAAACGTTTTTGTAATATCCCAACTGTTTTTCTGAATTTCTAGCATTCATTTATGCACAAATTGAAATTTTGCATAAAAACTGCTGTATGGAAATGCACTCAATTTTTTTATTTTGCTAAAATCAGAGCAACATTATGTTTCAAAGCATAATTGCTGCATCAGATTAGATGTATATATATATATATATGAGGGCAATTTTCAGGAGACAAGGCTTTGGGTGAAATGTGACCCGTGATTAGTGTTCAGCTGCTCCTCTAGGCTGAAGCATCCTATGTTTGCTTGGTTATGTAAGGGGTTAAACAAGACAGTACAAGATGTACTTACTGTATGTGTGTGTGTGTGTGTGTGTGTGTGTGTGCACATGGAAGAGTGGCTTCACACTGCATGCATCTTCAGCCCTGTGATTATGTGTTTGTGTGTTCATGTACATATGCCGTCCTATGTTCCTCCCTCTCTCTCTCTCTCTCTCTCACATGCTCCATCTATCAGCTGCTCCCCCACACGAGGCAGGAGTGGGGGGGGGGAGGGAGTTGGGGTGCTCTGCAGTGGCTGCACTTGTGCCTGTTGCTAGGCGAGAGTCGGCACTGTGGCCGCCTACACAGCCAATCATGATGATGCAGGAAGCTCCCGGACCAATGAGGCGGCTCGGCGAGGTGGTGGGCCGACGCTCAGGTTCTTCATGGGGTTTTTTCGACTGATTTCTCAATGGGGTTGTTATATGTCGGACATCAAAGCAGGTATCTGGAGTTATTTTCAGCCCCCTTGGTTTTTGTTTTAGTAGTGGTGTCATTGGGTTCTTTTGTCGTAGGCTGTTAACGGTGACGCCTCGTCACAAGGAAGCTTCTTGGGAGTAATTAAAGTGATCGTTAATTCTAGACATTGCTCTTGTCATCCTCCTGTTTGGCACATCCTCAAAAAAGTGTCAGTTTTCTGTGCATCTGTGTGTCTGATTTGGTTCAATTAAAAAGGAACGTAAACTCTGACCTCCGTCCAGCTTCAAGTAAAAACACATTATTTTTTTTCCGATAAATGTTTTAAATTTTTCCATTAAGTGAAAATTAATTATTGATTTTAAAAGTCAAAGCTTAAAAGTAAAGGTTAGCATCACATGTTTTTTTTTTTAAAGGAAGATGTTAATGGGTTCATACGTGGAGGCTTTACAAATGTATTCTTTTGATGCATTTTTCCGCATCTTTTACAACCTTATTAATGTGAAAATTAAAAGTCAATTAATTCTTGTGAGGTAAGCTAGAGTTGTTAAATTAAAAGTACTTCATTTGGCATGGACCATTGACCTCTTATTATACCCATAAAGTAAGAAATAAAATAGATTTTAATGGCATGTTTTCTATGATTACATCATCTTCTATCTTGAGGTTTCTTCCCATTAAAGGGGAGTTTTTCCTTGTCGCTGTCTCCAAGTGTTGCTCACAGGGGGAATTGTTGGGTCTCTGTAAATTAAAGTGTACGGTTTAGACCTGCTCTATGTGAAAAGTGCCTTCAGATAACTTCTATAATGATTTAGCGCTATATAAATAAATTGGATTGAAAAAAAAATTGAATCTATCTCCATGTATTAGAAAGTCAAACACCGAAGGATGTTAAAGGTGGTTTTGATAAGACTATAAAACTAATGTTTTCTCTTCCTCCCTTAATAATTCCCTTGAATATTTAAGGGATTAAATAATATATGATATGTATTTAAGATAAAGAGACTCACAGATCATAGCGAAGCACACAATAACTTGTTTATCTTTTATTTTTTCCAACAATTGAACAATCATACTGGAAGAAATGTGTTTAGCCATATGTAATATGGCAAAATGACCAGATTCTGCACCCACAGAAGATAAATGTCACAGGGCTGCAACTAATGATTATATTTTTTCTCTTTTTAATCTGCAGATTAATCTCTGAGTTCTGGCATCTGACAGTTAACAAAATTTGACATATTCAAATAGCTTATTTTGTCCAAGCAACAGTCAAAGCCCTGAAATATTTAGATTACTGTCATATAATAATAGGAAAACCCGCAAATAATCACATTTAAAGGAGACATATGCACATTTCCAGGTCCAGATTTATATTCTGAGGCTTTACAGGAGCATGTTTGCATGATTTACAGTGAAAAAAATGTTTCTTATACTGGCCCTTTATGCAGATCCTCAGTTCAGCCTCTGTCTGAAACAGGCTGTTTTACCTCCTGTTGCTATAGGGCCCACACTCTGCTGCTATGACAACAAACCATGAAACAAACTATAGTCGTAGGATTTCACTACTTTTTCTCGTTCTTTACTCAAGATGTCAGCTTCTCAAATACATCTGTATATATATGAGCTGAAATCTGATCTGAAACATGAGAGTGGACAAACACCACTTGGGGAAAAACCTTAGCAACAACCTTAGCAACCAAAGCTATGGACGAGCCGACGTCAGCTGCTCAGCGAGGTAGAAAGAAACGAAGCGTGACATGTTTAACTTCCAACATCATAACAGTATATAAATAACAGAAAATCACAAAAGCATAACGTGTTTTTGTTTTTTTTTTTGCTTTTTTTTGCTAATTGATCGCAACACAATTGAAAAGAAATTGTCTCATCTCTCACACAAAGGAGGCTCATGCACTGTAATATGTTTTTGCACATTATACATATATGTACCATGCTATTGCTCAGTTCATCACTAATGTTTATATACCGTCAGTTATCTGAAATCCACTGTATATATAACTTATATTTTCTGCTGCACTTATCTGTGAACGGTGCTATTTTTGCACTTCTGGTTAAATGTTAACTGTAGCAGCCGACACAATGGCGGTAAAGTTCAATCTAATGCAATCTAAAGATGAATCATGTCAGTTTTCTTTCACAGTAACTCTTTTTTGCTCTTAACATTTCTATCTCCACTTACATTTGAAACAAACAGGAAGTCCAGAGGCTTTTTTTAAAAGGGATTCTAGGAAATATAGAAAAAAACCTACATACAATTAAAAATACATATAAAACACTCCATCACAAAAGAACTGCTGGAGTAAGTTGAACAACACAGATCTAACAGTTTTTGTGTAAAAAGGATGTGAGGGTGGAGCACTCTTAAATGTGAACATGTTTACAGCTGTAGCAGGTTGTGCACATCAATTATATTTCAACACCAGGAAGGTTTTCTGAGTGTTTGTGTTTCTGGTGTCAGTGCTTCCTCACAGACAGGCGAACACATCCTTTAATTATTTCCAACAGCCATCTCTCCTTGTATTTCCCCCCCCCCCCATCGCTGCTTGTTTCCTCTCGCGTTCACCCTGACGCTTGTCCTCGTTCCTTCAGCGGCAAACAAGCGCTTGAGCTAAAACCGCTTTAAATATTCAACACATTATGTAAGATTACGCAAGAACGAGGGAGACCGGGGAAACATGAGGGAGATCATGGGAAACGCTGAATATTTTAAGAATGCCCTCATGCTTCGCTTGTTCCAAGAAGTGGCTAAAAATGATTGCAAAATGCATATTTCCTCAACAATGTTTTCACTTACTCTTCTTAACAGCACTGAAAACAGCACTGTGTTAGAAAAAAAAAGAAAAGTTATGATGGTGACACTCATTTTGTCCTCTGTCTTAATGATTAAGTAAAACAGCAGAATTACACTGTTCCAAAGTAATCTACCGGTATTTGTGTGAGAACTTTACAGTGAAGTAAGAGACATCTTGTGTCCAGCAGTAAAACTTCAGAAAAGCAATGTTTGCATACTGTATATATATGATAAAGATACAGTATCTAATTACATGCACAAACAATAAAATAAACACAGGATACATACATACATATGCCAGTTACTAATAAGCAAAGCATACTATGCAACTGCAAGAAAACATACTAAGAGATTAAAAGAAGGCCACAACATCACAAAGTTTAGTTTGTCTCACCAAATATGCTGTAAATTTAAAGTTTGTGAGGGGAAGATTGTGTTGGACTATGCTAATACTTATTCCACAAAACAGTTGCTATAAATCTTGGAAGATGCAAATAATTTTCATGTAACAAACATGTAAATATGCATGTCAAAGTTTAGCAAAGTTGAACTCTAAAACTAAACCTCTTCTTCACTTAAACAAGGGAATCAACTGATTGCACTGAAATGAATTGATTTCAGACAGAAATCTCAATGTTGTCACTGGTGGTGTGACCGAGCCCAACTCTGAAGTTACATAAAGCCCAAGCTGCAACCTCCGGGGCTGAAAAATGAAGCCAATGTGGAAGTGCCAAAAACTGCAGTTCCTTGCATGGCCACTTGAGGCTCCAAAAGCAAGTCAATCCCCATAGACCCCCATGTTAAAATGCCCAACTTTACAATAGAAATAAAGATGTTTACAGTGTTCAGTGTTGTCAATGGTGGTGTGGAACTCTGAAGTTGCATAAAGCCTCATCTGGTTGAAATATTCAAACTGTTGTTAATGCGTATTGAATATACGATCATTTGTGCTGAAATGTGATTGCAATCACTTTATACATTGTTGCCAGCTGTTACTGGTGACTGGAAGGCAGAATAAAATGACTTTAAAAGACAGCAGGTACCTGTATTTAAGACAAAATGACAGCACTTTACAGCTTGGATCACATATATTTTAAAGCTATTGAGCCATTACCTGCAGGAGTCATTCCTAAAATGAATACATAACATTATGGAAATGAACTCTTTAATTTCATAAAGTGCCCTTTAGCTGTAAGGAAAGAGTGCGCATTAATGAGAGATGAAGAGCTTCAGTCTAAAATGAGATTGCCACCATATAGTGACATCGACAATTGCAGAATGACTGACAGCATGGAAGTAAAGCTAATTATGGCACTTTATAAAAGGACTAAACAGTTGGAAGCTTAAATCTGTGGTTTGTAAAATGAGAACACTTTACAGCATGAATACTTTTATTTTCAGAGGTATTAAATTTAGAATTTAACTGTTTACTTTTCCAAAAAAAAAGACAAAAAAGTAGCACTAAAAATCGGAGACATTCAATCATATAAAATAAAGTTTGGGTGTAATGGCTTTGTACTAAAATGAGACGGCTACCACTGGGAAAATGACAGCAGGTATTAAAGAAATATAAATTAAAGGCACATACTGTAAGGCAGCTTAGAGCAGTTAAAGGATATGGCTGACAATTTCCTATATTTTTCTAATTGTGAACAAATCTCATGTGCAGAGCCAAACCAACAATGAACTGCACACTGTAAAAAAAAAATTGTAGAAAAACCAGTAAAAAGTCTGGCAGCAAAAGTTGCCAAACACTTACCGTCAAATAACAGTAAAAAACCTTTAGTTATTCTACAGAGATTCATTTTAAAAATACGGATATTTACTTTGGACATTGTCTGCATTTTTACAGTAAACCATTGTAGAATAAAAAGAAAACCTCATTACAAAACATTGCTAGAATATTAAGCAAATGTATAAATCTGCACAAAAAATGGAAAAGATTGCAGAACTACCTTAAAATTACCTAATTTAAATGAAAACTCTGGTTTTCATACAGTAATCTTTGGTAAATTCATAGGATTATTCAATCCATCCACAAGAACTCCCCATCAAAGTACAGATTTCTGGATGTAAAACACAGAAAAATTATGTAAAATTACATTCAAATTACCCTCCTTTAACACCCATTAATGGTATCTTGAGAGCTTTAAGCTTTTATTTTATGTGATTATCCAATCTATTTACAGTAAATCTCTGGTAAATGTTGGTTTTATACTATACAAAAAATAAGATCATATGATAATAGTTTACAAAAACATAATTTTAATAATTATTACTTTATGTAAACATTATTTGACAGTAATTATGAGCAACTCTCCAATATATTTACAGGCTTTTTCCATAAATGTATGGGGTTTACTTTATATAAACATTATTTGATAGTATTTAAAAGCAACTAGCCAATACATCTACATACATTTCCCATTGATGTATGAATCCAAATCCATGGTTCGGTTCATACCTTGTTTTTTGTTGTTTTTTTTGGGTGGGGGGGGATTTAATCAACTACAATTTGGAATGTCAACATAAAACTAAAGAATATCTGAACAAAAATAAATAATCTGATCTAACATGTTTTCCAGGATCAAGGGTTCATAATTTTGTATTTTATGCAGTATTAATGTGAGTGAATGTTGTATGACCCGGTTGTGCCTTTGAGTAAGGTGAGAGTTTTGAAGCAGAAGTAGTAGAAGAAGAGGAACTTCCTCCAGTTGCAGTAGTTAGCACAAAGCTAGTGGGTTTTAACAGCAGCAAAAATATAGTATAAGTTATACTACAGCCTGAGTCTCTGTCTGCAACACATGACTACTTTGGTATATTTACTCGCCAAATGGAAAATCTACCTTCCAGAAACAAACAAATAAGCTAATACATGATCAGTATTAACGTACAGATGTGAATCTGCATGCTAAAAAAAGTCTCAAGTTCATAGGACAGATTGAAAGTCACCCACTTCCTTTCAGAACTCCAACGATGGCTGTGATCGTCTGCAATGAGCCTCAGCAAGCCTTGTCCTGAGAATACAAAAACAGAAAATATGTATCATGCTCTTAAAAGTGCCTGCACACCAACAGGTGGCAATGTGTTGCCTGTATTTTTTTCAGTGTACACACAATGTCAACTTTGCCTCCGACCCTCACAGCAGAGAGGGAGCCATGAGGCTGCTTAATAATAATATATAATAATATAACTTTAAATCCAGAAATCTGTGCTTTGATTGGGCGGCCTTAAGGATAAACTGGATAATTCTATGAATTTACAAAAGAATACTGTATAAAACAAGCCTTTATTTAAATGAGGTAATTTTAATGTATTTCTTCAATATTTTTCATTTTTTTGGGCACATTTGTTTAACATTCTAGCAATATTTTATAATGAAGGCTCGAGGGGGCACGCCCGGGGATCCCTGCACAACAAACTAACCAATCTGTAAACAGAACTGCTCTCCTGAGACTGAAAAGGTGGTCATTGTTATAAGTCCTTGGGGCCATTTCTAAACAAATTAACGTGTCCAAACTCTCTCACTGATGCGTTTTTAATAGTTGTCGTACAAAAACAAAGGTCTACGGCACAGAGGAATAAGATGAATCAAGCTTTGCATACACACACACACAATGCTTGCTGCATTCATGTCATGTTGGATAGATAGGAATTGTCGGAAAGATGACCATGATAAGGTCGTGCGAATGTTCACAATTCAGTAAAGTTGTATGATAACTGAGCTGGTCGTATGAGGGTTTATAACACTGCAAAATTACATTATATCCATTAAATTTGGGTTTAATTAGATTGAACGGGCGTCCATGTTTGTTTGGTTTTCAGTCAGATAGTCAAGTCAGATATCAGAGCTTTAAAAAAAAAAAAAAAAATCCCAGTCATAATTACAACTTGTAGGTTGACATGAATGCTATTTACAAATGGGAAACTCCTAATTACAGAAACTCAGATATGATATGACAGCCATTTTAAGGTCAGTATTGTGTCCCTCTGTTTCCTGTTATGGGGTTTGTTTGTTTTTTCACAATTATTCAAGAAATATACTGAAATGTATTGAAGTATTTAGAGTCTAAAACAGAATCATAATGTATTTTTGAACGATATCCTGATTTTCCCCCCTAATTTACAATTTACTGAGTGTTTTATACTATTATATATAATATTTAAAAATATTCCAGTGAACCAGAAGCTGTCTCTGAGGTTTTCTTTACATCTGTTTAGATTTTGTCACATTACGTACTGTACCTTAGGACCTGTAATACACCAGAGCCCTCCATGTGCAACCTAAAAGCAACACCGCTGAAATACATCAAGTTCTCATTTCTAAAGTGTTACATTAGATCCCCCTTCTCAGTCCCCTGAGCCTGAAACATGTCTGATTACCATCACACGAATGTCTGCTGACAAACATCCTAACAGATCGTCCATGACAGCAGCCGAGCAGAGATGCCGGCAGATTCTGCACATTTGGCCCGAAGGCCCCCCCCCCCCCCCCCCCCCCCCCAATCGAGAGTAACCACGCGTCAGAAGGATCTGACTGATCTTCCACAAAGCCTCGCCTCCGTCTAACTCTCTCTCTCCCTCTCTCTCTCTATCTCTCTGATCCTCCCCCACATCGCCTGGCTTTGAAAAAGGAAAGACATGGAGGCTGGGTAAGGACCTGCTCACAGTCAGCAAGCTAAATGACACGGATGCTTTGAAAACAGTGCTCATACAGTTCCTCACACTGTCTTCAAAGGACTGTCGCATCGGAGAGAAAGGAAAAAAAAAAAAGGGGGGAGAGCCAGGTGAGCAACGGAAAGGGACAAATGAAGAGCCTCTTGGTATGAAAGCAGAAATATCTGCAGCTTCCTCACATACTGTGACCTCCGGTTAGGTCTGATGGGAGATTTACAGCTGCTGTAGACTTCTGGTGTCAGATCATGTCCCATTAAAAACAGGTTTCTCTGGCCTTCATCTAAACTAAACTGAGACACACACACATTATGATTGTTACGTTTTAAGCCTTTGACTGAGATACGTTTTAGGATATTTTGTCAGAATCCACGTCTCATTCGGCAGCAATAAGCTAGAACATCATATTATAGGACTTCCTTGGTTTTTGTTATCCTTCTGATGCCTTCAGACTTTTTCTGTTTTTAGTTGGACTTTTTGAGGGACTCTTTCATTTGTGTTGCATTTGTTTCCTGGTTTTGGTTTTCTTCTTGTTCCCTTGTGTGTTCTTCCTGTGTGTGTTTACTTTAGTTACTGTTTTATTTTGAAATCCTTGTGTCTGGTCAACTTTACTTCCTGTGTTTGATTATTTCATGTGTCTCACTTGTGTCTCGTTTCCCTCACCTGTGTTTCATTTGCAATCACTCCCTGTGTATTTATAGTCCAGTTTTCAGTTCCGTCTTTGTCGAGTTGTCTGCTTTTGTTCTGCCTTCGCACTATGTATGTGCCGAGTTTTTTTTTTTTTTTTTCTCCTGCGTTTATGGCCTTTGTTCCTGTTCCCAGTGTCTCATGTGATTTTTGAGTTCTTTCATTAAATATTCAGCATGGTATCCAACCTGCCTGCCGTCTCTGCGTTTGGGTCTACCTGCTCCATTCACCCACTTTTGTGACAAAACCTTCATTTATACTAAATGGTCCAATAAGAGCAGAATCGTGAATCACTAGGAACAGAGCTACATTCCTGCACATGCTCAGTGGCGTCTGCCTTACACAGAACTACTCTCCGGAGACTGAAAACATGATCACTGTTATTAGTCACTAACGTGACTTCATGATGAAGGAACATGACACCGAGTGCAGCCTTGTGGCTCATTGATATGTTTTTTTAATATTTCTTTGGAAAATCGCCAGCCATATCATTTAAACTAATCTGCAAGCATCATCCCTAGAGCAGCCCTTTAAAATACATAAAATTCAACAATAAGTTGAGTTGAGATGTTTGACGCTACTCTACTCAAACACCTGCTGCATTCATCTCATCGCACAGTCACTATCTGACACTTTACAGTCATTCTGACATAAAATGATAAGCCCTCAGTCTGACAGCATTGTATATCTGTAATTACTGCATGTCTTGACTCTTTTTATCTCAGACGTTATCTTTGACAGGGATTGATGGATTGGATTCTGAGAGAAAAATAGCAGCCATGACAAAAGTCTTATTTTTCCTTCATTGTTCACCATCTCTCTTCAGTTTTTTTTTTCTGTCTCTGCATGAAGCCTGCTGATGTGAAGCCCTGCAGCCTGTAATGCTATCGGGAATGTGTGTGTGTGTGTGTGTGTGTGTGTGTGTGTTGGGGAAGCTTCAGATTCGCTTCACGTACTAAAAGGTCAGAGCTTCTGCTTCTGAGCATTTTTAATATTTCTGACAGACAGACAAACTTCGCCTTGCAAGTGTCCTCAAACATAAACAAAAATAGAAATGTCAGGATGCATCACTGGTGCCACCACACTGCAGATAGAGCCACAATGTGTGTGTGTGTGTGTGTGTGTGTCTGTCTGTTAATGTAGAAATCCTGCTTACCTGTATTGTTTGTCATGCTTTTCTCTCGGTTTCCACTGCACTTATAAACAGGGAGGGAAAGCAACCAATCAATTAAAGTCTCTTTACCGTAATGAAGGCAGTTTTGCACACTTAAAACCCAGTAATTTTACTTTTTTTATTAGAGCTAGGAAACTAACTGCAGACCTAAATCTGACTAAATCCCCATCAAACATATTAAAAAAACTGAGTAAGAGAGAAAAAAGGGCCACTTTTATTTTTTTCCACAAGTAATTGATACTTTTACATAATTACATTGGCAGTAAAGCACTCTACCAGTATCTTTGGTTCAGTAAAAATATTCCAGTGCTCTTTTCAGACCTGCCGTAAAATAATCAAATTCACGAGTCGACCTCCTGAACTGTTTCAACAAGTCACAGCCTCACAACTTATCTAGCCTTGTTGTGGTCTGAGTAAAAGCACGGGGGGAAGGTATTAGCGGGTGAGAAACGGCGTTTGAACAGGTGTAAATCACAGCGGTGAGATTAAGTCTATGATTCACTGTCCCCTCCCTTCCCTCCCTGTGAGAGAGGGAGGGCGAGGAAAAAGAAGGAGAGATAAAGACATCAATCATTACCTCTTGGTAAGGCTTCGTTCCTTTTTATATTTGTCCTCTTTCTGGTGTCCCCCGTAAATATTATTCTTCTTTATGCGATAAGGAGGAGTGAAATTATTGCTCAGCTGGAACGCCAAGACTTCAGAGGTCTTTGGTGCTCCGTGTGTGTTATCTGTTCGAACCCGGTGATTCTGACACATACAGTATGTCTGTAGAGTAATGCATCATGTATCAGATGCTAACTCACATGACCAGGAAAAAAAGAAATAGCTGACTGTTCTTTTTTGAATGTATATGTTGTATTATTGTCATTATTGATTGTTTTTTCATTTAATCGGTTGATGATTTAGCTTATAAAATGCCCAAATACAGTGAAAAAGTCTATTCTAAAACTATTCTATTACAGTTATAAAATAAAAAGAGCTGCTAATCCTCACATTTCCATGTCTATATTTCATACTTGTACTGACTCTTTGAGAGGCTGCATAAAGGCTCAGTATAAGTATAAATAAAGAGTTTTGTTTGACTGTAAATCATGCAAAGATATTTTATTGCAGCCGCAGAATAAATGTGCACAATATATCTCCTTTTAAAACTATAAAAACAACAGTTGTTTGACATTTAACTCAAGTGAAATGAATCCAATAAAAACTATCATTCAGTAAAGTCATAAAAGTTTCTATCAAGGCATGACAATAGCTCTATTTCCATTCCATCTCTCACCACCTGCTGAGATTAATTTACATTTACAGGGACAAAATCAAAACACAACATATTGTTGTGCTAAAGGGCGCATGTAGACAGTGTGTGAACTATGCCATGGCCTTCAGGGGAGAGCTCACTTTTTTTAGAATGGAGGGGGGATTTTTGGGTAAATTTGCAAGTAAGCTTCCTTGTTTTCTATTTGACACATCCGTATGCTGACTACAAAACAGAGAAATGAGTGATGTTGATTTGGAGTAATGCGCAGACTGAGTGGATGATCCATGATGATGAAGATACAGAAAAAAAATAGAAATGCATGGAAAAAATTGCATATTGTCAATATTTTAGAGATCCTCCCAAAATTTCACAAATCATGTTGTCATGGGAGCTCATGTCTTAGTAAGAGGAGCCAGCACGACGTGATTTAGCCAAGCGGCAACCTCCGGGGATGTAAAATGAAGCCAATGCGGAAAAAACTGCAGTTCCTTGAATGGCCACTTGAGGCACCAAAAGCGAGTCAATCCCCATAGACCCCCATGTCAAAATGCCCAACTTTACAGCAGAAATAAACATGTTTACAGCTTGGTACAAACAACGGTTTTGGTCTCTAAAGCTAATTTCCTCTTTCATGACAACTGTACAGGGGATGTATTTTTTTATAACTCACCCGTTTAAATTTTATTAAGCCGTAAAGTTCTGCATAATGAAGGAAATGGCTGCTTTGAGTGACAGGTCCGCCAGCCGCTAGGTGGCTTGTTTCAGCCATTCGGCCCGCATCTTTGCCCATTTTTGATTGGCTGGGAGTTAGGCAGCGTCACGCACTGCCAAGATGGCGACGGCCGGAGCGGCTTGCTTAGAGCTCCAAAACCGCTCTTCAGAAACCAACGAACGGGTGACGTCACAGTAACTACGTCCATGTTTTTATACAGTCTATGGATTTAGCCAAGTAGGACATGTTCCTGGATCAACATTGCGATCAACCAATCACAGCCCTCTGACATCATCAGTGTGCTGCTCCTGTGCAGAAATTAATATCATTTGGTTTGAGATCAATATAAGTTACTATTATGAGTAATACCACATATTTACATCACTGCTTAACAATCCTATGGATTTGTTAGTGAATAGGGTTGAACTTCAAAGCAGCACCAACTTTAATTTGAATGCTAAAAACATCATTTGGGTTGATAGAGTAAGGTAGGAAACAAAAGAAGCAGGAGCAGCACACTGATGATGTCAGAGGGCTGTGATTGGTTGATCACAATGTTGATCCAGGAACACGTCCTACTTGACTAAATCACGTTGTGCAGTGTTTGGCACCATGCATGTAGAGAAGCCAGAATTCAACTTACCCGCTGAAAGTGGACTCTGGTGTGAAACACATCGGCTCCTTCTTTCTCAAGTGAAAATAAAAATTATACCATTTAATGATCTTTTAATATTCTTTATCACCTTTATTGTAATATGTGCGGTCTCTTTTATAATTCAGACCTTTCAGTGGATAATAGATCCATCACTGGTCTGACCCAAATTTCACACTTGGCTCCTTAAAATAAGTCTGTCCTAGTATTGATGTCTCACACTCCAGAGACAGAGAGGCTGAGTGCTGCTGAAACTGTGCCAGGTGCTTCTGTTGTAATAATATTGTGAATCACTTTGCACGGATGAACCTGAGAACGGTTTTACAGCTATGAGAGGGGGTGGAGGCGGGGCGACACACGCACTTGAAAAACACTGTAGAGATCATTTTCAGGATGTTTAAAGTGTAATATATTGAAGTATTGCAGCTAACAGGATGTAATATCGAGACTATAGCGTACCTGTTAATCCCTGGTGCTCTGAATCTTTATCCCATGTGTACAACTTTCCTACACATGAGTCCTACATGGCTGCAGATTAGCTTCATGGTGGTTTGATTAAACACATTGGGCTTCATGCAAGAACATTTTTGTATTCTTATATTTCAATAAATTCTCTTAACTGCGCAATTTGATCTGTACCATAATAAACTCCCCTAAAATGTCAATTTAAAACAGATATTGTACAAATTCAGCCTGATTCTAATCCTGCATTGGTCGCCTTGACTGAATTTAGAATCCGTCAGAATATTTGTCAGATTGGTTGTCGTTTCACAAGCAGTTTGAAGTCACAATGCCTGACTGATTACCTGAACGATCGACGATCCGGCTCTCAAACCATTGGTTGGATTTGCGGCAGGTGTGAAATTTTGGTCAGTTTGAGCTGTTTCACGGTCTGATTTCTCACATTTCAGTGGAAAGTCACCTTAATTTAGATGTCCAGAGGGACGTTGTTGTATTTTAAAGTGGATCTGAAGAGTTTTTTCAGTTTCTCAAGCAGGTAAAAGTTCAAGCAGGAAGCCAATTAACATGTTATTTCATCATCGTTGTGGGACTCCATCTATCAGTCAATGATCTCTCCTGAACCTGTTCGCAGGCTTTCCTATGATCCAATGATCATCTTAGCAGAAGGATATTTAATACCCCTTTTACACCTGGCATTACAATTGACATCTGTATCTGGATATGGAAAAAACACATGTAAATGCACTCGATTGGATCGGCCAGACAACATCTGGAGGTGGTCGGGCTCGCACTGTGATCAGATCCCAGCCAGGTGTAAATACAATCTGTACAGTGTGTCCATATTCATAGGGAAAAAAATGGGCCCATTAATTTGATGGTTATCTAGCTCTACTTCTTTCTTCCTGATTAAATCAAGCCCCACAAAACCTACAAGTAGCAGCAGTAGCTAGAAGTCTTCCCCGGATGCAGTTTGTTTGTTGACGTGTCTGCCGGCTCCGCCCAGCTAATTTGCATATTGAGATCCGATCACAATGCAGGCACGACTGAGAAAAGCTACAGCTAAATGCAAAGACCTATGGATCGGATGTCATTATCCAGATAATGTATGTAGATACAGACCACATGTTAATACTGGATGGAAATGGGGCTTAAATCACAATATCTGTTCTGTCTTTCTACTGGCATTGCAGTCCTTTGCTTCCTCTCTGCATTTCCCAAAGACTGTATAAAAATATGGACGTAGTTACCGTGACGTCACCCGTTGGTTTCTGAAGAGCGGTTTTGAAGCTCAAAGTGAGCTGCTCCGGCCGTCGCCATCTTGGCAGTACATGACGCTGCCTAACTCCCAGCCAATCATGTTTATTTCTGCTGTAAAGTTGGGCATTGTAACATGGGGGTCTATGGGGATTGACTCGCTTTTGGAGCCTCAAGTGGCCATTCAAGGAACTGCAGTTTTTGGCACTTCTGCATTGGCTTCATTTTACAGCCCCGGAGGTTGCCGCATGGCATTTCCTCTCCACCACCGTTGTCAAGGCCCCATCTATGACTCCCTACATGCTTTGTTACGATGCCATAGCGCTTCATCCCTATAATATGGTTTTATTGATGGGTCAAAGTCTTTTTTTTAATCAAATAAATCTTCTGCATTCTTGATCACTTGTGGTGTCTTTGCTGATTTAACAATAATCCCAACATATAGATTTAAACTGAGAATCAAATAAACTGTCAACTACAGGTAGGTAGGTACTGGTATTCTATTTCTATTATAAGTTCATGTCTATTAGAGGCCACATTCTGTAATTTCACAAGGGTTAAAATGCCGTCCAGGGCAATGAAACTACAGAGGAGCACAGTAAATATTTTATTTTCCAGTAAATTTTATTTCCTGCTGTAATGTTAATCCTGTTCGAATGGGTCTTTTGTCTTGTTTGGCCTGAATACTGTCAAATTTAAGAATAGTGATGCTAGGAAATACCAGAATCTTACCATGAAAATTTACCATGTGTAATTTATGTCTGATTTTATAATATAAACTCCTCCTCAGGTTGTTTTTATAATACCAAGAACATGTCATGGATCCTGATGTCCTTCAATCAGCTGTTTAATAATATTTTCAGTTTTCTTAAATGTAAGTGTATGGGGAAAAAAGTTGACATGCACAATATCCTCAAGTTTCAGTCAATTTCTTACATTTTATTACTGTTGCACCATTTATACAAGTACATATAATTTTGAATGCATCAATTTTCATATCATCTTTTTGTTTGTTTTTAAATGAATGTGTGGTGTGGAGATAGAAGAGTGGTGAGACATGGGATGAAAATATCAACTGTAGTTGCCATGGATGCAGACTTGAGAATTTTTTTTATTTTTATTTTTTTCCACTTGACCAAAAAGACAGGACTACAGGTTCACCCAACCACGGACATGCAATTTACTGAGTCAAGAGAGGAAGAAAAAAAAACAAAAACAAAAAAAACCAAAAAAAAAAAACCCCGAAACAAGTGACACACAACGCTCCTGAAGTGTTTGTTTCTGCTACGGTTTGACAAGTGCTGCGAGGAAAAAAACGTTGTGTGTCAGTTGGATTAAAAAGAAAAAAGTTGGCGAATGGATGGCTGAGATGAGTAAATATATACATATAATCCTACATATATGCAAAAGGTGGGAAGTACATTTACTCGAGTACTCTCAAGTACAATTTTGAGGTGCTGGTACTTCACTTGACTGGTTCAATATTTTGTAAACTACATCTCCAAAAGGAAAATATATAGTGGTTACTTTATACACTCAGATTTTATATTCATCATGACGTACTTATGTCTTGTCTTTCAATCTTTCTTTCTTTACTTTCTTTTCTTCTTTCCTTCATTTCTTCTGATCTAAAAGCATGGAAACCCCCCAAACTGGAAATACAAAGTGTTTTTTATTCACTATTACTACTTTCACTTCAGATACTTTGTAGTTTTTACCTCTAGTTTCTTTCTTTCTTTCCTTCTTTCTTTCTTAAAGTTTTATCTTGGATACTTAAAGTTCTTATTACTGCTACTTACTGCATCTTTACTTCAGTAAAAATGTGAATACTTATGATTAAAAGTATTTTTCCACAGTAATATTGCTACTTTCACTCGAGTAAAGGATGTAAGTATTTGTCTTCCACCGCTGCATATATGCACATACATGTAATATATATATTTCTGAAACGTAAAAGGTAAATGCATGATGGGTGAAAATGACCAAATCAGAGGCTCCCTTTCATGTGCAAGGCTTTTCCATCCCGTAATGATAGCATGGCGTAGTGTTGCCATAGAAACGTGGGCCGAAGTTGATCGAGTAGACTGCTGATGGCTGATTATCTGATCATTCATTAAAATCCGCCCTCCTGCCCTGCGGCTGCTCTCAGCTGCCTAGATGGGACCAGACTGCTGATAACTGAGAGACCTGGGCCAAACAGCAAAAACACCTGGAAATGATCTCTTCTGGGGTGTTTACACCTGCTTAGATACCAAACTGTTGAGGTTTGCTCCACGGGACAGATTGCTTTACTGAAGCTCCTGCTTTAAATCACTTTAAACCTTCGTTTAACCTGGTTGGAGAGTGTTTAAATGAAATTATTAACCTTTACCAACATTAATCTGTTATTGAGTCACATTTCCTCCGAGTATTAAGTTTATCTTTTGTTGACAAAATCATTATGGCTGCACACAAATTTACCAAAACAAAGCTAATTTCAAGGTGAGGAAAAAACCAAACTGGCAGAGTGCTGCCATGAAAATCTGTTTTAGAGAAAGAGGTTAAAGCAGTTTGTTTTCAACTATTTATGCGCATTTAATGCTTTAACTGATCCAGAAACAGGAAAAGTTCTTCTCAGTTTGGGGGTTTCTTTTAGATAAATGTATCCCCAATTATATCCCCAATATTTTGTGATTTTTCCTTTCTCAACTCTTAATCAATATGTTTGCTACTTGAGTAGATTTTGCTGCTGATCCTTGACTTAAGTCAAATGCTTTTCTTTTCCTAAGTTAAGAGTTTGAGTTCTTTTTTCCAGCTACATGAGCCAGAAACTGAAGACTATCACCGGAAAGTGCTTGAGCACCAGTTTAGTCTGTTTTCTTTTGAGAGACACGACTGAAGCGTCACTATCTGAACTCTCCTGACGACGCAGTAAACATCACCAACTTGGTATAATCGTACTTGGTATATCATAATAAGCAAACAATCTCTAGGATGTGGTCGTAATGCCTATTTAACCCAGGTCGGCAGTAGATATGTCATTTAAAAACAAAACAAAACAAAACAAAAGTATAATCTGTAAAATCTTATCAGATTCAGATGGAGGATCAGAGATTTCCATCAGACTTGTTAAGAACACTGCAGAGATTTTTTTTCAGTGAGGCGTTGCAGATTTTATAAGTGTATTAAAAATGTTAAAAAACCTCTTAGTTCACTTACAATATACCTAAGGGTTTCAGTACAAAATCTAGAAGTTTATCTGAAAAATTCCTATGACTTTTTTATGCGTCTAAGAATGTATTTTGTTCTGCCAGCCTTTTTCAACCTCAGAAATGTCTTAGAAAGCCTGAACATTCTCAGTCCCTGCAATGAATTTAATCTCCCTTTTTAAAAAGGTTCTTCACAGTTTGGGCCATTTTGGGAAAAAAAAAAAAGTGGTGTTTAACCCCAAGAAGAAAAAAGGGGTGGCAAAACAACCCAACAATACCTAAAAAGCTAAGGGGAGAGAATGGAATAAAAAAAAAAAAGGACACAACCACAATTCAACGGCACTGAAAAACTGGAGGTACCAGACCAAAGCCGAGAACACGACACTCTGAAGAGGAGGATGAGTGGACAGAGGAGAGCTGAAGAGTGGACAGATTCAATAGACGTCCAGCTGGAAAAGTGATTTCTTAAATCCCCTCCCGCCCTCCTCCTCCTCCCCTCAGACCTATTTCCCTAAATTTAGTTTTCTGACATCCACAGAGCGGAGGGTGCAGGTGAATGTATGAACGCGGGCCGACAGAAGTCCAAACGCGGGCCTTCTGTGGGCCGAGATGGGAGTCAGGTTAAACTTCTTGACCGTATGAGGGAGAGGGATGATGGATGTGGAATGGCGAGGCGTATGGCCGACACAGACTCGTATCAAAGTTCAAATACTACAGCAGAAAAAAATAGAATAAAACATAACAATAATAATAGCAATAATCATCTGCAGCTGTGGGAAACTTCTCCAGGTGGTTGCTCCAGTCCTCCTTATTCAATAAATCATCATCATCATTACAATTATTATTATTATTGTTATTATCATAATATGGGTGGGCTAGTTAATTTTCATTTTCATTTTTTTAATCTTCATCGTCGTTGAGTTAGGTACTTTATTTTTTCATTTCCGAAAAGAAGCTGTCCATTAATCTTGAACTGCTACGGTTTGATCCTTGCTTGGTGCCTCTGTGGCGTTCGCCTCCTTGGCTGGAGGTTCGGCGGCTGGTGTTGAACTAGGGGCTGCGGCGGCCTCCTTCGCCGGTGCGGGAGCTGCCGCTGCCGCCTCTGTGGGCTTGGGGTCAGGGGAGGCAGCGGGGGCCGCCTCGGCTTTGGCTGCTGGTGCCGCGGGGGCCTCAGTCTTTTTGGCGTCGGCCTCATCTTTGCTCTCGGCCGCCGCAGCCTTGGCCTCCGGCTCCTTGGCAGCGGGGGCCGACTCTTTGACCGCGGCGGGGGCAGCTGGTTTCTCCTCAGCCTTGGCGGGCTCTGCGCTCTTGGGCGCCTCTGTTTTCGGGTCAGCGTTGGCGGCAGGTTTCTCAGGCTCCTTTGCTGGAGGAGCTGCATTCTTCTCCTCCTCTTTGGGCGCCGCAGCGTCTGCTGCCGGCGCCTCCTTGGCTGCCGTGTCGTTCGCTACCTCTTTAGCATCAGCGGCAGCCGGGGCCTCGTCTTTGTTGTCTTTCGGTGCTTCGCTCTCCTCAGGAGAGGCCCCCTCCGCTTTGGCATCCTTGTCTTTGGCCTTGTCATCGTTTACGTTGTATCCCTTCTTCTTTTTGCTGAGCTTGCCTCCCATTTTGGATCTCTGGCCTCTGAAACAGAAGAAAGAAAAACAATAATTAATATTGGTATTATAGAAACATTACAGTATTAATTAATTCATTAAGAAAGAAGTGCTCACAATGTGAAAAAGTAGCACATCCCAGAAAAAAAAAACATCCAAATTTGAGCAGGAACCACAAATGACTGAGTGAAAGAGAGAGAAAAATGTTTCTAGTACACTGCTGTTCTTCAGAAGATGATGTCTGATGAAGAACAGTGTCTCTTTGTGGTGCAAGTTAATCAATTTATTGCATCAGGAGCTTTTATGTTTGAGCTAGAAAGTGTAAAATCTAACATGTCTGAATGAGATTTCAAAAGGAAGATCAATAGTAGAACAAAAAACATTAAGAGCCTAAATACTGCACATAGAAATAACATGCAACAACATGTCATGTATTTACACAAAAATTCACACACAATCCTTTCATATTTTAGATGTAATCACTCAACCTAATGTTAGTCCACAATGCAAGGATCAAAAAGAGACTTATAAAGTATATTTCATCAGCCTGGACTACAGAGACTCTCTCATCTTGTTTCTCACCTCTCAGATCAAGAGGTGTTACTGAGACAACACTCCTACCAAATAGCCTTTTAAGTTCCTCAAAGGGCCGCTGAAGCTGGTTAATGAATTCAACACCTTCGACAGATGGCACTAACACATTTGAATACTTTTCACATGGTACTCCTGCAGAGAATTAGATAAAATGCCAATCTTCATGCTCAAAAATTCATTCAACACCTTTGCCGATGACAGACACAAAATTGTAGGTTTGTTTTTCTCTCAAGAGGAATATTAAAATGTGGACACCGACATCCATTTTTGACCATTCATGGGCCCTCTGTACCGTTGGGTGTTTTTGTTTTCCTTCCATCGCCCCCCCCCAGTCTCCTCTGTGCTGAGCTTAGTATATCTGTGTGGGGAGTGACAAGGTCAGAGCACAGAGTATTATTTCTGTACATACTCTGCATTTACTTAAAAGGTTCTTTTCACCTGAATTAAATGCAATTTTCTCACTCACTGCATGGGGTATTAGTGATGGAGATAGTTTTGTCAAACCCCAAATATAGTGCAAGAAAACTGAGTTTTATGTTGTCAACTGAAAAACCCGGGTGAATAAAACTAAAACTGTCCACATTGCTAGATACCTCTACAGATTAGTGAGAAAATAGTTGTTTTTTTTTAATATAATTTGGGTGAAACTTCCCTTTATTAATCAAGTCATTCCATGTGACTTGGCTGACTAAAGTTTAGTTTAAAAAAAGTGCAAAAACATGGCAAAGCTACTACGAGTCTCCAAATGGCTGCAGATAGCGTGAAGCATGTAAAACAGTGTATCGTCAGCAAAGAAACATTTTCTTTTCATACTGAATGGGGACCAAGAATCTGTAGAGCTCTGTATTCATGGCCATTTTAAAAAATCTGTGTTGTTTATTGGTCTCGATCCGGTCATAAACAAATTCTGAGGATGTTCATCTGTGGTGGGAATGTGATCCAACCTCCATCTGACGAACTATAAGGAGTACTCTGCAAAAATTTGAGCCACAGCTCCCGTAGTTGCCCCCAACAGTTGCTAGCAGCTAGCTGGAGAATGAATCGAGGTCGGACTAACAACCAAGTACGTTGTCTTCTTCATATCTGATGTTTAGGTTTAGGAACCAAGGGGAAAACAAGTTTACCAACTCATCTGCTGATTCAGATCAGAGAAAACAGACTAAAAGGTCTGAAAACACCCTAAGATAGCATTTTATGACATGTTATTAAGGACTATAGGTTGACCGTCATTGAGCAGGTACTGTAGATTAGGCTGTGTGTAGGCAGGCTGAACACAAACACACACACCTGCAGATTCCTGGCTCACTCCTCCAGTAGAAGCTTTTTTTTCATGGATATCACCATCTGTCTGCTCGATGGGGGAGAGGACTTCAATTCCACAACAAATCAGGCTTATTAGGAGCAAAGACTCAAGAACTCCTTGAATTTGTTGTTTAAAATATTAAGTCTGAATGTCGGTGGTTAGAAACTGCCAAAAAAAAAGAAGAAGAAGCTTGGCAGTCTAATCTGTTCGTTAGGGAAAGACAGAAAAAAAGTACTTATGTTTCTGCCGTCTGAGTTTGTCAAATAGCTGCATTTATTAGAGGAAAAAAATAACTTAAAAATCAAGAATCTGTTTTCCAACTTTGACAGTATTTTGGCAAGAAAATACTACTTATTTATCTACTTATTTACTGTCCTAATTTGACTGTATTCCTTTTATAGAAAATGTTTTTTTTTCTGTACTTGAATACTTATATTTCCTTTGATTTGAGGATATCTAAAGTCCTAGAGGTAATAAGCAGTTTCTCAGGTGGTAACTCATTTTGGGAAGAAAATATTAAAAAATTTCCTCAAAACAAAATCAATGTTGTTTTGAGCAGTTTTTACTTGATTATCATACTCCATGGATACTACAGTAGAGATGTTTTGAGTTTTTCCAATTTAAAAACTATTTTTAAGCTGAAAAACAGAATGTAAATGGAATTAAATCTCAGTCTCAAAAAAACCAAACAAACATATTTTTTCTCACTTGGTAAAATTGCTGTTGAATTCTCTGAATGAAATGTGTCTTTCGTTAGAAGAAAATCCTACGAACTTAGATCTTGCTGTCAAAAGTTTTCTTTGGAGCTACTTTCCACCAAAGAAAAATGAAATCTGATGACAGTGGGTTTTTGTGGATTTTTTAGTTGAACAGGGAGACCGTTTCGGGAAAGACGAATTGTTGTTTGATTATTTTAAATGTAATTCTCGAATGCTGTTAAAACCACAAACAAAACCGTTGTGAACACCTCTGCTGTTCTAAAAAGAAATCTATTGACAAAATTGTTTTTCATTTTGGGGGAATTGGTCCTTTAAGTGGCTGAAAAGGGTGTGAAAATCTTGCAAAACCATGTAGTAGTTTTGATTTACTACGTTTCAACACCTTGAGATCCTTCCTTAATCATGTAGTTGATACCAACATTATCTATTTGCTCTGTTACCTGGAAAGTGAAATCTGTCAAAACACCTCTGACGTGACCTTTTCCTCCCAAACAAACCAGACCTCTGAGATATTCTGTTGGCTACTCACAGATTCGCCCTGTGAATGGGACAGAGCCGGCGGTGAATCCACTCAAAATGCTAATCACTTCGTCGCCACTGACTGAATTACTCCACTATTCATGCAAAACTTCCCTGAATGTCCAAAGGTCAGTATCTGCCAGGGCCGCCGTTCCTGCCGCAGCTTTATACGGGCGACAATGGAGGTCTCTCTGCAACATCACATCATTTGACTCCCGGCTTGTGCTGCCAGTACAATGACTCACAATCATTTGGCCAGACAATGGCTCCTTTTCAACCAAAGGCACGCTTTCTCACTGCTGGGCGTGTGGTTTTCGTGTTTGAAGAGCTGGGGCAGGGCCGAGACAACCTGGAGAAAATGCTCTGGGTCTCACAAAAGACTAATTTAACCTGCAGACTGCAGTAATGGAAGCACACAAGGAAGTCTGATCTGCCAGCTGTGAACTTACAGCATTATTTCATGTGGATGATGGTAACATTGCCAAGTTTAGCTAACACTCTTACCCAAAGTGTATTGAAATGAGGAGAAAAGGGTCTCAAACATGTCTATAAATGAGTCCAACAGCAGCATAATATTACATTGCTTTACACATACTTGAAAAGGATTAGGAATAAGTGAAACCTGCAGACAATACAACTACAGGTCAGTGAGAAAATGTCTGGCAACACTCAACAAACTCTCTCAAAATTAAGTGTTCTGGGTTGTTGAAGGGCTACCTGTCATTTGCTAAAATGGGCCGACATAAGAGCATCCACATGTGCACTGTAGTTTCTTTTGGAAGAAAATGTCAACTGTTAATGTAATAAACAAAAGAAAAGTGGATGAAATGATTATGTTGAAAAGAAGTCATTAATTCAAATTTGAGGCAATTTAAGAGACTCTGCTCATCAGAATAAAGATCGACGAGTATTACTCAAATTCCTACAGTATTTTAATGTTTGTTTGTTTTAACGTTTTCCTGACAAGCGCCCCCTTGTGGTTTTGTGAATAATGACTCTTGTTTCTCAGAGGAAAATACAGAAGTATTGTAGTGTTACAACACTGCAAAAATACGTTGGTGTGGATGGTTGGATGTGCAAAAATGTCCATTTTTTTCACGATGTATCTCCTTCCAGCAGTTGATGTTGGTTTCTTTTAACCACTTTTTTCTATCTTTAAGTAATTGTTGTTGCCTAAACTTCACTGAACCCCAGCCATAGAGGTGGCAGATGAAAAACACCAACAAACAACCTTATTTTATGATTTGTGTATGAGGACTTGTTGCAGTTTAATGGGTTTGAAGATCAGATGACGTAGAATTTAAACTATTGAGACTCCTTTAAGGATCTGCACTCACCTGGTTTTTAAATGCATCTTTCTAAAAGGTCCATTCATCTTTCCTTAGTGCACACACACACACACACACAAGCACAAGATTAACACCACCTGCACTTCTTTTTCCTGTTTTTTCCACTGTGTTCAGCAGTTGCCTCCTCAACCAACCGACTCTCCAATCCTTCAACCCCGTAAGCTGCTGACTTAACAAAACACATGATTGATCACTCAACAACAGCGCCCAGTGAAGAAGTATTTATACAACGTTATTAATCGACTATCAAATTCTTGTCTGGCGGGTCGAACTGTGGCAAAGCGATTTAAGATGAGCAAAATTCCCTGAAGGAACAGACGGCTGATTCTTTCAGCATTTTTCTCAAACTCTCACTGTCTCTGGCGAGTCATCTGTCACGCCCACAAGCCTCCACCGCCGGTGCTGTTGTTGCTGCTGCTGCTGCTGCTCGGCTCTCTTTTCCTCGTCTATCTACCTCCCACTTCTTTCTCCCAGCAGTAATCCCCCCATCATCAGTCCAGCTTCACCTCCTCTCCATGTCTTCTCTCTCGTCTGCTTCACCTGCAGTGTTTTCTATCCTGAGTGTGTAATTTCAGTCCACTGAATTGCTTCACCTTCCTCCTCTGCAGCCAGTGTCTCGCTTCATATTTTCTTTGGCACATCTAAATTAGACTTTCCCTCCTGGGATTATTTTTCCCTCTCTGTTTCAGTCTGTGGATACACCTTTACTCTCTTTTCTCTCAGCTGAATCCTCCTCTTTCTTAACAATTGCACAAAGTTAAAGCCCCTACGTGTGTAGAATTTTTATGTAATTAAAGCTGCACTAATCAAGGCTCAAATGACTACATATATCTGAGACAGATGACTTGCAGTGACAAACCCTCCTTCCAAGTTCCTCTCTTAGATACGTGTTAATAAGTGTTTTAGCGTCTTTCAGCTTGTTGTTTTGGTTTTATTTCTCTCATTAAACTTGTTTCCAGCAGCAGCAATCAGCTGTTTTAGCAAAAAAAAAAAGAAAAAAAACTCACTGTGTGCTACCAGTTCAGTTCAGTAAGTGGCTAAAACCAAATACTGTTTTCCAGAAATTGGTGGAGACCAAACCAGAGGCAAAAGGACTTGAAATGAAAATTTGACTTACATTCATCAGGTGGACACAAATATGATGTCAAATGAATGCTAATGTTGCTCACTGTGTGCTGGATGTGTAATTAAGCAATTATTTGCAAGCATGTTAGCCACAGCAACTTAATAAGGTTGCTTTAAAATATCATTTCAATCTGTCTCAACCTACAGAGTCCCTCGAATATTTTTACCTGATAGTGACAAAAGCTTGCAGTATGTTACGGCTATAGATGAACTACGGTTCTTAAATCCTGAAAACACCACATTTTTTCTGCCAGGTGCAGCATGTTGAGGCTCTAAATACTGATGCTAGCTAGATCTCACACAGTTCTTACATATTCTAATCACTTTGCTGCTGCAATCGGGGAAAAAAACATTGCGGCGTAGTCGGGGAATAGAGACTAAATGAACTAAAAACACAAGTTAATTTATTCAAATTTGTGAATTTATTAAACAAATTCTACAAAGCTCAACTTCTAACCTCAAGCCAGCCAGTAGCCGTGTAGTGATCATCATCCCAATCTGCATGTACGCATAAATCCACACGCCACCCACCCGAACAAATTATGCACCCCATCACACATTACCATTATTTCTCAGTGGGATGTACGTAACATATTACAATGAAGTAGGCTGGTTTTAAATGAATAAACATTTATTTAAAATAAAAGTTCTTCTTTTTTTGTAGTTTTTTTTGTAGTGTGTATGGGGAAAACGGAGCTTTGCAGAAACATTGTCATATTGGTGATAAAACAGATGGTGGCAGTAGCGCAGTAGACAGTCAATGGATGACTCGGCCTTCCCGATCCCTGGATCAACTGCGGTGCGTGCATCACTACCACACAGCTAGCCTAGAGAGTTTTAATCAATCAATGATTGGATGCTGTTTAAAGGGGACATATTATATTATATATTTTGTGATTTTCTGTCATTTATATACTGTCAATGTTCCAAAACTTGAATTGAGGAAGGTAAAAATGCTCTCTGTAAGTCAAAAGCCAGGGCTTCAACCAGCTCTGAACGCTTTATTTACCTCTACTTCCTCCTCCTGATGACCTCAGTTTTTTTTTTTAAACCATAAATCATGCAAAGATATTCCAGTAGAGCCCAAGAAGATAAATATAGACCTGGAAATGTGCATGTTATGTCTTTAAAGCAATGCTCTCTGGGACTTGTAGATGACTTTTCTCTTTAAGTTACACTTTTGCCGGAAAATCATATTTTTTAATGTAGGTGTTAATTGTTTGCATTGATGATTACACAAAGGTGTCATTTCCAATCTGATTATAATACTGTACGTTTGTTATTTTTTAAAGCTCAGACAGTGAACTTCTTTTTCCTCACATTCAATATTGTTGTCAGGATTGGAGAAGCATGTGTAAATAGCTCTAATAAAATCTCTAGATTGTCCAGATATCGTATTACTTTCTCTCTGTATTTAATCTCTGCTTTCCCTCAGCACATTTGTTTGCAGGTCAGATTTTAATCCCTCTCTCCTGTCCCTCTGGTCAGGCAGATGGAGGCCTCCAGGAGGTCCTGAGGTCGCAGTAAATCCCCGGCCCCTTGAGCAGCGGTGAGCCAGGCCTGACAGTTTCTGTGTTCCTGCCATCCAAGATGACACGTTAAAGGTTAAAGCTGTCACTGTCTGACTCCCCGTCCTGCTCGGACACGCTCGCTACGCCTCCGTGTCCGATGGAAAATCTACTTGACAGCAGAAAGCAGGAGGAGCTGCAGGAACGCTAATGACAGTTTGGTTTCGGGAGCGAGGAACCGCATCAGGAAGCTTATTTTAGATCTTGTCATGAAAAGCTATTTTTCCCTCCAACATTTGCATAACATAACATAAAGCACTTGCTGAGGCTCTTATGTTGTCTCCTGGGACTTGAAGTGGAAAAAAAACCCCAGATCTTCATGTTACCTGGTATCTCATATTCACAATTCACAGACAGAAGCAAACTCACTTATTAGACTTATTATAAACCTATTGTTGGATCTTGTTTTGTATTTTGTATTTCTACTAACTTTTACAGTTTTTATGTACATTTATGTAATCATCTTCATCTCCCCAAGCTGTCAAGGAAAGAGAATCAATTGATTTTCTTTTGCTCGGTTTCTTCTCTAAGGTTTCTTCTGTTTTGTTTTCTCATGTACTCAGGTTTAGAGTTGAGATTGGCTCCCATTTTGACACGGGAGTAAAAAAGGAAATATCATACGAGCCAACTGAAGCACATAAGCACCCATACAGGCCACGAAGAAGAAATGATGCTTAATAATTAATCGATTAGCTGACAATTTATCGTTGAAGTCATTTTTTTTAAGCAAAAATGCCAAAAATTCACTGGTAGCAGCTTCTCAAATGTCTTCCATCATAGCAAACTCAACATATTTGTGTTTTTTGACGGTTGGTCAGACAAAACAAGTCTCCTGACTATGTTAACCTGGGCTTCAGGGAATAATGATAATGTTTCACTATTTTCTGGCATTTTATACACTGAATAATCAATTATTAAACTCATTAACTCGGCTAGGACACCAACGTTTTCACCGTTGTCTTTGGAAAACTTTTTCATGAAAAAATACTGTACAACTGGCAGAGATTTTTCATTTTTAGCCGATTTCAAAGACTTTCTCCATTGTTTCTATATCAACTAGAGTGTTTCCGACACTTTTGAAAGACACTTTTGGAGGTTTAATTTCTGGCAAGACCTTATTTATGTATATATTCACTGTGGTTCAGGAGCTGAAGCCATTTTCATTTGGGTGTCATTTTAGGAATCGTTTGCTCCATTAGAGGAGTGCAGTGAAAGAGGTTAAAGATGATAATTATCAGACCTGTTGATAATGAAAATAATAGTTGGTTTCAGTCTCACAGGACTCCTATGATGGAATAATACAACCTCATGTGCTGCAGTCAAACACACTTATATTCTGATCTGATTAAATCCATCCATCCAACAACTTAACTGTCTTACTTGTGACATCATGGCTACCTTAAGATGGTAGTAGGCAGAACTTTTACTATAAAGGCCTGATCAAACTACTTTTTTTTCCTTTTAAATCATTTTTGATAACCTGCTATGGAAATGAGTTTTTCAGTGATTTTATTATACTGTTACAAACTTAACTATTTTATGGTCCAGTATGCAACTTAAAGTCATGAAATGTGCAAACTTGAAACCTCCATTGCGCATAATACACTGAGAATAGACCTTACAGTGAAGTAACAGACATCTTTTGGCCAACAGTTAAGCTTTTTAAATGAACAACATCTACATATTCATAGGTTTTGTCATCTGATTTCCTCCTCTGCTCTCTAAATACTATGGCCGCTAGAGGTCGCTGTCACTTAAACATGAATTAATGTCTTTTTCAGACACTTGCATAAATAACTGATCCTGACAGTCTCCTTTGTAGAGGCACAATTGTAACAAACCTGGCAACTCCAGTGTGATGACGAGACTTCAAGAAGCTGCACACAGTCAGTGACTGTGTCGACTGTTGTTCTACAAGACGTTCCAGCACGAAACTCTAGTAATATATAACCTTAAACCACATGTATGTATATATATATATATATATACGACCAAGAAAACAGTGAGTGTGCTCCCAACATGAATGTAACAGCATAATTCATAACACAGGCCTGAGCACTTCCTCTCGCTGCTATCCAGCTGGCTGATTTAAGGCGAGTCTGTTTCACCAAACTGCAGCAGGCGAGTGCAGGGAGCTGAGCGGACAGGCTGGGAAACTGGAGCAGAAAATCTGGTCCAATCACACACACACACACACACACACACACATACACACATACACACAAATTAAAAAAAAAACCCTTCACACCGGCACTGAGTTTGAAGGGAAAAGAGAGGAGCAGAGGATGCTGGGAACTGGGAGTCTGATTTGAGGTATTCAAGTATCTGAAATGACAGATTGGACTCCATGACGAAGGTTTTAGGAGGCGAGATTCTCACATTGTGCTGGTATGATTTTCCCACAGCAGTGTGCTATTTTAAAATCACAGCGCACCGAAAGCTTGGCAAGCCTTACGACATCAGAGCCAAAGATGATGCAAAAGTATTTTCTCCTACCATTCCCACCACATATTCCACACTTTTCATTCCAGCCTGATATGTGGAGCTGCTCCTGAAATTCAGGATACAGTAGCATCAGTGCAGCTCAGTAGGTGGTCCCCTGTGTCAAAGCTAGCAGCAGGACCGGCGGCTATTTCTGTCCAACAGTAAACAGATTTCGAATCGGCAGCGGCTTCCAGCTGCGCGGAGCTAATTCCATCTATGAGTAACTCGGGATTAACAGGAGAATCAATGTGTGAAGGTGCTACATGTCGTGATTTGTGTCTCAAATTAAGACTACGTTTCCCATGAATCCTCGTTCTTCTGTTGCAAAATACAATGCCACCTTTCCATCTGGTCTTTGTTAAAAGCCAGAAGGAGGATACAAGCGGATGTCATCCGATCTGCATCTGGAGCAGGTGAGTTAAGAAGTTAAAAATAAAGTTAAAAAAAAATAGAATCATGATGGATTTTACTTGCAAAAGTAAGTAATCTAACAGGTCTCTTACCACATTTGACTTACAGGTCAAATTTAACAGGATAGAAGCTGAAAGTCATCTTACAAAAACAGCTCGTTTGGTGTCACACCGTCAGGCTTTCTGAAATGTTTAAGACCATGGAAACTGCTATTGTCACTTGAGAATTCAGGTGAACAGTTTGTTCCTCCAGAAATGTGTAATCTTGCAATTGGGGAATGTGATGCAAATTCAACCTGCTCTGACTGACAGTCCTCATATCTATAATACAAAACAGGTCATTTGTTAAAGTCTTCTGAAGCAAACCATCACGATACAAACGCTAGCATTGTCTGATCATCTCTGTTGGTTAAGTTTAGATATCTAAAACTACTTTGTTAATGTTAGTGAAAAATCATGGTTATGGTTAAAAGTAACATAAGTTAGGTTATTTAGTCTTGCAATATAGTCCAATGCAATATTTGTGATATTACCAAAAACAATACTGTGAGTCTACATTGTTAGCATGCTAACATGCTGATGTTTAGGATGTATTGCTAGAGAGGACATAACATGCTTTTTCTGTCATTTTTAAACTGTTATGATGTTGGATGTGACATGAACGTATGTTGAAATGTTTTCTGCAAGTCAAAAGTCGGAGCTTCAACCTGCTCTGAACGCTCCGTTTGCAAAGTTACCTCTACTTCCTCCTCGTGATGATGTCAGATCGTACATCATGCAAAGATATTCCAGTAGAGCCCCAGAATATAAATATAGATCTGGAAATGTGCATATGAATATGTCCTCTTTAACCATGTCACATCCTTAGTTTAACGTGTTAGCATGCTAACGTTTGCTAATTAGCACTGAATACAAAGAACAGCTGAGGCAGTTAGGAATGTTATACAGTTTTTAAAGGTGTTTGGTTGTAAACCAATTGAACAAATTGAAATTTTGACCTGATGATGGCGCTAGATGAAAAGTCAAAGGATCATGTTGATCGATTTGGTGGATGAAATGATCAACATTGAGCTACTAGTGTGGCTAAAATGGACTACAGTTGAGCTTTGGGATCATTATCTGACTTTTATTGTATTTATTGTGCCTGTTTTTAAGGTTAATAACTTCAGCACCTATAGTTTTACGAACTAGCATGTTAAATTTTTGGCAATCACTATCAAATTGTTGTACCTTTAAGTGTGTATTCATTTTGTAAAGCATAACTTTAGTTTTGAACAGTGGATCTAGTAGCTTGTTTTGGATTTTATTTCAAACAAAGTCATCACTTTGTTCTGCAGAGCAGTCTAATTACCCTGAGTACACACAGACTGCCCACTGCTTATATTGGCCTCAGGCTGAACACACACACACACACACACACACACACACACACACACACATAACCATGTGCATTAAAATAAATGCTAAACACACATACTGAGGCATAAATAAACACACATGCATGTACACACACACACACAGATTCATTGGTGTTTAGAGGATCAATTCTCAAATTGACAGAAGCTTGAAGAAAACTCCTCGGCTAGAAATGGTTATTGATCATCGCGTTGCGGCCACAGAGAGCCGCTGTGTATTCAGCTGCTGCTTACGAGTCAGAGGACGCACTCAGCAGAGATGAAAGCCAGCGAGGCGCTTTGGAGACGCTTTTTAACTGAGACGTTTATTACTGAATGCAAAATCTCTCTGAACGCTTTGTTGGCTGCAGAGAAAAACCAACGGCAGACAAAAACAAAACAGAGAAGTGAAAGGGATTACGTCCATCTCTGTGGATTCAGTGGCATTTCACAAAATCCTCTCCTCCTCCTCAGACACTCACATGACCTCCATGTGTGCAAAACTGGTAGAAGTTTGTCCGGATGGAAAGTAACAGCTCACTTTCAAAATATTTCTCCCTGATTTCAAACCTTATCACCTTATTTGTTGTATTTTATTATTTATTTATTCATATTTATGTGTATTTTCTATTTTATTTATTGTTTGTTTGCTTGTTTGTCTAGTATGTCCTGGATTTTACCCTCGACCACTGACTGGGGAGGGGGAGGATGGTGTGTTTGCTGTTTTAAGGAAAAAATAAAACAAAAGTTCAAATACTTAAGATGTGTAGTTTATTTTAGACGTCCCGATGCCGTCTGCTCAAAAGCCTAAAATTAGCTTTATGTTTACATTTTTGTAAACAAGAATTGTGTCTCAAATCACATACTTCTGTTAGTACACTGTGTACACTATGTACTTACTGGTGCAGTGCGCACATTTTTACAGGGTAGTGTTGTCTCAAATCAAACACAGCCGTTGTGCACTTACCGGAAATGACGATTGCAAATTAGCATAGCTAGCGTTAGCATTCACGTTATAGTTCGCGCTGCCAAATCATTACAGACTGCTAAATTAACCCAAAAAACATACTGATGGCTTATATCCGATAACAGTATAGTGGTGCTTAGTGCTTAAAAAACACACGTATAACTTCCATTTGTATAATGTGGCAATGTTCACTGTAGTTACAACGTACCCGGCCGCCATTTCCAGTTTGAAAAGTGGACGGCGACCATTGAGGGCAAGAAGTGTCCATAGTTCTGCACTCAACTTTTTGACCGTTTTGAGTGCACCATCCGGGTTCTCACAGTGCACTGCGTTTCCCATACTTCTCAGTGTGAACGCACTTATGCACTCAAAATGTTAAGTGTAAGTACAGAAGTATGTGATTTGAAACATAGCAAAGGACCTCTAGTGGCCGTGTGAATTATGACTGTTGCGTGTCAGAAACAAAAGGTATAAGTAGCGTGAATTCAACAAAGGGGACCGCTGTTCATTTCCTGTTGCCCACGATCGCATCTTAAAACTAAACATAGATGTCGACCTGCTGATGAAGGCGTTTCTTTGTCTAGTTTGGAGGAATTACTGCAGCGTTCTTTCCAGCTTTGAATACTAATGATGCTATTTTGCATTATCTTATATATCTGGGCACTGACATCAACTATTTATCTGAGCTCAAACATTTAAAAAAAACACATTAAACGTGGTGATTCAGGAATGTCTATATAATAAAGAGCCTACAAGCCGCAAAATATAGCCTGTGTTCACTTAATGTGTCATTTAATTTGTCAGATGTCCAGCCATGACATAATGAGTTCCAGGAGAGAGAAGAAGAAACAGTGGGTTGAGAACCAGCATTGAAAATAAATCCTGGGAGCTTGTCTCACTAATTAACAAAGTTAGTTTTCAGTTTTTGATGTTTCTGACATCTTGTCTCGATTTATTCTAGAAACTATTCTTACTACTGAAGTCATAAAAGAAATATTCGTCTCTCTGCTCACCACAGCCTGTAATACTTTTGTCATTCCATCTTGATGTATTGTGAAACGGAGCGAAGCCTCTGGCCTTGTTTCTCGCTGCAAAATGTTGAAAAGATTTTGCTGTTGTCTGACACATCCAGGTCAGCCTCTCAGGCTGTGTTAAATGATAGAACAGGTGCCATCAAACTTCAGCAAAAATACCCACAATTCACTGCATTACAGGCATTTGCCAATCAACAGCAGCTGATGTAACTGAGGTTGTGTAAGCGGATCATTTATGGGAAGTTTTCACCTCAAGTTGAATGATTTTAACAAAAAGAAGCACATAGTTATTAATAAAAACAATCTCAGAACCCATCGACTATCATCTGATGATGATTTAGCCGCTGGAGGCAACGGCCAATATTTGGGGATATATGGGCCAAGACTTCCTCTTCCACATGATACAGAAACATCGATACTTGTAGGTGTTTTAGGTGTTTTCATCCAATGTGTTTCGCCTCTTTCGCTCCTGAAACAGACTGTTTATGGAAAAGGAGAAACAGAAAAACTAAAATCTTGTCCCTTGCCTACAGATTCTACATTCATATGCAGATATCCATTTATAGAGATTATTAATACAAAAGGTTTTCAGAGGAGGGATTTGGTGTCCCATGGTGGTCTAAATGATGTATAAGAGGCTTTTTTGCTTTAAAAATGATAAATTCATCAAAAAGGTCTTTCTATTCTTGTGCGTATGGATACAAAGTATCTCCCAAAAAACATCCAAATGGAATAAATTACTAATTTTATTATATTAAATGTATTTCTTTCAGATAAATTATGTCTGCTTTGCTGCTTCACATTGCAGATTTTCTTGGATTTTACATTGAAGATTAGTTACGTCTTAATGGATTTTTAAACCACAAATGTAAAAGTAAATCTAATTCTATTTAAAAATATATATATATGTCATGAATTGAAAGTTTGAAATCATCACAAAAAGTTTTATTTAGAAGGCCTTTAGAAAGACAAAATTTGACTTAAAGGTGCAGTGTGTAGGATTTAGTGTCATCTAACAGAACAGACTTGGCAGAAATATGTTTTAATTGGTGTATAATCACCTGAAAATAAGAATTGTAGTGTTTTTGTTACCTTAGAATGAGCCCTTTGTATCCACATAGGGAGCAGGTTCTCTTCCGTGGAGGCTGCCATGTTGCACCACGATGTTTCTACAGTAGCCCAGAACGGACAAACCAAACACCGGCTCTAGAGAGAAGGCCTTTCATGTTTTTTGTAAGTTTTGTGGCCGTATTCAGTTGGTTGCAATCTGCAACCTCATCAGTAGATGCAACTAAATTCTACACACTGGACCTTTAATATGAGATAGTTTCTTATAATTTACTGAACTTGACTTTGAGAATTTTCATTCCTAAAATTTTCATATTGGCAAACAGTGGTGTCTTTTTGATATTCTACCACTGGAGGGCAGTATAGTCAATATTTGAGACTCTACATATAAGTGAATAATTATAGTATTTTTCTCTTTTCTACAGTAGTTTTTTACAGTAGTAAAAAAAGAGAAAAGTATTGAAGTTGAGTTAAAGCCATTTCCAAAAAGTAAGCTGTGTTTGATCAATAAATAAATAAATTGGATGCATTATAATTTTAATAAAATATACCTGTAGTTTGTATATTTGAAAAATATAAATCACAAATGTTTCATGTTGAAACTATTGCATCAAAAAGTCATTTTACATTTTTAATTTAGCCCAGCATTGCACTAGAACCTTTAAAAAAAAAAAGGTATACCCATAATTTAATGTATAAATCATAAATGTTTCGTGTCATAAAAAACATTTTTAAATGTTTCACAGTTTGCTTTACAGCATCAAAAACTGAGAGTAGATTCTTCAGTTTATTCTATAAAAAAAAAAGAAGGTATTCCTGTTGTTTGCATGTTTGTAAAATATAAATCACAAATGTGCTGGCCACTTTCCAAATCATGCTACATTTTTTAGATTTTTCAATGTGTTGCCCTGGCAACCGACTATAAAACAGAAAGGGACCCAGTGAAAAGGCTGAATTTGGCAGCAACTTAAAAAAAAGGTGTTTCATGTTCAGCAGCCAACTATAAAGCTCCTGCATGACAGCTGCACTTGAACGCACCATCATACCTGGCCACTGCACTTTGGTTACTTGTAAAGACAGTATAGATCCCATCAACGCTGTGAATAATGTGACTGATTGGACTTGTCAGTTCACCGCCTCGGCTCTGTTTTCTCAGACAGATAAGAGGCCAGGGACGGACGAAGGCAGCCGCACGCCAACGAACCCCAAGGCCTGTTTGATATTTACAACATCCCAAACCTGCTGCCACTGCTGAAAACATCAACGCAGACCAGACAGTCATGTCTGACCAGTCAGCCTCAGAGAAGCTCTGTCTGTCTGGTTTGTTTTCTTGGCTACGGTCAGGACTTTGAGGATTTCTAATTTAACACACATCCTTCACACACATAACTCACTGACAAATGCCAACATGGCCACACCTAGACAGTCATCAGGTGCTCAGATGGAGAGCCTCAGGTGGATCAGCCTTCATAATGGCCGAACTGGGAGCTCCGTGACCCACAGGGACCGAGCTTTCGTGTGTATCCCTGTAAGCGACTGTGTGAAGGGTCATGATCCGACTCGCCCAGTAAGTCCTCTGAGGGGTGACGCAAATTTAATGAGGTCTAATAGCTGTCGCAGCCTGTTGGTGGAGTTTAATCTGATGGAGCTAACGACGAGCTGAACTGTGCGCTTTACAGTTAAACATTTTCCAACATGACCAATCAACATGCTACATTCAAACTCAAAGTCTAGAGACTAGTGTTACAACCGGGGTCTTGTTTTTGTAGTCTGGGGTTTTAAAAATCATCTCTGATAAACACCAAAAATGTATAAATTGATCCCTTCTGTCTGCCAGACTTCAGCCATATCCAACATTTTATTTATTAAACATTAGCACAGAAGTATCAAGTCTGACAGATGCTTTAAACTCAGTAAAAGTCACCAGTTCTGTTTTTAATTTCAAGTCTTTCTGCAGAATATTTCTCAACAAAAAGTTCCCTCTCAAACAGTCAGTGTGAACTTCTTCTCGGGACTTTGGTGTTTCTTTTGATTCTCAGATAATTTTAGAAAACAGCTGTGGCACCCTGACATTTTAACTACTCTGATGTTTAATTCATGACAGTGAAAAAGTACAAAGAACCTGGACGGAGCAAATGAATGGGTCTCCATTTTGAATGTGCAACAGCGTCACACTTCAGTATGATATTTATGGGTCTGTAAATTACATTTATGGTAACTTTACTCTGTTCACAAGACTCAAAGAGCTGTAAAATGTCATGTTCATCCATATAATACTTCAATCCACAATATGACCATGTTTAGGAGAAGCATTGTTACGTTATGCACATTGATTTGACTTTTGGGCCTCTTTCAAAACAACAGAACATGTAAAATGACACCTTAATGATTTAACAGTTAGGAGAGCTGTGAGGGCTTTCAGAAATGTTGAACGTCTTCAATACGTCTTCAGAAATTTGCAGGGTGACATATTGACTTTTGTGCTCTTTGTGAATCGCGTGAATACCACAAAATCGACCCGCCATTGAACTTTAAACACTCAACACATTCCTGCTGGATGTGGCAGTTACAGGCAGGCCGCAGCTTTGAAGCAGCTCGTATAGATCCACGCTTTGTCTGAAAAATATGTACCGGGTTCAAACTTTGGTCTCCAAAGCTTTGTGATTTCAAGTCAAGAGTTCAGGTGTGTGTTTTTGCTCCAGCTCCTCACACCTGATCCAGATAATGCTGATTGCAAAGAGTATGGACGGATCATCAAGAGCAGAGCTGGCATGAAGGTAGTGCTAGCTTTTTATCCTCACTGCACAAAATGAAGCATTTTCATTACTATCCTTCCTCCTCTTCATAACAGCCCAGCAGTGTTAGCTAACTAGCATTAGTCCGTTGTAGAAATAATCTGCAATCCTTCTTTCATGCTAAAATGTTCTAAAATGATGCTTCAGCACTCAAAAGTATTTTTGGTCCAAAAGCCTAAAGTGATGTTTTCAAATGCAACTTTTGTCCGACCAACAGTCCAAAACTGAAAAATATTACGTTTACTATTGTAAATGACTGAGAAATTAGCGTTTGAGAAGCTGGACACAGTACATTTTTGGGCATTTTTGCTTTGACTAATTATCAAAATTTTTGCTGATTGTGTCCGTGTATTTAACATCTGTAGGAACAAGAGCTATAGAGCTAGCTGTTCAGTGCTAAGGTACAAGACGCTATTGAATGCAATGTATCTTTTATATATTTCTGTCTCAGTGGTACCTTCATGTTTCTATCTGTCCATACTGCCTCGCGAGCAGTCTGCAGATACATGCACATTTAATTTGAAAGCACTCAACTGTTAATCTTTGATTTACAAGGCCAAGCGGACTAGAGCTGTTAGCTAACGCTGCAGTAACAGAAACCTATAACGACGTAGATTACTGCACAACAACAAGACAGGCTTAAATAATTCAAAACATCTCTAAATTAAGTGTGCAAGAGAAGTACAGAACATGACCTTCCATGACTCGTAAAACTGAAATGACTAGATGGGGAATTGAAAAAGTTTATTAAGAACAAAAGAATGTAAGCAGAAATCTGAGCTGTGACTGCAGGTCAAGCTTTCTGAGCGCACAGGGACAGATTAAAAAAAAAACATAGATAAGCATAAAACAACTTCTGATCCTGACTTTGTGTGCGTTTTCTTAAATATCTGCTCACAGATCTTCATCGTCCTGAGCGCCTGAGAACATGACGGTAGCAATTTCTGGCATAGCTCAACAAGACATTTTTAGGGGCTTTTAGGGTCATATCGACTTCACAGTTTAACACATTTAGACAAATTTAAAAAAACTGGGAAATGCCATAACTCCAAATCCAATCAATCAATCCCATTAAATCCATGCAAATCCACTGGGATAAAAAGGGACAAAACTGACAAAAACTAAAGATGGAAATTCAAGTTCTTGCTCAAATCTAGAAACAAAACTCTTGTGGGCTCTTAACGTTGGTTAAACTTATGATTATGACCACTCTTTCTCTTAAACATTTGTTCTGGCTCAGTAATCTTTCCCGGGGAGTCTGAACACCTTGACTTTCAGAATAATAACCACACGAATCAGCATCAATATCATCAATTAACCGTCCGTTCAGACTGTAGGTTTGTCAAGCAATCTACATGACAAGCTCCAATGTCTTTACACTTTTGTATGAGTCAAAGCAAACACCATTATATCCATAGTGCTAACTATGATACCCGTATTAACCCACACAGCATAATGAAAAGATAAGACAAGGCAACAAAAGGAGAACTCTTTGAACAAACATGAACTTTCAGAGGCAAATATGTACCTTGTCCATATGGAGCCGGAAGTTCAGGCTTTGAGAGCAAACAGGTACAGAGTACACAAGGCTTCCTCTATCTTAGACACATACGGAGACGAGGAATGCCACATATCCATATATCATTCTTTATATTATATTAGCTCCTCCAGCTCATTCTGTGTCAAGCAGAATATTTTCTACATTGTGGAAACAATTTGAGGCCTCTTACTCCACAAATAATATAACTAACAGCCTGTTCAGCAAATACAAAGTTATTAAAATTCCAGATATATTTTATTACCTAAACTCTTCCTATGCACCCTCGCCAACTTGATTCACTCACAGATTTTCTCCAGTGAAGACTGATCACTCTCACTTCTGTTGTTTTTCATTTACGAGCTCCCTGCCACATTTCCAAGTGATGCATCTCCCTCAGGGGAGCTATTTTTCAGCAGGTAAAGTCGTTACCTTCACAGCAACAGACAAATAACATCAGTAGTACAGTATTAAAACAGAAAGGACATCAATTCAAAAGGATGAGGCTGAGACTGGATGTTTCATGAAAGGCCTTCCAGTTCTGCAGTTCACAGACGTCTAGGTTAAGACTGGACTGAATTTAGATGAAAAGTGAATGTTTTTTAGATGTCTAGGTTACATACAGAACTATATTTCAATACATATTCAAGTTTAAGTTAAACCCAGTTTTAACCAGGACATCTAGATGTCTTTTAAATTGCAAATTGAAACGGTCACTACCAAAAAAATGCCAAATTCTTTTCAGCAAGCAGCCCGAAACTACATCTGTTTAGGTTCAAGTGACAGCTCTCTCTAGCAGCCATGGTAATTATAATGAGAGGAAGAGAAGAAATCAGGTGATGTTATTATTGAGAGACAAAGTTTGCGTAGGGAGGAGGTCGGGGTGGGTGGATGGGTCAAAATATCTGACTTTAACACGAGAGGTTACTGTTCACTTCCTGTTTCCAACCACCAGTCACCACTGTTTGTGAAAAACCATGACCACAAACATCCCCTAATGTTAACCACCTGGTTGTTATCGTAACCATAATGACGAAAGTCCCTTAATGTTAACAAAGTAATAACCAAACAGCAGTTTAAAGATGAACCCTCTGCACTCGAGGGATGCAATTTGCGTCAAAATTATGTGATTTCCTGTTATTTAAATGCTGTTATGATGTCAGATATCTATGCTAAACATAGTCAGTCAGTCATAGACAGAGGCTGAACTGAGGGGCTGCATAAAGAGCCAGTATAAGATAAATAAGGAGTTTTTAACTGCAAATAAACATGAAAATATACTCCAGTAGAGCCCCAGATTAAAATATAGACCTGAAAATGTGCAGAATATGTCCCCTTTAATCTAAAAATCATAATTCTGTCAAACTAGAACTCATAGACATCATACAGACACTGTAAAAATCAGCTGAACCTACCCTTTATAATGATGGTATTTGCAATCAGAGTGATCAAATCAATGACATTATCTATTGACATATTGATATTTATGCTAGATTGAAAACATCTGGACATAAAAACAAATTAAATTTCAATCCACTTTTTTTCCCCCCCATGAAAAAGTCTTCTAGAGCATGTATAATACCACTCACATACAAAATGAGTGCATTTCTAAATAGACATATGGCATGTCTGAGTGACCCATATAGTGACTATGCTGTAAGTTTATAAATTAAAAAACAAGCAGAATCACCCCGAGGCTTCAAAAGGATAAAACATTAGTGATATGAGGCAGCAGCTCACGAGTTGTACACTTTAACACAATCTGTCTGCACAATTTCCAGGACTCTCAGTGGGCTCTGAATGCAACCTTGTGCATTTTTTAAAATAAATTTATGAAACCGTGCGGCTGAGATACGTATGTTATATCACGAGTGGAGTGCAGTGTGTCTCTGGTGATTGGTTGAGCTCTGCACACGCTACATACTGTAGATACGTGTGTACATGGTTTACATGTGCACATACATATATTCACGAGTAGCATCAGCAGCATACGGCAGGTGTAGTTAAAAATAAAAGGGAGATTGCAGTGAAACCAACACATAACTGCTGGAAATCAAACTCAAGATCCCTGAACATGTGAAAGTTTTAATATTCTGAGTATAAAACTGCAGTAACACAACGTCAGAGGCACAAAAATCAACCACAGAATCTTCCAGCATAATAACATGTTTATATTCATGTTATCTTTCATGTTAAATCAACTTAACCTGCTCAAAAAAAGTCTGTTTTAAAGCTTTATAACCTTTTTTTTTTAAAAATCAATTCTACATTTACTTAAGTACTGCACTTACAATAAGTACATTTTGAGGTACTGAGGTACTATTTTCTGCTACTTAATACATCTCTACTGCATTTCAGAGGGGAATATTGTACTTTTAAGTCCGCTATATTTATCTGACATCTTTCAGATTTAAAATTTTACATAAATAACATTTTAAATAAAATAACAAAATCATGTAGTTGTATCTTGTTGTCATGTTTCAGATGTCTCTGAGTTGTTTGCAGTTCCCCTCTCAGCTTCTCACATGGCTTCAAATAAATACCTCTTCAAGGCCTACAGAGCTAAAACTCTCCAATATTTTGCAAGAAATGCAAAGACTAGAGAAAAATCTGAGAAATGAATCCAACTTCGTGTATCAGAACTTTGTTTTTTTATTCTTTCCTCTCCCATTAATCATCTCACGACCCCTCACGTTTATCTGCTGACCCCCGTAAAGCGGCTCCATCTCAACCAGCTACAACAATAAAAATACTGCTTACACACTGACTCATCAGTATTAATAATTTACTTTATTATACATACTTAATATATCAGTCACATTGGGTCGATTTTCTGCAAAACAAGTACTTTTACTTTTAATACTAAATCAGCTAAACTAAATTTAGCTGTTAGTAGGATTTTAAAATGCAGGACTTTCAATGTAATGGAGTATTTTTACATTGTGGTATGTAAAGGATCTGAATACTTGCCCTTAAGTCTTGGGGCCCCATGAGGGCAGTTTCACATTTGGATGTGAGCCTTCCCAAGTTCTCATAATCACACGCACTTAATTACGAACTGAGTGCTTCATCGTATACATTCAGACGTTTGCAGACCACAAGTTAAAACCTCCAACTGTCTGTTTGTTGTGCAGCACAAAAAAAACAGCAAAGTGTTCTTAAAATTCAAGTAAAACTCACTGCTAGTTTAACACTTTGATTGTGGTTTTGGAGTGTTTTTCAGCCACACACACACACACACACACACACACACACACATAGGTTCAGTATACCCACGACGAATGTTAACATGCAGCCTCACAGTTCAACTGCAGCCAACTTTACAACCATCCACTCTGTTGATGCAGTCTGATTTAATTTAATGCAATGATTGGCTGCTGTTTGGCAGGCGTCCATTTCCTGTGTGGCCTCATATAAAAAAAGCTGTTTGTCAACCGGCCAAAACCATAAACATTATAAATATACAGTATACGCAGAGGAAAAATGGAAAAACTCAAAAAACAAGGTCAAGTTAATTTTATTTATATAGCGCCAAATCACAACAGAAGTTATGTCAGGGCACTTTTCACATAGAGCAGGTCTAGACTGTACTCTTTAATTTACAGAGACCCAAACATTTCCCCTCAGTGAGCTTTAGAACTTGGCGACAGCTGCAAGGAAAAAAACTTCCCTTTCACGGGAAGAAACCTCCAGCAAAACCGGCTCTAGGTGGGCGGCCATCTGCCTTGACCGGTTGGATTGAGAGAGAGAAAGAAGGAGGGAGGGAGAGGAGGGTTTGGTGCAAATGTATGATAGGTTGTCTTTTTTTTAAATAATCCTACACTTGTGTCATCTTATACTCTATGGCTGGAAATAACACACTTAAAGTCTTTAAAATGACCATTAACCACCATATCTGATGATTTAGAACCAGATGTGTAAGGGCCATTAAAACCCCAACTTCTTACTAAAACTACAAAGTCATAATCTCGGTGGTCTCAACGTCTAATTTCACTCCTTCTAATGTGTCTATCAGTGATGGTTTTGAAATGGATTGTCCCATTAAGAGGATATTAAGGTTTATAGATGGTGATGATTGAGCGTGTGATCGATGGATATTTATATATCTCATCCATTGAGGTTGCCTCAATGCAAGGTCCAGTAAGGGTGTGTATGTGTGATATTACAGTGCAAAAACTCCAGAACTGTGTGCATGAACAGCATTTCTGTATTAATGTGAGCATAAAAAGGTGCGATGGTCTGGTGTAAGTGTTCATTTATTGTTAAAAATGTTTGATTTTACAATTATTCTGCTGGAGTCTTGATATCACGACTTCAACCGGTTAAATTTTGTGCTTCTTACCTCCATGTTTTTGGGATAGTTTTGGCGTCGTAGTGGCGTTTTGCGTTCCAACTCTTTGTTATAGCCACTATCTAATCGCAAATCAAGCACGATGGTGTTTCCTCAGGCAAAATGAATACGTATTTCTCAGTCCAGCCCTCCTTAAAAGCATGTTTTTCACTGTCAACCTCTCTTTTTTTGTTATCAACTAGGTCTGAACAAGACATTTTACTTCATCAACCAGAGCTCCTACATTCCACAACAACCTTACTAACTGAGGTGGACGTGATAGCGATGTGTCACTCAAAAGTGGGCTGCGGTTAAATTTTGTTCCCAGTCCGGATTAAAATTGTTATTCGGTTCAGATCTGGACGAGAGTCGGCCTACCGAGCATGCATGTTAGAAGGTAAAGAGATGATTACCTTCAAACTTTATAAGCAGTTTCCAGTCCTCAGTATGACAGGCTGTGTTTCTGCAGAAGGCCACAGAGGCAGCGCTGACGCATGTGCTAACACACACACACACACACACACACACACACACACACACACACACACACACACACATGCACAACCACTTTGGCTCGTGCGTGCACAGATAAACACACACACTGTTTATTAATGAGCGATGTGGACAGTGTGTCTGAGAAATATGCGACCTCTGACCGGCTCTCTGCTAACACACACAGCCATCCGTCAGCTTCAAGGTTGCCATAAAGAAAACAAGAAGGGGCCCTGCATCGCAAAATGTAAACTCAACGAAACATTCACATTTAAAGAGATAGCACAGCTAGAAAATATGTGAGGAGATACGAGAGCGAGCAAGCATTCAGTTCAGACTTTCTCAGTGAGTAAGAGAGACAGTTAATACAAAAGTTTAGACAGTAACAGGATTCATATTCCTCCTCAGAAACCTGGAAAACCTGGAACATCGTAGTTGATCTCCCACTGTGGGTAGTTGAGCCCTATTTTCAAAATAATGTGTCTTGAACAGAGTCAAAAGACACCAGTGTATCAATATGAGTTACATCTGTGAGTTAGTTGAAGATACTTTGCTGCAAGATTACAGCATCTTCAACCAGTCTGTAAAACTGGTGAGTAGTTTTCTAGTGAGATAAAAAAAAAAAGGTCCCAGGAAAGTAATTTATGTCCTACATTAGTTACATATTTTTGTATGATTTCTTTTGCTGTGGATAAAAAAAGATGAATAGACCATCTTTCACTGGGATTTTTCAAAATCTTGCAAAAAACAAATGAAATAAAATTGCTTAAACGGATTATACTGGTGTGTTTGCAACGTCTAGCTTCATAATGACAAATAAAAAACACTTTAAAAGGTTTCTGGATGTATTTTTACTATGTCAGGCTTCTATTCATTTGAGTGTGGAAATCAAGTGAAATTACTGTTGCACAGTGACGCAGCTTAAGCGCAGATTGATTTGAACAGACTGCACTCATCATCACAAAACTTACAGTAGACAAAAATGAATACAGACTTGATGTTCAGTGTGATGCAACTTTCAGGAGTCTAACGATCAATTTCCAAATGGAAATAAATAAAAAAACAATTGAAATTCTAAAACACAGTTTGTAAAACGTGTAAATAGGCTAAATCATGCAAAACGACTTTAATGCATGTAACTCCAGATTCTGCAAGACCTGCAGAAGATAAAGCTGTGTAGAGGATAAAACAACAAAATGAGACGCCTCATGTGTTAACCTGATGGAAAGACTAATAATTCTCAGTCATACCACTACTACGTTATTAAAAAAATATCTTAAGAAACAAGCGGGAATTTGAGTAAATCCACTTTGTGTTGTGTTGTTGTGTCTTTGCATGCAGGGGTGTGAATTTCGGTCCTGATGCTGAACCTGCAGTCGACCCACAGCTTCAGGCTGCTCCATGAGTCAACACTTGTTTATGAGAAAACATGCGATGTAGAATATGCTCTACTCGCCGCCGTGGGGCGGGAGTCCTCGCCGGACATATGAATGAGTTGGACGGGCTGAATACTTTCATTCCTGTCTTTCTGCTGCTATTTATGGAGCAGCAGGTGACCTGTGGCCTTGTTTTAATCCAGTAAATACTCCCGACACACTGGATACTCTGGTGTTTTCGAGAAACTGAATAACAGTTGAAGTGATCCAGCTCATAACCATAAGTCAAGGACTCTTCCTGCCAGAGACAAGAGATTACTTTTCCTCTTCCCGCCTCTCTCCTTCATCAGCACAAGCCCAGAGTCGGACCATATTTGGTGTTTGTTTTTAAAAGGCCTGCGGTACCAGATGGGTGGTGTTTACTGTGTCGGTGCAGTTCAGACGGTGTCAGGTAAGTTGTCAGTCCTAAAATAAAGTTCACCAAGTTCCCTGTCAGATTATTTCCTGTCATTTTGACAACTGTGAGGATACAAAACAAACTCCACTCACCTGCCACTTGAGCAGCGTGCAACAAATCGTAAATCAAGCGTGTTGTTTATCGGCAAGCACATGTTAAAAAAAAGAGCAGGACTACTCACAAAAACATGTCCGACGTGCATCTCAGTGTCCATTCACAAGTGTAAATGTGCATCACTATTAACGCTGCACAGATTGATACATGTTGTGTAAAGATGAAGCTGATTTATGGGCTAAAAATTGCAAGAACAGCTGCAACAGATGTCATATATTCATCCTGTTTTCATAATTTTGGTGTGAATAAAAAAAAAAACCTATGTGTATGATTTGAAAAATTCTGACTTTGGTGACTCCTGGTGGTACTGTCAAAAACACACATATATACTGTGACAATTTTCACTGGACATGTCTCATATTTCTGCAAAGAAAAGAGGTGAAACATTGAAACATGAAGTGTAAACTAGCACCATCAGAGAAATTCAGTAGGTGCTATAATGACATAAATAGATTCCATAACGATTCCTGTTAAGTGTGTCGTCCCAAAACACGTTAAAGTCTTTTACTGCCATTTTCTCCTTGATTCCCTTCAGTATGACGCATCACAGACTGGCCAAGCTAGTAAACATGCACACACTATGTGCAGCTCACAGATGTTGTCTTGTAGGAATTCTGGGTAATGAAGTCTTTTTCTTAGCTGTCATTTTCTGCAGCCATTTTTGCAACAACATGAACAGTTTCCTAATGCAGCTTGGAACTGAGGATTGAATTAGTTAGTGAAATAAGTGCTATAATGTTATCAACTAACATCTCAGATATATCAGTAGGTTGAACGTGCAGGTTTTATTTATTTCTAATGAAGGTTTTCTAACGATGGCCTCCGATGAACTCACTCAATGTGTTTCTCTCTCTGCTGCGTAATTACACCTAAACACAGACTCCTTTGTATTTCATTGCAACAAAACAACATGTTCGGAGCAGACTTACTGTGTTGTGTCACCCTTTACGGCATCTTAAACATTTTTCATTGTCAGGCAGAAGAGCAGATAAGACGGAGACACGAGAGATTTTTATCAGGCTTCTGTGTTTGACAGAACGATCGACAAACAGCAGTAAAAAAAACAGACAAATTAATCTTCAGATCCACAGGTGACTACAATAGCGTCTGACCAATCATTAATCTTCCTAGTTTATGTATTTATGATGCTAATATTTGATCACAGCGTAATGATTGATCATAGGTGTTCACTTCGCTGACAGCTTGAGGATGATGCCAATGCAGAAGTACTTTAAAAAAAAAGGCCACCGACAGCTGCTAGACGCTCCGACTGACTCCACTTCTCTCTTGGAAATACTAGAGTCAATCATTTTTCCAGCAAGTCATTATGGTCTCAATCTCTTAATTCAGGCCCTCTAATAAATGTGCTGATGGTCATTTTGGAAATTATTGCTCTGTTAATAAGATTGGAAGACTTATAGTAGCTCTGATGTCCGCCGTGTGGGTGTTGATTGACAGTTGGCTCACAGCTGCTCTCTCCGGCTCCGGGACTATTTTTGCGATATTTCACTAAGTTTAATGCTACTTGATTACAGCACCTGACCTAAAGTAGCTAATGTTAGCCCAAATATGCAAGTTATATACTGTACGTCTACTCATAAACATGTTTGGTAAAAGGTTTTGTCTTCCTGGAATGTGTATCCAAAGTCTGGAGATGGTTTTTTTCATGGGGATTTGTTGACAATAAAGGAACATGTTTTATCCTTTAAGCAATTAGCTAAATGGCAAATCAGAAAAAAAACCAAAGGAATGCTTTTCAAAGTATAAACAGAATCTATTTTCTTCTGCTTCTTTAGCAGCTCCGCCTCTCACATAATGTTTACATGACTGAACTTGTGATCTTATACTTAACCACCTCTGGTTCTGTGTCACACATCTTTTACAGAATTACAGATTTTATTCAGCCTTTTTTTTTTTTTTTTAGAAATGAAAGAAACTTTATCTTCTGTATCTTTTCTTATTATTCTCACCCTCTCTTTGTCTCTAAAGTAGAAACAAAAAAAGGTAAATGTCACGCAGTTAACTTGACAAATCCGCACCACCTTCTACATTAAAAGGCTTTTAGCTGGTGCCCTTCGAAATGCAGCAGCAGCAGAATGAGGATAGTTTTGTTTATCAGCAGCATTACAGCAACCAGAGGCAGAGGTCAAAGCGTTCTGGCAATAAAACACTCCTGTGTCCTTAACACGACTATGAAAGAAAAAAAAAGTCCTTGAAAGAAGAAAACAAGTCAGGGTGAAAGACAGAAAAAAACGTTTTCCCTTTTCAAGGGAAGCAAAGGTACTTCACTCTTATATAAAAAGGCTTTGTTACTCGTCTTACTCTCTTTTAGCGAATTCTTTCTCACACATTATTTCCATCATTACAAAACTAAAAAGGCACGTTCAGCTGCAGAGTCTTGTTAAACATCCACTGAAGGTCGATTTAAATTCTTGTCAGCAGTTTTCTAACAGATAAAGACACGGGTCACACTCGACTGCAGGGGAATCCGTATAAGACCTGTAGCTTTTGATGTAATGGTGAAGCCTCTCGGGTTTGGAAATTTCACTCGATACGGAGCGTGATATTGCTTCAATGAACTGTTGGAACAAGCAGGAAAAAGAATATATAAAAACGTATGATAATTCTCCTCTATAGGACTTTGAAGTTATTTAAGAGGAAACATTGCGATTTTAAAAGGGACTGCTGCAGCCTGCGAGGTGCTGCTGACGTGACGGACGGAGGCTTTTGTTGCACTGTTGAAGACTAATTTGTTACGTTGCATTGCTGATTGCTGGATTATGTTCACAGGCAACGTTCTTTTCAGATGAATTAAACGCAAAAAAAAGCACTTAAAATGACTTTTTTTTTCTCCTCCATGAAACAAAGATCATGATTTTTCTCTAACCAAGTGCTGCCAGTAGAGCTGCAACGACTAATCTATTTTAATAATCGATTCATCATTTTGAGTCATTTTTTTAAGAAGAAAATTTCCATATTCTCTGATTCCAACTTATAAAATGTGAATATTTTCTCTTCTCTTTTGTCCTCTGTGATAATAAACTAAACACAACTAATGAAAATAATCAGTTGCAGCCCCATAAAAACATAAAAAGTTTAATATTGCTGTAGTCACCCATGAGTGGACGTCACTCAAACGTTCAGTATCAACATTTTTGCAGCTTGATAAGCAGCAGATAAGTTCATTAACATTTTCTCATTATGTTTAGCAAAATGTATTTGCTGTTGCAGTGTATTAATTTGTAGGAGACAGGGTTGAATCTCTACATCTGAGATTCAAATGGAATAATCAGTGCAAATATTTAAAAAAAAAAAGATTATTAGATCAATAATTTCTATATAATCAGATTTTGAAAACCATATTTAAGGATCCCCTCAATGCATTAAACTCCAATAATTGCAATAAACTTCATCTGTTTTTATGCTGATGTTTTGTATTAATTGATGTTTTTTTTTTTTTTTTTTCTTTTATGCTTTTATTTCTTGTAAGGTGACCTTGGGTGACTTGAAAGGTGCCTCCAAATAAAATTATTATTATTATTATTATTATTATTATTATTATTATTATTATTATTATTATTATTACTATTACTACTACTACTACTACTATTATTATTATTATCATCATTATTATTATTATTATTATTATTACTACTACTACTACCACCATCATCATCATCATCATGTCTGTATTACACTTCTACTTTTTATATGTGGGCTGCTCAGTAAAAGACAAATAAATATCAGATAATGAGTAAAGTGAACTTCAAACACAATGAAATTAAAGTAAAAATACAATAAATGTCATTTTCAGTAACTTTTTTTTAAAGTGAACTGTAAACATCTTAAATTTTTTTAAATGAAAATCCATGAAATAATGTCATCATCTATTATAGTAACAGTCACTCATGAGTCTCCTGGTTTTCTACACCTCAGGTACATTTACATGTTCTTCATTATACTCCATTCGCACAACTGTTGGGGGGGCGGGGGCGGGGGGGGGGGACTGTTTCCCACATGGTCGGAGGATTTTAACCAGCAACCAATAAGTAACAAATGAGCGTTTCTTGGCTGCAGTCTGACTGACAGCTTTAATGACAATAACAATGCCTAATGACCAGAAGAGAAAAAGGTCAAGACCGACGGTATTAAATGTCAAATTAAATTGGAAGTAATGAAGAAAAACTGTAACTATCCGTCATGTTTGTGGACGTTGGCTGTCAGCTTCATTCCTCGCTCGCATACTCAGTTTAATTTGAAGAAGAAGTAGAAGAAGAAGAAGCTGCTGCTGAGCCGTCATCTCGGTTTGCTTTCTTGCCTCGTTGTTTGGATTATGTGATTTCCACCATTTATCTTGTAACCAAGCCAACGGATTTCCATAAGTCTTGTATTTCTTTCCTGTCCGGGGGTTGTCGTGAACCTGATGAACTTTCGATATGACAACTTTAGTTCAGAGGGCAGAAAGTCAAGAAACCTTCACATCCTCTGAGCGTCGACGTTAAGTACATAGGAGCAGTTTTTTTTAATGAGTGGGTCCGAGTTTTGTCCGTCTCATGCTCGTGCACGTCGTTGTACGTGGGTGACACCATACACCAGTCCTGCCAGTTGCTTTGCACTATACCTCTGGGGACTTATTCACAACTGATCTTATTTTACTGCTAGATTTCTACTAAATGGTGCTAAAAAAGTGTCCAGCTGAGAGCAACTGTTAGTAAGGAACTGAAGGATGACATCATGTTTCATCAATGAACGTACTCTCTATCTCCACAGTGATTGGTTTACAGGTGACCAGTCTGCATCAGTGAATGTGAAAGAAAATATTCATCACAGGAGCGACGCGACTAGACAGATCGACCAATAGAATAGATTTTAATACATGATAAAATACTAAAATTGACTTGTCAAGCAGATTACCACCTGTGTGATGATACTGCCATATATTTTTTTTCAGTTGACCAAACAAAATTTTAATAGAGTAATTCTGAATATAGTGACAGTTTTACTGGTAATCCATTGATGGCAATGAACTCAGCTTTATTAAAGAACAGGATCACAATTTTTCAGGCCTGTCAGGAGCCCAACTTCTCGCTGTAATCATTCCTCCTGTTCATACTGACCATTAGAAGATCCCTTCATAATGCACTTACAATGGAAGTGATGGAGGACAAAATCCACAGTCCTCCTTCTGTGCAAAAAAAATGTATTTAAATGTTTATCTGAAGCTAATATGAAGCTTCAGCGTCCAAATGAGTCAAATCAAGTAGATATCTTTCAACATTACTGTCTTTTTAGTGCCAAAGTTCCTCTTTTTGTTACTATACTTCCACCTGCAGCTGATATGAGCCTGAAGCCTGTGGACACACTGTGGATTTTGGCCTCCATCACTTCCATTGGAAGCACATTTGAAGGGGATCTTTTAACAGCCAGTATGAACAGGAGGAATGATTACAGCGAGGAAAACCTCTTTCAGTGACTGTTGTTTTAAGATTGTGAACCTGTCCATTTAATACATTTATGGCAATGGGTCAGCAGTTAATCTACATATTTAATCATTTATTTTAACAAACTGGGGTCTGGAGATTGCATTTTTGGTTTGAGGAATATTTTTTTTATAGGCAGCTGATGTATCGCAGGTTCATCAGCATTGCAAACTGCATTTTTCCCATGTCCTAACCCTTTCAAGTAATGAGAAATTGTATAAAATGTCATCTCAGAGTTAGTGGATTGTTTTGATTTATTGGTGAGCTGATTGGATTGTTCTAAACTCACAGCATCAAATTAATATGCATTTAAAAGTTCATTAAATGTTCCAAAAAAAAAAAAAAAAATATGATGAGGCTCATTACCCGCAACATTTGACTGACTATAATCAGGTTTTAGTAAAGTTAGGAGTTACTATTTAAGGAGTTTTCTGAATAAGGCCTCTGATTCACAGATTGCTGTATTACACCAAGAAATGCAGCAATGTGCCAGCAAAAAGGCAGTGAAGAAAACAGCTGCACAAGGTACACGGATGTAAACAATGCAAGTTTTTAAATATCTAGAAAGACAGGAAGGAAATGAATTCAATATTTTTGTGGGACCTCAAGGATACACACAATGCATTTTTTGTGAGAAACATTGAATGTAAACATAACTTTTGTTTGTTTTACTAGTAAACTCCACAGAAATGGGGAAAAAAGAGAAATCACTCAATCCCTCTGAGTAAAAACAGAAAAAGGTGAGAATACTTTCAGTCCACATGAAACTGTAACGATATGTCAGATATTGTTGTTGGTTCAACTGGAAGGACAGACAAGAAATAGGAGGGGAAGTATTTTAATTAAAAAAAATGCTCAAAGCTCAAGAGCAGCTCATAAAATAAAAAAAAGCACTTAAGTATTTATTCACCTCTTAATGAATATTAAGCTCATGTGCATGTTCCAAAAAAACGTTTATCCAAGAATAGCAGCCAAGTCCTCAGAGGACGCACATCCTCTGGGAAATCACGGCTCCCTGGGAATAGAAAGTGGAACATGTCCACATGAAGCGGAACATTTCCTCCTGAAAACAGCATCATTAACAGGAATTATTATTTCAAGTCACGTGTCTCCATGAGAAGATCTCTTAATTACAAGATTTCTTTTATTGTAAGAATATATTTTGTCACTTTATAAAGCTATGAATCATGACATAAATAATCATAATTACTATATATTGATAGTTTGCTTGTAATGAACCTTTCTGTCTTATATGAGCATACAGCAGCAGTAACCTAGCAACCTCCCAGAACACCCTAGCAACCATCTAGTTCTGCCTTAAGAAGAAACACCTTAGCAACCACCCAAAAGCAACGTAACTGCCTTACAACTTACTTATGTATAAACGTTCTAGTTAAATATTAAAAATACAAAAAACTAAGTTTGGTAATAAGTTTCATAGACATTAAGCACACTTTGTTCTTGCTCTAAGTCATGTTGCTCTAAGTTTTCAGTCAAGGGAGGAATGCTCGCAGGTGAATCTCTTATCCGAGGTTGCACGGTCCAACTACAACATCATTTTATGTTACAATTTCTCAGATTTCTTAAACCTTTATGTTTGAGCTTGTGCAAAGCATTACAGGTCAAAATCTCTTTGCTCTCTTCCTGCTTTAGAAATGTCGGTCCCTTTGCACAGCAGGAAATTTGACTTGTCATACAGGATGTTACTAATAAGATTAACAATGGCTCGGTTCAATTCAAAAACGTCCATGACAGTGTGACAGCGAGCCAGCATGTACGATGCAGAGGTTCTTGCTTCAAAAGCAGGAAAAGCACAGGTGTGTTTAATAACGTTAACGATGGCTGAATCCCATTTAGTTTTCCAAATCCATGACCTTAGTATAGTGCATTGGACAAACGATTGTTTACTCAATTATTATATCTATAAAATGTCAGAAAATTAGTCCAAGGTGATGTGTTGAAATGCCTTATTTTGTCCGACAAACAGTCAAAAATCCAAAGATGACAAACAAGTCATCACATTTGAGAAGCTGCAACCAGCAAAGTTTGGTGCATTTTTGCTTAAAAAAAAAGGACTAAAACAATTATTCATTTATAAAAATAGTGATTTTCTGTCTTATCCACTAATCGATTCATTAAACCTTTGCAGATTTAACAATGTTTCCTGTGAAAAAGGTCTTTACCAGCATCGTTAATATTTTACACCTGTGCTTGTAATGTTTCCTGCAAAAAAGGTTTGTTTCCTTTTTATCACATTTACCGGCACAGAGTTATCTTAAGTTTTTGATAAAGTCACATCTAGGCTTATCAGTAACTGAAACAAACCTTTTTGACTGCCAAGAAATACAATCACTTTAGGAAACCCGGAACACACAGCGGGAGATTGAAGAACAACCTTTTCGAGTATGAAATCATTAAAATGTGGCTGTACTGTCTCCATTATGGGTCACCGCATGGAGCTGATGAGGTAATCGTTAAATTTACCTGAGAGGGAGACTCAAGCGTGTCCTGCCCCGCCTGAAAATGTCAATGCTAAATGTTGATCTTTTGAGTAATTACCTCAAAGGGCAAGTGGAGCTGCAACACTGAACCAAGCCTACAAAACACATTATGCTTAGTTGCATGCTGATAGTTTATGACACCGTGCTGTGGATGAAACACTTTCTAACCTACAGTAGTGCTTCTTCAGTAAGGGAACTTGGTAATTCAGTATCATTAGTGGCTTTTCAATGGACCCATTTATATAATTGGAATAATAGCCCAATTAGAGTAAACATGCCTCATGTAACCACCTCAATCGGAAGAGATCTGGCCTGATTGGAAGGAATTTTTCAATCAGGTTGAGACGGTTGGTGTTAACCTTTGATAATCTGTTCAATGGGAAGACATTGGCGCCTAATAACCATGTAAATGCTTAATCCGATTGTTTCTGTGTGACAGAGTGTGGCGGCACTGATTCCCCTTGAACACAGATGTTCTGTAAGAAGTCGGAAAACCAGCTCCCAGCCACATGAAGAAATAAAAAGAAAGCCAAATAATATTCACTTGGAGAAACCTCACAAGGTGTTGCACAATGGGAAACGTCCCCTTAATGAAATAATGCCTCTTTAATATGTATTAAAAAAATAAAAGCCTGCAGGTGTTTAGGCTATCATGGGACAAGCACAACTTCTTGCACGATGGGCACAAGGAAACCAATGCAGGACACTTGGTTTATGTTATGGTATTCCCTCACAGCGACTGAGGCCAAGGTTCACGTGGCCTCAGTCGCTCGATCATGTCGATTCGCCCTGTACAACATCAGGAAGATCAGACCCTACCTGTCTGAGCGTGCAGCACAACTCCTGGTACAGGACTACTGCAACTCCTTACTGGCAGGCCTCCCTGCATGTACACTTAAACCTCTGCAGATGATCCAGAACGCGGCAGCGCTGTTGATATCCCTCCACTGGCTCCCAGTTGCTGCTCGCATCAAATTCAAAACCCTGACATTGCTTACACAAGCAACTAAAATGGCTCCTGCCTACCTGAACTCCCTCATTCAGGTCTACACTCCCTCCCGCCCACTACGCTCTGCCAACAAAAGGTGCCAGGTACCACAACAGGGCCCTAAGTCGCTGGCTAGACTCTTCTCCTCTGTAGTTCCCTGGTGGTGGAACGAGTTACCAAACTCTGTTCGATCTGCAGAGTCCCTCTCAATCTTTAAGAAAAGACTAAAAACCAAGCTCTTTCGCGAAACACCTCTGCACTTGATGAACTGTAGGGAGAAAAAAAAAACAAAACAAAAAAAAAACAACATACTTCTATGCACTCTAATTATTGCCTTGTTGCACTGCCTGTTGGCACTTACGTCCTATCGGGCCCAAACTTCAGCTTTATGGCACTTACTGGTGTTGTTGTCTCCTGACTAGATCCCTGCCTGTGTTGTATCAGTCTCATATGTACGTCACTTTGGATAAAAGCGTCTGCTAAATGAAATGTAATGTAATGTAATGTAAAAAAGGTACCCTCACATCAGAAAGAGAAAGACCAGAAAGACGACACAAAAGACCACGGTGTGCAGTTTCTCTCCTCTCTTAAACCCCAGAAAAAGGGCGTCATTACAGCCTGATTGGCCGAGGGGAGAACGCACCCAGCTGCTCTCAATCACCACCTGGGAGCCAGTCCCCACACTCTGCACACAGATGATCTGCATAAACCCTCCAATCAAACCCAGACATGCAACTATCCGAATTCGAAATGGGGAGACAGGGAAATGATAGCAAGTCCCACAAATGGGTGACTGATACAAGAGAGTATGAAGTTAGCGGCTGTGAACGTAGCAGTACAGCGTGTGTACAGTTCAGGCTATTTGTCAGTGAATAAATGCTACTCAAGCTCCTCAAGACCCGTGTCCTGCTTGCTGCCTGCCCGTGGTTAGCCCCGAAGTTAGCGACAATGGGTTAGCCTGACCTGACTAGCTCACTTAAGGTGGACTGACCAGCTATTCTCGTTGTAGTGATAGTCTCAGCCGTTGTCTGGCTGCTGAGTCTCCCCCCTACCTTCTCATTGTTGGGCTGACAGTAGCTGGTGGGAACATTGTGACATATCGCCCTGATGCATTCATCACTTTTGCGCATGTCACACAGCTGTTCCAATTAAATGCATGTAAACACCAGGACGTATTAGATCACATCATATGTAAACTGAAATGGTTTCAATCACAATAAAAAAAAAACAGTCTGCATGTATCCGCAGCTGTTGTGACAGGACTTATTAGAAAACATTAATTGCACAATGAACCACAGCCACCACCAACAGCTTTTTTTTTTTTTAATGTAATATGATATCAACTGTTTCGTTAAAATAGTCAAAGAATGCAGGGAAAGAAAAAAAAAGGGGATTCATATCAGCCGTAAATCTCTTCCTGCATGAGTTATTCTTATCAAACACTTTATGTTATGCTTTGTTGGCTGTTGGGATCAGTAATGTTGTCTTAACCAAAGGAACACATTCATCTCTAACTCGTCTAGCAGGCCATCAAAGGTTGAGGGTTCATGAATGTGTGTATAGCTGCGTTGAGCAAGGCACTATCACGCCGAAAGTTATGGAGTCTAATTCCAGTGTGGACAAAGCTCAGAGGTATTTTTCGCTGATATCATCAAATAAGGTCAAAAGTTTTCACTTCCTGATTTAACAAAGCAGAACCGGATGCTTGTGCCCAAAATGCACCAAAGCCTCCAGCCTCCATTAACTTAATGTTTCTGTATTTAGGATCAGATTCAGGCTCCAAAGTATTCCTCAAAGTATTCACATGAGATTAGTTTTATATCAGGTTTCAAGCAAATATGTGCTGGAAAATGTAACTTTACAAATTACAAATCCAGCAGACAATTGAGAATCACTGAATAAATCACCACAAAAAAATCAAATCTTAAGGTAAGTAAAGCCCAGTGGAGTTGTTTTCATTCCCCAGTTAAGCAAGGGGAATAAATCAATGGGAGTAATTCCCACTATGCTAAGAGCACCCAGCAAAAAGCTTTTGCTGTTAGAAACTGAGGCCAGTCAGCCAAAGACAACCTGGGGGAGATAACTGGTCAGAGTCTTTCACACACACACACACACACACACACACACCCAGAGACCCATGCAGACAAATAGATGTGACACCTTTGGCTGAACACAGACAGCCTCACGGAGAGACGATGTTTGTTCTGGTTGGTCGCTCGGCCTGTCAGAGTGACAAAGAGTCTGATGAGATTCTTCAGTTTTGCTGCGTTCGGAGGTAAACTGACATGAGAGGAAATGGTTGTGTGTGTGCAGATAACAGCTTCCTTTACACACTGTGACTCATATTTCTGGTGAAACCACATAACTACGCAAAATAGAGGAATTTCATGGCGGCTACAAATGACAGAATAATCAGAACTTTTAAATCAGAGTGCAGCATCCAGATGAGGTGCTCTTCAGGCAAGGATTATTACACATGTTTACAGCTAAGATTTGCATGTTATAAACATGTCAGATTTCATTTATAAGAATCAGTGGCTAAACACTCTTGATCAGGTCAACTTCCATTTTAAAACACACAGGTAAGCTCTGGTTTGGTCTCCGTCAACTCCAGAGAAAAATATCTGACTCTTTTAGCTGCTTTCTTCACCAGTTAGTCTCTAACTTTGTCTGTCTGCTGTAAAGTAAATGTAAAACTAGGAGCTAAAAGACATTAAAAATATTCATAGAGCTGAGGGGAACTGCAGAGTTGTATTATATATTTATTATTACTATGCCTACGGCTAAATTTACCACATCTCAGACTGTCCTTGAACACACCAGAACTGCTTTCCCACACAATGACAGAGTAACTTTGACAAGAAATAATGTAGATCAGATTCTGTTCATGCTGGATTACCAATCTAGTAGTTTCTAGTCTCTGCAAATTGATTTTTTTTTTCTGTACTGGAATGAATGGAAACCAATGGCCGCCCAAAACCAATTTAAAAACAGATATTGGGCTCCGGATACGTCCTTTGATAAAATTAAAAACATTGATTAGTGCAGCTTTAAAAATCAAAAAAGCTGCATTAATGACAAATAAAACATGATAATATACAACTGCCTACTGACCTCACCATGAACCACATCAGCCCTCAGAAATCAGCAGTTTGACACCTACGCTGTAACCCAATAACATATCACTGACTATTCAACCAAATATGTAGACAGCGATAATTGAAGCACTGAGCTGCCCCGCTGCCTTTTCCTTTGAGTGCAGCTCTGGTTGCTGCCAACCCTCCGAATGTTTTCAGTCTGGCAACCTGCCCCTCCGTCTACTAAATCATGCGATGCACTGCAGTCCACTCAATCTGTCAAAGGCGCTCTGAATCCTCTCAATTAGGGGAGCTGCAAAGTGTAGCCAAAACACCCCGGTGTTTTCATACCAGTGAATCTGCCAAAGCAATTTATTTATAATACCAATTTATTAATATTGTCTCTTGGTTTCAAAGGGGAACCAAACATAAGCTGAAGTGCTGAAGACGGGGGTATTAACAGATGCTGCAGGCTGCAGATTCAGAGAGCTGTAAGCGTTATACATCAGTTTTCAAAAAACAAAAGTCATTATTTTAGGCTTAAACTGAAGCAACGTCTACTTCAACTCCTTTTCTTGGCAGGATTTACCTGCTATAGGGGCCCTGGGGCAAAAGTTTATTGTTGGGCCCCTTAGAAAATCATTTAACTGCAACAATTTTGATTTTTATTAGTCATGTAAGTCATTTATTTTAGTGCAACAAATCACAAAATGCACTGTTAGCAGTTTCTCAAATGTAAATAGTTTCTAATATTCCCAGTTTTCCATGATAGTAAACTCAATATCTTGGGGTTTCACTAGTTTCTAACATTTTATATACTGAACAATCAATCATAGAAAGTAGTTTTCAGACCTATTAATAATGAAAATAATAGCTGGTTGTAGCTTTACAGTGTTATGATGGAATAATACGACCTTGTTCTCAGTTTTCTGAGTGCAGTTTTAATAAAATACAACTTTACAACAAATGAACTCAATATAAACTGACACAAAAAGTCCCTGTTGGAGAAAAGCGATGGAGAAACTGTCAGAGTTGATTTTGCACTTCAGAGCAGCAAATTTAAAACAAATTTTCAGTTAATCAAATTTTGTAGACTAGATTGATGTGGAGTAAACCTGGAGCCCCTGGAGGTTTAGTGCAAGAAAAGCAAAGATTAGAAGAAATCATTTTGTGTAGAAGAAATATGTTTATTCTGCTTTATTATCCTTCAGTCATCTTATGGCCCCTCATATTATCTTGTGACCCCTTGAAGGGGTCCTGACCCCTAGGTTGGGAGTTGTAGAAGATTGCCCATTTTGTATGGAGGGCATATTTTTGCAGTGTGCATATTATTTGTCACAGTCTATGCTCTAAATTTAGTAATTAGTCATTTTCAAAGCACACAAAAAGCCATTATTTCCAACCCAATTATAATGTGTCAGATAGAAAATAGAAAATGCCAAACAATAATGAATAGCAGTTGGTACATGGAGATGTAAATTAGTGGTTAGTGTGGCTGCAGCATATCAATGACTATGTTTTTGTGTTCATTACCATAAAATATTAATTTAAGCGCCTTTTCAGCTGAAGGAAAACACTTGAAAAAGCAATGAAAATGCATCTAATTATAGAATATAAGTTTGTTTCCTATAGAATTGGACGACAGTTATAGTATTTGTACGATGTACAGTCATTAATTCTGAAAACCACCAACCCAACAAATATCAAGTCATATTTTAATTTTTTCTCCATAGAAGTGAAATGATACAAAGTTTAATGGAAGCAGCAGTCGCTACTCACAATTATAAGTTTGTTACAGTTTCATTTCTTTTGTTTGGTTTAAGCTTCATTTGGTTTTCCTCAAAAATACAATACCTTACTATTTGTATTTACTTACACACTAGGATGCATAATGTGTCTTGTCAACTCTGTCTCCCTGAAATTACATTTATACTAAATTGTTTTCCCAATTATGTTGCATTGGCAAACATAATTACTGCATGAATAATGTTCACAGGCAACATTTTTCTGAATTAATGAGGCGCAAACATTCATACAGTATATTGCACTGATGTCGGAGTGAGGAGGTCGGGGTGGATGATGGGTGTACAAGATGTAGTACTCCTAACCCTAACCCTAACCCTTACCCTAACCCCTAACCCTAAACCCTAACCCTTACCCCTAACCCTAACCCCTAACCCTTACCCCTAACCCTAACCCCTAACCCTAACCCTAACCCTTACCCCTAACCCTAACCCTAACCCCTAACCCTAAACCCTAACCCCTAACCCTAACCCTAACCCTTACCCCTAACCCTAACCCTTACCCTAACCCTAACCCTAACCCCTAACCCCTAACCCTAACCCCTAACCCTAAACCCTAACCCCTAACCCCTAACCCCTAACCTTTACCCTAACCCCTAACCCCTAACCCTAACCCAGGTTTAGGCAACAAAAGTACTTTGGTTAATGAAAAATTGTGGTTTCGCTTAAATGTTCATACACATGATGTGCTTAAAGTCACTGTGGACTTTTTCTGTATTAAACAAAGACCATGATCTTTCCCTAACCTTAAACAAGTGCTTCCAGTGTTTAAACATAACCATAAAAAGATTAATAATGCTGTAGTCACAACAAGCATACAATTTACAGTACACTGCAGTTCTGGCAGCACTGCGATCTGGATTTAAATTTGCAATCATCTGTTTTGAAATACGACAATTCTCGTGTTTTTGTATGATTAATTATTTTTTTGCTCCTAAATTACTTTGACAGCTATATTTCCACATAACCCCACAACTTACCGAAAGACACGGTTTGAGTCAGATGTCTATAAATGTCTGTACCGTTGAGTAATGATTTGCAGGCGTTTTTTTAAAGAAAATATTTTTAAATACTTTTCCGTGAATCATGACCACTCAGTGTTCGCTTGACGTCATGGTCTGATCGACTGTCTTAGTCAGACGTACAGTACAGACCAGATCTCACTTCCTATCAAGGCTCATTGTCTGCTCACTCCCTGATTTACAGAAAAACAGTCGACAACCACAATGACCAGTGTTGTGTCAGACTAACAGAAACAGTGTGTCATGGATCAGCTGTTCTGTGTTGTCTTTGTTAATGTTTAAGTTCTTTCAGATGATTTAATGCATCCTCTGGCAGCCATATTGGAGGTCCTCAATGTTTTATAACAGCTGGTTGTTTTAACTAAGCCCACACAGAACCGAGTGTACTGTGATTAACAGCTGTCTGTGCTCCCTAATGATTGTTTTTATATTTGCAGTTTGTCAACTAGCCATAAGGGGTCAGCTTCGCTAATAACTGTATACCATTGTTTCAAAAGTCTACACCCAAAGATGGACTGAAAAGTTGAATGTCATAAAGATGGTTTGAAGCCCAGAGTTGCAGTTTGTTGTTGGCGCCATTTTTTCCATTTGGAGCCAGGACCTTCCAAATAAGGAGTGCAGGGTGTTGCCTTTCACGCCCTACTACCTACGACCCAAGCTAACGCTAGCTTACTGGGAACACAGAGCGCTGCACACTTGGGCTAACGTTAGCTACCTTAGCTTAATTGTGCTAACAGGGCAGGTATTGTATATCAAGCAACATTAAACTCGACTTTCTCTAGAAATATTGCGACAATATTTCAGCTCAAGTCATGGTAGTTGCCGCCTGATATTTATATAATGATATTTATCATTTAAATATGGGATGACAGCATACATTCTCAGACAGTCTCTCCCTGAAGGACTGCACTCAGTTGTTCACATGAAAATGACAGAAATAGTACACCTCCGCTCAGCGGGACAATTATGGCGAGAAGTGGGAGTGAATGTCACATCGTCGATTTGGAAAGTTAAGAAACAGAAAGGTGTGTGTGTGGGGGGGGGAGTTTCTATCTTATATAAGTTATTCAACCATCCGACAAGCACCTCTGAAAAAGCATACTGGCAGCTTCAGTCCTCCGTGGGACACTTTAGCCTTGATATTTATACTCATTCTGACTTTTTGATTGTAAAATTTAAAGATTTACCTTTTAAACGAGACCAGGGTTATGATTGTAATCAAAAGGGGTTAAAGAACAGTAAGCTTCTTATTTTGGGTACATTATTTCTGGGCTTGTGCATAAAAATGGGGGTGCCTGGTAAGAGGTTAATATACTCAAAAATGCAATATAGGTGCGTATATTCCCATTAAATTAAAATTATAAACTTTGAACACATTTTGTAGATGTCTGCACAAAGATGAGCAGATGACAATTTATGTGGCCCTGAACGTCATAACGCAGATGTAGAAAGTATAATTTGGGCTTTCTTTTCTGTTTAAAAGCAAGTTCATTCTCATTGAAGTTGGCATTAGCAGTGGCTGTAGTAGTCAAGATAAACTTTGCTAAATTATAACTGGGAAAACTCCAATATAGCCAACCAATATAATATGGAAGTGCCTGAAAAAAGCAAATATGGATGCTTCATGTCACCCAAAGTCCATAATTTGAGGTAATTAAAGCCATATCCAATGGAGATAGTGTTATATTGACTAATTGACAATGTTATGTTTAACCTTGATATAACCAAGCTTGCAATCATAACTGTCTTCAGTTAAATGACATGAAGTCCAAAACGTGGGAATATTTCCCATCGCTACATTCTGTCCTACGTAATGTGAATGCAGCATAATAAACATGGATAGTCAGCCTGGTTTAAATGCACAGTGACACAGTGTCTGATTCAGTGACATTGTCACGAAGCTTGTTGGGTCAATTTCATTCACACTATAATAAATCAGGCGTGGAAATGGAAAAACAGCTTCCAGACTAAATGCAGTGTTTTAGTTTTGTGTCACCGTGTTTGAGACGAGCGACAAGGGCACGAGGATGCAAATTAGCGGCCGCAGTGTGTCGCTGGATTATCAACGACTGAATTCATTCGTCTCCGTAAAACATTTAGTTTCATGTGAAGTCTATTTTCTCCTCGGTTTGTCCTGACAAAATGTGCTCTCTAATTATCTGACTTGTTTTTCATTTTCAGCAGATCTTGATGATACAATCTCCGTATTGGACTTTAATTTCCTTTTGTTTACACCTTGACGTGTTCACGCTGTCATCTGGAAAGATGTTGCATGATGGTCTTTTACTGAAGGCCTTACAGAGCCTCACTGATCAGTCCTCATGGCAGCCATTTTGAGCAGGAGTGCATGCTGTACATGTAAGATAAGCTGCAATAAAGTGCACATCATAAACCACAAACCAAAATGGACCCTGGGAGGAGTTGGAGACAGCGCAGGGTGGATGCATTAGTCCTCTCTGTCATTTCAAAGGGACTTTTCCCAAACTGTTGTGACAGCCAGTTCTATCTTCCACTCCATCACAGGCTCCTGCCAATAATCCTTCCTCCCAACACACACTGCCACCGCCGCCAAGCCTCAGATACACGCTGTTAAGACAGGAGACTTTGAGTGCTGTCAAGCGCTCGGTTTGTGTACTTTCAAAGGAATCATGATCTCGTCTCTGCATCTTTCCTCGTAGGCGCTGTTGAATTTAAATGAGAAGGCCCTCCCGCCTGGCAAGCTGGGTGTTTTTTTTTTGGACAGTTTTGACTAATATCACGATGAAGGTTGGTAAAAACAGGTGAAGCGATAGCCCTTTTGCTGGGATTACTTGTTCACCTTTGAACTGGCAACCTGTGGGAACAACCTGTAATGTGGCCATTTTGCAAACAGTGCTTTCCCATACACATAAAACATATTCAAATTGATTTGAATATGCAACAACATGCATTGTGCAGGTTTTAAAAATGAGCCCGCTAATTCAAACATAGAAGATATTAAAAAAAACGTATTTAAATAAGCAAACAGAGGCAAGCCATAACCACTGTTTGTATTATGTAGTATGGACGGTGTGATGAGGAGGAGTAAAGACTGTGTACTCAGCTGTGTTTGCATGTTATCGAGAATATACAGCAACTTTATTCTTTGCATTATTTGAATACCTTCCTGTTTTTGTCTTGTTTAAGTACACATAGAGAACAAAAGAATACCTGAAATCCTGAACTGGTGTTCAGTGTCAGTAAAGAGATGAGGAACTGTTGTAGGAAGGTTTAACAGGCAGTGTCACACGTATAAAGGAATTGCAGTCATATGATTCTAAGAATGGGTTTATCAATAAGTAGATATTTGTTAGAGACAAGCAGAGGTGGTTTGAGAAAAAGACTATTAAAACTCAACCATCTACTTTGGATTCCTCCTTCTTCTCCAGACATCGTACCATCTGGATTCCTGAGACGAACCCTCACAGGTCCAATAAACAGGCACAACAACAATAAAAAGGAAGCAAGATCAGGAAACATGAGATTGTGAAAGTCTGAAAAGACACAGTGTGTGTACAACTCTGGGCTCTGTAGGTTAGAGGTGATGTCAGGATTCCTCCTGATTGGTTTGAGATTTGCAGAGATTTGTTTGTGTTCAGCTGATGTACCCAGAAGGGGCGATCACATTTACATCTTTCATTTTTCTAACACTGTTTTTCAGAGCAGCTTACAGCAAATGCAACAGTAGGTACCTTAGAAACTACACTTGTGAACAAGGGCTGCACCTTACAATTATTTTCATTATCAATTAATCTGCTGATTATTTTCTCGATTAATTGTTTGGTCAATAAAATGTCAAAAATATCAAAAAATGTGTCCATTTTAAAATTCCTTGTTTTTCAACTGTCTAACAACAATATCTGTGTCACTAACCAAAGAAAAGCCACAATTTCTCCCATTTAAGGAGGTGAAACCAAAGAAAGTTTGACTTTTTTGCTTGAGAAGTGACTGAAACAGCAGGACAGAGAGGAGCGAACACTGTGGAAGTTTCTAGACAGGAGAGATTACAACTAGTGAGGTGAAAAAATGACTTTAGAAGAAAGCATTGGGGAGTTTTATGGATATGAACCAAACCGAGTTACAATGTAGTAAATAGTGAGCTACAGTGCTTGTGGTTTTTTCTGTGCTCAGAGTGGTTTCAACCTCTGAAAGGAAGTGTTGTCTTAGAATATGGAAAGTAAACTCCAGGAACACATGAACACATTGGATATTTTTATTAAGGCAAATCAAAGAAATACTGAATGAGAGATTGCATTGAGCTACGGCCAGGACACACTGCCTACCTTTACCTGTGCATGATGGTTACCTCACTGAACTGCTTCAACTCGCATGTATGTGGTGACCACACAGGCTGCGTTACTGTTGCAGCGCTGCTACTGGCAGCCCTATCTTGGCCATCAGTGATAGAATGTTTCATTTCATTTCATTATAAATTTCATTTATATTTAGACAGAAAAAGGTTAAGAAGTTTGTGCTCAATTATATAAAAAAATGTTTGTCATGTTTGTGACATATTCTACAGATATAGACATTGAAACTATAGTGAGCGGTGTCAGTAATGTTATGTTGCTGGTATGATAATGATGCTGATAAATGATGCTGATATGACTATCAACAGATCATTTTCACTGGTCTGTTTTTTTCTGAGAACTGCGAGCCTCACGCAGAATAAAATAGTCTCAATCCTGAAACTCTATATGACGCACCGCTGCAGTGCAGCTCCAGCCGCACCTGAGCCACGCTGCTCACTCAGGCTGTGTCTGCTCTAACCTGTTAACATGGGCGCCGAAATGAAAACCAAGAGGTTCCACAGCACACATGAGCTGTTCGGGTAGGCGATGTGGATCAGTCGTTACAGAAACTAGTGGAACAGAGGTTAGACAGGAAGTGACGTCATGATTTTATTACCAACACCACAAACAACCAAAGGTGAGGAGTAACCTGCCAACTGGAATGAGCAAACAGACGAGAAAAAATACAGAGAGGTAGATCATTTTTTTCTAAGATAGGGTAAGATACTGGAGTGGGGATAAGTCTAATTACTGCTTATCTGCTGTTTCCAGAACCACTGTCAAGGTCCAGTGAGAGTGCTACAAGTATTACAGAGGTAGATATAATCTGCACATATCACGAAAGGATAGAGGCTCCATTTGGCTACTAAAACCACCAGAGGATTGTTTTAGAGCAGAATATTTCTCTTCTCTTTGTCTTGCTTTCAGCTCGCCTTCGGAGGGCTCTATCTCCTGTGTCAATCAATAGCACTGCAGCTTTAAGCCCACCACTAGCAGCTCTGCCATCCCAGTATCCCACACCATCCTCTTTTCCATCTGTCTGGACGGATCCCTGAGGCCCAACAGCTTCCACCCGGAGCCAGACATGGTCCAACATCAATCAATATCTCTGCAGGGCTGCACTGGTGAGCAGAGCGGGTTTCTCAGAATGGATCAGAGCCAAGTGACATTTTTGAGAAAGTACTGGGAATAGAACAAGAAATTCTGCTGGGAAACAGAGAATATCAGTTGTTTTGCATGTTTCAGCTCATTAATTACAAATTGTGCGCATGCTTTGCATGACTGCCAATCATTGTCCAAAGCACAATATCGGTTTTAAAATGGGTTTCGAGTTGCCATCGGTTTCCATTCCAGTGCAGAAAATAAATCAATTTGCTGAGACTAGAAACTTGCCAAAGATTGCTAATCCAATGTGAACAATGTCTCGTCTGTTATTTCTTGTCAAAGTTATTTTGCAGGAACGTGGTTCTGTTTACAGCTTCACTAGCTTGTTGTGTTACATATCACAACCTCTTGACTTTGTGCTACATTGTAAATCGTAAAGAACTAAATACAAAGTCAAGAGGTCTTGATATGTCGCACAACAAGCCAGCGAAGCTCTGTAACCAAAACCGCATTCCTGAACATGCTCAGTGAAATAATCATGAAACTATGTAGTTAAAGGGTGATTACTTGTAACTAAGACTCCCTGGTTTTATGCACTAAAGCAACAAAATGACTGCTAACATTATCAAGTGCACTGTAGAGGTCTTCTCAGCGATGGTCTGGTGTGTTGATAATTGCGGTTAAAATGAATGAACAATAATTTATTGATGAAATGATAAAATGATACTCCAACTGCCATGAATATTTATGTGTTATACAGTCAAAGTTTTGTGTTTTCTGGTAAATTTGCAGGATTTAAAATGTGAAATCTGAACTGAAGACACAAGCTGACTGTTATAAAAGTCCCTCTGACGCTCCACCCCTCCTGCCACAGAGCCAAGAGACGGAGGGAATAACTCCCGACTGCTTTCTGGGGACTTTTCTGTGATGTTTATGATCCGCTTTACCAGCTAGAAGCCCAGTGCAAGGACAACATAAAGCACCTTCACCGGAATCATCTTTAATATCTTTCCATAAATGTGACACGTAAAGGGAGAGAAAGATTCCCTGAGACGTTAAGTTCGAGGAGTTCACAAACAAGATAAAAACAGCTTGTATCAAGTGCTGCTGCTGCCCACGCATGTAACACTCACTTCCCTCTTTAGTTCCTACTAGCAGTAAATCTATCACGCTAATCTGTACATTTTCAAACGCTCAAACTGCAGCAAAGATATCAGAGCAGGTGGTGTTGTTCCATTTACTATAACCACATATCCAAGGCTGCGTTTACAACTAGCATGTTTGCTGCAGTTTATTTGAACTCTGCAGTGTTTCATCATTTAGTTCAGTTCATCTTGCCAAGTAAGAATAAAACTCTTCTTGCACAAGAAAACACCAGTCTGCAGAGAACTGCACTGAGTGAACTCAGTGATTCCTGACCTGGGGACCGAGACCCCTGCAAGAATACTAAGGCTGTAGTCAACCACAGAAAATCTCGGTTGACTGAAATCGTACCTAGTCTTCAACCAATCGATTGGTTGATTTATTGGTCATAAGGTGCATTACTTCCACCTACAATGTTGTGTGAGTGTGAACCAGAGTTATCTGCCCTCATAAACAAACACAGCACTATCTTCTTGTTAAACTTCCAATCGACCAGAAGACTACAGCCCTGAAGGATATGAAATAAGAGAAAATAAAATACATTTTTTAACACTTTTGTTCAGTTTTACCTTCATTATTCAAAAAAAAAACTATGTAGGAAGAAAAAAAAAGATGTATGGCCAAAAGTACATGGCCAAAAGTATGTGGACACCTCCTGTTTTATACTGTATTCATGTGTATTCTTGGTCTGAGTTTGTTATCACTGGTTTACTACCTACAATGTATTTAAGACAATAGTGTTCTTCTAACTGAGACTACGTCTACATGAAGTCGGCTAAACTCTAAAATGCTGTTTTCAAGCAAAAAACAGCAGAAGTTTCAGCTTGTTTCTGCAAATACCTCCATTCCCATTTAAAAAAAAAGGATAATTCTCCTCCTACTGGGCATGTGCAGAGGACAGATGAGCAAGTCGGCCATAGAAAACCAGCAAAGAAGAAACGGTATACTATTTTCTGACATTTAGTTTATTGCGAGCAGATTGCAACAGTTTGAACAGAGAAAGGTTGTAGCTAGCTACGCTCAGCTCTACTAGACTAATAATACTTTTGACCATGTAGTGTGCATGCAGCCTGAGAGGAGGGATCAAAAGTAGACACTGCTTAATGTTAAGAGGTCAAAAGCAAAAAAAAAAAAAAAAAAAGAAGTCAGCAACCACCAATTACAGGGAACAAGCCTTTATTTAATTCTTAAGTGTGAACACCAGAGAAGAACTTCCTCTTCTACCGAAATGTGATGACAGGTCAGCAGAAATGACCTTTTGTCACAAGAGTCATGAGACTTTTGTCAACGATCTTTTGCCTGGTTTCCAACCAGAGCTCAAACTGAACAAAGGAAACTGTGGTTGTGACCTTAAAATGGCAGCAGAAACAGGATTCAGCTTTAAGGACACAGACGCAGCAGTAAAGAAAAACTGGCTTCGGGCTGAGATCTAACAACACAACTGCATCTATTTCTTACTGCATCCTATTTCTTGTACTGTACAAACATATCAGAGTTGCAAACTCAAACATCCACCCCAGCCTTGTTTTCCTGCATTTGTCTGTGTGTGTGTGTGTGTGTGTCTGTGCGACTGGGCTGGCCGGCTAAACTGGCCCTCTCAGCGTTGCATCTAAATGACCCCTGTCACCATTGCGTCGGCAGCTCACAGCCAGACGCCGGTAGAGCGAAATTGGACGTGGCGGGCGTCCGCTGTCCAGAGCCACAACTATGAGACAGCAAGAGAGAGAGAGAGACAGAGCGAGAGAGAGAGAGAGGGGGAGAGAGAGAGAGAGAGAGAGAGAGGGAGAGGACAGCCCTGCAGTCATTGACGCTGGGTGGCAGGCCAGACGAGGAGACGGGACAAAGTCGACTCTAAACTCCAGCTAACCCCAAAAAGAGCCGGGGGGGCCGGGAAGAGAGGGTGGGGGGGGGCACACATTATCCAGCACTGTGCAGGCAGACTGAACTCACTGAGGATACAGGGCACACAGAGTCTAGACGGCTCTAATTGGTGTGTTGGTGTGTTATAGCCGAGCAGCCACTAAAATGTCATCTCAAGAAACTCTGAGCTGAATAAAACTGAACTTTATTCAAGTAAGATGTATGTAATTATGTGTTGTTAACTTGATGTTAATATTTATTTTTTATCTACTTAGTATATTTTATTGAATTATATTAATTAATGTCATACATTTGAATGAATTACATATTAATTTACATTATTTACTCATAATTTAATAAAATAAAAATAATTATTTAAAGGACCAGTGTGTAGGTTTTAGTGGCATCTAGTGGTGAGGTTGCAGATTGCAACCAAATGAATACACCTCCCCCCCCCTCTCACCCTCCACTTCACAAGCATGTAGGAGGTGAAACTCGCGAAAAACGCAAAAGGCCCTCTCTGTTCTGGGCTACTGTAGAAACATGGCGGTGCAACATGGCGGCCTCCGTGGAAGAGGACCCGCTTCCTATCTAGATATAAAGGATTCATTCTAAGGTAACAAAAACACAACAATTCTTATTTTCATGGGATTATTTTCTGATTAAAACATACTGGAATATTATATTCCATTTCTGCCAAATCCGTTCTGCTAGATGCCACTAAATTCTACACACTGCGCCTTTAACTGATTTATATATTATAATTTCTGATATATGTTTGAGGCATCAGGGACAGTAAAAGAAATTAATTAATGAAATAGTAATATTTTAGAAAATAATTGAATCTCAAAAAATAAATTATTTCATAAATATGGACTTTTTAATAATACATAAAAATGTATTTATTACTTAAATGTATTACTTTTTAAATATATTTTAAAATAATTCAAATATTAAATTGTCAAATGATTATTTTCTAAGTGAATAAAAAGTAAAATAATATATTTTTTTATTTAAATAAATAATTTTAAATAAAGAAATGTTTCAAATGATCAATTAATTAAAAAAAAACATTAAAAATAAGAACATACAGTTTTAAAGAAAATCTAATTAAAAACAAGGTAATTAATTTTACAAATGTCACTGAAATATGAATTAATTATATTTCTGGTATAATCAAATATGGACTAATATAACAACGTTGTAAAATAATACCCTTATTGTTAACATGCAGAAACACACACACACACACACACACACACACACACACACACACAGAGAGAGAGAGCACTGAGTGTTTCAGACAAGCCCTTGATCATGTCTCGCACTTGAGGAAAAAAAAAAAAAAAAAAAAAAAACCTGCTGAGAGATATTCTTGTAATTTTTCTTCTCGTCGTCAGCTTCTCTCTGGTTGATGGGAGCTGACAGAACTGGGACTGCAACACAGGCGTGAGGAGGCCGAGCACCTACGAGTCTAAACTCTGTTGTTCCATCTCATTATTCTCAGACGTTTGGCTCTGGACTGTTTAAGATTCACGTAAAAAAGAGAAACGTCGGTACCGGTTTCCAAGATTCGTTAGTCTTCAAAAGATTTACAGAAGGAAATACAGACAGAGGAGGAGAGAAGATGCTGACGGCTGCTGACGGCTGCTGAAGGCTGTGCAGCTCAAACATATTCATTGTGACTGCTGAATAAAATAATGTTTGTCCAGTTTTTAAAGGGGTTTTTTTTTTATTTATTTATTCCAACATTTGCAGGAGTTGCCACTAAAAGGCCTCTTGATCTGAGCAGAGAAAACATGGTCTTTTATAGAGAGACTACATTTAATCTGAGTGTTTATATGAGAAAATCTTTTTCTTGGCTCTTTATTCGTGGCTCTGTTATCATGCCGAGCTGTCCGTTGGCTTTAAATGCATCTCAGTGTCCTCCATTTTGAACCAAATAGAGTATGTTTAGAGGAGAAATTTCTCCTGTTCTGTTAGACATCGATTGTTTGTGGAAGGACATTTCTCTTGCTGATTTTTGGCCTGATTATATGAACAATTTCAAAACGATTTCAGTAAAATACATACATTTTGCACAAGCATTTTACTCTAAAAGTAAACAGTCTAGAGCTGCAAGTCAATCAATCAATCATTTGATAGACAGAAAATTAATCAGCGACTATTTTGATAATCAAATAATCATTTTAGTCATTTTTTAAGCAAATATGCCAAAAGATGTGTTGCTTTTAGCTTCTAAAATGTGACAATTTTATGATTTTGCTTGTGCTTCTTCATCATACATGATAATAAACTGGATTCTTTGGGTTTGGACTGTTGGTCAAGACAAAATAAGACATTTCAGTTGGTGGACCAACCAATAACGATATGGAGAAAATAAATAAAGTACATTACATAATGTTAAAGGGACCGTATCACCTACATTTCCAGCTCTATTTTATATTATTATATTCTGGGGTTCTACTGGAATATCTTAATTTACAGTTAAAAAACCTTCTAACAGTATTCCCCTAAACAAAAGATGGCAGTCGATTAAAAGCTGGGTCTCTGATAATAGACGGGGTTGTGGTCAACACGAACAAATAAAGGCCGGCCCCAAAAACAAGGGTGGATAAACTCACTCTAACTAGCACTTAATAAGCATAAATAGTAGTTAAATGGATGTAAGTCCAGTTCTAGCCGACTGTCACAGAGAGGGGAGGGGGACGGAGGAGGCGCAATATTGTTTAAATACGGGGATAACAGCGTATATTTTAATGATAATGACGGCAGCGACACTACATGAGTATGGGTAACCAGGGTAATGTTGCTAAGCTGGTGAGCGTACACCCCTCAGCACGCTACCCGCATGCTACAGCTAAGTGGTGCGCTGCCAAAGTGTTCCAGGTGGAACTCAAACGCTAGAATTATTGTTCCGCACGTTGGTGTAAGTAGATTACCGGTAACGCAGTAACAACAATTTAACAGATCAAACATAAGCAGATCAGAAAACAAAGAGGCTTTGTATTAAAATATGGACAATGCAAAAAACACACGGAACAACCTTAGCAACAACCTTAGCAACAAACACTAGGGAACGGACGGCCGTTTGTGGGCATGTGCAAACAATCTGACGTCATCACAAGGAGGAAGTAGAAGTAACTTTGCAAACGAAGCACTCAGAGCAGGTTGAAGAACTGGCTTTTGACTTGCAGGGAGCATTTTTACATGTTTAACATCTGATATCATAAGAGTATATAAATAACAGAAAATCACAAAAAAAGCATGATATGTCCCCTTTAAGTAAATATTAAAAAGCAATAAGTTAAAGGATTTCCATGAACATGCTATAGTGAAATTATCAGCTTAAAATGATTATTAATATTTCTGATGTAATCAATTTTCATCAGCTACATTACTAGAAATGTCCTGGTGTTAAAGGTTTGTGTTCAGTTGCAATGGTAAGCTGAAACAAAATGGCTGCCGCACACTCCACTGTATGTTAAGCAGCCAGCAGTTACGACTGTGAACTTTTATTGAGGTTCACATTCATTCTGGATGTTTGTCAGGAAATTCCAGCAGTCAATTATTGACTGTTGCATACAATACCAGAAAATACCTCCACTCAAGTCAAGACTCATGAAATCACAAGACAAATATGTCACAGATGTTTGGATTTTCTCAGGATTTTTTACCGCTCTGGTATCTGCAGATTTACATTCAGGTGGTAAACAAACCTGAGGCTGCTGTGAAAAAAAAGTCTCTACCAACAAAACCACAAGTGACATTTCTATACAAATGGGTTTTTTTTTTAGCACAGGCGTGGAGAAAACCTTCACAATACTCCATAATTGGTTTCTCTTTCATAGCAATTACTTTGCAATAACAAGTGACAGGTTTTCTATCTTAGTCTGAAATAATATTGTTTGGCTATTAAAATCTCATAACAATCAAACTGTTATCAGTGTCTGCTCTGCTTTCAGAATGAAATCAGTCTCCTTCACTGATAAGACGACAGGTCGGGTGAAAGAAATACGCCCGGATTGTCCCTTTATCCGCCCTCGCCAAATGATTTCAAATCCACAAGGACGACTGAATGAGTGAGTGAGTGGATTTGGAATTCAGCAGAGAGAGAGAGAGCTGAGATTGCCGAGTTCATTCCCGCCCCGCCAGGGTACATATCAGATAATGTTGTCGCTTTCTGTTTGAGCTGTAATTTCCGGGAAGACGAGGCGCGATGTGACAGATGGCGCTCATGGTGAAAGAGCTGCCGAGGACGAGGACATGTTGCACCGCCGTCAAACCTCCGGAGCGGGCTCCAACGCTGGAGCGAGCAGGGACACGAGGAGGAGCCGGCCCGCCACTTTCACTTTCATTTTCTTGCACTTTAACTGCAGAAGCACTTACTGCGAGACACATCAAAGCCCGGGTCAAACACACGAGTTTAGCTTTTGGAAAATGTTTATGTTGAAGCACAGCTGTTGAGATATTTTGCAGATAAAATGTCTGATGTGTGTACTTGTTCTTGATGGAGTATAATTAAAGATACACAGCTTTTAACTCCACTAATGTATTCTTAGCTTAGTAATGCTTGAAAGCATGAACTGTGAGGACATTTCTGTATATGTATGTGTGTCTTTTAAAGCTGCATTAATCATTTTTTGGCCACTAGGGGGCAGACAAACATTAAAATGAGCTGATACGTATAGCTACCACTTTATTTATTGGCAATAATTGCCTATGGTTCACTTCTAATTTAATTTATAGAGCTTTTGAAAGCTCTGTCAACCCAAATATAATAGTAAATGGATTTTTTTGTGGCACTGTGAACAGTGTCCACAGTTATGTCTCTGGATTACTCCAATTTTTACATTTATTTGGCTTATAATTAACCATATTTAAATGAATAGTTTGAAATTTGGGGAAAGACTTATTTGCTGTCTTGTTGAGAGTTAGATGGCATGACCGATACTGCCCTAATGTCGGTGTGTTAGCTGGAGCCAAGAAGTGATTAGCTTAGCTTAGCATTAAGACCGGAAGCTAGGGGAAACAGCTAGCCTGCTCTGACCAACGTTCAAAAATACATCTACCAACACCTCTAAGGATCATCAATGAAAAAGTATCTCAAATTGCACACAAACAGAAATGTGATATCAACAATTTGTCATTGTATAGGGAGCTACGTTCCACATTCTTGGTGAACAACAGAGTCATGTCGTTACGTTACGTAACTCCCACTAAAACCTCAACTTCTCATTTTAACATTTGTGTTTGTGTACGTGTTAAACAAATTAAACACAACATGTTAATGAGCTTTAGAGATGTTTGTTAGACAAAGTCAGGCCAGCTGTTAACCTCTGTGTCGTCTTTATGGTATGCTAAGCTATAAGCTAATGTAGAATTATTCCTGTAACACAGAGGACCTGAGTGGGACATCATAATCACAAATGAAAATTCAGATGATCGCCTCACCCCGTGCATCTTCAGCATAAACAACACCAAAATAAACTTTTATGGTCATTTAATATGCGGTGTTTCCTTTGACAGGAAGTTGAAATATAAAACTTCCTCATTTCTCAGGCCAGTGAGATGCAGTGACAGACACTGAGCACTTATCAGACCGAGGCACGCAGAGTCTGAACGTCTTATCGAGTTTAAAAGCTGCAAATGCTGAAACAACAGCTGACTCCGTTTCCTCTGCAGCTTATCGGAGTCTGAGAAAGTAAACACTCAGGCAACACTTCACTTTTATACCTTCACACCTCCGTGATCTGCTCTGTTTAACGAACATAAAACAACTGACTGCAAAACGGTGGCCGCTTTCCAAGAAATTCACTTCCCCGTTCTAAACTAAATTATCTTCAAAACAAACATGAGCCGTCGTCTCCTGCAACAGCTGTTCCAGTGTTGTCATTATAAAACTGAGTACTGAATATTAATCTTATGATTATGGTACTGTAGCATGGCACTGGGTGACCAGAAAAACAGAAACATTATGCACTGTTTTGAAATCTAATACAGCAGTCCTGCATTTAGTTCTAACATTGTAAAACTTTAAGGAGTTAAGTTATCTCTAAGGTCAATTTTTAAGACTATTTTTTGGACTTTATGCCTTTATTTGATAGGACATAGTAGGGAATATGACTGGAAATGTGAAGGCAGAGAGAAGCAAACATCCCAAGAAGGTAGAATGCATCTTAGACCACCATGACGTCTCCTCTATGGTATTTTATGATGCTTTAGTTAGTGTCATTGTTGTGCTAGAGGCATTTCTAACACTTTTTTACATACACAGAAGCATAAATATCAGAGTCATCTCTCCATATGATGCACATTTTTGTAACCAGCCATGTGTTGGATGATTAGCAAGTACAAGCTTCGGTAGGTTTCCATTCAAATGTAGCGGAAATTTTAACCGAATTTCCAGAAAACTGGTAAAAGAACATTTGATTTAATGCTTGTTTCTGTCAACATGCAAATATTAGGAGTTGGTGGTGCTGATTTTCCAGTCGGGGGCCTTTAAACCGTTGCAGGGGAAGAACGATGGAAAACCATGTGGAAAATGTGATAGAAATTAAGACATTTCTCTTTGTTTCATGTAGTAATTTGAGGAAGGTTACAGTCTCCTCATCGCTCCACACAGCTTGAGTGATGTTTATGTCACATGCTTCATCTACATCATCATTTATTCACTCAGTTTGTTTCCATCACACTTTGTCTGATTTTGTTTTTGATTGATTCACCGATCTGTCCAACTCAGCCGAGCATAAAGACTTTTTTGCCAAATTTATTCGAGCGCAAATTGAAATTGAGAATAAAACCAGGAGGATGGAAATGCACCAACAGACTTGCAGTTACAGTACTCTCAACAGAGCCAATAGTGGTTCCTGTTGTAGCAGTAGTGGCTGTTGTAGCTGGAGTGCTGCTAATAATATACATTTTATCTCAAATTTTCTTCAAAAAAGGGAAAGTGGCTGCCGTTGACTGCGGCTGGTTTTGTTTGTGACAAAATAAAACAAAACCGGATGATGCAGTTAGTAAGATAGCTGTTATGGACTTTATCTCTGTTATCTGTTATCTCAAAGTTCAACATTGTTGAGATGGTTTCCTTTTGGTCATTGGTGTGAATTTGTTCACTCACTGAGGAAGCTTCACATAGATTTACGTTGCATACACAAACAAATCCACAGATTGCAGCGATTCCATTGGGATAAAGTGATTTCCGTGTCTTTAAGAAGAGAGTGAAACTCATTTCTAAATCAAATCAGTAAGATATAATCTAACATCACTGGGTGAAACTTGTTTTTTTAACAGTTTTAAGATGTAAAATCAGATAAAATGACGATGAAAACTATTTTTTTTTCCTAGTATTAGTAACAGTAGTAGCAGCAGTGGTGGTGATGACTCAACCTGCAAGTGCATCCATTCCCCACCTTCCTCTAAACACACACACACACACACACACACACACACACACACACACACACACACACACAGCAGCTGCAGCCTCCCATTGTCTTCACTTCATCTACTCTGCTGTTAGTTAACAAGCCTCCGTCTGCATCACACGAAGGCTGGCGATTTAATTAAGATGAATGCCGCGTCGTATGAAAGTGATCCTGTTGATCACATGACTCGTTGGAGCCTCGACAAAGAGTGCTTTTGTTGTTTTGATCCTTGACGTCTTCGTCTGGGAGGGAGGGAACCGCAAAGACACACGGAGAGACGACCTTCTAAGACCTGCGGGGGTCCCTGAGAGGAGAGCGGACACATGGCAAGGATACATCACACGCACACATACATACACACAAACACAAACTCTACATGTGGCCAAAAGTATATGGACATCTATGCTATGACTACCCTAACTTTCTGTCCACATACTTTTGGTCATATAGTCGTATGTGTGTCGGACACAAAGGACTCAGACAGAGCATGTAACAGACAGACAAAGGAGGAGAGGGCGAGCGAGGTATCATTGCCATGTCTCCACTCTCCTGTCTGACACACACACACACACACACACACACACACACACACACACACCCTGAGCATCCGACAGCGACGGTAATAAATGAGTCACAGTCATAACTTCTCATCAGGTTTCTGTTTGTCTCCGTCCAGCAAGATGAATGAACACAGAGCTGGATTTATGAGAGCCAATCAGCAGCCAGACAGTCAGGACACATTACTACAGCCATCATTACTGCCGTTACCACGGTAATCTTATAACATGGCTCATATGGAGGCTATTGTTGCAAACACAAAATGAAGTACCTTTCAGATATTTAAGGAATATTATATTTAGAGCTGAGTTATTATTATTTATCCACTGATTTTTATTTATTTTTTCCTTTGAAAGCTGGTTAACGTTTCATAGACGGCTGATGTCTACGTCAGCGTCTGGCAACATGCTGTATGTAACGGAGGGTAAAGACATATGACAAATGTCCTCAGGCAGAGTCAGACATCACAGTCACATGGGAGTGTATGAGCCAATCAGGACGCTCCATACGTCCACAATATTAATGACTTTTTTTTTTCTGTTTGAACATTTCCTGAAAGAGTTAAACCTCAACATGATGATGTAACACTGGTCTATTGAGACTCTAGGTTTACCACAAATTATAGCATAAGAGAATGAAAGCTCATTACTGAGTAGAGATGCAAATAACAGTCATTTTACATTATTGATTAATCTGTCATTTCTTTTCTAGAGTAATTGATTAGTCGTCTGGTCTTTAAAAATGTCAGAAAACGGTGAAAAAATATCAATCAGTGTTTCCCAAAACCAAAGATTCAACCTAAAATGTCTTTTTTTGTCCTGATTGTCCCAAAAATATTAAGTGAACTATCACAGAAGACGACCTGGAGCAAGAGAATTTCAGCATTTTTTCTTTAAAAAAAAAAGACTGAAAATGATTAACTGATCATCAGAATAGTCGATGATTCATTTTCTACTTAACGACAAATCATTGCAGCTCTAATATTGAGTTTCACAGGCAGAAATTCAGTCCTTACTGCAATATTGGAGGGATGTTACAACGATGCAGTGGAAATATGAAGCTGCCTTTAATCATATGAAGGTAACTGAGTGCATCAGATACACTATAAACACCTGTAGGATCATTATGTACTGTAAAATCAACAATACCACTATGTAAAAACACTGCAGATCTTTCTTACATAAAAGTAAATGTACCTCATTATCAAAAGTAAATGTGCTCAATATGCAGAATGGCCCCTGCTTACATATATATAGATATAGATATAGATATGTACAGTTCAGCATATGTTTTGTACGTAAAATGTTAATCTGCAAAGTAATAATAATCAATACATAGTACAAGTATCTCAAATTTGCACTTGAGTGAGTAAAAGTATTAAGTTACATTCCATCACTGCAGTACAATACCTATAAACAGAGTATTATTACTAGATGGATATTACAGCAACATAATGGGACATAACAAACATATTACATGCAATAATTTGACTATAAGATCAGTATTGAATAGAACAGCTGCATCATATGATACGAATATCATAGTGATAGAAAGTAGAATATAAAATCTATAGTGTTACTTCATATTGATCTGAGTTAATGTGATTTAAATATATTAATATATCCATACTGTGTATAAATGCATACATTGACCTGAGTTTTAAGTTTATTTCTTCTCAGGTGCAGTAGAGCAAGACTGCAACTTATTTCTATTATTGATGATGAGTTTGTTTGTTTAATGATTAGTTATAAAATCTGCATTAAATCCAAATATATTTAATTAACAGCAGCAGCATTACAGAAGCTGCAATCTGAGAGAATATTTTGTTTGTAGCAACTTAACATATTAATCGATTATCAGCATTGTTGTTGATTGATTTTCTTGAAACTGACTTATTGATTAATCGGTTTATTGATCAGTGATCTCAGCGGTGCAACAATAGGCTGCAGCATCACTGATGTTAAAAACAGTGTAATTCTGATACAGCAGCACCGGCACTGTGGCTCCATTCACACACAAACAGCCGCCGTCTGCATCTCTACCGTCACACTACCGAGAGAAACGGAGGAAAAAAACACACACACACATACACACACACACACACACACACACACACACACACACACACACACACACACACACACACACACACACGAACACACACACACGAACACACGCGATCCCACCGCCACATTAGAAGCACATTTTATTTCCAGAATCTCGTTTTTCTCTGGAATAAAAATATATAAATAAACCAAGAATTTAACCCCCACCATCCTCCTCCTCCTCCTCCTCTTCCTCAGCATCCCATTGATAGGCAAGGTAGCATCTCTCCCATCCACACCCTACGCTCAGTGCGCATGCGTGCCGCGCCAAACAAAGGACCAGGCAATTAACCGACAGAGGATGGCTAATAAAGTTTGACTCGCGGTAAAAATAACAACCAACATCGACGCAGCAGCAGCAGAAAGGCTGCAAAAGGATGAAGCTTAACGTGTGTGTACCGGGAGGGGGGGTATTCAGGTGCACCCCCAATACCCCATCACCCCCCCCCCCCCCCCCCCCCCACCCCCCCTCCACGTACCCCCAAATCCCCATCTCCCCCTCCTCCATCCTGCATCCGCCTCCTCCTTCTTCTTAGTCCAATAAAACGGAAATATAAGATCAATAATTCATCCAAATCATGACATAATCTGGTTGGAGACGTGTGTGTGTGTGTGTGTGTGTGTGTGTGTGTGTGTGTGTGTGCATGCAGCCAAATGGTGTCACACCTCCACACAGACAAAGAGGTGGGGCGTGCTGAAGAGCTCTCTCCTTATTTCTGGACTGTTGGATGTTCAACTGTTTACTGGCTGTAAATTAGGAGGAAAAAAAACAAAAACGCTCCCCTCTCCGTTGCCTAGCAGCCAGTGGAAATTATATAATCATAAACAATTTAAAGCCAATAAATAAATGATAAAGAGAGCGTGGGGTGCGCGGTGGAGACGCGCCTGTGCGCAGTCAAAGCGCTTTTTTTTTCTCAATAAAAGTGAAAAACCAGAATCAGTGTGTATGTGGGTGAAGCGCGTGTTCCTCCAGACTGTACACACCCCTTTAAAGCTCGTGCACATTTTTTTTTCCGACTGGAAAAGGAGGCTAGAAGAAGAATTAATTTCTGAATGTTGAAATTTTTTTTCTATTTCAGCTCCGTTTTTCTTCCTTTCTTCTTCTTCTTCTTCTTTTTTCTCCCTCCATCATATCTACCAGATCTTTTGTCTCATTTGCTACACTCATCCATGCAGCGTGCGCCCCGGCTCTCCAAATGGAGAGATGGAAAAAGACAAAAGGGATGAAAAAAATGTGAAATAAAATAACCACAAGCATCCAAACCGCTCTTTTTAAAGAGAATAAGAGGAGAAATAACCGACGTGGCAGCTCTTACCGTGTACACCGAAGTTCCGACGCTCCCTCTGCTTTCCTCGCAGTTTCAAGTAGCGGCTGCTGTAATTTTTTGCGGCTTCTCCTGCGCGCCCAGCGGCTTGTGCCTGCTGCACGGTACGGCTCGGCTCGGCGATCCTCCGTCTGCGCGCACACGCATGCATAGCCTACATGCATGCACGCGCTCGAGTCGTGCACGCACGTACATACACACACACACACACAGAGGAGATGCACAATCCAAATTTTCCTTATGAGTAAAAAATATTTTATTTTAATGTCTGAATCTTTCTTTAATATCTCTTTAATATTCTAATAAAGCGTTATGATGCGCCAATAAGAGTTTTTGGATATGACATGTTTATTATTTCTGATTCATAATACTATAATAATCCTATAGTTGTTATAATAGTAGGCTACTTTATGGTAATTGTTTCGCCAAAGCTATCACTGTACTAATATTCCTGCAATATATTCCCTCTAACATTTATTATAAGATTTTTATAGCTGTCTTCAAACAGGGAGTTACTTGCATCAAAATACTGTATATTGAGGCTTCTTGCTGTGTTTTTTTTCTCTTTGAGGTAAAAATGTTTCCTATATTGTTTTATTACTGTAGCAAATATTTACTCAAAATTTTGTACTGCGCACTGGATGAAAATGTAAATTTCCTCTGCGCTTGTTTTAGAGGAAATACTGCTCCATCCTCGCTCTGTCTCTCTCCGTTTTAGTTGCCTCTGCGCGCCCCCTGCCATTCACTGCGCACACAATACCGTTTCTGGCGTTCAGTCTGGAGGATTTGTAGGTGAAAACTGGATGCACTTGTTGATGCTCAGATTGATGCACTTGACACTGAAAAAATGGAAGAAAATAGTTTATATCATTAAAACATCTGATGAGAGGGAAAATACTCCATCAGTCCTGCATTCAGATTTGATTTTATCTATGAAAAAATACAAAAATAAAGCTGAAAAAACTGTTAAGATGATATCTTTAAGTAATCAAAAGAAGGAAGTTCATTCTACTTCAATATGCACATACATATAATATAAGGGTATACATATAATATGTAGGTCTATACATAAATATGAGAAATATATGTTTTTGACATGGGTCACATATAGAAATTACATCTTTCTAAGGTGTTTTTATGTCTTGTCTTTACTGTAGATTCACTGAGTTTTGTGACAAAACCTCAGTAAACATCAAGACTGTTTTTCAGACTTTCTGGAAAGTTGACATTTAGAAGCTACAGAACATATTTACACAACAGAAACAGGTTTATTGCAAAGTACACATACAAGGAATTTGCCTTTGGTGTTGTGGTTCATAATCAAGATATACAAGGAAAGAGAAAATACCCAAAAAAGTCAACTTATCATAAATAATATCAATATCAATATATACTTAAAATGAAGAGAATGGAGCGTACAGAATATTGAACAGTAAATGCAATGTGCAAATGATAATAATACAACATTTCTGTTAATGTAACAGCCAGCAGCCATATTTTTATCTCCTGTTGAATATCAGATAAATGTAGTAAAGTAAAAAGTGTTGAAATGTGGAAACACAGTAGAACATTTCTCATAATGAGAATACTAAAGTAAGATAGAAGTTTGGGTTGGACTCAATCTCATCTTACTTCTCATTGGGTCTTTCTCTTTGTAATGTAGTGTGTCTATCTGAGCACTAGATGGCAGCGTTTACAAAGATCTGAGGATTTGCATTTGTTCCTGAAACTCTCTGTGGAAATGTGCAGAGTTTTGGGGGGTTTTTGTTGTTTTTTTTTTAAGGTTTAGCTTTCCTGGACTGATAATATATTTTCGGTAGGAAAAGGTTTAAAATGGAAAATAAAGTAGTTTTACAGGCTGAGCACTTTATTCTTCTCCCCCTCGAGCTTTATGAGAATCTTACATTCTGCTGTATTTTACTTGAGTATTTCCATTTTGAAAACCTTCCTCTGCTACATTTTTAAAAGGAAATGTTGTATTTCTTTCTCCACATTTATCTGACACCAGGACTTAGCTTATAAACCCACATTTTTACATGTAGTGAGATAAATAAGACTCTTGTCGGTTAAAACTCTCACAAAATGCGAAAGGGTTTGAATAAGGGTTCAGTTGTTTGTTTTAGCTTGACACGATTACGACATCTTCGGGTTGTGGATTGTTGGTCTGGATAAAAAGAGACATTTGAGGACGTCATCTTGGGCTTTTGGGAAACAGACATTTTTCACCATTTTCTGACATTTTATAGACCAAACAACTAATCCATTAATGGAGAAAATAATCAATAATCGGTAATGACAGTAATAGTTGCAGGCCTTGTGTTTTAGATAAATAAATTAACTTTTATAGGAGCGTGTGACCCTTCATCTGATTTGAAAGCAGGCAATTCCCAAAGATTGCAGATAAAAGGTCCAATTAGGGTAATTTGGCTTCCATTAACATCCACTTATATTACATACAAACTTTTATTTGTCTTCAGATAGGATTACCTGCTTAATCTGACATGGACGAACATTTGATCAATTGTACTTGAGTATTTTTACACTGACTTTAGTATCAAAACTTTTACTGAAAAGAGGGTGGGATCCTTCTTCCTCCATCAGACTGAGACTCAGCAGTTTGTTATCAACATCTCAGCTGCTCTGGAGGGATTCCCAGGGTGAAAAGCAGCTAAGTGCAGCCCCCCCTCCCCTCAAGCAGGAAGTATGTGGGGATTAAGGAGAGGTCAGTTTGTACTGGAAGACGCAGCGACCTGAGTGACTTGGCTGTACCTGACCTCTGCTCAGAGCTGCTGATAAATCCTGAACGTTCTGAGATGATCCCACTGCTTGTGAACTATAACTGACTCCAAGCTGATCCCACCGTCCTCTCTCTGTTTTCTAACATACACGGTTAAACCCGACAACACTAAGCACACAACACCAACCAGGCTGCACAATCCTCTGAGTTGTTTATTTTAAAGGGTCAGCTCACCCAAATCCCAAGCAAGTATCAGCTGTGCAGACTGTTTTGGTTTTAAGTGCCAGGATCTTTACTTAAAGTAGTAAAAGAGTAAAGTAGTAATTAAAAGAGTACTCCACAGACAGATTTAGTGTTGCACTCTCTAATAATGTCGGACTCATGATGGACAGTTTGAGGAAGATCAAAATATTCCATGTATTCTTTTTCCTTGACGAAACCCAGTTCCTAGATTACCCACAATGCAACTTAACCACTGACAATACGGTCCCAGATTCAGGTGTGTTGTGCTAGTAGCGGCTAATGCAGTGGTGGAATGTAACCAAGTACATTTACTCAAGTATTTCCATTTTATGCCACTTTATACTTCCTCTCCACTACATTTGTGCACCAAACTTAAAAATGATGAAATGATGAATGTAAAGATAAAAGTTGTGGTTAAAAAAACCAAAAACCATGAGGCTACAACAACTTTTCATACTCAAGGGAGAACTAATATTACATGCAAAGACACAATATGATGCATCAGCAGAGTTAAAATGATAAAAAAAAAAATAGAACAAACAACAATATTAATGAAGAAAAGTTCATTTAATTGGCTCTAGTGACTGTCATGATGATTATCTCCACTCTACATCCAAAATATGTTCATGTTTTCAGGTATTTTTTAAAAATGCAGTTGTGATAAAACTATTATTACAGATATGAAACTAGCTGTGATTAGCTTGTATTTGAGGTTGCACATAATGATGTGAGAACAACAACAACAAGCACGTCAACGTGACTGCGTTTCCCTTTCTGTACATGTTTTTTTCATTTGCAGCTGAATCATTGGCTCGAATGCGCAACTACACCTTTGATTATCACGTTGGATGGAGGAGTCTGTCATTGCCACACAAGTGAAGAGGCAGATCTGCTGAAGTTGAAGATATGACTGGAGGCTAAAAGAAGAAACTGCTTTAAAGATCAGAGACTAGTTCAAAAGCTGCTTTGAAGCGTTTGGTTCTGATGATGTGACGACGACGAGTCGTGACAGACAAACCGCATTCATCACCGTTATTTAAGCATTAATTACACTTTACAAATTACCCTGAATGTTAGTTTTTGAGAGCATGATAAAAAATGCTCAAATACATGCATCAAAATACAAATAAATCTTGATTATAATGTAATAATTCTTGTTTTTTATGTCTTATTTCATTACCAAAGGTAGAAGTTGAGAGTCTTAAGTGATCTCTTTGTGAAACTATGAGCTAGATGAAACAACCCACAGTATAACTTCTGCATAGTTTGCTGCATAATAATCTCTTTCTTCCTCCCTTCAAGTCATCCTCTTATCCCCTGAACATCTTCACAGTTTCAGTGTGATTAATTGTCTCACGTCCTTCTGTTCAACTAAAATGAAAATCTGAGGCTTTAATCTTACATTTTTAATGTGAAACCAGTCTGTAATGCAACCTTATCTCGAGGTAATGTTTAAATACAACTAATTTAAAAATGTAGATGATGTGTAATACACAGGTTAAATTTGAAAAATGAATCTTGTTCACAAAATGTTCAGACTGAACGTATCTGCAAAGTTTTCACCGTCAGCATATTTCGTTGGTTTTTTTTTAGTTTGCTCTCCCTACAAAAAAGCCAAAGAAAACGTTTCCACTGAACATAATCCAGATCCAGAAATCACATTTCCCGGTTTGCATTAATGACAGTTTAACCACCTTTTACTGGAATGAAATAAGTAGTTTATTAAAAATTAAATCATCTCATGACAGCTATATGGGGAAGGTTTTTTAGAGTAGTTTTGTTAACCCTTCGGCTGTTTCATTACCTGCCACGTTAGTCTGGAGGAAGTTTAATCCATGTCACTGGATTAAAGTTTTGATTGAACTAACTGGAAATCTTTGATTCTCCAGACTTTGTTCCACCTGGATGACTGAGATGAATCTTCACAGACTTTGCTACCACAGCAGAGCAATCATTTCCCAAACTAAGGCATAAACAATAAATGCTTTCTAGTTTTTAATATATACCACTTGGGGAAATCGAGTTGTACCGCCACAAGAAGTTAAGCACTCATTCTTTCCAGTAGTTTTCAAATTTATTTTACATTTTTCATATTGCAAATTTCTCTTAAGGAGAATATATGAAAAGCAGGATGAGAAAAAAGTTGATTTCCAAAACCTAGTAGTGATATTTCCTTGTATCTGTGTAAAGGGTTAATAGTAATAACTGGGCTTGTCATGCCCAGCCCAGATTGAAAGAGTCTACTGCGTCATCATTTGTCGGTAAGTGGTTAAGATTAACATTTGGCTTTCGGTAATCACAGGGAGTTGAAGACAAGCTTGACCGCAAGTAATTATCGACCCCTCTCCCTCTCTCTCTCTCTCTCTCTCTCTCTCTTCCTCCCTCCAGCAAGAGTCCTTCAGAAGTTTCCAGGAGTCATTGAGGGGGCTCCAGGTCCTTGAGGAGGCTTTACGGATTATTAAGAGGACTACAGGAGTTACTGAGGGTGGTGCAGATTTACTAAGGCAGCTGTCAGCAAGAATAATAATAATAACTTTATTCATACAGCACTTTTCAAAACACAGTTACAAAGTGCTTTACAATAAAAACAGAACGCATTTACATTCACATTATTAAAATATAATAAGATCACAAAAAAACAATTTTAAACAAGTAGGTTTTTAACAGTGATTTAAAAGATGAGACAGAGTTGGCAGGCAGGTCACTCCAAAGTCTACTATCCCTGACTGCAAAGACTCTGTCCCCTTTATGTATCAATCTGGACCTTTGAACAAGAAGCGACGCATCAGATGATCTCAGGGATCGGGAAAGGACACAGGGCAATAAGAGATTTGATAGATAGCTTTGGGTCAAGGCCTCTCAGGGCTTTGTAAGTAATAAATAAAATCTTAAAATCTATTCCAAAAGCAACAGGTAGATGGTGAAGGGAAGTCAGGATTGGTGAAGTTTCCTAGACCAAGATAAAATCCTGGCAGCAGAGTTTTGGATGAGCTGGAGGTGGGAGGGGGATTTTTTTTTGCCGATGTCAGAGAGCAGTCGTCCAATCGACTGGTTATGAAGGCGTAAATGATGGTTTCCAGATTTTTGGCAGAACAAAATGGTCTAATCCTTGAAATGTTTTTCGGAGATGATAAAAACAGGATTGAACCACTGAATTAACATGTTCATCTGAGGTTTTAATCAATGCTGGCACCAATGTTTCTGCAATGCTGAGTTATTGAATGAGATAGTGAACCAAGACTGAAATTTGGTTGTTTACACTGTCTTTACCTATGATTAATATCTCTGTCTTATCCATGTTTAGCTGCAGGAAAGTTTGTGACATCCACATGTGTGGATGTCATTCAGACAGTTTAGCAGGTTGGCATTGTTCTGATAGTTGTTTTCAGGGTCACGGTTTAGATAGATCTGAGTATCGTCTGCGTAAACTGATATTATGTCTGTGTATGAGGTAGCCTAGAGGGAGCATTTAAATGGAAAAGAGGATTGGACCTACACTGAGCCTTGGGGCACCCCGCAGTGAAATCCCATTGTAGCTGATCTAGAATCAGCGATACCAATGCAGAAGTGTCTTTTAGGTAGGACCTGATCCATATCAGAGTAGTGCCACTGATACCAACCCATGTCATGGTTCATGGTATCAAATGCTGCACTTAGGTCAAGGGGAACAAGAATGGATTCATGACCAGCATCAGCTTCTCCTCTAAACAGTTCCTCTTCTTCCTCTTCCTCAACAGCTGACTGTCAGCTGACAGTCCTCTAAACAACTAAACTGTCCTCTAAACGGTTCCTCTTCCTCTTCTTCATCAGCTGACTGTCGGCTGATGAGGAAGAGGAAGAAGAGGAACTGCTTAGAGGAGAAATTCACAGATTTTCCAACTCAGCATGACTTGGAAAATCCAGGTCCGGGTTTCCTTTTGTGTCTCCAGAAGGAGCTGTGTTTAAATCTGATAAACTGCCTCAAGTGATGTCACTTGAGTCCATGTCAGTTGGGGCTAAACACTAATCTGGGTGTGCGGCCTTGAAAGAAGTGAGGTTACCAGACTTCTTTGGCTGCTCCTCATCTCTGCCGGAGGCCAGCAGCTCCAGGCTACATTAGCCACTATTAGCATTAAACACTCCAATCTCCTACCAAACTGTTATTGGTCAAGTTGCATTGTGGGTAATGTAGGTGGCAGATTTTGACAAAGTGTATATCTTGGCATATAAAACTAAACCAGTCTGCATGGCCGATACCACTGGCAGTAAGTGAGTTTTTTGGGATTTCTACTGTCAAATGAATCGACTAAAGTTGCATTGTGGGTAATGTAGGCACCAGGTTTCGATGGGGAAGAATAATGTGTAGTAATAATGTGTTTTTCTTTTGCACCGATTTTCATCCTTTTAAAAAAAACAACAACAAAAAAAAAACAACTGTCTATCATGACACAATGTTATAGGAGTGGAATACTAAATCTGGGAGTACAGTCGGGTTCCCACATGAACACTGAGGTTTTCTTCACTGTAATTATTCCTCCTGTTCATACTGGCTAAAAGATCCCAGATAAGAGATGATGGGGGCCAAAATCAACAGTGTGTCTGAGTTAGTCATATCAAGTGGATATCTGACACATTTACAGCCTTTTTAACAGCAAATTCCCTCTTTGTGTTTCCTCGGACAGTGTTTCCCTGTTGAGCTGCAGGTGGAAGTATAGTAACAAAAAGAGGGACTTTGGCACTAAAAAGACTGTAACGTTGAAAGATATCTACTTGATTTGACTCATTTGGACGCGGAAGCTTCATATTAGCTTCAGATAAACTTTTAAATACATTTTTGCACAGAAGGAGGATTTTGTCCCCCATTACTTGCATTGTAATATGTTCATATGGGTCTTTTTTGTTAACTTTAATGTGAAAGAAACCTCTTCGAAATCAAGTCTTTTATTGTCTGCATGAGTTGACCTGTTGTCTCTTTTAAAAAATCTTTGAAATTCTAGTCATCATCATGTAACTTGTAGTTAGATAAAAAACTTTTGGTTTATTACAGTTTGGGTCTCATTTTTGTAGTTTTGTTAATTGTTTCTATCGGTTATGATAATGACGCAATCTCCAAAGTTAGTAGTTGAGATCTGGGAACATGACAACATCACGAAAAAGAAGTCAGACCGGGCAGAAACATCTGCGGTAATCAGACGGGTTTGAAACTAACAGTTTATCCAGATTATCTAAACCACTTTAATTGGGGGTCAAAGTGGGAGTGAGCACACTTGAAATGTTGGCGATAATCCTGCATTGTGCAGGAAACTGTGTGCACACAACTACAGCAAGTATGACAAATCAATGGATGTTTGACCTAGCTGTCAGATGTCTTTTTAGTGATGTCACCATGTTCCCACATCTCAGTTATTAACTTGTTGAGCACAATGTTAAACCACAAAAATAAAACTTAATTATCCCCTTGAAGTGACAGGACTGATTCAGCTCTCCATACTCTCCTCCCTCCAGGTTACTTTATGACTTCTACTCGTCAGTGTCGGTCCACTCTCGTTTTCTCTGCATGATGTCGGTCAGAGGAAGTCTATTTTGGCTTTACCACTGACACACTCAGTAGGAATCCCAGCAGAAAAAAAACCTTCCTGGCTCTGTTATCTCACATCTTTAGCAGAAGTCTAAAACAGCCACAGGAAATGTTTGACTTCCTCGTCCTGTTTTTGGGGCGTTTGGAGATGCTGGCACAGAATCAAACAAGTGAAACAAACTCTCTCCACCGTGTCTTCCTGACTCCTGTAATCCTCCAGCACTTCCACATGATGAGACGATCATCCCGGTGACAAAGAACTATTTGTTCCTTCTGCTTTCCTTTATAATCTCTGCCAGTTCTGATATTTTATATGTCACCTGCCAAAAGTCGGTGTTTTTTGCCGATGATCAACCTTTTCACACTGCTGGAAATTTTTAAAGATCCCCTTCAGACATGTTTTAAGATATTTAAAATAAAACTGCTGCTGCTTGGGATAATACATTTGGTCAGATTACTTGGTATTTTCCACACAAAAAAACTCTTGTTAAAATTCCTTAAAATGACATCTTCTTCCTGTCCCTCACTGAAAAATCTGTCCGTTCATTTCAAACATTTTACTGCTGTAACAAGATGTTTCCTACTTCACTGAAAAGAAAAGATACTCAACATCAAACTACCTGAGAATTCAAAGGATCTTCTTTAAATCAGAGTCTCCTGCTGCCCAGAGAGGACCAGGACACACAGACAGTAACTTGGCTTGGTATTTTGGCAGAGGGCAAAGATGGATAGTCTTACAAACAGTAAACTAAACCTCACCTGACCTAACCTCACTTAACCCACCTTTTCCACTGAAATCATCTGCAGGAATGTGTTTTTTATTCGTAGGCACTGGTGTACCTGCCAACATTTAGCTTATAAAATACAGGAGGTTTTTTTCAGGGGTGTGGGGGAGGACAGCTGTTTGTATGTAGACTAACTGTTTATCTGAGTTTGCCACATATCTTCAAATTTGGCAAATTCTTATAAACTTAGCCGCTGGCTGAGACAAACCAGCCGCTCCTCTCTCTATCAGCGGTACCTGCAGGTAGCGAATCAGCAGCAGAGGGAGAAGGACAGAGGACAGGAGGAGGGAAGAACGCCTGCGCAAGACAGCAGCCGTGCACACGCCCTTTTCATCGGGCTGTGGTGACAGATGTGTTGAAATTGTTTGTCGAGTGTGGATTGAGTGTGCTTTGTGTTTCATAGATGATGTGGCAACTTAGGTAACGTCAGACAAACCTACAAAACTTATGGATCCGTGTGTACGTGATGATTATTCATAATAAAAGCTGAGGAGGAGTTTGAGAATACAGGAGAAAACACAGAAAACACAGGAGTGTTGGCAGGTCTGCAGGCAGGTTTACCTCTGCCTCTGGGACGGGTTGCCAGGTACCATGACACATATCCCACACAGAAACTGAGAAACATCCATTTGATTTGTATCACTTTGAAATCGGGAGGAATTACAAATCGGCAGCAGTGGGACAAAGGGTTAAAAAAAAGGGAGACTGCCGCCAAAATCGGGAGTGTTGACAGTTATGCACTAGCCTAACCTAACCTTACTGGACCTAACCGACTCCACAGGGCCCGGTCTGTACATGTGGGGTACTGGAAGCTTTATATATGATGTGACTTTGTTTAGTTTTTAAGCACTGAATAACTTAAAGTGCTCCTGCCTCTCTGAAAAAGGTTTTATACTTGAAGGATGGGTTTCAAATTTTTCAAGTCTGTCTTAAAACAATAGTCTGATACCCAAATTAACTTTGAAATAGGTTTTTCTTGCTGTAATCATTCTTCCTGTTCTTACTGACCATTAGAAGATCCCTTCAAGTGTCTGTGCAAAAATGTATTTAAAAGTTTATCTGAACCTAATATGAAGCTTCAAAATTAGTCAAGATGAGTCAAATCAAGTAGATATATCTCAACATTACCTCATCCTCTTTTTGTTACTATACTCCTAAAGCAGCTCAACAGGGAAACATTGTCCGAGGAAACACAAAGAGGGAATTCGACAATTCCTAACCAAATCCATAAAATAACAACATTTTAAGAGAATACTCAAGAATACCACAAAATATCAAAATAACTGAATGTTAACAAACAGGGAACTTAACCTTCAAATATCATAATAACAATATACATCAGTTCATGTGGTCAAGGTTTGTTCATTTTGAGCTCAAACGAACCAGTTGGTTTAAACTTCTTGTTGAAGGGAAATACTGGTGTGTTTTCAAGTTTTAGATGACAAATCATGGATGCACATTTTTGCAGACCATTGCAAAGATTTTGGATGTTTTGTTCCAGGTTGCCATTGGTTTCCATGAATTTCAAACATGAAAAACCAATCAGCACACTGGATTATCTTTACCTTATGAGGATAATGTAACTTAATGCAAACCTGATGTTCACGATGATTTACACAACCTGAGCATGTTTCAACAGCCTAGTATTTGATATTTATAAAGTATAGAAGTGAATGAAAATCAATGGATGTCTGGATCTGTAGAAAAAAACAGCAGCATGTGATGTAAAGCACGGATGATTTGCAGTAAACAGGCAACAACATGCAGCGATTACCTAACAGGTAAGTGGTTCAGCAGCTCCTCATCACTCAAGAGACGGATCAGTGTCTCGCTCAAAATCAGCACCTGCGTGTAAACTCCCCAAAAAATCTTTGACACGAAAAGGTCGAGACCAGGAGCGGAGCTGCGTTCAAGTCAACCTGTCACTTGTGAGTTTGCTGAGCTCGTTCCTTTCGCTCATTCCAGTTTGACCCTGACTGAGGAATCCTCGAGGGCCTGAAGATCATCATCATCATCATCGCTATGGGGAATGAGTCTTACTTAACCTCTGTCAACCTCTGGGAATGAGAGGGTCAAGGGTCACTGAGGTTGACATTGTGCAGACAGGTGACCTTTGGAGGGTGGTTATGGGTGAAAAAGCACCTTGGAGACAAAGGTAGTGAATCCAGAGAGATTTGAAGACAGATTTAAGGAGAGGTGAGGCCAAAAATGCCTGACGACTAATAACTTCAGGTGTAGAGAAAGGAGTGAACATGCTTAACAGTTTATGTCAGATTTACAGATTTTGGTTTTTTTTGTTTCTGGTATTGTTGCAATTTTTGTATTTACTTCCTTTTCTAGTAACCACAGATTTAATGATTGCAGGTTAAAATGTGTTGAGATATATTGGTGGTCAAAACTTGGATGATATTTGCTGAAAAATTAGAGTTTCTAGACGTCAAGGTTACTTTTAATGGTCATTTAAATTACTATACAGTACATCAGTGTGAAGCAGGTCATAACTCCTCTTTTATGGAACCATCTTCCAGATTCGGTCTGGGGAGCAGACACCCTCTCTACCTTTTTTGATAAAGCTTATAGTTAGGGCCGACCATACTCGCCTTGGACCAGCCCTTAGTTATGCTGCTATAGGCCTAGACCGCCGAGGGACTTCCATTGATGCACTGAGCTCCTCTCTCCTCTTCTCCATCTGTATATATTCATTTACCGTTAATGCATGTTACTAACTTGACCTCTTCCCTGGAGTTCTTTGTGCTTTCTCATCCGCAGGAAACCCCATGGACCGCGCTGACGTGTTGATGTCCTTCTTCTGTCCTTCTCCAGCGGTTGGTGTTTGTTGCTGCTAGTCATGTACCTATTATTGTTGTAAGGCCGCCTACCTAGAGCCGGGTTCTGCTTGAGGTTTCTTCCCGTGAAAGGGGAGTTTTTCCTTACCGCTGTCACCAAGTGCTTGCTCATGGGGGAATTGTTGGGTCTCTGTAAATTAAAGAGTATGGTCTAGACCTGCTCCATGTGAAAAGTGCCTTGAGATTACTTTTGTTGTGATTTGGCGCTATATAAATAAAAATGGAATTGAATTGAACCAAATGTTGAAATATAGTCATTGACAAGCTGCTGAAGCAACAGCAGTGGAGTTTCTTTTGAGGTGCAAATCACCAAATTAATGCTTACTGCTTGGTTCTTGTTGACTAATTAACATTTCATCCAGTTTGAAGTCGTTCACAAGTAGTTTCTTTATCAGACAGGTTATGAGATGATGGGCCCAGATGCCTCGTGGGCCCCCTCTCCTGCACAAAAAACATGCACAACTGATAAAAGTGTCGTCATGGTTGCTTTGTTGTGACGTCTTCAGAGTGAAATCCTTCAACAGTCTTCAACATTTCCAACAATCCAGCTTTGACTTCGAGACCTCTGCACCTGCAGTTGCCACATTTTATATATGTTTATAGTGACAACTCCAGCTTGCCTTGGAGAAACAGGCTGGTGTGGGTTTTTTTTTTATAATTCTACTGTTTTCCTCTTCTCAACATCTTAAATATTGCATGTTGAGAGTTTATATTGGTTTTTAAAGCAAACTACAAACTAGAAATCGCATTATGGGACCTTTAGCTTTTACATGAGAATGATGGCCCAACAGTGCCTGAGTCATGATTAGCTGGACAGGGCTGCATCCTGCCTAAAGCCAGTCTGAGTGCTGCTAACAGGTCCTAGTTTTTATCTGTAATAGGTTTAAAAAAAAAAACAACAACTTCAAACCCTCCCAAATCCAGCAGTAACTTACAGGCCTGAACTAGCTCACATTTCCAGTGCTGGAATACAACCAACACTCAGCCGCAACCATCCCGACACATGTAGCTACCTTAATGGACTAATTACAGACCTGCTTCACCTTATTCTGCTCAGCTTCCTAAGGATGAGATGTCAAACATCCGTCTCATATCTCATACACCCTTAAATTATTATTATTTTTTTTCCGGTAGTTGGCTCTGATTGTGTTCTCAGTCTCTGACAAACTGCTGATAGTCACAGGACTGCAAAAAAAAAACAACACATGCAACATTGTGATTTTGGTGTTGCACAAGTTCAAAACAAGCCCGTAGCGTTTGACACACAAAGGCTTCAAAGTTCAACCGTGAATACGCATCGAAGCACCTCAGATGCCTCCTACATCTCATGAGCTAAAATCTTTTTCCATATCTGAAACACTTTCATCTTATTGCTTTACTTTACCTCTGAGATGTCAGTTTCTTTAAAAGCAAATGTAAGGAACATTTGAAAATTTGGACAGAACTGATAGTTTTGCATGGAGTACTGCCTAGAAAGTAAAGTGGACTGTCCCGAACTGTTGTGTCTTTCTAAACCAAATTATTTACATTTGAGATATTTTAGATTGTTCTGTTTGCACACCAGCATCAAATCCAGATAACAGACATAAAACAAGATGTGACAGGAGACGTTAAGAGGCAATACAACGGAAATCCCCTCAAGGAAAAAAAACTAATAAATACAAGATGATTTCGCAAAATACAAAGAAAAAAAACAATCAGCAAAGAAACACGTATAAAAGAAAAGAAAATTAATTAGACATCATGAATTAAAAGATTTTGAAAGATAGCAAGTTCTTTCTAGCAAGTTCTGCAGCCAGTCAGCAGCAGAGGATGCTAAATCCCAATTGACAGGATGGACGATGGATGGCGGGGCCCCGGGGCCCAAACCAGCAGGGATCAGGGGTCAATCTGTGTGCCAAGTAAGTCAAGGGGAAAAACCACACACACACACACACACACACACACACACACACACACACTCCTGTGTTTGGATTAGAAATGAAGGCTCGGTGTTGTTAACCTACAGCTGGAATGTTAATGCTTAACCATATAGCTCATTATCTGATTATACAGACGGCTGCTTCCCATCAACTCACAGACTTTGTGTAAAAAATCAAACTCTGATGTCCAAGTCCAACGACAGTCATCAGATCTTAAACAAGAACATAACCTGAAAACCTGAACAAATGATCGAGCTTTTGTGACAGACTCCTCTGTCACTGAGAAGCCGGGAGTCTACTAAGGCGACTTTTGACCTGTCTAATATTTCCCATCAAGCAACATCCTGAGCTATATGTCATTATATTTTTGTTTCTATCAACAAATAAACAACATTCAGGAGCCCAAATGAACACTGAAACCTGTTTTTCTTGCTGTAATCATTCCTCCTGTTCATACTGACCATTAGAAGATCCCTTCATAATGCACTTACAATGGAAGTGATGGAGGACGAAATCCACAGTCCTCCTTCTGTGCAAAAATGTATTTTAAAGTTTATCTGAAGCTAATATGAAGCTTCAGCGTCCAAATGAGTCAAATCAAGTAGATATCTTTAAATGTTACAGTCTTTTTAGTGCCAAAGTTCCTCTTTTTGTTACTATACTTCCACCTGCAGCTCAACAGGGAAACACAAAGAGGGAATTTGATGCTAAAAAGACTGTAAATGTGTCAGATATCCACTTGATATGACTAACTCAGACACACTGTTGATTTTGGCCCCCATCATCTTTTATCTGGGATCTTTTAGCCAGTATGAACAGGAGGAATAATTACAGTGAGGAAAACCTCTTTCAGTGTTCATATGGACACCTGACTATTGTTTTAAGACACACTTGAAAATAGTGAACCTATTCTTTAATATGGTCCAAAAACATACAGATTGCTCCTTTACAACATGCTGTACTGTGTGTTTGTGTGGTGAAACAGGGCAGAGCAGCGCATAAAGTGTTAACGGTCTCCTGTGTATTTTAAATGAAGGTCAGTTTTTGTCACCAGACGCATCACAGAACACTGGTGACGCATCAAAGGACTCTGTAGCTTTTACAAACGTTCATTTGTCTGCACGGCCGCGCAGAGTTAACTCAACTCTTGTCGTTTAAGACTTGGAAAAGCCGCATGTACAGGGTGAAGAGAGAGAGACGCACAGACAACGCATCCTTCAGACAGATGGTAAAGACAGACAGTCTCTTGTCATTAGCTGCAGGTGCAGTGACACAGGTAGAGTAAGAAGTATCCAGATCATTTACGTGATCTTCAAATGTTCTTTACAAGTAAACAGTGGTGGAATTTAGTAACATAGTACATTTACTCAAGTACAATTTTCAGGTACTTGTACTTTACTGAAATATTTCTATTTTCTGTTGGTTTATACTTCTACTTCACTACATTTATTAAACAACTTTAGTTACTAGTTACTAGTTACTTTGCAAATTCAGATTAATAATACATAATGAACATATACATTATGATGTGTTACTATAGGTTCAGATTACTTTATATATTGTTGAGTAGCTTGTGAATTTCCCCACAGTGAGAGTCAGTAAAGTCTTATCTTAGTAATTATCCCATAATCCAATTGTCTAATTTAATCTATTGAAATAATTATTCTTAAATGGGCCATTCTGCATATCTACAGTTCTGTGCAAAAATGTATTTAAAAGTTTATCTGAAGCTAATATGAAGCTTCAGCGTCCACATGAGTCAAATCAAGTAGATACAGACGGTGACAAATTAAAGGAAAACCCAACATAAAGTGTCTTAGTAAGATGTTGGGTCACCACGTGCTGCCAGAACAGCTTCAGTGCAGCTTGACATTGATTCTACAGTCTCTGAACTCTACTGGAGGGATGAACATCATTCTTCAGAAAGATATTCCCTCATTTGGTGTTTTGATGATGGTGGTGGAGAGCGCTGTCTAACACGTCAGTCCAAAATCTCTCATAGATGTTCAGTTGGGTTGATATCTGGTGACTGTGAAGGCCATAGCATATGATTCACATCATTTTCATACTCATCAAACCATTCAGTGACCCCTCGTGTCCTATGGATGGAGACATTGTCATCCTGGAAGAGACCACTCCCATCAGGATAGAAATGTTTCATCATAGGATAAAGGTGATCAATCAGAATAACTTTGTATTGATTTGCAGTGACCCCTCCCTCTAAGGGGACAAGTGGACCCAAACCATGACAGCTGAGACAGTCAGATATCCACTTGATATGACTAACTCAGACTGCTGAAGACTCATATAAGCTTCACATCAACTTTTAAATGACTGTGTGGACACACTGTGGATTTTGGCCTCCATCACTTACATTGTAAGTGCATTATGAAGGAATCTTCTAATGGTCAGTATGAACAGGAGGAATGATTACAGCGAGGAAAACTTCTTTCACTGTTCATATGGAGACCTGACTGATGTTTGAAGACACACTTGAAAAATAGTGAACCTATTCTTTAATATGGTCCAAAAACATACAGATTGCTCCTTTACAACATACCGTACTGTGTGTTTGTGTGGTGAAACAGGGCAGAGCAGCGCATAAAGTGTAAACGGTCTCCTGTGTATTTTAAATGACGGTCAGTTTTTGTCACCAGACGCATCACAGAACACTGGTGACGCATCAAAGGACTCTGTAGCGTCACAAAGGAATCAGTCCGACTTTATTCACTCTGCGGACTTCGCGCTTTTACAAACGTTCATTTGTCTGCACGGCCGCGCAGAGTTAACTCAACTCTTGTCGTTTAAGACTTGGAAAAGCCGCATGTGCAGGGTGAAGAGAGAGAGACGCAGTCAATGCATCAGTAAGAAGTATCCAGATCATTTACGTGATCTTAAAATTCTCCTTACAAGTAAACAGTGGTGGAATTTAGTAACATAGTACATTTACTCTAGTACAATTTTCAGGTACTTATACTTTACTTAAGTATTTCCATTTTCTGTTGCTTTATACTTCTACTCCACTACATTTATTTAACAACTTTAGTTACAAGTTACTTTGCAAATTCAGATTAATAATACATAATGAACATATACATTATGATGTGTTACTATAGGTTCAGATTACTTTATATATTGTTGGGTAGCTTGTGAATTCCTCCACAGTGATCAATAGAATTTTATCCTAATAATTATCTGATAATCCAATAATAATCTATTAGAATAATTATTCTGAAATGGGCCGTTCTGCATATCCACAGTTCTGTGCAAAAATGTATTTAAAAGTTTATCTGAAGCTAATATGAAGCTTCAGCGTCCAAATGAGTCAAATCAACTAGATATATTTCAACGTTACAGTCTTTTTAGTGCCAAAGTTCCTCTTTTTGTTACTATACTTCCACCGCAGCTCAACAGGGAAACACAAAGAGGGACTTTGATGCTAAAAAGACTGTAAATGTGTCAGATATCCACTTGATATGACTAACTCAGACTGCTGAAGCTGAATATAAGCTTCACATCAACTATTAAATAACTGTGTGGACACACTGTGGATTTTGGCCTCCATCACTTCCATTGAAAGCACATTTGAAGGATCTTTTAATATCCAGTATGAACAGGAGGAATGATTACAGCGAGGAAAAATTATTAATTTTATTCCCTGTAATTTAATGTTCTTGCGAAATTTTATGTTCTAATTTGTTCTTGTCCTGTGGCATTTCCTGGTCTGGCTAAAAGAACTCAAGCACTGCCTGAGTGGAGCATCTGAGAAATTTGACCTAATTAAGAGTTTTGTCTGATGTTTGAGGTTTTTAAATGTTTATTCAGTGCTTTGCATCAGTCTGTATTTTCATCAAGTGTGCTGGTCATGTTAGAGTTGTTTTAGTATTAAAAGCTTTGTTAAATCTGTCTTAAAACACTAGTCAGATGCACATGTGGATCAGTTTTTGCTTGCTGTAATAATATCCTGGACGTTAAAAGATTCCTTCTAAATGCAATTACAATGGAATCCACAGTGTTTGTTTTGAGCATGTATTTAAAAGTTGATCTGAAGATAGAGAGGCTTCAGCTGTCTGAGTTAGTCAAATAAAGTGGACAAGTCTTTTTAGAATAAAATTCTATTCACTTAGCTTCTCAATGGACGATGTTATCCATTAAGAAACTCACTCAGAGGACAGAGGGACATTTTAATCATAACATTTTATAAAAGGAGCCAAAAAAAGAAAGAATAAACTCACTGAGCAGCAGCAACAAATGTCTGATGGATGAAAATGTGTTTATCCTCGTTACTGTGTGTGGATGTACCCGCTGGAATAAACGTCCTCTTCAGTTTCCAGTGAACAGCAGCTGCTGTGATTCACAAACTACTGGATGTTTACTGTAAAGTCTTTGTAAAAGATATAAACTGCCAAAATGTTTTATCTTGCACGGACACTTCATCTGAAGCCTTCCTCACTCAGCTGTCTGACTGTGAATGCTGTAAAAATGTGTATTATTTTATTGCATGCTTTCGTTCTCTCTTGGGTTTTAAATCGAGTTTAAATTTGGTTTTAAAGTTTGTGTTTGTGTGAGATTGTGGCAACAAAGCGGCATCAGTGGTTTGATCATATTCTGCTAGTTGATCAGGTTTTATTGCATATTTCTGTTTTTCAGAATTCAGATTTAGTTTGTGGTTTTATTTTAAGTCAGTGAAGTTAATCACAGATAATCACTGATCTTCTTCTTCTTCTTCTTTTTCTTCTTGATGTTTTATGGTCTTGATTAGATTAAATTATATCAATGCAAATAACTCTTATGATGCCGAAATCAAAATAACACTTTGACCAAAAAAAAAAGAAAATCCCAATTCAAGGTCTTCTTACTAGCTCTTTCCTGACCTTTCAACCATATCACAAGGTCTTCATCGGGGGATGGAGCTTGCTTGTTATGATTTCATCCACAGCACTTTTAGGACAGATGATAAAACTTCTAGATCTTCAGTTTGGATGTTTTTTAAAATGACTATTATAAAGTCAAGAAGTCAAACTGTATTCTGGTGAGAAAATCTCATGTCAGTGTCCATTTAGTGGCTTTTATGGAGATTTTAATCATGTCACATGATCTTCACTACTCAGTTATCGTGGAGATGGATCTTCTGACATGTGAGCTCAGTTGAGCTGTTATGATTTCCTCCATAATACCTTTAGGACAGCTGATAAAATCTCCTTTCACTGATGAAATCTGTGTGATACTTACATGTTTTTGTGGTTGAAAGCTCTGGAAAAGACAAGTAAGAGGACCTTGAGTCGGGATTGTTTTGTTAAACTACGATTTCTATGTTCAAAAGTGACCTTTAATGCTTGAAAGCACAACATATCTCTTACATCAAAATTAATTTTGTTGGAAAAAAACCCAAAAAAACTCACGTCAGTGTCCATTTAGTAACTTTTCTGGAACTGATACTTACTTTTGTTGATTGAAAGCTCTGGAAAAAGCAAGTAAGCAGACCTTGAGTTGGAGTTGTTTTACCAATCTACTATTTCCTTTCATGCTTAAACATGACACTTTTTTTCTATTCTCTGCTACTAAATGGACGCCAATGTCCATTTAGTAGCTTTTCTGGAGCTTTTGATCATACCACATGGTTTTCATCAGCAGATGGAGTTCATACGGCATATTTCATGGAAATGTAGATTTTCAAATTTCATTTTTAATGATGATTTTAAAGATTTCTCGGGTCATGTTTGGGTCAAAAGCTGAGGTTCAAAGTTCGTTGTTGACCTTGGAAACAACAGCTGACAAAACAATTCAAACTCAAAGTCCATTTAGCGGCTCCTCTCAGGCTCAAAATCAGGTTTTCTTTATATATCTGGACAAGTGAAGCATTATGTGATCTACAGTTTCTCCCTAATCAGAATCAACTCTATAACTGCACGTATTTAAACTTTCTCAACTATCATCACCTTCACTACTTGAGCTCCATATGTTGACAGCAGGAGGAGTCCGAGAGGCAGCGGGGCTGCAGGAGCAGGAGGAGGAGGAGGAGGAGGAGGAGGAGGACGGGCGGGCGGGTAGGTAGGTGGAGCTTCAGGATTATTGTCCACCGGTCTAAGTGACTGAGTGAGTGACCGACTGTCTCCAAAGTTTGACCGGCCTCCAGTTTACTCGCTCCTGCTGCACGTTTAGACTGTTTGACCGAACAACCAGACGGACCTGCGGGCGAAAAGTGACGCGCGGAGACGCAACGACAGGAGGACTTGAGGGGCTTCAGGGAGCAGGAGAGCACCCGAAAGCTTTTTTTTTTTTTTTTTTTTGAAGGACTCCTGGTGTCTCTGTTGGAGGAGTAACCCATGAAACAAAGAGTAAATTTACTACTGTAGCTCCTCACTGACTGACCGCCTGCCTCTCCATCCTGCAGACCTCCAGGAGGAAGATCATGGACTGAAACTCTCGGATCTGCTTCTCCTTTTTTTTTTTTGTTTTTGGTTGGAATCACACTTAACAACACATGAGTTGGATTGACTGGACGCGCGGTTTCCATACAGTAAATCCTCGGGGATTAAAATAACGAAGCCAATGGATAATTTCTTCACGGAGGTAAGAAAGCGCTGCTCAGTTCTTCCCTTTCACTGCTTCATTCATGCAACATGTTGGACGCTCTGGACTTTAAAACTTCATCTGTTTGATTGTAATGCTGCATGATGAAAACTCCTGCTCCTTAATGACTTCTGTAAATGAACTAAAAAAAATATGAAAACCTCTTTAAACATTCTGTTAATGAACTTTTCATGCAGCATCTCAGAGACAGTGAAAGCGCTTTTATGGGTATTTATTATTAATTATAAGGACATAAAAGGTGATAAAGTACCTTCACGTGCAATAAACTGACCATAAACTCAAATTTAGAGTAAGATGCTATAATATGGAAATTCAATGGGACCATAAAGCACGATGAGGTCATCACGAACTCACTACAGACCTACTGTGAAGACTGTTTGAAATGTCAGACATATGAGAGGAGTAAAAGCACTAAAACTGAAAGCCACACACACACACACACACACACACACACACACATTGAAAGTCCCTGTAGGATCTGATCGGTATATCATAGGACTATCATGGGGACTGTGCTGGTCAGACTGGGGGGTTTGGACTGGGTCCCAGTGGATCTTTTGGTATTTCCGCACCTCTTTTCTCGTTTCCTCCAAGTAGAAAACCTTCTGTAAAGCTATTAATAGAAGTCTGAACCTGGCGTCCCACCAGCCAGCAGCTTGTTGAATGTTAAAGGACAGTTTCGGGGTTTAGTGTGCAAACACCTATGAGACTCTTCTTTACTCTGCAGCTGATTATCGCCTCCAGTGTTGCTGTTTTTAACCTTATTAATCATCACTTTAATGTCATGTAATGTTTATAGGCTGTTTATCATGTTTGCTTGGTCGTTTTAAAGTTGTATCTGAACTATTTCAAAATTTATCTTCAGCTGTTTGATCATTATAAGGCAAAAAAGCTTGTACAATCCAAAAAAATCCATTAATTTTTCAAAGAAATGCAGTTATTCATGGCTGCATCATGTAACAAGCTGAAATAAATAGTCGATCAATAGTTAGTCGATCAGCAGAAAGTTAATCAGGAAGGATTCTGATAATTAATTAAATCATTCAAGTGATTTTTCAAGCACTGAGAAGCCGAGTTTCATTAGACCAAACGATTGATCAGTTAATTGAGAAAGTAGACAGCAGATTAATAGATTGTTGATACAATCAGTAGTTGCTTAGCAACTGATTGAAAACAGTTTCTGCAGGAAATAAAAAGAAAATCCATATTTTGTTTTATGGAAAAGTATCTTAATACAATCAATTTGCTGTACGTCGTTAAGGTGTTTCCACTCATTTGTCATCATGTCAGCGTTGAGGTGGGGTTTTTAACCTCAGCGCTGTCTGTCAGGTGCTTCTTCCTGTTGGTCTGAAACTCTTTCTGTGTAAATCTTCTACAAGTCGTGACTCACGGCTAATAAGCATTCATTGCGGTCGATTTACGACATCAGTGTCCACACCTCTCTGTGTGATGACGTTGGCCAGGTAACGGCAGCAACACCTGATTCATTCCTCCTTTTGGGCTCCGGGGCCCTTTAGGAAAACACTTAAGTTTAGGTTGTCATCACAGGGAATGACGCGTCGCTGACAGATTGGCTCAGAGAAAGAAAGAAAAAAAAAACACACAACTGGAAGCGATTTAAAACCGGTTTCTCCTCAGGTAGTGGTGTAACGGTTAGACAGCTATAAAAAAAAAAAAAAAATGCTTCCTGCCTGCTCTCTCATTGGCGCTCATGCATTTTCAAACTCCGGAGAGGTATTCAGCAGAGCGAAAGGCCAAAGGTCACAAGGCTCACTGAGCTCGGCGGTGCTTGTGTGAGCGTTCGGGCTGAGTAAAGCAAACACTCTGAGGTTTAAGGTTGTTTTCCTGCAGCGGTGTCTCATGACGAGCCTACATCTGGCTGCTTTGAGCTTTCCCTGGAAGTCCAGAGAGAGAGAGAGAGAGAAAGAGAGAGAGAAAGAGAGAGAATATTTCTGAGCGCCAGAAGCAGGCAGGCGTGCACAATAGTCTCAAATATCGGCCTGCCTGCCTTTATATCTGCCAGCTAATCGCAGCTGAAACAAAGAGCCCAGTCTTAAAGGAAAAAGGGCATTTGACAAGGAAGTAAACCAGCTTCCAGCCAGCGGCCACAGATGGAGGTTTGAGGAGAGAGAGGAATGTAAACTGCAGTGTTTCATATTTATACTGAGGACAGTTTTTTGGTGAGGAACTCGCAGTGACTGAGGCTGGACAAAGACACTTTGTTGATAAAGGGCATCGAACCTTCAGCCGCCCTGCTTTAAGATGACCGGTTTTACTCCTTCAGCAAATTTACCGCGTTAAAGAAACTTCTCGCTGCTCCTCTTCGTCTGTGCAAACTGAGACTCATTAAGCATCATGTTTGTCTGCATATCTGCATCCTTGTTTGTTCTCACCTGTTGTAACATCCTGGTCTTTCATGCACTTGTATGAGTTTTGAATAGAGCAGTGCTGTTAAATCCAATATGTAGGTTTTCAGGTTTAAGCTGGAAATTTCAGGTGTTGCAAAAAAATTAGGTGGTTTACACACAAAATTTTGTATTTAATTTGTGTTTGTTTGTGTTTCAGTTACTTTTTTGGGTTTATTATGAGATGTCATGTACTGACTTTTCCTCTCTTCATTTATAGAAGACAACAACGTCAGTTTATTAACTTTTAAATTGCCGGTTCTTCTGTGGACACGAGGAGATTTCAGTTGCAGGTTCACAGAAACAGTTTGACCAGTGAAAACACAGCCAGTGTTAAATACAATAGTCTTAAAGAATGTGTCATTTTCAACACTTAACTGTCTGCGGTCACTGAACCGACTCTGATTTACAGTGTACTGGGAGGAGCTCAGAGACGAGAAACTGTCCCATCTGAAGAAGCTTTCAGAAACTGAGAACAACAGTTTTGATCTTTTGTTAATATAATCTGCTGAGCTCAGGAGGCCAAGAAGAGGAACTGAAGTTAAAAAAAACGAGCTAAAGAAATACAGCGAACCTCCAACGTCCCAAACTGTAGAGACATGAACGTGTTGACAGTGACGCGTCCTTTTGCAGGAGGTTTCTCGTCTCTAATTACTGAGCTGCAGCCAAAACAGTCCAGGGACTATAAATAGAGTCCGACCGCAAATTCAGACACCAGATTTCGTCACTCGGTCATTTTTTTTTTCTTGGAGCCGTTATGAAGATGCTCTGATCGGTTTTCTGACCCGCCAACGATGTAACTTTAGATCCGCTGCAGGTTTTAGTTCGATGCAGAACTTTACTGCATGAGCTGAACTTTATTTAAAGTGTTAATCACCAGCGCAGGTAGACCGGCAGAGCTGCAGGATTTAAGTTGCAGATGTTTTCTAATACAGGGTGACAGTTTAGGGATATGGATGGATATTATTCTCTTAATGCATATTGAATTCTGGCCAAGTTCTGATATTATGGACATTAGCACAGCTATACTTACAATAATCATTGTTTCTCTTACTTTCTGGATTTAACATGGTTCTTTCTACAAATGGTGTCAATCTGGTTCCAGTAGTCCGGTTGTGGTTGAAATGTGATTTCAAAACCACTTTCACCCTGATAAGCATATCGGCACAGAATAAGTATCAAAACTGACCTTTTTAAAACCACAAACTTGTTCTCTATCTTTTGGAAAGATTTGTAAATCGTATCCCACAGAAATAATATCTCATTCAGACATTTTGTGGTCATTTAAAACACTAACACACACAAAATATTTCTCCTCTGAAACCTCTGGAAAAGATGAAACAGGTTTAGTTTAGTTCAGGCTGGTCTGTGGGAGTCACTGATTGGCCAATATCAAGTTTTATTACATCCAATCAGCAGTCAGCAGTGGATCAGTTTGTGCTCTCTGAGGCGGCAAGACCTGCAGTACGTTTGAAGGTGGGGTGTGTGTGTGTGTGTGTGTGTGTGTGTGTGTGTGTGTGTGTGTGTGTGTGTGTGTGTTGACACAGCGGAGTCAGTCGGTTGAGCCCGTCAGACGGTTACAGGGTTTGTTTTTATTTGAACTGGTGGGCGTGGAGGAGCAGGATCCTGCCTCAGGTGAGGGTTTTGAGGGTTTTGCAGCGATCACAGCGTCAGTCAAATGCATTCAGCAGTCAGACTCTGGAGAACAGGTACAACGGTAGATAACAGAGAGATGGTGCAACTCTTTTTTTTTTTTTTTTATCAAAGCACACGGTGTATAAATAGCAACACGTCCAGGCAAAGTCATATTTTCCCACCGTCTGCACGGCTGGATCCCATCACACCTCTTTCACACATATGGATTCAAAAGCAGCAGGCTGTCTCCTGCTTCTCATCAGCCTTTAGCCTTGTTTAACTTTGAGCATGTTATCTACATGCTCAGCTGTGATTGGTCAGTTATTTTCCTCTAAACTGGCAGCAACTAACCGGTTCATTTCCTGAATGATCGTTTTCTGTGCATCGGTTTTTTTTTAACTTTAAGCCCCAGTAGATTTTATATCATAAAGAATTACAAACCAGTTTGATCAGTTTTATCTACAGTTTCTACACTGTTGTTGATTTTGGGCTGTTTGAGACGAGAAAGTTGACAATCGTGGGAGAATCATGGTGAAATTTTTCATTCTCACAACGCGATTGTTGCTGCAACCCACATCAACAAACACACCGATCAGAATATGATGTGAAATGACACTGAATACAATAAACAGTGTGACATCTTGTAAGTTTAGTGGGAAAACAACACTCGTTCTCCTTCATATGTTCATGACAAACACAAACCACAATGACAGAAGACGTTTGTGTGATTATGCTGCATTTTTAAAACATCAGAGCTGCAGATGAAACGTCTCCGGGCTCGTCTACTTTTATGTATTTGCATCGTATCGCTATGATTCACCAGACATTCATCACACAGTCTGGACAGTTTGGTCCTGACTGTTGTTGCACAGCTGGAAACAGATTGTGACCAAACTTTTATTAGAAGCATCTCACACATGTGATAAACTTGCACCGTTGTTGTTGTTGTTGTTGTTGTTGCACAGTTTAAAGGCTCCTTAAGTAGAAAAGGAGTAGAAAATATCTCGTTTCCATGGGAATCAAAATGAGCTCTGACGATTGGAGTGTTTGAGTCTCGGTGTTCAGCACCAGCACCGTCCATGCCTGAAAGAAAACCATGTAAATCCAAACTTGGTAATTTTATGAGCTTTATTTTTTTTGATGAACTGAATTAATTATTCCCTTTTGGTTTGAGGAAATTCTTCAACTTCTAAAGCATTGAAAAGCCACGCAACTAGGCGTTTTTCATAAATCATGACAGGTTGAGGTTTTGGAGATACATGATGTGTGTTGAGGATTTTGAACAATGCTGATCATTTATGAATAGTTTGAGTCATTTATTAAGCAAATGAACAAACATTCACTGGTTCCAACTTCTCAAAGGTGACAACTTGCTGCTTTTCTCTGTTTTATATCATTGTAAATTTAATATCTTTGCTGTTTGTTCAGACAAAAAAAGGTAAATCGAAGACTTCACCTCAGGCTCTGGGAGCTCGTCAAGGACTTTTTCTGACATTTTCTTAGATCTTTCTGCCCCCAAACACCAGATATGTGCTGATATTTGGATATTAAAGTAACTGATGCATAGAAACTCCAATTTTTGTCTGGATTGGCTCCATTTTACCCCCAACATACGCACTAATGAGCTGCATGAAGCAATATCAGGCTATTTATAACATATAGGCTAAAGAATAGATATCAAGTTGGCACCTTAACAACAGGTGTGTTTCATAAAATGATGTAATAAATAAAGAGCCGAGAGGAACATTTAGGATTTTATTCTTTGACGATTGACATGTGCGACCCAGCTCTTATCCTCCAAACCGTAACTTCACAAATAAAACGAATATGACATCATCACATGTCATGAATGTAGTCTATGACAAGATTCACTGCTGTCTAGCCTGATGATGATGAAGATGATCTGGAAATGTGTCTAATTAAAAGTGCTCTATTCATCATCAATCATCCAACGTCGTGTTCGCAGCCGATCTGATGCAATTCACACATCAGGCTTAACGGTCAGGATTTCATCGATTTTTTTTTTTTAGTTTTTCCATGTTTGTCTGCAGCAGTCGGAGCTCAGCGTTGGCGACGAGGGTTGAGAGCTCCACGCTGGTAATAAATTCACACACACAGACTTCCAAAATGCGGCTGTAAGAATCTCTAATCGTTGCACTTTTCAACCAAACCCGACGCACAAAAAAAAACGCACAGAGCTCTTTATTCCTTCAGACTTCTTCCACGTCTCCTCCTCCTCCTCCTCCTCTTCCTCCTCCTCCTCCTCCTCCTCCCTCGAGCATCAGCACCGAGTCTGCATTTCTCATTAAAACCATAAAACGTAACAGCGCAATCATCAGACGTTAATAGGGCTCCCCACAACAAACAACCCAGCCCTGCCCGTTTTTTAAAATTTTTTTTATACCTCCTCATTTTAACGATGGTTTCAACCGTGCCGGGTCACGCTGCTGGGTCAGAGCGTTTTTCTTTTGCCCTCCCTCTGTTTCTCTCTCTCTCTCTCTCTCTCTCTCTCTCTCTCTCTCTCTCTCTCTCTCTCTCTCTCTCTCTCTCTCTCTCTCTCTCTGGCTTGTTTAAAGCTGAAACCTGATACCTGTGGAGCAGCCAGAAGGAATTGAAAGGAATTTAAACAGCTTGCAGATTTGTCGTTTTGTGCGCTGCAAACACACACACACCCCCACCACCACACACTTCGCTCCCCCTCGCTGTTTAGGACAACTGTGTCGTACGTACAGCTGAACTTTTGCTCAGGCTGCAGTTTTTGTCTGTTCAGGTCACCTTGAGAAGTGACCAATCAGTTATATGCATCTTAGACTCCTCAGACTCTGACATGTCTCCTGTTTATCCCCCATAGTGACTCCAGCTTTCCAGAGTTTCCCTCCACTAATTCATCCTTTAGATTTCATATATATGCTGTATAATGATCAATATTTTCCATTTCCAACTTCTCCAATGTGAAGATTTGTTGCTTTTCTCAGTTTTATATCATTGTAAAGGTGAATTTAGACGACGCAACAACAATTAACGTTTGCTCGTTTTGCTGGTTTCTTTGGCATGAACACATTAAGGAGAGTTAGAGAACGAGTGTGTTTTCCCCTTAAACTTTATTCACAAAGCTGCTTTCACAAAATGTCACACCGGCCAGTGTTTTCTGATTGGTTGGTTTGTAGTTGTGGGTTGTAGCAACGGTCACATCGTGAGAATTTGGTCTTCCATTTCTGAAACAGTGGCCAAAGCTCCAAATCACTCGACGGTGGACGAGTCTCACAGTGAGATCTATGACGCTGTTTTGGTTTGATAAGCAAAGATTTCACCACGTTTCTCTCACGACTGTCGACTTTCGTCTCACACAGTGTGAAGAGGCTTTAATCTTTGGTTTCTGGACTGCTGATCGGACAAAACAAAACAAAACATTTGAAGATGTCTCGTCTTGATTTTGGTTTCTAGGAAACTGTGATGTGACTTTCTTCATTATTTTTTGACATTTTAAAGGTGAATCAAACAAAAAAAAGTGTCTGAACTGGTGACAAAATCGTTAAAAATAATCCTTGCAGCTCTCATACTTTATACTTTGTATACTTTACTTTTGTAGAGCTGCAATGATTATCGATTAATTGATTAGTTGTTAAATGTGAATGTTTTATGGTTTCTTTAATCCTCTATGATGGTAAACTGAATATATTCGGGTTGTGGACTGTTCGTCGGGACAAAACAAGACATTTGAGGACGTCACCTCAGGCTTTGAGAAGCAGTGATCGACATTTTTCACCATTTTCTGGACCAAACAACTCATCGATTAATCAAGAAACCAATCAGCAGATGAATCGATAATGAAAATAATCGTTAGTCGCAGCACTTGTAGCACCTCAGTGCAGTTAGAAGTGCTTTATAGGTGAATGACAATAAGAGTAAGAAGTCAGTTGTCAGGATAAAAACAACAACATACATAAAACAAATCTGATCTTGAGCTCCATTGAAGCACGCTGCACAACATAAATAGGCGACTGTATTTAGAGACTTATCTCAGGGTTTCTAATTAAGTTTGGAACAAAAATATTCTTTTCCAGAGTCACACATACTGTAGGCAGTCAGTATCTTATTTCTCACGTCATTTTAATGCCTGGGTTTAAAAAAAAAAAAAAAAAGATAAGACATACAGAGAGCCTGCCAAGCTTGGCAGCTGGCTCGGTCCGGGCTTTTCACGCCGCTGCTGAAATAACACCTTCTCAAGGAGGCAGACACTCTGGATGTGAGCCAGAGCCGCCTGCACTCCATCTTAAACTGGTTTCACAGCTCTCAACTGGCTGTATATGGGGCAGAGGGGCAACTGTGACTGTGGGAAATCAAACAAAGTCTGATAGTTCCAGACCCGAGCCCAGACAGGAAACCTATTTATTTTTATTTCCTCCAGCGGCTGCGGTGGACAGGCGGGGGGGAATGTGGTCCGCAAGTGGACGTTTATAAATTGATCGTTTTAATAGGCGTCCTGTGTAGTAGAGACGTTGGACTCAAGCTAGAAGACGTTTGTCGCTTTCGAGCATGAAGTTGAGGATTGATTTCAAGGCCTTACACGGTTTAGCTCCTGCGTATATCCGAGCTACTAAACCCGTAAACCACCACGCGGTCACCGAGGTCTTCCAACCGAAACCTGTCGGCCGTACCACGTGCCAAACTAAAAACCAAAGGCGACTGTGCTTTTGTTGCCATGGCACCCAGACTTTGGAACAATCTCAGCTGAATCTGTTGACTGAATGGTTTTCTCATAACATTTCATAAATTCATGTGTGTGTTTCTGGGTGATGACTGTATGTGTTCTTGAATGTGTCTTTCATGGTTTTTCTGTCCTATTTTCTTTGTGTCCCAATGTCACAACCTGTGTTAAAGAGGTGCTATATAAATAAAGTTTTACTTACTTACTTTTTTACTTACCCTGAAAAGGTTCAGTAACACATCAGTGTCTTGAGCTTTAGATCTACTTTTCTGTAGTTGATCAATAGAAAATTGTTCAAGCCTCCCTCAAGCAAAAAACACCAAAGAATCTCTAGTTTCAGTTCCTCTGTTGTGCAGATTTGCTACTTTTTTTTTGAGTTTTTTTGTCAGCTGGTCGGACAAAACAAGTGAAGTTCTCAGCTGTGGCTCTTTGAAGTTGTGATGAAACATTCTGTATCTCAGATTTCTGACATTGAATAGACTGAATGATGAATTGATTTAATGTGGGATGAATTGTATCGTTAGCTGTAGCTCTTGTTTCACTGCAGGCATCAGTGAAGCACCACAACAAAAAGAAAAGGTTTCAGAGCTGCAACGATTCATTGATTAGCCGATAGAAAGTCAATTGGCAGCTGTTCTTTAATTGATTAATGTTTTTGAGTCGTTTCTTACAGAAAAACTGAAAACATTTTCTGGTTCCAGCTCCTTAAATGTGAAAACTTTCTGGTTTCTTTAGTCTTCTGTGACAGTAAACTGAATATCTTTGGGTTGTGGACTGTTGGTCGCCATTCTGACATTTTATACACCAAACAACTAATTGATTAATTGAGAAAAATAATTGACAAATTAATCAATAATGAAAACAACCATTAGTTGAAGCCCTACAAGGTTTTATTGAAGGGAACAGAGCTCATCCCAACCTTTTGTTGGCGCCACTCCGTCTAAAAAGGATCTATTACTATAAGTAATAACAAAAGATGACACAACGATTAACATTTTTACATTTAACCTCCTTAAAATCAAATATAGACTAATGTTTGGTCCACTTTACATCAATGAGGGATGACAAAACATTGTAAATATGATACAATACAATTCAACAGCAGCACAAACAGCCTTAAATAACCATAAAGTCAACTGTAGTTACACACATATATATACATATATAACACATCAAAACAATCATACATGACACACAGTGGATTCAGATCTCTAGGATATTTATTTGTCATGTATAATTGTTTTGATTTTTTAAGTATAACTGTGGAAAGTCTCATCATAAGTTAATGAATGGAGGATTTATTGCATTAGGCTGCTTTAGGTTTAGCTAAATATACTTAATAAACAACCAGTTGAGTGTTTTGCAGAATCATAATCAACTGCAAGTCACAAAATAATAGAAAGTCAAAAGAACTTATGTTTTCAGTAAATGTTTAATCCACTGCGGATATGTTGTTATTTATCAAAGCAGCTAATAAAGTCAAGAAACGGATCAACCACACAAAAACAATTCAGTAACTTTTTTTTATTGAGTGTCTGACCTTCAGGTTTTTCAAATTCAGCGCATATTGAGGTGCAGAACTTCTAGATGTTTCTCAACAACCAGCGACGCTGAGCAGTAAACATCCACCCAAACAAAACTAGACTTTACAACCCGGCAGAGACACCGCAGGGCTGATCCCGCAGACCAGATCCACATACAGGAGGATTACTTCAGATTTTTCCTTTTTTAAGATAAGACATTTTTTTTTGACTGCTCCGTACCGCTGTCCTCTTGACTTCCTCTCACATCTGCTTCTTGTCTGAGTTTTGTAGGTTAATCCATGATTTAGATGCCACAATAACAGCCTTGTGTATGCGGGTCTGTGTTATTGTGATGAAGAGGCCATCGTAGTTTGCTGAGGTCAGGCTCCGTGTGGTTCAGGAGGGCTGATCTCACACATATGTTTTGACTGTGCACACATCGGTTCCAGGGTTACAGGATTTAAATCTGTAATTAAAGTAGTCTCGCTGCGCGTTTGTCATTTTAGAGGATGTTCAAGCTCTTTAATCTAGTTCAGTTTTAATTTTAATCAACAAAAAAATGGAAAAATTCTCATTTTCCGTGACAGAAACAACACAAAGAAAGCCAACGATAACTAAAAAGTCATTGTCAGATTTGGAAAAATGCGATGAATCATAAAACTACTCCCTAAAAACTAAATGTTAATATAAAAATGGACACACAAACAGTTCCATCATTCCTATAATGTGTAATAAACGGCTGCAGTCGCCTTGAAAACTGATGAAATTTTAAACAAAGATGTAAAATTAGTCAACCATCCCTTTTATAATCTATACCTGTGTGACATTGTTCATGATGTTTTTTACATACATTATATACATCATAAATCAATGACAAAAAATAAGGGTCCAGTTGTGTCTATGCGTGTGTGGTTCAATGCACAACTCATACACACTGTTGTCAGATCATTAATCTAACAGTTTAGATTTGACAGTTTCAAGACAAGAAATGAAAACTTAACCTCCTTCTTTTTTCTATTTGATGCATGGAGCTTGGAAATAGAAATGCATGTGACTACTAGGGGAAAAAAAAAAAATCTGTAAAAATCGATCATGTGAGTCAGATGAACACAAACTGATGGAGCAAGTCGACACAGATTCACTATCTCTGATCAGCCCTGACATGAGTGCAGTAGTTTACTGTTATTTAACTCTGTTTTTTTTTTCTTTTTAAACATGTAGCTGGTTCCCTTGTGTGTGTGGTTTTGTGTGAAGCATGTCAAATCGCCTCTACGCTAAGTCCTCCGGAGCTTCAGCGGTGACTGTAAATCATTTTGTTAGTCAAGCCTCTTTCCTTCTGTCACTTTCTTCCTCCTCCTCCTCCTCCTCCTCCTCCTTCTTTACGTTTCTCCTCTGGCTTTCCACAAAGTCTTGTCTTCCTGCCCGGATGGCTCTAAACATTCCTCTGGCGCTTCCTAACTTCTCGCTCTCCCTCCACATGCGTCTGTCCATACAGATCACCGTGTTGTAGAAGGCTGCGTTCACCTCATTGTGATTTTATCTATCAGTTGAATTTGCATTATAGTAGATAAAATCCAGTTATTGTAACGGCACGGATCACACACACGGCTGCGCTCAGAGATGCTGCAGATTCACTGTTTACAAAAGGTGAAATTCTTGTCTTGATATCGTGGCTGATAGGAAATCTGCAGATCCAAAAGCTGGCAGTGAAACAGCAGCCAATAAGCAACTCCTTTCCAACAAAAAGACATTTAAAAACTCTCAGCTATCTTTGTTTTGTCATGTTTAGCTGCCGACATGCCAAATTATAAAGAGCAACCCTAATATAAGTGGGTTTTTTTCATGATATAAGACCATTTTAGGGGCTACAACTCACCAGTATTTCCATTATCAGTGAATCTGTCGACTCTTTTCTCAAATAATTGGCCTTTAAAATGGTGAAAAATGACTCAAATGTCTCATTTTGTCCCGTAAAAATGGCAAAAGATGTAACATGATGGATATCTGTGTCTATATACAGGAAGTTAAGGTTATAAAGACTCCTTCCAAAAGTCAAACTATCTTTTATTTTGATTTTTTTTCATGATATAAGATCATTTTAAGGGCTACAACTAACCAGTATTTCCATTATCAGTGAATCTATTGACTATTGTCTCAATTAATTGATTAGATTGGCCTTTAAAATGGTGAAAAATGGCTTTCACTGTTTCCCAAAGCCCGAGGTGACGTCTTCAAATGTTTCATTTTGTTGCGACCAACAGTCCACAACCCAAAGATATTCAGTTTACAACCACAGAGAACTAAAGAAACAAGAAAATATTCATATTTGAGAAGCTGGAATCAGAGAAATTGGATATTTTTTTTCTGAAAAATGGCAGAAAATGTAACATGATGGATATTTGTGTCTATATGCAATAAGTTAAGATAATAAAGACCTTAAACGTAGATTAAAGTGTGAAAGTCGATTCTTGACCTAGGCACCGGTAACAAAAAGAACTCAAGGTCCACTTTCTAGCTTTTTTCTAGAGCTTTAACCACATGTCATGGTCTTCGTCAGAGAAAGGAATGTCATGAAGCGTCTGGAAGAAGCTAAATGACCTTCAGCTCGGATTATTTTGTCAAACAACGTTGAGTTAAAGCCGAAGTGAGCGTGTGTTCCTTTTATAAACACGCTCACCTGGACGTTCAGAGTGTGTGCGTACGGGTTATGACCTTTTGATGTCACCTGACCTCTGTGTGACTTCCCCTCTCACGTGTGTAATAAAGCAGAAACTCCATTAAGAAGATGTGAAAAACCGTCACTCGTCCTGTGTGTGTGTGTGTGTGTGTGTGTGACGTGAACCTGACTGCAGACTGACTGTACAACCCCGCTGTAACACGGGGAGCCTCGACGCCGCCGCTGCCGCCGCCGCGGCATGAGAGGTCATTTCTTGGTTCGGTGGCTGCGGAGGCAAATATTTCAAAATCCAGCAGAATGAGTTTTAATCTGAGACGTTCTCCTGACACTAATCCTCTGAACGTCCCGCTGAGTCGTTGTTCCCCCGCTGCTGAAATGGTCAATTAAAAGCAGGAATGGAAATTTCTGGATCCAACGGCGTTTGATTTATATTCACTGACAAGGTGTCGCTCTCTCCGCCGCAGAGGTGCAGCTGAAGAAAGACGAGCGTGTCGAGTGTTTCGGACCTGCTGAAACAAGAACTACCTCTGAATGTGTGTGTTTTTAAATCAATGTAAGTCTTTTTAGACCAAGATTCATATCAAGGTTACTTTCTGGTTGTTGCATAATGCTAAACTGATGTCACAAACTAAACAATAAAAAACATTAAACCAGAACAATAGACCTAACTAAAACAAACATTATGAGAGATTCATCGGACAGGTTTCTCAAGGTTACGTCATGATTTGCGTGTTCTCGCCTGCGCATGTTGGTTTATTTCTTTTTTGTCTCGGCGAGCCAGAAAAATATGCACCTGACAAAAGGAGTTGGCGACGGAGGTGAGGTCGGTTTGTACAGTATGGTGTTGTAATTTATAATATGCTTAAAGGCACTTTACACTTGTGACACAACATTGGATAACACACACACACACACACACACACCTGGCCTACAAAACACTGTGATAATTTAATGAGGACACCTGCAGGAAGGAAGCTATTTTCCTTTTTTTTCCGTTCCCTTGAAGGGCAGAACAAAACGCCTCTAAGGGCAAACATGTGTCTAAAGGAACTCGTCCTGCTGTGCAACTTTTGATTTATGCTTCCTGATTCATCCTCATCCCAACATTTTAGTTATTATTATTATTATTTTGGGGCTCAGAGCTGCATGTTTCTGAATTGCTAGACTGTCCCTGAACTTGTGGACTGAAAAAGAATAATTTTAGAGCTTAAAACGGCCATGAAAACTTGAGACCTTGAACTTTTAACTGCCTACGATTGCTGTGTTCAGATCCGCCCAAACAAATTGTACCGAGGTGGGGGGGGGGAATGAACCGATTCGACCGGATAAAACAACACAAGTTTGAAAACGCCCTAAGATCTCAAAAAACCTTGACTGGAACAAGCAATTTGTGGCAAAATTGCACAAGGTCTGGTTAGGTTAGGTCTGCCAATAAACATCATTTCATTATCAATTAATCTATTAATCATTTGGTTGATAAAATACCTGAAAATAGTGCAAAAATGTCTCCTAAAGGCCAAGTTTTGTTCCACCAAATCCAAACATAATGATTTTATCATCACACAAGAGCAAGAATAGCAGCAAATCCTCATAAATAACATGTAGTTTTTGGCATTTTCTGTTTTTAAAATGGACTTAAACGATTGATTGATTATCCAAATACTTGCCCCTTTATTTTGCAGCTCTAGTCTGTTTGTTCAGGTATCAGAACTCCTCATAACAACCACTGCTGAACAGCCTTTGAGCAAGGCCTTCATCCCTCAGCTGTCAGCGGTGTAGCTGCTCTGTCGGCCCGACAGCTGAACACTAGTTTTAGTGACCAGAGTGTGAAGCAAGACTCTGCTGTGAAAAAAAAAAAAAAAAAAGTCACAAAATAAACTCAACACAGATTCATAAAGTCTGAATGTTGTCATTGTTACTTTAAAAGGACGTCATTGATTGTCCCTGTCATCTCTTATACGCTCACTTCTGTTTCTGATCAGATCACAGAGAGAAGTAGGAGGAGGGTTATCTGATCCTAGACTCTGTGTTGACAGCAGCTTCCTGGAAACCCCCGTCCAACCACAACACACACACACACACACACACAAACACACACAAACACACACACAACACAACACAACACAACACAAGTGCAGGCGAAGCACAACCCGAAAAACCAAACATCAATTTCCACTAATTAGCTCCTTCTCATGTGATCCTGTTACCTTATAAGAGTGCAGGTCTCTTCCCCTGAGGGCTCCTTCAACTACTTAGTGATACATCAGACTGTTTTTATTCGTGCTGTTAGGAAAAGCTGGAAAGTTGAGTCATTAAGGATCCAATTTAATTCGGCTCATTGATTTTTTTTTTTTTTTTTTTTTTTGCAGCTTTGAGCCAAAAAGGCAATCAGAGTTCCTCCTCTTTCCAGACATTACAGTGTCACTCCTGATTCTTGATGTCCATTAAAAGCAATTACAGTGATCAACATGACTTTTTCAATTAAATATTGATGTTGATTCTTTGGCTGCAGGGGAGAAAGACAGCAACGAGGTCTGGGTTTGCAGCTCGCGTTATAATCTTCCTCCACATTTAGGTTGAAATTTTTGGTTTGAACTCTTCTTCCTGCATTAATCTGACAGCTGTTAATTACCGGATTAATATGTTTAAATTCAACATAAGATAAATATGACCCTGACTTGGTGAAACACCCTTGCTTGGTGACACAATGATGTTTAAACATTATCTGAAAGTTGAGATTAAAAGATCATTCTCGACCTCGGAAACAACAGTTGACTAAATAACCCACAAGGTGCATTTAGCAGCTGTTGTGGAGCTTTCTATTAAATTAAACAGTCTTCCTCAGCAGGTGGATTTTGCAGAGTTGTCATGGAATTAGATGTTCAAATTTCCATTTTTTTCTGAAGACTTTAAACTTTACTTCCTGTTAATTTTCGCTTCAAAATTGAGTTTGAATTCAGTCTTTTGCAGATCATGTGATGTGAAGAGTTTTTATCAACCTGTACATGACTTTTCTTTCATTTATTTCCTTCATTCCATCAAGGTCTCATTTTCTTTCTCATCTTATATGAAAGCACTTTTAGTTTGGACACTTTCTTTATTACTTGTCATTACTTTCACTCAAGTACAATGCAGGACAGTTGAGTTCAGGACTTTTACTTTTGCTTCTACATCCAGTGACTAATGTAGATAAACTCTTTCACAAAATGCCACGTTGTTGTTTTGTAACTGACTGTTGTGTATGATAAGTAAGAAATGACACTCCTTTGATTTATCAGTAAGTGAACTGTTGAAACAACCAACAGATTGGTTCCAGTTGCTCCAAACAAAAGCTGCAGTAAATAAGCAGCAGCTACAGACTCACTTCAGCCTCATGTTCATCTTCCCATCATGCTCTCTTTCCCTCACTCTGCTCTGTAGACGCTTTATTTTCACATTAAAGTAGTGATCTTAGCCAGAGAGGAAGTTAGAGGGTTAAAGAGAGCAAGGTAAATCACCGTCTCTCTATAACAATGTTTCCTTACTGCTGAACTTCGGCCTCTGAACATATGAAGTTAAGTCTTTAATGAAACACCTAAGCTTCATGTGTCCCGGTAAAGTTCCCTTAAGTCCCTTGTTAGCAAACAGTTGCTTATTTTCACAGATAGCAGTTGTAGATCACCATTATTATTCATTTGGAGTCGTGTTTCTGTCCACTTGGTGAATGTAAGTCCAATATTCACTCTCTTTTAGCTCTGTTTTTGTTCTCCACCAACTCCTGAGGGAAATATCTGGCTCTTTAGCTGCCAAATGCTCCACTATGTTCACCAGCTAGTCTACAGCTAGCTGTGTCGGGTAGTGTACAGTAGGTTTTTAGAGCTTTTCCCTTGAAAACAGCTGCCAGTGAACCAAAACAGTAAAGTTGCAGCCGGAAAGATAAACAATGAGCTGAAACTCACTATAAAGCTCCGTAAAGCCGAGAGGAGCTGCAGAGTCTCTGATAATTCTCTGTATGTTCATCACTACGAGCCACAACCAACACGTTACACACTGTCATTTCATACTTTATTATAAAAATATAACACAAGCAAGAGATCGAGCACCTCTACTGTAGCTGCTGAGGATTTTCAGCTGGCTGAGGTTAAGAGAGATGTGCTTCAGCGAGCACTGATTGGATGATTTGCAGATCAACAAAATGTCTGGACATCAAGGTTAAACTTTAACTAAAACTCTATAACTGTTGTTTCAATTGCATTTCAATGACTGTCAGTGTAAAAAAGGCACAAAGTACAGTCACTGATTTGTTGTTGCAACAAGTGGTGTTTACTGACTTTTGTCCATTAAGCTACAAAGAATGAACCTCAATCTTTAAGCCAACAAACAGATGCTCCTCATAATGGAACGTTTAAGCAATCTACACCTCGTTAGTAATTTAGCATATTCAATCTGCTGATGATGACTTGTGTGGTATGGTCAAATCAAGACTTCCTGGAATACTCAGCAGACTGAAGAACTTCTTAGTGAAGCTTCTCGAGCCAAATGATGTGTAAAGAACCAGACTGCTGGAATTCTGACATGTTTTCCGGTCCAGTTTGCAGAGACTCCGCTTGTTAGCGCTCATTAGTCATCGTGTGGCCTGTTTTTATCCCGTTTTGTTGTGAGGAATGTTGACCGATGAATAAACAGTTTTTGTTGGGTTGTTGGTCGAAACTCTGGATGCCTTTAGTTTGACTCATTTTCAAACAACAGACGCTGTCTTTGTTGCATTTAATATCGAGCCATCTCCTCGATATTGTGGTTCAGCCGCATTTGGAAAATCAGTGTTGCCTCAACGCTTTCGTTGACCTATTTCTTCCCTTGTATCTTTCAATTTAATCTAATACTTTTTAAACAAGGATTCGCCTTGTTAAGCTTGAAACACATCTTGTTTCAAGGTAAACTATTTTCTGAAGTACTATTTGAGTGTTTGAGTCCCTCTAAAAATCTTTATAAGTACTGTTTCTCAATGGTGTCTTGATAAAGGATGTGTACCCCCCTGTCAACATGTCCTTGAGCAAGACTCTTTAGCAGCTATTGAGACATCACTGATGTCTCTTTTGAAACCTGTACCGTTATGTGCATCTCAGAGGACAGTTTCCTCATTGCACTGTGTGAAATACGGTGATTTAAATGCACTTTGGGGTCTACTGCGATAAAGCAGACCCTTCCAGTTTGTTTACACACATCCACTGGAAAGTAATTATCCTTTAATTCCACCCTCGACTCGCCACTTAACCCAGATCGTCTACCGCCAGGCCACCAGAATTATTAGATTGCCTTTGCGAGTGCACTCAGTGACTTGACACATTTCCAAAAAAGCAATAAAGTAATTAGAGGAAGTTTAAAAGCTCTGAGAGTTGAAGTGTGTCCAGGGATCAGGCCTTTTTCTCACAGTAAACTGAGCGAACAGCCTTGAGACGGACTAAACAAGGTTATCTCTGCGGTTTACTGGGTCAGGTGACTTCAAAGAGTTTTCATACCTGAAGATCAAGGCTTGTTCTCCAAACTCAAATATGTCCCAGATAGAGTTAATGCAGAAATTAAAGGCAGAACGTGGGAATGTAGGTCAGTGAGGACTGCACGAGATAAGAAGAAAATCAAACTTTTGATCGAGTACAGTCAGTGCGTGCTGGATTTTCTCACAATACCTTGAAAGGCTAGAAATCCCTGAGGAGCATTTTCTATTTAGCTGATGTGACTCAGCACATGGCAGCAACTCCACATTGAAGTGAATGTGGCATGTTCACTCAGGAAAAACAACCAAAAGAAAAGTCACATTTGGCTTTGATTTCTGCATCATGGTCAACCAGACTTTAAAAACTTTTTCATTCAACTCCATTGGTGTTCTGATTAACAATAGTATGTGAGTCATTGTGACTGAGCTAAAACAGAGCAGCTGATGTTGTAATATTCTCCCAAGACTGAAAAGGTCATTTATGAGGAATGAGTCAAAAGTTGCACTTTTAACCATATTTTGCTAGACAGTGGAGGGTTGGGTTATGTGGCAGGAGTGTTGTAAGAAGTTTCTGTGTTTGTTTAGACGCTATTTGACAAGGAAACCTTTGTTTATTGTGACTAAAATGAATCCACAGCTGTATGAATCCAGATGTAGCCAAATTTTGAGTGTACAGTTTGCATTTGTGTGTCACATTTCCCAAAGGAATGCTGCTGCTCCTCACAGTGCGGTGGCACAATAAAGTGTACTGAAGGAATTAAACTGCCGCCCAAAACCTTTATTGCTATGTCAGACTGCATTAAGCTGTCTAAATTTTAAAAACCTGCTCTGAACGCTTCATTTGCAATGTTACCTCTACTTCCTCCTCATGATGATGTCAGATTGTTCGCACATGCTCACAAACATTCTGTAGTCTTTGTTGCTTCCATGTGTTGCCTACTTGCAAATTTCGGATCTGATTCAACTCTAAAATGTATGATATAATTAAAAAGTTTCCATTTCAAGTAAAGGACGAGAAAAAGAAGTGAAATTCGACCTCTGTTGTTGCTGAAGCTGACCAATCAGAACAGAGTGGGCTCATCGGGAGGCGGGCCTTAAAGAGACAGGAGCTAAAACGGCCTGTTTCAGACAGAGGCTGAACTGAGGGGCTGAATAAGATAAATAAGATGTGTTTTTTTCTGTAAATCATGCAAAGATATTCCAACAGAGCCCCAGAATATAAACTTAGACCTAGACATGTGCATGGTATGACCCCTTTAAACATATTTTAGTTTCTTAACTCGCTCAAAAAACTCCCCCCAAAAAACATCAAGGTATTATAGACAGGAAGTGATAAGAACCGGAATCAGTAATTGATACAAATTTAAACAATAGCCAGCCCTACTTAAATGTGTCGCCATCCTTCCACACCTTAAAACAGCTGCAGATATTTTCAAGTCACAGCGAGCTATTGCCTTTTAATTTGTGCAGCCTCACAGTGTGTGTGTGTGTTTCTCAGGGTAAAACTGCCCCTCTTTTGTGCAACAAGGCGTCTGTTGTTTGTCACAGAAGAAAGACAGACAGAGAAGGGAAGACAGTATTTATATTCTGCCCGTTCCCTCTGCTACGAGTCTGCGAAACCAACGCCAGGCGACCACAGCTGGGCAACACATGGCATTGCTGGCCTCAGCTGCCAGCCCATAACACACATACACACACACACACACACACACACTAAACTGGGACACACAATATATATACACATAATATCCTGCACCTCCTCAAAGCACAATTAAAGGGAAACTTTGATATTTTTCAACCTGGACCCTATTTTCCCATCGTTCTGTGTCTGAATGACTAATGGAGACAACAATTTTTGAAATTGGTCCAACATTGAGCATGACTGCTGCAGCTATGAAATGGGCTGCAATGTAATCCTTTGAGGCAATGGTGTCGGTCAGTATACACCCACTAAAAGTGCTTGTTTTTGCCACTGAAAGGCTCAGATTGTTAAGTATCTGACAACATTATGGAAAGAACCATACAGAGAAATAAAACATTCTTCTTTAAGAAGTCTCGCCCTGAAATCTTGTGAGAATTGAGTGGTTCAAAAATTGTTGTCGCCATTACTCCCCAGTCATTTCCCCATTTCCCTCATTTCCCGTTTCCCTTCAGTCGTATGTGTGCACACTTTTGTGACCACACTCACTTTCCCTCACACACACACACACTTGTACAAACATTGTCTTAAACATGCCTTAACATTCTCTCATGCTCACACAAACATGCGGGAGACAGCAGGAGAAAGTAGGTCAGGTGGGCTTTAGCGAGGGGAGTTTGGTCATTTCCCTCCTTTATGGGCCTAAGTGGTCTTTGTGGTAGAAACCGGTCTAAGCCCAGTTAGTTCAGCGTCAGGTCATCATTGATCCTGAGCCTCTGATCTGCAGAAAGTTCAAGAATCTCTGGAAAAACACCAGTTTTAGTCTTTTTGAATTGGGAATTCCTCTCCTCACGTGAGTTTGATTTGTCTCGTTTGCTTCAGACAGAGGCGGAGACGAATGGCTTTACATGCTCAATTTGGGTGACTAATGAGTCACAGAGGGGACGTTTGATTAATCAGGAACTAGTTTTACTTCATGGATTGACTTTTTGATCATGTCTACAAGTTATGACCTTGATTTTTTTTAGGTATGTTCAAATCCCTTTATCACCCCTGTTTTCAATTTTTCTGCCCATACATTAAATCCTGCAGACAGTCCACCATTGATCTCCCTTTGACCAATGGCTCTCGGGCAGGAAAATAATGTGGTTTTATTTAATCAAGAGCTGGGTTTCCTGTTGTCTGGCTTCATGAAAGTGTAATCTGTGTGGTTACAAGCAGAACAGACAGACAATACATAAATGCAGCCGTTATCCAGTGTTTGTGATGGGATACACAAAGTGATGATGGGGGCTTTGGATCCTTCTGTTTGTTCTATAACATGCAAGGTGAGGTGGAGTCTCAGTGAAATGTTAAATGAGTAAATATGTTTTTGTCCTTACTCCTAAAGCTCACTGATGGTGTTTCCTCTCATTTAACTCTTGGCAGGTAAGCGAGTAAGTGTCTAAAAACGTCAAATTATATCTCTTTGGAACTGGGTTTTATGATTATAAACTCACTGTGAGTTCAATAACTTTCTGTTAAAACTGAAATTCATTGCCCGCCCATTTCACTGAACCAATCAGATTAGTTTTTGTCTCTGAGAAATGACCCTAGAGCTGAAAATAAAATCTTCCACTTGATTAAAAGTTGTTTTTTTTCTGTTATTCAAAAATAAAAATGAATTACAAATGTGCAAACTTAATGCAATTCTTTTATTAGTATTATTTTATTGCAAGCCTTTTATTAGTTACAGGTTTCTTCATGGCAGTTAAAAAAAAAAATGACTCAATGGGGTTTTCAGAAATGAATTTTGTTTTGTCGTTGAAAGAGGACAAAAAAACCCACTGATCAGTAGAAACAGATTGAGGTTAGAAACCTTCAAACTCTTCTCTCATTCTCCCAATTTACAGAACCAGTCGATTGATTTGGACACACTTTCTCATTCAAGGGAATTGGAAAAGTGTGTCCAATCTGTTCGTGGAAGCACTAGGAGTCATGTAGGCTGCATGATCATGAACATCTTGCTTTTACACCAATAACAAGTTGAGTTGGTTTGGTAATCCTGCAAATTCCTCCTTAGGATCTGAAATCAAGTTTCCATCTTTTTCAGTTTTCTAGTTGCGGCTATAAAACAATAATCATCTAAAGGCAGAATTCCCAGATCCACTTAACCACCAAAATGTAATCAATAGTAGCTCGATCCAAGTCTGATCTATCTACAGAGTTTCATTGGAACACTTCCATGGGTTTTAATGATAGTTTTCTAATGTATCTCCTAAAGGTAAAATTAAAAAGTTAAATGTGAATGAAAATGCCAGTTACTCTTAAAACAGAAAGACTACTAATCCCAGCAGCGGTTCTTTTTAGGCAATGGAGGCCCCCCGCCCCCCTTAGAAATGCCTGACTAAAAATGGCAGACAAAACCCTATTGGCTTTTTCTGTGGATGTTGCATGTTTGACTCAGTGAGGAGAAAACAAGGAAGCTGCCCAGCAAGCATAACTGAGATTACAGCCTGGGCTTGTGGGATTCAGAGTCGCTTTGTTCTGCAAAACCAAAAACAGCTTTAAAGAGTCTCTTCATTCAAAAAAAAACAAATGGAAAAGTATTTATTTTTACTTTCGGTTGTGCAGGGTTAGTTGACTGCATTCATGCTCTTTACGGACGTTTTGCTGCCACTTTTACACCTGCAAGCTGCTCTTTCAAACCTGCTGTTGGACTTTGAACAGCTGAGGGTTGGTTTTTCTAGTCAGTTTTCGCCACACAAATCATCTCTTACCTCTGACTTATCTGCACCCTGCGTTCACTGGTATGAGAATGACCCAAAATGGCCGCTGCATAGAAAAAATACTCCCATTGAAAAGCAGGAAGAGGGCCGGCAGACAGGAAAAGCAAGTTAGAATTTCTTCACTTCAAAGCTGTTTGCTTTCAAAGCCCTTCTTGAAATCTCTTTTGAACGTGTTCGTCTTTTCTTGCATGAACAGGATAAGTGTGTTTATCTTCTATCTGGGGGGTTAAAAGTGGCTCAGAGCTCAACTCTTCCCCTCTTTTGTTGTTTCATGTGGCTGTCTTGAAACGGGAAGCCAAAAGCATCTTCTCAGTCGTCTGTAGCCGGGCCAACGACTAGGTGCTGGCACTGATGTTTAAATAACAAGCTAATTCAAAGAAAATGAAGAGCTCTTTAGCTGAAGAAAAAGAAAAATGAATGTGCAAAAGGTCACAGTGTGCAGGTGGCCAGATAACACTTGAGAGTGTTGGATCAGCAATAACATAAACTTGAAGCTGTTTTTGCTGTCTAATATAGGCAGTTTGGTGGATGCTTTCAGCAGATTGGAATTTGAGTAGAAAACGTTTTTCAGATGCAGAGCTCGAATGGAGGAATAGAAGTTACACTTCCAAGGTTCAACATAGCAAAAGAACACATTAATGACTATAAAGTTGTTATGCTCTGCAACAATTAAAGTTTTCTGTGGACAAACCTACAAACACAAGGGGAAAGCCGCTGTTAAAGTCGACAAAAGCATAAAGTCTCTGTATTGGTTACCATACCTGCCCTGTTAGCACAATTTAGCTAAAGTAGCTAATGTTTGCCCAAGTGTGCAGCACCCAATGTTCCCAGTAAGCTAGCGTTAGCTTGGGTCCAAGGTAGCGGGGCGTGTTTGCAGAGTGTGAAAGGCAACACCCTGCACTTCTTATTTGGAAGGTCCTGGCTACAAATGGAAAAGATGGTGCCGACCATAAACTGCAACTCTGGGCTTCAAACCAATGAAACCAATGAATGACGTCACACCTCGCCACTTCCAGCTATATATATATAGACTGTGGCGTGCATGTGCAAGATTGTGGAGATCAGCACAAAAGCAAGTTGCGATGCAGTATCCTTTGAGTGGCTTTTTCATTTGCATGGTGGATTTACAAATGACTTTATCAGTTCACATTGACCGCCCAATGCATCATAAAAGGAATACTCCAACGTAAAGATATCTTTTATCCAAAATGCTCACCTCCTGCAGGCTTGAACGGCAGCGGTGACAGATTCGTAGCTTGCTCTGTCATGAATGATGGTAGTTCTGGTTGGCTATATTAGATTCCAGTGATCACCCAATTTTACAGCAAAAGACAGAATCAAAATGTTAACAGAAATGTCTCAAACCACTCCTGCAGCACCATGCACATCTCAGCTGCTCACCTGTATGATTGTTATATGTTCGCCAAAATAGGTTTACATTTTCTGTTTATGACGTAGCTTTAATAAAGCTAGCAACAAAGTGAAGCTGTGTATTTAACCATATCTTGGTGGAGTATTTGATTGGTTAGATGATAGGTTTCATTGGCATGCAGTGGATTATGGGAAAATGAGGGCTGCAAAGGATTGTGCAATTTGCTTTTGTAACATCTTGTTGACCACTTCTGACACATTTGGTCTTAACGATGTGCCCTTAAAAGGAAACAGAGCCTCGATTTGTGCAGCTTCCATTTTTAAACGTCCTGGAAAAAGAAGGTGTAAGTGGCACAGGAACATGTTTATTCACTGTTTGTGAATAAGATGTAAGAGTCTTGTTTTCTCCATTGAACCGCACGAATGCTGTGATTTACAGTTGCTCGAGGTGCACGTAGGCAGACACACAAGTAGTGCATGTTAACAATTCCTCTAGAGACAGCAAGGTCAAAGCTATAAACACAAACACCTGTTTTTTACATCAACATCTGCTCGAAACCAAACTCACCCACCTCTATCAAATATTCAGGGAGTGTCTTTGCATTTTTCATGTCTTACCTTTTTAAAGATTGGTTGTGACATGTTCACATTTGTTTTTTCTTTATGAATTGATTCATTGCACATTGTTTACTTGCAAGCTCTTTCTAGCACGTGTCTGCTCCGTATGTATATATTACTCACATGCAAGGAGCTTCCCAGTAGAGCTCAAGTCTTCTGCTGTTGACTGAGCAGTTTGCTGCCTTCTTCGAGGGATCAAAAGTGGCGGTTGTAGGTATTTTGAGCATCATAAAGGATAACGGCTGCTCTCTTTTTCAATTAACATGTCACTGTTAGGAGTGAAATTGCATTTATACATTTTTAGATCCATTCAGATGTAAAGATTTCTTGCTCATGTGACAGCACCAAAGTAGTAAATGGAGCAATTTCATGTCAGACGCTTAACACGTTTTAAGGAATTTACCCGTCTCAAAGCGCTCGTTTCTATCTTTGTTCTGCGATTTACAGCTTACTTATCATGAATCCTCCGTGTCATCGGCGTCCACAGCGTGAATCAAGAATCGGTTATCCGAGCAACTTACCGGAACAACATAACGAGGGCTGGTTGAATAGTTAATGAGACACAGTGACTCAAATTAGACTCATCTTCAGCACTAAGGAGACGCAGCCAAACAAACGTCCGCTGTCATCAGGAATTCATCGACCGGTTTGGATGAATAAATATTTCATTGTTTGTTTGACGGAAAGCTAAAGAAAGGCGGTTGTTTGCTCACCGGCCCGCCTGTCTGCAGTGTGGACGACAGACAAATTAATGGAGCCGCCAAAACAACAGCCAGTCATTATGATATGGAGTCCTCAGTGTGTCACTTTTTTAAATTTTTGTTTATTGTTTATAATCAATTCATAAATGAAAAAAAATTTATTTAAATGTATATATGTATATATTACTGGTAGAGACATCTTAAGATTAAAGTGATCAATATATAGAAACTTAAAATGTTAAAGTATGGGGGAAAAATTGAATTGTGAGATTGAATATGATAGAAAAAGTACAATTTTAAAGCCTTTTAAATTAAAAAGAATTATTACTTTATCATTTAAAGACAAATAAACATCTATTTAGAGTGTATTGATCCTTAATGTGAATGCAAATTAAAATAGTTTGTAATGATTTTTAAAAAAAAAATACATATAAAAATGGACTAGACTTCCTGTTATGAAACCTCTCCACAGTATTGAAATTTGAAATGTTTTTAATTGTCATTCAACTGTTGGTTGTTTGGTATTATAATGTTGCTGTTTCTAGTGATGAAGAGGGAGACTGCTTTCATGCCTTCAGTGTCTTAAATAGATGTGTAAAAACATAACAAACTGCAAGTGGCAGCTTGTTTAAATGTGATTTCACTGTACATGACTTGAATTGCTGGATATAGTAATAACGTCACAGTTTTACTTGAGGAGGCGGTTGTAATGTCAAACAGGTTTTAGCAGGTTTTGAACCGATGTCCCAGACAGTATTAGTCGGTAATTATTAGTCAGTAGTAATTCAGATTATTAACAGGCACTCACAATGCATTTATGATGTGTTTTATGATGTCTTACCATGCGTCAATAGAAAAGTCCCCTCATAGACACATAAAGCTGTAAACAACAACAACACGTCATTGTTTAGGCTGAGGAATCTCTGGGGAATTCCTTTGTTTTTTGATCAGGACAGGGTCAAAGTCCACTGGTTGTTATCTGGACCTTCAGCAGCGAAAGGTGAAACCTCACACACACACACACCCTGCTGAGTCAGCCAGGTTTCATCACAAAATCCCACAGATTCACCCCGAACGACTTCAGCTAGACGTGTTCAGACACATCAAAGGCCATGAGCAAATTTATGGAGCGTTGAGCAACAAGATTTATTGAAAAAAAATGGACTGCATGGTGATATAAAAAGAAAATATCAAAAATTGTGAAACTCTGTCTGAGAGTTCGTTCCTGTGAAGTTGCTGTTCTGGAAGATTTTCAACTCACAAAATATGTTTCTGACGACTTTGGTTTTGACTTATTACTAGGCTTTAATCTAAAACAGTGATGACCTGACTGTAGTATCTATAGACAGGAATGTAACATACAAGATACCGAATGTTCAGCCACTGTAAAATTCTTTCACGCTTTCTTCACTAGATAAGGCTGCGTGTTGACACGTAGTGCAACTGTCAGAAAATTACCTGTTGGACAGCATCAACCTGCAGGGGGGAGATGAGAAAGTAAACGTTCCAACAGTGTGATAATGACGGTGCTGCGCTGAGAGAAAACTGTTATTAGAGCAGTTACACACTGCAGGGATCAGCTGTGACAGTAATGTCCCCTCTGTGTGTGCCTGGTTAGCCTCCAGAGCAGGAACTTTCATCCCCTCATGTCATTTGGACTCTTGTGAATCTGACATATTGTTCTGAATTTGATTTGCAGGCAACATTTTTCAGAAAAGATGACTGCTGTTGTGAAAACAGCTACAGTCTTCAGACAAATGAGAAGAATCTGTAATCAATGAGAAAATTACACGTTTTTAAAAAGCAAATGATTTATTCTGAACCGTTTCATCATAGCAGCAATGTAACTGTTGAAACAACTTTAGCTGACATGCCAGTTCATTGATATTATCTTTCATTTTTGCATACTTGTACATATTAACACATTAAACACAAACAACATATGAGCTCAGTCTATAAATACAGACATTATTTCATTATTCAAAGCACAAAATTGGAAGTTTGTTTCATTTTCATCATATTGAATATACATATGACCATGTTACCATGGGAGGAAATATATCTAGATAATACAAAAAATACATTTTCTCTTTTTAAAAAAAACAATTCCACGTTTTGGGAAAATACACTTATTCACTTTTTCTGCCATAGTGAGATGAGAAAATCTATCAGTAAGTACAGAGTATGGAGTTTAGTCGTGGTTAGCCTAGCTTAGCATAAACACTGGAAGCAGCGGGAAAGAGCTAGCCTAGCTAGATGGAGATATCATCCGTCAAGAAAATAAACGACCCCGAAAACCACAAATTATTTTAATCTGTACACAAACAGAACTGTAAAATTGATATATGTGTTTATATGTAAGCTTTAGAAGTGTTGTTAGTTGTATTTTTGAACTTTGGGGCAGGGCTGCATGTCCCCCCTGCTTCCTGTTTAGATGCTAAGCTAGGCTAACCTTGTCCTGACTTCAACTCCTTACTGAACAGACATGAGATAGATATTGATGTTCTCATCTTACGCTTACAGAGAAAGCAAATAAGCACGTTTACCACAATGTTGAACTATACATGTAGTACTAGGAAAATTTAACAACTGACTAAATATGCATTAGGAGCAACTTCCAGTAAATTTAGACTGTTTATGTTTGTAGTAGACTTGGTTTCTTTGCTCCTTTCTGCTTCTTTTCACCCTGGATTAAACCACCAGGCAAATACAGCAAGCACATGTAAACAAATTAGCATCTCGTCCATGAGCTTGAGTGTTTGCAGATGAATCTCCTCTCACCACAGTGACAACACTCCTCTGCAGCAGTACCTTCTGTCTGATATCAAGTACCGGGTCTTTTCTTGTTCTCTCACGACTCTCAAAACAGTCTGCTATGTTTTCCCCTCGGGCAGTTTGATTGTCATCCAACCAAAAAAGAAGTTCCAAGTCCCTCCTGAGTCAGCTGCAAACTCACATGGATACACCCTACAGCTGCTCTGCAGATCCACAAAGACATGCCTTTTAATTATCCACAAAGCAGCTGAGGAGGATACTGAGAGCTTTATCTCCAAACTTGATGTCTCTGAAGTTTTGAGCATTTAGCGTGGGAACGTGTCGTCCCTCCATTTGTTAAAGTGCTTAAAGGGTTTCAGAGAATATATCTTTTTGTAATTTGGGTTCTCTGAACTTTTTAATTGATTTTTTTTAGAGTTGATTCTATCAGCTCGCTCAACTGTCTTTGTGCTGGATGTTTTGGTGATAACCCGATCACGCCGACAGCGAGAGGATGATCATCCGACTAGCAGCTGCTTCCTTGGAGTCTCCAGTCAACACCTCCACTCACACCCACACTCTGACACCAGAGTGTGTTGAATGATGTGACCATTGACCCCTACTGACAATTACGTTGTTAATAATTCAAACCTACCAGGTGTTTTTTTGTGTTGATGATTGTTAGTTTGCTTTTAATTAATTTAAGTGCAGAGTGAGCCATATTTCTTTTATGTAAGGAAGCTATGGCTCTTTGGCGTTTCATTTGTGCCAACATGTGTCGCTCTATTATACTTTGGAATAGCGTATAATCCAGTTGTTACTCCTCTTTGTTCCTGCATTTCCTTGTAATCCGAAAACAGTGTAGAGCAACATCGTTTTGGCACAAGCGGAACCTCATAAGTGATAAAATCAAACGGAAGCCATGTGCAAAATCAAGCAGCCAAGAAATAATGGAAAATTGCTAAAAACAACTAATATATGCAATAAAATCTGATTGCACAACAACATACGGTATTTTTAGAAATGAATGATTACGCTATTAAGTCCTTTATAATTTGCGCAAACAAAGACACAGTAGCAACAGACAAACTGGAAATGTTAGCATTTTCTCAAAGCACCATACTGTGCTGAGGTCTCACAGAGCTGCTAGCGTTGCCATAAACTCTCCTCAACAGTTGAAAATTAAAATGCACTAATGGATCATTTTCTGCTTTAGCCGGCCAAGAGAAAAGTAACAAGGATTTCCTAAATCTAAACTAAAACGCTCAAAATTTGCAGAAATTAATCTCAAACTATGCAGTGTTTATTCTACTTCTTCTTGACCTTGTTTGAATTCGAGAGTGATAAATGTTTTTTTGAAATAAGGAAAAAAGGCAACAAAGTCGATACCGTACGTGTTTTAAAAGCAGTTCGGTCCTGAGACGAGTTGCTCTGAGGAAACTGTCCCTGCCTGAACTCCCAGTCACACTCCTCTCTAGAGAGAGAGAGAGAGAGAGAGAGAGAAAAAAAAAAAAGAAACCCACACACTCGCTTTCTAAATGTTGACCTTTTCTAAGTTGAGTCTGGGCTCTAAAATTATTCCGACCACAGAAGCTCTGAGCTAATGTTGAAGTCATCATCGGTAAAAGAAGGGCACAGGAGCAAACAGTAAGCAGAGGGAGGAGAGGGAAGCTCGCTTAAAAAGTTGATTCTGTGGTCAGAGGAAAAGGCTGAAAGCTCCGGATGAATCTTGCAAAACAGATGTCCTTTTGTTCATTTCATCTATTAAAACCTTTTTTTTATACATATTTTTTTTCTCCCAGTTAATAGAGAAAACATGTTAAGGATTTTGGTGATTATGAGTGATTATAGACTTTATGAATGAGTGCAGTCATTTCGGTAATTTCTACATCAGCATGAAGCGGTACCTCTGGAGAGTCTTGGCAGGCGGTGTCTGCTGCAGTTTCACATCATTGTGGGTTTTTTTTTTTTTTGAGATTCGGTTCTGCTACAAACTTCACCTCGACTCACCATCTTCCTCCTTCCATCTCCTGCAGTTTTTTGGCAGCTTACAGTCATGATTTTCCACAACACTCTGCATCCACTTTGGGTAAAATAAAAATAAAGACCTTATGTTGATCTCAGTGTGACTAAAAAAGCTGCAGGTTCTAGTAGTCGTGATGTAAATCTGTCTGTTGAAGTGGAGGGTTTTTGTTTTTTTTCATATGGATTTCATACGGTGGATCTTTCTGCTACAGGTCTGCCATCTGTCCCTCATTTCGGCTCCCATTATTGGTTTTGGTTTGACTGTTAGCAGTAAAACTATTTGGAGGGAATCGGCGGTAAAGGCGGTAACTGAAGCTATTAGCTAAATATTTTCGATGTTTTGAAAGAGACATTAGGTTTCACTGTAATGTATTATTTTAATTTCACATTTCCTGCCATAGTGGGTCAGTTTTCTTGTTGCGGGCGGTCTTTGGCAGCTGAATAAATGTAGTCCAAACAAATCAGTTTCAGCAGTCGCTCTTGGATACGGGCTCCGAAATCCTTCAGTTGTATGTTGTCTTTGTACAGTAGATGATAAAAGTTCACTTAAGTTTTACTTTCTTAAGGTCCTTTAGTCCAGTCTAGTCCAGACACTCTTTACTGTGCACTGCAGCTAAATGCTGATAAGTTATCTTATTTTATATCATCCTTTGTCATTAAGTTGCACCTTCTTTATGTTTACGATTAGTTGATTGACAAAAAATTAATTGGTAACTATTTTGATAATTGATTTATTATTTTGAGACATTTTTTTAAAGAAAATAATGCTAAAATTCTCTGGATCCAGCTTCCATAATATGAATATCTTCTGTTCTTTAGTCGTCTATGATAGTAAACTGAATATCTTTGGGTTGTGGACTGTTGATCAGGACAAAATAAGATACTTTAGGTTGCATCTCGGGCTTTGGGATACTGTGATTGACATTTTTTTTTTTACCATTTTCTTTGACATTTTATAGTCAATTGCTAATTGATTAATTGAGAAAATAATCGACAGGTTAATGAGTGATGCAAATAATTGTTAGTTGCGACACTACTTGTGTTCATCCATTATTTGCTCTATTTTGCTCCTTTCCTGAAGAAAAACTTGATAGATGCAAGAAACTGGAAGGTCAAACTACATTTAATAAGTCAGTATGTTTTTAGTTACTCCAGTGATGCTTTAGTGCTCCATGATGATCAACTTCTTCTAAGCTGCTAATTCAAACTAGCCTAGTCTATTTATCTCTGCAGGCTCGGTAGCTACAAGCCTGATTCCAGACCTTTGAAATGCTGCCGTACATTTGAGTTTTGTACGTGGCGTCAAGGATGGAGGATGTCGTCTTCCCTGCAGGAGCCAGACAAATAACGACAGAAAAATGGTCACAAGCATTAAATCAACACTTTTTTTTTTTAAATGGCCGTGACAAATGTTAGCTGCTCACCACTAGATGCCACTAAATCCTGAACACTGGTCCTTTAAATACCTATAAAGGAAAGTCTTGTTCACTTTGAAATAGAGCTGCTAGCTTTAAGTGCACAAATGAGTGTATAGTTGTAAACTTTTGGAGTTGCTTTTCTATGCTTTAGGCTGCCATTTTGGACCATAGCAGACAGCTGTAATAACTACTTTCTGTCAGCCATTTATTATGCTGATATGGACTCACTGTATTTTAATGTTATCTAATTGAGAGATGCTTTAAGATACTTCAAACTACGTAATATCATAATTGAAGTAAGCGCTTTCAAGTGATTCCTTCACTGAACTATGACTTTCTTTTTGCATTTTTGATGCTTTGTGGATGTGGACTTGTTTACAAAGGAAAAGGATGGATGACATCTAAAAATAAACTCAAAACAGAACGATCAGGTTTGAGGGGAAACTCTGGTCTCTGGTTTGTTTGACAGAAATATGCATGAAATAGTTCTATAAATAAACTTTGAAAACCTCTTCATCTAAATACTGTCACAGTCAGAATGCAGCCAGTAGTCAAGATTATTGCAGCCTATGAAAAACTAATCAACAATATTATTTAAAACTCAACTTGTCAGCAGCTCCTCGCAGTATCTGATTGGCTACCGTGAGGTAGTCCATGTGTGTGTTTTATGGCCGCTGCTCTACATGTGATGGCAATTAATCATCCACAGTAGAGTGTGTGTGTGTGTATGCAGACTTACAGCTGCTTGTGTGTCTTGTTGGCACGTTTTTGCTACAGTCCTCCTTCCTCCATCATCATCATCATCATCATCATCATCACCATCATCATCAGTGGCCCCAGAACCGGCCTCCGCAACCAACTCCTTCTTCCTTTCTCCCACAATGCAATGAGCCACTTTATTTGGCACTAAAAAGCCTCCAAAAATCGAATGCAGCTTTAAGTATATTTGGAAAGCTTCCGTCCTAAATCAACTTTTAGCATCGACTTCTAAAACTGATTGATGGTTTGTTTGAGAGTAAGTTCCAGTATTAGAAATTAGCCAATATATATTTATAGTATGTTTTTAATACAGGGGGAAAATCACCTTTTCAGTGGATTATGAAAAAAACGTTCAGAGTGAGCCTTCCGTCGGCCGGATGTGGCTGCAGAATTCCTGCCACACACATGGTTTCATTTAACCCCATACAAGCTATAGCAGCCATGTTTCCCATTCATTTTTCCATCAGAAAAGCTGGAATTCGGCTTTTCCGCGCCTCGCTTATGAGCCGAGTGGGTGTGATTACGCTGTGATTGGTCTCTGTTGTTTTGTTGCCACATCAAGGAGCCTGCAGGCAGGAGGGATAATGGCTTCTGGTGTGTTACATCTTTCTTTTCCACATCGTTTTTGAAGGGTAAACGTGCCTCCTTTTGTGATGTTCATGGTCATGTTGTGGAGCGGTTTTTCTTCTACTTCTTCTCTATCATAATGTATTATTTTGATGTCAGTGACGGTTTGTTTTTGTCTTTATGAACCCATTTGAGTGGGGTTTTTTTTGTGGTTTTGCATCTTTTTTATCTAAAACTGGTGTATTTTTACATTTCTGCTGACCATTATCAAAAACATTCAGTACATTTTTAGAGAGATATCTTTTGGGAAATTCCACTTACAGTGTCTTTGTCTTTTCTGGATTTAATTATCCAACAACACAGCTGATCCAAGCAGAACCTTTTGGAAGACAACTAGCTCGAGTGTTGTTGTTGTTGGAGTGTCTTTTCATGCAGCACCGCAGAGTTTTAAAAGTGGTCCCTATTCACAGCTGCACACGATAATACAACTTTGACAAACATGATAAATTATTCAATTAATTTTCAAGTCTGCGTAAGTTCATATTACAGCGAGATTCATGGGAACAAGTTGAACGAAAATGAGTCATACTCTTTGGAAAATGTTTGACTGTAATAGAATTAAACTTACACCCAAAACCACCTTAATCAACACTGATTCACTAGTATTGTTTATTGACTTTCAGTGGCATTGAATTATGATAATATGATCATATCAGTTTGAAAAAACATGTAATTATTGTAACTTGTAATTAAAAACTAAATTAATTGCTGAAGTTTTTTAACTCACATGTGGGGAGAGGCAGACGTAATGCTTCCAATTCACTTCACTTTACATGCACCTAAATTTAACTATTCAAACATATCATATTCATCTCATATTCATATCATATTAAACTCAATATCCACTTACTAGCTTTTAGTTGTCCTATCTCTGAGAGATAAGGTTGAAAGCTCCACCAAAAGCTAGTAAGTGGACCTGTACTACTGGACCTGTACTACCTGGACTACTGTTTCCAAGGTCAAGAACGAACATTTGAGCTCAATTTTGAATGTCATTTTGCACACTTTTTCCATATTGTAATATAAGTCAATATGAGGAATAATGATAATATAATTATACTGTTTTTTTAGCTTTTCATCCAGCTTTTCTGATAACTTACCTTAAAACCACATGACACATCCTAATTGTTGTAAACTCCACCCATATTGTACTTCAAACCACTTCAAACAAATAATAATACATTCTTGCAACGGCAATTGGACTTTGGACTTGTAAATAAACATGTAAGTGCTGTAATGTTTCACGTAAAAATGTGATTTAACTGTACATAACCAGACTTTTTCCAACATACACACACACATATGATCTAATCCCCCTCTGGTTTTTGCTGATTTTGCACACATGGCCTCAACTCCACAGAAACACAAGAGATTTCTGACAAAAACCATCACCGACCGCTCTCAGTTTGTTCAGGTTAGTTGGAAAAAAACCTCCTTCAGTCTCTGACGAAATTACATGTCATGTATCATGAATTCCAGGCTTCAGCAGACGCCCTCTGTGTGTCGGGTAGAATAATATGTGGCACTGAGCTGGGTGGTTAAGAGGTATATAACATCTAATTAAGGGGCTTTAAGGTCTGGAAATTCAATAAGGGGAGCTGAAGTGAAGGCGGCAGTTATTATGACAGATGATGTTCACTATAGAATGAGCTACCGTCTGGGACATCATTTACTGTCATTTTGTAAGACTCCAGTTCAAATTCTCCAGTTCACTTTAGCAGAATAGGTTATAATAAAAGATTCAAAAGGAATACTGAGCATGTTTGGCTTCTTTTTGCTTAGGACACCCTTGGACCTTTCTCCTAGATTCCTGGAGGTCCCAGGACCCTAGTTTTACAACCACTAGTTGAGAGATTTGCTTGTGTTCCCTCCAAAGTCTCTACGCAAAAGTTTCACTATTTTCCTCAGAGGAAAAGCGAATGCATGTCAAGCTTAGAAATAGTTTCCTAACTGAGTTTGAGAATGTAGACTTCAATCCTAAGTGGATTAAAGAAGAATTCGGTTCATAAAGATAAGATAGAGCAGAAAAGAAGCTGCTTTTAAAGAAAGATTGACAGATTAAATATTAAAGCAAGTTAAAGGATATTGAGTTACATATGTGCACAATTGACTACATTACAGCAAACTACAACTATTTGAAATATGGAATGAGGAATATTTTAGCCATGCTAGCAGCTCTAGGGGTGGTAATGACAATCTTGACAGCCATTTGATGGATTACCATAGGCTACTAACATTAGCCTACTGGTCCCCAGAAGAGTCCTAATGGTTGGTGATCCCCTAACTTTTCGTCTAGCGTCACCAATAGGTTGCAGTTTCATTTGTCCAGTTGATGACTGAACATCTCATGACTGAATTCCTGTCAGCCTCAGTTGTACTTTGACGTTAATAATAAAGAAGAAAAGTATGATAAAATACTTTGGATGTTAGCATACTAATTGTTAGCATGCAGTTTTGGTAATTGTATGCCAACATGCTAAATATTACACACTAGACATCACTTTGTCAGCATTATTTCAACATCCTAAGGTGTCCTCAAACAGAAAACCTGGAACGTTTTTGTTTATTCGCTCCAAACAGCCAATGTACTAACTGTACAGACGTTAGCTGTAAGCTAGCTAGCAACAGACGCACTGACCGTGTGTGATACGTGCAGTTTCTTTTGCTTGAGCCGAAATATTTTTAACCTCCACAGATGCATCTTCACGTCTGTATGTCACTGTTAACTGTTAACACTGCTGATAACATTGATAGTTGTTAAAATCTATTAATGTTAATGTGCTAACATTAACATGTTGGCATGGTGACTGTGAGCATGCTAATATACTAACTGGTGAGTTATGAGCATACCAGTTTCTCAGGGCTTCTAAAGTGGTGTTGTAGTTTTTTAATCTTGTTATTTGTAACGTTTATGTTTATAAAGTTTTTGAATAGAACTTAAAAATAGAAGTTTAGGGTTTACATAAGACATCAACATATATTGTGTCAGTTGTAGAAGAGAAATCCCTCCTCTGTTGGTCCTCCTGAAGTTTCTCCCCTTTTTTTCCTGTTTTTTCTGGATTTTTTTTTCCTCATTTGAATGGAGGATAGAGGGTGTTGGAGCCTTTATTATACACAAGCAAAAGTGTGATTTGTGATGTCAAGCTATATGAATAAACTTGACCCACTGAACTCCAGGGAGTCAATCTGTTGACAATGGCCTCCAAACATTCTCTTTGTGTGTATGTTGGCTTTAATTGTGCACTTTTGTGTAATTGAATTTAATGCGTGTGGTCTTGAAAATGTGTATTGGAGTAACCTGCATTCGCTGCAGTTCATTTGTCTGTTGTGTAGGTGAACATATGGGAGCGCTTATACTTGCTCTTTTTAATTACTTACCAAGTCAGTGTGTTTGTGTTCGTCTGTGCATATATGTATGTGTGTTCATGGTTTGTATGTTTGTGTGTATATGAGTGTATATGTTTTAGGCATTTGTGTTTGCATGTGATCATGAATGCATGTACATTTATTCACGTGTGTATATTAGTAAAATATTTGCATCTGTTTCTGCAGGTAAATGAGTTCACACCGACGTGTGTGTGTTTCTGTCAATGTGTTTGTGTACTGGAGTTTAATCATGTGTGATTGTGTGTCTTTGTGTATTTGTTTTGGTGTGTGTGTGTGTCATTGTGAGGCTTTCCCTGACCTTTTCCAAAAGTCAATACAGCAAGCTAATCAGTTCCCACATCCCCTGCTCTCACTCTGTGTGTCCAGTCATTCAAATCTGTTCAAAAAATGTTGCTGAACTCATGTTGATTGGTTCTCTACAATAGCTTTGCTTTGAGTTGATTGGTCTGTGTGTCACATGCTGGCAAAGGTTCAAGGTCAATTTGCACTCATAGACTTCCTCCTGGCTGTGTTTCCCAGACCACTAGTTTCCCACTAAACACTGGTGCTTGCATTGTGTCTATTGTGTTGTCACTCACTGTCATCACAGGGGAGCATGCTGAATACTTTCACTTTTCTTTTTTTTTACCGTCGAGACTCAAATTCGTCAGCTTGTTGCAAGATTTGTCTTGCAACAGCTGGAAAATGTGAAGGGCTAAATCTCACCTTCTGACCATAAATTTCCTCTGAGCAGTTAAAATGACTAATTCTCCATCTGTCCTCTGTCATGTCCAACAAGAAAACCTTCAGACAAATTAGCAGTCTGACAGAAAAAAACTGCTTTTGAAAAGAAAAAAAAACCCCTCAGGAAAAGGTTTGAAAATAGTAATTTTCCTGACAAACAGCACTTTCAGACCGCTTCCTCTGCGGCGCTTTAATGTTTCTGTCTTCTTGCTCCGTATTGGCTGAACGAGAGCCAGACAAATTCAAAAACACGCAGATGATAATCATGGGAAATCAGACGGTTGCTCTCTTTAACCTCGGTCGTAAAAAGCAGTTCCCCTCTAAAAGTTAATAATTAATCCATCCAATCAGCCAGATGACCTGCACTTAATCTCCAAGAGGCAAAACAAAACAAAGGGTCTGATACCGCCGTCTGCAACACACTGCTCTATTAGTGTGACTTTAACAATGACGACACATCAGCACCTGCAAGAAAAAAAACACACAAAGAAGAAGCGATAAAAGCGTCTGTATTTGCTCTCCACCTGTTGCAAACACCTGCTCCTCTGGTCAAAGTAGTGCAGGTTGAAAGAGCAGCATTTAGGAATTAATTAGCATAAAGTTACCGTTAGATTTATGAATATCACCGTCATTAGTTGGACAGTAAATGCCTTTCAGAGAGCAGTGTGTTTTCCCTCAATGAAGACTGAATAATTTCTCTTTGATAGCTGCATGTTTTTGAAATCACATGAGGTTTTTGAAGCGGTTTTGAAGGACTTCTGGGTCATGAAACGAAGAGAAAGAGCACAGAACACCTGCGCTCAAACAGTCAAGATAAAAAAAAAACAAAAAAACGGGTGCATAAGCCATTTACCCTCCTTTTAAACATCAGATAAACAGTGCGTGACGCTCCGCTTCTGATCCGTTGTTCACCTTTGTTCCCCCTTTTAAGCTTCAGACTACACTTTCAAAATCAGCACGTCTTCTCTCCTCAGCCCGATGTTTGAGTGAAGCACCGTGATGTGCATGTGGGGCTTGTACAAACAAGAAGCTCATAATCTGTTCCACACGGCTGCTGTTCTGCAGGTGGGGGGAACTTTTCCATGAAGACAAGATAGGTGAAGACGTGGGACAGTTTTTTAATGATCAACTTTCATTTACAGCATCAAAGATACATACAGTCTAAACAAAGAGCAACCTGTATGATGTTACATATGAGGAAGAGATGCCAAATACCTAAAGTGTCTTTCTGATTGACGTGTCTGTTGTTAGGACCAGTACTTAAATCCCAAACCAGTTTCTTCACAGTCTGTTCCTAGATTATGTTGCATCACCTTTTTTGCTGAACAGTGTTTCTGTGAGGCAATGCTCAGTGAAAATGTAGTAAAAAGTCAGTTTTCCTCATACAGTTTCTCAATCAGTAGAAAATCCTCCATGTGTTGTATTGTTTTTTACTGTGTGGATTTGTTGGAGGTAATTGCGTATTTTTTTGTCGTGTTTGCCTAATAGACAGAAAAACAATTCAGTTTCAATTTCAGCATCAGAAAGCTGTCCCTGAGGTTTTCTGTTCATATTCAAGATCAGTGAGCAGACTGCTGAGCTGTGAGAGTAAAATCTGCACACAACGTCAGTTTAAAAGTTTGTTAGCATTCTACAACTACAGCTCCCATGATCCTTTGCCTCTGGCACGCTGTCAAATCCTCATGGGAGATGTAGCTGTGTCCACCGGCTATGTAACCGCTTGAACTTCTCTTGAACTTTATGCATAAAGCTTTGATCCAAACTGTATTTTTCTGCCCTAAGTCTATTTTTTTTTCCTTGTGTATTATTTGGCGCCTTTTTAGACTGTGAGACAACAACAATACTGTGTCACATCGTGCACATGCACACGCCTTTAATCAAATCTTGGTCACAAAAGACGCAGCAAAGTCACAAACTTCTTTTTCTTTTCACCACCATCGTTTTGTGTGTTTTCTCCCTCAACTTTATTCAGAAACTGCACTTATGAAATGTTGCACCAGACATTGTATTTGGTGTCATTTCATATCGTATTGTGATTGGTTTGTTGGTAGCAGCAGTCACATTGTGAGAATTTCTGACAATGTAAGAATTTTGTTGACCAGTCTCATTGAGATCTAGATCAGTGTTTGGAGTTGACGACCAAAGATCTCACCACATTTCTCTCACCATTGTCAACTTTTGTCTCAGACAGCAGATGATCACAGTGTAAGCGGCCTTTCAAGCTGTGAGCGTCTGAGTCCACAGCAGAACAGATCCGCTGTCACACTGACAAGAGGACTGCAGCTGTTGCCGTTGTGCCGCTTTAGCTGCGCGGCTGGTGTAGACGAGGTTAAAGTTCACCGGTGGCGACATGGTCTTCAGACTCTCGGTAGAAAACTGGACCGGACTTCTGCTGCCTCGCGAGATCGTTCCAAACACTACTGCGTGATTTCTTCATAAACTTCAACCTGAAGCCTGCAGAATACAGACTGCAGCAAACAGTACCAGTTGTTTGCGTGATCTGTCAGAGAACCAGCAGTTGTGTTGAGTCACAGTTTTATTGCACAAAAAAAAAAAACCCTCACAGGCTTTCCCATTGAAGGCTCTGATAGAGAGGATGGCTGTGGTCGAACACAACGCTGTTTGTTACACAAGGAGGAAGTGGAATCTCTCAAACGAGACAGCTGCTCATTCCCAACCCCGCTGGCGTACGAACGCTCCCAGCGCCGCAGATCCTCGTTCCCCCAGCTCCTCCTCCCCCCCCCCCCCCCCCCATCCCGGCGTCCCGCAGAGAGAGCATTAGCCACACATGTCGAGGTTACGCAGGGAAAATACACGCAGGGGAAGGGTCACTGCCTCGGGTTTGGCTCCCAGAGCTTTCAGGGCGGGAGGTTTGTGTTGGTGTTTTGGTTCTGGCTGGGAGGAGGTGTCAGGACGGAGATAAAGGCCAGAAAAGAGCATCTCTCTCTCTCTCTCTCTCTCTCTCTGTGGACGATTGGCACATGTGGATGTCATGCAGCGGTGGGCTAGCAGACCTTAAATCTTTATGGATCTGAATGAAATAAAAACCACATTTTTTATAGACTGTATGAGGTTAGGGTTCAATATCAACCCAGAGAAGCACTTAAACTGCTTTGAGCTGATCTCAAAAAGCTCCCATGGTCCTGATTTTACAAAACGATAAAGGTAGCAGCTCTGGAAGACTTCTCCACTTTGATTTTGGGTCTTTATTTGAGTTTTAGTGTTGGTGCAGTCTGTCCTATCAACATCTATAATCCTTGTCAAAATACTTCCTAGAACATGATGTCTGCCCTCAGAAAATGATTGCTGACATAACAGAGAACCCAAAACATCAGGGTATAAGCAAGCCCAACACGTCTCTTCGCTAAATCCAAACAATTTCGATGGAATGAAATGAACCTAAGCTTCAAATTAACAACACTTAGAATCTTGATTTTTTTAATTTCCCCCAAATATAAGTACCTACACTGACGTCGGCCTTCGTCTCAGCTCTGCGAGATAGTTTACTCAGGTTTAACTGGAACGAGAGGCTCAGAGGTCTTACTGGTGCAACAGCTGGACCTTGATCCACAGCTCCCAGTCCCACATCGAGACTCTTTTTCCCAGCTCGTGTGTTGACATTAGCTCGGCCGAGGCCCCCCGCTCTCCTTTCATGTCTCTGCTTCGGTAGAAAATCCGTGTAACAGCAGGCAGTGGATTATGTTTTTTATTTTTCGTACTTGATTGAAAAGTTTGTGTTTAGGAGGTTTCGTGACGTCTTTGGGGGTTTTTTTTGTGTGATTCCTTGGTGGTCGCTGAATTTCTAGAATATTATAGGATTTGTTTTTTGTACGCAGAGAAGGTTTTGTCAAATAAAGTTGTTAAATGCTTTGATTTGTTTATGATGGAAAGGTGATTTCACAGACATCTTTCAAGCTTCTCCTGATGATGATGATGGTTTATAGTTAGTTTGATGTCTCAGAAACATCTAGACAACAGATTTCAATCATATTAGATGGAACGTTTGGCTGTTGAGCCACAGAACGAGCTCTTTACTTTTGGCTCATAACGTCTGAAACTGCTCAGCAGACGTAGAAATACAAAATATTTTTTTCTTTGGAGAGATAAGCCAAGATTTCTTGCACATTTCATTTTATTTTCACCAAATTTGCCATTTGGACGCACCCAAAAAAAGACTTATTCAGTAGTTTTTTGTTGTTTTCATATAATTGGTTGCCAAAGTCTTATAAGAGTGTACTATAGCATAGCATAAACTGCCATAACTCATTAACACATTGTGCAGTTGCAACCAAATTTAACTCATTTGTGCAGTTACGATCTTTGTGCAATCCTGTAAAATGTCATGGCATTACGTATAAAGGTAACGGCAACATGATGACTTTAAATAACTTAATCTTTGTCAAAGCTCTTATATTCTCTGGTGAGGTTTTCTTTTAAAAATCAAGGCCACCAGCAGCCAGTCAGTATAATCGTGACTTCTAGCGCTGATTAAAAGTTTCTCTGTTGTTGTTGTTTCTAATTTCCTCCATCTTTTTTCCATCTATTAACAGATTTATGCACCTTGTGTCTCTTCAGTCCATCGGATAGCAAAAACAAGATCTTTGATGTTCAGAGTTCAGGCAATCAGTGGTGATGAATGAGGGAGAGGAGGTGATGCAGAGGCCCAGTTTAGAAATAGGCTAGTAGCTCTGTGGGTCAAAGTGTGTGTGTGTGTGTGTGTGTGTGTGTGTGTGAGAGAGAGAGAGTGTTTGAGGGGAGGGGAGAAGGAGTGGATTAAGGGAGGAAAGAGGGAAAGCACAGTAAGATAGTGTGGTGCCTCTTTCTCTCCCTTCAGCAGAGAGGGGGCGGGCGGCACACGCTGCACACAAAGAACATGTGTGTGTGTGTGTGTGTGTGTGTGTGTTGGGGGGGGGGGGGTCTTTGGTAGTGAAAGAGCCTTGAAAAGTGTGCCAGAGGGAGGAGGGAGGGAGAGACCCTTCTTTCTCCTCCTCCTCCTCCTCCTCTGCTGCTCCCCACCCAAACTTGATGCGAGCGTCAGATTCCTCTAGTCGTGCACATCAGGAATGTCCATATGGTCCCGGCTGGTAAACAGCACACGCCTTCCCATTGTGCACGTTACAATAGAACATCTTCCTTTGTTTGCCTCCTTTTTTTTTTTTTTGTAGCATCAAAGAGCCAGACATCAGCCTCTGTCAACATCACAGAAGTTTTTTGTGTATTTCTGTCTGATTTACTTGTGAAAATGTTCTATTATATTTAACATTTTTTTTAAAGAATAATCACCTGAAAAGACCAACTGACTCTCAAGACTTCCTGTAATTCTTTAAGAGCATCTCACAAATATAAAAGGCTCAATAATTTCCTGAAACTGCACTGCGAACGTTAGGGAAGCAGAAGAAAATAGTTCTTATTTGGGGCGGGGGGGGGGGGGGGGGGGGACTATTTTCAGCGGCGGATGAATCCACATTTGCTGATCTAGTGAGTATTTCTGGCAGCGGGACGGTGATTGTAGGGTCGAGTCCAGATGAACTACAGCGAGTGTGTTCATGGTGATGAAGGAACTTGTTACCCGCAGCAGCGATGTGACTCACTGATGTGCTTTTAATAGTTTTTATTGGACAACAACGGAGGTCTACCACGCAGAGGAACAAGATATTATTGTTGGGTTTTTATTTGTTTTTGTGGGATTTATTGGCAAGAAGAAAAGTATATAATATCACCAGACTTATCTTTTTTTTTTTATAAAGTAACCTCATTGCAAGAGAAAACAAAGCAGAGGAACAGACAGACAGTAAACATACAACAAACATAGTTCATAGCATATGTAAAAACGCCATTAGAAACAGTTATAGACATCTCTAAAGGCGTTCAAAGTTGTACGTTTAAGATCATCTTGTGGGATGAAGAATCCAAGTTGTAAAATGTTTTATTATTCATTTTCGTTTAAAAAGATTCAGAGTACTGGAAGCAAGTCTTTCCGAGTTCAGTATTTACCTGTGGGACATTGTCTGGCTTGAGATCTGGACTGATGAACAGTGGCTTTAAAATTTGAGTTTGTTTTGTTGCTCCATTTGTCGTTGCTAAAACACCAACACACAGTTCTTTAAAGCCTGAAGAGAAGAAGAAGAAGAAGAAGAAGCGTAGTCAGCCTCGTGATGCTGTCTACGGTTTTTGGTTTTACAGGTGATCTGAATAAAGTGCAGAAATGGCGCCAAGTATATTAACAAAGTCAAGAAAGACCAGTAGTTTCTATGTCTGGCTGTGTTTTGTGTGTGACGAAGCCAACGCTGTCCTGGGATCAAACGATGACTTCCTTTATGAGTTTCCTCTGAGCGTCAGATTTATCTCTCCCCGGGAGATCGCGGGAGACTGTTTGAATCGTGCAGTTTCCCTCTTCAGAGAGGACAGCGGAGGGTTTAGAACAACACACGGCCCCCCCTCCGTCTGATCCAGTGCTGACACTGCAGACCTGAGCTTTACCCTGCATGTGTGTGTGTGTGTGTGTGTGTGTGCGTGCTTTACTCTAAATCCATTCATACGCCGACTTTTTTTCCCCAGCCAGGTGCCCCCCCTCTCTCTCTCTCTCTCTCCGCCCCACCAGTACGACTCAGTCGGAATGAGAGCTTGTGGGTCAAAGGTCGCTCATATGCCCGGTTCACAAAGAGGAGGGGGCTTTCTGTTCCGTGCGTCCCACAAAAGCGCAGCGTTTGTTTTTCCCATTAGCATTAGCCTGTCACGCTAATGAACAGTGGCACATGTGGCTATGCGATTAAGAGGGAATCCACTTCGAGGCCCCCCCCTTACCCCCCCAGTCATATTTCAACAAGGGGAGCTTTGCAGAGTTTGGCGCTGCTAGTCTGAATCTTCTTTGTAAAGGTCAAAATCTCCTGAATACCATCAAATAACCTTTTAAAAAAGTAGGAAAAGGGGATAAATGGAATTATTTTGATACTATGGTCACATCCAAAACCAAAAATTATGAAAAGACTAAGAGATGAACCACCAAACATACAGTAAAACTTCCTAAATTCCCCAAATTCTCTGCTAATTCTCCATGAACAAAGCAGAATGGGGAGACTGTAGTGATTAAATAACCAGCTGTAAGCCGTGGGGGTGGGGGGGGGCTGTGGCAACCAGCAGCAGTAAATTGGACAGGTCAACAGGTATAAAAGTGTTTTTCTGACTCCGCTCTGCTGACGGTCAATAAACATGCAGCTTTACTGGCCTCCTGCTGCAGGTAGAGACTTCTGAAACCCAACACGTCTTCTGGATAGCTGAGTCCCTCCTATTGGCTGGAGAAAGGTTGATGCTGTGGTAACGCCATGGCAACACTATGGAAGTTAATACAGCTTCCTGTCGAAAGCGAGCCTTCTTCAGACCTCGTGACATTTAAGAAAGTACAAAAAAAAGTACTAAATTATATCCAGTTTGTAAAAATAGATTGAGTTAACATGTTTTAAAGAAGCAGAAGCTGTCGAAAGGTTTTCTTCATAGTTTTATCGTCTCATCCAAGGAACAAACTTTAAGATTTACACAGTTGATTTTTGCATGTTAGAAGCTTCAATAAATATTATAAGTATTTTAATTTAGTTGGTTTTCTTGTCCTCTGGGTTCTGCTTTTCATGAAGGCCTCCTTTATCGAGGCTAAACTGGTGAAACTGGTTAGCTTCTTTGCCAGTTTGCTGCTTGTATCAATACTTTGATGAGCTTATATTAAAAAATAATCATTTATATTAATAATTTGCTTCTATTGATAATGTATAGTAATAATTGTGGTGATGATTTTGACTGTCTGGGGCTTGTTTCTTCTGTGTTGGAGGACTCTGGAAGCTAAAACCAAAGACAATAATGATTTTTTAAGGTCATAAGAAAAACAGACGTCTGGGTTAAAACTACATCTGTGTTTTTTATATCTTGGTTACTTTAAACAGATTCTTTTGGAAGCATTTCATACCTCAAAGTGTAGTTTTTTACTGCTGTTTTTAACCTGATATCTAGATGCCTTTGACCTGCAAATCACCAAAGTCAACAGATGCTCAGTCTCACTTTGAGATGTGTTTCCCACCCTGAAGCACTTCTGTCTACACTGTTGACTTTGGATTAACATTCATGAGTTGTGGGTTGATTTCAGTACTTAAACAGATTTTTTTTTTTCTTCCTCTGCAGGGCGACCGGGTGTGGTTACGGGAGGATGAGCAGTACCTCCCCAGCACCGTGTCCTCTTGCTCTGGAGGTGTTGTTGTCTTTGCCACAGATTATGGCCAGGTAAGACCTACGAAACTCTGCTGTATAACTCCTTATTTTACTCCCAGTGTTCATGCTGCTTTCTGACTGGTCCCTCTGAAAACACATAACTTGTAAAAGCAATTTCATCCCATCAGAACCTTCATCCTTCTTTTTCAACGCTTTTCAACCTTTCCAAAGAACCGTTTACACAAACTTTTTCCTCCATTTTCATCTGCATGGACTTAATAGTGCTGAACATTGCATCAACATATATACAACATCACTCAAGCTGCATGTATTGTTGCTAATTCAAATATTGGGACCATGTTTTTGATGTTTAAATTGCAACTTAATTAAATTTGTGAATTGTTTTAATGCAATAAAGCAGAAAAACAACCAGTTGCACAACAGTAAATAACAAAAAACAACATTTTTTGTTGTCAAGTAAATTTTATTTGAATAGCCCAATATCTGGAGAGGTTAGAGGTGGAAAAACTCCCTAAAAAAACCTTTTAACCGGGAAAAAATGAAAGAAACATCAGGAAGAGCAACATCCTCCTCCAGGATGGACAGACAGAGAATAATGTAGATGTTGTGTGTGCAGAATAGACCAGATAGCAAAGTTCCAGACATACAGCATGGAAAATTATATATAGATTGATAACATATAGGAAGGATCTGATTGGGAGGATGTTGTGTAACTTCCAGGTGCCTGAAACATGTGACCTTCCTCGGATTCAGTGGAATTCAGTCGAAAATAACTTTTAGTCCATAACATAATTGATTAAATTAATTTCACTCTCCTTACAGTGAGAGTTCCCGTCTTTCCCAACTCTCTTCTGACAGATTTTTTTTTTACTTCAACCTCCAAGAGAGCAAAGGCTTAAAGAGGTCTGCTCATAATTTGGGATCAGCTCAAGATTGGGCAAATCCCCCTAAACCCCATATGGTTCAGCATTACCTCTTTGATCCATGTGTTGTCAAAACAGAGGATACAGAAGAGGTGAAGGGCATGTCGAACAGCGGTCACAGCGGGGTGTTCTGTGTGTTTTTTGGGTTAGTTATTAAAAATTAAAGATGGATATAGGGAGTTTTTGAGGTGAGGGTTGAATGAAAATGTTCCTCTGTAAGGTGTTAAACTCCACACAGGTTGACTGTCTGTTAAGTGTGATGAGGACAAAGAGAGGTGTGTGTGTGTGTGTGTGTGTGTGTCTTCACACAGCGGGTGTCTTTTGCTTTTGAAGCTTTTGCTTTGACTCCAAACATTCAATCGATCACGTGGGAGACAGAGAGGACGACCAGCATCGTGTCGGGTCCACACACACACACACACACAAACACACACAGCACGAGGGTTATATATGTGCAGCTCTGTTATCAGCTGGTTTACGACTCCTTTGTCACACCGAAAGGACACTTTAGATGTGAGTTTGTTTAGAGGTGTCGAGTCACACTTCGGTTATATTGCTACTGAAGCTATTCAATGGAAAGTAGCTTTTAGATCCTATAAAGATGCTAAATTCTGAGTGATAGAGACACCAGTTGTCGACTTTGGCGCTCGTAAGTGATAGTATCAGAGAAGAAGTTGTGGCAGACCACAGTCCAGTCCAGTTCAGGCTCCGTCCTGGGTTTTTTGATAGTGGTGGGAATAGTTGTGCTGAGCTGAGCCGTGACCGACCACAGCCACTGCTGGCACAGTACGAGTGTTTTTCCACTGTATAGCATAGCATGGCAACGTAAAATAAGTTGTTTGGTAGGTGTGCTGGTTTGCAGAAAACAGGGACAACATCATCTGTCTGTGTTTTCCAAAACTGTTACAAATCACAGTTAAAAATAATGTTTTATGATGTGATATGGTTAAAGTCGGGTTACGTTAAGGCACAAATACTGTCTGTGGGAAAACGTTACATGAATCCTGACCAAAAAGTGGGTCAGGGACTCTCTAAGGATGTGTTTTGACATGAAAATATCCTTTTTTGGGATGTTGCAGAATTCAGAAATGTGCTTAATGTGTGAAATCTGCACATACTTTATCATCAAGTCTGAAATGAAGCTTATATTTGTGTTTACTTTGCAAACCGCCACCTATTCTCCCATTGAAAAAAAAAATCAGGCCACCGAACAATAACCTGTGTGCCATTGGGGTGGGATTTACTCTCCGCTACCCTCCTGTGCTGACAGCTTTAACAAAGACTTCCTGTGTGGACGGTGAGCAGCCAGAGGGTCACTACCAGAGGACGGCCAGTAAATGATGTGAGCCGCTGAGGGATTTAGGGTCATGTTGAGCCGACGTATTGTCCAGAAGATTTACTGGCAGATTAAGACATTCTTATCTCCTGGCTGCTACTCGCTCAGAGAGTCTGCTGGTCACTGAGGATAATGACCCTCCACACCAGTTTACAGCTTCAACTGGGAGGATGTTTGGTGCTGTTGTGTAGAGCTGATTGAGCACTTCAGGTGATTGACATCTAGCACCACCGTGAGGTTTTGGGTTTTTTTTTTTTTTTTAGCTAAATAGCTCAACAACTTTTGGATGGATTGTCATGAAATTTGTGTTCAGATAACTTTCTAATAACATCTGACTGACTTTTCATGTGTGTAATGCAGTTCCCATCAGACACAGCTGTATTAGTCGACTGTCTGAAACAAACAGACCTGAACACACGTTGTCCTTAATTAAGTTCTCTTAATTAAATAAAATAAAATAATTTTCTTCTCTTTATTTCTCCTCTCTTGTCTCTTTTTGTCTCTTGTTTTTTGTTTCTTCTTTTAGTCTTCCTATCCTTTTGTCTTTCTTCTTCTATTGTCTCTTTTTTTTTGTTTCCCATTAAATAATTTTCCTCTCCTCTTTTGTCCATTTTCTTCCTTTTGTCTTCTTATCTTTTCTTTTTGTCTCTTTTCTTCTCTTATTTTTGTCTCTAATCACAAAATAGTTTATTCTTCTTTTCCATTTAGTCTTTATTTTGCCTCACCATTCTTTCCTAGTCACTTCTCTTCTTTCTTCTTCTCTTCTTTCTTCTTTTGTCTTATTTTCATCCTTTTGTTTCTCCTTTTTAATATGTTACTCCTCTTATTTTTGTCTCTAATCATTAAATAATTTTATTCTTCTTTCCTGTTTTGTCATGTTACTTCCTTTTGTCTCTTCTTCTTTGTTGTCTCTTCTTTTTGTCTGTTTTTTAAAATCTTTTTTCCTCTCGCCTTTTCATTCAGTCTCGTCTTGTTTAATCTTTTTTTTTGTGTCACCTTCTCTTACCTCGTCTCTTTGTCTCTCATGTTCTCCTCTTGTTTGATAGTTTCTCACTTTTTTCTTTTCTTTTATTCTGTTCTGTCTTTGTCTCTTCTTCTTAAGGTCTTTCTTGTCTTTTCGTCGTATCTCTCGTCTCCTCTGCTCAGTTTAAGTCTTAATTTTCTTCTCATATCTTGTAAACAACCTTAATAACATCATTGATAATCATGTATTCATAAATGATGTTTGTTATTAATCCAGATGGACTGAAAGATTTCAATTTTCACTGTCACAGTCCATCGGTTTAAGGGCTTTAGGCGTATTAGTATTAGCTGCTTAAAATCGATTTTACTCCAAGCAACGAACTACAACGAGACGAGTGTTTGGATAGAAAGAGCGGGATGAAGAAGAAAAGACACAGGTTCAGTTCCTGAAGCAGACTTTATATTTAGTTTGTTCCCCCGAGCAAGACGCTGAACTCCAGCTGCTCAGTGTGTGTGAGCTGCTCTGGGAGAGTCATGAACTCGTGATGTAAATAAGTGTGTTTGCAGGCATTCACGTACAGTAAAATATGTGTGTTTTCATGTGAGCTTTGAGCATTTATCTTGTATGAGTGTCTGTCGTGTGTGTGTGTTTGTGTGTGTGTGCAGTCATGTGTGGAGATGTGTTCTTGTTTGTTATTGTGTGCACTTGGTCACACATGCAATTATGATCTTTGTTATTTTGTGTGTTTGTGAGTATTATGTGTGTGTTGTCATTCAGATATTTATATGCATTGGTAGGTGAGTGTGTGTGTGTGCATGTTTTTATTACCTCATCGGGACCTTTTCAGATATAAACACAGACCTTGTTGGGACAGGTAGTCCTCATGTAGACCACAGCCTGGTCCTAATGAGGTCCTGGTTAAGGTTTGGGTTTGAGGTGAATGAATGCAAGTCAACGCAGTGTCTTAACAAGGATAGTTGTGCAAACTTGTGTGTGTTTCTGCCGGCCGTCTGTTCAGTGTAACAGGAGACGGACATCACCTGTTCAGCTTCACAGCAGATGTTGCTCTTTATGAGGGAAGGCAGGGCCGACCAATCACTGATGAGCACCATCGCTATAAGCCCCACCCACTGCAGTGTGTGTGTGTGTGTGTGTGTGTGTGTGTGTGTGTGTAGTTTATATTCTCATTACCAATAGTTTACACTGTATGTGTCTCTGAGTGTGTTGGTTTATGTGCTCTTTATGTTAACATATGTAAACTTATATTTATTTCTATATGTATGTATGTTAAGGCGGGAATTTACCATATTGGCCCAAATTTTTGGAGAAAGACTTTTTGAAGATACGACACACTTTCACACTCATTTCCCTTAGATACTAATAATCCAATCAGAAGAGAGTCCTGCATCCTTGAAGTGTTTTTCTCCCATAAAAGTGAAATTTCCATTAAAGCAGAAACATCTGTGTAGCTTGTCTATCAGTCTCACACCATCTCCTGTCAAAATTATTTTATTTTTCAGACGGTCTTTGTGTGTTTTTGAGCTCCTCGTCATGTCTGACATCAGTAATTATTGACTACTAGACAGATAATTGAGTCTGTCAGTCGGTCTGTTTCTGCAGTAAAGACGTCATCAATCATCCTGGTGACCCCCTGATGTCAACTCTGGACCACCATCCAGCCAAAATGTCAAATCATATCATGATACAGCATCGATTCTCAAACAGTGGGCCTTTACTTACCTCTGTTTGAGACCGTTATACTGTAGAAAGGTCTGTTTTATGAGTATATTTTATCATATTTTATGCAGAAACCTCCCTGTTTACTTTTTCTTTTGTTTCTGTTGCTTTTTTTTTTTTTCATTATAATCTCCTCTGAGTCCCGTTATATACTCACCACTGAACTGTGTTTTTATTCACAAATCCCTTCTGGTTCTAGTTTGCATCTACATTTCTATCATTTGTGTAAAGCTCCTGTAAATAAAACTCAACACTCTCTGCAGATGTTTCACATTTAAAGGCCTTCCAGCAGCTCTTAGGGGCATAATCCTGGGAGGGATGTTATTATTATGAAACATTAAAAAAAACAGTGGAACTGATTGGAATTAAATAGCGTGTGAGGATGTGGAGTCACGTATTTGCTAAATCTATGAAATCTCATGAGCATAATCTAATTTTTTCAAAAACTAAACATTTTGTGCTGAGCAAGACTCTAAGAATTGATCATGAAACACTTGACTATGGTGTTTATTGCAGCCTTGAGAGGGTAATATGTCTGCTTATGTACAATCTGTGTGTGTTTTTATGGGGTTTTTTTTAATATGTGAGAGTTAATTTCGTTGGGGGTCGTAGAGTTCCTCTTGTCTTGATCGGGTTTCAGTGTTTTTGACAGTGCAGACAGTCTCCTCCTCCTGAGCTGACTGCAGGACAATGCAGCGGGAGATGAATGGTGATTCAAATAGCAGCTGCTTCTTTTGAAGATGATGATGTTGTGGGGAAGAGGAGGAGGGGGGTAGGATGGTTACCTGTTCAACTCTCTGATGGAAAGAGCGAGGGGCAGTCGGAGGGGAGGAGAGGGGGGTGAGAGGGCTCAGTTTTCCCTCCTAACAACACATAATGAACAGTTTCATTCCTCCTGCTCTGACAAAACTGATAGCTGGCATGAAAAGTCTCTAGTTGTTATTAAATCTCAACGAGGCGATTAGCTCCCTGGAGCTTTTTCAGTTCTCCTCTGAAAGAACTGCTAACCTACCTGGAGGAATTCCATCAGTCTGGGTTTTCAGACTGGTCCAAGTGCTGTTTTCTGAGGCTACAAGGATACGATTGTGTGGCAACAATGACCCTTAATGAGGACAAATTTAATGCTAGTTCACACTGAAAATATTTTCAAGAAGATTACAAGAATTTTTAAGCCAAGTTAAGGTCATTTATGCCCCTCAAAATCACAAGTTTGTCCCAGAGGCGTTCCAATCTGCAGCAGCAAACAGTCATTTAAAGGGGACCTATCTTTCTTTTTGTGATTTTTCATGCTGCTTTACAATACCAGTCAAAAGTTTGGACATACCTGCCTATTCCCTTGAATGAGAAAGTGTGTGTTGGATGTCTATGTAAAGCATCAAAGGTGAATGTAGGATATGTAAAATTGCTGCCTGCAAGACAAAAGCCAGGGCTGATGCTTTGTTTGCAGAGTAACCTCTACTTCCCCATCGAACTGCCATCATGTTATATATTGACATCATTGTTTGTGGATGCCTACAAATGGCCATCTGTTGTTAGTCTTTGGTTGTTCATGTTGTCCACTTCCATATTTTGAGTAGAAAACAAGCAAACAAAAAAAAGAAGTGAAAATCCTGCTACTATAGTTTTGTTTACGTAGCGTCTGGAGTCGGAGGAAGCTTCTTGTGAAGCTGACCAATCAGGACAGAGTGGGCTCATCGGGAGGGGGGGGCCTTAAAGAGACAGGAGCTAAAACTGAACTGAGGGGGCTGCGTAAAGGGCCAGTATAAGACAAATAAGGAGTTTTTAACTGTAAATCCTGCGAAGATATTCAGGTATAAACAGGTACAAACTAGTTTTTTAGTGTAATGAAATATAAGTAATGGACAACTTCACTGCAAAGGTATGGAGGGAGTCGTCTAAAATCCATATTAGTTGACTCCTTCCTTTGTCGTCTAATTGCTGAACATAAATGAGAATTCACTTTCCAGATCCTTTAAAGTAAGAACAACAAACTTTATCCTGACTGATCCAAGAACAGAGCCTGTTGATCCGTAAGTACATCAGTGACTCCCCTCCTCCTCCTCCTCCTCCTCTTCAGTGATGCTGTCTAATGGCTTTGTTTCATAGAGATTTACTCCTGTTAGCATCTGTCGCTAGGCTTAGCACCCGGGCCTCATGGCTTTGTTTTCTGGACGTTGGACCCTCCTCATCTCCACAAAGACAACTGGACCAATTAGAAACCTAATTAGATTGAAATCCGCAGACAACCTGTCCTCCGTTGAAGGCCTGCTGAGGCGGAGGTTTTATGCTACTGACACTGTCCATGACCAGAAGAAACAGGAAGACAGATAGCATCCATGTTTAGTGTACTTTTGAGCTGGGCCCCTTGGTTCCAGCGACAGCTTGTATTTGTCTCTTTCCTGTTTCTACATGACAATGTCCCCATGACCAAACCGCTCCATTAAGGAAATGGTTCTCCCAGTTTGGTGTGAAAGAACTTGACTGGCCTGCTCAAGTTGCCATGAGTGGATATTGTAGGAAAACTAATAGAAAACATTGACAGAAGGCAGTTTTCAGATATGACCAATAGAAACATTTCCTTATGTTGATTAAAAACTCAAATATGGTGGCATTTCTTTTTTGATAACATGTATTTAGCAATGCTAATTAGGTAAACATAATGTTGGGTTTTTTTCGTGAAGAAAAATTCTTGAATTAGATGATTTATCCACCTTATTTAGATTGATTGAAGTAACAACTTGAACCAAGTCCAAGTGTCTAGGACCAGCTGAGCAGGTGAAGTGATCAGACAGGTGTAATGTGTGTTTACAGCAGCTGACTGTCCTCACCAGGACTGCAGGACTGACTGCACGTGTCTGATTGTTGACTGTAAACGGTGATTACATTGAACTAGTTTAACAAGTCAATTATCTCCCTTTTAACTGTCTTCCTCCCAGTGGATGTAACTCGTTTCCTGAAGCAGATAGGTCCAATATTCAGGTTAGAATAACAGAGGACATTACAAGAACACAAAATGTTATGATGACCAGGGATCTATAAACTTTAAACTTTTTTATTTTCAGGCATATCCAGTATTTGGTTCAAATCCAGTTGTTAACACCTGGACAGACAGACAGCAGTAATAAACCCATCAGGGTTGCGAACGCAGCCTTGATGACACCCTGCGGAAAAGCCTCGATCACATTTCGTGCGTCTGAAAGATGTTTCTGTGATGTTCGGTTTCCCCTAAAGCGTCACTGAGGCTGGAATGTGAGAAATGAGGCCTGGCAGGATGCTGGGTTGGGTGGGAGGGTGGGAGGGGTGGAGGGGGTGGAGGGGGGATTATGGGTGTTAATGTGTATGTGTGTGTGCGTGTTGTGTGGAGGTCAGATGTGATTGACTCTTCAGACAGAGACTTGCTGTCTTCAGGAAAAGTCGCCCCGAGCTGCTCGGTCACAGCGGGTCATCGACCAGCCGCAAACAATCCCTGAGTTCAGCGTGTGTCTTTGTGTGTGTGTGTGTGTGTGTGTGTGTGTGTGTGTGTGTGTGTGTGTGTGTGTGTGTGTGTGTGTGTGTGTGTACATTTCAAACATTTTGCTGATGGTCTTAGTTTTATATATATATATAGTTACTTAGTTTTGTTATGATTTGGCGCTATATAAATATAACTATAGTTATCTCAGGGCACTTTTTACATAGAGCAGGTCTAGACTGTAGTCTTTAATTTACAGAGACCCAACAATCCCTCCATGAGCAAGCACTTGGTGACAGTGGCGAGGAAAAACTCCCCTTTAACGGGAAGAAACCTCAAGCAGAACTGGGCTTAAGGTGGGCGACCATCTGCCTTGACCGGTTGGGTTGAGAGAGAAGAAGGAGAAGCATAATCAATGATAATAATAATAACAGAGATATGAGTAATAGCAATAAAACAAAAAAATACATCCTCAGTTACAGTCTTAAAGTCTTAAAGTGTTTTAATTGGGATTTTCCATGTTTCCATCTGTCTTCCGTGTCTGTACGTGTTCACTCAGTGAGAACTTTATGAGGAACACCTGCAACCCAACACAACAGCTCTGCCATAAATTATACTTTTATGAAGCTTATACATTTTCAGTTTTGGTTGACATTATCAGAAAGGTGATAATTCTTCTCTATGTTTATTACTGAGGTGGTAGTGGATGGTGGTGGTGGTGTACTGGAGTGCATTAATGGGTCGGACAAAATATTTGTAACACCTTTCGATATAATGAAGTGCTCGTTGAGTGTATGTTCAGGCCTATATTTGTTCACATTATCACTATAGTTGAAGAAAGAACATTGTAAAGCTGAGGACAAATGAAAATTCATAGATTAAATACTGATAGGAAATGTTTGTGGTACATTTGTCTCCACAAAGTTAAACTGATATATTTTAAGCTACAGGCCACAATGCTTAAAATTATTCCATTTATGTCCCAACTGAGTAAAAAGTTCATAAACCTGACCATCACTGTTTGCTCGCAACCTGTGACATTATTTGGCTTTAAAGGATAAATGTGCTTAACAGCAACTCATTAACCTATTCGTATAGTTTTAACCATTAACTCTACTACAAAAGTAACTGATGTCATGATCTCAGCAATGAAGGATGTGTATGAAAACCAGAAGCATAAAAAGGTTAGAAAGCAGTAAAATACATAATGGACCTGTGTGTTCATATTCTTTGTGGTGTTGCTGTTTGTGGAAAAGGCTGAGACAGCAGCGGGTTTGGCTTCTCTCCCTTTTCCACCCAGAAGCTGATGTGGTTTAAGTCTAACAGTGTAAAATAACAGCTACTGCCAAAGAGCCCTAAATGCTCTCTGACAATGAGGACATTTTACATCTTCTGTGTCACTTCAAGGGAAGAAAATTACTCCAAAAATATGGATTAACTGAAGTTTGATGTCTGTTTTAGAGATGTATCTTCTTCTGTCAATGCTGTTTTCTGTCATTCAGACCACCCTGTGTTATTTAGAGCACATCTCCTTCAGCGTCTTTACTTCAGACTGCAGACCTCCTGCAGAGCGATGATGACTGAGGTCTGCTCCTAATTAACCTCACTGACTCTTCCTTTTCACTACTAGACCATCCTGTGGTCTTAAAAGTTGGCTTATCTTGCTCCATATTCTTTGCTCAGTGTTCATTATTGTTGCAGTTTATCAAAGTGTGAGTGGGAGTGTGGTATCTGTCTTGAGTTTCGAGTGTTCTTTTGTCTTAGTTTCTCTATTTTGTGTGTAGTTTATAGGTGAAAAAGTGAATAATTTGAGTTCTTTTACATGAAAATTGTCAATATTCATGAGGGCCAGTAGCTGAAAAGAAAATATCCCCTTATAGTTGCTTTGATCTAAAACTACCAGCATCTATAGAACTAAATTATTGGACTGGATTTCTCTGCAATCTAAAAACAGGCTCAGAAATTGCAGGAAATTTAAACATTGAACCATTAACATTTCTTTAATCCTTTAAGCCATCTTCCCCTCCAAGCAGAGACGTCATGCTGTCAGCTTTTTTGGTTTACAATGCATAAGTTAATGTTCACACCAAACCAAGTTGTTAGCAGTAATTATCTGCTTTGGCTTCTATATTTATGATCAAACTGACCCCCTATCAGTAGGTATCCAGCATTATATGAAACTTATAAACACTATATTGCATTTAACAGCAATATTAAACAAGAAAATGTTAGCAGGAAGGCTTTAAACTCAGGGGTAACGTTAGCCGGTTAGCTAGCAGCACTGTTGATTATTATGTCCATCCCCTGTTTTGTGCGACGCATTTCAGTGCAGTAAATTCAAAGACACAACAAACTAATGCTAGTGTTAATTACTTGTGTCTCCTCAAGTATCTCCAGTGTCTCAAGTTGCTTCAAGACGTTTTTATTTCTTCCTGTAACCGTCCGAATAATCTCAGTGGATGAACTTTACCTTCTATTTGATACTGATGTTTAAGATGTGACTTCTGTAAGATGTTTAGACTGAAGCTCCTTGTCGCTGACCTCAGATTTTTACAGAGGCTCGAAGGCCAGATCCTGAACTCCTTCACCCTAAAACCTGTCAGCACAGAACAAAAATCTGAAAAATTGCTTTTCTGGCTCGATTTGAGCCGTTAATTTGGTTTTTCTTTCAGTTTAACTGGTCAAAACATTGAAGACATCCAGATATTTACAACAGAAAGCGGTATCCATGGCGATATACAGCGTCAGTGTAAAAGTATCTGAGGATTGAGTCATCTTTTTAATCGGTTATCACTAGTTTTGACTTGTCTGTAAGCCAAACACTAAACAGGGAGCTCAGCCTCGTCCTTGGACACAGATGATAAGCAGCCTTGTTTTTTTTTTTGTTTTGTTTTTTACCAGCTCAGGGTCGTATTTACCTCAGCTACCTGCCATATGTCACCTCTGCAGAAGGTAACATGAACTATGAACTGTGGAGGATGTTTACATGTGCAGGTACATGTACAGACAGGTACATGTTCTGCCTGCAGGATACAGTTAATGCTGCTTTCTGCAATCCAGAGAAGTAAAGTATGTAGTTTTATTCAAGATCAGTAGAGATTCTGGTACTTTTACATGAGTGTTTACATTTTTTGAGACTTTTCTTCCATCACATTTCACAGGGAACAAAAAACAACGCTTATGAAGTCAGAAAATCAGCAATCAAATGACAAATTGGGTTAAAAACAATTAGAAGCAGTTAAACATATAAGAAATATGTTTTAAAATGTATATATTATAAAATTATATAATGAATCTTTACTATTTCCAAATAGACAGAAACAATAGATTCAGAGTTAACATCCAACATGATGTGAATTGTCTGCTGTTAGCTTGTTTTAGCTCAATCACAGAATGTTTCTTTTTAGACGTTATCTAAAAAATTTTAGATGATTTAAAACTGTCCTTAACTTTATTTTGTTCTCTCTAGTTGCTTCTTTGGTTCCTCTTTTCCTTCCTCTTTCTACTTTGAAAGAATTGCTGACCTTTCTCACTTCATTCTCTTCCTTGTTCCTTCCTACTTAATCTTTCTTTCTTCTGCGCCTCCTCATTTCCCAATTTTCTTATTCTTCTACTTCCCTTTTTCCTTCATTTTCTTCCCCTCAAATTGGACATGTGACATGTTAACTCAACAACAAAACTTAGTTCTTTAACTTTGGATACTAAAAACTTTGTTACAGCTTGTTTTCTTTTACTTTACTCATAAATAACTCCTTCCATGACTGACCAACAGCTTTATTTCACCTCCCTCTGGCTTCTCAGTGGTGTAAATTTCATGGCCTGTTTTTAATCTATCTCTTTTTTTGAAACATTTACCTTAAATATTTAACAAACATTCCTGGAAGACAGATGCTCTCTTTCAGTTTCTAGCTAGAGGACTCTGTCTCTCTCTCTAACCTCCAGGCTTTCGTTTCACACTTCACAATCCTCCAGTAACACGAGATAAAATATGTCAGTTAGGATAAGCCTCGCTATAAATCATACAGCTAAACTGTTTGACCAGTCGGTCACCTGAGAGAGGCTGTCGGCATCAACAGATCAGGTGCCTGACTTTATGATTCCTGTCAAAACGTCAGCACCGAGCCGTAAATCACATCATCTGCCTCCGAGCTGTGAGGAGATGAAGACTGAAAACTCCTCAATCTGATGATCTGATGAAGAAAAATTACAGTTTAAATAATTTTAACATCTGAAATATCTGCTTATTCTTCACTAACTACAGTCTGTCTTAATGTTTGCTGTCTTGGTCCATTTTCTCCTCTCAGCTGTTTTCTATTATCGTCATTCCTGCGGCCTAAAACTATGCGTTGCGAATGGTTGTAATGTTTGCTATGTGATCTTGGAATGTATTTAGTGCGTGCTGTTCATCCCTGATAAAAACGTCAGGAAAATAACTGAAGGAAATTCATCCTGGTACAGTTGTTCATTAAGTAGAAGTCTGAGGAATGTGAGGATGTGTCATATAAAATCTTTTCTCAGGGTTTCTAGAAGTTTAAGTTCTTTTTTTCATGAGTCTATGAAAAGTTGTTGTGGTCTCTCTCTGTCGTAAACGAGCCAAACAGAGAGAGAGAAAGCTGAATCTGAAATAAAAAGATGTAAAACTTGTGGTATAGAACTTGCAGCTGGATGTCCACGTTTGGCCTGCAGCTCCTGAACAAATGACCCACGACAGGGCTGGGCTTTAACAGGAAGTCGACACGGATCAACTCCTAACAACACTTCAGGAAACTGCCCTGGTGTGAGGTTGAATGTTTACCCGTGAATTTAAAAATGATTATTTCTTGGGAAATATATCACTCTTAAACACTCGGAAACACTTAGGGAAACACTTGAGGTTAAAGTTAATTTTACCCCTAAAAATACACAAGTTTTCAGCATAACCTCATACCAGTATAGACTTGTGTAACAAGATGGCGGTGGCAAGGTGTGACGTCATCCATTGGTTTTCATTGGAGCCAGTTTGAAGCCCAGAGATACTGCTAATGGTTGGCGCCATCTTTTCTGTTTGGAGCCAGGACTTTCAAAATAAGGAGTGCATGATGTTGCCTTTCACGCTCTGGAAACACGTCCTGCTACCTCAGACCGTAGCTAATGCTAGCTTACTGGGAAAACCGAGCGCTGCACACTTTGGCTAGCGTTAGCTACTTTAGCTAAACTGTGCCAACACCCACACGGCAGACATCAAAGCTACTGTACGTCTTCAAATCTTATTAACGGAGCAATAATTTCCAGAATGACCACCAGCACACTTATTAGAGGACCTGAAGTTAGTGATTGAGACCAGAATGACTCCTTGAAAAAAAATGCTTTTAGCTTTTTGAACGGGAGTCAGTTGGAGCATCTAGCGGCCGTCAGCGGCACTTAGTGGCCACTTGCTCTGTCGACTGATTTAGGGATGGTCTGCATGTCTAATTAATAGTTTTTGTTTACAGATTTCGAACTAATTTCTCTCACATTTATTCTGTAAAGGTTTTGTCCGCAGTTGAACTTTAAGCAGATGTTTTAAAGTGAAAAGTAACAAATGGAACAAACTGCTGCAGCTCCAAAGTTGATCTCGTTATTTAATTGTAATACCAGCAAGTCACGGTCAGACTTCACTTAACTATGGCAGCTGCATGATCGAGTTTCAGCTCATAATTCTTTCGTACGTCAACACACAGATGCATACAGACAGACTGTCCTTACAGGTATTTTTCTGGAGAAAAGGGAATAGATTTTGGCCAAGAATTCTTGGGAAACACTGAGATCACAGTTCCTGGTATTCAATAATATTCATGTTCTGTTACTTTGAAAAGAAAAAGCTTTAACTCACTCAATTATTTTTGACATGGCTCACATCTCTCCATATATTTTCCTCTGTCTGTTTTCAGGTGTACACCTACAAGCAGAATGCTCTTACCAGGCAGAAGGTGCAGCCCATGCACCACAGCAGCATCAGAGGGGTGGAGGACATGGCGACCTTGGAGGACCTTCACGATGGCGCCATCATGCACAACCTCTTCCTGCGCTACCAGCAGAGACACATCTATGTAAGTTTCCTGAAAGCTACAACACACGCAATGACTTGAAGCGTCTTGGACGCTTGCCTGACAGTCTGTCAAATTATTTTGTGAATGGTTCCAGCGCTGTTGACGTGTTGGTCTTAAAATGCCTGATTTTGTTGGTTGTGCTCTTGTTGAGCATTTGAAGAACTTTGTGACTCAAAAAGAAGATTTAATTATCAGTTGGATATAGTGTAGGAGGAAAGATGATGAACCAGAAGAAGCTTTTACAACATCTTCAGTCTAGATCTGGGAAATATAAAGTGACATGAGATGTACCAATAATCATTTTTCAATACAGCTTTAATTTAATATTTTTTTAAGAGAAAACACAGGACGATTGGAAGGAATATAAGAGGAAAATACAAAAATAAATAGAAAATGGTCTAATTAGCTTTCTCCTCAATGACCTTAAAGTTTTGAGTTAAATTTAATCATTTAATGTCCAAACATAAGTCACCAAATCTGTCACCTGACGTGTAGGGCTGCAACTAATGATTATTTTATCAACGAATCTGTCGATTTAGTTAGTTGTTTGGTGGAAAATGCATCCATTGCTGTTTCCCAAAGCTTGAGATGCAACCTAAAATGTCCTGAACTGTCCACAACCAAAAAATATACAATTTACTATCATAGAAGACTAAAGAAACCAGAAAATATTCACATTTGAGAAGCTGTAATCAGAGGATTTTGCATTTTTCTTTAAAAAAAATGGCTCAAAACAATTAATGGATTATCAAAATAATTGCAGATTAATTTCCCGTCAATGGACTAATTGTCTAAAAACATCTGGTCTGAGTGTGGAGAGAACCTCTGGCATCAAACCCTCCCCAAAAACAAACCTGCTTCCAGTCTGTGGTATCAGCAGTCATGTTGACAGCTCCGTCTGTCAGGGTACACTGCCTTCTTCTAAAAGCTCTATGCAGTAATCTGCCATGAATGGCTGAAGTTACCCAATCATTACATAACAGCAGAGATAGCTGTCTAGACGCAGGCGGATAAGAGAAGGAGATGGATGGGTTAGACAACGGGCCAAGACGATGTTGAGAAACAAGGATGCGAAGGAAGTCGTGACCTTTCTAGTACAAGTCCAACAGTCAGAGTGTCTAACCGTTTTAACATGAGACGTTATGTGCCGACCTGTCATGGTATGCAGTGATTACAGTGATGCTCCCCGTGGATATCCTGTCAGAAGAAGTTTGACTCTCCGTCTCTGATTTATTACTGTTGAGCTCGAGGTTCTCTGGTGGGAATTTGACTGAAAGGTATTTTTTACTATGTTGACTTTAATAAACATTGTACATGTACGAACACACAGCAGGTTATTCACAACTGTTTTTCCAGAAATATAAACCAGTTTGAGTGCTTTTTTTCTCAGTTTTGGGTTATTTTCTGTACACAGAAAACTCTTTTTAGAATATTTTAGATGATTTTTAATAATTTTTCTTTTGGAATAAACATTTTAACCCATAGAGTTAAGTCTTTCTAGGCATTGATTCCACTTTTCTTCAATACATCTGGATTATAATCTGGTATATTATTTTGAAATTTGGAAATCTGTTCCTGTTCTGATTTTCAGATTTGCTCAAACTCACTTAAGTTTGATGCTGAATGTCTCAAAATGTATCCGTAAAAGTGTTTTTGTTTAGCACTGAATCAGTAGAAGTAGTAATAGTAGCGAAAAAGTCATGAAACATGTTTAATTATTTCATAATTTTATTTACAACTGATAGGCTCATCCACAAGACCAACAAATAAAATAAAAAAAAATGAAGGAAAAAACTAAATTATGAAGAAAAAGTGTTAAACAAAAAAATTTTAAAAGGGAAAAATGAATAATAAAACAAAATATATTAAAAAATGAAAGAAAAATGAAAAGAAATAGGTGAAAGGCATCTATAAATAAATAAAAAACATAAATCTAAAACATAAATCTTTAGGAAAGTCTGTTCTTATCAGAGACATAAAAAATCTGTTTATTTGCATGAACTTTCACTGTTTCACAGTGTTTTTGAAGGATTTAAAGTATTACTGGAGCACAGCTTGTTTCGGATGTTTCCAGGACTACTGTGTTAACCAGGAGATGAAAAGCACAGGTGATAAAACCCCCAAAACAACTCGACAGATTTTCAGTCACTTGGAATCCAGGTTGTTAAACCTGGACGACGCTGAATGCAGAGCTTATTGTTTGGAAGCCAAGACCGACACGTTGCCAAGTGAGAGGGAGGATGATTAGAGTTCGGGTTTGTTTGGTTTTGACGCTCGTTTTAGAAGCTGGTATTCCAGCGGCGGGCCTCAGTGGGAGTTTGGCGGGAGCTAACGGGGTCCTGGCTCGGCTCTGATAGAGGCCTCGTCGTCCAAGTTGTGAGACAGAACAGTTAAGAGCATGTTAGCTTTGGAGCAAAACCACACCAGTGAATCTGAAAATGTAAGAAACAACACTGTAGCTGTTTCTCTCTGTGTTTTATAGCTTAGTGTAATGTGACATGGGATCATTACGGCAACATGTGTTACTTCAACTGTAGCTGTGACTTCTGGCGTCGGATCCTTTAGAGTCAAAGTCTCTTCCACTAGTGCCTGAGACTCAAAATGTTTTATTATCACAGAGTCTCTTTCTTCGGTCTGTCTGAAAAGCTTTGAGTTTGAGTTTTGAGTGAGTGAGTAAGGCTCCAACTAACGGTTATTGATTAACCGATTAGTTATTTGGTCTATAAAATGTCAGAAAATGGTGAAAAATCTCAATCACTGTTTCCCAAAGCCCAAGATGACGTCCTCAACCCAAAGATATTCAGTTTACTGTCATTTAGGACTATAGAAACCTGAAAATATTCACATTTGAGAAGCTGAAAGCAGAGAATTTGACATTTTTTTCTTAAAGAAAGACTCCAAATGATTGATTATCAAAATATTTGGCAATTACAAGTAATCGGTTAATTGACTAATCGTTGCAGCTCTATAAGTGAGGATCTACTTCTGCACTGAACTTACATTTTAATACTCTGCCATTTAAAAAAAAATATATATTTTGTTAGCATTTAGCCACTGCAGCTCCCCTGGGGTTTGATAGAGTATTGATAGACTGGAGCAGTGTTTTATGAGTTGGTCCCTGTTTTGTTGTCATGTGTATGCACACATGAATGTTGGCAATGCATGTTCCTGCCAATGGTTTCATACTAATCCACTGATGTACTGTAATGTGCCAAGAAATGCAGCAATGCACCAACAGAGGCAATAAAGAAAACTGCAAAGTAGTAAACACGGATGCAGGGTTTAAAATACTTAAAAATCAGCTCTGCACATGTTTTATGAAGAAGGAAATGCGTTCAGTGAAATGCATTGTTAGATCTCAAGGATGCAATGAAAATATAATTTTTCACAAGGCACCTTTTTGAGGTAGGTGTTACAAAAGTGAGGTTTACAGTGATGCTTTCCTCTCCGTTTAGTGGTAGCTACACAAACACATAATCAGAATCAGCTTTATTGACCGAGTGTGTTTACGCATACCATTAATTTGACTGGTTTCCAGTGGCTGTGAATGTGCTCACAACCACAACAATCTTTAGTAATACACACGAGGACAACAAGCTGAACAAAGACATCACATATCACTATTATGTACAAGCAAATGGGTGAAAAATAGACACATACATATAGAAACAACAAGTGGATAATAACATACAATGTCTATATACAGGTGAAACTATTTCTATGAAATGTATACATGTTATTGCAAATTTGTATATTAAACTAGAATAAATATAACCTGTGTGGTTGTCAGGGGTTTCACACCTGAAATACAAGGGTTAGTAGCAGTAGTGGTCAGAGCATTAGTTGTAGTAAAAGTGGTCCCAGGAGTGGTTTATCATATTTATAGATTTATATCATAACTATATTGTGTCCTCATGCAGTGTTGTTGTACTAACATAGTTCAAGGTGTTTAATTCCACACTGTCCTGCTTTACACAGCGAGCTAATAAGCAAACAAAAGAGCTCTGTTGCCGCTGACCTCAGTCAGAATAAGAGAACCCATGAACCTCTACTGTAGCTGTAGAAACAAAGGAGTATGTAGGACAAATAGCTCTCAGCCATTACTGTGTCGTTTGTACTTGTGGCCTAATGAACAAACCTGACCCAGCACTTTTCTCCAGCAAAACAAGCCGGCGACAAAGGCAGCCTTGTGCTTTCTGCACGCATTAGCCACAGTAACCTTTGACAAATGCCATCTCGTTACTTTAATCACATCTGAATGCTCTCGTATGGTCGAAATTATCCAATCAATTCATCACAGCTGCCCAGTCTCCACCCTGATGGGGTTTTTTTTTTTTTTTTTTTGGCTAGAAACTGCAAAGAAGGAAAATTAGAGGGGAGGTTTTTGGGTGAAGTGGGGTTTGCAGTGAAGGCCAAAGAGACAACAACAACAACAACAGTCTCTGATACATCAAAATATCAGCAGCAACAGGTTAGGATGATATTTCAAATGGTGGTTCAGGTAAGTTACAAAGTAGAATTAAAGATCACCAGCATTTGAAATGTTTTTAACATGTGAACATCAATCTGATACTTGAGGTCACAGCTTTCAATGACAGTTTATTCTCATTATTTACTAGCTAAAGGCTCATAACATGTAGAAATAAGCAGACATTTAAAGGTCATTTGAGTCAAGTACAAACCCAGTTGTCACGTTGCACCAATGTCAACATTTTTGCAACTTGCCAAATAAGTTAATTAACAAAATTGTCAGAGAAAACGTAATTTAGCCAGAATTACGTTTCCAGGAAAGTGTAATTGGGAATTCAATTCAGTAGTATATGAACATAACGTCTAGGAGACGGACTTGGTTTTAAGGCAATAATTGATTTAAATGTAATGACTTTAAAGTAAGTAGAAGTACGTTGACTTTTCTGTCGTTCGCTGGATTTGTCTAAAACAAGAAAGAAAGAAGAACCTGCAAACCGCTAACAGGTGAGGTGTGATGTTAATGTAGTTAATGTTAAAGAAGAACTGGGAACAAAATAGCAGTCCCAGCTGGATATTTTACAATTTACTAATGAGCATATTACTGCTTCTTCTACCTCTAATATCAAACTACTACTGATAAAACTACAATTATTACAACTCTTAATGCTACTTGTCTCACAGTAGACATTTAATACTGCAACTACTGCTGTTATCACTACTAATACTGCTAATAACATACTTTTAATTACACACTACTTCACTGACTGTCTTGTGAGGTAAATTTATGTTTATATAGAGACGATTTAGAGGCCCAAACTACAGACACCATATAAATCAATGATTTAATGTTGCATTCAGTTACAGCTCGTTGTCATCGGACCGTCGGATGCTTCCAGTGTCTGTGTTTTGTCACTTTGCTGCTCGCTGCTCATTCTTTTCCGTCCCTGATGAAACATGTTCGCTCATCAACAGCCTGGCTTTTACATTCCTGCCAGATATCTGTTGTTGAGACCTTCCAGGAAACTACTTTGGCTTCTCTGTCATGTCCCATATGTGTGTGTGTGTGTGTGTGTGTGTGTGTGTGTGTGTGCCTGTTGTGCAAGTAAGGAAAGTCTTTGCCATTTAAGGCATGAGAAAGATGGTATTTTCTAATTCAGACAGTCTTGTCAGGGTGGTTTGGTTGTGCACGGATAAACGTTCCCTGGAGAGCAGGAAACACACACACATTAAAAAAAAACAGCAGATTACTACATTAAGGCAACAATACTGAGTGTGTTCAACCGAATTAACTCTCTGAGCAGGTAAAGTAGTGAAAAAAAAAGGATCTTGAATTCCTGGAACAGTCCCTGCGGTGAAAAAGGCCAGAGAAAGGTGAGGTGATGGACTAATGCATGAAGTCAGATGCATCAGAGTCAACTAAGGGGCCCCGTGTCATAACCTGTGAAGGGGGCCCCTGAAATTCCTGACAACACCCCTGCTGACTTCTCAGAGAATTAACCAAAGAAAATTAAGAAGATTGATGAAATTAAACCACCTAAAAAAACAAAAAACAAATCCATTCTTCATCTCATCGCCGCTCTTATTTCAGTCTGTCTGTGCAGACTTTAAACTCCCCTGAGGCTAATTTATGATACTGGGCTATGTAAATAAAAATAGACTCGACTTGACCAAAGTACACGGGTTCAGATCATAAATATAAAACATGGACATGCAGAAAGCCAAAAACAAACTGTAAACAGCACATTGAAACAAGATAAAATCACTAAAAGTTTAAATAAATCATTTCCATATTGGTCTGACGACAGATTTTCTTTTAGTCTTTGTGGAATTTTTTGTTTTGTTTCATCTGAACTGTGAAGCTACAGCTAGCCGCAGCGCTACTAGTGTTAGCATTATAACTGATATTTAGCACAGACACAACCAGCCTGGATTGTTTCTGTGTGTGTGTGTGTGTGTGTGAGTGTGTGTGTGTGTGTGTGTGTGTGTGTGTGTGTAGTCTTTAGCTGCTGTGATTGTAACCAGCTGTGCTGTCGACTGGTGGCCTCACTCGTCTCTCCTGCAGATTCCAATGGTAGCACACACACACACACACACACACACACACACACACACACACACACACACACACACTCTTTCTCTCAACCATTTCTGACTGTCTCTCACTCAGGAATCTCTGACTTGTTCTTTAACCTTACTACTATCCCTCACACACTCACATTTTCTCATTTTTCTATCACACTCTGTTCTTTTTTTGTCAGCCTCCCCCCCATCAATATTTTTCTCTCAACTCCCCCTCATCTCTACACACACACACACACACACACACACACACACACACACACACACACACTCATACAATCTCTGTCTGGACATTCCTCTGGCAACACCTCTTTCTCTCTCTCTCTCTCTCTTCAGGGGGTCGGTCAGATCAAGAAACTTTCATTCCACCCCGGGGGAACTTTTTTGTGCCCCATATGTTATATATAGTATATTGAATGATGTCACTTATGGCAGGAAATTCCTTCACTGGGTAATTTGAGTCTCTTTACATTTAGAAAGCACTTTAGCTACTTCTGTCAGTGGCAAAATGAATAAAAAAGGAAACTCTGTTGGCATTTATTTTCACTCAGAGGGTCATACACGATCTGATGGTACCACACTTACTGTACATGATATCTTCCTCCATAGAGCTGCAAAGTGAGATTCTTGTTTCAATTTTTTCCTTTCACCATACCTTCAATATAGAGACACAAGGCACAGGACCATTTAAAAGAACTGAATCGATTTAAGCTGCAGGTTGTGTTTCTCAACGCTGTAACCTTTAGCTTCCTTGCACACATAATAGAATTTTAAGCTCGCTGATTGGATGTTTCATGCCGATATGCACCTTATGAGTCGTATTTAGCTTCTACCCCTGAGTTTTTATGTTCGCAGTCTTGTGCCCTCGACTTTTTTTTTTATCAAAGAATCAAATATTTTCTCACAAAGTTGTTCAGTTTTGTGGTGATGATTTGACTGGGAAAGTTTCATGCTGATCTGAGCTGTGGAAGAAGAGCTTCAACTGGGAGTCTCATGACGTTTTCTATGGGGAAAAATGAATGAATGGGACTTCAGTGTTTCCTCTAGGTAAACTGCATTGACAATACTCCTTCAGACTGATTATAGTAACAGATTTATTAAAATAAAGTACAAATACAGGTTCTCCTCCCCTGCTAAACAAAATACACAGCTGTGCAAATAACAATAAAAGTGTAAACAGAACAAAAATAACAACAGGCCTACTTGCGCTGACAAAGTCGTTAAGTTTTCGACTGAGGTAGACAGTTTTAGACAAAGTATTTCCTCCTGTGTAGCCCTGTATCATCTCTTACAGGTTTTGTGCAAAGAGAACTAGCCTATCAACAGCCTCAGGTTGTGCCACAGACTACATACTAAAGACAGGAAGTGAGTGTGAAGAGAAACAGTGCGGTAAAACGGTAAAACACCTGACTGCGTTTGACTTGGTTGCAGGTGTTTTACGAGCGGACGGCAGACGCGAGCCACTTCGCAACACGGGCTAGTTAGCTACAAGCTAGTTAGCTACTGTAGCTCCGTTCACAAGTATCTTCACTGTTTATCAATAAAAACCAAAGCCACCAACTGCATGTGAACTTGTGGGTTGTGCTTAATAAAACACGTTGCTGCTGATTCATTTTGATGCTTTATTCACTCTTATTTGAGCTGTTGTCACTGAACCTGACAGCTTCGCTTTAACCTTAACAACAACAAACACCGAGCCTACATCACTGGTCCTACACTGCATGACTCCCTCAGAACGTCATCACGGACTGATTTGGCTCGACCGTGCACAATCGAACAGCCCATGTGACAGTCAGCGATCAGCAAACATGATCTATGTGTTTACAGTCTGCAGCGTGTTTTTCGGGGGACGGTTTGACCCTTCGTCAGGCCTTTTTAAGCGTTTGGACTGATAAATGGTTTTGAAGTGAGGGTGGATTTCTTAGGACTTCTAGGAAAAGATGATGAATGACATCAGTGCACACACAGGTTGCTACACAACTCTGTCACGTCTCTGTAACGGTTAACAGTTGTGTGGCATAACAAGAAGAATGGCGGGGGTCTTCTGCAGCTGTGCACCATGCAGCCTTTTCTGGTCAGACATCGGGGGCCACGCTGGAGGTCGGAGATGTTGAACGAACAAAACATCTGACTTTGAAGACTATGTTTCATGTTCTGTCTCCAACCAACATTGGTTTCTTTTAATTGGAGCTGCAACAATTAGTCAATTGACAGAAACATTTTTTGGTTCTAGCTTCTTAAATGTGGATATTTTCTGGTTTCTTTTATCCTCTGTGATAATAAACTAAATATATCATGAACAGTTGGTCGGGATAAAACAAGACATTTTAGGTTGCATCTTGGACTCTAAACTGGAAACTGTGATAATTTTTCAACATTTCAACATGTTTCACCAATGAGAGAGAAGGAGGAGATGTCATTTTAAGGATTTGAAGGTAATTGTACTTTTTTTTGCGGGAAAAAAAACCATCAGCAGAGCATGCTTAAAGATCCCCTCTAGACATGTTTGAAGATATATCAAAATAGAGATGGTATATCAGAAGAGACACTCATATGAATCATTTTGAAACAGTCATGTAGGTTGTTTCGGAAGACGCTGACAAATGACCTGTTTTGTCATTGAGCTATGAGGTTTTGTTGGATGATAGAGCAAAGTTTAGCAGAGTTGGAGTCAAAGCAGTGCTGCTCTGGGCTTTACACAGGATGCTGAGTATTAATCTACTCAATCACACCCATGAGAATTAAACATTTCAACAAGTCCTCCAAATTAAACGACCACATAGGTTGTTTTTACTGTGTGCTCCAGAACAACCCATTGGAGCGTAACATGCTGCTCTCCAAAACTGTTACAAATCATTGTGAAACAGTAATGGTTGGTACTGGTTGGGTTTAGGCACAAAAAACACTTGGTTGGCGTTAGGAAAAGATGATGGTTTGGGTTAAAATGATCACTTGAAACGTGGTCATGGCAACAATAAACACGACTATCGTTGTTAATGGATTTTTTAAAAAAATGTCCTGACTCGCGGTTGGAAAGGAGAAGCTGACAGCGGTCTGTCCGCCATCCAACCATCTAGTCACCTTATATAGACGTCATCTGATCTCACAATAACTACGGCCACTAGATGGCGTCTGTCACTCAAAAACGTAACTATAGGTCGTTTTTGGCAACTGAATTTATGACCTATAGTGTCTTTTTTTTCTTGGGCTCAAACATTTCCTCTTTTCCGGTTCTGACTTTGCTAAGTCTGAGGGCAGAATCAGTCTCGTGACTCTTCTCTCTCTCTCTCTGGGCTTATTTTAACAAGTCACTGTGTCTGCTGTTGACCTGCTGACAGACTGCAACAGCCAGCTGCTGCTCCACTTTCACAAGCTCTCAACCCATAATGGTACTGAGGAAGAATGTAGACGGCAGAAGCCTGGAATGTAGAGGAAAAAACTCTTATAATAAACAGTTAAAAACCTGATGACAACCGAGCAAACCTGTTCAGGGACTGTCAATAAGTAAAATTGGTTGCATGTGCAAAATCCTGCTTGGTTTTCAAGTCTCAATTTTCAAGAAAATATAGATGATGCAACCCGTAAAAGATATTTTCTATTCATATGTTTTCTTTAAACACTTTCTATATAAAACTTTAGTTTTTACCCGAAGCTGTCGTCCAGGTCTGAGTCCTGATTAATGTCAGATGTAGAGAAACACAAGTCTAGCCAACAGAGTGTCACGCTCCGCCAGAAAAACCCCCCTCTGATGTCATTTCCTTTTAGGCTATTTATACAAACACTCTGTGCTTATGTCACTTCCTGTGAGAGCAGATTTAGACCACAGATGGATACGGTCCAGTTGGTTTCATTTGAGATCTTTTCTTTTTTTTGGTTATAAATATGTCAGAAATACAATCTCTGCATCAGTGGAATGTGACAAAGATGTTATGGCATGTGTGGTTTTATGCAAAGTGTTTGGAAGACTTTGTTCATCCATCTGTTATTTGTTGAATCGTCTTGCTAACAGAAGAACGGATTTGTCTGGAAGCTGGCGGACGGATCACTCTCGACTCAGTTCATTAGATTTGCGAGTTTACTGGTTTCAGTTCTAATCATTAGGGTTGTGTGTTAATTTGCTAGAAATCCAAGCAGGTGTTGTATTTATAGGGGTGTGCCCGAATACAAATACATTATTCTGCAAAGCACAAATAGTGGGTTTTATATGAATATTTGTTTCATACAAATATTTTAAAAGTTATTTGTTGGGGTTGTTCCCCAGAGATGAAGCTACTGACACAAGCAAAGTGCTCCAAAGAGACTCTCCATTCTCCTATTGTTCTCCTTCTCCTTTCCACAAAGTTAGGTTGTAAAAAATAGGCAATAAATAGGTAGAGGTCTGTCTGCAATGAGGTGATGAGTAAAGTTTTAGCTCAGCAGTCAGCGCAGTCGTCTATGATCTGGGAGACTCCGGTTCAAAACCCGATGTGGGGACCTACTTCGTAAGGTAGTTTATTCATGAACACTTATTATAACACTTTAATTTTCTAAAGTTAAAAGTGTAATAAAAACAAAAACAGGATGTTTAAGCTTCTTTCCACTTTTATTCGAATACAAATACAGATACAAATAGTTTTGCTGCCTCAACAGATACAAATACAAATACTGGGATCTCTGCACATCCCTAATTTATACATGATTTTGAAAATCAAGCCTAGAAAATAACTATGAAACAAAAATGTATCTTATTTTTAGCTCTCAGTGCAGATCATCTCAGAGAGCATGCAGGACTTTAAAGATATATGATATACTATAGCCGGGGGGCGTCGGAGTCGATGTGGTCATATATTTTAGGCTGCTTGTGGACACAAACGCCAGACGTTTACAGGCCCTAACGGACACGACAGGAATTATTTACTGATATTACAGAATTTACATCATCATATGTCATAAGAGCTTTGATATCCATGATAATTCAGCCACATTGATCTTAGCTGCACACATACGGTAGCAGTGTAAATCAGACTTTTTGTAAGACTGATAATTTACTACATGGATTTATCACAAAATGTTAGCTTTAGCTCAGTAACCATGTTTTTCTTTCTCAGGTTTTTTCACACTGGACCATGAAACTAAAGTTTGAAGGTTGGAAATCTTACCTGTATGCACATATAATGTGTTTTATAATATTAAACAAAACACAAGAACATAAGGAAATATGACTTTCACTGTGATTTTCACAGTCAGCATAATTTTTCTCATCTGCATCTGCTCCAATAAGTTTGTTTCCTTACTAGAATCAAAATGTTCCACATATTCATCATGCGTCAGGAAGGCTTTCTCATCCCCCCGGGAAACCTGTCAAAACTGCCGTTGCATCATTTTAAAAATAAACGGGCATCGCTGAGGAAAATAAGCAACCTCCTCTCCTGAACAACCTGACTTTCGCAGATGTGGGGTTTCCGTCTGTCAGCGGCGATAATAAACATAAACGGCGGATCAGGAATCGCTTTAATCGCCAAGTATAACAAATGTGCAGGAATTTGTCTTGGTGACACGGTAACTCAGTGACTGCTGGATATCCCCTCCTCACTCCCCCCCTCTCTCTCTCTCTTACATTTCCTGCCGTCAGTCAGGCAGGTTGGCGAGCGCTTTGCTTCTGATCCTCTTGTTATTTTTTTTTTTTTTTTACTCCATCTGGTCTTCATTTCTCTCTCAGCGGATTTATCTGGTTCTGTCTTACAGAGATCTTATTTTTTGACTGCTTGCCTGCCTGCCTCTCCCCCTTCCTTTGCTCTACAGTTACACCATCCGCAGCGACTGACGCCTTTCTGTAAACACGACGAAGCCGGAGCTGTAATTACTGCAATCTGTCAGCAAAAGATTCACTTTAGGTCAGAATGACCAGTGACAGTAATCGGTCGTTTATCAGCAGCTGTTATCTGTTGAATGTAAGATATGTGACATCGAACAGTAAAGTGACACCCTGCGTATAATCTATCATTTTAGGATGAAACACTTGTCGTCTGTGGATCCCTGTAGACTTGGAACAATGTGTTCAGCTAGAATTCACTGTTAAAATTGATTCCTATCATGACCAATCCAGTGATGAATGAACAAGAGTCCAGACGGTTTTCATGGTGGAAAAAACTCCACAGTGGCTGCAAAATCCACTTCTCCATTGTCCATCTTGTATGCTCAATATGGTCCAAACCATCGGTTTGACCAAAGTATGGTGAAACACCCACTTCTGGCGCAGCTTCTGAAGTATAAGGAAACTCATATTGCAAAACAGAAGCAATGCACTTTGTCATATTTTGGCAAAATGTTGGGTTTTTTTTTTTTTTTTTTGGGAGGGACGGGGGAATGTACTGAGTTTAACAACTTCTGACTTTCAGAGAGCGCACACACAGCAAGGTGCAGATTGTCCAAAATGATGTTAACCACAACTGTTCTCCAGTACATCATGTTTTATTCACCAGATGTTATATATCTTACATTCATCATTAAATCAGCGATGATTTAATGTACCACAGGATACACATTGACAGCAGCAGCAGCGGTTTGAGACGTTTCGATGAAGTTCTGTATTTTTGTGGTCCATCGAAATATGTCATCCGTGGAATCTGTTGTACAAGAAGGAAAAAAATAAGGAAAGTATCACCTTAAGTGTTTTACAATGTGAAGGCGATTAGCCACCCATGAAGAAACCTTTCTGGGAAGATTTTTTTGGTGGAGTCTCACCATTAATTGTTGTTTTATTTTTATATTTTTGGATCACTTGGGGGCAGCAGAACAAGCTATAAATCTAAGGTTGTTTCGGTGAAGGTGTTAGCAGAAGGTGAATGTGTGTGAATGATTAGTTTCCTCTGATGGGCAGGTTGGGACCTTGCATGGTAGCCTCTGTACCCATTCAGCATATGAATGTGTGTGAATGTGATTTGTAGTGTAAAAGCGCTTTGAGTGGTCGGAAGACTAGAAAGGTGCTATACAAGTACAGTCCATTTACCATTTAGTTGCTAACTGTATCTGTCTGTTGTTTGGTGCTGCGCAGGTGGGTTTAACTTTAAGCTGAAAGAAGCTAAACTGGTCAGTATATCAGTATATCAAGTACACTCTCTATATAACAATATAAAATCATTGATTAGTGCAGCTTTAATGATGTTGTGTATTAGATTTTGGGGGCTTATCTCTACCAGCCGTCACACTGAAGGAAACCTGTATGTTCACTGTCATAAATGTCACAGGTTAAATACTTCAAACAAACAAATGTTAATCTGGTATATCACGTTTCTTGCGTCACCTCTGTGGTATGACTCTTCAGACGAAGAGTATTTGACACCGTGGCGTGGAGGACGAGGGGCCCGTGGTTAATCACGTCAGCCAATAAGGGGGAGGGGTGGGGGGGTTTCTGATGAGAATCACAGCCAATTAGCTCTCAGCCAGGTTGCTGCCAGGGAAACTGTTACCAGGACGGAGCGACAGGAGGATCTAATTGAGTCCAAATGGTTGTAATTCATCGAGTTAAGGGGAGGCATGACTTGACCCAAAGGCATTTTTCTTTTCTTTCTTTTTTTTTTTTTGAACTCTTAGCGGCTCCCAGACCGCTGCTGAATGAAACGTGACTTCCCTTGTAATGTTTTCTTGGGAAACATGTTGAGGGCAGCAGGTCAGACCTTTATAAATGACATACATTCTGATAAATTAAAGGAACAAACACTACAAAAACCCAAACTGGGATATAAAGTCTTATGATTTTATGTGACTATTCATCATTAGGATATCCTCTGTATTGATTTTTTGGTAGTTTATGGCACTTATGACTGATCTTCTTTTTTTTATGTGGGTTTTTGGACTTGAGGAGTGAAGAAGAGCCTATATATGGCAGTTAATGTTTCAATACAAAAAGTTCCTGATGTTTTCCATCTACCTTCCAGTGATCATTTTAAACCCATCTCAGCGTCTTCATCAGCCGATTCTTACTTTGTGTTGCTGTAGTTGCGTCTGTGGTGAAATTTATCAGTAAGATGATGCCGATTATGAAGTTATTAAAGCCTCCCTTCACCTCAGAAATATGTTTTTCTTCTTCCTCCTACAGTTGGATGTTTGAGCTTCACTGTGCAGGATGATGTATGTGCAGTTTGACACTAGAAGGCTGTTTTTTTTTTTTTAACATTTCTGCTGAAAGTGGAAAGTTTCTCTTGAGCTCATTGAAAGACTGATTCGAGGGGAGGGGGGCCTACGAGTATTTTTATATCTTAATACATGTCTGGAGGGGATCCTTAACATTATTCACATTTTTCCCAAACAATCACTAAACCAGATGTGTCTTTTTTTTACTTTGTTGGTCTGTTTTCTGATTTATCAGCATAAAATAAAAACCTGTAATTTAACAGATATCTTATCGATCATCTATGTTGTAATATTTAGCTTGTTACATAATAAACAGCCCACGCCATGGAAAACTGGCCCATGTGTAATACTGTAACTACCTTAATGAGTTTCCGCTGTGCACTCTGTGTTTTGAATGAAGAAATATTTGCATGCATTTTGAATTTCTGTTAAGACGTCATGTTGTTACAAACACGCTGTGTGTGCATTCAGGACGTCATAGTCGTAGCAACAGATCCCGGTGCTGTGCGGGAGAAATGTTTAAATTAGCGCTCGATGTGTGAGAAGAAAGTCTCTCGTGTTCTTGCAGCTCTGTCAGTCCTTCACGCCAGGTGATATTTGCTAAAACGTAGGCGCAAAGTGAGTCGGAGCACTTTCTTGTTGCTGAAATGCATGAGGTCAAACATATACAACCTTAAAAATATGTCAACTGTAGGGGGTAGGCTGTTAAAAAAAAGTGTATCGCTGCATTGTTGCATGTTCCTGCATGCAGCTTTACCCCTTACATCTGTCACAAGGTGTAAAATTCTGAGTTGCAGATTGATTCTCGGTCTTATAACCATAAACAAGAACTCAAGTAAAGATCCTAAACATTACATGACACTACATAAGCATCGGCGAAGATGTTTACATGACGCACGTGAGCCTGAGAGCCAGAGATCAGTCCGGCTATAAACTGTTTACGCTGCAGACGGAAGACGGGACATTTCTGCTTTTATGCCCATAAACTTGAAACCTTCACCTGAGCGGAGAGAGCTGCCACGCTGTGTTTACACTCGGCTCTGTCTGAGAGATAAAACACACACATACACACACACACACACACATGGTGATTCATGATCTGCTGTATATTACTATAACAACATCGCCTCCCCCTTCTTCTTCTTCTCTCTGCTGCTGCAGTGCCGGATCATTTGCACAGGCAGGATAGCCTGGAGCGAGTATTTGGCATGTAAATACTGTCACCTCAACTGCCATTCAAATGTATTTGCATCCAGGCTGAATGTAGGTCAGTCAGTCAGTAGGACGCTTGCGTGGCAAGGAGAGAGGTGTAAGAGGTTTAATGAGCAACGTTTGTATGTGTGGGGAGATCTCATCATCAGCTTTACGTCGTCTACTTTGACCTCATGTTACCTTTTTAAAGTCACTTAAAGGGCAGGTTCGTGAATTTTCAAGTGTGTCCTCCTGTTCAAAGATCCTTCAAATGTGCTTTCAGTGTAAGTGATGGAGGCCAAAATCCACAGTGTGTCCACACAGTCATTTAAAAGTTGATGTGAAGCTTATATGAGGCTTCAGCAGTCTGAGTTAGTCATATCAAGTGGATATCTGACACATTTACAGTCTTTTTAGCATCAAATTCCCTCTTTGTGTTTCCCTGTTGAGCTGCGGTGGAAGTATAGTAACAAAAAGAGGAACAATGTTTTAAATACATTGCAGCACAGGAGGAGGATTGTGGATTTTGTCCTCCATCACTTACATGAAAGCATCTTCTATTGGTCAGTATGAACAGGAGGGATGATTACAGCAAGAAAAAAACATGTTTCAATGTTTATTTGGGTGCCTGACTATTTATTTGACTTGAAAAACAGTGAACCCTTCCTTTAAGTATTTCCATTCATCTTAGGACACAACAAACTCTCCTGCTCGGATGAGACGTCGCATCGCTAAGTGATATAATAGCTCTTCTTTCCATTCCCTATACGTCGGTATGCCCATTAACCTAATTATCCTTATTACGGCTGTAATTTGAGTTCTCCACTCCACAGCGCTGAACATGGTTTCACCTCAGGCATGGCAGAATATGTTAGAAATGATCCAGAGCCTTTTTTTTTTTTTTTTCCTTCCTCTCTATTCATCCAAAATAAACAGTGTTTGGAAACTTTTTTTTTTTTTCTGATTGACCTGTATAATAAGGAAAAAGGAGTCTTCTGTTTTTAATTTATCTGCTTGTTTTAGGAGTAGTCTGACACTTTGAAGCACACGCTAATGTAATAAAGCTGCTAACTGTGTTACATGTAATGAAAGAATAATAAATAGAAAGAGATGTAAAGATAATGTCTGGCTTTAGTAAAACAAGCAAAAAGGAACAGGAAAACATCAGAAAGGTGGAATGGTTAAGGGATGGAAGGCTTGAACAAGATGCTGAAATTCAGATTATGCTGTGACTGACAGGAGTCTGACGGACCGTCTTGTGTTTTTATGGTTTTATAAATGAAGCAGATCCAGTAGAGATGGACAGACAATGACAAAGATGCTCCGCAGAAACGAAATGTCTCTCTGTTTCTCTTTCTCTCTGAATGGATTTCATCTCCACCTCCAGGCGAAAGCCGCTCACGACTTAATGTGCGGTTATGGGAACACTGTGCTGGGTTTTAATGACATTTTCACTTACGGTCCAAGCTGCACAAGCAAAAAAAACTGTGAGCAAAAAATGTCTGTATCGTATTAGTTTGCATGAAGACTGAAGTGAGAAAGTGAAGGTGAAGTTGTTATTGTACCTTCTAAGGTGAAAATGACTGACCCCTTTTTGCAGCTGCAAACAGTTGTGGGCTTGTGTGTGTGTGTGTTGTTTTTTTTACTCATTACTGGTCTGCTGCACAGTTGTTTCTGTGTTGTGTTCTTGGAGAAAGTTATTGGTCTCACAGGACGAGCGTGTTGGTGAAATGACAGGAACATTGCGGGCCTCTGACGTGAGAAGTAGCAGATCTCAAATACTTTTCCTGACGCTTTGTCCGCCGATCAAACACAAACCAGTCGGTTCCAGCCTCTTAAATGTGAGATTTTATTTTCTGCTTTTCTTGTTTTTTTTATGATTGTAAATTTATTGAAGTTTTTGTCATTTTTATTTTTGGACTGATCAGACGAAGCTTACAGGCTCCGCCGTTTTTCACACTTAATTTCACATTTTATTATTTAACCAATTAAAGGTGGCCTTTGAAGTTTTCTTGTAAATAAACAAGTTATGTCTCCATCGAGTGTTATTCATCAAAATGCATTGTGTGCATCCTGGAGATCAAACAAAAGTGCTGGATGCATTTTCCTCATCATAAAACATTCACAAATCTGATATTTAAATCATTTAAATCCTGCATGTTTACATCCACGTTTACTAGCTTGCAGTCTTCTTCTTCTTCTCTGTCTTTGCTGCGTTTCTTGGGGCATCACATCCACCTGTAGATCACTGGAATAGTGTGACAGCGTATTGCATCACCTGTGCATCATCGTGCACATCCGTCAGACATATAAAACGGCTCCATAGCATCACCAGAGGTCAGAAACTCCACAGGGTGCCTTTGACAAAGCAAGTGTTTTTATTCTGAGTCAGGAGGTTAAGGTATTCGGGATGACATCCAGTTGAATCCTCAACCAAACTTGACAAACTGTATGTTGTTTGAAAGTACAAAGCCTCATTATTCTTTGTATTTAAACCATCTTTAGTAATATCACTATGACAACAGCTGATTGTCATTAACAGCAGTACAAACACAGAACAGTATTTTTTTCTCTCCAGTGTTTGAGCTGCTGTTAATTTGCTTCAGTATCATTTAGACTAATTCTGACTTTTTTTTTGATTATAAACTCCAAAGAGACCTTTTTTAGAAAACATCAGGAGCTTGGCCGTTATCCATGGCGTTCAAGAGAAATAACCTTTTTAACTCGGGTGCGCTCGTTAAAGGGGGATAATCAGAAATGAAAAGTTTAAGAAGCAGCCAGTTAAAGATTTTTATCTGAGAGATGGAAAACTTCTCTCAGCCTACTTACTGCACCTCCAAGTATTTACTGGGTTTGACAGCATCACTCCGTTTATGCTTATAAGTAAAACAAACACGGCTTAATGCTTGTGTAACCTTTCCAACCGCTCGAACCGTCGCAGCTGATGAAGACGACGGGCGGTTTTTTGACAGTTTTCATGCACGGGCCTGAACGCCGCCGCCGTAACCTTTACGACTCCTCACTCACGACGAGGCCGGCAGTAGAAATAATCCAGTTGTTTTTTCTCACAGATACATGCTGATGTGCTGCCTTTTTTTTTTTTTTTTTTTTCCAAGCCTGCCTATTTACCCATTAGTCACCACCGCAGCACCGACGCCGCTGCCAAGACTTCTCTCTGGCTTCACAAGCTTCTATTTCAGCAGTTTGGTTTTGTTTCTCGCTTTGAACTTTGAAAGATGAAGCTGGTTTGGAAAATCTGCTGTTTTTTTTTTGTTTTTTTTTTAAGGGGGAGGGGTTGAAAAGAAAGCAAAAGGTCAAACATGTCTGACTGTCTTGAGTAGAACTAGTAGATTCTGTGTTTTACTGAGGGGGTCACGTGTCGGAGCTGCTTGTTAGGGTGTTTTTTTTTTTTTTTCAGCCTCGGAGCTTAATGGGGATTTTATGACTCTGCGCTTTCGTCCAAGAAATTGGATTATGTGCAGCCTTTGGCCCGTCTGTGCTTCCACCTGAGGCAGCAGAAATGTTTTGATCACTGGTTATTAAATGAGGAAGAATGACGGAGAAGTTCAGAGATGAGCTGTTACAATCGGAGTGTTTTTTTCAAAAATTGATTCATTGTATCTCATTACATACAAACACTCACACTGTTTATCATCCTCTTTCCAGACACATATCCCTGTGTGTGTGTGTGTGTGTGTCTTCATTTACAACATATTTTAAGCAGCAGCAGCTTACGGGATAAATTGTGTCTTTTTGTGAAGATGCAAAGAAACGTGCAAATCATCCAACAATAACTGCAACCAAGAGATACAATCTGAAATGCAAAAAATAAATTTGCATCCAAAATCACAGCTTCAGCGTGACTGTACTTAACTGTCTTTTTGGTTTTTCTAATTCTTCTAGTTTTTATTTGCTTTTTGAGTTACTGGAAGATTATCAGACCAATAGAAAAGCAGCCACACCACACAGAATCCCCCGCCCCTCCCTCGCCCCCCCTCACCATAAACACCACCAAGCTTAGAAGTCACACTGAAGATGTGATTTTGCTTTTCACATCGTCGGTATTTGTCATATTTTGGGGTTGCAGTTATTGATCCCACAACTTCTTTGCCTTTTGTATTAAAAAACAAAATGAACCCAGTGGAAATTTAAATGTAGTCGTTAGAGGAGATTCTCATGTGAACAGTAACATAATGTTTCCATCTGTCTTCATTTAAACATATGATTCTGGCTGCAACTAATGACGGTTTTCAAAGTCAGCCAGTCTATTTTTTTGAATAATCAATTAATCATTTTGTCTATAAAATGTGACAAATAAGTGAAAAATGAAAATGATAACCTTCCAGAGTCAAAGATGACGTCTGCAGATGTCTTGTTTTATCTGCTCAACCATCCCGAATCCAAAGATGATCAGTTTTCTATCATGTTTGACAAAGTAAAGAATTAAATCATCACATTTGAGAAGCTGAAACCAGCAAATTTTTGTGTTTTTTTTTTGCTTTAAAAAAAATAGTTGCAGCTGTAGATTCAACTTTATTTAAAGCATCACAGTAACTTTGTCAATGTAGTTTGTATTTTTGTCTTTTTTAGCACTTTCTGCACTTGTTTCTGAAAAGTTTTGGTTTGTTGAAGATGAATATGATGCACATTTTCATTTTGTATTGCTGAATTTGTGCGCCTCCTCTTGGTTTCACATGTAATTCTATGTATATTTTAACTGTATAACGGCTCTGCTCTTCATATTGACACATACTCCTGTTTTTTTTTTTATTTCTAACGCTCTCATCCTCTCTCCTGATCCCTCAGACGTACATCGGCTCCATCCTGGCGGCGGTGAACCCTTACCAGCCGCTGCCCGGCCTGTACGAGCGGCCGGCCGTGGAGCTGTACAGTCGACACCACCTGGGGGAGATCTCCCCGCACATCTTCGCCGTCGCCAACGAGTGCTACCGCTCGCTGTGGAAGAGGCTGCAGAACCAGTGCGTCCTGATCAGGTGGGTGATCACGTCGATTTTAAAAAAGCAAGGCTGAACTCGCACAAATTTTAAAGTTTTAAATGTTGTTTCTTCATCCCCCAACATCCTCCCAGTATCCCATCTTTTGCAGAATATCTTTACCTTCCTCGTCAGTCAGAGGTTAAATCGCAGCCTCTAATTGGCTGTTTGAATAAACCGTTATACTCGTTCAGTCGCTCTCCCCTCGGTGTGCCAAACACTTTGATCGAGTTTCAAGTCTCCTGGGCAGTTTGGCCACAGCTCTGAGGATCCGAGCGCTGCGTGCCATAACGCATACACACACACACACACACACACACACACACACACACACACACACACACACACACTCTGTTACTATCTCCATCCTCTGTCCGCTGCTTTCCTTCCTCACATCCTTCCTCTTGGACTTTAGCTGGACGACTTTCACACATTGTGTTTTTTTTTTTAGACAGATGAGGGACGTTCTCTTCCCCTCCCCTTTGACTTCAAACACAAAAAGTTATTTTTACATTCTTTAGAAATGATAATATTTGTTCCCTGATTTAGCGAAGAGCGGATGCAGAAGACATCGCTCTGATTGTGTTTGTGGTCATCGAGGTATCCTGAATACGTGGCCGCTGGACTTGATTCATTCCTGTCGGGACGAGTCACAGAGCAGGAAGAATTGTGCAAGAACAAAGAAAACATAGTGCACCAACTCTAACGTTTTCAACAAGGGACGCACTAATTAGTCTTTCTCAATGTTAATGTTGTAAACTCAGATCTGCTCTTTGTCCTTTTTGTTTTAAAATCTGTGAATCCTATTTGGAGCTGATCATGAATCACTCATGTGTTGCTGATTGCATTATTGTTTCCAACATCTGGACGTATCATTGCATTGCTACAAGATTAATAATCCTAGATGCCTTGTTAAAAAATGTTTCTGATGAAAATCACCCGAATCATCAGCCTGAATCACAAATATGAGATTGCAACAGAGCGGAGTGTCTCATATTTACAGCTTTAGATGCCAAGAATGAATCCAGGCGGTGACGTTTCTTCTCCTACTAACAGAAGCAACACATTCAAATGTATCCAACCTTTCTTTTTTAAAAACATTTTTAAGTTCAAACTTCTTATCTTGTCTCTGGAATATAAAACATCACAGGTCAGTCAGATAAACCAGCTGTTCATAAATCCATCACTAAGTTTGTCTTTCCAAGACTTCTTAAGTTCTTAGTAACTACAAACTAGTTTTAAACTAAATACAGTTATATCATTTAACCATTAAATGTCTTAAGTGTATGAATCAGTTGCTGGGAATCATCTGTTGCGCCATCCAATGAGAAACCAACCGACTATGTAAACAGGAAGTGACTGTAACATAACCAGAAATATCAGTTTTAGCAGCCAGAAGATAAAATGATCTTAACTATTAATCCTTTGTGAACGTTGGTGTGGCTTTGTTTTATTTCTGTCTGTGTACCTGCAGACACGTGTGTTGTAGGATTAGTTCATGCAGTTTATAGTGAGAAGGAAACATCAGTGTTATCTGTGTTTCACTGCATCATCTCGTATCACTAATTCATGTAAAATATCTTAATCCTGCTTCAAACATGTGCTTCATGTATATATAGTAAGCACATCGATTGATCTCTGTCAGTAACTTTGTCAGAGCTCATGAACTCATGAATCGCTACTGAAATGTGAAAAACCAGCAGCAGCTTCGCATCTGTAGTTTCACCTCACATGTTCCCTGTGGTCTCAGTTGCCTTCGTCCTTGTGTTCAGGACACAGAAACCCTTTTGTCTGACAGGATGTTGGTCAGTGGGAAGAATATGTGCCACGGCGCGCACAGCGAGGCGTAAACACAAACATGTCATATTGTCGTTGGAAAAGACCCTGAGCTGCACAATGCCGCCATTCTGTTCACACAGAGATGCATCGATCCGCTTTGTGTTTGGCTTCTTATCCCGCTGAATCCTGCTGCCCCCTTTTCAAAGAGATGATTTCTCATTTCTGTGATGAAATCTGTGTATTTTTGAAGCAATGCAACACACTTTTCAACCAGTTACGGGAGCCTGGACACTTAATGTAGCACAGAAACTGTAACTTCAAGAAAAAGTAAAATGCCAAAGTGCACGTTGGCTGTATAGTTCTGCCATGATAGCAGCAGCAGGACATGAAGCCAGGCCAGAGACGACAAACCGCAGTCCGCAGTCTTGACCTTTAGCTGTTGTCTCTGCTGAAACACAACCTGATGGTTAACTGTCTGTTAAAAGAGAGTAAATGACACAGTGAGCCTCCCAAGACACACCCTGTAAGGGCGGATTATCCTCTGCCAAATCTGATTGTTGCATCTTTGAGAATATTTTTGAGGATGAACGTTGCATCTTTCTACACTGTATCGTGGATGGTCTGGACTCTGGATACGTCTGTGTTACTGACTGTTTTATTAAATAGGGAATAAAGAGGAATAGGGAATAAAGTTTATTAGTATGATGATCCATTAAACAGGAAAAGCAGCAACTTCCTGGAATGAACAGCAACAACTTTTCTATACATTTTTTTAAAACACGGTGACTTTTCGCTTTTAAAGTGTTAAACTTTTACCTTTTGTGAGGGTTTCGGTGCCTCTGAAGTGTTAATAAGCTGTTAATTGTTACCCTCTAGCAAGACATTTAACTCCCAGCTGCACTGGTGAAGCTGCTGAACAGTCAACAGCAGCTGAGTGAACATGAAGCAGTGTGATGTGATGCAGAAAAGAATCCAGTTTCTGTCAAGTTGAATGCAGCTGCACACCTGAAGCAACAAAGTTAATTGCTGAGAGCCACAGGACGTTTATGTCCCATTCTCTCTATTATAGATGTCTTTCTCTCTGTTTGCATGTTATTCTCTAAGCATCTTGGTAGCTTATAAACTTGCAAAAACTCATATATTTGTATTTTGTGTTGTATTGTATGTGTCAGACTCATTGATTATCTCGTGACCTCTCTGCTTTGTTACGTTCGTAGTGCTGGAGCTCTGTCTGGTCTCTGCTGTGGGTGATGGATGTGTGAGGTTGTGAATAATTGCAGGGCGGAGCAGTGACACTGAGGGCTGCTGCCCGGATGTGTGGGCCGACTGCTGAGTGAGTTTCAGCCTGGAGGCTTGTTCACTGTCATGGTGCACCGTTACTTAGAGAGAACATAGATACAACCTTCAATTTTTAACCAAAATATCAGTCGTAAGAGTATTTTTATGTTAAGTATTATAACAGAGAACAGTGTTATGGTTTATTTTCACCTTAAAAGACCTTGTCCTCTTCCTACTGCCAAGAGTTTGACACCACTTACATCAGGCTTATTATTTTTGTATTTTTTCCAGTAAAAATAGACAGATTTCTTTTAAAAGAGAAGCGACTCTTTTAATTTATGTCCCTGCGCAGCCAAACCTGTCCTGTTTTCTGCTGCAAGACAACTCCGTTAACCGCAGGTTACAGGAAAACAGGGTCGTCTTTCAACAATAACAAATAATAAAACCTTTTTTGTAGTAATAAATAATAGAAAAATGGGGAAGAAACTGAAATGAACTGCTGGTTATGCACCAGAGTCCATCTAACAAAGAACAAAAACGGGCTACAGTAGAGTGTTTGTGTTTCTAATGGTACTTTTTAAAATCTGAGTTTCATTAAAATGTTTTTTTTTAGCCAATTTTGACTCATTTTTCTGCCCAGTTTTTTAGAAAATAACAACCAACAAATTCTTAGATAATAAAGAAAAAAATACAAATAATGAGGCCTCTGGACACCTGAATCCATGCTATGAATTTTCTTATTATATTTGAATATGGAAGTTCATTCATGACCTTGGGAAGGTCTACTTACTAGCTTATTTCTGAGATTTTAACCAAACCTCACTACCTTTGTCAATGAATGGAACTGGCTCCGTTGTGACATCATGTGACCCAAGCGTGGAAGAAAAAGATATTAAATGGACCTTTGAGTTGGGATTATTTTGTCACATATTTATACCTCTTATATATTCATATCAGCCTACAAAAGACTGACTTTCAGGTCAGATTTTCTTCACTGTAATTTCAGCCTCTGTGGTAAAACCGAGACAGGAGACACTGGGCGCAAACCAACACCGACGCTTGTAACTGGATCAGTCGTAGCCCGTCGCTGTTCTCCATGGTGGAGCGAACTTTTTACAGCCAGATTTCAAGCTCGTAAATGTTGTGTGTTTGATACCCTAAAGTTAGATTTTGGGTGGAGGATCATTTGAACACCGAGTCCTGCCCAGCTGCTGCCACAGTACATGGTCTGGTTTACAATGAACTCTGACACATTTCCCCCCGTTGGTTCCCCCAAAAAACACCAAAGCCATCTCAGAGCGAACCCTCGTAAAACATGTAACATGGCAGCAACCCCCCCCACCCTCCCCACCCACCCACCCATAAGGAGAAAGGATCACTTCACTGTGTGTGAGGAAGAAGAGCTATAAATTGCAAGCTGGCACTTTCAGGCGAGGCAGGAAGCTTTCTCATCAGATTTAGGGATTGTGGGTAATCAGATCCAGGCGGTGGGAGGTGAATGAAACAGGAGCTGGTGTACAAGACGAGGAGGAGGAGGAGGAAGAAACCAGCTCTAACGCAAGGCATCTGCTCATTAATGCTCATGAATGCCACTTTGCGTTTTCACTCATGCGGATACCTGCCTGCGTTGATCCACATGATTTTAATAGAAACACCAACCTCCCCCACCCCCCTCCCCCCCGTTGAGTTTCTGCTGCAGATTTCAGCAAAAACCGCCAACGAAGAAACTCTTGGAAAACTTCCAAACCTTCATCAAGAACACTAAATGCCACCATGGCAGGTTTTCGTCTGGATAATAAAGCAATAAACAGAAGATTAAGACCTCTAATTTGCTTTTTTTATTTTTATTGCCTAATGCCCCATGTTTGGTCTGGGGCTGTTTTTCCATGGCTTGGTTGGCTCCTTAGTTCCAAAAAGGAGAAATCTTAATGCAACAACATACAATAATATTTCAGACATTAGTGTTCTTCCCTTCGTCCCTTTCCTGCTTCAACATAACACTTCCCCCGTTCAAGAAGCCAGCGCCATAAAGAAATGTTTTTCAAGGTTTGGTGTGGAAGAACTTCCTCCTCAACCCCATCCAACATCCACATCTGCTGGAAAACCTGAAACCAGAAGAGCGGGGGCTGTTAGCAGCAGATGAATGCACATGGCATGTCGAATCACATGTTCAGCAAGCACCAACGACCACATATGTGTGTCGGGTTCAGGTGTCAACATGCTTCTGGTCATGTAGTGCACTGGGTGCCCACAACATTGTTAATTTGTTAAAAACACATTCTAGATCAAACTTCCTGCACCATCTAAGCCCTCTGATTGGCCAAAGTCATCTTCTAGCCGAGATGGTAAATCTAGTTTGTGTCTTTCTTCCCTTTTGTAGTGTATTTTTAAATCTGCATTTACTGATTTTTTGGCTACTTAGCAGAAACAAGAAGTGAACACAGCACTGACATATCACCTTTTAATTTGAACTTGTTAGCAAACACTTGCTTATTTCCACATCCAGCAGTTACGGAGCAACATTATCATTCATTTGGAGCCGTGTTTCTGTCCACCTGGTGAATGTAAGTCCAATATTCACTCTCTTTTAGCTCTGTTTTTACTCTCTACCAACTCCTGAGGGAAATATCTGGCTCTTTAGCTGCTAAATGCTCCACTATGTTCACCAGCTAGTCTACAGCTAACTGTGTCTGTTTGCCGTTTGATGCTGAGCAGGTAGTGTACAGTGGCTTTTTACAGCTTTTTCTCTGAAAACAGCTGCCTGCTGCAGCCCAAAACAACACTATGAGAGCGCTGAGAGTGAACCAAAACATTCAAGTTGCTGGCTGACGGCTAAACAATGAGTTGAAACTCGCTATAAAGCTCTGTAAAGCTGAAGGGAGCTGCAGAGTCACTGATAATTCTCTGTAGGTTCATCACTACGAGCCACGACCAACACATTACACACTGACCGCTCTTACATTATTATAAGAAAAACAGATTATAGCAGCTTTATGTCTAAGATTTGGAAGAAAACCTTTCCATACTGTATCTCGATTGTTCGAACTGGACACTGCAAAAATATGCATCTGATTTAGTCAGTTGATGCAGTTTTTGAGTCTGGAAGCTGAAGTTCTCCAATGTTAAATGTCTCAATATAAGCAGCTACACAAGTTTACTACAATAAAATTATAAAATTTACACAAAACAAAAGGTCAATTTTCTAGCTGTTCTGTAGCTTTCGATCATATCACATGATCTTTCTCAGCAGAGGGAGTTTGTCAAGCAATTATAGATGTTCAAATTTCCATTTTTCTAAACACTTCAAGGACTCTACATCCACGTCGAGTGCGTTCTTGACCACAAAAAACCAACAGCTGACAAAACAATCTCACCTCAAGGTCCATTTAGTAGCTGTTCTGGAGCTTTTTGGTCTTGTAACTTGCTGCTTATCTCAAACCTTTGAAAGACTTTTCTCACATACGAAAAGTAAGATTTTAGGCACTGATATTGTTTTGACTGACTGCCTTTGTGTCCAAAACATCCCAGATTTGATTAAATTACAAAGCTCTCAGGGTGTGATCCAGCAGAACCCACCACCCCCGACCCAGCAGTTTGTCCCTGACCTCCTGACCCCGGAGGCGAGTGAGAGGTCAAACTCAAGGCTCTCCAGCCATGTTAATTACGCAGGCATCTGGGGTCACCAAAGCCCTGCAGCAAAGCCCTGCAAAAACATACCTGAGAGGTTTTCTCTTGGGATTTGGCAGGATTTATCTGCATCAGATTAATAATTTGACTGAGCTCCAACCAAAGGAATGAATGGATCACAGCGAAGGAAGAGAGCATGATGGGAGGGAAACATAGTTTACCATGTTGGTTTTAGGTGTAACATGAGACAAACACTTCAAACTGAACTTGGCCTCTAACTAACATTTGTTTTTGTGTGTTTTATTGGCTCTCATCAATCTGTTTTGTATAAAAGTCATTCATAAGAAGTCTTAAGTGCCTAAAAGCAAAATAGTTTTCTTCTTCATAGATTCAACTTTAGACATAAAGTAAAGTTCACATTAAATTCTTGTGGTTTGTTGGGCATATTCAAGTATCCACTGTTGTTTCAGAGCTTTTTTTGGGTCAAAGTCTGACATACAATCCGTCTTTAACAAGACCACAAGCCTACAGCCACACTAGCATCACTGTGAGAATATATTGCTCGCTACAATCCAGAAAACAACATTTTTGGATGGATTAAAAAAAAAAAAACAAGAACTAAAGATGACTTTGGTATTCTTAGATCTGTACCACTTAGGGACAAAAGATGACAGGTTTGTCTTTAGGAAGGGTGGAAACAGGAAAGATCATGTTATTTAATGAGTTATCCTAACTATAATGGCCATTTTTGGACACATCAGACTCAGCTTGTCAGTCTCAGCTCTGCTTTTTTCTGACTTGGCTGAACTTTAATCATTCAAAACCATTCATTGTGGATTGAGACCTGAAAAACGTCCTGGCGCCACTTACCACCGCTATAAAACTCAAAAGACTTGTCCAGTGTCACAATGAGGACAAGTTAAGAAACTTAACGTCTTCTTATTTGCTGGAGAGACAAACTGGAGACAACCAATCACGTTGTTTTGATTTCCTTAGGAAATAGGAACACTTAGTTGCTTTTTACGCCACTCGTAAGTAATGTTGACCTAAGGTTTTCTCTGACGTACCTGTCGATCTGCAGGTGTGCAAAAGTTCTACTGCTTTTGGGAAATTAACTAGTTTGTTTTGTGCTAGTACTCCGGATAATGCACAATTACTTCCTGACACTGTGGATCACCATGCTGTCTGATGTCTGTCTCTAACTTTACTGCCCTTTGTGTTGCGTTGTTTATCTGACAATTGCTGCAGACATAAAAGGAATTTCCAAAAGAATAATAAATTAAACTAACTAGTAGCAATCCTAACATGGCATTAATCTCAAAGTAAAGCAGAAGCTGAAAGGTATTCATTTGTTTTAGAGGCAACAAGTAGTAAATGCAAGTTTTGCACAAGTATGTCCTCTGGGGAACATGAATGTCTGCACAAAATTGCATTGCAATCCAATAGATGTCCAGCTATTTCACTCTGAACCAACATATTTCAATCTGCTAGCACAGCTCAAAGGTTAAGATTTTAATTTGGACTGTGTAACTAATTGACTTGTTAAGTTTTAATATTTTACCCCCTGCAGAGTAACCTTAAGTTCATTTTAACAAATAATTTAATCTTAATCTTCTCTAAAGTTTGTATTTCTTGAAATAAACAGGTATTCTGGTGAGATAAATTCACTTTTTTCAAGTGACAAAGTTCAGATTCTTAAAGAGGCTCAGATTAAGCCCGGACTTCTAGATTTCTTTTCTTCACTTTTTCATTGAGTTTCACTTCTCGTCTCACTTTCCTCTCCGTGCTCGGTAGCTCTTTCACTCTTTAACAGAGTCTGCAGCTCTCCTCACTCGGTACAAAAGGTCTGGGTGAGGTCCAGAGCCGCGGAGGCAGTTTGTCCAACACGCTCAGTCGCTCCGCTTAAGACTCCCTCCTTCCTGCCTGCGGGGGGTTTTACCTTGGGTGGCAACAGCATGTGGAGAGCCAGAGATTAGCACAAAGGCATGGTGCTGCTTAGCTGTGTGTGTGTGTGTCCTAGTTTGGATAAGCTGGCATGCTGCCAGAGGTCTTTTAAATGAGTTACATTTAACAGGCCTTTTCAGATTTGGCCGTCACTGTAGTCTGAGCTATTTAAATGAGTTATACACACCGAGCCCTTTAAAGTAAGATCCAATCCCTTCAAGAAAGTTTGACCCACTGCTGAAAAGAAACACTGGGGAGATCTATAGTTGTGTTTGGATTTACTGTTTCTGTCTAGCTGTAACTAAGACGCCAAAAACAGAAACTTAAAATTTGAGTCTGCATTAATGCCTTTTCATAATTACAGACGGTTTTTAGCCAATTTTCAGCTATGATAAATGTAAATTGTACAATTCTGGCTCCTGAAGTACAACAACACTAAAACAGAAGAACATTAAAGCTGCAATGAGCCATTTCTGACCACTAGGGGGCAGAAAGATACAAAGACAAGCAAGAGTATTACCGCATTGGAGTCCTGAAATCCAATATCCACTCTCCTTTTAGCTCTGGTTTGTTCTCGCCAACTCCTGAGAAAAATATCCAGCTCTTTAGCGGCTAAATGTTGCACCTTCTTCACCAGCTAGTCTCTAACTTTGTCTGTCTGCTGTTTGGTGCTGGACAGGTAGAGTACAGTGAGTTTATCAGAGATGCTTGATGCTGGAAATGCAGTAAACATACCGTAAAGACACAACACTGTGACCTAAAAGAGGCTAAAAGCTCAGAAGACACTTTTACATTACAAAGAATCATTTGACTCAATATTTCTATCAAGTGTGTTGCGTAATAGAGCTGTGAGTATGAAAGGCCAACACTGTTGGCTAATTGACAAGAAGATTAAAGATGCTACATGCAGCTTTTTACCAGCAACTAATTATTGTCATGTTTGCAACAAATCCTCTAAATTAAACAATAAAGATATGTTGTTTGTCAGAGTGACACAAGAATGATCTGACGCCCTTATCAGCAGGATAACATCATGTCTCTGTGCCTTCAGTAACTATTGGGACTCTTCAACAGTTGCTGGATTTAACAGTAGACATCATGGTAAAATGCAGAGTCTGCACACTGCTCTGTGCTCCCACAGTGTATCTTTTATTTACTGTTGCTGTGCAACATTTTGATCAATCAGATCATCTTCAGGCACCTGTGCAACTTGTTTTGGCAGCAGAAAACGTTGTGCTGATTCTACATTTTGCTCTGATTCCTTCCAAAGATATTACAACTCACTGTTGGAAAATAAATCAATTTTATGATCTGACAGCACTGTGGTTATGTTTAGGCACAAACACAGCTTGGCTATGGTTAGGGATCATAGTTTGGCTTCAGAAAGTAGGTTACAAAAACATTGTGGTTTGGGTTAAAATGAATTAAGGTTAGGGGATTTTTGTTGTCATGTTTACCGTAATAACCACTTCGTAAATATATAGAAACGTCAAACTCTTTGCTCCTGACAGACAAGAGTTATAATTATCACAGCCACTAGAGGGTTTTGGCAATCAATGTGTCATTTTTTGGGCATCTGCTGAAACAATGGGTGCTTTTTTAGTTTTCTTTTCTTTTTAAGGAGAACAGTTTCTGATTTTGAGATATTATAACAGCAGAATGAAGTGAGTTTTAACCTCTACTCTCTATTTTACGTCGTCATTCTCCAGGTCTGATTCGGAGGAGAATCTGTTGGCTCGCTTTGCTGAACAAAACCAGCAGAGGGCGCTGTTCTTCTGAAGCAAATAGAGCTAAAACTCTTTTTTTTGTGAAGGCAGATGGATGGAAAATGGAAAAGGCTGATGGAATCTTTATCTTTTTTTAAGGAAGAGTAGAAGAGAAGATACAGATATATGGGAATGTGATCTCAATTTAGAAAAAACAGAAGTGTAATAAAAGCTACCAATCATTTCCTCTTATTTATTTTTGGTAATTCCAACACAGTGTCATTATTAATTTGTTAATGACATGTTAATGCTACAAGCAGCAGCTTTCAAAGACGCTAATTACCCAAACTATCTGCTCACAGTCATATCAGACTTCCTGTTTCCGTGTGGACCGTCTAAACCGCAGCCTGTCCTGTCATAACATCTGTCCACTTGTGTAGCGTGATTACGTCTCAAGCTATAGCCAGACACCCCGAGAGTTTACAGTCCTGTTCTGTGTCTGTCTATCAGGAACAGTGTCACTGACTCCATTCAAGTTCAACTTTATTTATAAAACACAACTCAAGCAAGCAGTGTTTCCCACATGCTGCTCAAAAGACTAATGATGAGGAGCTGATACTTTTACCACACGTCTTCTGTATGTATGTACTTTTTATTCCTTTCAGATGGAGTTCACACAATGTTTTTTCTACCAATTACACATTTATTAATTTTAATTGTAAAAAAGCCAATTTGTATGGCAGCGCAAAATATCTAGTTTTATCAAGAAAACATTTTCTTGACAAAAAAGCATCTTATTATAATGAGAAACGTGTGGATGTCTATGTTGCTTAGTAAGAACAGAATTTCATCATGTGTTAGAAAGAAAGAAGAAAGTACGACTTGATCAATTTGTTCAAACGTTACATATTTCAAACATCTTTCTCGTTATTACAAGTTTTTTTTCATTATAATGAGAAAATGTTTTCATTTAACGAGATAAGTGTCTCGTTATAACAAATTGATATTCTAGTTATAATGAGAAAAATTACTTGTATAACTTTAGTGAGTAAACTTTCTCATTAGAACGAGAAAACCTTTACGTTACAACATGATACAAATAGCAAATATTGTTTTTGTCATGATGACAGCAATACGCTGCCGTAGATTTCTGGCTACAAACCAAATTTCACCTACTTTTATAGTTGTGACTTAAAAACTGCAAACATCTAACGGTGGATATTCAAAATCTCGATTATGATAGAAATCTATCCACCAGAGATCAATCAATAGAATTTTAAGATACCCTGCTGACAGATAAACTAACAGCACAAACATCACCATCTGTAGTGGTGCTCATTTCAATTTCTAATCTAAACGTTTTAAAGCCATGACGTTGTTGTTATTGCTATAATCTCAAAAAAACTACCAGAATAAATACACAGTATGTTCGATTTTACCTGCTTTCCTCTCAGAATTATATTATTTCCATCTATATACCTAGTTTAATGTTGGGATTTGGCCATCTAATGATCTCTCCCTTCTGTTTTCTGCTTAATAACATTAGAAGTTCAAATATTTCATTTAACCAGCATAGTAACAAAGAACATTTCTGCTTTATTAGATTAGTTTACAGTGGTTAGATTCAGGAGAGAGATGTGGAAAACAGAGGGGATGTTTTTCAGAGTTTCGTGACTTCATGGCATTTACCTCCGGCCTCTGAACCACCAGAACACGCCAGGAGGAAGATGTGTTGTAACGTCGTCCGTCGGTATGTTCCCCAGTGCCTCGACACTGTCAGTACAAGCAGTGGTGCTACCGTAATACATCTAATATAAAATGACCTGTAAGTGCTGAGTGGAGGTTTGCTTTGGTTCCTCAAAAGACGCAAATTGGCCTGATTGGACAGATTCAATTAGAGCTGCAAATTAATCCGCAGCTATTGTAATAATCAGTTAATTGTTAAAGTCATTTGATGGTTCCACCTTCTCAAATGTGAGAATTAACATTGTAGTTATTGAATATCTGAAGGTTTTGGACTGTTAGTCAGACAAAATTAGATATTTAATGACATGGATCATTTTTCTTTCTTTCTGACAAACTAAACAATTAATGAATGAATTGAGAAAAGAACCGGCAGATCATTAGATTATGAAAATAATTGTTAGCTGCAGCCGTAGATTGAAGGGATTCTTTAATGATGTGTTTTAGTTTTGTTAACTGCGTCTCTTCTGCAGTCACTGTTAGGACATTTATTGTATTATCATTTAAATTCAAGTGGTATTTTTTTTACAAAGCACTTGTTAAAGTTTCCTTTGCTTTCCAATCAGCTGTTGGGAACCACCATGGTGCTCACGGACTCTTTATTGCAAACTGAAAAAACACATCACTTCCTGCAGCAGCCTGAATATTCACCATATTGTCATTTCTGTTTACAGTACTTCAGCTGTGAAAAACTGTATTTTACATACATAGTATTATTTGTCTTATTTGCATGTGAAGTTAAAAGACCCAAGGAAGTGCTCACCAGTATGAAATCCATCCCAAACCTCACCGTGATGGCCCTATGGGGAGCCACCCAACCATTATCCAAATCGAGAGTTTAGTTCCTGAAGTGAATCACACCTTTCTGTCTATAAAATGTTTATAGATGTGAAAGCAACACTCTATGTGAAAATAACTAACATTTAAGAGGCCAGATTCAAGATTTTATAACAAATGCCTCATTGAACTACACATCGTCTGTGACCGTTAACCGAAGTCAAAAATATCAACTTACAGATGATTTGAAACCTGCTTAAGTGAACATCAAGTCTGTTTTTATTGTTGTCAGAGTTTAACGGTCATGATTGATTATAAAAGGCCGTGTACTGCCATGCAACAATAATATGGCTTCGATAAAAGGGTGAAAACATCTAAAAGGGTTTGGTTTGCTTTGGAAAGTCGTTGTTTTTTTAAGTCTTTATTCATCTAAAGCAGTGGTTCTCAAAGTGGGGCCCCCCTCTAGGAGGGTCCCCAGCAAAAAGGGGAATCATTTATTCTCACTATAATTCCATCCATAAGTAACACAATGACAGAATTTATGAGTGTTTTAGTCTTGGGTTTCATCGCCTTTCTGTAATAAAACATCTAAAAGCAACAATCTTAATCAGTTTAAGGGTTCTTGACGTGAAAAAGAGAGAACGAAGAAGAAGAAAGAGAACCACCGCTCCAAGTTCATGGTGTGTTTTTCATCGTTAAGGACGCCTCTGCTGCGAAGCGTCTTGTTTGTGTTGAATAATGTGTCTTTCGGGGACGAGTCCAACACTCTTCTGCAGCTCTCGGTGTCTCGGTGATGAGTAGCCTGGTTGATAATTAACGTGGTCAGACCGAGCCTCTCGCTGTGTGGTTGTGCGTTGCCAGGTTCGTGTTAAATGTCACTGCGATGTGAGTGTGAAGGTTTCCCTCAGGCGTCACGCTGCGTTTTACCGTAATGACAAAATACTCAGTTTCTGCAGTGGAAAAAATATGATGTAACTGCAGCTTTGGTGGAGTTTTTCTTATTCAGTCCAGAGTTTTATTGATTATCTGTTAAGTTTAATGACCCTCAAGTTCTTGTCAGTTGTTAAAACTCACAAACACAAGGCTGCTGAAGAGAAAATGAAAAAAACATGATGTTTGTGTTTTTTCTTTGTGCATGACTGATCAACTCACTGAAGTAAATTCATTACAGTTAATTCAATTTATTAAGCAAAAATGTCAAATATGCTCTGCGTCTGGCGACTTACACGTGAGGATTTGCTGCATTTTTCAGTTTTTATATCACTGTAAATTGAATATCGTTGAGCTTTGAGCTCTTGGTGAAACAGACAGAAGAAGCACTTTGATGACTGGAGGAGTTTGTGACGGGCGTTTTTCACTGTGTTCACTATTTTCTTACAGTTTCAGACAAAATGATTAAACCGATTAATGAAAAAAGTAATTCAGCAGTGCTTTTCTTGAGCTAGATTTCTTCCAAAAGGAGACATCATCGAATCTTAACTCCAGACATTTTCTACTGGAAGACTTTTCCTTTAATTGTTCTGATTGATTCTGATGTCATGTTGCATTATGCTCATTTAGTTTTTGGTGGGTTTTTGTTTTGAGGGATCAGTAACTCTTTGGGCTGTTGCAGTTGGTTCCTTTTTAAATGTAAATACTTGTTTATACATCGTGAGTCTCTCCGAACACGTCCCTCTAAATATTTAGCTTGAAGACAGACAACAATCAAGATGAAAATAAAGTTCATAACTCAAACTACAAACCTGTTTGAACGCAGTGATGAGGACAAAAACATTACAACATTAGTTGCTGCCAGACCTTGTATGATACGAGGCGCTCTGATGATAAATGTTCTTGAATGGGGAAAAATGTCAGCGTGTAAATAAAAAGCCTGCAGAGTGACGCCAAACACCGGTGATTAGGAATCAGGCTGATGGAGCTTGTCAGGTGGGTTGACGAGCAAAATCATAGTCATCACCGCAGCAAATAGAGAGAAGCTGTTTTAAATGTCAACTCTGTCTGCTGGAGAGTTTATAGTCCGCATGCAGTTGCTGAAACCTTGAACGATGGCCTGTTGTCACCGTCGGTAGGATGAGGTGTCAAAGCGTTACTATACAGACCTGCAGGCTGCAGCTCCTCTTCTTACTGAATGTAGCAATATCATATAAAAAAATACTGTTCTGAAAGAAGTCTGAAGTAAATTCTGTCATAGTAAAGGTATAGAAAGAGTTAAAGTTTTGATTCATGCCCTTTGTAAACCAATTTAATTCTATTATCCAGTAACAATTTGGGGGTGCAACAAATGTACAAAGTTATTAAGTTGAAAGAACAGTGTTGAGAATATGAGCTGCATGTTTCCTTTACTTGAGTTACTGTTGTGCCAAATACTCAAGTAAAGGTGCAAGTTAAAGCAGCAATAATTGATTTACATGAATATATTATCACCTTTATGACATTGTTATAGTCTGTTAGCAAACTGTGCACTAATAACATCTAGTGCATCATTCATTTGGAGTCGTGTTTCTGGCCATCAGACAAATCTGAGTCTTAATATTCACCAACTGCAAACTGCTTCATAATGTTCAGCAAGTAGTTGCTAACTTTGTCTCACTGCTGTTTGGTGCCGGCAGGTTGATGAGAGCTGTAACAGTGAACTAAAACAGTAAAGTTATAGGCTGTAAAACCAAAACAATAAGCTAAAAGATGCTAAAACTCCCTGTAGAGCTACAGGAATAAAAAAATTGAATATTACAGCTTTAAACTTTACATACTTGCTCATATTTAGATTCTTTACTGGTATATTCGCTTGATGACCATCATGTTGTTTTCTGAGTCAAAAAAAAATCTGTCCATCTCGTACGTAACATTTTGTTTTTCCGTCTGACTAAATCTGGTTAACCTTAATCTTGATAGTCTGCTCTGCAAGCATTCCTGTTTGTTTATTGTTCCCACATGAATCAGATTCATTCAACTTTCATCGTTCCACTACGCTGCAATTCCCCCCCCACCCCAACCCCACTGTCATGTGAGTCTCCCTGTAGTACCTCCACACACACACACACACACACACACACACACACACACACACACACACACACACACATATTTCAGTCCTCACTCGTGGAAATTAAGATGAAGGATTTACCATCATATTCATCTTCATGTGGCCTGTTGGTGTTGATGAATCCTGGGTTACATTTATAGACCAGAAACAGTAGATGATGATTTATAGATGGTTGGAAGTGTGCAGTGCGCCATCTAGTGGTTGAGTTTTGAAATCCCTGCGTGTCGATCAGTCATTAGTCAGTCATCAACACTTTATTCACTTCTTACCCAATTTTCTTTTAAACACATGAGCAGGTGTTTATTCAACAAATCAATAACCTGCATGCAAAGACTCACAGTCACACTAAATAAAGACTGACTGACTCATTCCACCCATTCAAAGTTTAAATTAAAAACAGTTTATGTCTCCTTTTCTGCTGCACAGTACTCTGGAACTGAGGTCATGTTATCTCTGCTCATAAAAGACCAAAGAAAACCAGACCATGACCTTTAATAACACTAAAGAGATAAAATCAATATTATTTATGAAAGATGGTCATAAAGTTGAAAGTACTTAAGCGCCTTCAAGCTCATGCTCTGAACATTTATCTGCTGTAGAGATCATCATAAAACATCAGAAACAAAAGGTAACATATGTCTTTAGGTATTACTAGTATTACTGCAAGTACTGTTACTATTAGTCCTGCTCTGACTGCTTTTACTTCTTCTATTACTGCTGTTATTAATACAAGTACTGTTACGGCTTCTGCTACAACATCTGAAGATGAAGAAGAAGATTCATTCATGGTGTCCACTACAGCGGACAGATATTTAGAAGCCATCTTGAACCATTTAAGTTGGAGTACCATGTCCCAACTACCAGGTGTTGAACCCCCAAAGTGTTCTCTACAATCCCATCTGAATGTAATTTTTGACTCTCTGTGATTTTGTGATATTGAATCATAAATTCAACATGGCGGAGGGTGGAGGAAATGCACCGAGTAGCTCAAGAATATCTGTTAAATATTTTTATTCTCAGAGAAAAAAAACAGGTGAAAATATATATTTTTCAACTAAATAAGATGTTTGAAATACTTTTATCAAGTTTTTAATTAATATTTTTCTTGTACATTATTTTCTGTGACTGAAAATACATCTGTCCAATAAGAAAAATAACCTAAACTAGAATAAATATGGTAATACTTATTTTTTTTAGGGAAGTAATTTGTCTCTTGCCGCCTGTTTCCAGGGAGGTCAGAGGTCAGCTATATGACAGCAACCCTTTGGCTTGCTTGTTTAAGGGCACTCTGGGTTGGATTATAGGGAGTCTTACCATTTGTCTTTTTATTTTTCCCCTCTTCAGTGGCGAGAGTGGAGCCGGGAAAACAGAAAGCACCAAACTGATCCTGAAGTTCCTGTCGGCCATGAGCCAGCACTCCCTGGAGGTATCATCCCGAGACAGGACGTCGCATGTGGAGGAGGCGCTGCTGGAGAGCAGGTAATTATTCATTTGATTTAAAGTTAAGTATATAAGATGGTAACAGTTTAACTTCCAGAGAAGCCGTGTTTGTCGCCTGGTTAATGATCCTGCTCCTTCACTGCTCTTACAGTCCAATCATGGAGGCCTTTGGAAACGCCAAGACCGTCTACAACAACAACTCCAGCCGCTTTGGGAAGTTTGTCCAGCTGCATTTCAGCCAGAAGGGCAACATCCAGGGAGGCAGAATCGTTGACTGTATCCTTTTTAAAAGCCACTCAGCGTTAAGTGGCCGCAACTTCCTTCCACTAGCCGGGCTTGTTGTATCGGAAGGAAGTGCTTGAATGGATGTCAGAGCAGCTTTTGAGGGCAAAGATATGCAGAATGTAAAGTCAAGTCAGTTTGTTTGTATAACCCAATATCACAAACCACACATTTGCCTTAGAGAGCTTTACAATCTGTACAGCAACACAACATCCTGCGTCCTCAGAGCCTTGATTCTGATGAGGAAAAAGTTTTCAGGACGGACGGACATGCAGTAGATGTTGTGTTTACAGAATAGAGCAAGAAAGCAAAATTACAGAAATACAAAATGGACAAACAGGGTGAGAAAATTATAGATAGACTGATAACGTGTAGGGAGAATCTGATCAATTAATTTTCTGTGAGAACTGTGAAGAATTGTGCTTCAAGAGGATGATAGGTGGTGAGGGATGGTAGTCAGAACAAATAAATTATGAATTATCACTGAATTATTTTGTAATAATAATCTTCATCACCATCATCATTTTGTAATTTATAATAATTAACAAACAAAGTGGAAAGAAGCAAGAAGCAAACTGCATTTTTTGAAGCATTTTTTGATGATAGTGAACATAAAATTCCATTTCCTTTAAGTGTTTGCTCATATAAATCATCCGTTATGTCCCTGGTGTTCAAGGTTAGCCGACTAGCTTGTTAATCTAGTGGCAAATATGGTTGGTTTGAACATGAAAAGTCAGGTGTTGGCTAACTAGCTAGCAAATGTAGCGTCGTGGCTACAAGTCTTTGCTTGAGTAAAACTATCTCAGTCCTCTCTGACTGTTGTGAACCTTGACTCACACTTCTTCTGATCACAGACCTCTTAGAGAAGGTGAGTGTCGTTCCTCCTACTAAACCTGTATTTGCATTTGAGTGCCTTTTTTAAAGGTGAAACTTCACCCAAATCAATCTTCAGACATCCTGTAGGGATGAACGGTGGCTGTTTAAAAAGATCCGTCTTTCACAAGAAAATCATGTCTGTCACAGTACGGATCTCAAGCGGTGACGACTTCACGGCTGAAAAACTAGAATCAAAACCTTTACAGACACCTCTCCTGCAGCATAATCCCCTTCTTATCTGCCTATCGCTGTGTTCACTCTTCTCAAATATGGCTTCTTAAGTTTTAAGGAAAGTGCAACACAGAAGCAATGTCAAAGAGAGAAGTGGATAATGATTTGAGAACTTTCTGAAGGGATTTTTCCCAAACCCCCTAGGAAGAGCAGCAGGCTTTGAAGCCAATTTGACATAGTGGCCAAACCGTGAAATTACAACTTCCAGGTCCAACAGGGGCCCAAAAGAATTTTTCTCACACACACAATCATGTGAAAATGAGCGGCTTTAAAACCCCCGCGAAATGACTCATTTAACTGTCAAAATTCGATCCGTCGGGTCCGATAACATTTGGAAAGTCTAGAAGAGCCACATGATTGGATAGTTTTAACCCCATTCAAGGTAGCCAGAGGGCTAAACCAGACGTTAGCGGAAGTCTTTGGCTTTATGAGCGCGTTGGGCCCATAGAGTGTTCGCAGCACGCGGCTAATTTCTTTACAGCAGGAAGGAATAAACAGAGCCCCACCTCCAACACTGTATCCAGATTATAAATCCATGATTTCTCCTTTAAAGCTGACAAACTGATTCCAGCGTCTGTTCTCTATAAAAACCACAAAAAAACATTTTTACAGACACATTTCAGGCTGACAGCGGGTTAGCTTTTGATGCTAAAAAAGATATATTTGGGTTGGAGTGCCACTTAAAGACCAGTGTGTGCATGTTTGTGTTCATATAAATATTTTATACTCAGCAGTGCTTCCTCTTTCCCTCACAGAACCGAGTGGTCAGACAGAACCCAGGGGAGAGAAACTACCACATCTTCTACGCCCTGTTAGCAGGAACCAACAGCCAGCAGAGGGGTGAGCCCTTGTCTTCCTCCTCGCACTCACCTGCATGTTCCCTTTATGCATACATGAACACACAACATACTTTCATACATGCACAGACGCACATACAGATGCAAAATGTCTCTCATTAACATAAACAACTAAAAATCACTACCATCTGTTTGTTACGTCTCACTGTTTTGTGTTATTGTCTGTAGGTTTTGTTATATCTGTGTCCCCATTTCTGTCTTAATTGTTACATTTTTGTACTCTGTCCCATTACTCTAATAAAGAAAAACAAAAACAAGATGTACTCACAGTAATATGAACAGATAAAGTATTGTAAAAACAGAATATATTTCATTAAACATACAGCTGTAACATGATACCTAGTGGAGAGAAGGATAATCTGAAGATAATAAAACAGTTTATGAACATATTTGGATAAAACGTGAAACAAATCTTTGTGTTTGTGTTGTTGCAGAGGCGTTCGGGTTGACGCACCCTGACAGCTACCACTACCTGAGACAGTCCGGCTGCCCCGCCGACAAGACAATCAACGACACAGGCACTTTTCAGGATGTTCTGGTACGCAGGACCCCGACCCAGAACACACATTTATACATAAATACAGTACATTTCATGCTTAAACTAATAATTACTTTCAAGACCAATTAATTTAGGGACTACTGTTGTTTTAGAGCTGCAAGGATTAGTCAATTAATTGATTAGTTGCCAACTGTTAAACTAATCATAAAACTATTTTGATAATTGATTCATCATTTTTAGTCATTTTTTTTAAAAGAAAATGTCCAGATTCTATGATTCCATTCCATTTAAATATGGAAACTGTTCATGTTTTGACATTTCTCACATACATTAACATATATTTCTGTTTGGGACTCATTCATTCATAACCATAAAACAGAGTTAGAAACTCTCTGAACATTTGATCCTGGTGAGACTGAAAAGTGAAACCGCTGCTGCCAAACCCAAACCGACAGATACAAAACACTTCAAATCAGTCCAAAACCTCCAAAATTCACCCAAAAGATAAATCAGCTGCCGGAGACGGATTGTAACTAACAACAGACCCAAAAGAAACAAAACCATCCGGTGAATAATAATTCAACACGAGTCCATCACAGCCTTCGATCGGAAGGTTTTCATCAGTTTCATCTCCTCTGTGTGTGTGTGTGTGTGTGTGTGTGTGTGTGTGTGTGTGTGTGTGTTTGTGGTTGCCTTCCCAGAATGCCATGCGAACGATGCAGTTCACAGAGGAGAACATCGGGGAGATCCTGCGGCTCCTGGCTGGGATCCTCCACACGGGGAACATCGAGTTCATGACAGCCGGAGGAGCGCAAGTCTCCTCCAAATCAGGTTAGAAAGATGTTCCTCATGTTCCTCTGGTTCACACCTCATTTAACATCTTTCTCTTTATTCCAACTTCTTTCTTATTTTTCAATCTTGACAGTGTCCTCACAAGAAAAACAATCATATTACTTATTTGTACAAAAGCCTAAAATGACCTACTGTATGTTTACGTTTACCTGAAAGGACCTCTCGTGGTAATGTACATGTATACAGTAACTATGTGAGTGATATATTTAATTTTTCTTTCATCTCCTTTCTTTTAACCTTTACATACTGGTCCTATTCTGACTCATATTTAGTCTCTATATCAAACTTCTGAACCACAAGTGTACTTTTAATTCATAAATACCTTATTAGTATCATTAATACATGGGTGATTAATCCCTAATGAAGCTTTCAGAGAGCAGAGAGAGTGTATTCTTTAAGTTTTATTATATTTGTTTATGGAGAAAAAACATTCATATAACAGTAAACTGCTCCTATGTTACCTCAAACTGGAGAATGTAAAGATATTATAAACATGATGAGTTCCATTCTGGAATGTGATTGTTCCATTCTAGAGTGTAATACGTTCCATTCTGGAACATGATATGTTCCATTCTAGAATGTGATATGTTCCATTCTGGAATGTCATTGTGGTAGAATATGTTCCATCCTGGAACGTGGTATGTTCCATTCTAGAATGTGATAAGTTCCATTCTGGAATGTAGTATGTTCCATTCTGCAATGTGATTGTGATAGCATGTGTTCCATTCTTGAACGTGATAAGTTCCATTCTGGAACGTAGTATGTTCCAATCTGGAATGTGATTGTGTGATAGCATGTGTTCCATTCTTGAACGTGATAAGTTCCATTCTGGAACGTAGTATGTTCTAACCTGGAATGTGATTGTGTGATAGCATGTGTTCCATTCTAGAATGTGATATGTTCCATTCTGGAATGTGGTTGAGAGGTTAGTTTTACCATTCTGGAATGTGATTGTTGTATTCTAGAACGTGATGATCCCATTCTAGAAAGTGATACGTTCCATTCTGGAATGTGGTTGTTCCATTCTGGAATGTGGTTGTTCCATTCTAGAATGCGTTCGTGATAGCATATGTTCCATTCTAGAATGTGATAAGTTCCATTCTGGAATGTGATTGTTCCGTTCTGGAATGTGATTGTGGTAGCATGTGTTCCCTTCTAGAATGTGATATGTTCCATTCTGGAACGTAGTATGTTCCAAACTGGAATGTGATTGTGTGATAGCATGTGTTCCATTCTGGAATGTGATATGTTCCATTTTGGAATGTGGTTGTAAGGTTAGTTTTACCATTCTGGAATGGGATTGTTCCATTCTAGAGTGTAATATGTTCCATTCTGCAAAGTGGTTGTTCCATTCTAGAATGTCATTGTGATAGCATGTGTTCCATTCTAGAATGTAATCGTTCCATTCTGGAATGTAGTATGTTCCATTCTGGATGGTAGTATGTTCCATTCTAGAATGTGATAAGTTCCATTCTGGAATGTGATTGTGGTAGAATGTGTTCCATTCTAGAATGTGATATGTTCCATTCTGGAATGTGATTTTTCCATTCTAGAGTGTAATATGTTCCATTCTGCAAAGTGGTTGTTCCATTCTAGAATGTGATTGTGATAGCATGTGTTCCATTCTAGAATGTAATTGTTCCATTCTGGAATGTAGTATGTTCCATTCTGGAATGTAGTATGTTCCATTCTGGAATGTGACATGTTCCATTCTAGAATGTGATAAGTTCCATTCTGGAATGTGATATGTTCCATTTTGGAATGTGGTTGTAAGGTTAGTTTTACCATTCTGGAATGGGATTGTTCCATTCTAGAGTGTAATATGTTCCATTCTGCAAAGTGGTTGTTCCATTCTAGAATGTGATTGTGATAGCATGTGTTCCATTCTAGAATGTAATCGTTCCATTCTGGAATGTAGTATGTTCCATTCTGGAATGTAGTATGTTCCAATTTGGAATGTGACATGTTCCATTCTAGAATGTGATAAGTTCCATTCTGGAATGTGATTGTGGTAGAATGTGTTCCATTCTGGAACGTGATATGTTCCATTCTGCAATGTGATTGTTCCATGATGGAATGTGATTGTGGTAGAATATGTTCCATTCTGGAACGTGGTATGTTCCATTTTGGAATGTGGTTGTAAGGTTAGTTTTACCATTCTGGAATGGGATTGTTCCATTCTAGAGTGTAATATGTTCCATTCTGCAAAGTGGTTGTTCCATTCTAGAATGTGATTGTGATAGCATGTGTTCCATTCTAGAATGTAATCGTTCCATTCTGGAATGTAGTATGTTCCATTCTGGAATGTGACATGTTCCATTCTAGAATGTGATAAGTTCCATTCTGGAATGTGATTGTGGTAGAATGTGTTCCATTCTGGAACGTGATATGTTCCATTCTGCAATGTGATTGTTCCATTCTGGAATGTGATTGTGGTAGAATGTGTTCCATTCTAGAATGTGATATGTTCCATTCTGGAATGTCATTGTGGTAGAATATGTTCCATTCTGGAACGTGGTATGTTCCATTTTGGAATGTGGTTGTAAGGTTAGTTTTACCATTCTGGAATAGGATTGTTACACTGTAGAACATGATGAGTTCCATTTTGGAATGTGATTTATCCATTCTAGAAAGTGATACATTCCATTCTGGAATGTCATTGTGGTAGAATATGTTCCATCCTGGAACGTGGTATGTTCCATTCTAGAATGTGATAAGTTCCATTCTGGAATGTAGTATGTTCCATTCTGCAATGTGATTGTGATAGCATGTGTTCCATTCTTGAACGTGATAAGTTCCATTCTGGAACGTAGTATGTTCCAATCTGGAATGTGATTGTGTGATAGCATGTGTTCCATTCTTGAACGTGATAAGTTCCATTCTGGAACGTAGTATGTTCTAACCTGGAATGTGATTGTGTGATAGCATGTGTTCCATTCTAGAATGTGATATGTTCCATTCTGGAATGTGGTTGAGAGGTTAGTTTTACCATTCTGGAATGTGATTGTTGTATTCTAGAACGTGATGATCCCATTCTAGAAAGTGATACGTTCCATTCTGGAATGTGGTTGTTCCATTCTGGAATGTGGTTGTTCCATTCTAGAATGCGTTCGTGATAGCATATGTTCCATTCTAGAATGTGATAAGTTCCATTCTGGAATGTGATTGTTCCGTTCTGGAATGTGATTGTGGTAGCATGTGTTCCCTTCTAGAATGTGATATGTTCCATTCTGGAACGTAGTATGTTCCAAACTGGAATGTGATTGTGTGATAGCATGTGTTCCATTCTGGAATGTGATATGTTCCATTTTGGAATGTGGTTGTAAGGTTAGTTTTACCATTCTGGAATGGGATTGTTCCATTCTAGAGTGTAATATGTTCCATTCTGCAAAGTGGTTGTTCCATTCTAGAATGTCATTGTGATAGCATGTGTTCCATTCTAGAATGTAATCGTTCCATTCTGGAATGTAGTATGTTCCATTCTGGATGGTAGTATGTTCCATTCTAGAATGTGATAAGTTCCATTCTGGAATGTGATTGTGGTAGAATGTGTTCCATTCTAGAATGTGATATGTTCCATTCTGGAATGTGATTTTTCCATTCTAGAGTGTAATATGTTCCATTCTGCAAAGTGGTTGTTCCATTCTAGAATGTGATTGTGATAGCATGTGTTCCATTCTAGAATGTAATTGTTCCATTCTGGAATGTAGTATGTTCCATTCTGGAATGTAGTATGTTCCATTCTGGAATGTGACATGTTCCATTCTAGAATGTGATAAGTTCCATTCTGGAATGTGATATGTTCCATTTTGGAATGTGGTTGTAAGGTTAGTTTTACCATTCTGGAATGGGATTGTTCCATTCTAGAGTGTAATATGTTCCATTCTGCAAAGTGGTTGTTCCATTCTAGAATGTGATTGTGATAGCATGTGTTCCATTCTAGAATGTAATCGTTCCATTCTGGAATGTAGTATGTTCCATTCTGGAATGTAGTATGTTCCAATTTGGAATGTGACATGTTCCATTCTAGAATGTGATAAGTTCCATTCTGGAATGTGATTGTGGTAGAATGTGTTCCATTCTGGAACGTGATATGTTCCATTCTGCAATGTGATTGTTCCATGATGGAATGTGATTGTGGTAGAATATGTTCCATTCTGGAACGTGGTATGTTCCATTTTGGAATGTGGTTGTAAGGTTAGTTTTACCATTCTGGAATGGGATTGTTCCATTCTAGAGTGTAATATGTTCCATTCTGCAAAGTGGTTGTTCCATTCTAGAATGTGATTGTGATAGCATGTGTTCCATTCTAGAATGTAATCGTTCCATTCTGGAATGTAGTATGTTCCATTCTGGAATGTGACATGTTCCATTCTAGAATGTGATAAGTTCCATTCTGGAATGTGATTGTGGTAGAATGTGTTCCATTCTGGAACGTGATATGTTCCATTCTGCAATGTGATTGTTCCATTCTGGAATGTGATTGTGGTAGAATGTGTTCCATTCTAGAATGTGATATGTTCCATTCTGGAATGTCATTGTGGTAGAATATGTTCCATTCTGGAACGTGGTATGTTCCATTTTGGAATGTGGTTGTAAGGTTAGTTTTACCATTCTGGAATAGGATTGTTACACTGTAGAACATGATGAGTTCCATTTTGGAATGTGATTTATCCATTCTAGAAAGTGATACATTCCATTCTGGAATGTGATTGTGGTAGAATGTGTTCCATTCTGGAACGTGATATGTTCCATTCTGCAATGTGATTGTTCCATTCTAGAATGTGATTGTGATAGCATGTGTTCCATTCTTGAACGTGATAAGTTCCATTCTGGAACGTGATATGTTCCATTTTGGAATGTGGTTGTAAGGTTAGTTTTACCATACTGGAATGGGATTGTTACACTGTAGAACATGATGAGTTCCATTCTGGAATGTGATTGTTCCATTCTAGAGTGTAATATGTTCCATTCTGCAAAGTGGTTGTTCCATTCTAGAATGTGATTGTGATAGCATGTGTTCCATTCTAGAATGTAATTGTTCCATTCTGGAATGTAGTATGTTCCATTCTGGAATGTAGGATGTTCCATTCTGGAATGTGACATGTTCCATTCTAGAATGTGATAAGTTCCATTCTGGAATGTGATTGTGATAGAATGTGTTCCATTCTGGAACGTGATATGTTCCATTCTGCAATGTGATTGTTCCATTCTGGAATGTGATTGTGGTAGAATGTGTTCCATTCTAGAATGTGATATGTTCCATTCTAGAATGTCATTGTGGTAGAATATGTTCCATTCTGGAACGTGGTATGTTCCATTTTGGAATGTGGTTGTAAGGTTAGTTTTACCATTCTGGAAGGGGATTGTTACACTGTAGAACATGATGAGTTCCATTCTGGAATGTGATTGTTCCATTCTAGAGTGTAATACGTTCCATTCTGGAACATGATATGTTCCATTCTAGAATGTGATATGTTCCATTCTGGAATGTCATTTTGGTAGAATATGTTCCATTCTGGAACGTGGTATGTTCCATTCTAGAATGTGATTCTGGTAGCATGTGTTCCATTCTAGAATGTGATAAGTTCCATTCTGGAATGTGATTGTGGTAGAATGTGTTCCATTCTGGAACGTGATATGTTCCATTCTGCAATGTGATTGTTCCATTCTAGAATGTGATTCCAGAATGGAACTCATCATGTTCTACAGTGTAACAATCCCATTCCAGAATGGTAAAACTAACCTTACAACCACATTCCAAAATCGAGCATATCACGCTCCAGAATGGAACATATTCTACCACAATAACATTCCAGAATGGAACATACCACATTCCAGAATGGAACATACCACATTCCAGAATGCAACATATCACATTCTAGAATGGAACAATCACATTTCAGAATGGAACATATCATGTTCCAGAATGGAACACATTCAACCACAATCACATTCTAGAATAGAACAATCACATTGCAGAATCGCACATATTAAACTCTTTAATGGAACAATCACATTCCAGAATGGAACTTATCACATTCTAGAATGGAACACATGCTACCACAATCACATTCTAGAATGGAACATACCACGTTCCAGAATGGAACATATTGATTTCAATGAATATTTTTTGAATTGCTGAATAAATATGGGTCAAATTTGACCCTTTCCTTTACCAAAATAGTTAAAATATTTCCCTTTTTGTACATTCTTGGGTCACTTTGGAAAAAGTCATAAAATTTCAGGCTCAAAGAAGGAAAGGTGTTTTTACCGCTCTCAAATGTAAAAATGGGTCAAATTTGACCCGAACAGTATATAAGGATTAAAGCAGAGATCCAAACAGTATAAATATTGTAAAAAGTATTAAAATACTGCTTGTCTTTCTTTTTCTAAGTGTGATTGATTCAACAAAATGTGCAGTTTCTAGTTTCTTATCGACAGTCTGCGTTGTTTTCTTTTACCTGTAACCAGTTTTTGTGTCTAAACCTCTAACAAAAACTTAACCATGGCAGTGACAGATCATTAAATTATCAAATATTTTCTGTAACAGTGATTTGTGACAGTGACAGGCACTAACAGGAGATGTTCTGTTGACAGAGATATGGGATCAGAAAACGCTCAATGACAAACATTGTATTTTGCTGTTTAAACTCATTTCTTTCTTCCTTTCTCTCCTATGAAACAGTCCAAATCTCAGTCTATTATTTTTGCTAAGTATTTTTATGTTCTGTAACTTTCACACAGTTTTTTTGAAGACTAATCTTCCTAAATAAAAACACACCGAGGATGTTGAGCATCATTAACTTTCTCTATAGATTTTCTGTAGCACAGACAGCTTTGACCTTTGTGTTAACGGTCTTATTTGGCCCTGAAGTGACCTTTATCGGCATGCTAAACAAATGCAAATGTGTTTAATATTCAAGAGTCAAAGGTCGTGCTTTTAAAGGTCATGACAGCAGTTATTGATCAGTGGACATCATGCTGACATGATCACTGGTTTGCCTCCTGAGGTTTTACTGGACTCTGCTGGATGTTATGCAAGAGTACATTTTTAACACATTTCTGTCTCTGATGGATATTTAAAAAATATTTGGAGAACTGTTTTTAAATCAAGTATAGACAAAGGCCTGTAGAAGCTTTTTATCAATCGAACCTGCAGACCTGAAACCTCTGATAATGAGGGTTGTGTGTTTCACGTGTCTGCAGCTCTCAGCCGGACGTCAGACCTTCTGGGGCTGAACACAGATCAGCTGGCCGAGGTCTTGACCCACCGGTCCATGATCCTCAGGGGCGAGGAGATCTGCACACCGCTCACTGTGGAACAGGTCGGTAACCCCAGCTGCCTCACCTGTATGATAACATCTGGATAAAAGAATGTTTTTTACACATACAGGACTGTGCAAAAGTGTTAGGGATGCTTCTAAATATAACAGCAGCGGTTCTCCACAGTGTTTCAGGTACTCAGCAGGTCGGTTGTTCCTGCATCTTGGAGAAGTTCTTCTTCTGTCTCTTCATGTTAATCCCAGACTGACTCCATGATGTTGAGATCAGGGCTCTGTGGGGGGCCAAACCATCTGTTGCAGGACTGCTTGTTCTTCTTGCTGCTGAAGATATTTATTTATAACTCTGGCTGGATGTTTGGGCTTGTTGTCATGCTGCAGAATAAATTTGGGGCTGATCAGACACATCTAAAGTGCCTAAAACTTTTGCACAGTGCTGTATATACATACATATGTAGCCTGGTTAGAGTAAGTATATCTAATCTGACTGCATAAAGATATATAAAAATCTGTAGCAGCTCAACATGTTGTGACTCAACCGCTGAGATGAGCTGGAGTCACCTTTTAACAAACAAGCAAAGCCAGAACAATTCATCTAATTTTAGCATGAAGAAGGTTCTGCTCGGGGGACTTTTGTGGGCAGAACAAAACAAACGCGAAGCATAACATTGTTTGGACTTTCCGGCTATTCTCTCTTGTTGTTGTTGCCGTGTGACGGTCGAAGCCTCCTCTGAAAGCCTGCAGGGATTCATTGCCCTGATCTGTTTCCTCAGTGATGAACTAATCATGAGTCTATAGGTAACTGGGTTCATGTTTAAACACCAGCAGGCTGTTCGTGCTTTTGAGTTTCAGGAGATAAACAAACAAGGCGAGACAGGTTCCTGCACAGTCTATCATTAGTAGTCCTTTTGTGTTTTTAAAGTTATTTATTCATTTTATTTATTTTCTGTATTGATTTTCATTGCTCAGTGTGGAATATGGTACCGTGTGTTTTTCTGTGCATCATTTATTGGTGCATGGTGCATTTGTTATTATGCTTCATATATGTTAACTTATGTCTTTTTACCATCTCCACTTGGACAAAGTGACATTCATAGTTGTTAATATAAAGTAATATGATAAATTAACATAGAATAATCATAGACAAAGGGAAAAATCTTTTGCGTGAGAAATCATTTCATATTTGAAGCTCTCTGACGGAGGCCACAGTTGAAACTGGTTTAAAAGATACGGCTGGCAAGTTTCTGTATTTTTCTCATTGGCAACAAAATGTGCAGAGCCAAACCAACAATTAACTTGTCCTACTTGAAAGTATTGTGTGAGTGTATCCAAAGCCAGATATGTCTCATTCCTCTGTGCCGTAGACCTCTGTTGTTGTGCAAAAACTATTAAAAAAAAAAAACATTGCAGAAAATTGCAGCCGTGTCCTTCAAGTGTACTTTGATTAGCCAATAAAACAGTACATTGAACTTTAGTCTCATTTCCAGTACCACGTTTTTTGGCACTAATATACAGTATTTGCTTTGTTCAGACAAAGGTCATCTCATCTCAAACAATTTTTTGTGCTTTTTTTTCTTCTTCTAAAGTAAAGTAAAACAACTCTCCAGCAAAAACAAGATGTTAAAGAGGATAAAGCTAATAACAGTTTGCTGATATTAACAGGCAGAGAAATATTTGTGGAACCCAAACCTGAACCTTCCCACACACTCAACTACCCTCCAGTAATTATTAAAATATCATCTCAAAGTATTGCAACAACAGCCATAAGGTGTATAGTATTTACTATTTTTTTTCTAGTTTTACTCAAATAAAATCCCTGAAACATTTAGACTTGTCATGATTTTCTGAAAACATAATTTAGTTTTTGGTTTATTCTGACTGTTCAATAACCTTTATCCCATGCAGGCGGTGGACTCCAGAGACTCCATGGCCATGGCACTTTATTCTCAGTGTTTCAACTGGATCATCCACAAACTCAACAGCCGCATCAAGGGCAAAGAAGACTTCAAATCCATCAGCATCCTGGACATCTTTGGATTTGAGAACTTTGAGGTGTGTTTGAACTAGAGGGAAAAATCCAACCTAAAATACATCTAGAAAATAAAAACTCAACTGTTTTTCTGTGTGTTCTTTCAGGGATAAATAAAGTTTATTAAATTTAACTAAATCAAATTAAATTCCAATCTCTCACACTTAGTTAAACACAACAATATGACCTTTTTTATGTTCTCTCTCATTCCAGTATTTTAATCATATTTTAATTGTTAATCAAGAAATCAACACACCTCAGGGATTCTCTGTTTTTCCGTTAATTAACTATCCGTCTGTGTTTTTCTGTGTGTCTAATATCTTCCTAATTGTTTCCCCACAGGTCAACCACTTTGAGCAGTTCAACATCAACTATGCAAATGAGAAGCTTCAGGAATATTTTAACAAGCACATTTTCTCCCTGGAGCAACTTGAATACAACAAGTAGGTGGAGGTTGTTTACTCGTGATGAATCATTTTGGGGGTTTTTTTTGTTTTTTTTCCCACTCCTAAACTCCATTTATCTCATGTTTCTCTGCATTTCCAATCATAATTCATTGTGTAAGACAAAATGTAGTTTTTATAACAAGCCTTCAACATCTAACTTGTAGTTCTTATGTTTTAGATGTTACCTAATTTTGTCTATAAAGGCAGAGAACACTTAAGTTTATTTTAAAAAGGGTTTAAAGTTTTTAGTCCAACAATCTAACAAATGGATAATTTGTAATTCATTAATTTTATGCCTTTTAATTATGTAATTGTAATGATGTAATGATGGTGTGGTTCTAAACATACATAGCTAAATCACTCTAACTGCTTCGATTAATGTCTGTCATTAACCTGTTGCTAATATTTCTATTGAAATTCATATAATTTACAGTGTAATATATTTAATATGTAATTTAAAGGGAATTTAACCACTCCAAATCATGGTATGAACTCCACTAAAGTCAAAAGCTGACATGGCAGTGAATGCTATTCTGCTAAGCTAGGCTAGTTAGCTACCTTTTAGCAGTTTAGCAAACATTATGCTCCATAATGATTAAATGTAGCTACTGCTGTTTATATTGTAAGATAAAAACCTACATTAGCTAGATGTAGGATCATCAAAAATGATATATTTCAATCACAGATAACAGCATTAGGCAAAAAAGTAAGACTTTCTAGCCTTTCGTAGCTAGCTTTAGCTTTAACTATTTGGAAAGAAAATGTGCATTTCTACAACATATAATAACTTAACATGGTAACACACAAAAAGTAAGGTTGTCGTAGACCAGTATTTTGAATACTAGAACAGTAAATAATGTAAATAGCAAAGCACATCACAGTTAACACCCATAACACACCGACAGCACAAAACTTTCATCATGTTTAAAATGGTGATGATGTTTTCTGCGTAGAATAAAATGAAGATGTTCAACCAAAGTGGAAGAAGGTTTTATTATTCCACTTTCGACTTTGGATAATTAGATTATATAAAGAGGTTTGTCGAGTGGGTTGGCTAAGCTAGCATGGAAAATAAAAGCCCTGCATCGCAGTCTGCCAGCTATTGTGATTTCACATACACAAAACATCGCTTCATATCCGCCCAGGTTTTTTTTTCCCAGAGCAGATTACAGTCTGACCAAATTGTTACCCGATGTTTCTCAATATTTATAAAACACAGCTGAAGAGGTCATCAGGCTGAAGGCGGTTAGTCCAAACCTCCACAAACTATTTTATAATTTGCAAAGCTGAAGCCTCTAAAACTGCATATGTTCGTTCAGTGTTTGTCTTCTGCATTTGTTGTTTTCCATAAAACAGTATGAAAATACAATCATTAGCTGCCAACCTGGACGTCCTGAGTGTAGTTTCCTTCACACATTATACTTTTCCCCCCACAAAAGCATCTAATTATGTAAACTGGTTTATCTGGATCACCTTGCTAACAGACAGACAGGTAGTCAGGGGTAAAAACATACGCATATGTCAAGGTAAAAATATTCCTTCTTTGCTGGAAGAAGTTTACCAAAAAAGTTGATTTACTTTCAGTTTAGAGCAGCTCCACTGCTTTTAAATGGTGTTTATCTCTTCATTCATCTGTTTTTAAGTGCCTCTTAGTGACCTAGTATGTTTTTTTTTGGCTGCTTCCTGCAGGGAAGGCCTGGTTTGGGTCGACATCAACTGGATGGACAACGGAGAGTGTCTGGATCTGATCGAGAAGGTACGTCGGTGATTGAAAATTCTTGCTCAACTTGAGAACTTTTAAATGATGCTCATGACGCTGCTGTTGATGATAAAGATGATACAATTTGTTATAACTCAAGTGTACTGTTTGTACTGTAATCAGAAGTAAATATTTTTATGCAATATTTATCTCAAACAGAGGTTTTCATGCCCAAAGAGAAAGATAGTCATTATATGATTAAAAAACAATAAAAATCAAGAGACGAGTCGAGATTAAGAAGAGCGAAAGAAACAATAACAACTAACGTCATGTTGAAATCAATCATGATGACGGTGATGATGATGATGGTGATTACAGCACTAGTGATGGTGATGATCTCTCTGTGTTTCCATAGAAACTGGGTCTCCTGGCCCTGATGAACGAGGAGAGTCACTTCCCCAAAGCCACAGACGACACCTTACTGGAGAAACTCCACAGCCAGCACTCGGTACGTCTACATCTACTTCATTTCTCAATATTTAAATGTTTTGTTTTTATAGCGACATATTGATTTGCATTCAGGCAGTTGATCTCATGCAGGCAGACAGACTGACGATTCTGTTTCCAGGACTTCTCAGGGAACAGAAATATGTTACGTATAAATAAATGCTCAGAGGTCAGAGTCAGAGACCTGCAGCTTGTTTCTCTAGTTAAAATCAGACTGAGGCTCAGTGAAAACTTCTGACTCACTTAAGAGATGAAGTTCATACTGTGAAGCCAAAATCTCTGATATCAAATGAGAAAAATTCAGTTTATTCACATTAAAGCATCAAGAATAGAAAGTCATCAGAGCTGATTTTCATCAACATCCACTGTAGCTCTTTTTTTCTGAGGATGAAAAAGAAAAAAAGTCTAAATAATGTATCTCAGTTCATGTTTGGTCTGCCATCATTATAAGCCTTTGTAAAGATAAATTTAAACTTGTGACTTTTCAACTGTGACGTTCATTCAAACAAATGTCATAGAAATAATCCAGGTACAATGCAGGGAAGTGTATACAACCCTAACTCCTGGAAATTACCTTTTATATGTTGCTAATTTGTTTTCCCCGTTATGTTATGGTGTAAAACATAATCACTTCCTGCCTGGATTACGTTCACAGACATTATATTTTCAAATGAAACTGGTTAGATTTAGGCAATAAAAAGTTTTGGTTAAATGTTATTAAGGACATATTATGCATGTTTCTAGCATGTCCATGTTCAACATTTATCATGTTGAACATGGACATCCCACATTATAACAGCATATAAATGACAGAAAATCACAAAAAACATGATATATCCCCTTTAAACACATGATGTCTCACACTTCAAGTCATTGCTGACTCTTTCTGTATTAAACCAAAACCATGATATTTCTCTAACCTGAACCACATGCTGTTGGTGCCTAAACATAACCATAAAAATGTTAAATCATGCTGTAGGTGCTACAAGTGAAAACAATTTAAATATGTTAATGGAAAACGTAATCCGGGCAGCATTACTGTGTTTCCATCAAATCTTTTTTGCTTTAGCTAACTAGTTGTTTGTAGAACATGGCGTCTGGATATTAGAAGGTTTATCTGCTGCCCAGACTCCAGTACACACAGGAGAACATTTTAGATCATCTAATGGACAGTTTATATTACACTTTGCATGCTATAGGAAAAGTAATTTATGGAGCATTAATAAATGTATAACGTTGTTAGCATCTGTTGCTAACAGGATACTGATCTCTGGTAGAAAACAGTTCTTTGTGAACAGCTTGACTTGATTTGACCACTGATGTCATCTCTAGTAGTAAAGAAAGTCATTTTGAAGTTTAATTTGAATAAATATGAGGGCTTGTAAATATTTCAATAAATATTTTTTTTGGCGGTACTCTCGGTGAAACTTTAAAGCCTTGTAAAAGAGGATTATGATCCAATAAATTTACATTTGACACATCCAACAGGAGACATAAAGGATGTTTAAGAATATAAGACTCCATTTTTTACTCCAGAAATCATTTTACTGCTGGCAGACTCTCATTTTCTTGTTTTACAACATTATTAGAAATAAATAATTCCCTCAGTTTCCTCCAAATATAATTTAAGTAAACAGATGATCATCTCTGCCTTCAGAAGCTGATCTGTAATCATCTGCAGTTCCTCTTATTTCTCTGTAATTGCAAATATGTGTGTTGGTTGAATAATGGAAATGACTTACAGATAATAATTCTTTCTCTTGCTGCAGAAAAACCCGTTCTATGTGAAACCACGTGTTGCTGTTCACTACTTTGGAGTCAAGCACTATGCAGGAGAGGTAAGACCTTAATATTTTTACCATTAAAGGACAGTTTCACAATTTTCTGTCTTAAAAAAACAACAGTCAGGAGCCCAAATGAACAGTGAAACATGTTTTTCTTGCTGAAATCATTCCTCCTGTTCATACTGACCATTAGAAGATCCCTTCATCATGCACTTACACAGTCCTCCCTCTGTGCAAAAATGTATTTAAAAGTTTATCTGAAGCTAATATGAAGCTCCAGCGTCCAAATGAGTGAAATCAAGTAGATATCTTTCAACGTTACAGTCTTTTTAGTGCCAAAGTCCCTCTTTTTGTTACTATACTTCCACCACAGCTCAACAGGGAAACACTGTCCAAGGAAACGCAAAGAGGGAATTTGCTAAAAAGAGATTCTCCAAACTCACCACTAGACGCCACTAAATCCTTCACTCTGGTCCTTTAAGACAGACTTGTAAGATTGTGAACCTATCCTTTTAATGTATTTTTAATTTGGTATAGTGTTGTGTAAAACATTAAAGATAACACTCAAATATAGTAAATATATGCATGTATACACACAACAACACACACACACACACACACACGCACTAAATGGATGAATAATTAAACAAATACAGTACATAAAAGAAAACTAATGATGATGTACAGTTTGTCCAAACTTCCTTAAAACTTCACTTTATTTTAAGACAAATCAAGTCTTAAAAAACCCTCAATGGGACTATTTTCAGGAAGTCCATACCTGTCCCCGCATCTTGTTAAACTTCCTGGATTTTCCCTTTAATGTAAATGTTAATTTTTCCATAGATATCGAGTTTAAAAAGAGAGATAAACTAAGAGATGGCTTTTGTGGATTTTTCCAGATCACAGCAAATATACATTTGGTGTGCAGAAAAAACAAAAATTGGTTTGTTTTTTTTAACTTATTTACTTCTCGTTACTACAGATCTCCAGATATTGTCAAATACTATGTTGTCTTTCACATTCGTCTCCCTGAAGTTCCTGCTTTTATAATTCATGATAACGACCATCCCTAAAAAAACTTCCACTTTCTGTGAGAGGACAGTCTCCGGCTGACAGGCTGCTGCTGCTCTCGTCAGCGTTGTTTTAAAACCCTCTGACGCCCTCTTGTGGCGTGTTGCAGGTGGTGTATGACGTGAGGGGGATGTTGGAGAAGAACAGAGACACTTTCAGAGATGACATCCTCAACCTGCTGAGGGAGAGCAGGTGGGTGCCGCTTTTCTAACTAGTCTTTTTTTAAATGGAATCAGCAGTGAACAGCTTCATATTTCCACACATGTACATATTGTGAAGAGGAGTCTTGCTCAGCGTCATGAGTCCATCAGAAAAAGAACTTTAAAAAAACCTTCACTTATGTAATGCCTGCTTAGCTCAAGAGAGGAATCCACTTTGCTTTATTTATGTATCCCATCTGACAAAAAATATTTTCCCTTGACTCCACTTTTAACTATAGAGGAACATATATTGATGTCACTTTCTCCGTTCTAAAAGTGTATTTATTAAATATAAAAATGTCAGTTGAGTATCATTTCCTCTGTGCTCATGTGTGGTGTGCTATATGTAACAGCTTAATAGACTGTCAACACTTTTTTGTTCTTCATCAACTTTTTTATCAAGCACTAATGAAAAATGAAAGTATAAATGTTTTAATTTTTTTGTGTGACTGATTTTTCACTTAAACCTTTCAGACATACAGTAACAGTAACTCTTAGTGAGACTGTTTTACAGACTTAAATATATTGGTTGAAAGTTTTGTTTACTTTATTTTATAGTATTTGTAATACATAAAGGATTAAATGTTATCCATAGTGTGACTTCTGAAAGAGCGACCAGTACCGTGAAGTTAAAATGAATTATGTAAATGGAGAACATCGTTAATATGTGACATTATGAGTGACAGTTAGGTAACAAGTATTTTAACTACAGTTGTTCTTTACTCATAATTCAATTATGAAGTAATTTAACAATGTTTAGACTTCATATCGTGTAACTGTTTCTCTCTGCCTGTCAGATTGGACTTTGTCTACGATCTGTTTGAACACGTACTGAGCCGCAACAAACAGGACACTCTGAAGATCAGCTCCAAGCACAGACGGCCAACAGTCAGCTCCCAGTTTAAGGTAAGTCACAAATAAACAACATGTTTACTGTCGAGTCTTCCTCAAAAGAGTCAGTCAGTGTTCATCAGTGCTAAAAAAAACACAACCAGCTGCACAAGAACAACAGAGCTCTGTGATCTTTATTAGGAATTTATACAGAAATACGTGTTATTTTTGGTTGGTTAGTTCTGTCACTAGTATATTCTGTCAGTAACAGTTGTAGAGGAAATAACAGCAGTAGTAGTAGCATAGTATTGATGGTAGTAATAGCAGTGGTTGTAATTGTAGAAGCATGCAAAACAGTAGACATAGTCATAGTATGACTGGTATTTCAAGTTGTATTAGTTGCAGCTGCAAGCACTAACTTGTAGAAATAGTGCTAGTAGCAGTTGTGGTAGTAGCTAATATTGTCATAATAGTAGTAGCAGTATACTGTAGGTAGTTGTTACAGTAAAAAAATACTGGTAATACCAGTATTGTAAAAAAATAGCAACTTGCACAAATAGTATTAGTGGCAATTGTGGTGTAGAAACTGAAATAGCTGCAGTAGTTGTACAGTAGTAATATATTTGACAGTAATACTAGTGGTAGAAGTAGTAGAATTACACATTATTGCAGTTGCAGAAATAGCAGCACTTGTGTTGGTATTAGTAATAGTATTAACTGTTGTACAAGTTGTAGTAGTAGCAGCGGTAGTTGTAACATAAAAGTTCAGATATTTATCTCAGTATAATATTAGATATTGCAGTAGTTGTAGTATAAGTAGCTGTTGTAGTAACTGTAGAAGTAGAGATAGTTGTAGTAGCAGTAGGTATTGTTGTAATAAAAATGTAGTATTACCTTTGCTAGGATAAGTACTAATAATATTAGCACATTAAGAGTAGCAGCATCAGTAGTTGTAGTAGAGTATTAGCAGTGATTGTAGTAAAAATAGCAGCTGTAGTAATAGAAGTAATATAATGTGTATATTATAGTATCACTACTATGTTAGAAGTTAAGAGTTTACACACTTAATAGCAACTGATCTAACATACTGTATATGTATATATATACACATATACATACTACTGTAATTATAATGGATATTTCAATAAAAGTTTATACACAGCGATGAAATGTGACTGTTTTGATTTCAATATTTCATTTCTGATGATTTTCTCTGAGTCATTTTTTACACATATTTTAAGAGAAACACTGCAGTGATTTAGTATGTTAGTCCAGTTGCTATTAAGTGTTATTAAGTAGTTGTAACTTACACTTCTAACATAGCAGTGACACTATAATATACACATTATTGCTGCTATCATATGTATTGTGCTTTTTTTTATATTGAGTATAATGTATTTTAAAGGTCCAGGCTCTGCAGACTAGCTTAGCCTATAGATGCTGTGGTATGTGGTGTTAGTACATGATATATACAAATAATAATAATAATGATAATATTAGTTGTAACAGAAGTATTTGTACCTGTTTGTTTTGTTGCAGGATTCTTTGCACTCTCTGATGGCCACACTCAGCACCTCCAACCCGTATTTCATTCGATGCATCAAACCAAATACACACAAGGTGAGTGTTGTTATCAGTATTCATGCACACACACACACACACACACACACACACACACACAGAAACGCCTTTAGCAAACATAAGCAGGTCAGGATGTCGGCTCTCTCAAGTATCAGAGTGTGTGTGTGTGTGTGTGTGTGAGTGCGAATCATTTGTCATTTAATAATCAAACAGTCCTCCCCCACCAACCAACCGCAGACAGGAATGAGAAGTGTCTGGCCTCTGCGGTGCCCTCTGACCCCGGGTTGCTTGGCAACAGGCTGGAGTAGTGAAGAATGCAGGCTAATGTACACAAATGATATACAGGAAACAGTGGTGGGATTCAGTATCTGTACGGTGACTCCTGACCGGAGATCATCTACATTCACGAACATCATCTTCCAGTTAGATTTGTGAGTGATGTGAATTATATTATATTATAATTTCCAACCATTGAACTCTTTGTTAGTTACAGTCTGTTTACTCTCTGCACTGAAACAACACATGTATTTTAAATGCTCATTGCTCAAGGATTCAGTAGATATTGATCTTATGTAGAATATATATATATATGTATTTCAACCTTTAAATTAGCTGGCTTTGGTCTGAATGAGTGAACAGTTAATCACATAACTTTGCGATGAAAAGTGGCATTTTTCTGAAGAGATGCCGTCAAACCGTCCTGTCTGGATGACGTCACGTTTGTCTACAGTCTGTGGTTTAAAGTGAGGTTTGAAACCGGGCCAGATCCCCCCCCCCCCCAGGCGAGCCATGTATTGATCGACTCATTGGCAGGACTTCTATTCTTAGATCGGTATCTTATCGATGGATGTCTGGACGCCTTGTCGACTCATTAGCGACATCATTGCACAAACACCGAATGAGTCGAGCTGATGCTGATATACGTTCGGCGGTGGAATCATTGGCATTGATTGCTGATGTCGGTAATGATGGATAGTTCCCAAGCCTGGTGGTCAGTAATCGTTAGTTTATACCTGAGGATGTGTCTCTGCTATCTGTCTGTCTGATTGAAACTAAATGAGATGTTAAAAGAGCTGACAGTCAACATGTTTGCAGATTTTTCTGGAACTACAATCCTAAAACCACTGTGAAAGGTACTGGACTGTTGCATGTTTACATTTTCAGCTAAATTTGTAGTTAATTAACATATTGTGCAGCAGTTTTTTGCCATTATTTTTCTGTAGAATCTTCTCAAAAATCGCTAACTTAGCATTAAATCATGGAGTTCACGTTGACGACTGCTCGATATCAAGGAAGTTCCACTAAAAGATGTTCTTGTGAGCATGTATGTAAAGATTTTAGGTGATGTAATGTATCGGAGGCCCTGATTTGTTGGACAACAGTGGATACAAACTACTTGTTCATATCAACAGTAATAAACAGAAACAGTTCTTTTTAGTATGTTTTCCACTGAGAATCAGCGACCAATCAAACATTCAAACACATTGAATTACGTTATCAGGCGTTCCTGTTATTTTGTCCACCCCCGCTGTGTATTCACATCTCTCTGCCGGGCTGCTGTGACGGAGTCAGATGTGGACACAGGGAGGTTTGTGACGCAGATGTGAAGCGTCTGTGAGGAGTTATGTGTTTGAGATTCTCTCAGTCCTCTGTTGGAGTTTTGATGCACGCAAGCACACACACACACACACACGCACACACACACTCATGTAGACACACACACACACACTCATGTACACACACACACACACACACACACACTCATATACATACACACACACACACACACACACACACACACGCACAGAGGGCCCTTGTGTCTGTTACTGTGTGTGTGTGTGTGTGTGTGCAGGCAATGTGTTTTTTGTTTTTTGTCCTACATCAGCTGTGTGTGTGACTTGATTGCTCTCATATCAGTTTGTACACGTATGTATGTGTGTGGATATGTGTTTAATATTTTAAGTTGGGGTTGAGTATCAAACCTTAAAGATCCTTCCAGACAAGAACTTATACATGTAAAAATAATCTGCCTGGAACAATAATATGTCTGTTGTGGTTTTTCCACGAAAAAAAGTATAATTACCACATTAAAATCCTTGAAATGGCTCATTCTCCTTCTCCGTCATTAAAAAAACTCCAGAATGCAAATATATTTCATTTCAGAAGTTTAACTGCAGGACACAACATGTCTCCTGCTTCACTGTAAAGTCCATTCTCAGTGTAAATACTGGACCACGATTGGCTGCAAACTAGTTGTGATCATCACAAATCATGATCATAGTCCCGCCCCTTAAAATCAGATATTCAATAAGCTCAGAGAAACTTTCCTCTTTCAGCAGATCAATGTGAAAACAGACTTCTAGTGTCAAACTCTGCACAGTGGAGCTCAAACCACATTTTTAAATGTAGGGGGACTTTAATTTATTTTGACCAAACTGTGTCTGTAGCACTGGTCAGATTCTTATTCTTGCTTCATTTAAACCAAAGTTTTGTTCATTTATTTATATATTTTATTTAATTCAGGAAAACATTTCGATTTGAAGATTTTGGCTTATATTAGAACGAGTTTATTTGTTGCAAAAAAATGTTTATACTCAAGTAAAATATTAAAAAATGTAAAATGTTAAGGAAGTTCTTGGAGCAGCTTTGGATCAGGTGTGAATCCTGAAAGATTTTCTTTACTAACTAACTATAAAACACACGTTATATTTTAATCACAATTAATGCAGTTGTGCAGAGTGACTGACAGTGAGGATGACAGCAGGATGAGCTTCACTTCATACTACCTGCGATAGATTATGAGGAGGTCAAAGGTCACATTATGGTTACCTCATCTAGACAGAAGCTTGCTAAGAGAGGAGACACATTAAAGGCAAAGAAGAAGGATGAAAATATTTTTTTAATACAGATTTACAGAATTTATAGACTTCTGGTTACTGGCAGGACTTCTTACCAGAAGAGAAACTGCTCAAATAAAATAAAAACTGATTAATAATTTGGTTTTGAATGATCAGAAACTGTAATATTACAGTTCAAATCCTGTAAAGTCATGCTGAAGATAAATAGAGACGTATAAGTAAACATGGAAAGTCTAAAATTGTTCAGGGCCTGTTTCTTCTTATATTTAATAGATATACAGAGAGAGATACATACAGTAGATCAGACACTCACAGACTGGAGGGTCCTCAGTGTCCTCTGGGAGACCAGCTGGACAGCCGGCGAGTTTTTATGAGGCGAAACGCGACCGTCTGCTCTCCTCTGCTGATCGAATGTTAAACAAGGCTTGATGATGACTTTTAAATGGAGCTTAATGCAGTGAGGGAAGAAGAGGAGGAGGAGGAGGGAGGGAGGGGTGGGATGAGGGGCTCCATCCCCTACACCCCCAGGGGAAACAAGGGGTCAGGGCAACAAGACACGTGGCCCCTAAAAGCCCCCGAGAGGCGTCCCTGTCATCTGCCCGTTTGACTCTGAGCAGGTGTCAGAGAGGAGGAAGGCACGGAGGCGGAGGGAGAAGCGAGGATGATGATGATGATGATGCTGTGTGAGTTTATAACAGTATATTCTGACTGATTTTGATCAGTGAAAACATTTAGTGGAAGTGAGTAGAGGTTGACTGACTGACTAATTGCTATTTTGGGTGCAGTGATGTAACAGCGTGTCATGGGACTCCTGCAGATGGTCAACAGAGTCTCTGTGGAAATATCAATATATTGACAGAATGTATAATAGTGTAGACAGACCGTTGACTTTAAATACAACCAGGACACACACACACACACATATATATATACATACAAGCACACACATGTTTGTGCATGCACTGTTCATTTTCAGATGACCACACACCAAAAACGCTTGTCTCTGATTCCGCCTGGAAGTAAACACAGGATTTTGCTTCCTTGATTAGCTAAAAACGAACTAATCAATACATTTCAGAGCAAAAAACTGATAACACAAGATTTAGATTTCCTGTTGCAAGTCTGTCTCTCCTGTTTAAAATCTCGTTTTTGTCAAGCAGGTTTTGTATTTTCCTCAATAAACAGCATGTCGTCTACATGACACGCCTACTACTTTTTACAGTTTTTAAGTTTAATGAGTAAATAAAGACATGACATCATAAAGACATCATTGTATTATAATAGTAATACTTATAATACACTTATATAATGTTTCCTTAAGTTATTTTGATCTTATAACTTTATATTCTGTGAAATTATTTACTTGTGTGTGTGATTAACAGTCAGAAGTTCATACAGTATGTATGAAATAATGAGGCAGATGTCAGTATTTATAAACCGTTTTCTTCATGTCTGACACACACAATAACACTAATTTACACACGCACACATACACACACATGTCATCCTAAGTCACTTTTGGGGACCTTACATAGGTTTACATTAATTTCCGGGAGACTTACCCTTAACCATAACCACTACTTGACTAACCCTACCCTTAACGACTTACCCAAAAATCAGCATTTTACCAATTGGGGACAATGGGGACCAGTTAACAGGTCTTTAGTCTGAAATTTGTCCCTGAAAGTAGCCTATGACAGACCTACACACACACACACACACACACGTTTGCTTACAAAAAGCTGTCACACTCATCATGAACGCGCACCAAATGCAGTTGGCCGTCACCACAGCAACCCCATCCTACTTCAAGGAGTGTTTTAGCTTGTGTGTGTGTGTGTGTGTGTGTGTGTGTGTGTGTGTGTGTGTGTGTGTGTGTGTGTGTGTGTGTGTGTGTGTGTGTGTGTGTGTGTTTGACAGTAACAACAGCAGATCATGCAGAATGATCAGAATCTATTGATTTGTGTTCTTGTTGTTAGCAGGAATAGACATGTATTGACAGTACGTTGTGTATTTTTGTGTCTGTAAAACAAACTGCATGTAACAACAGACACACACACACACTCACACACACTCACACACACACACACTCAGACACATTGGCTCTAAACTGATCTCTGGCTGTAATCAGTTTAAACTATAATCAGTGAAATGTTCAGATAAATCAATGGATCTGTCTAATTTCTTGGTCCCGGCAGTGATTCAGCTTTTATCCAGTTTATGAAACTGGATGACGGTGGTCTGATGTGAACATTTGCTGGACACTTGTTCCTGTTAACTCAGAGGTGATATATTTACAATCTGGTTCATTTAGAATGAATAGAAGAAGAAAAAGAAGCCACCTGTATGAAAAAACTCCAACAGAAAATACAAGGAAGAGGTTATTGACAAGTTTAGAAAGAGCAAAACAAATGTTCAGGACCAAAGATGGAGGCTGAATTATAGAAAAAAACATCTCATAAAACTTTTATACATTTCTTTTTATAATGTTAATGCTAATTGAAGTAATTCAGGGTGTTCATGTCGTTAATTTGGTTCAAAGTGGATGATCATTATGTCTTTATTTGTTAAAATGATTAACTACAACTTTTAAATTCGCTAAGTTTTTTTAAAATTGCACGCTATAAGGATGTTTTGCATGTGCACAACAAACACTGACACTATAAACACGAGTAATAAGTCAAAGACAGATAATATGATTCATGTTAGCCAGGGAAGGTTATTTATGCTAATCTTAGCATCCTAACAGCTCACTTGCACGTCACCAGCAGTCGGATTATATTTATATTTTACAATATATCTCGTTTGCAGGAACAAACACAATTCCTAAAGTTTAAATTTCACTGATTGTGAAAGTTTAATTAGATTTTGATCTTATTGATATGTAGCACAATGTAAAATAATCAAACTAATGTTAAATGTAGTGAACGTGGGAAAACAGAATTTTACATCTAGATGAGATAAAAATACTTCATTCATCCAACTTAATTCCAATTAATAATACATATAGCTAATATTCAAGATTCAAGAAACTTTATTGTCTTTATATCAACAATAACAAAGTAGAAACAGCAAGAAAGTAAAAACATCACAGTAAAAATAAGTAATGAACGTTCACATCAATACTGTTAAAAGACCAGTTTAGGTGTGATTATATGTATGTGTCTACTGGGATTTACTTATGGTATTAATGGCTGAAGGGATGAAGGATGTTTTAAAGGTGTTCCAAATATGTAATATGTATAATATACTATACATTGTGAAATTAAAAATACATACTTGAGGTTCAAATTACAAATGATGATGCAACACATAAATGAAAGTGTTATTTATGGGCAATTTATAAGCATATAAACTGCACAGAAAGTCTATCTAATCTGTTTTATTGTGTTATTATGTAAAAAATCTCATGATAAGATTATGAAAATGATATAATCCCACATTGTATGATCACTCTGCTTTATTTCCCATCAAGACTCATAGATAAATATATTCTGTTCAGTCCAGTTCAGCCAGTCTGAGGCAGCGTCACACCAGTTCATCAGACCAGTGTGTGACACCTCCTCAGTTCACTACAATGAGTGGAAACAAAAATCACTGCCGCGTTTGAATGTAAACAGCCTGCTCTCTCTCTCTCTCTTTCACACACACACACACACACACACACACACACACACATCTCTTGTCAGGCCCTACAAGTGGCCCGCACAAATTAGCCTCAGCAGGAGATGCATCGCCATGGCAACCACGTCCCTCCCCTCTCCACACAAAAAGGGGAGTGGAGTTCGGGGTTTGAAAGCCTTTGTTTGACTCTGTGGTGGCAGAGTGTGTGAGTGTGTTGAGGAGAGAGAGACGGACAGACAGCAGCAGCAGCTTTGGGAAGTTTTCTGTCATTTTTTACCCCTGATCTGAAAACCTTGAAGGATTCAGAGCGGCGAGCTACGATGCACGGTGAGACCTTCTGTTTTGTTTTACGGGGAAGCGGTGCGTTCAAGTGCACGCTTGTTGCACGGGGGTTTAAGTGCTGTGGAATGAGGTGACATGCAGCAGTTTCTCTCTCTTTTTTTTTTTGGGTTGCATGACAGACGCACAAAGAGAGTCTGTCATTATTTCAGGCTGCAGTTTGATTTTCAGTCTTTTGCATATGAGGAGTCTCTCTTATAAAAAAAGTAGCTTCTGCTCAAAATGAATCGATCTGCTCTGTGAAATCAATCGTGAAACTAAATGAAGACAAATACTGAAGTTGTTCTCCACCTGAGGAACCTTACCTGTCATAATGACATTATCAAACATGCATTTAATGTCTGAAGATGTTGACACCAGTTTGATCAACCACAAAGACATATCTAATCACACATGAAGATGAGTTAAATAGAGCCGCAGGACTAATTAAGGGCTATCAATATATTGACTTTTGCTGCAGTTTTCAGATGGCAAGAGGCTTAAATTTGGTACAAAGGTGGGAAAACTGTTGAGGCTTATTTGTGTTCTTTATAGATTCTCTCTACCTGGAAAAAAATCAAGTTGCATATCAGAAGAAAACCACCAAATTCAGAGCCGATGCTTGTCATTTTTTTAACTAAACCCCCAAAAGACGCAACCTTGTGTTTCTTAATTCATTGAGCAGCAAGAACGAGTCTCATCGGTCTCATTATCACTGTGTAATTTCATAATGTAATACACTGGACAAGCACAGAGTCCCACCAATGATTCCTGTTTGTTGTCTCTTTAATTGGACTCGAAGGCTTTCAGTCTCCAAATGATACAGAGTGAATGTCAAGATGGAAAAAAAAGACACATTTGACTCGACTGCAAGATTATTATTAAGATGGTGATTGTAATTTGAGCTCAGAGTGCAAACATGAATGAGTTTGAATACATAATGAGGAGCAGTTAATGATATGATAATGAAGAGAAAGTAGTTTCTCTGATGTTCAGCTGATTGTTTTTATAAGACAAGCTCAGTTCTTCTAATGGGATCGCACTTTTGATATGTTGCCTGCTGTTTAGTCCAAAATACACAGCTGAGATAGTTTTCTGAAATCGAGCTTTGTGACACTAAGCTGAGACATAAAGTGAGTCACTTCCTTCAGTCATGTGTTTTGTCATGCTCAGATTTTAAGATTTTGTGTAGTTTTAATCTCTTTTGTTGTTTTTTTTCTGTTTTACTTACTGTTTATTTCTGTTTTTCTCTGTCTTTTTCTCAGAACAGTTGAAGCACATTGAAAAGTTACTGTTTGGACCGTAGTAGCACTGAAATCATTAATCAATTAGATGATTGACAGGAAATCATTCACTAACAATATTTGTGCAAGTCGTTGCCAATCATTTGCTTGGTTCCAGTTTCTGAAATGCGACAATTTGCTGCTTTTCTCTGTTTTATGTCCATTATATTGAGAACATTTTTGGTTTTGGACCAAAACAAGTAATCTGAGGTTGTGACTTGTGGTTCTGGGAAATTTAAATGGCCATTTTTCACTGATTTTGGGGCATTGTAGAGACTTAACCAGTAATCAATTCAAATTCGAAAATAACTGACTGATGAATAAACAATGAAAATAATTGCTGCTGCAGTTCAAGAGCAAAGCTCTGATTTTCTTTATTAAAAGGAAAAGTAGCGCTTCAAGTGATCTTGACCTGCTGTTTGCTACAACACATTATGATTTGGTTCATTCAGTAGTGATCAATCTGTGCGAAAATGGTTAAGACCTTAGTCGACTATCATAATGGCACAAAGAAGGTAGAATGTTTTACTTATTGGTTTCATTTGAGCTGGAATTCCTCTGCAGGTTTCCTTTGTGTCCACTGATGTTTCTGAGAAAATTCAAACTCACAAGAATCCTCCTCCAAACTGGGTCAAGCTTAAATCCAGCAGGGTCAGGGATTTAGGTTGGATTTATGTCCATCTATGAGCCAGAAACATTGTTCCGGGGATTCCCCAAAATTCAGTGAAGGAGTCCCTACTGAGCAGTGAGTGTTAATCCTCGCCGGTTCCCACATTCAGACCTGGATGCTCAGAAGCAAACAAGACTCCTGACAAAGAAGAAAAAACCACAGAGATCTGGGTTTTTAGATGCTCTTAGTCCTCCAGTTAAAGCAAGAATGTGGACTTCAAAGACGATGCATTCAACTTTAAAGGTAGAACAAATGTAGAAACTTGTTTAATATCATATGTTTGACTGTTGGTCAGACAAGATAAGAAATCTGAAAGCATTCTTACTCAAGGAAATTTTGATTGGTGTTTTTCACAATTTCATATCATTGTAAAGGTAAAATCAACAATTAATGAATTGATATTCAAAATAATAATTAGTTGCAACCCTTTTTGAATCACTATAGCTTTAAATGTCATCAGTGGACATTCTGTACTATACCAAACATATTACCAGACTCACCAAAGGTCACCTGAGCAGTATTTGTTTCACCAAAGTCTCATTTCATGCTCTCTGAGTCATAACGTCAGTTATCTGTCGCTGCCACCTGCTGCAACCTTATATCATGACTAACTGGAAAGTAGCCAGTAAAGACTTGTGTGTCTAGGCACACAACAGTCTGAGGAATTGTTGGCCAGATGTTCCAGATGAGATTGAAGATGACTTTTCCTGGGGCATCTCAGTCTGGTTTATTGATTCAAACCAACAGGTATGCAACAGAAACGTGGTTGTTGCTATCCAATAACCATACCTGCAGACATCTGTTGCAAGTATTTGCTGCCCTGCAAGTAAACCGCAGAGCAGCAGAGCGTCCCAGTACAAAGCTGGACTGCACTGAGTTTTGAATGGGAGTCAATCAGCTGACACTTTGGTTTGCAGTCTGTATATACTGTATGGTGGAGGAGTTTAATCTTAGGATCTTAGGATAATATAGGAAAGTCATGCAGACTGAAAAACATCTTTACAGCTCTCTGTGTCGTCTGGTCGTACAGAGGTGGACGGCTCATCCTGAGTTTGGTTGTCTTCCCATGTTTGCCTTTTTCACACTAACCCCCCAGGTTCCCAACCCCCTCGGGAGCGAATTGTCACGCCCCCCGCCCCCCCCCCCCCTTTTGTCCCGCTGAATGCCCTGAGCTCTGAGTATTTTAGCAGGGAAGTTGGGCTGAGAAAGACACTGAGTTTACCCTCCGGGGCTATTGTTGTCACGCCCCCTGTAGAAGACGAGATGAGTAGAAGAGATGGTCTGTCTGTCTCTGGATGCTGATTTACATCACTGTTGTTGTTCTGAGCTGATGATTGATGGATTTTAGCCAATTTACTTGGCATTCTCCCCAACTGTGGAGAATTATAATTAATACAGACCAGAAACTGAGTAATTTCCTAATGAATATTGTCCCAAAACATCTTTAAGTCAGAAGGATATGGCTAAAAGTAGCATCATTTTCTAAACAATCTAAAACTTTTAAGAAAACATGATGAATTCTAGTCTACATGACCAAAAATATGTGGGGCCTCCACTCTTCTGAGAAGGCTTGACATCAGATTTTGGAAGCTGGCTGCAGGGATTTGCTCCCATTTTACTATAAGAGCATCTAACTTATGATTGTATGCTGTAGCATTAAAATTTTCTTTTCACCAGAACTAAGTGGTCAAACCAGGGAAAACAATCTTCACCAACATGTGCAAGAGTACATGGCCTGTCCTCATACTTTTGGCCATATATTGACTTTAAATGGTCACACTGCTGCAATAAAACAACACTTTAGGATCTTCCAAGCTCACTTTTTTAAGGTACAAAAGCTGTATTCATTTGACATATTTGACAGGATCCCATAATGAGTCAAAGAACATTATTCTATTTAAGAATCATTTCGGGTTGAGCAATACATTCTTGTGTCAGGCAGCTTTTATTCATGATGAGAAACACAGAATAAAAAAGAACAAAATGGACTTTTCTGAAATAGAAAATGTCACGGTTGAAGTAAGAAAGCAATCTCTTTGGCTGCAGATCTTTGACACAGCTTGAAACTTCTTCAAATTGCATTTCAGAGAAAAAAAAAAAAGACAGATAGATAGAGGAGGAGAAATTTCATTTACCGTCAGCTGTAAAAGATCTAGAGACCAAAAAAGAGAAAAAGAAGCTCCGCCTGTCTCCGAACACAGCAGTTGTTGACGTCCCCAAAAACCAGCCAGAATCTGAGCGAAAAGAGGAAACGAAGGAGATAAAAAAAAAAACAGGGAAGAAAAGAAAGCCAGGAGGCAGAGGGCAGCTTCCTGACACCGCTCGGCTTTGTACTGCTTCAGCCCGGCCGTATGCAAATGCGGGTTATGCTAATGAGGTCTCCTCTGCGGCCAGTGGCAGTTAAAGGGCGCCATTCAATCACTCAGTCAAGATCTGGTTGTGAATTGGCCTTTCCCTTCATCTCAGCAGCTCAAATGGGCCCATCAACGAGCTATCAGGGGAGATGGGCTCTGAATAAAGGGGGCATTACGAGCGGGTATGAAAGCACCCTCTTATTCTGAGACCCCCCGACGCCTACTGAGGTTACAGGGTGAGAGGGCACCCCAGGAAACTGGCTTTCTCTGAATGCACTTCTGTAAGTAATAATGGTATCTCAATGCCAAGTGTGTTTTTTGGGAAGGGAGGGGTGGGGGGGGTTGATTTGTTGCTGTCAGACGCGCGTCTCTTTCTGAGTTCAAAGTTGTGCATGAGCGGTATGCAGCGTGATGTATGTGCGTACGTATAATGTGCGTGGATGTTTTTAAAGGGATGGAAGCGGCGTGCGGTTTAGCTGCAGACGTCACATGACATAGTTTGACTGTTTCGGCACTCGAGGAATGAGATGAAATCAAATGTCTGAATTTAAAGGGCCTTTTTGCTCCTTTTTGGTCACTTTTAGCCCATAGTTTTGGTTTTTATGTCACATTTAAAGTATGATACAGTCTCAACACTCTCATTTCAAGGAACAGCAGGTAGCTTTTCTTCAGCAAACAAGCTCTGCTCAACCCACCAAGCCAGCACCAAACGGCAGACAGATAGATTTAGAGTCTAGCTGGTGAACAAAGTGGAACATCTAGCAGCTAAATACTTTTCTCAGGAGATTGTTGGAGATTAAACCAGAGCTTCTATCTAATCAGATGGACACAAACAAGACTCCCATGGGATGATAATGTTGCTCTGCGTCTCTTGGATGTGTTAAAAGGCGAGTGTTTGTTGGCACAGTATAAGGTGACCATACGTCAGATGTTGTGTTTGTTCAGTTTCATCACACTAAAGTACTCTGTCACTGCTGTAAACAGTCGAACAGGAATCGAGTCAGAATCAAAATCAATCACCTCAGCTGTGAAACAAATTGCACCCATGTCAAACGCTGTGCTGGATAATAGGAACATATTGTGTTCGGCATCCTAGATTGTCAATACTGATGTAATAGTGTTGTGAGAACGTCAGACTGCATTGACTACAGAGGAACATTAATACAAATGTCCCGCAGTGTTAAAGTGTCTCATTACATCATCAGCTGATGCTGCAGGATGCTGTTGTTCTTTTGAGATTTTACATTCATATAGAGCTGATTTGTGCGTTTCAATTGAAACCTGCAGAAGTTTTTCATTGATACTGTCAATAGATATATTGTCATTTATTAAACTTATCAGAGTATTTCCACAATTAAAGTCTTTTATTAGATATTTGTTCCTGGATTTCCATAATTTTATTTTATCTTGAAATATTCAGCCTTTTAGCTATTATAATATTTATATGTGGCCTAAAAGTTGCCATTTCAGATGAAAAATGACAGTTTGGAGTAGTGGTATCCGGCCCTCCAGCAAAAGCATTTGGTCCCTGAAGAAACTTTTCACTTTCATAGTTAACTTCAAAACTTTTGTTATCAGTAGAAAGCAAATCTACAATTACATCCTTAGCTGCTTGTGCAACACAGAGGAAACATTTTCATATATGAGTCATTTTTGCCAAATTTGTATTAATAGTTTGCTCTAACTCTATAATTCTCACTTGGTAATGAGAAAAACTACATTTGCAGTTGGAAACAGTCCTAAAAGAAACAGTTTCATCTATGAAGTACATTCCTAAATGAATTAATATTGGAAAAATCCAGGCCTGTGTTTTCACCATCATGACACATCTGGCCCATTCGTTGAACCTAACAACTGTCTCCTGGTTTTGAGTTTAAATTTTCCATCATCACTGTCTGCCTCCAGATGCCTGATCATTTCGACCAGACGGTGGTTCTGAACCAGCTCAGATATTCCGGCATGTTGGAGACGGTCAAGATTCGACGCACCGGCTTCCCCATCCGGAGACCTTTCCAGGACTTCTGCTCCAGGTTTGTTGATGTTCTGCGTATTATTCCACTCATGCATAAACACATACATCACCTTCTGTTTTACATCATATATATATTGATACAGAAACTCAGATACCAAAGGAATCCACATCAAATCCTCTTATTTCCAGGTACAAGGTGTTGATGCGGGGCCCGTTGATGCCAGATGACCCCAGAGGACGCTGCGTCCAGCTGCTGCATCTCTACGACAGCAGCAGTGCAGAGTGGCAGCTGGGAAAGACCAAGGTGAGGACAGATGTTCTTGGCTTTTTAATCATACTCACATGAAGTGGTTTTGTCTGTGAACGTCTTCTTTTATCACGACCATCACAACAACCCAAAATTATTCAGTTTACTCTCATAAAGGACTAAAGAAACCATTTGAGAAGCTGGAATCAGAGAATTTGGACTCTTTTTCTTACAAAATGACTCGAAATGTCATCTTCATGTCCTGTTTTGATGTTTTTATTGCATTTGAACACATGAATTTCCCCTTTGAGGACTATATTTTTGCCTTGACCATGAATTTGAGGTCCATAACCTGGTTCATAGAAACAGAGACCAGTCAAACTGAGGTCAAATTATATTGATTCTGGTCCGGGCGTCAATATGTTTAATACCAGAGTGGATCCAAACTGACTTTATCAGCACTGATCATCATTATAACAGCAGAACAATGTGTTTTCTGAGGCAGACGGACTGCTGTAAAGTGTTTAACTTTGCTTTTTAACTGCGTAGTTTGACTTTGTGTTGCACATAGAGACCGTGTAGAAAGAGTCAAAACTACACAGATACAAACATTCTGTGCAGAAATTAAACTTAATTTATGTTTTTAAAACGTCTCCTTTGCCAAATTCAAAAAATAAGTCGACAACCGTTAATTTAAATTGGTTTTCTCATGACTTTAACCTGGTATTTGCATGTCTCTCAGCAGTGAAATAAATCCCTTCGGCTCAGTTATTTACAGTAGAATTGACTTTTTTTCCTGTCAAACCACCACGAGCTTCTGAATGTCCTGCCGTTCTCGTTCTGCCTCCGGCTCGCACCAGCTGATCCGTATTCTCTGAGCTAATATGGAATGTGATTGGATGCGGACTTGTCTCGCCGCCCGGGGGACGCCAATCCATTTTGGCTGAACTCTGCTCCCCTCAAGGCTTAATTTGGCTTCATGGGTTTTACAAATCCAGTTTGATGAAACCATTCCAGAGCGCAGGTACCTGTATGACTGCAGGCTGCGTGTGTGTGTGTGCGTGTGTGTGTGTGTGTGTGTGTGTGTGTGTGAGTGAGAGAGAGAGATCATGAATAATTGAAGTCTAGAGCACCTGAAGCATGGAATTCAACGTTATTGGATCCAGCTTACATCCCTTCAGTCTATCACTGTCTTCTTCCACTACACTGAATCAGAAAGAATATACCTGCTGCCCGTGTGTGTGTGTGTGTGTGTGTGTGTGTGTGTGTGTGAGTATTTCTGTGGGGAAATGACAGATGGGGGACACAGATCCCTAATCACAGCATGACCATGTGATGCTGCAGGAGGTGACAGCAGTGGAGGAAGTGTATGTGTGTGTGTGTGTGTGGATGAATGCTTTATGTGTGTGTGTGTGTGTGTCAGTTTGTCCAGAAACCAACAATGGCCCAAGAAACTGAATTAAGAGTCAAAGCTACAGCGTTAAGGTGGAACAAGTATCACCTGAATTCACTAGTCTTTCATGCTTTTATCAATTTGTACACAAAAAAAACCTGAATGTTATACCAGGTATTTGAAAAATGGCACAAAATAACGTTATACTTGTAAGACTGATGGGAACATATTCTTTTTTTAGCATTACATGGTTGAGACAGTGTCTATTGAGCTGATTATGAATCTGATTTGTGCATGACAATTGCTGGGAGCAAGTTGGAGCAGGTCAGTCAGTTGGTGTTGATGAAATCATAAAGTGTAAAGACTTTAATCTGAAGTCTGCAGATCTAGTCGCTGCCAGTCGTTCTCAAAGAGTTTTCAAAACAAGTTTGATATTTTTGGGACGGAAGACATCACTTGTGTATCACAGACTGAGACGTACCGGTAAACAAACAGAAGAAGAAGAAGAAGAAGAGGTGAGGTGTGAAAGAGAGCGCTGGACAACTGAAATGAGAACAAATGTCTCTACAAGATCAAATCAAAGAGCTAAACAGCCTTTTCAGCACAAATCGCTCTGCATATAAACAGTACAAGCAGCTGGCTGCCGTCCATGTTTGTTTTGGTACAAAAACACGTGATAATTGGCGTTGTCGCAGGGATCGCGGGGTCAACCGCCAGAACTGTAGTCATTACAGAGACGTGGTTCAGTGTGTTGACTGTGTGATTACTCGGTGGTAAAATTTATGAGTCTGTCAAGTCTTTGTTGGTTTCAATCACTTTTTGACAGAAACACACTTGCAGACTTTTCTTTAGAACATCCAATATGGCTGCCACCAGGGGGCGTGTTACGTCACCTGAAAGCCCTTTTGTAGAGCCTCTAACCTTGGCAGTGTCAGCAGCGTGTCTGAAAGCGGTTCCTGCCGCTGCGACTGTCTGTAAAGCATTAAATCAATTCTATCTCTCTCCGAGGGATTCGTCTACTTTGTCCCGCTGCCTCTCGCAGTCAGATTTACGCCGCCTCCAGCTCCTTTCAGCTGGCACATGTCCTGACTGTTGTCTGGGAGAACGGGGCTTTTTTTGTTGTTGTTTGTTTGTTAGTTTTTTTTATAGCCACAAACTTAATTTCTTGGAAGTGATGTGGGCCCGCTTGCTTCTCCCAGGATTCTGTTCTCTCCACGGGGCCGACCTGTCACGGCGAGCGACGCTCCCTGAAGGCCCCGACAGCAAGAATCAAAAAGTGCACCGAGGCTTAGGGAGGCTTTCGCTCCACTAATTAGCATAGTAATGATTAAAAAGGATTAGTTGTTCAATTCATTGGGATGTAAATGTGTGCACTCGTACATGAGGCCGCACTTTTTATGCATGTGTGATTCATGTTTGAAGTTGTTAAAATAAAGTGAGCGTGTGTGTGTGTGTGTGTGTGTGTGTGTGTCTCACTTTGTTTGTGTGTGTTGAATTGTTTTAATCACGTTGTGGGGACGTAAATCTGATCGTGCATTGTGAGGACGAACAAAGAGCCGTTCCCCACAAGCTTTTTACTTTATGTCTTTGTGTTTTATTATAAAACACTGTTTATTTTTAAAGAAATTAAACAAAGGCCTCAGGATTTCTACGTTTCACTTGTACTTTACTACATTTTAGAAGGAACTCTGCAAGATCTCCTTATAAAGTCATTTTTGTCTTTAATTTCAGCTGTTACAGTCAAATTTTATTCAAATGAGTAAAAATAGATGTATGTGTTGCTCTCTTAAGTGCGATGATGTTTGGGTTAATCACGGTCTGACAGGTGTAATTAGTTTGTGTGAATGTGGAAGTTATTCAGTCTTAAAACACTAGTATGAAATAAATCAGGAAGCAAACAAACACATAACGCTTCTGTCCAACCTCCACAGTCTGGATGTGACAGTCTGTGTGGAGTTGCTCATTAAACCAGAAGGAATAACTTGCTAGTTTATGATTTCATTAATCAGACTCTTAGCAGAACCTGGTCGGTCAAAATGAGATCGAAAAAAGTGAAATTAATGTCATGGAGCAGAGGCTTCTGATTTAACTTCCTGTTTTACTTCCAGTTTCTTGGTAGAGCAGCTGATAACAGCTCGCTGCACAGTTAAGTCTTTGAAAACTGGAATAGTGGTTAAATTTCACTGAAAAATCAAGTTTAATAGAGAATAACCTGTATTTTAATGGCACATGATGACTATATTTTCAACATATAACTGCTTTTACTAAATCACCTACACATATTTCTTCGTAAAAACATCCGAACGATGAATCCAGACAGATTCATATGTAGCAACGATTAACTTTACCAAAATTAGTCCTTCAGCAATGCTGGCTAAATAGTACGTTAGCTTTAGCTTTCTTGCAGCCGATTAAGGCCCAAACAAACAAAAGTTGTATTATTATCATATCTTATTCCATGCATTCATTGGCAAATGTAGCTATAATAATAAACTATTAGGTTAAATTATTAAGAGTGCAGGTTGTGAGATAAAGAAAGAGTTGGTGGTGGGGGAGTATTTTGAATAGTACCACCTGTGCTTTAAGTAACGCGGCCAATGTGGACGCAGCCTTGTAACACCTGCTCACATGATCACTGTGAGCCAGAACTGAAACTGAAGAGAAATCCAGATCAGGGAAAGAGAAGTGGAGAATATTGTCTCTAAATGTTTGCACTCTTGTATAGTTTTATTGTAAATCTTCCCTTTGAGGTCGTTTAAAAGCATTTTTAAATCACTTTCAGTTTAATATTCTTTATTTGATTGAGATTCAGACAAATCTAATCTCATTTATTTTAGCACCTACCATTATTCTATAGTTACTGCTTGTGGACACGGTGGCCACTGTTCAGCAAAAGTTAAAGTACATTCTTCAGATAATTCTTCTGTTCCTTTGTTGAGTATGTTTCCATGTTGGTGGCTATCTTTGCTTTGAATACTTCTTTTATTAATGTTCTACAAGTTTCCATCTTTAGCGCAGAGTGAATGAATAGAGTTTTAATCTGCCCAGATGCTTTAAATGCTGTTTCAGAAGCTTTTAAATGCACTGGTGTGTGTGTGTGTGTGTGTGTGTGTGTGTGTGTGTGTGCACGTGCTTTGGCATGTACTGCATGTTTCCTTGTTAATTAACCTGCTTGTCAGTGACGTCCAAATCACCCTAACGAGTTTACATTTCCCCCTGAAAATCTCATTAGTGTTTCACCGCTGAGGATTCAACACTCTGTCGCTCAGCCAACAACACACACACACACACACACACACACACACACACACACACATACACGGTACATCATTCAACAGGAGAAAGGCAATCTGTGCTCCTGAACCCCTGTAGCACCGTGACATTTCCCCACCGTCTCTCTCGCCCGAGACCACGTCCCATATCTCATTTTCCTCCCTCCCTAATCGGATTAACCCCCGGCGGCCCTGAGTGGGCCCAGTTTCTCTATCAATGGACGACAGCTTGGCTCCTATAGCAGGCAGCTGCACTAAGTGCCTGTAAGATCGGTCTTTTCACAGAGTGATGTAGCCGAAATCACTTGCCGCGGTAATCTGTGGTCTTTAGCGGCTCGAACAAAAGGAGAGGAGGATCTGGATTTGATTTGCGTCGGCTGCTTTGTTCAGTTCAGTCGCTCTCCTGGAAGGGAGTGTCTGTTAAACGGCGATGTTATAGAAAAAAGGAGGGACTGTCTCTTTTTAATTCTGTTCACATGTAAATCTTTTATTCATAACGTGTGTGTAATACAGCGTTTTTAATGGATGTGCTATGTTAAGCACAAACCTCTCCACGGTGTGTCGGTGGAGAATGTCGTAAATCTTCTTTTCTTTTGTCTTTGTGTGATATTTCACACAGTGTGTTTCCATTTTTGTTGTGCTTATTTGATATTGTTTCATCACACATATATTTATAGACCTGTTACATATTCAAACATGTCAGCATTGAAGAAATAAAGCAGTAAATAACTCATTCATACTAAAAACACCATTAAAATGTGCAGTTGTGTCGTCAGTTGCTATGAAAAAAAAAACAATGAGATGTTTAACCAATAAACATCCACGTAAACCTTCATCTCAGCCTGATTTGGAGTCGTCAAAGTTGTATTTTCCTTTGTGACGCTCCTTGTAAACCTTCATTTAAATGTTACATTCTTCTTCTTTACCTCACTTTCTCTCTCTCCTTACATCCTTCCTCCTCTCCTCTCCTCGTTTCCCTCCCTCCTCCTCCTCCTCAGGTCTTTCTCCGGGAGTCTCTGGAGCATCGTCTGGAGAAGCAGAGGGAGGTGGAGGTCCTGAGAGCAGCCATGATCATCCAAGCCCACGTCATGGGCTACATAGCCAGGTACGACCCGATATGCCACGTTCACAGCAGTATTTAAACGTCACCATCTGGGTTCACTGACTGTATTTTTGTCGACGCTGTCCTGCGTGCAGGAAGCAGTACAGGAAGCTGCTGCAGTGCATCGTGGTCATTCAGAAGAACTACCGGGCTTTCTACTGGAGGAGGAAGTTCCTTCTGCTCCGCTGGGCAGCGCTCACCTTCCAGAAACGTGTGCGAGGCCAGCTGGCCCGCCGGGAGTACAGCCAGCTGCTGGTGGAGAGGAGGAGGAGGGAGGAAGAGGAGCGCCACAGGAGAATGGAGGAGGAGAAGGAGAGGTAGGCTGGTCGGGTTAAAGGAGTAGTTAGTGGAATTGTTATGTAAATCCAGGCAATAACATTTTAACATTTTTACTGTTCTACATATTCCCAGTGTGTGGGTGGGCAACTGCTCCTAAAACTCTACGTTCACTGTGAGGCAGTTGGTTCGTGATCATGTGATTAATTGTAATTCTGTTTGGAAATATGCAACTTTACTTTATTATCTGATCTTAAAGCCCAGTCTTTAAAAGAAGGTCCCTGTGTCAAACTCTAGTTTCAAGATCTTCATTCTTTTAGCTAATTACCACACATCAAACCTGGGGCTATGCAATATTCCTGTTAAAGAACACAAGAAGTGCACAACGCACGGAGATGGGCCCAGAACAAGAAATGTTTTACCCTCCGTTTAGCACCTTTTTCTGTCAGCTGATGTCTGTCTGTGTCTGTGCAGGGAGAGACAGAGGCTGGAGGCTGAGAGACTCACCAGAGAGGTACGATGACACTGATTATTAAGGAACTTTTTTTTTTAAAACTGTATTTGTCTGTTATTTAAATCTAAACGTTAAGCTAACAAGTAAAGAAAGAAAAAAGCTCAATGCAACGGGATTATTTTAAATCAACTTGTTTCAAGAATTTTGTAGACATTTGTGTTAGTATCTTAAAAGCATTGCTGCACACAGTTGGAATAAGTTGAAATGATTGCGCCCATTTTGAGAAAATAAGGTCTGCCAAAAAACTGATTGTATCCCAAATGGATTCTGGTGCCTTGAGAACATTCAGTTTAAGTTCAGAATCCATCAGATTTATATTTTGATTTATGTGTTTTTTTCTGTCCTCAGGCTGAGGAAGCCAGCAGACTTGAGGAGGTGCATTGCGCTGAAGAGCTAGCCTCCCTGGTTCTGGCTCAGTCTCAGCTGTCAGCAGCAGCCGCAACACTGCCGGAGCCTCCGGAGGAGCTGGAGTCATCAGAGGTCTTCGAGGAGGCGTCTGAAGCGGAGGCAATCCGTCCTCACGAGGCGTCTCAGGTGGAGGAGATCCTGCGGCTGGAGCGGGAGATTCAATCTCTGCAGAGGCAGAAGGAGCGTCAGGAGCTCTCCTTGACCGAGGCCTCCTTGAACCGCCTGCAGCTCCTCCGCGACCAGGAGCTCAGGCGGCTGGAAGACGAAGCCTGCAAGGCGGCGCAGCAGTTCCTCGACTCGCTGAACTTCGACGAGATCGACGAGTGCGTGCGGAACATCGAGAGCTCCTTGGGTGTCAGAGAAGGAGAAGAAAAGGAGAAGGAGGGCGGACGCAGGAGAGGCAACGACGAAGAGGAGGTTGATGAAGGGTTTGGCGCTGATGATGAGGCCTTCAAAGACTCACCAAACCCGAGTGAGCACGGCCACTCGGACGGCCAGCGGACGAGCGGGATCCGGACGAGCGACGACTCATCTGAAGAAGACCCGTACGCCAACGACGGTGTGATCCCACCGCTGCCGCCGACCACCCTGCTTCACCAGCCGCTGCCTTTACCGCCGGTGCCTCCAGCCTGCCACAGCGCCTCGTCCAGCGGGGACTCAGCCTACTGCCACCCCCAGGCTTCGTCCGAGGCTCAGTCCGACGACCTGGTGGAGCTCATACCGCCAGATGAGGATTCGGACTACGACCAGGACGACTACGACGAGGGCGCCATCGTGTCCAGCGGCAGCGTGGCCTTCTCCAACCCTCGCAGCGGACAGTGGTCTCCAGACTACCGCGGATCTGTGGGCACCTACAACAGCTCAGGGGCGTACCGCTTCAGCTCGGAGGGCGCTCAGTCATCGGTGGGTTGAGTCATAGTCAAGATGTTCATACCCAACAGTCAGTTACCGCCAGGTTGCTGTTCTTAATGAGGCGACAGTGAGACTTAATACTTAATCAGTTCGACGAAACAATTTTATTTCAAGGTCCTTTCCAGGGCTTTCAACTACATCTCACTGTCTTTATCAGTGGATTTTGCTCAGAACTAAGCTTATGAATGCTGTGACATCCAGCAGCATAGCTTCTACTGCTGACTGTATGTAGGGCAGTCCATTTAGAAACCAATTAAGATTTGTAATCATTTAGTCAGTGAGCCTACCTAAAAATTTCCCCTCCTGTCCCCCCTGCAGCTCTGACTTCAATCATACTCGAGGTTTTCTCTTTTTTTTGTGTGTGTGAACTGCATCTTACTCTTGCTGGGGAACACATACTTGTTCTTTATAGTTACGTTATCAAAAATGCAGTTTTAACAGAAAATTTACTTGAACCTCTACGTGATGCACTGTTCCTGAAAACTGTCAGAAAGATCAAACAAGTCTTGGATGGTCAGCAACAAGAATTTGTAGACTTTTGTTGTCGATGGTTCAGATGGGAAGGCTTGTCCCTGCGCTTTATCTGCTCAGAGTTGAAACCTTTTTCAACTAGAAGGACGAAGACTACAAAGGCAGTGTACATAAGGCTTCAAGCCAAGGTGTTATCCACTGCCTTACAGTACATTACCAGTTTTTCTCTTATAAAGAGCTTTACAGAACAAAAATAATGCTTGAAGTACTGCAGCGCTACAAATGGCTACATCCAGTTCTTCTAATCTCAAACATCTTGGAGTGTAGTTCTTCTAATTTCCTTTGTTTTTATTCCAGTTTGAGGACAGCGAGGACGACTTTGACAGGTTCGACACCGATGATGAACTGTCGTATCGGAGAGACTCGGTCTACAGCTGCGTCACGCTTCCATACTTCCACAGCTTCCTTTACATCAAAGGTAATTCCTTCATTATATTTGTTAAACAAACTAAACTGGTTTCCCCAGAGACCCTACCTGCTGAAGAATCTAAAACGAGGACACCTGAACAACACATCAAACCAAAATGTCGATCAATGTGCATTGAACAAATTAATGAATACTTGTCCCTCAGTAGGACAGTATCATTCTTTTGTAATAAGATTTGTAGTAATAGTTGGATTTCTCTCCCTCTATTTTCAATCCTCACATCAAATTCTGCCCTCCAGGTGATCGCATGCATCAAACTGACTATTTGATATCTAACATCTCTCTGTGCCGCCCTTCAGTCACGGCCCTCCTCCTCAGAGATTTGGCAGTAGACTGTGAACAATCTCATATTTTTCCTCTCCAGGCGGCCTGATGAACACGTGGAAGCGGCGCTGGTGCGTGCTAAAGGATGAGACCTTCCTGTGGTTTCGGGCCAAGCAGGAGGCCCTGAAGCAGGGCTGGCTGCACAAGAAGGGAGGGGGCTCGTCTACGCTGTCTCGCCGAAACTGGAAGCGCCGCTGGTTCGTGCTGCGGCAGAGCAAGCTCATGTACTTCGAGAACGACAACGAGGACAAGATAAAAGGGGTGCTGGACATGCACAGTGCTAAGTAAGGAAGGAAAATAACAATGGGTGCGATGTAGAATTAGAATACAAAACCTCTAGTTGCCTTCTTAACACTATGCAGGGGGTAAATATTATTTTCCTACAAAGGTCAGATCACCTTCAGAAACATAATTTAGAGTTACTTTTGTGCATTGCTGAAGAAATTTATACTACTGATAGAATTCCCTGTATACACTTTATATGAAAAGAAAAACTTTTCCAGAAGTAAGCAATTAAAATACAAAGGATTGGATTGTAATGAGATGTTGGAAAAACCTATAAGCATGCAGTTATGTAGGCTGAGAGTGAGAATTAAAGAAATGAATGGATCGGGACATCACAATAAACATAATCTCAATAAGTATTGATGTCATAATTATAGACGTTTTATGGATCTTGATGTCAGAGCAAAGCATCTCATGATGCAGTTCTTCTAATGGCCACTAGATGCTGACTCCATAGTAAATGCACCACTACATGTCGGCTAGAAATACAAAGTAAAAACAGTTTTTTAAGAACAGTTATAGTCTTATTCAATAAATTTACATCCTTTGATTGTGTCCCAGTGGTGACTTTGAGAATTATTTTTCCTTTAATGAAATTTAGTGGGCCAACCTTTCCCCATCTCCTCTACTATAGTAAAATTAGAAGGGGATTTACCTTAATATATTCAGATTCAATCATTTTGTAAGGTTCGCATTTTTGTTTTTTTGTGATCTACAGAGAAATCATTGATAACACTGGTAAGGAGAATGGCATCGACATTGTGATGACAGAGAGGACCTACCATCTGATCGCAGAGTCTGCCGAGGATGCCAGGTGAGAGTGTGTGTTTATGTATGAATATGACTCAAGTAAGGTAGCGATAAGCTCCGTATACTGGCAAATAACATGTGGGGTCAAGTATTTCTATTAACCTTATTTGTAGAACACCTTTCATACAAGGATGCAGTCATAACTGCTTCATAAATGATGCACTTTCAGACTTGTTTTGTATTGGCTGTTATTGTTCATACTGTTAGTAGCAAGACAACACAATCACTTTATTACTGAAAACACATTTATATTCTTTATAAATTATAATTATTATTAACTTAAAGGTTATATCATTATTACACTGCTGCTTTTTCTTTCTCTCGAACTCCTTCTTGTCTTGTTTTTTCCACATTTTTGGTTTAAACACACACAGTCACAGACAGAATATAGAGGAGGAGGTATCGCCACTAAGGGGTCGGTGTGCTGGTTGCCCCGGGCAACGCATTGATTTCCTCTCAGAGGGGACAGTCCACTTCCTCCACATAGTATCTGCCTTGACAGGAAGATGAACTGTGTGTGTGTGTGTGTGTGTGTGTGTGTATGTGTGTGTGTGTGTGTGTGTGTGTGTTGGCAGCAGGTTTACAGGGTCAGCTTCTCTCTGTGTGAGCCAACAGAAGAGCCAGATCAGTCTGAACACAGAATCACCCTCATTTCTACCTTTATATGTACACAAACACACACATATGTTTAATGTCCCTGTTGTTTACTGCAACAATTAGTCAATTAATTGATTAGTTGTCAACTATTAAATTAATCACCAACTATTTTGATAATCGATGAATCGTTTGGAGTCATTTTTTAAAATGATCAGCTGATCGGCTGCTGCTGCTGTCATTACCTTAATGTCTCGATGCTGATGCTGATGTTGTCTCCATGGTTACAGTCAGTGGTTCAGCGTGCTGAGTCAGGTGCACAGCTCCACAGAGCAGGAGATCAGAGAGATGCACGACGAGCAGGCCAACCCCCAGAACGCTGTGGTGAGTAACGCCAGTAACGCAAAGCATTGTTGGAAAAGGAGTCGTAGTATTGTATGCAGAGCATTTTGTGGAAGGAAAAAAAAAACAATTTAACATTTAAAACAACACTGAGAAAATTATAAATGTTGAGGTCAACGTGTAACGCAAAGTAAAATAAAATGGTATTGATTATTCACACACATTTATGTACAGACTGAACAGATGTTAGCTGTAAATAACACGTTAGACTGACTGATCGCAGAATTAACCAGAACCTGCAGTTGTTTCTATTGTTTCCTTTAGTCTATGAGCAAGTATGAGACTATATACGCTCGTTCTGATATGGACGAATCCATAATCAGAGCAGCAACATGTTTCCTACACTTCATTGCTCACTACACTCCCCACCTCAAGTTAATAACAAAATCTCCTGTAGTCAAGTTGAGGTCAGGCTCACACCTACTCTGATGTTTGGCATATTGACACACAGACCCAATACTCTGCCAGACACCACCCGACTTGGTTCTGGGGACCCAAGTGGACCCGTGAAGACCTCTAATTCAACCCTCAAGTTAAAATAGTACTCCGCAGATTCAGTTTTATACTCCTGTAACATTGATAGACTGCTGATGGACATTTATTTTTTTTTTTTTTAAAAAAAGAAGATTTGAAATCGATGCAGCAGAAGCAGAGATATCAAGGATGAGGCATTTTCAACACACTAGATGTTTTAAAAATGCCTCATCCTTTTTTTTCAGTGTTGTACCTGTTAGTGAACATGTTGCTGCTTCTCTGTGTGTGTGTGTGTGTGTGTGTGTGTGTGTGTGTGTGTGTGTGTGTGTGTGTGTGTGTGTGTGAGAGAGAGAGAAAGAGAGAGATAATTGGTTTCCACGGGGCAGAGGAAGGTCAAACTCATTATCCGCACCTTGAACACTGTTACTGAACCTTTCTCTCTCTCTTTCTTTTCAGGGAACGCTGGATGTGGGGATGATCGATTCGGTTTGTGCGTCAGATAATCCAGAGAGGTGAGAACCTGCATCAAACATCACGTCACGTCTCTGGAGATTTAAAATGTTTTTCACACACACAGTTTAACATTCTTTAACAGAACGAAAGAATCAAAACATTTCCGTTAAATAAAAGCCGAAACTCTTCATCGAGGCCTGTTTGGTTTCAGCACCTCAACTAGTGGATTTATCACATTAGGTTTCATATCCATCATATTTGCAACATGGTGTTACTGTTTTTGCTGCTGCCGTGACTCAATTTGCATGCAAAAATGGTGCACAAAGTTACAGTTCAGCTCAAAATTAAAAGGCCTTTCTAAAATCTTTCAAAATGTTTAAGCTATTTTTAACTTTTTGTAACTCACCTCCCACGTTACATCCTTATTTTATTTTCAACTCAGCCACTAGAGGGTGCTGCTCTTATATTCATATTCAATCTGAGGTGAAACTGCTCAGAATTTTGCTTTTCAACTCATTTAAAAATCAAATTTTCTTGATGTTGTTTTTCCCTCTACTGTCAACCAGATGATGAGAGTTTGTGACTTGTCAGGAATTACAGAAGCGTCAGCTGTGCCGACTCTCGTCTCTCTTCTTATTTTTACCATTAACTGCATTTCTGAACCATCACAGGCCGAACTCCTTTGTCATGATCACTGCGAACCGCGTGCTGCACTGCAACGCTGACACGCCTGAGGAGATGCACCACTGGATCACTCTGCTGCAGCGCTCCAAGGGAGACACCCGCGTCGACGGACAGGAGTTCATCATCCGAGGTGCCAACACAATCACTAAGTCATTCTTCATCCTTTCTTATTGTGACCATCTTTCATTAATCATAATCTTAGTTCTGTGATTTTCTTACTTTCTCTTTATTTTAAATTCAAAGTTAAAACATACAGAAAAAGAAAATTCATGGCTGAATTTTGTCATACGAGATACTCTACATTTATAGGTGAGCAGGTTATTCCTACAACACTGGATAAGAAAACATCAATTTATTGTATTATAAGTATTTTGGTGTGTTGCAGATGAAGCAAAGAGTTGTGATTTGCAGATGTTTGCACTTTGCAGATTTATAAATCTGCAGGTTTACATATGTGGCAGCCTAAACCAAACTCCATACATTTTGTGTACATTTTTATGAGTTTAAAGAAGCATTAAAAAATCTGAAAAAGCAATTCTGAGCTGACAGAAAATCTCTGACAGAAAAACAATTAAAGTGGAGAAGACAAAAATGTCCAATTTATTTAATTTAATATGCAGGTTTTATCACAATAACCTGCAACTTTGTCATTTTTTTGTAATTTCAAGGATTTGTAATAGAAAAAACAAACTTCTAGCAACATGAATATTATCTAACCTCTTTATTTCTAACAGGCTGGCTGCACAAAGAGATGAAGAACAGCAGCAAGGCTTCACTGAAGCTGAAGAAGCGTTGGTTCCTGCTTACCCACAATTCCCTGGACTACTATAAGAGCTCAGAGCGCAACGCCCTGAAGCTGGGAACGCTGGTGCTCAACAGCCTTTGCTCAGTGGTTCAGCCGGACGAAAAGGTCTTTAAAGAGACCGGTAAGAAATGGATTCATATTCTGGTTTCTTACATCTGTAATTTGCATATTTCACACTGAATCAGGGTTCTGAAAGCCTAAAATCTGTATTTAAACAGAATACATGTGGCCTAACATGACACTTCCATGCTTCCTTTTTGCCCTGAAATCCATTCGCTCAATCTGAAACAGTTGTACCTTTGCCATTTTAATTTTTTCATCTCTTCTTCCTGACAGGCTACTGGAACGTGATCGTGTACGGCCGTAAACACTCGTACCGCCTCTACTGTAAGCTGCTGAACGAGGCCACGCGTTGGGCCAACTCCATCCAGAACGTCATCGACACCAAAGCGCCCATCGACACGCCGACCCAGCAGCTCATCCAGGACATCAAGGTAGGACGCCGGTCAGGTCATTTGACTGACAGAAGGCAAATACAAATAAACAGATACAGTCACATTCATGGTTCAGTTAGAGTCTGTTCTTCACCTGACATGCTTGTCTTAAGTCTCATCGACACGTCTTAAATGACCACAACAGCGAAGAAATGCACTCCAGATAGAGCTCAAAGACAGCGGATATTGTCGTTCCAAACTACCTTCTCCCCAGTAAAACCCTTCAGATAGTCCGCAGGGCTTTGCGCTGACGTCAGGCTCCTCTCTGCTCTCTGCAGGAGAACTGTCTGAACTCGGAGGTGGTGGAGCAGATCTACAAGAGGAACCCCATCCTGCGCTACAGCCACCACCCGCTGCACTCACCACTGCTGCCGCTGCCCTACGGAGACATCCACCTCACCGGTGAGTTGCACAGTCAGACACTCAGTCTGTCATATTATTATAATATTGATTCCAGTCCCAAGCTGCTGTATTAATTTCTGGAAACCTTTCTTTCTTAACTTATTATTGTGTTTCAAACAAGCCATCATATATTTTTACATGATAATTAGGATAAAATTTAGGTTCAAAGTCACCTCATTGCATAAATACGGCCATCACATTCATAAACTTGTATTTTTAAAGAGGTGGAGTCTTTAAAAATGTGGGTTTTGGAATTGCTTCGACTATTTTTTCCCCCTCTCTGTTTTTGAATCCAGACATTATAAGAGGCAGCGTTATATTTTACCCACCTGCCTTTAAACGGCTGTTTCTAACAGGATTTCATAAGTACTTAAACTACGTCCTTTCTAAAAGGGAGTTCACACAGGTCACGAGCATAATATGTGAATATGATTTCCAAACGCACATCTTCCCCAGCTTTGATATGAATTAATCCGGTTCAACTTTTCCATTATGTGTGCTGTCTAGTACTACAATATCACAGTTATTACACTTGAGATTTGAGACTGAAAGGTGTTGAGTATTGAGTGATTAAAAGAGGTGGTTACACGCTGGGAAAACATAACGAGGAACATAAAAGAACAGATGGAGGATAGAAACATTATCACATAGAAAAGATTAATGTTGGGACATAATGACTTGATTTTAATGCAGAATTAACCAGAAGACATTTAACAATTAAGAATAGTTTTTAAAACGTCTCACAAGGTTCATGTTGTTTGCAACTAGCAAAGCAAAATTAAATTGATATATTTTTAAAGGGAGTTTGGAATCACTTTCTCCCTGCATTAAAAAGACATTAAAAAAACAATACTGGAGACTAGACAAGGTAGCATCACATCACTAACGTCTTCCCCTCGGTTCTGCTCAGCTCCGAGGAACAGAAGTTACACTACGCTGCAAGAGGAAGCCCTCAAGGTGTTCAGCTCTCTGCAGCACCTGGAGGGCGTGGCCGACCCGGTGCCCATCATCCAGGGCATCCTGCAGACCGGCCAGGAGCTCAAACCGCTGCGGGACGAGCTCTACTGCCAGCTGATCAAGCAGACGACGCGGCCGCTGCAGGCCGGCAGCCCCGGGAACCTCTGCAGCTGGAAGATCGTGGCCTGCATGTCCTGCACCTTCGTACCGACCAGGAGCATCCTCAGATACCTCAAGTTCCACCTGAAGAGGTGAGGTCAACATCTGGGCATGTTTACCGTTACAGAAGATTGAGTTTTGTTGGATATGACTGAAACTTCAGCGTCCACATCGGCCTCATAATCAGCATATTCTCTCACACTGACAATCAAAATCTCTCCCTGCAGGACTCGAGAGCTCTTCCCCGGCACGGAGATGGAGCGCTACGCCGCCTTCGCCCTCGACTCTCTGAGGAAGACTCGAGCCAGGGAGAACGTCCCGTCGCAGGAGGAGATCCGGTCCATCGTGGCTCGCCAGGACATGAGCACCACCGTGCACTGTCACGGAGGAGGCTCCTGCAAGATCACCATCAACTCGCACACCACCGCCGGAGAGGTGGGTGGCTGCAGGGGATGCTGGGATCGATCTATTCTTCATACGTCATTGTTTTTTTATTTAGTGTCAGCTGAGTGTAGGACAGTATGGTTTTTATATCAATACGCTGAGTTTGATATACGGTAGTTCACAACACTCTTAATGACCCTCATTACTTTTAAGAAGTGATCAGAAGCATCAAAAGTACTGAAAGGTGGCATCTATGGTCAGATCTGGTTGAATTTGGATCATTTAAAAAAAGGTTTTGCAGAGAAATATTCATATATTCCTCAAAGTAAGGTTCTGAAAAAATGCTGTTTTGGTATCTGCACCAAAACTCATTTATTAATTCATGTTCTGAAGTATGAAAGGTGTAACTACGACCCTCTTAAAAGTATCGTTCTTCAGTTTTTCCTTGCATCTTCTTTTAGTGATAGATTTGACATTTTAGTGCAGATAACTTTGTGTTTACGACATTTTTCAAAAAAGATGATTTAAAGTGTTGTTTGATCTGATTTGCATATTTTATTAGGCAGTGCCTCTAAAAGTGTTTGTATCTTATTCTGTGTGTGTGTGTGTGTGTCTCAGGTGGTGGAAAAGCTGATCCGTGGTCTGGCCATGGAGGACAGCAGGAACATGTTTGCTCTGTTTGAACACAACGACACCACAGAGAAAGCCATCGAGAGCCGCACGGTGGTGGCCGACGTGCTCGCCAAGTTTGAAAAGTACGTTCCACTATGTGTGTATGTGTGTGTGTGTGTGTGTGTGTGTCGGAAGCATTTATTCTTGTTCTTATTTATTCTGTGTGATACATGTTTTTCTTTGGAACATGAATGTCAGTCGTCAAGTTGTTATTTATATGTCGTATTATTGCATGTGATGGACCGTTTTAATGGTATGATACAAAACTAACATTCATTCATTCATACTCTCCGTCTTTCAGGCTTTCAGCGAGCCCAGACGAACAAAACACCGGCTGGAAGTTTTATTTCAAGCTCTACTGCTTCTTGGACACAGACAATGTTCCCAAAGACAGCGTGGAGTTTGCCTTCATGTTTGAACAGGTACAACAGTTGCAGAGCCATCAGACTGAGAGTCAGCTGACTCATCCAAACACGAATCAGCACATTTCTACATCTTATAGTCTCTGTCTTTTACAGACCTGTGTCAACAAATTAAATTTTATTTATGCCTAATTTGCTACCAGGTATCATTGTCTCTAGTTGTTTATTAAATCAAATCTCATAAAAAGAACAAAACCAACACTGAATTAATCTTCTAAAAAAGTACTGTGTGAGCATATAAAGCCTGATCTATCTTATTCCTTTGTGCTGCGTCGTTTTCAGAAAACTATTAAAAGCACATCAGTGAGTCACTCAGCTCCACTGGGTGACATGTTCCTTCTTTACCATGAACACACTCACTGTAGTTTATTCTGACTCAGTCCCACACACACCGTCCTGCTGCCAGAAATACTCACTAGAGCACCAAATGTGGATTCATCCGCCGCTGAAAATAGTACCGAACAAATGTACTATTTCTTCTTTTTCGTCTGCTAAAAACAACAGTGGCCAGAAGATTTTAGGAAATTACTGAGACTTTTTCTGGAAATTAAACTGTGTTTTTTTAAGATTTACGTCTTCAGTAGGAACCAATGGGCCGCAGACAGAGTTGTTAAGTCACATTGTTGGATTTGTTGACAATAAGACAAATGTCGACTGTCACCAAATTTTTCCTCTAACACTTTAAGTGAGGGTTAGCTCAGCAGCTCATTTCCCACAGTTCAAAACATTATTAAAAACAGACATATAACATATTTCAACTCAGTTTCTTAAGTCGATCAAAACATCATCACAAGTTTGTCTCAAAATGTGTCCACAACATCGAGTATCGGCAGCTTTCAGGTACCAAAAGCTGGCATCGACTGCATGCTCACCTTCTTCAGCTCTGTCAGATAATTCCAGTTCTTTAAATGATAATGTTGTTAATTTAGGTAAAGTTCTTGTATATCTACTTGGTATTGAGACAAAAGAAGTTAAGCTTATTGTAAAAGTATCGTGCTAAAACTCAGGTATCAAAATTTCAGTCAATGAAACATTTTCCTCTTTGACTACATCATCAGCAGTTTTTAAAGATTAGATTAGATAACATTGCTTACTGATTTACGTTCTCTTTGTCGGCCCTCTACAGGCTCATGAAGCAGTTATTCGTGGTCAGTATCCGGCTCCTGAAGAGACTCTTCAGTTCCTGGCTGCTCTGAGACTTCAGTACCTGCTTGGTGACCACAGCTCCCAGGTCACCATCCCTGAAATGTCCCAGGTGTTCCCCATGGCGCGATTGCGGGCCCGGGTGCAGAACTCCGCCAAGACGTTCGCTCCGGGTAACGGCTCGGTGGCCGACCGCTCGGGGACGGCTGAGAGGAAACGCTCGAGCTTCCTGGAGGGAACACTGAGGCGGAGCTTCCGGAGCGGATCGCTGAGTCGGCAGAAGCTGGAAGAGGAGAACAGCCTGGAGGCCTGGATGAGGGAGGAGGTCACGGCGGTGAGAACCAGCGTTATAGACAAGTGGAAGAAACTGCAGGGGATGAACCAGGAACAGGCCATGGTCAAATACATGGCGCTGGCGAAGGAGTGGCCAGGATACGGATCCACACTGTTCAACGTCGAGGTGAGAACATAACAGAAGAAGTGTTGCCAATTCTTTCATTTTCAGCTTCAATTCAAAGTCAGAACGTATTTACTTTCACAGTTAATGAGCCTTCATCACGCAGGATGTTCCTTCCGTCTTGTCGTTTCAGTGCCGGGACGGAGCGTTCCCCTCTGAGCTGTGGTTGGGCGTGAGCCGGGAGGCCATATCGGTGTACAAGCGAGGCGAGCCGTGGCCTCTGGAGGTTTTCCCGTATGAACAGATTCTCTCCTTCGGAGCTCCGCTGCCCAACGCTTACAAGATCGCCGTGGAGGGCCGAGAGCTGGTCTTCGAAACCCAAATGGTTCGTACCTCATGAGAAAGTTTCAAAATAAGATTCCTAGACTAAGATAGACTAAAAGATAGCTGGTTTTCTCATGTTGAAATAAGTGATATTAAGACCCCTGTCATTTAAAGGTAGATTGTGCTTCAGAGTTGACATGATAGACAAGACTGTCTGAAATTGATGCAGCTCATGTGAACTTACAGTGAATCTTCTTCGCTCCTGTGAGCAAAAACAATAATTGCGACGATTGTATTAAAATAGACATATTGATAGAAATTTTAGTGTAATTCGAGCTGGTATGACTGAGTCCTGGCATGGAAAGGATGTTAATCAAAATACACATTATTTACTACAGACACTCTGCTCTCCTCTGCAGGTCATGGACATCGCCAAGCTGATGAAGGCCTACATCAGCATGATCGTCAAGAAGCGCTACAGCAACTGTCAGTCGGTCAGCAGCCACGGCAGCCAGTGCAGCGCCTGGTGAACTCCCCCCTTCAAACCTTTGACTTTTTTTGGCCACCTGTCGGAGCGCAGCGGAGGGTCGAGCGTGGCCGCAGCCTGGCCGTGCATGGACGCCCGTCTTCTGCGCTCCGGAGAGAGAGAGCAGCTTGTACTTTTTTTTTTTTTTACATGTCAGACTGACTCTGAATGCTGGAGACAAACCACGATGCTCTTAATGTTTAAACTAGCTCAAATCATGTTTTGACAAGTTTTTGTTCCAAAACATTACAGATCCACACCTGATAGATCAGGACTTCAAAAAGAAACAATTATCATCATTTCAAGCTGGAAGCTTCAGCTGCTTTCGGTTCAATCTTGAGAGTCAACAAGGATCTGCCCTGCTTGAGTGTCCTTGAGCGATTGTGATTTGTTCAGCACACCTCTGAACTCCCTTAACAAAAGGAAGAATTTCTCTGCGGCTACACTGTCTGTGTGCTTTTTGTGCTCGTCTGCAGCACCGAATCCTTTGCAGCTGTGTGCATGCTGTTCACAGTGGATAAATCTCCATCTATCAAGTGGACCAAATCAGGAAAAGTCTTCAGAAAATTTCAAACAAAATTCAAAATATGGTGGCGTTTGTTGCCGGTATGTTTTGGAAGGAGTAAGAAAGTCGTAGCGATGAGCCGTTGACAACAAGCTCCTCGGATCACAGTGTTTTAAATTCCTGCAGGTATGCTCTGAGTTCTGGTGCCACAATGATGTAATTGTGCAGGTTTGCAGTGTCTCAGGTCAAAGACTGAGGGATGGTAGGACATCTGATAGCAATCAATCAGCAGAGGAGTGTGAACAAGTCAACATGCTGAGCTTAAACCAGAATCAAATATGTGATATATATATGTGATGACGGCATGTGGAAACTCATAAACCTATGAAGCCAGATAGATTTCATAAGTTCTTCCCTTAAATTGGTCATTTGTGGCCTCAGTGTCCATCAACCTTAAATCTAAGGTTATGTCAACTGAATGACATCAGTAACAGTGAAACAAATCTGTTGTTCCTTTAAATATATATCTAATGAATGTCGAAGATAACACAACGTTGTGTTTAAAAGCAAAATCCAGATGTGTGTTTATGTATCTCAAAGATTTTTTAAAAAGTTCTGATAAACTTTTAAATGCAATCGAACCATAACGACAAGAAGACGACAACTGGAGAGCACAAATGATTCATTTAAGACAATGAATTACATAATTACCAACTATTCATCATAACTTACGAGGCTCCTGTAAGAGCAAAATATAAAAAAATGCAACAGATTCAACTTCCCACTGTTTTCCAGACCAAAGAATCGAGCTGAAGGTTTCATTTATTCTTTGGAGTGTGGCTGTGTTTTGTTTTGGAATAAAACTGTTCATTTCTTCTTGATGCTAACGTGCTGCGACACTACAAGGTTGCAAGATGGGGCTATTTGTTACTGAGGTTTTTGTTTGTGTGCCTGTGTGTGTGTGTGTGTGTGTGAGTGTGAGTGAGTTTAAAGAGATGTGTGTCTACAGGCTGTTCGAATGTAAAAAAAAAAATACAGAAAATTAAAAAAAAAAAAAAAAGGCAGAGAAGATGGAGAAAAAGAAAATAGCTAGTCTGAAAAGCCTTTTCCTCTGCTTTGAAAACTCTGGGACTTGACCTTCTATACAAACTTTCTCCAGGATGATCTGTTCACTGTAAATAATATGCAACTGTACTCGCCTCGAGCATTTCAAGTTTGTGATTGATCGCTTCGATTGATTTTGCTGACGATACGAAGGTCACACAAAGTGCCTGTTCGAACTAAAGCAGGACGAACTCTAATCAGATTACCACTCTCGTTCCTGTGTGAGCAGAATCTGGAAGGTGCTCCCGTGTTCCCCTTTTAACTCACCAATGTACTTGTACACCGCAAAACCGCAAAGTCCCACCGCGCACGTCATTCAAGCTAAACTCAAGTATAAGATGCAGTTTTTTTGTTTTTTTTAAGAATCTGTCAATAGTGAGAAGACGACATCAGATCACGTATCGCTACAACATGCGGTTGAATTTAGCCAAATTTAAAGTCACTCTTGCAAAATCTTTTGATGACGTCATCTGGTTGTGTCGTCTTCTTCTGCAGCGGTATAACGGATGAATTTAATTGGATTCATGAGCCCAAAAAACAGTCATTTCTGTCTTATTATTTTAAATATGAACTGTTTCTCAATTTACTTTCTATAAAATATTACAATATCAATCTAACAATGTAAAAATACATGTTCTGTGATAGAGGAATTTCTTTAACCTGCTTTGCCAATGAGGTTCAACGAGGTTTTAAATTGTTCTGTTTGCCCTTTTTAACAAAGTCAGTGGCCTGTAGTTGATATAACAGTCTATGAAAAGCTACTGCAGTCATCTTTGGGCTTTTTGATATGTTTTTTACTCCAAAAAGGGTAACAGAGAAAAAGATTTTTTTAACAATAACCCTGCATACTATCATTTATATTTGCTTCCCTGAACCTACAAAGCACTTAAAACTGCGTAAAAGCCACAAAATGTCATTTTCATCCAGTCCTCGAGATGCAGCACAGTTATTGTGTGCTAAAAGACTGCAGGGATAAGAATTCGATGCGATCAATCAGGTTTTAGTTTGAATGACTTGCTCGGTCGGACTGTTTGCAGTGTGACATTCCTACAACATTTCAGTGGAGCTCCGCTGGCGGCAGATCCATCCAAAGATGCGCGTGCAGGTTTTTTTTTCTTCCACAGTGCCTTGTTGTATATTGTGTACACTTATTTTCTCATGTGTGGTTTCTTTTTTTTTTTTTGGTATAATGTGCAATGTTATATATATTATATAATCATGTGGCTGTACATTTTATACTGTAAGTCTTTTTGCCTTCTATTTTTTTTTTCCTGAATGATGACCACGTGGCGATTTTTCTCAAGATAAAAATCTTGTTATATTTTTCTTAAGCAACCATCCAACTTACAGTGGACCTTTGATACAATAGTGATATCTTGTTTTTATCTGTATTAGCTGTGTTATGTATTGAAAGGACGATTCTAACAATAAATGGTTACATATTTGATCTGAAGGTGTGTTCTTTTTAGTTTCATTTATTTATTATGTTACGCTAGTTTAACCGATTGAATCAACAGTAGTAATTTTATGTCTTGAGTACTTTGTAATTTCTTTGTTTGACACAGGACAGCAATAGTCAGGTGCCCATATGAACATTGAGGCAGGTTTTCCCTTCCTAATGTGCTCAGCTCTTGCTCTGTGCAGAAATGAACTGAAAATGAAAGTTTATCTGAAGCTAATATGAGGTTTCAGCAGACTAAGTTTGTAAAAATCAAGTGGGTATCTTCCAAAGTTAGTCCTTAGTACAAAGTTCAAAAGGAATATTTCGTACTGAAGACACGTGCTTTGGAAGATAAGTATCAGCTAAAGCCTCATATTAACTTCAAATAAACTTTGAATTAGGTTTTACACTGATTAAATATTGAGATTTTTTTCACCCATCAGGAGAAATTATTACAGTGCATATGACTGACTGCTGTTTTAGGACAGACTAAGAATTGTGAACTTAATCTTTAAATGAGGAGTTCATAATTTTTCAAGTCTGTCTTAAAACAACAGTCAGGAGCCCAAATGAACATTGAAGTTTTTCTTGCTGTAATCATTCCTCCTGTTCATACTGACCATTAGAAGATCCCTTCATAATGACCTTACAATGTAAATGATGGAGGACAAAATCCACAGTCCTCCTCCTGAGGAAAAATGTATTTAAAAGTTTATCTGAAGCTAATATGAAGCTTCAGCGTCCAAATGAGTCAAATCAAGTAGATATCTTTCAATGTTACTGTCTTTTTAGTGCCAAAGTTCCTCTTTTTGTTACTATACTTCCACCGCAGCTAAACAGGGAAACACAAAGAGGGAATTTGATATTATAAAGACTGTAACTTGATATGACTAACTCAGACTGCTGAAGCCTCATATAAGCTTCACATCAACTTTTAAATGACTGTGTGGACACACTGTGGATTTTGGCCTCCATCACTTACATTGTAAGTGCATAATAATAATGGTCAGTATGAACAGGAGGAATGATTACAGCGAGGAAAACTGTTTCTGTGTTCATATGGAGCCCTGACTGTTTTAAGACACACTTGAAAAATAGTGAATCTATTTATTAATATGGTCCAAAAACATACAGATTGCTCCTTTACAACATACTGTACTGTGTGTTTGTGTGGTGAAACAGGGCAGAGCAGCGCATAAGTTTTTGTCACCAGACGCATCACAGAACACTGGTGACGCATCAAAGGACTCTGTAGCGTCACAAAGGAATCAAAGCGGTGTGTCCGACTTTATTCACTCTGCGGACTTCGCGCTTTTACAAACGTTCATTTGTCTGCACGGCCGCGCAGAGTTAACTCAACTCTTGTCGTTTAAGACTTGGAAAAGCCGCATGTGCAGGGTGAAGAGAGAGAGACGCACAGACAACGCATCCTTCAGACAGATGGTAAAGACAGACAGTCTCTTGTGATCAGTAAATAACTCAAACCTGCATTTAACCGCCACCACATTCACCAAATCATTTCATTAGCTGCAGGTGCAGTGACACAGGTAGAGTAAGAAGTATCCAGATCATTTACGTGATCTTAAAATACTCTTTACAAGTAAACAGTGGTGGAATTTAGTAACATAGTACATTTACTCAAGTACAATATTGATGTATTTGTACTTTACTGAAGTATTTCCATTTTCTGTTGCTTTATATTTCTACTCCACTACATTTCAGAGGCAAATATTATACTTTTTACTCCACTACATTTATTTAACAACTTTAGTTACAAGTTACTTTGTAAATTCAGATTAATAATACATAATGAACATATACATTATGATGTGTTATTATAGGTTCAGATTACTTTATATATTGTTGGGTAGCTTGTGAATTCCCCCACAGTGATCAGTAAGTCTTATCTTAATAATTATCTCATAATCCAATAATCTAATTTAATCTATTAAAATAATTTTGAAATGGGCCATTCTGCATCTTTCAATGTTACAGTCTTTTTAGTGCCAAAGTTCCTCTTTTTGTTAATATACTTCCACCGCAGCTCAACAGGGAAACACTGTCCGAGGAAACACAAAGAGGGAATTTGATGCTAAAAAGACATTTGAAGGATCTTCTAATGGTCAGTATGAACAGGAGGAATGATTACAGCGAAGAAAACTTCTTTCACTGTTCATATGGACACATGACTGATGTTTTAAGACACACTTGAAAAATAGTATTATCAAAGATAATCGTTAATTATTAAAATCAATAAAATTATTAATAAGAATTAATAATAACGGGGCACCACCCTGGACTCAGGGGAAAAGATAGCCAATTCAGTCTCAAAGTGTACTAATCTTTGATTAATAATTAATTTAATAACTATAAACAAAATCACCATATCAATAGCTAGTTCAGGTTGAAGGATTTGGAGCAGGGGTTGGCAAAACTCATTCTTCTGCAACATTAAAACAGACAACAGGTATATCCAAAAGCATTTATTTAACAAAAGGGTAAAAGCAACACACAATACTAATCTAGCTAAGTGTACCTATATACAAGTGTGTGTGTGTGAGCAGCGCATAAAGTGTTAACGGTCTCCTGTATATTTTAAATGAAGGTCAGTTTTTGTCATCACAGAACACTGGTGACGCATCAAATGACTCTGTAGAATCCTTCATTTGCCTAATATAATAGATATAGTGTTATATTGTCATACAAACGTCTCAGTTTGTCTGATGATGTCATAACTCACAATATTTCAACATGGGGATGAGTTCAAATAAATTGTGACATCATCAGTGACATCATGAAACCTCATCGAACAGAGTTTATAAATAGGACCCATTTCACCCAGCATGTCATTCATATTCTGACAATGCCACGCAGACGCAGACGATCTTCTCGCCCCGTTCGTAGGCGCAGGAGGTACCGTAGGTCCACTGTTGCCCGCAGACGGAGGAGAGTTGTCCGACGCAGACGCTAGGCAACCCGCTACAGTAAACATGTAGTTTTGAGCATCAAAACAACAGTGCACTGTTATTTTTAATTTTAAGCCACATATCAGTTTAATAAGTTAAGCCACATTTTGTTTTTTAAATTAACATAGTCGTAATATTAGCTAGACTGTACGTAACGTAAACGCTAGGCAACTTTTCTTAGTAAACATGTACATTTATGTTTTATCACTGACACAATCTGTTATAATTACAGCATCATAGAATCCTGTGATGTAAGTAGTGATTTAAGCAGGCCTTGTGACATCACTGTGACATCACTGTGACATCACGGAACATTGCCTTTGCAAGGCTATAAATAGAATCCCGTTACTTTAAAAGCTTTACTAATCTTTTCTTCTTCCTGTCATTATATGTGATCTCACAATAGCACCATGCTATGATGTCACAATGTATGTGACATCATTATCGAGCTCCACTGCAGCAGTGTTTAATGAGGGAGGAGCAAGCACTGCCTTCACACTGCTTCTCACTTTCCCCAACCAGGTTTATCCTGCTGGTCTGTGGATTGAACCGGTCACAAGCTTGTTTCTCTAATCTTTAGGCCACCACTGCCCCTGTGTGTGTGTGTGTGTACACTGAAATTTGTGAACGTGTAAAGGAATCTGCAAATGTGTATTCAGATTTGCAACTGTATGGTGAATATGTAGACAAATCTGTAAAGACTGACTATCTACTCATTCACAAGTTTCCATCCAGTTGCAAATCTGAACACATATTTGCAGATTCCTGTACATGTTCACTAATGTCAGTATGCACATGGATTGAGACACAGTTTCACAACTCTCCACACTCATTTATTGTCGGTGAGTTATGACATTCGGCAGAGCATTTGTAGAGTTTAATAGCCCAAAAAAACTGCCGTTTCCCTGTTGCAAACAGAAAAACACAAACTTGCCTTTTCGAATCATCAAACTGCTGTTTTTCAGTGATGTCTGGTTCAACTCCAACATAATGAATTATTCTAGAATAACTTATGTTGGAGTTGAACCCAACTTTCTGTTTTAAATGTCAAGATGTCTCTTCTTGATACTAGCAACCCTGCCAGTGACTCAAAAGAAAACTATACAGAGGAACACTGCACAAATTTACACTGCATCAGTGACTAGTGACATAAAACAGTTCTCTGATGTCACATTTCCTGTGAGACAAATACTGTTGTGAATTGGAAGGTTCCTGGCAGTGTTTTCCCCCATTCTGTATCCTCATTTAAATGCTTTCTTTGAAAGATATCTTTAATGTTACTCAACATAGAGACACAGAAATCTCCAGGATCATGTAACAGTGCCATAAGTTTAAGTTATGTGCCACCAGTTTCAATTATTTGAACTTAGTTTCTGTGAAATCATGTTATGTGTCAGTTTGGCAAACCCATTAGACTGGGTTGTTGGGAGGGAGGGAAATAACGGCTAAACTGCAGCAGGAGGAACCTTAACCCTTTAACTGGATCTTTTCACTTTTTAGGTTTTAGCAGAGACACTACTGTCTCAGCCCTGGCTGTGCCTCTAGTGTTCTCCCTCGTGTGTCCTGGGTTCCCCCTTTTCCTTCTGTCTCTTGTCCCCTGTTTGTCTCCCCATGTGTGTGTGATCGCCAGCCAACTAACTCCTTCTGACCCACCTCAGTATACTCCTGTTGGACTGACTCTGTTTCGACCCCCTACCTGCTCACCTGCTTCACCCCGTGTTGCGGTAAATCCCTTTTTACATGTACAACTGAACTGTCTCCTGGTCTACATTTGGGTCCAGTCACACCTCAAATCATAACAACTACTGTACCGTTAATATTTGCATCAGTTGCTATAAGCCATGTAAAATATTAGTCTATAGTCTATATTGTTTACGATGCTGTTGGTACATGTGGTATTTTGTTTACTTGCAGCACAGAGCTGTCGATTCAAGTGCCATTGATTGTGTCGAAGTCTGGTTCCCCCACCCAACCATGTCCCTAAACCCTAACCCCAACTGCTAGAAACACTAGAAAGGACTACTACAAATACCACGTTATGAGATATGGTAAAAAAAAAAAAAAATGAAAAGAAGGTGTTGGACTGAATACTAATAAGAATTAGGAGCCTTTATGGAAGGGATCGATGTCTTAGTGCATTGTTAAGGCTGCTGTAATTAAAGACAATTTTAATAGACATATAGTGTTATATTGTCATACATGCGTCTTGACTTATTGGATGTTGTGATAGCTTGCAAAATGTAAACATTGGGATGATGTCACATAAATTACGACATCATCAGTGACATCGTGAAACCTCATCGAACAGAGTTTATAAATAGGACCCATTTCACCCAGCATGTCATTCATATTCTGACAATGCCACGCAGACGCAGACGATCTTCTCGCCCCGTTCGTAGGCGCAGGAGGTACCGTAGGTCCACTGCTGCCCGCAGACGGAGGAGAGTTGTCCGACGCAGACGCTAGGCAACCCGCTACAGTAAACATGTAGTTTTGAGCATCAAAACAACAGTGCACTGTTATTATTAATTTTAAGCCACATATCAGTTTAATAAGTTAAGCCACATTTTGTTTTTTAAATTAACATCGTTGTAATATTAGCTAGACTGTACGTAACGTAAACACTAGGCAACTTTTTTTAGTAAACATGTACATTTATGTTTTATCACTGACAAAATCTGTTACAATTACAGCATCATAGAATCCTGTGATGTAAGTAGTGATTTAAGCAGGCTTTGTGACATCATTGTGACATCACTGTGACATCACTGTGATGTCACAATGTATGTGACATCATTATCGAGCTCCACTGCAGCAGTGTGTAATGAGGGAGGAGCAAGCACTGCCGTCACACTGCTTCTCACTTTCCCCAACCAGGTTCATCCTGCTGGTCTGTGGATTGAACTGGTCACAGCCTTGTTTCTCTAATCTTTAGGCCACCACTGCACGTTTGTGTGTGTGTGCGTACTGAAATTTGTGACTGTGTAAAGGAATCTGCAAATGTGTATTCAGATTCGCAACTGTATGGAGATTTGTGAATGTGGAGACAGTTTGTGCACATTTACAGATTTGTTCTCAAATCTCGATACACATGCAATATTGTTATGATAATACCCCCGTACATTTCTCTGATTATTAAAAGGACAGGTTCGCAGTTTTTCAAGTGTGTCTTAAAACAACAGTCAGGTGTTCATATGAACAGTGAAAGAGGTTTTCCTCGCTGTAATCATTCCTCCTGCTCATACTGGCTATTAAAAGATCCTTCAAATGTGCTTTCAATGTAAGTGATGGAGGCCAAAATCCACAGTGTGTCATTTAAAAGTTGATGTGAAGCTTATATGAGGCTTCAGCAGTCTGAGTTAGTCATATCAAGTGGATATCTGACACATTTACAGTCTTTTTAGCATCAAATTCCCTCTTTGTGTTTCCTTGGACAGTGTTTCCCTGTTGAGCTGCAGGTGGAAGTATAGTAACAAAAAGAGGGACTTTGGCACTAAAAAGACTGTAACGTTGAAAGATATAGACAGATGACAAATTAAAGGAGAAACCAGTACAGGTCTGAATACTTGACCCCTACAGTGAGGGGATCTGGTGGCTCTGTTATGCTTTGGTGGGCATTTTGCTGTCACGGTTTGGGTCCACTTGTCCCCTTAGAGGGAGGGGTCACTGCAAATCAATACAAAGTTGTTCTGAGTGATCACCTTTATCCTATGATGAAACATTTCTATCCTGATGGGAGTGGTTTCTTCCAGGATGACAATGTCTCCATCCATAGGACACGAGGGGTCACTGAATGGTTTGATGAGTATGAAAATGATGTGAATCATATGCTATGACCTTCACAGTCACCAGATATCAACCCAACTGAACATCTATGAGAGATTTTGGACTGACGTGTTAGACAGCGCTCTCCACCATCATCATCAAAACACCAAATGAGGGAATATCTTTCAGAAGAATGATGTTCATCCCTCCAGTAGAGTTCAGAGACTGTAGAATCAATGTCAAGCTGCACTGAAGCTGTTCTGGCAGCACGTGGTGACCCAACATCTTACTAAGACACTTTATGTTGGTTTTTCCTTCAATTTGTCACCGTCTGTATCTACTTGATTTGACTCATGTGGACACTGAAGCTTCATATTAGCTTCAGATAAACTTTTAAATACATTTTTGCACAGAACTGTGGATATGCAGAATGGCCCATTTAAGAATGATTATTTTAATAGATTAACCTATATATAACCCCTTGAACCTATAATAACACATCATAATGTATATGTTCATTATGTATTATTAATCTGAATTTGCAAAGTAACTTGTAACTAAAGTTATTAAATAACTGTAGTTGAGTAAATGTACTATGTTACTAAATTCCACCACTGTTTACTTGTAAGGAGTATTTGAAGATCACGTAAATGATCTGGATACTTCTTGCTCTACCTGTGTCACTGCACCTGCAGCTAATGAAATGATTTGGTGAATGTGGTGGCGGTTAAATGCAGATTTGAGTTATTTACTGATGACAAGAGACTGTCTGTCTTTACCATCTGTCTGAAGGATGCGTTGACATGTATAGCCGCATGTCACAATTCAAACGCTGGCTGTCGAGGTGGTGTCCAGCAAACAATGTGGGCTTCATAGATAATTGGCAGACTTTCTGGGGAAGACCTGGTCTGATTAGGAGAGACGGCATACATTCCACTTTGTATGGAGCTGCTCTCATATCTAGACATATGGCTGAGTTTATTAGTAGACCAAAACCATGACAACCCAGAGTTGAGACCAGGCAGCAGAGTTGCAGTCCTACACGCTTCTTTTTTTTTTTCCCCAGCACCTTGGCCAAGCTGACAAAGTGTCATAACTCTATTGATCCATGTATTCCAATGGCTCTCGGTAGTAATGACTTCACAAGCTTCTTTATTGATAAAATTCTAACTATTAGAGACAAAATTCAACAGTCTCTGCCCAGCAGGCACCAACAGGCACCAAGTTATCCACAAACTCAAAAACCCAAGAGGCAGCTGTGAAACCTGACATACATTTGGACTGTTTTTCTCCAGTTGACCTTCCCATCCCAACTAGGCTGCTTAAGGAAGTCTTGCCCTTAATTAGCACTTCTTACTAAATATGATCAATCTGTCTTTAGTAACAGGCTATGTACCACAGTCCTTTAAAGTAGCTGTAATTAAACCTCTTCTTAAGAAGCCTACTCTCGACTCAGGCGTCTTAGCCAACTATAGACCAATATCTAACCTTCCCTTTCATTCTAAGGTCCTTGAGAAAGCAGTCACCAATCAGTTGTGTGACTTTCTAGATAACAATAGTTTATTTGAAGTTTTTCAGTCAGGATTTAGAGTGCATCATAGCACAGAGACAGCACTGGTGAAGGTCACAAATGACCTCCTGACTGTATCAGACAAAGGATTTCTCTCCATACTTGTGTTGTTAGATCTTAGTGCCGCATTCGATACAATTGATCTTCAAATCCTATTACACAGACTAGAAGATTTAATTGGCATTAAAGGAACTCCATTAAGCTGGTTTAAGTCCTATTTATCAGATTGATTTCAGTTTGTACATGTTGATGATGAATCCTCCATGAAAGCAAAAGTTAGACACAGAGTTCCACAAGGTTATGTTCTTGGACCAATACTATTCACTTTCTATATGCTTCCTTTAGGTAATAATATCCGAAAACACTCCATAAATTTTTATTGCAATGCAGATGATACCCAAATATATTTATCAATGAAGCCTGATGAAACAAATCAGTCAAATCAGGCACATCCCGTCTCAAGAAGATACAGAAAAAATAGCCCAAGCATTTGTTACTTCTAGGCTGGATTACTGCAATGCTTTATTATCAGGCTGCCCTAACAAGTCTCTAAAGACTCCAGCTGGTCCAGAATGCAGCTGCACATGTGCTGACTAAAACTAGAAAGAGAGATCATATTTCCCTCATCTTAGCTTCGCTGCATTGGCTTCCAGCAAAATCAAGAATAGAATTTAAAATCCTTCTCCTCACATACAAAGCCCTTAACGGTCAGGCACCATTATATCTCAAAGAGCTCATAGTACCCTATTTCCCCACTAGAGCACTGCGCTCCCAAAATGCAGGCTTACTGGTGGTTCCTACAGGCCGGTAGAATGGGAGGCAGAGCCTTCAGCTATCAGGCTCCTCTCCTGTGGAACCATCTTCCAGATTCGGACCGGAGGGCAGACACCCTCTCTATGTTTAAGAGTAGGCTTAAAACTTTCCTTTTTGATAAAGCTTATAGTTAGGGCCGACCAGACTCGCCTTGGACCAGCCCTTAGTTATGCTGCTATAGGCGTAGACTGCCGAGGGACTTCCATTGATGCACTGAGCTCCTCTCTCCTCTTCTCCATCTGTATGTATTCTTTTACCATTAATGCATGTTACTAACTTGACTTCTTCCCCGGAGTTCTTTGGGTTTCCTCATCCGCAGGAAACCACATGGACCATGCTGACGTGTTGGCATCCTTCTTCTGTCCTTCTTCAGCTGTTGCTGTTTGTTGCTGCTAGTCATGTATCTATTATTATTGTTGTTGTTGTTGTTATAGTTCTGCTTCTCTGTGCCCCCCCTCCCCCTTCTCTCTCTCTCAACCCAACCAGTCAAAGCAGATGGCCGCCTACCTAGAGCCGGGTTCTGCTTGAGGTTTCTTCCTGTTAAAGTGGAGTTTTTCCTTACCACTGTCGCTTGCTCATAGGGGAATTGTTGGGTCTCTCTCTCTGTAAATTAAAGAGTATGGTCTAGACCTGCTCCATGTGAAAAGTGCCCTGAGATGACTTTTGTTGTGATTTGGCGCTATATAAATAAAATTGAATTGAATTGAATGGCTGGCGATCCGGGGAAGATATACTGTCTGGCTGATGAGATGATGGATGGCAGGTGTGCTTAGAGCAGGTGCTGTGCATCAGGAATCATTAGGAAGAAGCCAGAGGAAGGAGAAGCCATGCCTGCCACTCACACACACACACACACACACACACACACACACACACACAAACAAGGGACAAAAAAACAGAAGGAAAGGGGGAACCCAGGACACACGAGGGAGAACACTAGAGGCACAGCCAGGGCTGAGACAGTAGTGTCTCTGCTAAAACCTAAAAAATGAAAAGGTCCAGTTAAAGGGTTAAGGTTCCTCCTGCTGCAGTTTAGCCGTGATTTCCCTCCCTCTCATCAACCCAGGCTAATGGGTTTGCCAAACTGACACATAACATGATTTCTCAGAAACTAAGTTCAAATAATTGAAACTGGTGGCCATAACTTAAACTTATGGGACTGTTACATGTTTCTGAAGAGTCTTGTGTCTCTATGATGAGTAACATTAAAGATATCTTTTAAAGAAAGCATTTAAATGAGAATACAGAATGGGGAAAACACTGCCAGGAACCTCTCAATTCACAACAGTATTTGTCTCACAGGAATTGACAGAACTGTTCTATGTCAATAGTCATTGATGCAGTGTAAATTTGCAAATGCACAGTATTTCCAAATTTACATTATGCCCATTAAATTTGGGTTTGATTACTCTGAACGACAGACTTTGGCTGACATGAGGGGTTTGTGTTTGCTTGGCTTTCAGACACTACTGTTGTGCCAAATAGGATATATCAGAGCTTTCAGAAAAATACCAGTTGCCCAACTGTAATTACAACTTGGAGATTGGTGTGTACACCATTTACAGTTCGGAATCTCATAATTACAACTGGGAGACTCAGACTTTAATATCTGACTTGGAGATTCTTAATACAGAAGTTCTTGAAAATGTACCGAACAGGGACACCTCACATCAGTCAAAGTTCGTCGCTCATAATGATGAAACCCAAATTTACTGGATAAAGCGTTGTTTATAAAACAGATAGTTCCGGTCCTTGATTATGAGTAGCTGAACCGTGTTCAAAATCTATACAAATTGTTTCAAAATGTCAGATTTTGTTGTGAATTTTGATTTACTGGGTGGGCAAAGTGTGGATGAGTGGTGGAAAGAGATGGACAGGATAGAGGAGTAAGATAAAAGAGAAAGAAGACAAATTGAGAAGAGAAATTGAAGAGCTGGAAAAGTCAAATGAAGCCGGGGTCTGTTCACTGTTTTCAGACCTGGTGTCCCGAGAAACATCTTGCTATTGATTTTAAAACGATCACTAAAATGGAGCTAAACTAGTCTCTCTCTCAGTTTTATGGCACTGTGACATACAGGAAAGGTGAACCCTATGGTTTCAGCAGTTATGTTGGCCTACGTTTGGGGCTTAACCAGACTCATTTGTCCCATCAGGTCATATCAGTGATTATAATGTCCTAGTATCTATATTATTGTACCATGCAATGAATTGATTTTATTACACTTTTTGGTACACCAGCTTGGAGGAAGAGTGCCACAGAGGAGGATGGCACACATGGTGTTTGCCCATGGAGGTGGGCAGCAGAGGGTTTGCAGCTCACTCCCTGTGTAAGGCCTACAGTCTGCTGGGCATCACAAGGGTGCGAAAGATAAAAGCCATTGAACTGCCTCAGACGCAGCGGGAAGAGCTTCCAGGTGGTTGTGGATTAAGAGAAAACAATCCGTGGTCACATGCTACTGGGACACAAACCAGGAACTGATCGCTCCGGTGTGGTCGCCTGTGTGAGGGTGTCTGATTTCAAAGACCCAAAACACCCGATGACCCCAAGTTACATCACTGATGATGTGTCCAAGCGCATCAACAGATGGATACTGCAACCATAACATGTACGTGCGGTAACACAGAGTTACTCCATGCTAACACATATGCAGCCATTAAATTCCACAAATGCTCTGCTGAATGTGGACACTAAATGTCACAGTGAGTAACACGAATGGATTAAAATGCAGTTAAAATTAAAAACCTTCTTTATTCTTGAGCTAGTCAGGACAGACCAGGGTAACATAGAAACAATGACTGATCAGAAAACCAGGACTTAAAAACTAACTGAACTAACAAGGAGATGAGGTGCAGGTGGGGAGATGGGTGGAGAACTCAGGAGAGGGGAGTGAGGTGATGAAACAGGGAGCTGATTGGCAGGGAAAACACAGGGAGCAGGGCAGGGCTGATGAGGTTAACACAGGGCAGGTGTGGGGAAAACAGAGCAGAGCAGGGCTAATGAGTCTAGATGCAGGGCAGGTGTGGAGAGAAAAACTGGCCAGGGAGGAGTGCAGGAGCATAGAGCAAACTGAAAACCAAAACCCAGAAAACACAAACTCTCAATACAACCTACAATAACCCGTCCGAGAATAACCATGAACACAAACCCAAGTACACAACACCCTACGCCTTGAGCAAGGCCCTTAGGCACAGCTGCTCCAGTGGAGCTCGATAATCATGTCACATACATTGTGGCATCATAGCATGATGCCATTGTGAGACCTTCTCATTTCCACACTAGGAGTAGTTAAGGCACACCTTCATCTGTTTCTTTCCCCTTTGTCTCAGTTTTCACATCCCTCCCTAAAATTAAATGCAAAAGAACTTCTTTAACTGATCTTAATTAGCTTAAAATACACAAAAATAAATACAAGGTTAGGGTTAGAAGTACACTTGATTTGATGCTCAAAACTACATGTTTACTGTAGCGGGTTGCCTAGCGTCTGCGTCGGACAACTCTCCTCCGTCTGCGGGCAGCAGTGGACCTACGGTACCTCCTGCGCCTACGAACGGGGCGAGAAGCCTGTCTGCGTCTGCGTGGCATTGTCAGAATATGAATGACACGCTGGGTGAAATGGGTCCTATTTATAAACTCTGTTTGGTGAGGTTTTATGATGTCACTGATGATGTCGCAATCATCCCCATGTTTACATCATGTATGTGACATCATCCCCATGTTTACATCATTTGTGACATCATCCCCATGTTTACATCATGTATGTGACATCATCCCCATGTTTACCTCATTTATGTGACATCATCCCCATGTTTACATCATGTATGTGACATCATCCCCGTGTTTACATCATTTGTGACCTCATCCCCATGTTTACATCATTTGTGACATCATCCCCATGTTTACATCATGTATGTGACATCATCCCCATGTTTACATCTTGTGAGCTATGACATCACTTGGTGATAACTTGTTTATTTCTTCACAACTAAACAAATTAGTAAGGCTACCGAAAACTAGCCAACTGACACCTTAGGCTGCCTCCATCGGCCACGACAGACCTTGCAGGTCATAGCAGATGCTTGGTAACCCACTGCATTAAACATGTAGTTTGAGCATCAGAACAACAGTGCACTTGATTAATTATTTTAAGACATAGAACAGATTAACAAGCTCTACCTTATTTTGATTTTTAAATTAACATTGTTGTAATATTAGGTTAAAATAAACCAGAAGCTAGACTGAACATGATTAAGAATCAGGGTTTGATGACATCGGTGTAGTTCGTTCGAGAAATTGTGACATCATCAGTAACTGCATGGGATGCTACTTTGCTGCTTTGATCTATTAAAGGCTGTAAGAATGACATAATCAGTCACTTTGTGGGAGGATATAAATAGGACCCATTTAGGTTATACTGTCAGTAACTACTAGCTACACACTATGTGTATAATTTCTTGCTTAACTGTTTTTTGTTCTTTCTTTTTTTGTTTTCTTCTCTTCATATTCTGTTACTATCTACTTCTATGTAGTTACATTCTTTTTCATTTTATTTTACACCTTTTCCATGAATAAAGTTTTCATGCCTTCCTTTTCTCTCTATCTCTCACTTTCTTTCCTTTTTTGTCTAACATACCTTTACCTTTACCTTTTCTTTCTTTCCTGATACACGGAGGAGCTGCTGTTTAAAATTTTCCCTCCTGCCCAGCCTTAGGTAGGTGGGACCAAGAGGAGACCACCATGACTTGAAGATGATGCCAATGTGGAAGTACCTTAAAGTGCAATGCCACTGATGGCCACTAGATAGATGCTGGCTCCAGCTGACTCCCATTAAACAAATGTCAATTTCTCTCTAGAAATACTAAACAATTTTTTTCAGTGAGTCATTATGGTCTCAATCTCTAAACTCTGGCCCTCTAATAAGGACGCTGGATGTCATTTTGGAAATGCCAGAAGCTCGTCCGTTTCCAAGCAGGAAAAAATGGTGGCCAGTCACAAACTTTCTCATATTGCAGCCAAACAATACATTAAAACATCTCTCTGAAAGCATTTGAGGGGGGGAACAGGCAATATAGTGACAGAATCATGACTCGTATTTGATCAGCACTGCCTGGTTTTGACTGTTTGATCTGAGTTTCGTGAGCCTGGTCTCAAAGCCTGGACTCAAAGAGGATAAGGCAGGAAGAGATGAATCACCCCCTTCACCTTCACTTCCATACTCTGTCTTATATTGCAGTCCACTGATTCTCTTTTTAACTTTCCCTTCTAATATATTTTACTATGTACTATTTACTAGTATGTTTAAACTTGTAATGTTCGTTAACATCTATAAATGAACAATATCTGGGTGTTTTGTGTCTGTAGGCTGGGTCAGAGGGATCAGAGTAGCCTTTGAATCAAGACCTGCATCATACTCTGTGCCCTACCTTGCGGTGAGCGAAGAGAAAATTCATCTGAAGGCAGCTTTATAGTAGCTTTGATGTCGGCCATGTTGGTGTTGATTGACAGCTGTGCACTGACAGTTGGCTCACCTGCTGCTCTCCCCAGCTCCAGGACTCACACTGAGTCGGACTATTGTTGCAATATTTCAGTAAGTTTAATGTCATTTCAGGTATCAACCTGCCCTGTTAGCACAATTTAGTTAAAGTAGCTAATGTTAGCCCATGCATGCAGCGCTCTATGTTTCCAGTAAGCTAGCATTAGCTAGGGTCCGAGGTAGCGGGACGTGTTTCCAGAGTGTGAAAGACAACAACCCGCACTCCTTATTTGGAAGGTCCTGGCTCCAAATGCAAAAGATGGCGCAGACTATAAACTGCGATTCTGGGCTTCAAACCGACCTCAATGAAACCAACGAGTGACATCACACCTTGCTACGTCCACCTTTATATACAGTCTATAGGTGAGACCCAACCTCAACCTGACCTGACTCATGCTATAAGTACACTCTCTCTGATGGAAGTGAACGCAGCTGGGTCTGTTATGACTGTGGTTTGGGATTACTTAGTAGACAGTCTTCTCCTGTTTCCTGGCAGACATTCAGATTTCCAGTATAGTTTTGCATAATATGAAATGATACAGAAATTGTAAAGTAACTTATACTGAATGGATCCTTAAATGCAGTTTTCAAAACCTGAGTAGCTAAAAGTTCTGTTTGCAAAAAACTCACTACATTTTTTCTTCACTTGTTCACTTATTTGCAACTAACCAAGCTAGCAAGGCGACCAAAAACTAGCCTACTGACGCCTTGGGCTGTCTCCATCGGCCATGACAGACTTTGCAGGTTGTAGCGGTCTGTCAAGAGTTTTCCACTCCACATCGTTACTTCCCTCTCTGCTACAATATTGGTATTGGATGTAATTTATGGGCTTCAAAATTGCCCAACATGGTTGTAAGTTCTACTGGGCAGACACCATGGTGGCCCCCAGGAAAACATTTTATTATTCCAGACAAAAAGTAGACATCTGTGAGATCACAACAATCCCCTGGTGAATGACAGATAAAAAAATATACTATTTCTCTTTCTTGACACAGATGCATAGGCCCTTAAACACATGAACCAACTACTACAACCCCCACTTTATGATATATGGTAAACAAAATGAACCAGGTGCTTGACTCTACATTTAACAAGTATTAAATAATAGGTAGGAGGGAGGCCCTTTACATAGTCTCACAATCTGTCCAGACCATTGTCCATGGTTCAATGTAATTAAAGCTAAATATAATAGATACAGTGTTATATTGTCATACAAAGTCTGAATTTGTCTGATGATGTCATAGCTCACAAGATTTCAACATGGGGATGATGTCACATAAATTCAGTAGCCTTAATTGTGAAGAAATGTTGTTAGTTATCACCAAGTGATGTCATAGCTCACAAGATGTAAACATGGGGATGATGTCACATAAATTGCGACATCATCAGTGACATCATGAAACTTCCCAAAACAGAGTTTATAAATAGGACCCATTTCACCCAGCAGGTCAGTTGAATTCGGCGCAGATAGACTTCTCACCCCGTTCGTAGGCGCAGTAGGTACCGTAGGTCCACTGCTGCCGGTCGACGGAGGAGAGTTGTGCTTATGCAGTTTTGGGTGGGTATGTGGTTTTGAGTGTACTTCTGTACACTCATTTTTTTTTTTTTTTTTTGGGTTGTTTTAAGCTAGTCACGGTTGTATTTAATTTTGGGGTGTTTTAAGCTAGTTGCGATTGTATTTAATTTTTGCAGTTTTTAAGCTAGTGGCGATTTTATTTAATTTTTTGCGGTTTTTAAGCTAGTTAAGGTCGGTTAAAGAAGTTGTTTTGCATTTAATTTAACGTACTACAGAACCATGGAGAAATTTTTTTTAATACTTTGTGCTCTCATTTTAGTAACTCGTGCCCTTGATTTGGTAATGTGCTTCCAATTTGATAATCCATGCTCTTAACTTGACCAAATTCCCCCTCATGCCGTTCTTTCACCCAACGTACGCCCTCACTGTTGATCGCTTTGATTTAATGAGGTTTGTTTTTTTTGTTTTTGGCTCGTGGACTAGGATATATGTTATGTTAAGCACAACACTTTGTTATCTCTGAGTCCTCTTATAATATCTGATAACTGACTTTTTCGCTGTAAACATGCTTCTGCAGATGTCATACAGTGTATAAAAACAGCGTCAGAGTTGTGGAAATGGATGTAAATATTATATATTTATATAATATATTATGCATTATATTCTCTTAGTAAATTCATGGTTGTGGAGCTTATATCCATCATTGTGGAGAATCCAAAATTTCCTGTCACCTGTCGAGCTGAATTTTGGGGAAATGTGTATAAAATGATGCACAAGACATGTAGAGTCTCCAGCTGATGGAATGTTGCAGTCATAATAAATCATTGACAATTATGGTTTGAAAATGTTACGAGTTACTGGTATATAGTGCTTCCTGGTTTGATGCTGGCCAGATACCTTACATGTGTACATGGTGAAAGGTGTCTCTTTCATCATGTGTGCTATCTGACTGCTGTTAATAAAGTAAGAGCCCATTCGCGCTTTTACAAACGTTAATTTGTCTGCACGGCCGCGCAGAGTTAACTCAACTCTTGTCGTTTAAGTCTTGGAAAAGCCGCATGTACAGGGTGAAGAGAGAGAGACGCACAGACAACACATCCTTCAGACAGATGGTAAAGACAGACAGTCTCTTGTCATTAGCTGCAGGTGCAGTGACACAGGTAGAGTAAGAAGTATCCAGATCATTTACGTGATCTTCAAATGTTCTTTACAAGTAAACAGTGGTGGAATTTAGTAACATAGTACATTTACTCAAGTACAATTTTGAGGTACTTGTACTTTACTTAAATATTTCCATTTTCTGTTGCTTTATACTTCTACTCCACTACATTTTGAGTTGACTTGAGTTACTAGTCACTTTGCAAATTCAGATTAATAATACATAATGAACATATACATTATGATGCCTTATTATAGGTTCAGATTACTTTATATATTGTTCGATAGCTTGTGAATTCCCCTACAGTGATCAATAAATTTTTATCTTAATATTATCTGATAATCCAATAATAATCTAATAAAATAATTATTCTTAAATGGGCCATTCTGCATATCTACAGTTCTGTGCAAAAATGTATTTAAAAGTTTATCTGAAGCTAATATGAAGCTTCAGCGTCCACATGAGTCAAATCAAGTAGATACAGACGGTGACAAATTAAAGGAAAAACCAACATAAAGTGTCTTAGTAAGATGTTGGGTCACCACGTGCTGCCAGAACAGCTTCAGTGCAGCTTGACATTGATTCTACAGTCTCTGAACTCTACTGGAGGGATGAACATCATTCTTCAGAAAGATATTCCCTCATTTGGTGTTTTGATGATGGTGGTGGAGAGTGCTGTCTAACACGTCAGTCCAAAATCTCTCATAGATGTTCAGTTGGGTTGATATCTGGTGACTGTGAAGGCCATAGCATATGATTCACATCATTTTCATTGTTCTAAAACCATAATAATTAGATAACTTGTTTTAATTTCTATGGGTACACAACAACCTGAGGTATATATTAGTAATTATTATTTGAAACAAATACACTTTTATTTAGCAGTAAAATCATCAAATGTAAAAAGTGGCTCATGTTACCCTGTTCTCCACTACACCCTCACTATGGATCGCTTCAATAAGGTTTGATTTTGAGTTTTTTGGGGGATTTTTGCTCTTGGACTAAGATATATGTTATGTTAAGCACAACACTGTGAGACATCTTACGATATCTGATAACCAACATTTTTGCTGTAAACATGTTCATGCTCTTGCAGATGTCATACAATTTATAAAAACAGCTTCAGAGTTGTGGAAATGGATGTAAATATTACATATGTATATAGTATATTATAATATGTGGTTTCTTACCTGTAGCATCCTGCCTGTAGCATGGTTGTGGATCACTTCCTGGCTGCCTTAGATCCAGCATGGATCCATAACTGACATTACTCTTTTACTTAAGTAAAAGTGCAAAGGTATTAGCATCAAAATATGCTTAAAATACCAAAAGTAGAAATCCACATCATTCAAAATGGCCCATTTCAAAAGAATTATTTTAATAGATTATTATTGGATTATTGGATAATTATTAAGATAAGACTTTACTGATCACTGTGGGGGAATTCACAAGCTACCCAACAATATATAAAGTAATCTGAACCTATAATAACACATCATAATGTATATGTTCATTATGTATTATTAATCTGAATTTGCAAAATAACTAGTAACTAAAGTTGTTAAATGAATGTAGTGGAGTAAAAACTATAATATTTGCCTCTGAAATGTAGAGGAGTAGAAGTATAAAGCAACAGAAAATGGAAATACTTAAGTACAAGTACTTGAGTAAATGTACTATGTTACTAAATTCCACCACTGTTTACTTGTAAGGAGTATTTTAAGATCACGTAAATGATCTGGATACTTCTTACTGATGCATTGACTGCGTCTCTCTCTCTTCACCCTGCACATGCGGCTTTTCCAAGTCTTAAACGACAGAGGAATGACGAGGAGGAGTTCAGTTAACTCTGCGCGGTCGTGCAGACAAATTAACGTTTGTAAAAGCGCGAAGTCCGCAAAGTGAATAAAGTCGGACACACCGCTTTGATTCCTTTGTGACGCTACAGAGTCCTTTGATGCGTCACCAGTGTTCTGTGATGCGTCAACTGACCTTCATAATGGTCAGTATGAACGGGAGGAATGATTATGGCAAGAAAAACCTATTTCAGTGTTCAGTTGGGCACTTGACTTGTTTTAAGACAGACTTGTCTTGGGTGTTTTGAATACACGCCCGTTTTCACAGGTAATTTGTTAGTCTTTCCCTCCCTCTGCAGGAAATAATGGATTAACCCTGGAAGACTGTTGATGTAGCACTTTTCTCCTTATGAAAGTAACACAGAGATCATTCGACCAATGAGAATTTGGTTGGACGAGAGCATATCGACCAACTATTCGACCAGGAGACTACAGCTCTAGAGATGACAACAGCAGCCTCTTCATGTTAAGGCTGATGGGTCAAGGGATGCAAAAGGAACAAGTTGGTGAGTCCAGCTTTATATTTATGTGGGACTAGCTTATTTTGCTGCTGTTATAGGTTGAATTTGTATTTGCTTTAATTTGCCTCTTCATGTGGTTGGAAAAAGGTTGTGAAAGATCATGTACATACCAGAATTTCATGAAGGTCTCAGTAGACTCAGTATGCATAAAAAACAATTTTTTTCTTGTAACCAAGACACACAAACTGACAATCACATTCACTTTGGTCAGTTACAGTGAAGGTAGCCAGGAATTCAAGACAGGAGTAGAATGAAAAAATTTAGCTTTTCAGTGTGTTAGTTTTATTTTAAATGAGATTCAGGTTTTTGTAAACAAACTGACAATGTTCAGTTGTCACTGATTTTCATGCTTGATAATCAATGATATGTTCAAAGGAACCCCACAATGACAATGTTGTATTTACTCCCTCCAGTGAAGGCTCAGGTTCAATCTTTTTTGCCTTTTATGGGGCCCGGGAAGGGACACGGAGAAAAACAAAAAATAAATTTGTCCTCTCCATTGACCTATTTTGCCAGTCAACCAGAAGTTTGAACAAAGTGACGAAGATGTTTCACCTGTAACTGATGTTACAGGTGAAACATCTTCAAGGGAATTTGGTCAAGTTAAGAGCATGGATTATCAAATTGGAAGCACATTACCAAATCAAGGGCACGAGTTACTAAAATGAGAGCACAAAATATTAAAAAAAATTTTCTCCATGGTTCTGTAGTACGTTAAATTAAATGCAAAACAACTTCTTTAACCGACCTTAACTAGCTTAAAAACCACAAAAATTAAATAAAATCGCAACTAGCTTAAAACACCCCAAAATTAAATACAACCATGACTAGCTTAAAACAACCCAAAAAGAAAAAAAAAAAAAAAATGAGTGTACAGAAGTACACTCAAAACCACATACCCAACCAAAACTGCATAAGCACAACTCTCCTCCGTCGGCCGGCAGCAGTGGACCTACGGTACCTACTGCGCCTACGAACGGGGTGAGAAGTCTATCTGCGCCGACTTCAACTGACCTGCTGGGTGAAATGGGTCCTATTTATAAACTCTGTTTTGGGAAGTTTTATGATGTCACTGATGATGTCGCAATTTATGTGACATCATCCCCATGTTTACATCTTGTGAGCTATGACATCACTTGGTGATAACTAACAACATTTCTTCACAACTAAACAAGCTAGTAAGGCTACTGAATTTATGTGACATCATCCTCATGTTGAAATCTTGTGAGCTACGACATCATCAGACAAATTCAGACTTTGTATGACAATATAACACTATATCTATTATATTTAGCTTTAATTACATTGAACCATGGACAATGGTCTGGACAGATTGTGAGACTATGTAAAGCCCCCCCCCTACCTATTATTTAATACTTGTTAAATGTAGAGTCAAGCGCCTGGTTCATTTTGTTTACCATATATCATAAAGTGGGGGTTGTAGTAGTTGGTTCATGTGTTTAAGGGCCTATGCATCTGTGTCAGGAAAGAGAAATAGTATATTTTTTTATCTGTCATTCACCAGGGGATTGTTGTGATCTCACAGATGTCTACTTTTTGTCTGGAATAATAAAATGTTTTCCTGGGGGCCACCATGGGGTCTGCCCAGTAGAACTTACAACCATGTTGGGCAATTTTGAAGCCCACAAATTACATCCAATACCAATATTGTAGCAGAAAGGGAAGTAACGATGTGGAGTGGAAAACTCATGACAGACCGCTACAACCTGCAAAGTCTGTCATGGCCGATGGAGACAGCCCAAGACGTCAGTAGGCTAGTTTTTGGTCGCCTTGCTAGCTTGGTTAGTTGCAAATAAGTGAACAAGTGAAGAAAAAATGTAGTGAGTTTTTTGCAAACAGAACTTTTAGCTACTCAGGTTTTGAAAACTGCATTTAAGGATCCATTCAGTATAAGTTACTTTACAATTTCTGTATCATTTCATATTTTGCAAAACTATACTGGAAATCTGAATGTCTGCCAGGAAACAGGAGAGGACTGTCTACTAAGTAATCCCAAACCACAGTCATAACAGACCTTGCTGCGTTCACTTCCATCAGAGAGAGTGTACTTATAGTAGCATGAGTCAGGTCAGGTTGAGGTTGTATATAAAGGCTGTATATAAAGGTGGACGTAGCAAGGTGTGATGTCACCTGTCGGTTTCATTGAAGTCGGTTTGAAGCCCAGAATTGCAGTTTGTAGCCATCTTTTGCATTTGGAGCCAGGACCTTCCAAATAAGGAGTTCGGGTTGTTGTCTTTCACACTCTGGAAACACGTCCCGCTACCTCGGACCCTAGCTAATGCTAGCTTACTGGAAACACAGAGTGCTGCATGCTTGGGCTAATGTCAGCTACAGGTGGAGGTCTTGATTCAAAGGCTACTCTGATCCCTCTGACCCAGCCTACAGACACAAAACACCCAGATATTGTTCATTTATAGATGTTAACAAACATTACAAGTTTAAACATACTAGTAAATAGTACATAGTAAAATATATTAGAAGGGAAAGTTAAAAAGAGAATCAGTGGACTGCAATATAAGGCAGAGTATGGAAGTGAAGGTGAAGGGGGTGATTCATCTCTTCCTGCCTTATCCTCTTTGAGTCCAGGCTTTGAGACCAGGCTCACGAAACTCAGATCAAACAGTCAAAACCAGGCAGTGCTGATCAAATATGAGTCATGATTCTGTCACTGTATTGCCTGTTTCCCCCCCTCAAATGTTTTCAGAAAGATGTTTTAGTGTATTGTTTGGCTGCAATATGAGAAAGTTTGTGACTGGCCACCATTTTTTCCTGCTTGGAAACGGACAAGCTTCTGGCATTTCCAAAATGACATCCAGCGTCCTTATTAGAGGGCCAGAGTTTAGAGATTGAGACCATAATGACTCATTGAAAAAAATTGTTTAGTATTTCTAGAGAGAAATCGACATTTGTTTAATGAGAGTCAGCTGGAGCCAGCATCTAGTGGCCATCAGTGGCATTGCACTTTAAAGGTACTTCCACATTGGCGTCATCTTCAAGTCATGGTGGTCTCCTCTTGGTCCCACCTACCTAGGGTTGGGCAGGAGGGAAAATTTTAAACAGCAGCTCCTCCATGTATCAGGAAAGAAAGAAAAGGTAAGTATGTTAGACAAAAAATGAAAGAAAGTGAGAGATAGAGAGAAAAGGAAAGCATGAAAACTTTATTTATGGAAAAGGTGTAAAATAAAATGAAAAAGAATGTAACTACATAGAAGTAGATAGTAACAGAATATGAAGAGAAGAAAACAAAAAAAGAAAGAACAAAAAACAGTTAAGCAAGAAATTATACACATAGTGTGTAGCTAGTAGTTACTGACAGTAAAACCTAAATGGGTCCTATTTATATCCTCCCACAAAGTGACTGATTATGTCATTCTTACAGCCTTTAATAGATCAAAGCAGCAAAGTAGCATCCCATGCAGTTACTGATGATGTCACAATTTCTCAAATGAACTACACCGATGTCATCAAACCCTGATTCTTAATCATGTTCAGTCTAGCTTCTGGTTTATTTTAACCTAATATTACAACAATGTTAATTTAAAAACCAAAATAAGGTAGAGCTTGTTAATCTGTTCTATGTCTTAAAATAATTAATCAAGTGCACTGTTGTTCTGATGCTCAAACTACATGTTTAATGCAGTGGGTTACCAAGCATCTGCTATGACCTGCAAGGTCTGTCGTGGCCGATGGAGGTAGCCTAAGGTGTCAGTTGGCTAGTTTTCGGTAGCCTTACTAATTTTTTTGGTTGTGAAGAAATAAAGAAGTTATAACCAAGTGATGTCATAGCTCACAAGATGTAAACATGGGGATGATGTTACTACATGAAGTAAACATGGGGATGATGTCACATACATGATGTAAACATGGGGATGATGTAAAATACGTGAAGTAAACATAGGGATGATGTCACATACATGATGTAAACATGGAGATGATGTCACATACATGATGTAAACATGGGGATGATGTCACAAATGATGTAAACATGGGGATGATGTCACATACATGATGTAAACATGGAGATGATGTCACAAATGATGTAAACATGGAGATGATGTCACAAATGATGTAAACATGGGGATGATGTCACATACATGATGTAAACATGGGGGTGATGTCACATACATGATGTAAACATGGGGATGATTGTGACATCATCAGTGACATCATAAAACCTCACCAAACAGAGTTTATAAATAGGACCCATTTCACCCAGCGTGTCATTCATATTCTGACAATGCCACGCAGACGCAGACAGGCTTCTCGCCCCGTTCGTAGGCGCAGGAGGTACCGCAGGTCCACTGCTGCCCGCAGACGGAGGAGAGTTGTCCGACGCAGACGCTAGGCAACCCGCTACAATAAACATGTAGTTTTGAGCATCAAATCAAGTGTACTTCTAACCCTAACCCTGTATTTATTTTTGTGTATTTTAAGCTAATTAAGATCAGTTAAAGAAGTTCTTTTGCATTTAATTTAACAAAGTACAGAGCCATGGAGGAAAAAATAATTAATTTGTGCTCTCCTTTTAGTAACTCTTAGTCTAATTAAGCATGAAAATCAGTGACAAGTGAACCTTGTCAATTTGTTTACAAAAACTGTATTTTTGTTAAAATAGACCTAACACATTGAAAGCTCTATTTTTTCTTTCTACTCCTGTCCTGAGATCCTGGTCACCTTCACTGTCTGTGTGTCTCACACAGATAGATAAACAGAGGTGTAGGGAGCTGTACCGATGCTGGTGGTGGGAAGAACAGAGGGAACCGAGGGGAGTTGAGACTCAGGGTGCTTTTCATTACGCTAACGTGTATCCTTGCTTCCCTCACTCACGTCTCTTCCTCGCATCTTAGCTCCTCTCAACGAGGATGAGAGAGAGAGAGATGTGAGGAAGAGACGCAAGGACAGAGGAGTTTAATTTATCAAACGGGATGTCCTTGCTCACTCCAGCGTCATTTTGAGGGGACAACAAGTTGTCATGATGCACTTCACCTTACAGGTCAAATATGAATAAGTCAGCAATAGAAATTACTAAGTAACAGTTTAAATTCTAAAGTCTGCATTTAAAATTCATATACAGTTAACGAACACTTTACACTGTTTACTACTTTCTACATACAAATTGCTGGAAGGAAAACACCTGATAACTGCTCCAATGTTTTTATCATCATCATCATCAAGAGAGAAGGTTGAAAAGGGTTTTGGGAGGGAGGGATGTGAAAACTGAGACAAAGGGGAAAGAAACAGATGAAGGTGTGCCTTAACTACTCCTAGTGTGGAAATGAGAAGGTCTCACAATGGCACCATGCTATGATGCCACAATGTATGTGACATGATTATCGAGCTCCACTGGAGCAGCTGTGCCTAAGGGCCTTGCTCAAGGCATAGGGTGTTGTGTACTTGGGTTTGTGTTCATGGTTATTCTCGGACGGGTTAGTGTAGGTTGTATTGAGAGTTTGTGTTTTCTGGGTTTTGGTTTTCAGTTTGCTCTATGTTCCTGCACTCCTCCCTGGCCAGTTTTTCTCTCCACACCTGCCCTGCATCTAGACTCATTAGCCCTGCTCTGCTCTGTTTTCCACACACCTGCCCTGCATCTAGACTCATCAGCCCTGCCCTGCTCCCTGTGTTTTCCCTGCCAATCAGCTCCCTGTTTCATCACCTCACTCCCCTCTCACACTCTCACCTCAATGGGCAAACACCATGTGTACCATCCTCCTCTGTGGCACTCTTCCTCCAAGCCGGTGTACTTGTACCCAAAAGTATAATAAAATCAATTCATTGCATGGTGCAATAATATAGATACTAGGACATTATAATCACTGATATATGACATGATGGGACAAATGAGTCCAAACAAACAAGACAAAGAAGTCGATGCATTTCCTACATAGTGTCTTATTTCTCTGTAGTTCCAGTGCGATAATTGTTGGTTCATGTCATACAGGATTGAAAAGTTCCCTGGTTTATGACTTATGAGCATTAATGCCACCAGGCAGCTCATGATGGTTATGACTACAGAGTTGGCTGAATGTAGGACTACAGCAATAAGCCATGCGAGTGATTTTAGAGCAGCTATGATTGATATACTTGTTAAGCCCCAAACGTAGGCCAACATAACTGCTGAAACCAAAGGGTTCACCTTTCCTGTTTGTCACAGTGCCATAAAACTGAGAGAGAGACTAGTTTAGCTCCATTTTAGTGATCATTTTAAAATCAATAGCCAGATCTTTCTCAGCACACCAGGTCTGAAATCAGTGAACAAACCCCGGCTTCATTTCTGACTTTTCCAGCTCTTCAATTTCTCTCTCATTAATTTCATTGTGTCTTCTTTCTCATTTATCTTCCCTCTCTATCCTGTCCATCTCTTTCCACCACTCATCCACACTTAGCCCACCCAGTAAATCAAAATTCAAAACAAAATCTGACATTTTGAAACAATTTGTATGGATTTTGAACACAGCTCAGCTACTCATAATCAAGGACCAGAACTATCTGTTTTATAAACAACGCTATATCCAGTAAATTTGGGTTTCATCATCATGAACGACGAACTTTGAATGATGTGAGGTATCCCTATTCGGTACATTTTCAAGATTTTCTGTGTTAAGAAGCTCCAAGTCAGAGAGAACCGCAACCCTGGCTAAATGAATCTGCCAAAGAATTAAAGAGACTGTAGGAGAAAGGAACGCAAATGGAAAAAAACAGGTTTACATGTATTTTATCAGATCTGGAAAGACCCAATGACCAGCTATCAAAAGGCAGTTAAAGAAGCTAAAAGATCTTTTTTTTTTTTTTTTTTTTTTCCAAGTTTAATTTTAGCAAATCATTCTAACCCCAGGATTTTATTTAAAACAATAGACTCAGTTACTACACCCTCCCCTTGTCATTTTATTGATGCATCACAAGAAACGTGTGAGAAGTTTTTCAAATTTTTTAGTGATAAGGTCATGGAAATAAGGCAACAAATCCCAACCCCCGCCCATGTTTTACATACCAGCAGGGACATTAATTGTCATTTTAATCCTATATCACTGTCATTTTTATCTGATATCATAGCCCATATGAAGCCCACCATGTGCAGTCTTGATGCTATCCCCACGAAATTTCTCAAAGAAGTTATTGACACAGTTGGCCCCAGTATTTTATCGATTATCAACAGTTCCCTCAAAAATTGATTTTTTTCCTTCTATTTCTAAACATGCCATTGTGCAACCTTTTTAAAGAAACCTAACCCCGATCCCTCTGTTTTTAATAATTTTAGACCAATTTCTAAACTTCTTAACTTTTTAATTTTTTAAGCAAAGTTTTAGAAAAGGTTGTTTCAACCCAACTTTTAGCTTTTATGTGTCAAAACAATATCTTTGAGAAATTCAGTCTGGTTTTAGAGCTTTACATTGCACAGAAACTGCTCTCTTCAAGGTAACTAATGACCTCCTTTTAGCAGCTGACGGGGGAAAGCGCAATTTTAATTCTTTTAGATTGAAGTGCAGCTTTTGACACAGTAGACCACACTATTTTAATTGACCGTCTTAAAACCTGGGTGGGCATCAAGGACACTGCACTTGATTGGTTTTATTCTTACCTTTGTAGAAAGAACCTTCTCGGTCACCATTGGTAATTTCACTTCTTCCACAGCCCACATTACCAGTGGTGTACCGCAAGGTTCGATTTTAGGTCCAATTTTATTTTCTATCTATATGCTTCCACTTGGCCAAATCATCCAACAACATAATGTTTCTTTTCATTGCTACACAGACGACACACAGATATACCTTCCCCTGAGACCTGGTGACCCAAGAAGCTTAGCTGCTGCTGTAGATTGTCTCAGCGATGTCAACTGTTGGATGGCACAAAATTTCCTTCAACTCAACAATTAAAAACAGAAGTCATACTGTTCAGTCCCCCTAATCCAAATTACCCCATCAGTCTTGGTCCCTTATCCACCTACATGAAGCCCTCTGCCAGAAATCTCGGGGTACTGTACGATTGACGTCTAAGTTTCAAACCACACATTAACAAAGTTGTCCAGTCCTGCTTCCTCCAAATCAGAACCATTTCCAGAATTAAGCTGATGCTCCACCACAGAGAAGCAAAACTGTAACAACAACAACAATAATAAATACATGACTAACAGCAACAGCTGGAGAAGGACAGAAGAAGGACGTCAACATGTCAGCATGGTCCATGTGGTTTCCTGCGGATGAGAAAACACAAAGAACTCCGGGGAAGAAGTCAAGTTAGTAACATGCATTAATGGTAAACAAATACATACAGATGGAGAAGAGGAGAGAGGGCTCAGTGCATCAATGGAAGTCCCTTGGCAGTCTACGCCTATAGCAGCATAACTAAGGGCTGGTCCAAGGCGAGTCTAGTCGGCCCTAACTATAAGCTTTATCAAAAAGGATAGTTTTAAGCCTACTCTTAAATGTAGAGAGGGTGTCTGCCCCCCCCGGTCCAAATCTGGAAGATGGTTCCACAAGAGAGGAGCCTGATAGCTGAAGGCTCTGCCTCCCATTCTACTTTTGGTGACTGTAGGAACCACCAGTAAGCCTGCATTTTGGGAGCGCAGTGCTCAAGTGGGGAAATAGGGTACTATGAACTCTTTAAGATATAATGGTGCCTGACCGTTAAGGGCTTTGTATGTGAGGAGAAGGATTTTAAATTCTATTATATCAATTAACATTTATGGAGTGTTTCCGGATAATATTACCTAAAGGAAGCATATACAAAGTGAATAGTATTGGTCCAAGAACAGAACCTTGTGGAACTCTGTGTCTAATTTTTGCTTTCATGGAGGATTCATCATCAACATGTACAAACTGAAATCAATCTGATAAATAGGACTTAAACCAGCTTAATGCAGTTCCTTTAATGCCAATTAAATGTTCTAGTCTGTGTCATAGTATTTGATGATCAATTGTGTCAAATGTGGTACTAAGATCTAACAAGACAAGTACAGAGACAAGTCCTTTGTCTGATGCAGTCAAGAGGTCATTTGTGACCTTCACGAGTGCTGTCTCTGTGCTATGATGCACTCTAAATCCTGACTGTCACCAGCAGTCACCAATCAGTCACACAACTGATTGGTGACTGCTTTCTCAAGGACCTTAGAATGAAAGGGAAGGTTAGATATTGGTCTATAGTTGGCTAAGACGCCTGAGTCAAGAGTAGGCTTCTTAAGGAGGTTTAATTACAGCTACTTTAAAGGACTGTGGTACATAGCCTGTTACTAAAGACAGATTGATCATATTTAGTAAGGAAGTGCTAATTAAGGGTAAGACTTCCTTAAGCAGCCAAGTTGGGATGGGGTTTAAGAGACAGGTTGAAGGTTTGGATGAAGAAATCATTGAAGTCAGTTCAGGAAGGTCAACCAGAGAAAAACAGTCCAAATGTATGTCAGGTTTCAGGGCTGCCTCTTGGGTTCTTGAGTTTGTGGATAAATTGGTGCCTGTTGAGGGCAGAGACTGTTGAATTTTGTCTCTAATAGTTAGAATTTTATCAATAAAGAAGCTCGTTAAGTCATTACTACCGAGAGCCATTGGAATACATGGATCAATAGAGTTATGACTCTTTGTCAGCTTGGCCAAGGTGCTGAAAAGAAACCTAGGGCTATTTTTATTCTCCTTAATGAAGAGTAATAGGTGGCTCTGGCATTACAGAGGGCCTTGTTATATGTTTTAAGACTATCTTGCCAGACTAAGCAAGATTCTTCTAGTTTGGTAGAACGCCAAAACCTTTCAAATTTTCCTATTAGTTGTCTGTTAGAAATGCTCCCAGATCAGAGTCCCAGGCTCCTTTATAAGTGTTCAGTAGAGTATAGGCTAATGTTATTAATGAGTTCATAAATCTCGGATATCAATCCTTTACGGTCTGATTTCAGTTCGAGGATATGATCCACATGTGATTTTTTTTTTTAGCTTATCTGGAAATGAATTAAATGTCTTGTGCAAAGCTTCTGATCTGCAAATAACGGAATAAGTGGTTCTTAGGTAAGTCAGATTTAGGATAACTGGCAGAAAGATGCAAATGTATCTCCTATATATAAGTTATGAATTGCTCTAATTCCTTCATTAAACCACAGCGTAAATCCAGGGTCTGTGCAGGAGGGAGTGAACATGTAGTGGTATGTGTGTGTGTATATATATATATATATATATATATATATATACACACACACATATATAGTGGTTCCCTGCAACCCAAAATGTCTTCTAAACTGAGCCCATATTCTTATTGAGTGGTTGACTATAATATTTGAACTCAAATTGTTGCTAAGAAGGGGGAAGGGTGTGCAAACCACTGAGCCCAGGTTTTGCCAGCATGATATGAATTACAATTCTACTCAGTCTGCCTTTTTAGTGATTGCTTTGTCTTCAAACCAGTGGATTAGCTTCTGAATGTTGCATGCCCAATAATAAAAAAGGAAATTAGGCAACGCCAGGCCTCCTAAGCATTTTGGCCTTTAGAGATGGGTCTTGCTAAACCGACTAGGTTTATTTCCCCCAATGAAAGGGATAATACTTTTATCAAAAGAATTTTAAAATGAGGATGGGGATGTTTTGTAAAAGATAAAAGATAAAAACTTTGGCAATACAATCATTTTAATCAGGTTAACACGTCCCGCTAAAGACAAGGGTAAGGAAGCCCAATAATTCATATCCTGTTTACAGACATGTAAAGAGCAGTGAAATTTTTTGTGAAGGTAGCTGGGAAGGAGCAGGTGACCTCAATCCCCAATTATTTAAATCCTTCTTGGACCCTTGTAAAGGGGAAAACGTTGGAGGGAAGTGCGTCTGCATCAGAATTCAAAGGAAAAAGCTTGCTCTTGCAAATTTAACTTATACCCTGAGATTTTCCCAAATTGATTCTGAATGGTTAGAATGCAGAAGAGTGATAGAGCTGGATCAGAAACATACAAAAGCAGATCATCTGCGTAGAGAGAGACCTTGAATTCCTGCCCACTCTGATGTATGCCTTTAAAATCAACCAATATTAACTTGCCTGGCCCAAACAGGAATATTCTAGCTCCTTGACTGCATTCCAAATTAATCAATTTGACAATTCATGCTCTTGACTTGACCAAATTCCCCCCCATGCCACTCTTTCATCCAGCACACACCCTCACTATTGATCACTTTGATTTAATAAGGTTTGTTTTTTTTGTTTTTTGCTCTCGGACTAAGATATATGTTATGTTAAGCACAACACTGTGTTAACTCTGAGACCTCTTATAACATCTGATAACTGCCTTTTTTGCTGTAAACATGCTTCTGCAGATGTCATATAGTATATAAAAACAGCTTCAGAGTGGTGGAAATGGATGTAAATATTATATATTTATACAGTATATTATGTATTATATTCTATTAGTAAATTCATGGTTATGGAGCGTTTCCCTGCTGCCTTAGATCCAGTGTGGATACATAATAGTTAGCCAGCCCCCAGTATCCGGTGCGAGCCGACCTAGTGTAGCTCCTACTCCCCTGGTATTTCCCAAGCAGCTAGCTAGAAGCCAGGGTGGCTGGGTGACTGTCCGAAGGAAGTATAGCCCTAAGCAGAAGCCCATGGTTCACCATCAACCAGTTCATGGTCCTCCCCACTGAGCAACACACCTGCTGAGAAACCAACTCTGATTATTGGCAGCTCCACAGTCAGAAACGTGAAGTTAACGACACCCTCGACCTTGTTCTGACTTATGGGATTGAAATTGAACATTTAATAAATTTTCCACAAAATCCTATTTTATCAGATCATTACTTAATAACTTTTAAATTCCTATTACTGAATTACACACTATTAGACAAAAATGTCTTTACTAGATGTCTATCTGATAATGCTGTAGCTAAATTTAAGGAAGCAATTTTATCAGCACTGAATTCAGTGCCATGTCTCAATACTACAGAGGACTCTTATGCTAATTTTAGTCCCTCCCAAATTGATAATCTTGTTGATATTGCTGCAGGCTCATTACGAATAACACTCGACTCCATCGCCCCCTTAAAAAAGAAGATAATAAAACATAAGAGGTTAGCTCCATGGTATAACTCCCAAACCCGCAAATTAAAGCAAACATTGCGAAAATTGGAAAGGATTTGGCGTTCCACCAAACTAGAAGAATCTCGCTTAGTCTGGCAAGATAGTCTTAAAACATATAGGAAGGCCCTCTGTAATGCCAGAGCCGCCTATTACTCAGCATTAAGAGAGGAGAATAAAAACAGCCCTAGGTTCCTTTTCAGCACTTTGGCCAGGCTGACAATGAGTCATAACTCTATTGATCCATGTGTTCCTATAGCTCTCTGTAGTTTGTAGTTTGTAGTTCAGTTTGTACACGTTCATGATGAATCCTCCATGAAGGCAAAAGTTAGACATGGAGTTCCACAAGGTTCTGTGCTTGGACCAATACTATTCACCTTGTATATTATGCTTCCTTTAGGTAATATTATTAGGAAACACTCCATGAATTTTCATTGTTATGCAGATGATATCCAATTATATTTATCAACGAAGCCCGATGAAACCGATCAGTTAAACAAACTCAAAGCATGCCTTAAGGACATAAAGACCTGGATGACCTGCAATTTTTTGCTACTAAACTCAGATAAAACTGAAGTTATTGTGCATGGCCCTAAACACCTTAGAAACACATTATATAATGATATAGCTACTCTGGATGGCATTACCCTGGCCCCCATCACCACCATAAGGAATCTGGGAGTTACCTTTGATTAGGATATGTCCTTTAATTCCTACATAAATCAAATTTCAAGGACTGCCTTTTTTCTCTTATGTAGTATTGCAAAAATCAGACACATTCCGCTTCAAGAAGATGCAGAAAAAATAGCCCAAGCATTTGTTACTTCTAGGCTGGATTACTGCAATGCCTTATTATCAGGCTGCCCTAACAAGTCTCTAAAGACTCTCCAGCTGGTCCAGAATGCAGCTGCACATGTACTGACTAAAACTAGAAAAAGAGATCATATTTCTCCAATTTTAGCTTCGTTACATTGGCTTCCTGTAAAATCTAGAATAGAATTTAAAATCCTTCTCCTAACTTACAAAGCCCTTAATGGTCAGGCATCATCATATCTTGAAGAGCCCATAGTACCGTATTACCCCACTAGAACACTGTGCTCCCAGAATGCAGGCTTACTGGTGGTTCCTACAGTCTTTAAAAGTAGAATGGGAGGCAGAGCCTAAGCTATCAGGCTCCTCTCCTGTGGAACCATCTTCCAGATTCGGTCCGGGGGGCAGACACCCTCTCTACATTCAAGAGTAGGCTTAAAACTATCCTTTTTGATAAAGCTTATAGTTAGGCCCGGTCAGGCTCACCTTGGATCAGCCCTTAGTTATACTGCTGTAGGCCTAGACTGCCGGGGAACTTCCCATGATGCACTGAGCTCCTCTCTCCTCCTCCTCCTCTCCATCTGTATGCATTCATGTACCATCAATGCATGTTACTAACTTGGCCTCTTCCCCAGAGTTTTTTGTGCTTTCACATCTTGCAGGAAACCCTGGCTTGCAGCCCGAGCCTTCGCGGTCCTTGGCAGTCCTGATGGTGTTCTTCCCCGGCTATTGCTGCTGTTATTGTTATTGTTATGATTGTTGTCATGAAGAGGCAAATCAAAGGAATGACAAAATAATTTTAATCTAAAAAAGCAGCAAAATCAGCTAGTCCCACATAAATATAAAACTGGACTCACCAACATCTTCCTTTTGCATCCCTTGACCCATCAGCCTTAACATGAAGAGGCTGCTGTTGTCATCTCTAGGGCTGCAGTCTCCTGGTCGACTAGTTGGTCGATATGCTCTTGTCCGACCAAAGTCTCATTGGTCAAATAACCACTGTGTTACTTTCATAAGGAGAAAAGTGCTACGTCAATAGCCTTCCAGGATTAATCTATTATTTCCTGTGGCAGGAGGGACAGCCTAACAAATTACCTGTGAAAACGGGGGTATATTCAAAACACCCCCGTTATTTTCACAACTTTGAACTCACCCAACTGAAAGGAGACTGCTAGGTCTAACTGTAGGTCTAACTGTACTCAATGTTTACTGAGCGTTTACTGAATGTACTCAACGTTTGGTGAATCAGTGTTTCTCCTGTAATCATAACAATGAGAGCCCCTGCCAGGATTAAATAAAGCCAAATATCAATTCATTCAGAACTCAATAGTGTTTGGGAGGCTCTGTGCAGTGTTGTTCCCAAACGGGAGTCAACCCCTGTGTCGTTGCCTGGGAAACTCTTGGTAAGATAGCTCCGTTAAGGAATAGGGCAGCGCGTAATATATGTGCGTAACAAGTGGGAAAGAGCGAGCGTCAGAAAAGTGACAGTGAATGCAAGCAGACCAGAGGAGAAGGTTAGCAGTAAGTTGTCAGTCTGGCAGTAAATGTACAGTACAGACTACAGTGTGTCAGTTAATACATGCTGCAGCTTCTCAAGACCAAGAAAAGTCACGTCTGTTATTTTCCCAAATGCTGAAAAAGTAGTTTAGCTCCAAAGTTAGCAACAATGGGTTAGCCGAACCTGAAGACGCTAAACAGAGAAATAGTGAATGGAAAAATGTGTAGCTGATGTTACTCTGCCCCGTAACATCCAACAATTTTTAACCCCCCCCCCCCCCCCCCCCCCTCCACCTGCGCGACTAATTGATTAGTTGAAGATTATGTACGATTTCAGTCAACCAACATTTTCTTTGGTTGACTACAGCCCTAGTCATCTCAAGGGATTTCTGGGTAGTTCTCAAACAGTTGCCACTTGCTGCTGTCCTGGAGCTATTGCCTGGCAAAGCCTTAAAGCAAAATGCAGCCAAATTCAATTTGAAATCAGGCAAATAATCCACACTGCTCTCTGTGTATATAAATATTCTTTATACATTACATCCATGTTACATCCAAAAGAAATAGAAATACAGCCAACAGGAAAAGTCACATTCAAGTCATTTCTGTGCTGCACATTGCAATGTCGTCACCCAGCCTCCTAAGGCACCAAAAAAATCTAACGACCCAAATGACTGAGGTCGAGAACAGAGCCCCAAACCCACCCACCACCCCAAAACCCCACAACCCCACAACCCCAAACACCACAGGGCTCCTGGAAGCTCAACAGAATGGCATACAGACAGATCAAAACCACAATTTTCAACAGCTGTATTTATACCGGCACAAATCATCTGAGGATCAATTCTTTGTGGCAGCCCAGCAAACATTCTGGTACTGAACAGATGTTGATATGCCAGCATTTGCCAATGCTGAAAACTAGAAGACATAAAGTTAAAATGACATTAAGATATGTGCATATTTGCTGCCTGCATTGTGTTAAACTGAAACCTCAATATCTTTCTGACATCAGTTTTTGTTTTGTGCTCATTTGCTATCTTGCTGAATCACTGAATTCTACATCCTTGTCCATCAAATGCTTGCTGGGATCTGGTCCTCCATTAGTGCATATTTTTTGTACAAAATATGAAGCAGATTTATCCCAAGAAACAGTGATAAAGATACAAAGCTCTCAGTTTTTGAAAGATTTACTAGTAAATTCAAAGCTGTACACCCTTTCAGTACAATTCTAAGCCCAGAATTACCCCGTGTTAGCATGTTTAATATACTAAACATTATGTTATTATCATGTCAACATGCTAGGTATAATAATGTGCTAGTAGTAGCATGTTAACATGCTAATATTAAAATGTTAGCATGATGTTTTTATGTAAGCATGTTAATGTGTGCATTATAATATTCAACGCTGAACAAAATAAAGCTAAAAGTAACAAGTGCAGCTGAGCCTAATGAGATGCAGCTGATAGATGCTGAGCTGAGCCTGAAGTTGCGTTAAGATTGGACGCAAAGAAGTTTTTGTTTTGCTTTAGTCTGTGTTTTTTATCCACCAACAGCCAATGGACGCAATATTTAAAAAAATAGCTACATCTAGCCAACAACATAGCCTGGTTCAGTGGAGGTGGTGACATGAACATGGGAAGTTCTAGAGGAACATGACAGGCTCAACATACATGCATGTGATTTCGGAGAGGTCTCTGTCTTACCAAGATATGAAGTATGTGCCTTTGTACAAATCTGCACAAATGTTGCATTCATGACGTGGGATTCATCCTAATAAGCATTTTCTAACTTTTATTCACATCATCATCCAAGTTGTAAAACTTTTTGAAAGCTTGGTGCTAAATTATGCAGAAGTGCCTGATAAAGGCAAACAAGCATGAATGCCTTAAATCAGCCTAAGTCCACATTTAATGTAATTAAAGCCAAACTAATTGGATTTAGTGCTATATTGTCAATGCACAGTATTTTTAACTCCTGCACCTATCTTCTTTTCCATATGCCACGAGGGTTCTGGAAAAACAAAAGTGTGGAGATGGGTGTGGTTCATGTCTGTCTATACATACAGTCCAGACCTGAAGTATTTCACAGTAACACTTTTTTTATTCTTCAGGCTCTGTGCTTCAGCACATTAAATTTAAAATCAAATAATGGATACTACATTAAAGTGCCAAGTCTCCACTTCATTTTGTGTAGGTTTACATCAACATAAGGGTTGATGATCAGATTTCTGTTTTTGAGGCTTACCAAGGATTTGCATCTTATGATAAATCCTCTGAGGTTCTGGTCATGAAGTTTCTTGACTTGCTGTGCAGTCATAAAGGGCTTTTTCTTCACCATGCAAATGAATTTCTGCTCATCCACCAGACTTGTGCTCCTCAGTCTACCAGACTTGTGCTCCTTGGTCTACCACCTCGTTTGCCATTCTCTAGTTTTCCTGGGCACACCTGCTTTTTGGAAATGTACCCAACTGTTGATTTTGGTAAACTGATATCTCTGCTTTTTGCTTTTTCTAGCCTCATTATTATCTACTTCACTTGCATTGTCACGTTTTTACACCTCATATTGACAGACAACTCCACTTCAATCTAAATGGCATCTCTCAGTCAACTCTGAGCCACATGTAAGCTCTTTTGTGCTGAACTAATGTTGAAATGACACACAGCTGCCCAACAAACATTTAGTAACCAAATATCCAATTACGTTTGAACCCCTAAACTTTGGACACTGTGTTAAGAGTTATATCTTCAAAGCAGTTCTTTCTATATTGGTGTAAACCTATTCAAATTAAAGCTGAGACTTGGCACTTTAATGTAGTATGCATTACTTTATTTCAAACCGAATGTGTAACTGTCCAAATACTTACGATCTGGACTGTATAAAAGGCAACGCCAACACATCAGAGTTATTTTAACTGTTAATATTGTTTTGAGGACCGGCCCCAGAGCGAACAAACAACTCTGACTCACTAGGAAATTATTTGGCAACAAGAAAATCAACAAAAAAACTCAGACTGTGTAATTCTATAAACTGCCCAGAGAAGCTCAGATTTTTACCACCAAATGTAAACCATCAGATGTTTTGTTCCTGCATAAATACTGCCTATTGTTACACCGATGTTACACGAATAACGACCTCTCCTGAGTCGCTGTCCTGGCTGAGGTTGTTTCGGGGCACCAGGCTGGGGCAGAAGGGGGCCAAGCAGAGGCAAGTCCATGGCTGTGGCCCCAGCTGGGTGGAGTGTAAGGGGCCGTTGGGTCCAAAGGTGGCCAGAGGCAACCAAAGTGTCCTGGGGCCCAACGAGGAATGGCCAGTGCTCGTCTCCTCCATGTCTTTCGCTTTGTTGTAGCTCTGCACATCCCAGTGGAGGTTGACGGCCCGCCAGCGCATGAAGACGTTGTACACTGCTGCCCCCTCATGGACAATCAAGCCTGTAACAAGGACAAAAGTGGGCACATTAAAGGAAATGTTGATCCTCTGATACATTACTGTTACATTTTAGATCTCATCAAACTGACATCATCAAAGAGCAGATACTCAGTGGCTTAACCCGGCCTTATATCTACAATGTATCTGCTCAGTGTAAACTACTGTAACTGGACCCACTGGTTTGATAGGCAGTATCATCTTAATGCTGCCATCATCCCAACCTATCTAGCATCACTAGTCTTACAAAGAGTTATATCAGAAAACTTTATCTAACCTTTAAAGCATCCTTGAATCCTAGCAAAGAGCAGATAATCATCAGCATAACGCAGCCTTATATCTATGTTGTATCTGCTCAGGCTAACCTACAGTGGCTGACCCAACTGGCTGGATAAGCAATGCTATGGTCTGCTCAGTTGCCCAACCACCATTACTGGTTCCACTAGTCTTATCAATAGCCACTAATTAGCAACCCCTCTCGCATGAGAAACGTTTCTTTAATATGTCACTAGACCTGTCTAACAAATAAAGGAACATCGTTTCAATGTGAACTTATGTGTATGAGTATAAGAATGCGGGCAAGTCTACTCGATCATCAGGTGGGCAACCCTTTCAATAGCTGGTGTTCCGTTGAGTTGGGCAAACGACACCGAGAAGGCTCAACAGTGTGTTCCAGCATCCTAGAACCACCCCCCCTCTTTACCTGCACCCACACAACACAACCCTCTATAGCAAGTCATATCCATGCTGTCTACAATATCACCAGCTAACACCATGTAAAGCTAGCCAGCATATTGCTATTACCATCATTCTGCTCAACCCACCAGGAGACAGCCATTTAATCACTCTCAGCTACCTCATCATAGCAAGCAACAAAGCATACACTCATATTTACCACATCATGCTAGGTTAGCTGGCATGCTAACACCATGTTAGGCTAAATACCATGCAGAGCCACCAAATGAACCAAACAACAAAGTAAGCTAACCAGCACACTGCCTGAGCCAGCAACTGGATGAAATAACAAACAGCATCTTAAGCCAATATGCTGCCTGAGCCACCATGCAACCATCACAAGCAGCATGCTGCTCAATCCACCAAACAAACCAAAAAGCCTCTTCAGCTACCTCATCCTAGCAAGAACACACATACACTTCTCTCTAGACTAACACCAGTTAACAGTAAGTTCTGCACTTACTCTTAAACCCTGTTCTAGATATGTAACACTTTGGCTTTCATTTCAGGTTTTTCTAAGCCTATACATTAAAAAAAAAACGGGTAATGAACATTTTTTTTGTGAACAAATACAATATAAAGTCCCCATATCTGAGACAAGTAAAATAGTCTGTGGGATCTTAATATCAATATGATTAGTCTAACCAATGAGATTTCAGCCAGGAGAAACTGGTGAAAAGGAACTGACAATTTATAGGAAATGGTTGTACAGTTAAGATCTGGTGGGGAAGGTTATAAAGATAACAATGGGTATTGTGCACACTTGTATTAAGATGAGTGAACATTGTTAGTCAGCTGGCAGCTAAGCAGCCTGTAAATGAGCCGCTGATATGAGGCATGAATAAAGCAAGAAAAAACAATTAGCTAATGAAAGCCTCTACTTCAATGACCGAGCTAACGCTATGATCCATCAGTGCTTTAGATTTTGTGTCATGAAGCCTAGAGAAAGAGAGAAAAAAGTGTAATCGCCTTTTTCCATTACACAGATAGGAAACAAATGAAAACATGGACTAGATTATAGTTTCCTAATTCTTTGTGATGTTTGGTCTTTGCGCCTGTTGTCAGTTTCTGACTGTTTTATGTGCATGTATGTGTCCGTTCTGTAATGGTTGTAATGAGGTTTCTATTCATTTATCCTTTATCCTCTTAAGCTTTGATGCTTTTTAGTTTTTTGGTGTGTTTTTTCATTGGTCTGACAAAGGACTGCAACTGAAAATTAGCCTTTTGGCTAAATCTAACACATTTACCTCATACTAATGTTAATTAATGAATCTTGTCCCTGATAAATAAATGAATGAAGTAAAATAAAAGTGAACAATGTCGAGCTGCATACAATTAAGTGTGAGAGTGAATGTCAGCCCTCACCATTTCATTCTGAGGGACTGACAGAGGCCTGACATTACCGACAATGATTTAAATCACTGAAACATTTTCTGGTATCACACATCTCCGTAACATCTGGAAATATGTCACTTCAATGTCAAGTTGTGTGTTTGGCCTGTAGGCCACAACAGCAGATAAATACTTCATGTATGATTGACCCCAGAGGATAGTTGTTTGTTTTTAAATTCTACATGAATCATTCCCAGGCTCACCTACGCAGACCAGGTCCATGAAGCCGTACATGCCGTAGCAGATCTGAAACAGGACGTCACGGCGCTGCCAGACTGCCTGCGGGCTGAGGGCTGACCACAGCAGCCAGGAGATACTGGCGACCAGGAAGAGAGAGCCCAGAAACACCGCGATAATCTGCACCTTCTCCACCAGGGTGATGGTGATGGACTGCCACTGCAGACAGAGACAAGACACAATACATGAAAAAGATTAAAGACTTTGTATGCAAAAGCAACAAGTGCACTGACACACTTCACTGTGGTCAGGACACACCACTGTCCTATTTCCCAGCATTGATGCACATCAACACTCAAGAAAAAAAAGCTGTTTTATCACATTCGGTTTCCAAATTGGCACATCCCAGCACTGTGCTGGTCCCTGTGGTGGCTCTGCAACTCACTTTGTACAAGAAAACAAGCTTTTTAAAGCTAATCCAACTTTATCTTTTTTTTTATATCCATCTTATCTGAATTATTGTTGAGAATCCAAAGTTTCCTGTCACCTGTATGAATTTTGGAGGAAATATGTATAAAATGATGCTCAAGACATGTAGAGTCTCCAGCTGATGGAATGGAATTGACTATTATGGTTTGAAAATTTTACTGGTTACTGGTATATAAAAAATTGGATGGCACAAAACTGTCTTCAGTTAAATGCTTGTAAGACAGAAGTAGTTTTATTTGTTCCCTCCAACTCCATTGGGGATATCGCTAATCACTTTGGGCTCCTGGCCCCTAACCTTCATACCCATGCCAGAAATCTTGGTGTCATTTTCGATCCAGCTTTAAAATTTAACAAAGAAATTAACTCTGTTGTCAAAGGTTGTTTTTTACCAGCTAAGAAACATCGCCAAACTTAAGCTCTCATTTCATGACTTGAAGACTGCCTTGATTTCCTCTCAACTGAATTACTGCAATGCTCTTTTTTTTTTTGGGTATTAGCCAGTCATCTTTGTCTCACTTACAGCTGGTGCAGAATGCTGCTGCTAGGCTGCTAACTGGTGCCAGGAAGAGAGACAGCATCACACCTGTACTGGCGTCCCTGCATTGGCTACCAGTCAAGTATAGGACTGAGTTTAAGGTCCTTTTATGTGTTTTTAAAGCTTTACACGGCCTGACACCTCAGTACATCTCTGAGCTCCTCTAACCCCTTTCCAACCCCAGATCTCTCAGATCCTCAGACCAGCTGCTCCTGGCTGTCCCTTGATCAAGGTTGAGGGGCAACTGGGCGTTTGCTGTAGCTGCCCCAAAACTTTCCCCTTCTGCAGACACTAAGGCTAAATTTAAGACCCACATGGTCTGTTGAGCTTTTGAGTGTCCTTAAAGATTTATGTTTTACTATCACTTATTTATGGGATAGTATTGTTATATCATCTCTACTCGTTTTTTTTGCTGTTACCTTGTTATGTTGTTTTAACTCACTTTTGTTATTTTATTGTACAGCACTTTGGTCAACTCTGGTTATTTCAAATGTGCTTTATAAATAAACTTGATTTAGATTTTTTTTTTGATATAGTGCTTCCTGGTTCAATGCTATCTGTCTGCTGTGAATAAAGTAAGAGCCAACAAATCTCTGTAAATTAAAGAGTACGGTCTTGACCTGCTCTATGTGAAAAGTGCCTTGAGATGACTTCTGTTGTGATATGGCGCTATATAAATAAAGATTGAAATCCTGACATTTAAAACAAATCTTGTGCGGACACCGTGTGCACAATATAGCCTAATTTATTTATTTTACCTTAGGTCTTTTACCACACTTAGCTTTTTTTCTCAAGATTTTTGAGACACTTTAGCCACTAACTATAGTAACTTTATAGTAACAGTCATTTTGCACCCGAGATATACAGCACAGGTGTCCCGGTAATCCTGGAACAAGTTATTATCATGTTCGCACAAGATAGCCTAATAATTTAAGAACACCAGTTATTATTTACATGGAGGTTATTTATGTAGGTTACTTAGGGGACTATAAAGTCCAAAAACTCTTTAAAAACAAAGTGTGAAGGGGAAAGTCAAAGTCAAACTGTTGAATTAGCCTGTAGAATATTTATAATTATAAGTAATTATAAATACTTATAAGCGAGCTGCACTTGAAGACGTGTCCACAATTTTTCAAGTCTGTCTTAAAACAACAGTCAGGTGTCCGAATGAAGACCGAAATAGGTTTTTCTTGCAATAATCATTCCTCCTGTTCATACTGACCATTATGAAGGTCAGTTGACGCATCACAGAACACTGGTGACGCATCAAAGGACTCTGTAGCGTCACAAAGGAACTTTATTCACTCTGCGGACTTCGCTCTTTTACAAACGTTCATTTGTCTGCACGACCGCGCAGAGTTAACTCAACTCCTCCTCGTCATGCCTCTGTCGTTTAAGACTTGGAAAAGCCGCATGTGCAGGGTGAAGAGAGAGAGGCGCACAGACAACGCATCCTTCAGACAGATGGTAAAGACAGACAGTCTCTTGTGATCAGTAAATAACTCAAACCTGCATTTAACCGCCACCACATTCACCAAATCATTTCATTAGCTGCAGGTGCAGTGACACAGGTAGAGTAAGAAGTATCCAGATCATTTACGTGATTTTAAAATACTCCTTACAAGTAAACAGTGGTGGAATTTAGTAACATAGTACATTTACTCAAGTACAATTTTCAGGTACTTGTACTTAAGTATTTTCATTTTCTGTTGCTTTATACTTCTACTCCACTACATTTCAGAGGCGAATAGTATACTTTTTATTCCACTACATTTATTTAACAACTTGAGTTACTAGTTACTTTGCATATTCAGATTAATAATACATAATAAACATATTATGATGTGTTATTATAGGTTCAGATTACTTTACATATTGTTCAGTAGCTTGTTAATTCCCCCACAGTGATCATTAAAGTCTTATCTTAATAATTATCCGATAATCCAATAAAAATCTATTAAAAATAATTATTCTGAAATGGGCCATTTTGCATAATGTGTAAGTATATTTTGATGCACTTTAAGTAAAAATTTGAATGCATGACTTTTACTCGTAATAGTGTTTTTATCTGAGTACTTCTCCCACCACTGGAAGTAAAAGTCCTGCATCCAAAATAGTACAGATGTTTAGCAACAATACAAATGTACTTATCAAAAAGTTATCATTAATGTTATAGATAGTCCAGTCTGGTCAAGTAAACTATATACTGCTGGGTACTATATAAATTAGGGCTGCAACTAATGATTATTTTCATTATGAAATGGAATTCTTCTTTTCATTTGAGCACTTTTGGTGTAGAAGTAATCCCCAATTATTCTGCATGAAAAGTGTCTAAAAATAACAAACATGTTTTGATTCCTCTCGTTTTATGATGTTAAGATCAATTTAAATATCGACCAGAGTGGTAACAGCAGTAGTAATTACTGTAGTAGTATCTTTAGTGTTGGTAGTATTTGTGATAAATGATTAAATCTGAATGATTAGATGTCTTTATGTCTGTCTGTGAAGGCACAAACCCTGTGGGGCAGACTGTCATTCAACTGGGGTAAATTGCTGAGCAGCGCCACCCACAGGATGCTACAGGTAAGAAAACACAAACACACACACACATACACACACACACACACACACACACACACACACACAGACACACACACACACACACACACACACACACACACACGCAAACAGCCACATAATTATGAGGATAAGTAGATGTGTGTTTGAAAGTGTTGTTTCCGTTTAAGGGATCAGTTCACCGAAATCAGAAAACAGATTTTCCTACTTATAAATACTACCACTACTACTACTACTACTAATAATAATAATAATATAGCCCTCCTGAATGGCTGTAGAGCCATGCAGATGTTAACTGAGACCCCATGCAATGTAGGTGGATGTTTTTTTAGTTTTTGGTAATTAAAGCATTTAAACTGACTGACTAAAATCCCACTGTACACTACCTGCTCGGCACCAAACTGTAGACAAAGTTAACAACTAGCTGGTGAACATAGCTGAGCGTTTAGCCACAAAACAGCCAGAGATTTTTCTCAGGAATTGGCAGGAGTGCCCAAAAATATCATTTCTTACAGGTTTAAGTAGTCAGTAAAACAGATTTACTGCCACCGAAAAACCTTGTCTCGTAGCTACAGACCATGTCGTCTCTCTGTCCTTCAGGCAGTCACCAGCCTGGAAAACCACATCAGCCAAAACAGGACGGGTTATGTGAGAGGCCGGGAACGCAAAATCATGACCAGGCATTTCCACACTGCCCTGAAAACCTGCTACAGGCATGAGAAAATCTCCAAAAGGGAGATGAGGGAGGCCAAAAAGAAGTGGGAAGAGGCTATGAAGAATGTAAAGGAGGAGGACAGGAGGAGGGAGAAGCTGTTTGGGGGAAAAATCTGTGTGCCAGAGTCAAATCAATAACAAGAGAAAATGAGAAATAGGAGAGTAGAGGACAAGAGAACAAGAAAGCACAGAATAAATTAGCTGAAAACAACTTGGAAACAGAACATTTTTGATGCTGAGTGGAAGATTGTGAGGCTGCAGAGTGCTTGTTACAGGAGAAAAGACTTTAGGCAGACTGTGTGGACAGAAAGTAGAGCCTCAGCTGTGTGTTTGTTCACTCTGCCAATGACTCAAGTCCCATCTGGAGTGAACAGATTTGAAAAGACCTGAGTGTTCCTCAGTAAAAGAAATGATCCAGAATGCAGATATTTTAAGCCTCCAAACTGACAGCAGAGTCCTAAAGAGGAAACAGAAACACTCAGCAGGTTCACAATCACTTCTACATTCGCCTCAAGATACCAAACTAACCATCGTTATTTCTGCGGTTTCTTGAAACTAAACGTTCACTATATAACTCCAGATGTAGTTTTTTCATTGTAATAGGGTGGGCCATCATTTTAAGGGGGACATATACACATTACCAGGTCTATGTTTATATTCTGTGGCTCTACTGGAATATCTTTGCATGACTTACAAAGTCAATAGGTTGTGATATGTAGCACAACAAGCTAGCAAAGCTCTGTAAAACTACTCTCTGCCTTGCATGGAACTACTCTCTGGAGAGTGAAAACGTGATCGCTGTTATTAGTCTTTGGAGCTGTTTCTAAACAAACTAATGAGCCCAAACTCTTCATGATGAAGGAACATGCAGCTTTGTGACTCATCAATGTGTTTTTAATAGTTTTTGGACAACAACGGAGGTCTACAGCACAGAGGAATAAGATATATCAGGCTTTGGATACACACACGATACTTGTTAATAGATCAGTTGATTGTTTGTATTTATCCTTAAAGGAAACTGAGTCTGTATGTGTACATATCATATAATGGGATGACTTAAAACATCTTTGGTTTTGGTTTTCTTAGAGACGTTTGTTCCTGAGTGATCAGCTCTGGCCAAAAAAAAAAAGTTTTCATGAAGAACGCACTTTATTTTCTTCCTGCTGAGGCTCTGCAGCCATGCTGCTAGATCGACCATAAGTTTGAACTTTTTGTTCCAGATAGTCTTTTGTAAAAAAAAACAGTATACATAGTTACATAGTATAAATATACCTGATTTTTGTGCATGTGTAAGACAAGATTTGATTTGATTTTTACTTAAAACCCTGACATAACAGCTTGCTCGGCTCACTTGTTCTACATTTTATGAGCATGAATCATATACAAAAATTACCATTTTAAGCATTTATTCAGAGGGTAAAGACAGAAAATTGACATAATAATAAAGTTGGTGCACTACAGTATATTTGAGTATTAAAGTTGAACTTAAGCAAACATTTCTGCATGAACTGCTCGGACAGAAGCAGTTGGGTTAAATTTTTTTGCCAGTTCAGCTGTGTGTGGCTGCTTTCCTCCACCAGAGAAGCTGTGAATATTTCTGAGCATAAATCCAGCTGGTCGGTCAATACATCTGAGATTATAAAAACAATCTCTTGTTAATGCCTCCATAAGAATTTAGAGAGCACGCTCTGCAGGAGAAAACTGTAACCTCAAAGGTTTATGGCTGTAGACAGCAGTAAAAAAGCCAGTGAGAATTTAATGGCTGCAGTTTGTTGCCACATCGTTCGACAGGCACTTAAACTACAATCTGAAGAGAAGGTTTTCCAGGAAGAAGAGAACTTGATTTTTAATGAATATATATCCACGTACACTGAGCTGTGAGTTTATTAAGTAAATCCCCACCTTCATTTCTTTCTTTAACTATGACAACCATCTGTCCCCCTCTCCTTAACCAACTTTTAGATGACTAAACTGAGACATAAAGGTGGTAGTTCAGAAAACATTCATTCATACTATATCAATCTTTTTTTGTAGCAACCTTGTGTAACAGTTTAAAAAGAGTACTGACAATGTCATCCTGGTTTTAACGGCATCAGATCAGAAAACTCAAGTGAGTTATTTCAGTGTTTTGTTTTGAGGACTTGTTATCATTTGCAAATTTAAGTCAACCACTAAACAAAATACTGTTAACATCCCTAAAATTAAGAATCTTAAATCCCCCCTCTAACCTGTTTCCCTATAAACTCTCATTGCAAGTAGAATCTTTTTTTTTCATTTTCTTTAATACTATTATTTGTTGTCTTAAAGGGGACGCACATTGCCAGGTGTATATTTATATTCTTGGGCTCAACTGGAATATTTCTGCATGATTCACGGTTAAAAAAAAACTGCTTATTTATCTTATACTTGCTCTTTATGCAGCCCCTCAGTTCAGCCTCTGTCTGAAACAGGCTGTTTTAGCTCCTGTCTCTGTAAGGTTCCCCTCCTCCTGATGAGCCCACTCTGTTCTGATTGGTCAGCTTCAGGAAGCTTCCTCCAGCTCCAGAGGCTAAGTAAACAAACTTAATTTCTTCTAAATTTCTAAATTTCACTTATTTTCTTGTTCTTTACTAAAAATGGAAACTGTCAAATATATCCGTACATGTTCGAGCCCGAATGCAAGTGAACAACGAGAACAACCCATGGTAAATTCCTTAGCAACAAAGGCAACTGAATGGACGGCCGTTTGTGGGAATCCGTGAAGAATCTTTGCAAACGGAGAATTCAGAGCAGGTTGAAACCCTGGTTTTTGTCTTACAGGCAGCATTTCTACATATTTTCACCTCAAGTTTTGGAACCTTAATCATGTTTAACATCTGACATCAGAACACCATAGAACAGCACACAAGATCCCCTTTAGTAACTACTTGCTAATTCTTTCTTTTTTATTTTTACATATAAATTACAATTGTGGCTTTCATTTCTAGACACTTTTGTTATGATGAATGCCATATTAAGATATTTATATTGTGGCCAATATTTTACTGATACAAAGCTACATAGGTGTGTCTTAATGTGCTGGTTCTTGACGCCATTCATTCAGTCGTCCAAACACCACAGCAGCCCATTTCATTTCAAACTAAAAAAGGCTGCTGTTTCTAAATCAAACTTGCAGTGTAAGAACCAGCATTTTACCTGCCACGGTCTCTTCATGTTGATGGCGATGACATGGAAACGGTAGCAGCAGAGCTCGCAGGTCCAGCAGCCTCTCTCACTGATCCACTTCAGCAGGCAGTGCTGGTGGGTGTAGCGCACTGAGCCGTCACACCGACACGGGTTCAGCAGGTCGCCCTGGAGACCACACAGAGGGCAAAGGTCAAAGAAGAACAGAACGACAAGCAGTGGTCAATGTGGTATCAACATGAATACATCTATGGAATATAATATTATAGCTTTTACTCCTTTCAAATTGAAAACCTGTATTCTCAACTTCACTGTTTCTGTATTTACTGCTGTCTTCCTGTAAGGTTGTACAGTTAATGTAATATAGAAGAGATGGTGGCTATACTAGCTACTTGATACTCATATCTTGTCAGTGTTTTTATAATTTTGACCATGCCCTGTAGCATCAGTTACAGATTAAACCTCAAAATCTCTCCAGGAATAGAGAGAAACTATCTGCTTTGGGGTCAATATCAAAACCGTCTTCCTAATATTAAGTGTACATTTCATTTTCACTGTCTAGGTGTCGACTTTCCCATCGTCTAGAAACCCTTGTTTTAATGCCTCACCTTGGCCTTTTTCTCCCATCAGCTTAAACATCAAAGAAAACGCACGACTTGTTCACCAGAGGCCTTTGCCAGCATCGCTCAGATCAATGATCATTTCTCAAAGCTACAACACTTGCGGATATTAACGACGGGATGCAGCATGTCATTAATCACTGCAGCCAAATCTATTTGTTCTGATGGGGTTTTTTTCTTGCTCGAGGCATTCCTCAAGCAGCCATTACTGTAGCTTTGACCTGCCAGCTCAGTTGTGAATGGCATATTAATAGTATATTAAGGTCAGTGGTCAGGGAGCTCATTTTTCATCATGTCATATTAACCTTGTGGGTTTAAAAGGACCTCAGAGGCCTCCGCTTGAATGAACTGACGCAGGTCAGCTATCCACTGAAGCCGTGATTAATAAAACCAACATCAAGTACTATTTTAATATGTTTCTGAATTCTCTAAGGGGGCATTTAATGAATTCAATTCACTTATTTTAGACCTATGAAGGCCAATGGATTCTGGAGTCTATGAGAAGGTCAACAAGCTTCAGTTGACGGTTGTAGATAACACCGTAACACCTAGCAAGAAAGTTCTTTCTTCACCTTGAAAATAGTAATTTCACACAATAATCTTGCCCCAAGGTCCAATTACTAACTTTTCCTGGAGCCTTCAATCAAATCTCACGGTCTTCATCAGTGGTTAGCTGCAGTGCAACTGAACCCCCCCCAAAAAAAGCCACTTGGGGAGCAGCAGAAACAAGCTGTAAATACAACACTGACACATTGGATATGTGCCAATACCAGTGGTGGAAGAAATATTTAGATCCGTTACTTAGGTAAAACTAGCAATACAACAATGTAAAAATACTCCATTACTAGTAAAAGTCCTGCCTGAAAAATCCTACTACTGTAAGTACATAGGCTAAGTATTATGAGCTTGATGTGGTTAAAGTATTGCAGTTAAAGTAGTGGTTTGGTCCCTCTGACTGATATATTATTATATATGACATCATTAGATTATTAATAGTGAAGCATCAGTGTTAGAGCAGCATGTTACTGTTGTAGCTGCTGGAGGTGGAGCTAGTTTACACTACTTTATATACAGTTAGCTAGTTTATTCCAATGGTTCCCAACCTAGGAGTCGGGCCCCTCCAAAGGGTCACCAGATAAATCTGAGGGGTCGTGAGATGATTAACGAGAGAGGAAAGAAAAAAAAGTTTCAGTTTTTGGACCTTTCCTTTAATCTTTAATTTTTGGTGAAATATTGGATCATTTGAACAGTTACTGAAATATATTTCATATTATCCATTGTGTCAAATCTTCATCTGAAAGGTAACTAAAGCTGTCAAATAAATGAAGTGGAGTAGAAAGTACAATATTTTTCTCTGAAATGTAGTGGAGAGAGGTCTAAAGTAGCATCAAATGGGGTCTTGGGGTCTTAAGTCAAAAATATCAATTACAGCAGCTTTACGACTATATCGTCAAAAAACTGTTATAATTGACAAAAGGTCTCAACTCAAATTCATCCTTCTTACCAGATTAAGTTTACTCTTTTGACATGGAACCGTAGGTCTTCAAACTTTCCATCATCTGACACTTTTACGACTTTTCATCATTGTTGGCAGCAGCTGTCAAATGTGTTTTTTAGTTTTTATCCTCAGTTATTCAGGAACACTTCACTGAGGAATGCACCATCACCTTTAGCTGCTCACATTCACTGAATGGTACAACTCAGCGAGAGTAAGGGGCAAGCGATGCCCTCTGACCAGCCATCACAAGGACATTTCTTTGAACTGTCAAGCTCAAATCTGAAGCCAACAAGGATGAGAAGTCCTAAAAAATTGCTCAAAATGATGAAAGATTTGAACATCTGCATTTTCATCACAACTGAGCAAACTCCATCTGCTGATAAAGATCTTGTGACATGATTGAAAGCTTGAGAGCAAGCGTGTAAGTGGACCTTGAGTTGGATCGTTATCTGCTGTTTCCAAAATTAAAGGTTCCCTGTGGAGTCTTTGACCTCTAGTAATGATATGAAGCAGTTCTTTATGAGTGGGTCCCCGTTTTGTTTGCGTCATGCACACAGATATACAGTCCTACAAATCATTTCACACTGTTCCACTGATCTACTGCTGGCTGTAATGTGCTGAGAAACACAGCAATGCACCAACAAAGGCAGAAAGGAAGAAGACTGTAAGCCAGTAAATGTGGATATAAACAATGTAGGATTAGAAAAATCATTTTTTGCAAATGTTTTATGAGGAAGGAAATGGCCTCAACACATCTGTAAATCACGAGGATACACACAATGAGTTTTGATGAGTAGTGATGAATGTAAACTGTCAAGCTCTTAAACTGTAGTCACTTTCTTGCACATTTTTGTGAATGAAGCAGCGCTGGTTTCTAAAGGTCATTCTGAAACATATTTGATTAAAATTCACAATGGCAATCCATTGATGCTCATTTTTTTTTCCGGTGTTAAATAAGATCTCATTCTCACTCCGTCTGCTCGGACATGAATATTTAAAGTGTCAAATTTCTGTTTTACAGTCTTCTTGATAACTGGTGAGCTTGGCCAGCCTGCGGGACTTGTATCAAAATCAAATATCAGTCTGGACCCGGAGGCAGAGCTATTAGATTAGCTCTGCTAATAGGCTAAAGCCCACGTTCAGAAGACAGGATATTCACTTAGGCATTTATACTGCCCTGACTCCTCTCTTTCCCTTAAGCTCCAGCAGGGATGAATCGTCCCTCATCGAGGCTCGCTGTCACGAGGCAAATAGGCCTGCGGAGTGTCAGATTTCAGAGATGGGTGGACAGAGTGTCCATTTGTCCCTGCAGGTCCACTTCTGTCCATCCGCCTCCAGGAAGACGTGCAGACAGTTAGACGGATGCATCACTTGGGGATGATACTTATTATAAATAGATTTTGGTTCAGTCTTTGTCATCCACGTGTGATATGACGGATGTGATGCAGTTTGTTTCATTGTTTATTGACTGCACAACTGACCAGTATTACTTTAGTTTTCTACGGGAGGATTTTAACTTGAGCTGACTTTACCACAGAAATAAAACACCTGAAAAAAACACCACACATGACAATAAAATCTGTCATTAATGCTGTTTCCACCCTAATAAGAATAATGCTCTTATCAGTACCAACATTTTATTCTAGTCTGATTGATTTTATTCGTTCGTTTTTTTAATCTGTTTCTTCACCTTACTCAACATGCTTTAAATTGCCTCAGTGTTTAAAAGATGGTACACAAATAAACTCGCCTTACTACGTTTTCTGGAATTTGGCACAACAAAATGTCAGTTTGAATTAAATACTGAAAGTCACAACGAAAAATATAAACTTTCAGCCATACCATCAAATATAAATTATGAAAAGTAAAGATGGAGTGATTGGGAAGAAAATGAAGCATCAATGACAGGATTAGAAAAGGCTTAGACAAAGCTGAATTTTTTAAATCTGGATTTGGGCAAATTTTTTTCTTTTTTTTCATGGTTTATATCATTAACATTTTTGACAATTTTAATAATGGAGAGTGCTTCTGACAAATCTATCTTGTCAGAGTGGATAAATCTTTAATTTCATTTAGAGCATTATAGGACAGCTAAATTGTCCTCTGAACTCAAACTGATGAAACTGTTTTACAGCAACTTTAACTAATAAATTAAATGCAGATTGTAAAGCTGTTTTGTTTAACTTGACAAAGCAGTCAAATAAATAGAATTTACAAAGGAAAGTTATTTGAATTCTTTACAGATCATTAACACCTTCATGTCCATTACAGGACAAATTCAACTGCTGCTGCTCTACTTTGTATGATCAGATATTTCATATCAGCTGTCAAAAGCAAAAAACCTGCTCTCAAGTCACTGATGGAATGGTGTCAAAATGCTTCTTTTCAAAGCAGTGTGGCTGCAGTCTGATTGTCTGGTATCGTAAGACTAGTCTTAAAACACATTGTCAGGAGCCCAAACGAACACTGAAACAGGTTTTTCCTGCTGTCATCATTCCTCCTGTTCATACTGACCATCAACAGAACATTATAATGTGCTTATAATGTAAATGATGGGGGAGACAAAATCCACAGTCCTTGTTTTGGGCAAAAATATATTTAAAAGTTTATCTGAAGCTGAAATGACGCTTAAAAAATCTGAGTTAGTCAAATCAAGTGAATATCTTCGACAGTTAGTCTTTTTAGTTGAGAATTCTTTCGTTTTCGGTCTCGACGGAGAAGTGTTTTACTGTTCAGCTGTAGGGGAAGGACAAAAACAAAAAAAGGAACTTTGGCACTAAAAAGACTTTAACTTTGAAAGATATTGACTTGATTTGAATCATTTGGAGGCTGAAGCTTCATATTGGCTTCAAATAAACTTTTAAATACATTTTTGTACAGAAGGAGGACTGTGGATTTTGTCCCCCATCACTTACACTGTAAGTGCATTATAACAAGATGACTTTTAACAAGATTACAACAAGAAAAACATGTGTCAATGAGACATATGTAAGGGAATTTAGATATTTGCATGGAAATAATCACAATCTAATTTCAAGACTAAAAAGTTCATCTGCATCTAACCTGAACCACTGAAATAAGAGCTGAATTTTCATGCTGATGGTCACATGACATTTGCTTATGACTGACAAAACAAGGAAAACATGGCTCAAGTTTTGCTAAAATAAGCCATGATATTTTTTTTAATCCATCACTAAATGATCCTAATAATAATGTTATTGTAGCTGTACAGGTACACTTGAATTCTTTGGTCTTCAGTTCAGCTCTTCCAATAGTCAATCATCAAAAAAGGAAAAAGAAGAAGAAATTACATGTATTTTTCTGCTGGAGTGCATTAAGCTAAAATGGATGCAGATGTAACTTGATTGGCCAAGTTTTAATTGATCAGGGGCATTTATTTACCTGGGAAACCAAACAAAACAGTCCAGTTTAGGACAGTAAAGCTTTTGGAGGTGTGTGCAACAAGTGAACTTCAGATAGATGCTTATTTGTTAGCTCTAAACTACAGTTTAAGTCACTGAGGATAAGAATAATATCTAAAATGGAAATCTGCTCATAATTTAACTAGTTTGGGAACAGGAGCAACTTATGAAGGACAAATCTTAACAAACAAGACATTTTAGCCTGCAGGAAATCAACATTTATTGATGTCGTACTGCTGACCTTTTGAAGCTCTGTCCATGGTGCTGAAATTGTTCAACAAGCACAAACTGATTTTAGCTGTGGGCATTTATGCAAGCTGATTTAATTTTGAATTGTTGTTCCATATTAATTTATCCTTTTCATTCATAGGCAACTTTATTTTTTTACTGTAGTACAAGTTGTTATTGTGTAACGCAAGTCAGTGGTTCCTAAAGTGAGGTTTTGGGACCTCCAGGGATCCTTTACATGGTTAATCAGCAAAATGAGGACTAAATTAATGTCAGAACATACAATGTTATAAATCAAATTCTTTGAAAGATCAGATTTAACACATACATTTGGAATAATGCTGTTACATTTAAAGATTTCACCATTCAACAAAAACAGTAACCCAAGTTTGGTCATTTCATTGACAAGATACAAGAACTGTGTCCATGGAGGTTCATGTGGTTACGGGTCACACTCCCTTTAGCTTCCTGTGGTTTCAGCTTTACTGATACTGCATAATGATATATTATTAGATTTATACCTGAATCTTGTGAACTTCAGGTTGGCCTCATTAAAAAAATGGCATCAGTTGATAGAGCTGCATCTAATGATTACTACCATTATCAATGAATTTGGTGATTATTTCCCAAATAATTGTTTAGTCAATTATATCAAAAAAAAAAAAAAAAAAAAAAAAGCAGAAAAATTGCCCAACACAATTACCCAGAGCCCAAATTGATGAAAAAATCTATTTTGCTGGCAAGAAAAAACAAAACAAAGATGATCAATTTAAAAAATATCAAAATGGTTTAATAAAACCAATTTAATTTACTGTCCATTGACTAACTGATTAATTTTAAAATTTTCAAAAAAAACTACAAAGAGTTGGACACCTTTTAATGCAGTTAACTGGTATGTCCTGTTCTCAGAACTGCTCTGGATTCAGCACCTAAACCTGCATTTCATGCTCATGTAAATGTGAAAAAAATCTATATCAGTGCCACTTCTTGTACTGTTGTCTCTTGTACTGTTGTCTGTTTGTCCACAACCTCTGACTCTCTGTCAGCAATGACATAATTGTTATATAACTCAGCTGTTACAGCAGATAGTAAAATAAGTCCTCATTATGCTCTGAACCCCTTGGAGGCTCCTCAAGGACCCCTGGAGGTCCCCCAGGCTCACTTTTAAAACTGCTGATGCATGCGCTGTCCATGGTGCTGAAGTCACTGCAGCACAGTTAAAGGCTCCTTGTTAAATTTCACTTTTCTCTATACTGTCACATGTGTCCTATGTTTTACTTTATGTTTTATCATCTGGTCCTGTGAGGAATGACATCCCATTCTGCCATGTGTGAAACTTTTATATGACAATTAAATAACATTGATGTTTTTGTTTAAATTGTTACAGTTTGATCCGATTGGCTCTCTGTCCACCCCGCAAAAAAAACAAAAACAAAAAAACAACTTCCATTGCAGGTTTACCTTTTATTTAATTAGAGGTGCTGCTGCTGTCAACCAATCAGGATCCGGTACTGTGAGGACTGTATCTTCATCTTCAATTTAATGCAACTTTCACCATTTACACAAATAGAGCTAATGCCAGAGCCAGAGCAGCTCAACACGATGACACCAGACATGTTAATGGCTTCACCTGCATGTTGGTACATTTACCTGCTCTGCGCCTTGGAAGCAGATCCGGCAGCTGGGAGTGGGGATGCAGGTTTCACTGCTGCAGTTTGAATGCATCGCCTGCGCCTTGCATGATCTGCCCCCGACCGCCCCATCCTCACTGGAAAAATTCTCCTCGTTGTTCTCCTCGTTGAAATTCCCTTCGTTCCCCCCACATGCATCCCGGCCCTCTTCCTCCTCTGCCTCGTCCTCATCATCGGGGTGCGGATGTCCTTGGGAGCCGCGTGGTCCGCCTTCCTCCCAGGTGTGGCGATGGGTGATGGTGGTGCCTTCCTGCGGTTCTTCCTTCCTCTCCTCCCCACAAACTGGACCCGCCTCTCCCTCCTCTGTGCTCATAATACAATGAAAAGTCGAAATAAAATTGCATAGATGCCACCCGACAGCTCACACAGTATCCACCACCGCTGCGACGCAGGGATGTAATGCAGCCTTCGGGCTTCCAGATCAGATCACGGCGCCGTCGGCGGATGTGCCTCCGCTCCGTGGATGTCGTACCGAACCGATCCGTCCTCCTGTAGCCGAACTTACGGTGTGGCAGCCTGGCAGAGCTGCGGATCAGCGGCCGGATGCCCCCGGTGCTGCGGGCAGTCGGTCGGCTGGAACCGCCTCATGCGCTCCGGAGACCCGGGGAGCATTTCCAAGCAGCATCCATGCATCGCAACGGGACTCAGCCGTCCTGAAGCGCCGGATTCCCCCTCTTCCTCTTCTTTTCCTCCTCCGCCTGTTTAGTCCCCACCGAGAAACCTGACAGCTACTGCGCAGCGTTAGAGTAAGAAAGGCCGTCCTCCAAAGGGGACAACCCGGGCTCACACACCCCCACCCCCTCCTCCTCCTCCCCTCCTCTGATGTGGCCGATTAGTGACCCTGCTGAGGAGCTCTTGAGCAAGAATCATTCCAAGTCAGCTGCAAGTCCTCCTGATGAGTCTTGCACTCTCAGGAAGCAAAAAAGACCATTTCCCCGGGGAGATGAGCAATCAATCACATTATTATCCCATTAATATGATGGAGGAGATAACTTTCCAGACCCATGCACGCACTACTTCTGCACAGTAAGAAAGAGATGAGCTGCATCACATCACAAAGCAGCAGCAGCAGTCTGTCTCCCTGCCACAGAGAATACTTTATGTGGTGAGATGTGGCGACCCGCAGCACCTTCCCTGTAACCTGCTGGGTTACAAACACCATCATTATCAAACCTCTGTGAATTTTGAAGAGGCATCTGTCATTCATAGGCATGTCATTCATGCCTATGAATGACAGAGCCATTACCTCTCAAACAAAGGCTGTGGATCTCTGAATGTGTGGTTGAAGAATTAAGGGGTCCACAAAGGGGGTGGTTTGATAAAATTTCACTTAAATGTAATTAAATAAATACAAATTAGGTGTACTTATTGTTCTTAAATATGGTTTTGGGTTTCTTAAGGGAGTCTTTAATAGATCGTTTGTGTCCTAGAAAAGGTCACAGGGTTTCTTTTAAGGGTTCTTGCTACTTTAGGCGTTCCAGGGGGTAAAAGTGTTTCTTTAGAGGTTACATGGGTAATGACGGGGGTCCCTGACATAATTGGAAAGTTTCTTTTGTGGGCTTTTAAGGGCCTTTTAAGTGGCCACAGGGGTCTCTGAGAGAATTACTACATGTCTTCATGACAGGACTCCCTGCCACCCTGAAAAGCTAGATTTTTACTCCTCCTCCTCCTTCTCCTCTCACTACCCTGACAGAAGCTGGTGGTTACATAGCAGCAGCGTGGTCATTGGATAAAAAAAGACCACCGTTTAAAAGCCAATAAAGCTAGTGCTTTTGAGCAAAACACTGCATCGTCCAAATCAGGATCAGCCAAATCATTTTACTGTAGTTTGATCAATAAATCTGTTTTATTGTCCGTTTTCTAAATGTAGTTTTGTAGGGAGGTCCTACAATAATTTTATAATCAATCAATTTACTGATTATTTTTCAGATTAATTGAGTAGATTAACTTCTCAATATTCAAAATTAAGAAGCTGTAACCAGCAAATATTTAGTATTTGTACATGATAATCAAATAGTTCTTCAGGTCATTAATTAAAATATTCACTGCTTATTTTCCTGTCAGTTGAGTTAATTTATTGATTCTTCCTTTCAGCAGTAAAACAGCTGTTCTTGTTTGTGTAATCTACATTTAATTTGGGCTAAAAGCTTAAATTGGAGGTTCTAAAACTGGGGTCCAGCACCACACTTAAGTCCTTGAAGAAGGTCGGCATGAACTGAAGATTCGTTTAGTTAAATATTTCTTCAGATTTCTTTATGATTAAATAAAGAATCAGACCAGCTATCATTCTGAGAACCTCCATCTCCTACACTGAATTATATAACTGTTATACTGTAGATAGACATAAAATACAGTACAGTGATAAATCTGTTGTGTGGACAATAGGAAGACTAGTGACCATTTTGTGGAAAATAATGGGGATTCAAATAAAGATAAAGTGAAAAACCATAAACTACAGATGCTGTAGATGTAACAGAAGTTTGATATTTTTATATTCTAAGAGCCCAGATGGATGTGAAATTATTCTAGCTCCACAACAGTTGTAATCAAAAGACTACTGGACTAATGGGCATTAACTGGAGCAGCACAATACCTCTGTGGTCTAGATTTTTTTTTTAAACAAAAGAGCTGTTTTTAATTAGCTTTTAGTTACAAAAGGAAATAGAGTCCACAGCCTATAATCTGGAGTATTACTTCCATCTGTATTCACAACAGATTTTAAATGTTCCACACACAGTAAATCAAGTTTAAAATAGACATTTCAAACAAATTAATCCACAGTGCAACATCTGAATGGATGAACCGAATGTTCACAGCATCAGACAAAAAGAGCTTTGCCTGCTTAAAACTTAAAAAAAAACAAGGATACTAAGAAGAATAGCGAGAATATAAGAGAATGGATCTTATGATGAGAAGGTTGCTAGTTGAAATCCCTGATATCTGACCAGCATAAAAAACACTCTTCTTCTTCTTCTTCTCCTCAAAAAGCCTTTTAAACCACAAAGCTCAATGGACGAGGGAAGACCAATCTCACAGTACAGGTTAAATCTAAACCGGGGATTTGCTGAAAGGCGTAAATTATTAAAAATATAGATTAAACCTCTTTTTATAGTAATTGGACTGTTGCTGAACATACGCAGCATCCTTAAAACTGGCCACTGTTCAAGGCTTTAGAGAGGGACACAAAATGTCTAATTTGTTGACCTGACCTCCTTTGCTGTTGTCCAGGATCTTATTATCAAGCTCCAAATGGACCCGATAATAAAGTTCGAGGAGCCTCAGCCAGCAAATCATTTGTCAGAGGAGACTGCTTTTCCAAGAAGAATCTTCTCTTCTTTTTTTTTCTTTTTTTTTTTTCTTTTGAGGATGTCTATCGCTTTCCGGGGAGCGGGCCAGTAATGGACTCTAATGCAGCAAAGGAAATTATCCACTCATGTCCAATCACTACCTACGAGGCACCGATCAATACCAGGTCCCCAGGGCTCAGAGGGAGATCGGGATCGTGCTGAGAGCAGGGAGGGCTGGGTGAACTGCTTCTAAACACGTTTTGTTTAGGAAGAGTGGGTGACTGAGATGGACTGTCTCTGAATTTACTTTTGGCTTTTACTTTTTGTCTGATAGTGTTGTGCCTGTCCACCTCATACATATTTAAAGGGACCTCTATTACAGGAATCCAGGTTTTACTCTGATATACTAATATACTGTATATAACATACTATATAAAATGAACTATAGTTAATGAATCATTGTTTAAACTTTGTCTGAGAAGGAAAAAATTGGTAACATTTTCTAATAAGTCAGCCTTTATTAAAGGGTTTATAAGATTTAACTAGCTGGTTTTATTAATGGTTAATAAAAACATTTACTAAAGCTTAATATATCAAGTATAAACCATTAATAACAACAACTTTTTGTCAGGTTGTTAAAAAAGACTTTTTCTGTTATCTCCTCTTCATCAATAAAGACTAATGGGTCTAATTTTTTCTATTATACGTCATCAATTCTGCAGATTAGTTAAAGGTCATGAATTTTTTACTTTCTAATAAACCAATAAGTCTGCCGTTATTACGATTAATGAGTCATTAATAAAATGTTTTAACAACATTCAGTCTGCAGTTATAAATGGCTTCTGGTTCAGATGCACTGCAGCTCTTTTGCAGAAGGTCAGAGGTCAAACAGACCGTTTTTGTGGTTTTCATGATACATTTAAAGCCCCCGAAAACTGAAGTTTCAAATCATAAGTCTCTATAAACATGAACAATTCATGACTAAATAAACACCAATCAGAGTTAAAGTTTAGAAAAATCAGTTTATCAATCAAACACTCAGCTGATCGTCCTCATCAGCACTGTGTGGGTGTAGTTTCATCAAATATAATTGTCAGTTGCCTGGCAACATAAGCATACGACCCCAACAACAGTCATTACATTTTGATTCACATCTTGCTAAACTCTGATAAGCTGAAGGGAAATGTGTGACATCGCCGTTTCCAGTGTGAGCCTCGCCTACTTCAAACAAAAGCAACATAATCACAAATATAGAATCCGATGATGTTCACTTTTCTAATTTTGGCACAAAAATTGCGTGTTTATGTGAGAGCCCATCATTCATAATAAGAATTGGATTGAGTAAATGGATCATCAGCGTCTATAAAAAGCTAAAAAGGATGATACAAGTGTCATGCTGGAGGAGGATAAACACCAGTCACAACCTGGCAACCCCAAAGCTCCTCTTATAACTGACTCTAAACCATAATAAATGATTTATCAACCCATAATAAAGCCATTAGTTACAACTTATAAAATGTTAAAAAGGGTGTCTACAGTCATACTAGTGACTCTGTGATTCAATAGTTGTCGAGACATTTCACTCTAAATAGTCAGAGTCAGGGGATCACCAAAGTCATAGGATTCATCCTCTGGGGACCATGAACATCTCTATGTACTATTGAACCCGAGTGAAGTGTCAGGACAAGAGATAAAGCATTAAGCATCCTGTCAGACAGTTCTTATCCTTTATTCTCCCGATTTGAGACTCTGAACTCTCAATAAGCTGAACTGCAGGTCTTGCTCCATGGTATTTTATGTCATGTTCTACTGTTTTACTTGTGTACTGTAGCGTAGTTTATACTCTTGGGTTTTTTTTGTTTAGATGGTGTCTTGTTGCCACATTCATTCTTAATGTTGCTTGTTCTTGTCTTGCTTTGTGCTTTGCTGAGCCAAAGGCAATTTTCCAGTTTGGTGGATGATAAAGTTGTATCATATTCTATTAATTTGTGCCAATCCATCAGACAGATGTTTCACTGGATAGGTGAAAATTCAGCATCATCAAAATCATTAGGCTTCATCCTGAGGTGACCATGAATGTCTTTATTAAATTTCATGACGATCTGTTCAGTTGTTTTTTTTGAGATATTTCAGTCTGGACCAAAGTGGTAGACTGACTGACTCAACCACTCTGCTAGTGTGGCTAAAAATAAACCTTCCCAGAAAGTTTTAGACCATCTCAAGGGGAAAACATCTCCGCTAGCTCTGAACTCTAATTACTCAAACTGACCCAACATGGCAAGTTTCTAGCAGCTGAAACTGAAAAGTCTCCAATTAGCAGCTTTACTCTATTTGATTAAAGGAAGCTTCTGCTGTCTGACGGTCATGCAGTGTGAAAAGCTAGTCTTTACATTAATTCAGTTCATCTGATTCAACATTCAAAATATCTAGAAGGATGTGAAGTGGAGCAGAATTGAAGGCAACAATATAAAAACTGAAGGTGAACAAATCAAATAAATGTATCCAAAATGATCAGTATCGGCTTTCAGATACACGCATCAGTCCAACTGTTGTTCTAGTTACAAGAATCACCTCCTCCCTGACTTCAACAGTGCTAATGCCTCTCAGCCTTCTGCCCCGTTTCTCTCCCCAAGTCGTCCTGATCAATTAGTCTCCTTCTCGCCGTCCGCTTGTCTGCAGGGCCCCTCCCCCTCTCTGTTTTTCCTGTTGACTCTGTCAAACAGTGGCGTACTGTATGGGCAGAGTGCCCTAAACCATTGTGCCGCAAACACTCTCCCAGCCTGCAAAAGGAAGTGGAGTGCCTGCCAAAGATAAAGTGGAGGACCACAAACAAATGGAGTAACTGAGCTCATTAAAGGGGCGGTGTGGTGGGTCAGCATCCTGCTGAAGCCTGATCAGCTTTCGATGACATCATCTACACAAAGCCCAGAGTCATTGATAAATCTGACGTACCTGGAAAACAACAACAGGGATGATAAACACAAAAAGTTATGATACACAAATCTGTTTTTGTGTATCAGAAAATCTGTTTTCGACTTTTTCTCTAATCTCTGATTTTTGGTGAAATATTGGATCATTTGATCATTTATTGAAATGAAAGCATGTGAGAAGTTTAGAGGGAAAAATCACTATTTGGTGGAGCTGTTAACAACTCATAGACATGTGAAATGTGACCCCGACTGCACACTGCTTTTTGTAAGACGGCAAAAGCCAAAAAGGTTGGAAACCACTGGTTTCATCTTTAACAATAGATAAATCAGATAAATGTAGTGGAGTAGAAAGTACAATATTTCCCTCTGAAATGTGTAAAAAGTGGCATCAAGTACCTCACAACTGTACTTAAGTACAGTACTTGAGTAAATGTACTTAATTAACTTCCACCAATGACAATGCTAACATGCTAATGATACAGAGGTATAATGTTTACGATGTTTACCATCTTACTTTAGTGTGTTAGCATGCTAACATTTGCTAATTAGCATTTAACGCCAGGTACAGATGAGGCCGATGGTAATGAGATTAGTTTTGCAGATATTTGCTCATAAAAAAAAGTATTGGACAAAATCTGTGTTGACCAAAGTCAACAACATTCATCGTAAAGGACATCGGTTCACTTTTTTGCCTGACAAACTCCCACAGCTGTCAGATTAACTTTTATACCCCTTCATTAACACCATGTGCCATCACGTTCCAAAAGTGTTCCTCTGAATTGATTTTAAATTGGATGTTATTTAACAGGATTAATTATATAAAAGTTGATATTGTTACATAAACGTCTTCATCCTATTGAACTGTCAATGTTTCGGTTGGTTCGTTCAAGCTCGTTTTCGCTTTACCATCACTTGGAGAAGCAGCGGCTGGACGTTTCAACCTCATCCGATATTTGAACAAACTATTTCTATAATATCTATTTTAAACATGAATCCATTACTTTTAGCTATTATAACTGTTTACTACTTTTAATGATCTACTTTAATAATTGATCAATTTTAGCCAGTTCAACTGCTTCAACTCTCTATTTCAATAACGTATTCATTACTTTGTTATTTTAACAGTTTACTTGTTACTATCTACTTGAATAAGTGATCCATTACTTTTAGCTGTTTCAACCATTTATCTATTTCTATTTCCCTATTTATTTCTAGTTTTCACGTACTCTCAATCACAACATACTTTAGGTGTCACAGCTATATGTGGATATTTTACTTTTAAATCAGATCATAATTTCTATAATGTCAAATTAGTCAAGCTACTTTACTCCCTGGCATGTGCAGAAGTACCTCCTGGAGTACCAGTATCCCTGACTGGTAACCACTGCTCTAAGAACTACGAATATATGAATATGAACTACGAATGTACAAAAACTTGTGCCGATCCACTTCATAGACTTAGAAATACTCCACTGAGTAACTGAAGGTTTTGACTTGGATGAATGTGTGCACAAGGTTTCATAGTAGTTCATCAAATAGCTGTTAAGATAGTTTAATATTCAATATTTTAGTTTCCAAAATGATCTTTAACCTGTTTCCTTCTTTTCATCTTCATGTCATACAACAATAAGCAAACAGTCAATTTATTTACTGTCACGATCACTGATTTTATAGTTTGCTGATTGAGGGTTTTTTCCAATCTGGAAATGAAGAAAAAAGCAGACTGAAGAATATGTATTCATAACTTAAAGAAAACCATCAAGCATCAGATAAATATGGAACACATTTATTCTCTTCAAAGTATTAGCAGCAGGTTAAATCATGAAGATGTAATCCCATCAGTTTAAAAAAACAAAAAAAAAAGGTTGGTTATGGTTTGGAATTGAATAGTGAGACCATCTCTTTAATATTGATATACTGTAGTTTTTACACAATCCATGTAGTTTCACAATAATTTTATAAAAAAAGATGATTCATGCCTTTGATCTCCACCACTGCTTTTGCAGTGAAGACTCATACTGGTCTTAAGGCTTTCCACACATTCATTCAGTTGGAAAATTCTGTTTTCCATTTGGGAAAAATGTCACGTAAACTGCTCTTCTAGGATGTAAAATTGGCTGCATTTACTTTAAACACATGGAAGAATGACTGTTATGAAGTGATATGCAAGTATTTTACTTTCTGCTACTGTGAAATGAACCAACAGCAGCAATCGATTCTGTGTTTGAAGTCTTGTTGACGTCAAACAAATGTCAGAATCCACCAGTCCATGTCGCACCACGTTCCCTCCGGTCGAGAGTTTAGAACATAACTTGGACCCTGAAGTGCTTCTGCTTGGTGGCGTTGTGGCTCATTCCCATCTTCAGCATCCATTTTGACTTCATCATCTGTACGTACTGCATGTCTTTCTGTTTCTGATGGAAGGAGCTGTTGCCTGAGAGAGAGAGAGAGAGAGAGGGGGGAGGGACAACATGCATGTGTCATACAGTGTGTCATAATGTGGTTTAGGAGCAGTTTTTCTTACAGTCATCATTGCAATAATAAAAGCGAACACAAGGGGGAGCCCATTCTGCAACACATGCTGGACTGGGTTCAGTGTGATGGTGAGAAATGTGTGTTTATATTGGAGGAAGGTGGGAAAAGTAGCATTTTATCATGAGAGATAGAAACAACGGCCACGTCAGGATCTGCAAATTATTCAAAGGAAGGTTCACAATTTTTAAAAAAATATTAAAACAGTTAAATTAGTAATGAAAAAGTTTCAGCTTCAGGTTTTGAATGTGACACCTGTGACTATGTCTTTGTTCAGCTTATAATTTTTTTGTTGTCATGGTATCAGAAGAGTATTAATTGAATCCAGTGTTCATTTTGGAGGATGTACTGGTTGTTTTACATCAGTATGATTAGAAAACATTAACTATGACTTTAAGAAGTTGAATCACATCACATCATAAGCTCCATGTTATAACACTGCATGAGGATGTTGATTTATTTTATAAAATTATCATGATATTATCATATAAGAGATTCAGGTTCGTTTATTTATTTGTCAAGACGTTTCACAAATAAATCAGCTTGTAAAGTCACATTTAAATGTCTCTGACCTGAAGAAACTCTGACGACGACTTCTTGTCTCCACATGAGGGGACGTTGGGGTTTTCTCACAGCAATAACAGTTTCTATGACGACCTCAGAAGACATTTTGTTCTCGTTCCCTGACTAGACCCCCTGACCTGAATGCTGTAGAAAGGCTTTTAAGGATGTCAAAGACGGTCAGACCATATTACTCCTCCGCTGGTTCCTTATTAGCCGTAACATTTCATACAGAAATCTTCAAAGCATGACCAGCTTTTATGTGTTTTAAAGTGTGAAAGAGGAAGCTAAAAGGAATTTCAGCATTATCAATAAACAACCCCAAACTGCCAAGAACATGTCATCTCCAAAATACAGAACTGAATCATAGTTTGCACTAAAATCCTCCGAACACAGCAGGGAAAACAACGTAGAAATGAAAAAATGATGGAGCTCTCTGGACCAAAAGCTGACAGTAAGAATCAGACCTCCTGGGAAGTGATAAGAGAGTCTTCACTCCCCAAATTCTTTTAAGTAAACACAATAAATCAAATCCGGGGCAAGGCAATACTGCAGCGTCAGAATCGGATGAACTGAGGGACTTCACTTCTGCACCAAATGTACTTGAGTTTCTAATCAGAAAAGTTTCTGCTGCCGTCGTTTTATGGAGGTGAATCGTTGGGAAAATACAAAGTTAAGAGGGTTTTCTAAACCTTTTCATGCCAAAAATATCCTGGTTAGTATATTTTACATGAACGCTGGCTCATATTTTATTCATTATTAAATTCTTCTGTATCATCTTCTAATAAAAAGAACAGTGAAAACTGAAGTAATCCTTATTCTCCTCAAAATGAATACAGACTTTACATTTACATTTAAATCACTTCTTAAAACTCTTTAATCCTATGAATCATTTTCATGTTTTTTAAAGGTGAAATCTTTGACATGTTTTATATGCTGCACTGTTTAGATTTATATATTATGTTTATGTAAAGGTCCTTTGTAACTTTGGTTTTGAAAAAGGCAAATGAACTTTATTATTGTAAATGAAGATGGAGTATATTATATTATTGATCATCTCTGTAGCAAAACAAAGGGACATGTGTCAAACCGTCAACGAGCAGCTTTTACACTCTTTCACAGTAGATTTGTTTACTATTAATATCTCAGCCATAAACACCATAAACAACCCTCCCTACATCATCGAGTGGAGTCAATTATCTGTTAACATCCTTGATCAATAAAGTTGATTCTTATTTTCAAGTTAACACCAACAAGATTTAAATCTCTAAGAATTATTATTTATCAGATTTATTCCTCTACTTGAAAATTAGAAACATCTATTTTATAACACACCAATCCAACAATTGATTACATGTGTTTTTCATTAATTCATTTTTACAATTAATTCACTTTATAATCCAGTTTTTCAGAACAACTGGTTATAATATTTCTAATGTTGGTCTTATTATAATGTACCAAATTCCTGCTGGTGCATTTACACAAACTTCAGTTGTGCGCTGTTACGCCTGGGACACACCGGATGCGTGAGCAGCGCGTACGCGTCGCGGAACCTCTTGCTTTTCATTTTGGCGCCTATGTTAACAGGTTAGAGCCGCCACACAGCCCGGCTACTGCGAGGTCTTGCCTATTTTCTCCATGTGACGCCGCAGCAGACACACTTCCTGTGTGGACACTGGACACTGCTACTGTGTGAACGAGGACTTGACACAGCTTACCTAACGCTACCTTTATTTATGTGTCACTGTTTCGAACAAGTCAAAAACAGGGAAGAATATAAATTGAATGACGGGCAAATTAATAAAGATGAAAATAAATAAATGAGAAAACTATCAGGAAAGAAATAGATTGTGTAGTAATGTTCAGGAGAGTCCGACTTGTTTCTCTCGTCAGACGTTTAAATATGAAACTGATCTAATATTCTGCTCTCGTGGTTGAATCTTACCTGCGTCTCCCCAGCCGAGAGCTTTGTACTGCCGGAGGACTCTGCCGACGGCGTTCTGATTGTGGGTCAGAGCCACTGCTCTCTGATTTCCAAACCGCTGCTTGTAGTATCTCATGAGGGAGCGATGGCCGATCTTTGCGCCTGATGAAACACACAGTAAAGATCCTGTTACAGCGTGAACACGTTACACACACACACACACACACACACACACACACACACACACACACACACACACACACACACACACACACACACACACACACACACACACACACACACACACACACACGCACACACACGTCTAGAAAAGCTTTTAGGCTTCATGACTGGACGTTTCTGGTAAAGTTGATCAACCCTCCAGCAGTTCTTAAGACAATACTTGATTTATACAGGAAATCTAATATCTGTGTACAAGAAAATATAACTAAGTATTAACACATTAGAAAAACTATTTAAACACACAATTAACACGGAAATTGGACAATTTAGTCCAACATTAAAGAAAACACGAAGTGACATTCAGAATTTCTGAGCATTATGTTTTAAAATCTTCAAATGAATAATTTAAGTTTTAAGTTTTTTAGGAAATTATCACGATTTTACATAGATGATGCATTTAAAGACATCATATTTACTGTGATTTGATGTGATCAGAGAGCAAAGTTACTAGTAATTCTTTAATAATTTAAGTAATTCTCTTCTTTTCATTAAGGAGGATCACTCCACCTTTTTATATGAGACACAGTTTTTCACTTCTACAAAACTGTCTTCTGTTCATCTGTTGATGATTTTTACTGTAAACTGATCAATTGTTCAGTCTATAAAATATCACAAAATGTTTTAAATGCCCGACACAAGTTCCCAGAGCCCAGTGTGAAGTTCTGTAACTGCTTGTTTGTTTTTGGACCAACAGTCTTAAACCCAAAGATCTTTCAGTTTATAACAATATAAAATGGAGAAAAGAAAGAAAATCTCATGTTTGAGAAGCTGGAACTAGAGACTGTCTGATATTTCTGCTTGAATGATTAATTTACTATAAAAAATCGTCTGATGATTATTTCAGCATTAAGCTAAAGAACATACTTGAAAACCAAAAATTGCACTTTTTGAGATTTGTGTTTAACATCCTGAATCCTAATAAGGCAGAAAGGTCAAAGGTGGAGCATCCAGGTAGCCAACAGGTCAAGACGCACGCCGCATAACTGCAACGTCAGCGGTTTATTGCGTGTCATTTCCTGTCTCCTGCTCCTCTCGTTTCCTGTCATCTCTCAACTGTCTCTGTCCAATAAAGGCATAAAATACTTAAAAACATATATATATATATTAAAAAGAAAGGTAAAAGTCATTTATTAATTTAATCCTGTTCCATTTGCAATATAATATCAAAATAGTTGTTCATTTTATATACTTTCTTCATTCAGATCTGCATAAAAGCCGTTTATTCTGTACTTTCACCTTTGTTGATTTTAAAAACTAATTTTCACCTGAAGGGAGAGTCAGCTCCAGCGTTTCGTCGTCGTACTCCAGGTTCTTGTCGTCGGGCAGCTCTTCATCCTCCATGTCAGCATCCTCTGCCTCCTTCTTGTCGGGGTAGCTGCTCCTGTTGGCCACAAAAAAAAAAAAACCCATCAGAATGAGAAAGATGCAGCATAAAGGCCTTCCTGTTGCTTTTGGATACTGTTGTAATTCATCAAAAAGCGTAAAAAGAAAAAAAAACGATCCATTGATTATTTATTTAACATAAAGGCAGAGTTACAATGAAACGACACGTTACCTGAAGTCGTAGAAGTCTGCGAACTCCAGGGCAGCGTCGCCGTCTGTGAAGAGTTTACAGTGGCTTTTGTCTGTCATGTGACTCTGTACCGCTTCTGTCGAGTAAAACGAACGTCCCTTCTCGTTACACCATAAACACACGTTCCCAGCGCCGATTTTCTCTCCTGAGAAACAAGAAAAACAACATTATAGCGTGTTTGAAAGTTGATAAATCCTCCATTTATGTAAGATGTGCGGAGAGCCTTGTTTCTACAAAATATCAGCTGTTTAACCCTCTAAATACTTCTCGTCTACACTGGGAAAAGCCACAAGGTTGTGACAAATTTTGTTTTACTCACAGAAAAACTACTGGAGGCTCAGAACATGACACAACTTTGGATATTATATACATGACAGTATATTCGATCGAGAGACAAATGAACCTTCACATTCACCGACTGTCATTTGCTTGAACATAACGTCGCCTCCCTCCAAACTCACCCAGGTAACGGACGAGGCCTTTGAGGTCGACGAGGAACTCCACGTCGGGGATGAAGAAGCTGTGGACTTTGGTCATGTGGGCGACGTTCTTCATGAGTGACTTGGAGTGGTGGGAGCAGAACAAGCAGTCTGTGACGGGGATGGAGCCCGGCAGAGCGGCGGGCGAGGGGTCCGACAGAGCCGCCGAGTCTCCTTCCTCCTGATCCATCGTCTCCTCTGCATCTTCTTCGTCGTCGTCGTCCTCCATCTCGTCAACATCCTCCTCCTCCTCAACGTCCTCCCAGTCTTCTAGAAGGTTTGCACAGGAAGATGTTGAAAAATAAAGCTACACCACAGCCTGTACGTTTATCTCACGACCGAGGGAGCTTTTTTAAACCTAATTTGAAGATTTCAAGTGTAGCTACTTTTAAAAATAAAGCCATCTAAGTACACCTCCACTCTTATTGTTCCTTAAGTTGGATGTTTGTTCTCTTCTCTGTGCAGAAATGATGTATGCACAGAGTTTGTTTTCACATTCATCTGCTGAAAGAGGAAAGTTTCTCTGCTCACCTTAAATCTCAGTTTAACATGTTTACCTACCAGAAGGACTTGAGTCATCACAACTAGTTTGACACTAGCAGGATTATTATTCTAAGCATTTTTATGTCTTAAAACATGTCCGGAGGGGATCCTGAAGAGTAGAACTGCGCTATAATTAAATATTATCGTATATCATATTTTGTAGCATATTATCTTCTATACTATCTGATTGTTTTATAAGTTTATGCTGTAAAAATGAACAATTCTGAGTAAAAATTGTAGTTAAAAACTACTGGAGACTTGCTGGAGTTTGAGTTTTACAAAGGTGAAGAGTTTTGTTATTTTCTATAGTTTTCTTTTTAATCAATAAATCCCATGAAAAACCAACAGTGAATTGACTGTATTAACAAATATCGCCTGCAGATCCATATAAATTAGATTATTTTTGTTCCATATTGTGATATTAATTTAATAGTCCTCTTTGACATGGCAAACATGTCAAAAGGCATCTAGAAACGTCTACAAGAGCCGCGATAAAAATATATCCAATGCAGACTGTGCATTGATTGTAAGATAAATATACAGGATGATGTTTGCTGCAAGTGCTTAGTATTAGAATTATTAGAGAAAGTCCATTTGTAATTTTAAAAAAAGGTCACAAGGATAAGAAATATATTCAGTGATGTTCATTGTGGTTTCATTTCACCTCCGTACCTTCCTCAGCTGTGGCTCCTTCTTCTCTCTCTCTCCTCTTAGCTTGCTCCTCCAGCCACATCATCCTGGGAGGTTTCTCCGGTTTCTCCGTCCCAGGCCTCTTCGCTCCTTGTGAAGTCTGGGCCGTCCCTTGCTTGGCCGGGCTCGACCTCTGCTGCTCTTTCAGGGCCCGCTGCAGGGCCTCGTTCCTGGCGTCGTGGTCTGGCTTCTCGTCACCGAGTCCCTTCTCCAGGTTCTTCTCGTTCATCTTCTCCACTTTCCTCTGGGCGGCGAGCAAAGCCTGCTTCTCTGCCTGTTGGTGTTTGTGGGACTGCAGGTGGTTCTGGTAGGCGTTGGCGCTGGAGAACTTCTTGTTGCAGACGGCGCAGCCCTCGGCGACCGTCGCGTCGTTCAGCTGCTGTTCGGCGGCGGCCCGCTGCGCCAAGACGCGCTCCTGGAAGTTTTCGGCGGTGACGGGTGGCATGTCGGCCACCTTGCGCTTCAGGTTGTAGCGGTGCCAGTCGGTTTTGTAGTGCGCTCGCTGGACCTCGCCATCTGTGAAAGCCACTCGGCAGCTGATGCAGGTGTAGGAGGACATGGTGACCTGAGGATAGGAGAGGAGTCAAATTAGGATTAGGGCTGCAACTAATGATTATTTTCATTATCAATTGAGCTGACAATTATTTTCTCGATGTGATTAGTTCCTTTGGTCTATAAAATGTCCCGACCAGCAGTCCACAACCCAAAGATATTCAGTTTGCTGTCATAAACAACTAAAGAAGATAGAAAATATTCACATTTGAGAAGCTAGAGCCAGAGAATTTGCACATTTTTTCTTAGAAAATGACTCCAAACGATTAATCGGTTATCAATAATAGTTTGTGATGAATTTGATAGTTGGCAACTAATTGATTAATCTATCAATTGACTTATCATTGCTGCTCTAGTTCAAACTAGCTGCACCTCCAGCAGCTACAACAGTACCACTACTTTTACTGCAATACTTTAACTACATCAAGCTCATAATACTTATGTACTTTTACTTAAGCAGGATTTTTCATGCAGGACTTTTACTTGTAATGGAGTATTTTTACATTGTTGTATTGCTACTTTTGCTGATGATCTGTAGACTTCTTCCAGCACTGTTAGTTAATCTTTTAACTGTTTCTAGTTTAAGTTACACAACATGAACATTAAACTTGTGTAAGATCAGATCTGGTTGGTTGGTTGTTTAGCCACATATAAGCTAGCTGTCGGTTAAAGTCGCTTTCAACGCGATTAACGTAACGTTGCTAACTATAACTTCATAAAAGCAACATTAGTTGACGTTAACTGAATAAAAACTAACTATGCTAACGTTAGCTAGAAATAGCTAACCAGTCTCCACGCATTTCAGTGTAAACAAATACTAAAACCCAATATTCATAATAATCATGATGACAACAACCGGCCACTAACGTCCGATGTTAACTTACTTATTCAGCCAGCTGACTCCTCTGAAAAAAAAAGTGTTTTCAGGTTATTATATAAAAAGTGTGGTGTTGTCTAACACGAGGGTAGCTTCCTGATGACCGTTGAACTTCTTCTTCTTGACGTGTTTGGCTCTGAAAGTTGCTTCATTACCGCCACCTACATCTCCGGAGGGCGCTACGCAGAAAAAGAAATGTACACTGCAATAGACAAACTCTAAAAATATCACACTTTTACTGAAGTAAAATTACTAATACAGCAGTGTAAAATACCCCATTACAAGCAAAAACTCTGAATGAAAATCCTACTTGAGTAAAATTACATAAATATTAGCAGTAAAACGTTGTTATTCTGGCCGTGTTCCCACCTTATTGTTACATCTGCCAGGGTTTCCACCCAGCTGGGCTCCTGTAGACCTTTGAGGTGTTACGGGGGAATCTTGAAACAGTGAAAGACTAAAACTGTGCATCATCATACATGGTGTACATACAGTACTATCATGAGGTTCCTTGACACTGTCTCAGCATTTGCATCTGCAAACAAGCCTACACAAAGTAACAAATCAAACCCGTCTATTCCCACACAGTCAAGATAGTGGTTGCCCAACATAATCCTCCCTATAATGGATAGAAGCTTTCATAGGACTATAAAAAGTACCTGAGCCCCTATTTGACTGATTTGAGTAGAAGGAGTGCGTTGGTGTTATTCCAAGATGAAGATGAAGTATTATAAGAGGAGGACAACATGGAGGAAAGGCCCTTGTGACTTCTCTCATGCAAAGGCAACATATTTGCCTAAAAATTGTAATATCTTTCCATCACTTTGTCACTTTTTCATAGATATGTTTACTTTTTCCCCCCAAGTCTGTTTAATATAATACCCATTATACAGTGTTGTTATAGGGTGAACAACACTCAACCATTGACCCAAAGTAAAACTCTAACGACACCTTTCAAATATGCCCAAACCGCTGGATTTATTAACATAAAGACATGCAAAACAACCAAGACACTAAATAAAGACTACAAACGACAAACGTCAAAAAACAGCAACGCTAAATAAAATCCCAGGCTGAGAAGCAGCAAGACCAGCAGTCCACAAACCTGCAGCAGGAACCACTTCCTTTCCTGGGCCAGGTGCACCTCACTGAGGACTGATCAGGACCTCAAGACCTGGGTGGAGCAAGAGACAGGAGAGGAAAAAGGACAAACTGTATAGCAAACACATACAGCTGAAGCTAAAATCAGGCTTCAAAAAAAGTACATATTTTCATTATTCGCTGCAGGAGTATCTTAGCAAAAAGACTGTCCACTTAGAGATACATAGCACATTTATAATTCTAACTCTAACTAACTGAAACCTCATATTAGCTTATGCTGAACTTTTGTATGCTTTTTTACACAGAACAGGGACTGTAGATTTTGCTTCCCCCTCTCTTCAAGGACACACATAAAGAGGTGATCTCCTCATGGTCAGTATGAACAGGAGGAATGATTACAGTGATTGACAAATCTTTCAATTTACACAGTGCTAGATGAGTATCGTCTTAAGACAAACTTGAAAAACTGTGAACCTAAAAAACTATGCTTAAATTTGAGATAGAATTTTCCAATTAATTCCAGCGATGGATAATTATCAACAGATACATTTTACAGCTTGACAGGATGGTAAAAATAAACCTGGAATTAACAGGAGTCTGATGAAGGAAGTGTGGAGAAAAATCTGCAAACTGCTTGCATGTTTGTTGGTCGTGTCTTAAATTAAATCTTAAATAATATTCTGGTCCAATAAGACAGCAATATTGAGAGCAATCCCCAAAGATTGTAGACATTCATACTTATGAAATATTCTTTTGGTTATAGCAAAGAAATATGTAACTGGATATTAGCTGAGTGAGGATGCACCTTCCACAGGAGAACAGAAAAACTGATTAAAGTGTATGAAATGAGGAGAAAAAAAAGACCTACAAACTGAAACTAACAACAAAAACATTTGGGAAAAAAATCTGTAATAATATCTCAGGCCTATGAACTGAACAAAATAAAACAGAAAAAATAATATCAATGTCTATGTTATAATGCAACTTTTGTTGTTATAATGAATCCACTAACTCTTATTATTTACTCACTTTTTATTTGTTTTTTTTTTTTTTTTTTCCTTTCTTATCCTTTGATTTCTGTTTTTTTTTTCTTTTTTCCATCTTTTTCTCCCTTATTGGTTTGTTTTATGTTGTCTGTTTTTCGTTTGTTGCATGCTCATCTCTCTGGATCTGTACCAGAAAGATGAAAATCTTCCTTCTTTTAAGAGCACTTTTGTCCATTCTAAGCTTGACGTTTCTCCAACTTACACAAACACAATGCAATTTATTCCTTCTTGCAGTTTTGTATAATGAGATCTTGGGAAACGTATCATATCATCATTTAATCATTGACTGAAATGTTGTCTTTGAGTCTCCAACAAGATGCACAATAAAATTATCACTGATTTCAGCTATTACACATAAGTAGAACTGGATCATCATATGCATATGTGTGGAAATAATGAAATCTGATTACTTAACTATAACCAACACTGTTTTCTACCATCAGTGATCTCTGATACCTCAAATACTTTACACTGCACAAGAGCTTTGAATCCATTTTGAGCAATAAATAGACTCAACCTCAAACATTCAGAAGCAAAATAGTTATTTATTTTTTTAATGAAGAATTTATCGACATCTTCTTGACCATCTGTGGCACAACTGAACAATTATTGATCATCTTGTGTGATAAATAAAACATATGGTCTAATATTGCAGAAATACACCAAGTAATAAAACAATAACTATCAACCATGAATTATCTGCTATTGTTACAAAATACGCCCAACAATAAAATTAACACACATCTTCTATACTTATAAATCAGACCAAACAAGAAAATGAAAAATGTGAATGTGAAGATTTACAAGAAGTCACAGCAGTGAATTAAAGCTTTTTCAGTCCAGGATCAGAAAGTCTTTGTTGTTTTCTTGATTCAAATGTTTTGGAATCTTTGAATCTTTTATTCCAGTTTCCTTTCCGACCCTTCATCATACATGAGACTCATCTGACCACCTGCTGGCTATAAAAGTATAAAAGCAATCAGAGTAGCTGCTGATCCAAACCATCTCTGTGTTCTTCATCACATTTGGTGTCTGTATTTGTGCACATATTGAACATATTAAATTCTCTCACTATTTTGTATTTTTCCTCCTTTTTTCTGGGTATAAAAGTCCTGCAGGACCAAATGACGACAAGAGAGAACTTTTTCTATCCTGTGTGGGACGTTACGGTCAGCAACAGTCTTTTACTTGTTTTGCTTTGAATACATCTTTATTTTATGGATAAACAGTTGTTGAGTAATTCCACGACAACAGCAGATGTCACTTTCACATTTCAAATGAATTGGATCTCACTGTGTGAAGGTGGGTGGGTTCTTGTGTTTGGATAATCAATTAATTAGGTGTGTGATTTGCCAAAGTATAGATGAACCGGCCTTAATCATTTGAATTATCATGTGGATTATTGAATTTTTCTTCTCGGCTTTCTGTCTAGCTTGAAATTCTTGGAGTCCCCTCAGTTCTTTAATTTTCTCTTCCATTTCTCTTTCTTGTGCTTCCCTGAACTTTGTCTCCCTCTCCATGTCACCCTTCACTTCCTTCAGCTGTTGCTGAAACTTTTCCTCTAGTTTCTTCATCAGTTCTTCCTGCTCTTTGAGGTTTTCCTCTTCTTTTTCTTTCAGGATTCGTTGTTTCTCCTCTTCTATCGCTCTCTCTGCCTTTTGGAACATTTTGGTGGTGTAGTAGCTTCCTCCATTCTTCACACTCACATTTCTGATCTTCTTGAGCAGCTCGCTGACCTGTGATTGATCTTTCACCTCATTGTTGAACACGTGGTACTGGTTGTTACATTTGGCCACAAGTTCCTGCAGATCTTTGCTGTCCCTCAAGAACTCCTCAATAGTTTTCCCTTTGAGCAGGTCACCATGGGTAAAGAGAACCATGCTGTATTTGTCGGCTTCCTCACCAAGGATTGTCTGAATCATTTGTATCGTCTGCTTTTCTTCTTCAGTGATTCTGCCCAGTTTGATGACAACCAGGAAGATATGAGGTCCAGGACAAGCATAAGAAATGCTCTGGGCAATATCTTTAACTGTTTCCTCTTCAGTGTTCCTGGTGTCAAACAGGCCTGGTGTGTCGATAACAGCAATCTTTTGTCCATCCACCTCACCATAAACCTTTTCACAGAGTGTAGTCAAAGACTGAGGGGAGCACTCTCGTCCTAGTATGATGTTTCCTGTGGCGCTCTTCCCAACTCCAGTCTTCCCCACCATCACAATCCTGAGCAGCTCGTTATTGTGGTAGGCTGTAGGAAGCTGCAACTGCAAGACTGAAAAACAAAAATGAATACTTTGGGAAGCCTTACCTTACCTCAGCTATTCCATCATGGTCCTGTGATATTGCCATGATGGATGTAAAGAGGGGCCTGTCTGTCTCTATCTCAAAATAATCTTCAAATCTGTTTCTGACTGATCAGACGAGGACCAGTGATGACTTTTCATACCATATATGGGTCTGACTCGATAGCCTTTGTTTGAGTTTCTGCCAAGCTCAGCACAAGAGCAACTGATCATATTTGTTGATAAGCCCCCCCCAGAGGTTGATTAACAGTCAAATGTTATCCTGATATAATACACCGTGAAATAAATAAAAGAGGCTAATTACTTATTAATTAATTAAATTGTCAATTATTAACCATTAATCTTGTATTTTGTAGGTGGATATACTTTATTTTCATTTATATAATAAATTGTAATGTCAACTCTTAAATCAGTTGTACCGTCTTCATCCTGCGGCTTTCCTCGCTCCCATCTCATCTTTGTATACACTTTGTAAATATAAAAAGTCTCAATTTAGAAAATCTGACAGTCCATAAAGCAGCATTTTAACTTGTATAGTCTTATTTACAGTTATTGTAGACAAACAACACAGTATGGAATACTATAAGCTAGGGGTTTACAGTCCAGCAACATTAAAGCAGCAACAAGCAAGATAAACTGTACGATTAGAACAGCAATAATAAGGGAAGTGCAGAGAGCCCAGTATTTGTCTTTGTATCTATGTTTGTTGAGGCAGCGAAATCATTTGTATTTGTATTTGTATTCAAATAAAAGTGGAAAGAGGTTTAAAAATCATGACAGATCTCTAGCTGTTATACACCCATAACACAGAGACAGCAAACCATGTTACATGTAGGGAAGAACTTCAAAGGTCATTATTGCTTTGCACTTTTCATTTATTGCCTATTTTTTACAACCTAACTTTGTGGAAAGGAGAAGGGGAACAACAGGTTATGGAGAGTCCCTTTGGAGCACATCGCTTGTGTCAGTAGCTCAGCTTTATCTCTGAGGAACACCCCCAACGCCGGGAGTGATGTCCAAATAAGGAAATATGCGTCATGTAGCACGTGGATGTGACTCCCCTCTAGATGTAACAGCGGAGCAGAGGAGAGAAACTGAGATAGCGATGAAACTGACCTGCGCGCTTGTATGTGACATGTTTTATTTCTGCCAGAAAACAAATATTTTAAAAAATATTAGTATGAAACAAATATTCATAAAATAAACAACAAAAAAACAAATACATGTTTTCATGTATAGAGCCCTGCTTGTACAGGAACCTGAATTCATCTGTAACCTTCTCCATCCCTATATCGCCATTAGGTCACTTAGGTCTTCTGACCAGGGCCTGTTGGCTGTCCCTCGCTCTGAAAACAAAAGGTGATCGTGCCTTTGACGTGGAGGCTCCAACACTATGGAACTCTCTGCCTTACATACAGTCTGCGGTCTCTGAAGAAGCTTTTAAAAAGTAACTGAAAACCCATCTTTTCAAATTGGCCTTTGTCTCATCTTCAGATGTCTAGTGATTGTTCTTTTTGCATTTCTTTTGGGGTACCCTGTTGCCTGTGTTTTGTTTTTATGTCAACTATGTTCATTATTTTGTTTTTGTTAGTGTTAATTATTGTGTCTCATTTGTTTTGTCAATATAGTACGTTTTAGCCACAGTGTTGCTGGGGAGTGGGATTGTTTAAGGGACTGTTTATTCTTTATATTCAGCCTGCATGCACCCTTGAAATACTGGATGTGTGGCAGTTTGATGAGTGTTTGCAGTGCATTTTCCTGTATGCGGTGCCCTAAGGGGGTGTAGTGGCCTTGGGAGTCGGCTGTGGTGTGATAAATATTGGCTTGATGCCCCTACAGTCATTATCGGCCTTCAAGGGCAGCATCTGAGAAGTAAGATAGGACTTGAACTTTCTCTAGTCATCCTGAGTGAACCTGGTTGCATGAATTTGTAATAATAAGGGTTAATCCGTTTTATAGTCCTGGTACTACCTCTTCATTTTTGATGTTTAATTACAGAAACATTCTAAGCTATACTTGGATAAAAATCTAGGTTTATTACAGTATCAATGCAAGACCCTAGCGTATAATTATATTTTTGATTTCTCAGTCTTAATTTCTACAGTTTCTAGCCATAACATTGTCTACAACTAGTGACGTACTACTCACAAATGTACTTTTATAAATATCATCAATGTATAAAGCAACCCCCACCCCCTTGTTAATCCTATTAATAAAATACATCTCAGATCTGACACATACATTAACCCATGACTCAAATTAATCAACATACTCCAACATTTCAGTTTAATAGAGTATTAATATTATAAGTACAGTTGTATATTGACTCACCACATTTTGTAAGTACGTTCCCCATGTTTGAGAAGAGGTGCTGCTGCAATAAGGGGAAATAAGTCTGTGTAGCTTCTTACAACAAACCACACCCATAAAACACTGTTAACATTAAGGAACAGCAGCACCCTTAAAAAAACCCAATGAAAAATATCTCAAATATCCCCCCCCCCCAAGAAAAATTACACTATACTGTACAAACATATTTAACATATAATGCAGGAGCCTGATTTCTGCAGAACAAGCAGTTTTACTTTCAATACTTAAATGTAGCTGACAGTACTTCTGTACTTTTACTTAATTTTAAATGTAGGACTTTCACTTGTAATGGAGTATTTTTACATTATATTGGTACTTTTAATTAAGTGAAGGATCTGAGTACTTCCAAAACTGGATTAAATGCTGCTTCTGCTATAAAAGCACATGAGTACACTGTTAGCATACAGACTTGAGAAGAAATTTAATACTGAATTTGATACTGACAATCCCTGTTAACCCATTTATATAATCATAATCTGGATATTGAAAATATAGGAAGTATATTCAGCTGTTTGTCACCAGTTTATCATGTCTGTATTTGCCCACCAGGTGTCCTCGTTGGCTCTTTTCTTTTTGTGACAATACTTATCTACTCCCACGTTGAAGAGTGGATTTTCTCCTCACTTAACTGCCTGTTTGTTCAGTTCAATGTTTAGTCTTTCCATCCAAGTTTTCAGACATATCATTATAAAATTTTTTAAAGAGTTTCCAAAATCCAAAGCACATGTTGACATCTGAAACAAAATGGTGGTGGTGAATATTAGTCACTTGTTATAAGTACAGAATGTATTCAACACCAACCAGTTTATGTTGTGTAGCAAGTTGTAAAATAATTATAATAACAATAATAATAAAAAATTAATATAAGTGTAATCAGTATCACACATTTAACCACTTCAGTTAACAACAGGATTGTTATTCACTCTTCCCATAGAGTGTTGCTTCACATTAGTTTTCACGTAGGTTTTGTCTCTAAATCTGCTCCTAAAGTTATTTAATTTGTTGCAGTTGTTGTTTCATGTTATCTCCAGAGGTTTTGATAGAATTTCTGAAATAAACACACTGACCACTTTTTTAATCTGTACTTTGAAAGACAGAAGAAATTGATTTTATTCATTTTATAAACATACATCAAAACTCAGAGAAAACATTCAATGTTTTCATCTACAGATTCTTTTCAACCACTCTGTTAAACCAGTGTGTCAGCTCTGTGGAAGATAATGATAAATTCTCACTCTACTGATTATGACAATAATGATTGCAACTTAATCACAATTCATGTTTCTTAACATTTTAAAAGTGATGTGAACAGATTAAACATATTATCAACTTTGATGAAATAAGACCTAGTCTCCATTAAGGCCCATGTAGTCAAACACAAGAAACAAGAAATACTTTTGCATCAAAGAAACAACACAGGTAAGTACCATACAGGCCACACAACAGTTTACATGTTTAATGAATAAATGTCCATCTTTTATCTCTTTTTATCTTATCCTTTATTTCATGTCACAGAATTCGTTTATGATTAAATAAATTCTCTGCAATAAAGAAAATAATGCTCTTTTACATTTCCAGTTTGACAGCCAACACAACATGGAAGAATAAAAATATAACAAGAGTAAGGTTATAATAATAATAATGAAATAAACAAAGTAGGACTAAAATTAAATGAACAATTTAAAATCTATTTACAGAATTGAATTAAACTCAGTTACTGTGGGTATAAAATGAATGTATGATGCAACGTGATCATGTGTTATACATTCGTCTGGTGTTGCCAGCTTGTAAATGTAGCATGAAGGTGTTTCAGGAGGAAAACTGCCTCAAATAAACTCTCATATTAGTTTCACATTTTCTCCAGAAGCTTTGAATGAGATCCTGAGATGAAGACAGAAGAAAATACTTTGTTCAATCTTGAAATAAAACAACTTTATTGATGATATAAAGCTTCAGATTGTTCACACATCCAATCAGTAAAGTCTGTTAAATGACTCTTGTTCAATGATTTCATGTTCAGATTCACTTAATCCACACAATCAGTTAGTTTAACCCAGAATGTCAGCTATGTACAACAACATAATAAATGATCTCCTTATTGATTATTATCACAATAATTCAAGTTTTATAATACTTTATAATACCTGATTTGTGTGTGACATTGGACAGAAGTATTACTAAATGCATCAATGTAAATGTAAACATACATTTCTTTACAGATTTACAAAGTCGTGAGAGTAAAATATCTATTGATAAAGGAAGTTCTGGTTCTTTCTCTGTTCAGACTGATGAAGTGGAAGAGAAACAAGAGCATATAGATGTATTTTGTATAAAACAAAATCATCATGATCAGTGAAAGCCTCCATGGTGAAACAGACACAAGAAAGAGCAGCAACTAAAGAAACTCAAATATTTACATAACAACAGATGAGAAGATGTCAAAGTTGACCATAATGTTTGATTGACAGCTGATCTCTGTGCAGAAACACTGCAGCAACAAGCTCTCAGCAACAATGACAGAGACAAAATCATTTTAAGAATTAACACAGAATTTAACCGACTGTCCCTTAAATGACTTCTGTCTATTTGAGTTTGCAGAACTCAGCAGTGTCCCCGAAAGAGTAGTAAAGACGTAGTCCAGCATAGAGAGGCTGAGTGAATGTGGTCTGGACTCTATGGAGGAGAGTCATGGTTTCAGAGACGCTGTAGAAGGACAGAATACCTGCACTGTGATCCAGGTACACTCCTACTCTGGAGGAACCAGGACCTGAGACGGGAGTTGAGACATTGTTGAACCTAAATGTATAACTGTTAGTGTCACAATCTAAAGCCCAAGATTTGTCATTGTGTCCAAATTCATTTGAGTTTCCTGCTCTGCTGTTGTTCTTGTATGTGACTGCTACATGAACTCCTCTCCCGCTCCTCTCCACCTCCCAGTAACAACGTCCAGTCAGACTCTCTCTACTCAGGACCTGAAATCTTTCAAAGAATCTGTCTGGGTGACTAGAATAAGACTGTTTTTCTGTCTTTAATGTTGCTTTTCTGTTCCCCTCAGATAATAACAGATGTGTATTTGCTGTGTTTGGATCCAGTGTGATTCCACGTGAATATTTTAAGAACTCAGCTCTGGTCTTGGGTTCTGCTTCTGACAGTAAAACGTCCACTTTAGTCACTGTCAGTGAGATGTTTGTCCATTTCTCCCTCAGGATGTCCTGTAGTTGATCTCTGAGCTCTGACACAGCTGCTGTCACATCCTCAAAGTATCTCAGAGGACGGGTATTGATGCTGGACGAGTCTGTAGGTTCACTGAGTGAGGGGTAGTTGTGTAGAAACTGGTTGTGATCCTCTGTGTGTGAGAGCTGCTTCAGTTCAGCGTCTTTCCTCTTCAGCTCAGTGATCTCCTGCTCCAGCTTCTCCTGAAGCTCTTTGACTCGACTCACTTCAGTTTCCTGCTGGGATCTGATCTGCTGCTTCACATCAGAGCTTCTTTTCTGGATGAGACGGATCAGCTCAGTGAAGATCTTCTCACTGTCCTCCACTGCTTTATCAGCAGAGCGACTGACGGCCTCCACCTCCTGTTGAAGCAGCTTCACATCTTTCTCTCTGTCCTGGATTCTCTGCTGGATGTTTTGTCGATTCACCTCGAGCTCTCTCTGCCTCTCAGTCCTTTCTGCTGCAGCTGAGACTGTGTCGTGGCCTTTATGTTCATCCACAGAACAGAGATAACAGATACTCTGCTGATCAGTCCGGCAGAACATCTTCATGACCTCATCATGACGAGAGCAGATGTTCTCCTGGAGCTTCTTGGAGGGGTCGACCAGCTTGTGTTTCTTTAATGGAGCTGCATCATAATGAGGCTGAAGGTGTTTCTCACAATAAGAGGCGAGACACACCAGACAGGACTTGAGAGCTTTCAGCTTCCTCCCAGTGCAGACATCACAGGCCACATCTTCAGGTCCAACATAGCAGTGATCAGCAGGAGCAGCTTGGAGTCCAATCTTCTTCAGCTCCTCCACTATATCTGCTAACATGGTGTTTTTCACCAGGACAGGCCTCGGTGTGAAGGTCTGTCTGCACTGAGGGCAGCTGTAGATTTTCTTCTCATCCTCTTCATCCCAGAAACCTTTAATACAGCTCATGCAGTAGCTGTGTCCACAGGGAATAGTCACCGGATCCTTCAGTAGATCCAAACAGATCGAACAGCAGAATTTTGCTCCGTCCAGCTGAGCTCCTTGCTGCGCCATTTCACCTCTCAGTGGCAACGACTGTCTGAGTTTCACTTTCTGAGAAGTGAAACTAGTTTGAGCTCTGATCTAAACAGCATGTGTTTCTGCAGTGAATGGAGGCTGCAGCTCTTTTACATGTTGGTTACACCCATCTTCAAACTGTAGATCTGAAGGGGAGGGAACAAGGAAATACGTGGACAGACTGGAGCTTGTTGTGTTTGAGAGCAGGAAGAAGAGGGAGGAGTTATCAAGCTATGATTCATTCAGTTTGAGAGAGATACTGTGTGTTTAACCCTTGTTTTTCTACACTATACACAGTTAGACACTATCAGTACAAAGAGACTAATGAATTTAGGTGAAATGTGTTGAGCCACACTTCTGTTACTGTTAAGCTCTTTATCAGCAGACAAATTGTTTTGCTGCAAACAAATGTCTTTACTTTGATAAGCTCTAGAAGAAAAATGTGAGTGATTAAAAAATTATTAGAAGGATAGGAAAAAAGAAAAACATTTCTTCTACACAAAGTTTTATATTTTGTTCGACTACAGTTCAACTCGTTTTTTCCAGTTTTACTTCTCCAGGCCTCTAAAATTATTCCAATTGAACGATCTGAATATGTAAAATCACTGTTTTTATTCAACAGTTAACAAGTCAAAAACAGATGGAACATGTGGTCGCAAGTAGATACACTACTGGTCACACTGTTGGACACCACTGAAGTGCAGCACAGGTAGCTGTGGTTTCAAATGAATTCTTGTTTGGGTGAAACAGCCATATTAAATATGTAACCATAGAAACCAAAGTACTATGCTTATGATCCTGTGAGAAAGAGAAACAAAGAACATCTGTTCATGCTGAAGCATATCCTGACATGTCAGATTTGGTTCCAGCCTCTCAAATATGAATATTTTCTGGTTTCTTGAGCCCTCCATGACAATAAACTGAATATCTTTGGGTTGTGGACAAAACAAGACATTGTAGGTTGAACCTTGATCTTTGGGAAACAGTGACATTTTATAGACCAAACAACTAATCAAAAATGATTGACAGATTAATCAATAATGAAAAGAATCATTAGTTGCAGCCCTACTTTGAACTACATTTAGGTCAGTGGTTCTCAACCACCACTTTTCCACTTTTCTACCATCAGTGATCTCTGATACCTCAAATACTTTACACTGCACAAGAGCTTTAAATCCATTTTGAGCAATAAATAGACTCAACCTCAAACATTCAGAAACAAAATAGTCATTTATTTTTTTAAGGAAGAATTTATCGACATCTTCTTGACCATCTGTGGCACTGCTGAACAATTATTGATCATCTTGTGTGATTAATAACACATATGGTCTAATATTGCAGAAATACATCCAGTAATAAAACAATAATTATCAACCATGAATTATCTGCTATTGTTACAAAATACGCCCAACAATAGAATATTGATTAACATCCAACTTCTGAACTTATAAATCAGACCAAACAAGAAAATGAAAAAAGTGAATGTGAAGATTTACAAGAAGTCACAGCAGTGAATTAAAGCTTTTTCAGTCCAGGATCAGAAAGTCTTTGTTGGATTATTCAATTTCTCTTCTTGGCCTTTAGCTTGAAATTCTTGGTGTTCCTTCAGTTTTTTTCTCATGTTTATTGTTGTTGTTTCTTCTCTTTGATTGCTCTCTCTGCTCTTTGGAACATTTTAGTGGTGTGGTGGCTCCATTCTGATCTTCTTGAACAGCTGTTTGACCTGAGAATGATCCTTAAAGTCATTAATGAACACATATTACTGGCTGTACTACCAGGAAGGTATGGGGTCCAGGAGAAGCATAAGAAATGCACTGAGCAATATCTTTAATTGTTGTCTTCATCTATCCTAGTTTCAAATAGCCTCTAGGTGTCAAACTTTTAATTGTCATACTTGGAACGGATCTTCATTATTTATTCATATAAAGACAAATTGTTTAGTTATTAGTTATATAATTCATTTAATTTTACACTGAATGTGGGTTGGCATGCACGGGAGAAACAGATTTTTTGCTTTGGTGTTCATGCTACTCGTGTTTGTATTGTTATCTTTTCCAAAAGAAAAATGGCAAGGAAAATGAAAGGAGCAGTGGAAAACTTGAAACTAGCATTTGGATGATCCCGCTGCTGTCCTCTGCTATCTTTCTAGCTTGAAGTTCTTGCTTTTCCTTCAGTTTTTTCATTTTCTTTTTGATTTCTATTTCACGTTCTTCCATTAATTTATTCTGCTTCTCAATGTCACCCTTCACCTCTCTGAGCTGTTGCTGAAACTTTTCCTCTATTTCCTTCCTCAGTGTCTCCTGCTCTTTGCAGTTTTGCTCTTCTCTCTCTTTAAGAATTCGTTGTTTCTCCTCTTCTATCGCTCTCTCTGCCTTTTGGAACATTTTGTTGGTGTAGTAGCTTCCTCCATTCTGCACATTTATGTTTCTTATCTTATCTAGCAGCTTGCTGACCTGAGAATGATCTTTCACCTCATTATTGAACACGTGGTACCAGCCGTTATATTTGGTCACAAGTTCCCTCAGATCTTTGCTGTCCTTCAAGAACTCCTCAATAGTTTTCCCTTTGAGCAGGTCACCATGGGTAAAGAGAACCATGCTGTATTTGTCGGCTTCCTTACCAAAGATTTTCCGGATCTTCTGCACCGTCTGCTTTTCTTCGTCTGTGTATATGCCCAGTTTGATGACAACCAGGAAGATATGAGGTCCAGGTGAAGCATAAGAAATGCTCTGGGCAAGATCTTCAACTGTCTTCTCTTTATTGTTCCTGGTGTCAAACAGACCCGGAGTGTCAATAACAGCAACCTTTTGTCCATCCACCTCACCATAAACCTTTTCACAGCATTCTGTCAAAGATTCAGCAGAGAATTCTGATTCAAAGCACTTTTGACCCAGAATGCTGTTTCCTGTGGCGCTCTTCCCAGCCCCAGTCTTCCCCACCAACACAATCCTGATCAGCTCATTATTGTTGTAGGTGGTGCGAGGTGTAGACCTGACGACTGAAAAAACTTGTCTGAGCTTTTGCTGATATTCTTCCTCTAGTTCCCTCTTCAGTTTCTCCTGCTCTTTGCGGTTCTGCTCTTCTTCCTCTTTCAGGATTCGTAGTTTCTCCTCTTCTATCGCTCTCTCTGCCTTTTGGAACATTTCGGTGGTGTAGTAGCTTCCTCCATTCTGCACATTTATATTTCTTATCTTATTGAGCAGCTCCTTGACCTGAGAACGATCCTCCACCTCATTATTGAACACGTGGTACTGATTGTTACATTTAGCCACAAGTTCCTGCAGATCTTCACTTTCCCTCAAGAACTCCTCAACAGCTTTCCCTTTGAGCAGATCACCATGGGTAAAGAGAATCATGCTGTATTTGTTGGCTTCCTCACCAAAGATTTCCTGAATCTTCTCTATTGTATGTTTTTCCTCCTCTGTGAATCTGCCCAGTTTGATGACAACCAGGAAGATATGAGGTCCAGGTGAAGCATAAGAAATACTCTCGGCAATATATCTATTTGTTCCCTCTTCAGTCTGTATGGTGTCAAACAGGCCCGGAGTATCAATAACAGCAACCTTTTGTCCATCCACCTCACCAGAAGCCTTTTTACAGTGTTCTGTCAAAGATGCAGGAGATAAATGTGATTTAAAGCACTGTTTTCCCAGAATGGTGTTTCCTGTGGCGCTCTTCCCAACTCCAGTCTTCCCCACCATCACAATCCTGATCAGTTCATTATTGTTGCAATTTGTTGGAGGTGTAGACCCAAAGGCTGAAAAGAAGGACAAACAATAAATTCTATGTGTATTCATAAAATATGTTCAATTAGTCCACATTAGGGATGGATAACTATGGTTGGAAAGGCTTAAGTTGTGCCTACAGCACACAGTTTTATAGTACATTGGTATCCTTCCTCTAGGTGTAAAACACAGTGGATTCATGTGGACATACTGTATATTATGTGTGATCTGCAAAAGGTTTGGTAGATAAAAGTTACTGCTACAAAATCAGTCTAAATATGGCTGAATTGTGATTCATAACTGCAAACTGGCTTTTTAACATGATGACTGTTGATTTATTGTATTGTAAGATGTTAAATGTTAAAGACATTTGTAAGAACCTGTGTTCACCTTTATGTTAAAATAGACCTGAAAATGAAACATTGATTAAGTGTTATATCATGACTCAAAAAAGCGACAGATTGGATTATTAAACTCAAATTATGAAAACAATGAAAATCTATAACTGCTGCAAGGATTAAATCAACAGTCCTCAGCTGTGCAATTCATTTAATAGGTTAAAGTACAAAAAACAAAAAAGACTAAAGTCATTGGACCATATTTTCCTGAAACTGTGCGCAGGTGCAGATCCAAGTCTTAATTTCTGGCGCATGCCCCATGTGAGTGTGACCAACTATTTTTTGCAATTTTTCCTGAACAGTGTCGGCACTTCTCATACACAGCCAGGTGCAAAGTGGAAGAGAGACATTATTAGCCGGAGGTAAACAGAATCAGCAGGTCGAGTCAAGGAGAGCTTCAATCATGACCAACCACATGAGCTCCTCTTAACCCCAGCAACAAGTGCGTTTTAAGGGGTCTTATTTCCCAATAAGGCTAAGATGGAGAGTGAGACTAACAGATGACAGGTTGCAGCAACCAACAACATTATTTCTACATATTTTTGCTAACACATTACTATTATAGAACACTGTAACTCATAACTCATGTAATCATTTATGAAATGTATGTGACACTGCTTTTCAGATTCCTTCCCCTAACTTACCTTTTGGTCCTGAGCAGGTGTTTTGTAAATGCTGCACCAGATCATTCCTGTTGATCTTTTCTAAAACCTTCTTGGTCAGCAGCAGAGCTCCAGGCTCCTGATATTTCTGTACCATTAGATCAACTGTGCGTGTCTTTGCTGCATTCTCCAGTTGAGCCACTGGGATGCCTGAAAAGCCCTCCAGGTTGCCATCCTGCTCCAGGAACCACTTGAAATCCTTAAATTCATCTTCTTTTAATTTTGCCAGAATTTTAAAGAGCTCCTCTTTATGTTTCGTCATTATGGGCCCCCTGCTGAAAATAAGAGAAATTTTAAACAGGAAGGACATGTATTCAGGTCTCATCTCATGACACTTTACTTTGAAATGTAAATCATCTACTGTTTGAAAAAAACAGGTCACAAAACTGTGGTGCTCCCGATTACCAGGCCTTAGTTCACCTGTGTGAAGCACCTAAAATCAGGGGTGGAGCAGCGAATCAAACTGAATGAAATGCATTTAAACAACTTTTTTTCTACTACTGTAGTTGTAACCACAGCTTACCATAAAATAGTTACTGAGACCATAGGAATGTAACAACTCAGCAGAATTTATTTCAGGTCTCATAGCAGTTTACTACTTACATCCAGTTATTTGTATGAATTGCTATACTGGAGCATGGCTATCCTTATTATACTTAATCATAATCACAGAGTATCTTTATCCTACTTCCTTACATACCTTATAGACATGAAATTAAAGGAAACTTACACTTCCATTAAAATGAAATGGATAGTTATTGATGCAAAACAAATTGAACCCTGGTAACAAATCAGTATCAGTAAAGAACCAAATCAGTAGTCATTTTTAAGTCCATGGACTAGTACAACCTTATTATTATTTTTTAAGTTTCTCTTTTAGTAGGAATCCAAAAGGGACTTTTAATTGTCTTTAATTGGGAAATTAAATACCAAAAGCTGTCCAGGAGGTTTTGTATCAGCAGGCGTCAGTTCCTCTCCAACAGCCACAGGAAACAAGTGGTCCCTCTTCATCTGAAGTCCTCCTCCAAACTAACAGGAGAATATCACATAAGCAGGTCATTTGAGGCTAGTGAGTGCAGAGAGAGAGCAACTAGCTCTCACAGGATACAGCTACAACCGCCTGAACCCTTTTTAAGCTCAATAATAAATAGCTTTCATATACAATACAAACTATAACTCACTGTAACTTATATTAAATGCAACACACGCATTACTCCCTAACATAAGGAGTAAAACTATGACGTCTAAAGCAACATATTCCTTTGACATTTAGCTTCAAATAGCATGAACTATGTGAGTTTACATTCTGGACACAGAGGTAACTTGTATGCCAAAGCATGGTGGCTAATTAGCAATTAGATTAACTCACGATTATCGATTAGCATGCTAATAAACATTAATTTGGTCGTTAAGACTTTAACATAAGGCAGGCAACACATTACCATAAGACAGACAGATGTTACACATCTTAAATATGAATGCTCACCTTTGTCTATGACTATTCAAAAACGACAATAGAAGTGACTTTACAAACCAAATTTGCCACCTGGCTTACATTTAGGATAGCCTATTTCATTTATATTCAATGATATTAGCTGAGCTGATACATCACATAACAAGACAAGGTTACAAAATAAAACTTTACATTACTAAACTAGTTAATAGTTGTATCACTCCTCTGATCTGTTATTCTCTAATCAACCAGCAGCGAGTAACAGAAGCACCGTTGCTGAATGTACCAACGTAACTTTACTACAACTTTTTACTCTTCCCTGGCCTGGTGGGTTGGTGAAATGGCTGTGATCGGCTGGATGGCTGTTCAATTAATCTAACTTGACCAATAGGTTTATCATGTATTGGAAACTCGTGGGGGGGTGGAATTCTGTTTCTGTGAAAGTAAAGGTGTCACAACACCCGTGACACCCACGGCTGCCTGAAGTCTCAAAACCCAAATCCAGGACACCACAAATATTTTTATATATCAATCCAAAACAATGTTAGAATGAAAATAAAGCTGATGTGTTCTGTCGCCTATTTGGAGCAAGCAATTATAGGATAATTTATACATTTAAACTCCGTAGTTATACTCCTCCCCTGCATATCTGAAAGTCCACATTTGCCCTTCGTTATTTAGTCTACATTCCGTTTTTACGAACACCACTTTATGTTTAGGATGTGCCAAATTGATGTTTTTATACACATTTATACATCTAGCCTCTGGACATACAACTGAACTAATTTTTCCACTGATTTCTATACATTCTGAATTTAAGAGTCTTCGGTCACCATTGACTCTGATATCAGTCAAAACATAACAAGTTTTAGTCCACTAGATAAATTAATATGATTAATACAGTTATATATCGACTTACCTTGTTTTAATGTGTTGCTGCTCATTTTTGTTTCAGAGAGAGAAGAGTAGATTTGTTGCGGAAGTGAAAGCAAATTTCAGAATCTATCTACCATTCTGCCTCGTTGTGTAACTTCATGCAACAAACCACACCCAGAAAACACTGTTGACACCAAAGTACAACGTCATTCTTCCTCCATCTACAGGATTCCTTCTGGTAACTGTAGATGGTTAACCATGTCCTTGTAAACCACGTCCCATGTCAACTGACTATAAATGCTACTTGCACTAGATTATAAAAAACACAACGAGTTCCACTTGTAGCAAAAAAATTCAGATACATCAACATATACTTCCATACTTCATCTTCTTTGTACATGGTTTAAATACTGTCTTGTTTAATTTTCCCCATTGAATTTTATTTCTGAGTCAAATATCTTGTACATTTTATTTCTGGGTCAACTATCCTCCACATCTCTTTACTGTAAAAATACCCCAAAATACAAATTTTAAATTACCACTTTGTATGGAGAACATAAACAGCAAGTTATGAGTTTATTAATGTCTTAGACCTATGAAATGAACAAAATGAAACAGAAAAATTAATGAAATATAAATGTAATTTATGTAATCATTTTCTTTAAATTACGAGTCCATCCACTGTTATTTACTCCTGTTTTATGTGTTCTTTTTTCTTTATTTCTTGGTTTTTGATTTTTTTTTTTTTTTTTTAAATCTTTTCCTCCTTTTTTAGCTTGTTTTTTTGTTTGTTTTCTGTCTGATGCACACTCATGCAGGCCCAGAAATATGAAAAATCTTCATTCTTTTAAAATCACTTTTGTACATTTTAAGTTTGATGTTTCTCCAACTTTCATAAACACAATTTATTCCTTCTTGCAGTTTTGGATAAAGATATCTTGGGAAATATATCATATCATCAATAACACACACTGCCTCAACTGAAATGTTGTCTTTGAGTTTCCAACAAGATGTACAATAAAACATCATGTGACACATGAGTTTGAACCCCACAGTATATACAGTGATAGATATTTACTAGTCATATGATCACTGATTACAACTATTAGACATAAATAGAACTGGATCATCATATGCATATGTGTGTAAAAAATGAAATCTGATAAATTAACTATAATTTATGCTGTTTTCTACCATCAGTGATCTCTGATACCTCAAATACTTTACACTGCACAACAGCTTTAAATCCATTTTGATCAATAAATAGACTCAACCTCAAACATACAGAAGCAAAATAATTATTTATTTTTTTATAGAAGAATTTATCAGCATGTTCTTGACCAGTAATAAGTAATAAAAGTAATATAACAGTGATAAAGTAATACAACAATAATTATTAACCATGAATTATCTGCTATTGTTACAAAATACGCTCAACAACAAAATATTGATTAACACCAGACTTCTATATTTATAAATCAGACCAAACAAGAAAATGAAAAAAGTGAATGTGAAGATTTACAAGAAGTCACAGCAGTGAATTAAAGCTTTTTCAGTCCAGGATCAGAAAGTCTTTGTTGTTTTCTTGATTCAAATGTTTTGGAATCTTTGAATCTTTTATTCCAGTTTCCTTTCCGACCCTTCATCATACATGAGACTCATCTGACCACCTGCTGGCTATAAAAGTGTAAAAGCAATCAGAGTAGCTGCTGATCCAAACCTTCTCTGTGTTCTTCATCACATTTGGTGTCTGTATTTGTGCACATATTGAACATATTAAATTCTCTCACTTTTTTGTATTTTCCCTCCTTTTTTCTGGGTATAAAAGTCCTGCAGGACCAAATGACAGCGAGAGAGAACTTTTTCTATCCTGTGTGGGACGTTAGGATCAGCAACAGTCTTTTACTTGTTTTGCTTTGAATACATCTTTATTTTATGGATAAACAGTTGTTGAGTAATTCTACGACAACAGCAGATGTCACTTTCACCTTAATTTGCTCTCGCTGTGTGGAGGTGGGTGAGTTCTTGTGTTTGGATCTTTTTTTTATTAACTGATAGATGATTTGCAAAACTAGAGATAAACAGACATAAATCATTTGAATTAACAGCTGGATTATTGAATTTCTCTTCTCGGCTTCTAGCTTGAAATTCTTGGTGTTCCTTCAGTTTTTTTCTCATGTTTATTGTTGTTGTTTCTTCTCTTTGATTGCTCTCTCTCTTTGGAACATTTTAGTGGTGTAGTGGCTCCATTCTGATCTTCTTGAGCAGCTGTTTGACCTGATAATGATCCTTAAAGTCATTAATGAACACATATTACTGGCTGTACTACCAGGAAGGTATGGGGTCCAGGAGAAGCATAAGAAATGCACTGAGCAATATCTTTAACTGTTGTCTCTTCATCTCTCATAGTGTCAAACAGCCTCTAAGTGTCAAACTTTTATTTGTTGTATTTGTTACTCAGAACAGATCTTCATTCATTTTTTCATGTAAAGACAAATTGGTTATTTATTAGTCCTATAATTGAATTACTTTTGCATTTCCAGCTTTTGCATTTTTGACTTCAATCCACTTCCAGCCTGGAAGTGGATTGAAGAAACTACGCAACCACTGAAAAAATGACATTAGCAGTTTGGTGACCCAGTCGCTCTCCTCAGCTTCCTCTCTGGCCTGCTCTTCTTGCTTTTCCCACAGTTTTAACATTTTCTCTTTACTGTTTTTTTCATATTCTTCCTTTAATGTAGTCTCTCTCTCAGTGTCACCCTTCACTTGTCTGAGCTTTTGCTGATATTCTTCCTCTAGTTCCTTCCTCAGTTTCTCCTGCTCTTTGCGGTTCTGCTCTTCTCTCTCTTTCAGGATTCGTTGTTTCTCCTCTTCTATCGCTCTCTCTGCCTTTTGGAACATTTCGGTGGTGTAGTAGCTTCCTCCATTCTGCACATTTATATTTCTTATCTTATCAAGAAGCTTTCTGACCTGAGAACGATCCTTCACCTCATTATTGAACACGTGGTACTGGTTGTTACATTTGGCCACAAGTTCCTGCAGATCTTTGCTGTCCTTCAAGAACTCCTCAATAGGTTTCCCTTTGAGCAGGTCACCATGGGTAAAGAGAACCATGCTGTATTTGTAGGCTTCCTCACCAAAGATTGTTTGAATTATTTGTATAGTCTGCTTTTCTTCCTCTGTGAATCTGTCCAGTTTGATGATGACCAGGAAGATATGAGGTCCAGGTGAAGCATAGGAGATGCACTTGGCAATATCTTTAACGGTTTCCTCCTCAGTGTTCCTGGTGTCAAACAGGCCTGGAGTGTCAATTACAGCAACCTTTTGTCCATCCACCTCACCAGAAGCCTTTTCAGAGTGTGTAGTCAAAGATTTAGGGGAGAACTCAGATTTAAAGCACTGTTTTCCCAGAATGGTGTTTCCTGTGGCGCTCTTCCCAACTCCAGTCTTCCCCACCATCACAATCCTGATCCGCTCATTACTGCTGTAGTTTGTGGGAGGTGTAGACTCGAAGACTGAAAAAAGGACAAACGATTAATGCTATGTGTATTCATGAAATGTGTTCAGTTAGTCCACATTAGGGTTGGATAACTATGGTTGGAAAGCCTCAAAGTGTGTCTATAATACACAGTTTTAAGGTACGCGTTTCATCTCCTAGTTGAACATTCTTAATGCTTTCTTTCATATTTATTTTTATGTATTTGGTTTCTTTGAGTAAGGTTACAATATCTTGTAAAAATGGCCCAAAGTTATTGTTTAAGGAGAATTCTAAGAACCATACTGGGTTATTTGTAATATTTTAATATTTTTGACTTGACCTTTGATGTCTAAATATGGCTGAATTGTGGTTCATGACTGCAAACTGGCTATTTTAACATAATGACTGTCAGTTTATTGTACTGTAAGATGTTAAATGTCTATTAAAGACATAAAGATTTGATTACTCAACTCAAATCATGAAAATGCTAAAAAATCATCTCAGCAGACTTCAGCTGAGCAATGGATTCAATAGGTTAAAGTACAAAAAACAAAAAGCCTAAAGATATTTGGGACCTATTTTCCTGTTTTTGCACAGCCATGCACAAAGTCAAAGAGAGACATTATTAGTGGGAGGTAAACAGAGTCAGCAGGTGGAGTTGGGGAGAGCTTCAGTAATGACTAATCACATGAGCTCCTCTTATGCCCTTTACAGCAGCAGCAGGTGAAACGGGTGAGAGAGGCTGAGTGACAGAGAGAAAATAGTTCACCTCTGTGAAGCACCTGAATTTTCAAAATGCAAATTCAGGACACCCCAGATATTCATAGATATCATTCCAAAATATGCCGACAATGAGTCTCAATGAGACAATGAGTCCATGCTGATCACATCACTGATTAGTGAGTCCCACAGCTCATTCACATCACAATACTTACACATATATGTTGAGATCATCATGAACACACTTGATGCAACAGTCGCGCTCCACAATGAACATCTGCAGGGAGGAAATAGTGAAGTTTTACTGATTAATCCTTCAAGATGTGAAGAGAAAAAACAGCCTTGTTGAAAAACTGAAGGCAGATTAAAGACCCAACTTTTAAGGATTCATGACGCAAATTAGATTTGAATTTTGAGGATGAAATTTTAATTCAAGCTTGATCACCTAACACATCCACTCTGTATCTTTTCAGTGTGAAACTGACTTTGTTCTTGATCACCTGGTTGGTTTTCAGCACCAAAGATCAAAGTTAACCAACATTTTCAGCTGCCGTCCGCGGCTGCAGTTCCACTGACGGCAACTAGAGCCTGGAGACAAACTGACTGTATTGAAGTGAATGGGAAAAACCCCACACCTCTTTCTGTAAAAGTAATTTCCACAAGAGGCTCTTAATGGCTAATTACACTTTTTAGATGACATTTTGTGTTTTATTACTGCATTTACGTAAAAATAATAACAACAACAACAACAACAACTAGCTTTACATGGCTAAACGAGGATTAAATCTTCAGGACTGCAATAAAATTAAAAAAAAAAAAAAAAAATCAGACAAATGATACAAAATGGAGAAATTGAATAAAATACTTAACAATATAAGATTAAAACAGTAACAATAAAACAGATAATACTTGAAAGTGATTTAAAAGATGTCATTGATTCAGATCAGATCCTCCAGCAGGCTCACGGTTGACAGTTGTTATTATACTAGCTTAATGAAAAATGCCTCTTTAAAAATCAATAGCAAACCAGAGTTTTACCTTGAGTGTAGTGCCATAAAGATGAAGGTGGTGAAGATGAAAATCAAAAGGGTCTCCATGGTTAACCCTGAAACATGAACACAAACATGTCAGAGACAAACTACCCTCTAATTAGTGGATGGCCGAAATTGCACTGTGCACCGAATCTGCATAAACACAACTATGATGTTGGTGAATGAATCACAGGAGATGAACGAACTGTTGAGCAACTTTACTGAACTCAGCAACAGCTAACATTTGAGGCTTACATGGCTTTGCATACCAGCTCTCTGGCGCGCCAATTCTCACAACCCACCCTACTCTGCCTCTGATTGGCTAGTAATCATTGCCTAAGTTGGTTGGGTTGGTTAGTTTTAGCCATGATACGTGAGATTGGTTAGGTTTAGGGTAAGAATGTCAGGGGAGTAGGGCCGGTCATGGCTTTGCCATCTTATGAAAAAAAAAAGTCCCTTCTGGCTCTCTCTTCACTCTTCTTGTTCTTTCCTTGATAGGGGTGGGCGGATCAATCCCAAAATATCGCTACTACAGATACGTTTTGTTTTTGAAGCTTGATTCTAGCATCTTTTTCACTCTTTTACTCTTTGATGAAATGGCGTTGTACCCATTTGTACCCAGAACTGTCTGTGCAACGTTCCCTTGTTGTGAACAGTGAACACATCTTAGTGCATGCACTCTTTGCTTCTCCACTGCTGTTGTGGTGTCATGTGTGTATTCAAACAATACACATACTCAGCGCAATGCAGACCCTGACTACCGGCATCAATACAGCAAATGAATGCAGTGATGACTCGACAAAAGAGGAGCATCGTGTGGAGCCATTTTACAGATGTCAATTAACACATTAAACACCACTGACCAACCTCTGATCTGCGACAGAAAAGAAAGGAGGAGGAGGCAAATGCCTCAGACAGACCCCCAACACAGAGACAGAGTCTTTTCAGAGAGCAAAGCATATCCAGGTATACAGTATTGTGGCAAGAGGATGCAATGTAGGGTATTGACCAGTGTAATCAGAGGAATCCAACTACGCCACCCTGGGAGTTTTACCTGAGGACAAATGTTACCTTAGACCAGTGTTGTAGTCCAGTCACTCAGTCTCGAGTCCGCGTTGAGTCTCAAATCCCCAGTATTCAAGTCCGAGTCACCAAAGAAGAGTCCAGGTCAAGTCCAGTTTGAGTCCCCATTACCTGAGCCTGAGTCCGAATCATCGGGGTCTAAGTCAAGTTCCAAGATGGGCTCCAGTGCTCCACTCTGGCACAGTCAAAGAGCCGACATACAAATAAAAAAGGTCTACATTAAACAAAAATGACAGCTGTGATTTCATATTAATATTAATGATGCGCCGATTGCAATTTTATTAGATTTTTAGAAATTCTGATTTCCTTTATAAAAATTAATTACAATTTTTTTTGGACTTAAAGGTATTACAAATTGCGAGCTTTGTGTCTTCTTCATTCACGCTAATGAACTTCCATACCAACGACGATGTGTGTGGCTGTTGTGTCTTTGCGCTGTGTGTGTGACTGCATAGTGTGTGTGTGTGGTTACACTGTCTGTGCAGCAGCTGCTGCTGTGTGCATGACGTGAACCATAGTGTGGCTATATGACATATATTACTTCTTTATCAATAAACAAGTGCCTCAGACCAGTACCAATGACCCAAGAGGCAATCTGGTTCGTTATACTAAGAAGCAGGAGACGTGGTTCCATCCATCAATATTTTTTTATTTAACAATGGTCAAAATGAATAAAAGAGCCATTAAGCATACCATCCACACATATTAAAAAGGGGTAGGGGAATTATTCAGAGCCGAGGCTTATCAGTGGAGGGGGAGAAGGAGAGGCATCCAGAAGAGAATCACACATGCACACACCATCAACACACACAAAAAGGTGAAGGGTCAAATCCAGGGATGCTCAGATGAACACAACACGCAGGAAAGGAGGTACCACCACCTACAAGCACCAGCTTAGCTTCTGAATAATAAAAAAGGGAATATATACAATTAGTGAAGTTATTCAACCAAACAAACAAACATATTATAGTTAACCTGATGTTGAAATGCTTAACACTGGTTATCAACAGCTGTAGAAAGAAAGGGCCTCCTGCCAGTGGTGTAACAAAACAAGGAAAAGGGGAAAGAACAAACAAATAAACTAAACAGTCTCCAAAATGATCAGTTGGTCAGATGGTGGAACACCTAACCGGCAACTTAAGAGCAAAATAAACACAAACTACACCACAATAAACAATATTCAGTCCTGTACTTGCAGACAAATGTCAAATGAATGAACTAAACTAAGCAAAACAAGATCACTCACGGAAGATGGTCAAACCTGTGATTTACAAATTGGGGCTAAACAAACAAACAACAACAACAACAACAACAACAACAACACCCCACGTACAACACAACGCACACTCACATAATTAAAACGGCTCAGGCTAAAAAAGGACAAATGATGGAAACTTAGTATGGACAAAGGCGATGATCATTAACACCAGCTACAGGCAAAGCAGCAGCGTGAGTCAGAGTTTGATCAGCAGCTCCCGAGTGAAGCTGCTAAACGCTGACCCAAACCCACAGTCCCTGTGATACATGACAAAATGTCCAAATTAAAAAACAAGAATGACAACTACCACAAAAAAAAAAAAAAAAAAACTTGGTGCCGTAGTAGGCTGCATACTAATCAGGCAGCATCTGTGGACTCAGGGGAGGAGGGAGCGTCTATTGTTCCTATTCTGCTGCTACACACAGTAAAACACCCATTTACTACACGCAGCATAATACAATTACAGAGCAAGGGAGGAGTGGACCTACCAACAGCGATCTACGAGAAGGTCACTTCTGAGGGAGGTGAGTCACCACGGAGGGATTTCCAAAATCATAAATGAGTAATACAAGCAACTAATAATAATCTAAGGACCAAACACAGAACCTACTCACGTACCTGCAGCAGTTGCGGAAGTCAGGTGAACAGGAGACGGGCGTGCATTCAGCGTCAGGGAAGCGCTCAGAAAACAGCTACCTGACTTTACAGAGTGCCCGGAGACAATGATTGGCTAGTGATCGCAAAAGCAATTCACTACAGACCTGCTTAGACTAGACAGGAATACATTTCCATTCTGCTACAGCATATATTAGTGAAATTAATATTTTAGTCAAATTGGATCCTCAGCATTGGTTAATATTACATTTTCAAACTGTAATTGGTCATCATTAGCTGTTACTCTAGCACACTGGTTAAATATAGATTATATTTAGACATTCACATAATATATTCAGCACACTGAAATTTGTTATCTAAATGAATTATTTTAATGGAACTGAAAAAAAAAACTATACCACATGCTTTAGTTGGGAATCAAACCCTGGTCTCACAGGTGGCTCCAGCTAGCTGCTACCTTATTTAGGTTTTTGTAGTGAAATGAGGAGGTATCATAGAGATAACCTTTCATTTCAACTGAATGAATCAGTTGTTCCTCTTCCATGATGCGCTTTCAACATGAGTGACAGGAAGTAAATAAAACAGGGCGTCCTACAAAAGTTCAGCTCAAAACGGCAGTGCAGTATCCCCAACTAATAGGGGCCCCAAACAGCTATGATTTTTAGATATGAAACTGTGGTGGCAGTTTCTGTAATAAAAGACTCACAAACCAGAGAATGTCTTCCTGGGTTTAATATCACATTTGAAAGTGGGTACAATACGAACAACAGATACAGATCATTATTATAATCTTAGCAGATTATCGCTGCAAAGTCGTTTCACCATACACAAGATCACAGAACATCACCAAAGTGTAAGTGTAAGTAGTAAAGTATAACATATTGTATTTGAATATACATAATATTTTTTTATGACAGAAACATGAAAAATAATGTCACTGTTCTAACTCATTATACTCTGAAATTACTTACAAAAGTCCCTCAAAAGACTTTTTAAAATATGCCTAAATTAAAACCTAATCAATGATTACAGTTATGCAAATCATCAACCTCCAAAAGTAACCAAGTATATTTACTCAAGTATAATGCTTGCAGTTATATGTACTTTACTTTAATATTTCCATTTAATGCAAATGTATACTTCCACTCCACTTCTACTAGGATGATTCAGTTCCTTCTATTTCAGAGGAAAGACTGTACTACTACATTTATCTGACAGCTGGTTGCTGGTGACTTTACAGATTAAGATTTTACAGACAAAATTTATGATCAACACATAAAATGTGATGCATTTATATTATATTATATTATATTATATTATATTATATTATATTATATTATATTATATTATATTATATTATATTATATTATATTATATAAAGCAGCAACAATGTGCTCCACCTTGAACAGATGTTAATGTAGATGAATTGTGTTACAATACACTTCTGCCTAAATCCAATCAGAGAAAGGCATAAAGGAGCCCCATGACTGAGTTTACTTATAGGGTCCCCAAATCACTAAATCTAGACTCTCTCCCACCTATGGACATCACACCTTATATTAACATAAAATCTTATCATCTTTTAATGCACATCTGTGAACTCATGAACACATGGAGTGTTACATTAATGCAGTTATTTGTATTCTTTGTATTATTACATTTGCACATTACATATACTGTTTATACTGTGAACATTTGAATATTTATGGTCAATATCTTGTAAATTATTTTTTAAACTCAACAGCTCTTTTCACATATAGTTTTACTCATTCTTTATTGTAAAATTTTATTTATATATTTATTTCACCTGTCTTTTGTGATAGTTGTATTTTATTTAATTTGTATAGATACTTGTTTTTTCTCTTACCTTCTCATTTTTTATTATTACGCACCACAACACCAAGACAAATTTCCTTGTATGTGTAAAGTTATTTGGCAATAAACCTGTTTCTGATTCTGATTCAGTGGGAATAATTACAGCCAACAATAATATATATATGACTTGTTTATATGGCTCATAACATATGATACAGTATATGGCATAAAAGTACTGTATTAAGATAGACATGAAAAAAATGTGAAACTGTCCTTTAAATCCTTTACTGAATATATAACAGTTGTCCATATACAGATTCAACATCTGAATTACTTCAGAAAAGGAAAACTCAGTTAATATCAGATTAAATACACAATCATTATATTCATATTCATATCAATTCAGCACAGTAACATCTTTGTTCTTGTCTGTGACACTGATGAATATGTTTTGGTGATCTTATGTAGTTATTAACACCCATGAGCTAAATGTCATGATTATAAACTGTGACGAGCACAGCTTGAATATCCTCCCGGATGTTCAGAGCTCATTCAGATGAACAGTACACCCTGTTCACTTCTCCCATCTGCATTTACAAGAAATAACACGTCCTTTTAATTGCCAATGTGTACATATAAGGTGCGGCCGACGTTTCCAACTGGATTTTATACTCTGTTTACAATATGATGAAAAATAAACATGAGCTCCGCAAACCCAGTCAACAGACAGTCAACAGAAGCTTTTAAAACACTTCTGAATTTGACTTCCAGCAGGTCTTTTAAATAAATCAACACATTATTGTTCTGTTTCCTGTAAAATTATTCATTCATTCAACCTTTATTTAACCCATTAATGACTAACGACTATATTTAGTATGTTATGGAAAAGCCCTTCAAATTTTTTTTCTGTTTGAGGTGGAAACACAAAATTTGCTGTAGAAACTGTCAAGACATTCGGCTATACATGACAAAACAAAATTTTTGATATCACATGGTTATCATGCCTTAATTGTTAGACTAAGTTGATTTTCTTTTAAAAACACACAAACGCTGTAAGTTTATCATTCATTTGGTATTTACACTGGATCAAATTATATATTATTGAAATCGAAGTCATTTATCTAATTGTTATAAACATTCGATATAACTCCTTCTAGTTTCTGAGATTCAGCCATTTCTGTATCATACTATATTTTGCTATTAGTCACATGGGGGTCTCATTTGATCAGTTTTCACAAAGACACTTGTGGAAAGGTTCCTATGATAACATGTTCAAAAGAATGTATGCATCTAATGACCAGATAAAGTAAGAATTAATTATTAAAAAGATTTTTCAATGTGCTTTTAGGGGGAAATGATGAGAAATGTAGCTCTGTGACGAGTTTCAATGCATTTCTATGGGGTTTATGGGTATGATGGAGGGAGAGAATAAAGCGCAAAGCCAGATGCTAATTTACAAACATCTTTGGTCTTTGAAATGCAGGTTCAAGTGTACTTTTATTCACATATTTGGTTTGTTGCAGTTGGCCACTGTCAGTCTTGCTGGCAGGCTCAGGGGACGAGGTGATGTAAATGAGACATGACTGATTCTGGAAAAAGATTCACTGTTCAGGAGGTGATTAGATTGGTAACATCAGTTGACACTGAGAGGACATTTAAGAGGACAGTGGAGGTGAGGAGATGGATGGAAGTCTGGACAACTTGTCAGATCATCAGCTAGATGTTGTAGCAGATGTGATCCTCTAAAAAAATGTCTAAGGCGATGAAGAAAGGTGAGAGAGGCTTCAACCCCCAGATAAGGAACTGTCACCAAGCAAAGAATTACTGAGCACTGTTATGGATGATACATTAAACTGCTATAGTATTGTATAATTTAAAGTTTTGAAGTTATATATTCCTCATAATTACAACTTTTGGATTGTTGTTTGTAAAATAATGTTTGTGAACTACTGAATTGTGAAATATTTTATGCATTACATTTTAAATGCAGTGCTTTTGAATTTTGTGAGTGAGATATTTTGAAATTCAGTTGAATATAAACTACCTTTTGTTCAGATTTCAAGATGTTTATATAATATAATAAACTGAATTGCTGGTAGTAGTAGTGTGTGTGTGTGTGTGTGTGAAAGAGAGAGAGAGAGAGAGAGAGAGAGAGAGAGAGAGAGAGGGAGAAAGGGAGGGGAGACAACGTGTCAGAGATGTTGAGTTGGGTGAAAAATTGAGATTTAAAACATTTTATTCATATTGAAAATCCTATATGTAATACTAGAATACTATATAAAATGTTTCTAAGGTCTGCACAATGTCAATACTGGACCAACAGAAAAGCAACAGATTATCATTTTTCTTTCTGAATCTATATTATAAGAGTCCAGACTATGTGTGTATCAAAAGTTATGAACATCTGAAATTCCTAAACTATTGTTCTAGAGGTGTTTTTGTGGAAAATCAAAAAACTGGCAACGTCTTGTGATAACAACTAAAAAAAGGATGTTAAGAAAAAGCCTCATACTTTGATATATTAGCTCAGCGAGTACTTTAAGTGCTGTAAAGGAAATTATAAAATTACACTGTGGACATTAATGAGATTATATTGAATTTAATACTTAAAATCCCCGTTAAGCCTTTTATACAATCATAAACCACCAGATGTCCTCGTTGGCTCAGTTTCTTTTTGTGACGATACTCATGTTGACATTTAGTCACTCAGTATGTATTCAACACCAACCAGTTTATGTTATGTAGCAAGTTGTGAAATAACTATAATAACTAAATGAGCATTGCCCTCTAATTGCAGAGGATTAGAGTGGCAGAAAAAAATCTGAATATATTACAGACGCAATACAAATATACTGTACAAGTCTTTATATATATATGAGAACAAATAGGTTGTGCTTCACCACATGTTGGTTTCACCCATCTTCAAACTGTAGATCTGAAGGGGAGGGAACAAGGAAATATGTGGACAGACTGGAGCTTGTTGTGTTTGAGAGCAGGAAGAAGAGGGAGGAGTTATCAAGCTATGATTCATTCCAGGAAGAGGAGCAGTTTGAGAGAGATACTGTGTTTAGCCCTTGTTTTTCCACGCTATACACAGTTAGACACTGTCAGTACAAAGAAACTAATGAATTAAGATGAAATGTGTTGAGCCACACTCTTTATTATTGTTAAGCTCTTTTTCAGCAATTCAAACAAACAAATTGTTTTACTGCAAACAAATGTCTTTATTGGGAGGAGTGACTGACAAGCTCTAGAAGAAAAATGTGCGGAAAAATTATTAGAAGGACAGGAAAAAAGAAAAACATTTTTATATTTTGTTCAATTACAGTTCAACACGTTTTTTCCAGTTCTACTTCTCTAGGCCTCTAAAATTATTCTAATTAAACATCTGAAAAAGTAAAATCACTGTTTTTATTCAACAGATAAGTCAAAAACAGATGCAACATGTGGTCACAAGTAGATACACTACTGGTCACACTGTTGGACACCACTGAAGTGCAGCACAGGTAGCTGTGGCTTCAAATGAATTCTTGTTTGGGTGAAACAACCATATTAAATATGTAACCATAGAAACCAAAGTATTACGCTTATGTTCCTGTGAGAAAGAGAAACAAAGAACATCTATTCATGCTGAAGCATATCCTGACACGACAGATTTGGTTCCAGCTTCTCAAATGTAAATATTTACTGGTTTCTTCAGTCGTCTATGACAGTAAACTGAATATCTTTGGGTTGTGGACAAAACAAGACATTGTAGGTTGAATCTTGATCTTTGGGAGACAGTGACATTTTATAGACCAAAAAACTAATTGTTTATTTGAAAAAATAATTGACAGATTAATCAATAATGTAAAGAATCTTTAGTTGCAGCCCTACTTTGAACTACATTTAGTCCACAATGAGTGCTCTCTGATGACTCAAATACTTTACACTGCACAAACGCTTTAAATCCATTTTGAACCATAACAATGAACAGACTCACCCTCAGAAACAAAACAGCAATATTTTTTTTTTTTAATGAAGAATTAATCGACATCTTCTGTACCATCTGTGGCACTACTGAACAATTGTTATTCCTATCCTACCCACCCTTCATCATACATGAGACTCATCTGACCACCTGCTGGCTATAAAAGTGTAAAAACAATCAGAGTAGCTAGTGATCCAAACCTTCTCTGTGTTCTTCATCACATTTGCTGCCTGTATTTGTGCACATATTGAACATATTAAATTCTCTCACTTTTTTGTATTTTCCCTCCTTTTTTCTCGGTATAAAAGTCCTGCAGGACCAAATGACGACAAGAGAGAACTTTTTCTATCCTGTGTGAGACGCTAGGATCAGCAACAGTCTTTTACTTGTTTTGCTTTGAATACATCTTTATTTTATGGATAAACAGTTGTTGAGTAATTCTATGACAACAGCAGATGTCACTTTCACATTAATTTGCTCTCGCTGTGTGGAGGTGGGTGAGTTCTTGTGTTTGGATCATTTTTTTATTAACTGATAGATGATTTGCAAAACTAGAGATAAACTGACATAAATCATTTGAATTAACAGCTGGATTATTGAATTTCTCTTCTCGGCTTCTAGCTTGTTCTTTCAGTTTTTTTCTTGTGTTTCCTCTAACTTATCAACTTATTCTCCATCTTTCTGTCAGCCTTCTGTTTCCTCAACAGTTAATATTTTCCTCTCTTTCCTTCATCAGTTCCTCATGCTCTATGAGGATTTGCTCTTCTGTCTCTTTCAGGATTCGTTGTTTCTTTTATTCTATCTCTCTCTCTGCCTTTTGGAACATTTTAGTGGTGTAGTAGCTCCATTCTGATCTTCTTGAGCAGCTGTTTGACCTGAGAATGATCCTTTAAGTCATTAATGAACACATATTACTAGCTGTACTACCAGGAAGGTATGGGGTCCAGGAGAAGCATAAAAAAATGCACTGAGCAATATCTTCAACTGTTGTCTTCATCTCTCATAGTTTCAAACAATCTCTGGGTGTCAAACTTTTGTTGTCATACTTGGAACAGATCTTCATTATTTTTTTTCATAAAAGACAAATTGTTTACTTATTAGTTATTGAACAAAGAATGGAATCAGGACAGCACACTTAGTCAACTGGTTTTAATTTAAATTGCCACATTACTTATTAGTTATATAATTCAATTAATTTTACACTAGCTGGGGAGTGGGTTGGCTTGCTTGGGCAGAGGCTGATTATTTGTCTTGGTGTTCTTACTGCTCATCTGTTTATTTTGTTATCTACTATCTCTGTTTCAAAAGTGAGAAGCAAAGTGAAGCAACAACTGAAATTTTTTTTAATTAGCAGCTGTTTGACTGAATCATTGTCCCCGGCTTCCTTTCTGGCCTGAAGTTTGAGCTTTTTTCTACAGTTTTGTAATTTTCTTTTTGGTTCCTTTTTCATGTTCCTTTAAGTTATCCCTCTCCTTGTCACCTTTGACTTCTCTCAGCTATTTCCTTCTTCAGTTCCTCCTGCTCTTAGCTTGAAGTTCAGTCTGCTGGAGTGCACCATTGTAAAATCAAAAAGATTTTTGAAAATAATTCTGCGCTAATACCTTAATAATGTCAAATAACAGTTGGAATAATGAGGCTTTCCTCAGCTTCTCGTCTAGCCCGTTCCTCCTGTATTTCTTCCAGTTTTCTTATTTCCATCTCCTTTTCTCTTTCACGAGCATCCATCAACTGTTTCTCCTTCTCCTTGTTAGCCTTCTCCTCTCTCATCAGTCTCTCATACTTCTCCTCTATTTCCTTCATCAGTTTCTCCTGCTCTTTGCGGTTCTGCTCTTCTCTCTCTTTCAGGATTCGTTGTTTCTTCTCTTCTATCGCTCTCTCTGCCTTTTGGAACATTTCGGTGGTGTAGTAGCTTCCTCCATTCTGCACATTTATATTTCTTATCTTATCAAGCAGCTTTCTGACCTGAGAATGATCCTTCACCTCATTATTCAACACGTGGTACTGATTGTTACATTTGGCCACAAGTTCCTGCAGATCTTTGCTGTCTTTCAAGAACTCCTCAATAGGTTTCCCTTTGAGCAGGTCACCATGGGTGAAGAGAATCATGCTGTATTTGTAGGCTTCCTCACCAAAGATTTTCTGAATCTTCTCCATCGTCTTTTTTTCTTCCTCTGTGAATCTGCCCAGTCTGATGACGACCAGGAAGATATGAGGTCCAGGTGAAGCATAAGTAATGCTCTGAGCAATATTTTTAACGGTTTCCTCTTCAATGTTCCTGGTGTCAAACAGGCCCGGAGTGTCGATAACAGCAACCTTTTGTCCATCCACCTCACCATAAACCTTTTCACAGCGTTTAGTCACTCTAGTCTTCCCCACCATCACAATCCTGATCAGCTCATTATTGTTGTAGGCTGTGGGAGGTGTAGGCATGAAGGCTGGAAAAAACCAGAATAAACAATCAATGCTATGTGTATTCATAAAATGTGTTCAATTAGTGTGGACTAATGACTATTACACAGTTTTAAGGTAGATGAGTGTTTCGTCTCTTAGTTGCTGAAGATTCTTAATTCTTTCTTTCTTAAGAACCATACTGGATTATTTGTATTATCTTCATTTTTTTGACTTGATCTTTGATGTTGTCTGAATCATTATGGTTCTAGTACCAAATGACTCATAAACACAACCAACTTATTCTGTATGTATAATGTGTGAGTTTCAGTGTTTATTTCCGTGATGTCAGAGAAAAATGTGGAGATACTGTATATTATGTATGATCTGCATAAAGTTTGGTAGATAAAACTGCTACAAGTGAGTCTAAATATGGAAACTGCAAACTGGCAATTGTAACATAATGACTGGTGGTTTATTGTACTGTAAGATGTTAAATGTGTGTTAAAGACATTTGTAAAAACCTGTGTTCACCTTTATTTTAAAATAGCCATGAAAATGAAACATTGATGAAGTGTTATATACATTTTATATTGTGACTCAAAAAAGAGACAGATTGATTTATTAAACTCAAATCATGAAAACAATAAAAATCTATAGCCCATGCGAGGATTGAATCAACAGTCCTCAGCTGTGCGATGGATTTAATAGGTTAAAGTACAAAAAACAAAAACAAAAAGTCTTAATTCCTGGTGAATGTCCTGTGTGTAGAGCTTCAGTAATAACCAATCACATGAGCTTCACTTATCCCCTTAAAACGCAGCAACAAGTGAAACAGGTGAGAAGAGAGAAAAGAGTTTGCCTTTATGAAAAAAATGTGTAGAAAACTGAAAGGGACAAAACAGTAATATTGGAGACGAAAGAGTGTGTGTGCCTATGCCAAATGAAGCCACGAAAATTGCCCTCCATCTGTGTGTGTGAGAAAAGGTGGTCTGAACAGGTTAAGTGGCTGCATTTTTATAGTGCCTTTATCCAAAGTGCTTTACAATCTTTTTTCTTTTGCTTAGCAATTTAGGGTTCAGTATTGTGCCCGAGGACACTTCAACATGACAGGAGGAGTCGGGGATCGAACTGTCTAATTCTACGTGATGCTGTAATCAATGTAGGTTTGGTCCTTATTGAGCAGGAAAACACTGCTATTAGTATCAGAGCCCTTAAAATAATCCCAAATTCAAAGGTGTGTAGTACAAAAAAGCAATCTTTATTAAATCATTAAATTGATAAATATATAAGCAACTTCATGAGGTAAGGAGGGCTACAAACAATTAGGGGCAACCAGCCCCATAACAATTTTTACCATGGCAAACTATAATACATACTATGGTAAAATTTCTTGCGGGCCATACCTGGACAACCCAGACTTTTAAGAACCTTTACACACAGGGCTAAACTCTAGCTTAAGGCTCACCGGGTCAATTCATCACACTTTTGGACTGCATCGTCATTGATATTAATGAAACATTCAAACAGTCAAACAGTAAGGTAAGAGTACTTTTGCAATTGAATTGTATTATCATTTATCTTCAGATTCATGATTCCACCCATGTTGTATTTCTTTGAGCACACTACCCAGTGGCCTGGGAGCCCATCAAGAAAGTAGTGTATTGTAATTTTGCATGTGCTTGACCATGCACTGATCAGTAACGGCTGTTCAACAACATTGTAAGGAATTAGTGATGTGATGCCACTTCAGATAGGTAATGACATCTCAGCAACAACTCGAAAACCAAAGACCAAATTTTCTGGAGGTGTTGATGACATTATAACCTTTGGTGAAAGTTTTACCCATTTTAAAAAATATTTTTTTTAACAATTCAACTTTCAAGATTATAATCACTCATAACAAATGGGTTTCTTATATGACCAAATCAGCATGCCAAATTTCATTAATATCTATGACAATGTGGTCCAAAAGTGTGATGAATTGACCTGGAATTGGCCTCTTGAACACGGCATGCTGGCACCCTCTGAACAGGAGACACCACAAATGCTCAACCACAGCAACACTGAACATGCACTGCAATCAGACTGCAAATCACAATCATCACTGGCTTAAAGGGAAACGTGAATGTCCCACCTATGGGCTTGCAGTTACCCCTCCCTCATCTGTTGTCTCTCCCCAAACTGTTAAACCCACAAATATGCCTACTGCTAACACACATATATACCTACAGGAGTACATACAACAATATTTTTTGAAACGTATACTTAACTCACACACTCGGCGTGACCCTTCCCTGGGGTCTGAGCTTTAGACACCGTCCAGTTCCCCGGGACACGGCTTTGCTGGACGGCGTGGACAGAATTCAGCTGGCTGTCAGTGCCACACCAGATGGCAGGAAGTAGCACACCGGGGGGGTGGCGGCTACTGCACACTTCTACAGTCCCAGCCTTGACTTTCTACAGGAGACAGCAGACCTCCCTTCCTAACAGAGGAACAGCTAGCCCCCTACTCTGTCTTTATCACCTGTATTCCTAGATTACTCCTTTCTTCAGTAAGCTCCAGGAAAGAGCGGTCGCCAACCAACATCATCAGCACATGTCCAACAATAAGCTCTATGAGACCCTACAATCTGCCTACAGGAAACATCACAGCACAGAGACCGCCCTCATCAAGATCACAAACGACCTCCTCATCGCTGCTGACTCCGGCCATATCAGCCTACTCATCCTCCTCGACCTCTCAGCTGCTTTTGACACGATCTCCCACTCCATTCTCCTCAACCGTCTTTCTGATTTAGGCCTCACTAGTACTGTTCTCGCCTGGTTTCAATCATATCTCACCAACAGAGCACAGTTTGTCTCCATTAGCGGCTCTCGCTCTCCCCCTGCCCCAGTCAACCAGGCGTGCCTCAAGGCTCCGTCCTCGGGCCCATCCTCTTCACCATCTACATGCTCCCCCTTGGTCAGATCATTCGCCATCATGGACTTCATTTCCACTGCTACACCGACGACACTCAGCTCTATCTCAGTAGCACACCATCTACACAGCTCCCCCCCGGTCCCTAATCAACTGCCTACAGGAAATAAAATCATGGATGTCGTCCAATCTACTCAAACTAAACAGCAAGAAAACAGAGCTCATGGTTGTGGTACCTAAGGCGCTGCTCCAGAAGGTTGGGGATTTCATCCTTGAGGTCGATGGTTGCTCCATCTCCCCATCCCCTGAAGTCTGCAACCTGGGCGTCATCCTGGACTCTACCCTCTCCTTCCAGTCACACATCAAATCTGTCACCAAAGCTGCCTTTTTCCACCTTAAGAACATCGCCCGACTCTGGCCATCTCTCTCCAACACCATTGCAGAGACCATGATCCATGGCTTCATATCAAATCGTCTGGACTACTGCAATGGAGTCCTGTTTGGGGTACCCAATAAAACCCTGGACAGGCTCCAATATGTCTAGAACTCAGCTGCGAGGGTTCTTACCCACACCAAACCCTGGCAGCACATCACCACCACTCTCATTTACCTACACTAGCTCCCTGTGAAATACCATATCTCCTACAAAGTCCTCCTCCTCACCTACAAATCCCTCCACTCCCCGGCCCCCCAGTACCTTTCAGACCTCCTCCACCAACACACACCTTCCCGAAGCCTGGACTTGTGGCTGCTCTCCGTCCCCTGCACTAGCCGACGCATTTTTGGAGACAGCGCCTTCAGCATGGCAGTCCCCACCCTCTAGAACTCTCTCCTTTCCAAGATACGAAACACTCCTACCCTGGACTCTTTCAAATCAGCCCTCAAAACCTACCTGTTTGCCCAGGCTTTTGGCCCACAGTTAACCACTTAATTTCTCAGCTGCTTATTTTTAACCTCAGCATAGTTTTCCCTTTTCCCTCTCTGTAAAGCATCCTTGGGTGTTTTGAAAGGCGCTATATAAATCTAATTTATTATTATTATTATTATTATTATTATTATTACTACAATATCCTCTGTCTCAAAAGAGTGCTGAGCCGCAGCAGCAATATGCTTAACCCAATTGTGGTGTCTGCCCAGTCTTTTGTCTGTCTCTCCTGCACTCACAGTCAGTCACACCTGTATTCAGTGCAGTCAGTCAGTGAGTCCATGCTTATCACATCACTGATTAGTGAGTCCCACAGCTCATTCACATCACAATACTTACAAATAAATGTTGTGATCATTATGAACACAGTTGATGCAACAGTTGCACTCCTCAACAGACACCTGCGGGGAGGAAACAGTGAAGTTTTACTGATTAATACGTCAATATGTGAAGAACAAAACAGTCTCGTTGAAAAACTGAAGGCAGATTAAAGACTCAATTTTTAAGGATTCATGACTCAAATTAGATTTGATTTTCAAGGATGTGAAGTTTAATTTGAGCCTTGATCACCTCAAACATCCACTCTGTATCTTTTCAGTGTTAAACTGACTTTGTTCCTGATCACCTGGTTGGTTTTCAGTACCAAAGATCAAAGTTAACCAACATTATCTGCTGCCATCTTCAGCTGCAGTTCATCTGACGGCCGCTAGAGGCTGAAAGCATACTGTGACTATATTGAAGTGAATGGGAATAATCCAAAATTTTAAATATAAAAGCGTGAAAGTAATTTCCACAAGAGGTTCGGCTCTTAATGGCTAATTACAATTTTTAGATGACATTATTTTGTTTGATTACTGTATTTACATAATAATAATAATAACAACAATATCAATAATAATAATAAAAAATAATGATGGTGATGATAATAATAATAATAACAACAACAATAATAATGTGCTTTACATGGTTGAACAAATATTAAAACTTCTGATTCTGATTTAAAAAATCAGACAATTACAAATGATTCAAAATGGAGAAATTGAATAAAATACTTAACAACAATATAAGATTAAAACAACAATAATAATAAAACAGATAAGACTTGAAAGTGATTTAAAAGATGTCACTGATCCAGATCAGATCCTTGAGCAGGTTCGCAGTTTAGAGTTTTTATTATATTACTTTAATGAAAAGTTTCTGTTTAAATCAATTGAAAACCAAAGTCTTACCCTGAATGTAGAGCTGTAAAGATGAAGATGGTATAGATGTAAAACAGAAGGGTCTCCATGGTTAACCCTGAAACATGAACACAAACATGTCAGAGTCAAATAGCCAAACCTCCTGATTAGTGGACGACCCACTCTGAGCCACAGTTGCCCCCAAGGTTTTTATCACAAAATAAAAATAATCCAAAATGAGCACCAAAATTGCACAGCTCCACCTAATCTGCAGAAACACATCAATTTGGTGAGTGAATCACAGTAGAGATGAACAAACTGTTCACATCTGCAACTTTACTGAACTCTCAGCAACAGCTAACAGGACTAGCATACATGGCTTACCATACCAGACTCCAGCTTGCCAAATTTTTTTTCTCCTAGGATTGCAAAGTCATGACCCACCCTACGCTGCCTGTGATTGACTAGTACTCGTTACCTTCGTTGGTTTGGTTGGTTAGGTTTAGGCATGAGGAGTGAGATTGGTTAGGGTTAGGGTAAGAATATCAGGGTAAGCCAATCAGAGGCAGAGTAGGGCGGGTCATGACTTCACCATCTTTTTGCTCCCACTCTGTTTGTTCTCTCCATGATTCTTAGGGCAGTTTCTATGTACTAATCTAATCTCTGGCTCCCATTCTATTTGTTCTCTCCATGATTCTTACAGTAGTTTCTATGTATTAATCTAATCTAATCTACTATCCACAATATTACAGAGCCACCTTCTAGTGAGGGAGTGTAGTGTCTATTACAGTCCATATGTGTTGATTATGTGTCTGTAAACATAACAGCCTGAGCTACACCTCTCCTCCCACGTTGGTGCAAGTGTGCACCTTTGCTGCCCACAAATTTCCAAACAAGTACAGACACCGCGTTTTCCCAGCACTAGAGTTGTGCCTGCATGTAAACAGGGCCCTATTATGCGGAAATAGTCCAGTAAGTAAAAGAAGCATTAAAAAATACAAGTTTTTGCATCATTTTATATTGTGATTTAAAAAAGGGATAAATTGGACTAATAATACCAAGTAATGGTAGGGATCACATGGTTAGTGACATCAGTTATGGTTCAGCTAGTACAGTGTGCTACAGTTGTCTATAAAAGTGATGCAGTCACTGTGTTGCTTTTACAGACACACATGCAGCTGAGATGGACTCTGATACTTTTGATTATCATAGACACTACCCTCCCTCTCCAGTACGTAGCTCTGTAAGACTGTGGATAATGCATAGAAACTGCTGTAAGAATGTACATAAGTAGAGAAGAAGTAGAGAGAGAGCTGGAGGAGGAAAGGCCATGTACACTACCGATGTTAAAGAGGTCCTATTATGCTCATTTCAGCTCTCTAGTTTTATTACTCCACTGGAGTAGCTTTGCATGATTCCCAGCTCAAAAAAGTCCTTATTTATCTTATACTGGCCCTTTATGCAGCCCCTCAGTATACACAGTTTCTCTTTACAGGCCGTTTAGCTACTTTTGCAAACTGCTCACTCAGAAACCTAAACTCAAACTGGTCACTCATGCTAGATGTGAGTTATCTGTTACTGGCTGTCTACCAGCAGCAGCTGTAATAGCAGATCAAGGCGACAAAGTTCCAGGCTCCTTCTATATTGTTAAAGCTGAATCACCTTTACTAGGCCTGGACCTGATTAAAGCGCTCAGTGTCAGCATCATTGGAGGGAAGGTGAACTACATCAAGGAGGACAATGCAAATGGACCCCCTGCTGTCAGACAAAAATCCATAGTGTACAATGTCAATTCTGCTCCACCCCATCAGCTTGGATGTGTGAAAGGTTTCATTCACAAGGTAGCCTACAGGTATATAGCACAGTGCAGCCTGTAAGTCAAAGGTTGAGACGCTTATTACTGAACATACGTAAGGCGGTGTCAGCAGAGCTCAACCGCTTACTCCAAGCAGGCATCATAGAACGTGTGGATGCATCTGAATGCATGAGTCCCCTAGTGGTGGCTTGAAAACATAGAGGAGGGCTGCAGCTGTGTGTTGACCCTCATGAACCCAATAAGAGTGTGGTCATAGACCGTTACCCTGTCCCTCATATGGTGGACTTGTTTGCAGATCTAGCTGGTGTTACACACTACAGCCAGATCAACTTAAGTTCATCTTACCACCAACTACCTCTGTACCCTGAGAGCCACAATCTAACTACTTTCATAACCCATGATGACGTCTTCCGTCCTCTGTCCTCCTTCACACGAGTCCCCTTTGGTCTGGCATCAGCACCATCTGCTTTCAAGAAAATGATGCAGACAATCCTGAAGGATCTGCCTGGAGTACAGAACTACTTGGATGACATAATAAGATGCCAGCCTTCAGATCAACTTTGGCAAAAGTTCTTTCGGACAAACAAACATTCCAGTTTCTGGTACATGTCTGCACTGACTGGTCTGCACCAAAAGACATGGCAGTACTACACTCCTTCCTGGGCTTAACTTCCTGGTTCGGCAAGTTTCTGCCAAAATAGCAACACTCAGTGGGACAATGCCGCAGACAAGAGCATCACTAAACTTAAAACTATACTTCTGAAAAGTCCTGCTCTTGCCATCTATGACCCTTAGCTACATACCTTCATCACTACAGATGCCTCAGACTACTGGTTGGGAGCTGTCCTGACACAGCTGCACTGTGGAGTACTCCACTATGGAAAATAAGGCCCAGGCCTGTGTGTGGCATATACATATAGATAGATATATATATACACATACAGACACACAGACAGAGATTCCTTCCCTCAGTAGATAGATATCAACTGCACTTTTTTAAACACACAGTTATGAAGTGCTTCACATATAGGATACAATACACACAAATACAAATATACATACATACATACATACATATACATATGTCTGATACATAGACAAGAAATAGGCACATGACCAAGATAATCAAAACTAAAGGAAAACAGAGAGTAATTATAAAAAAGCTAACCTATAGAAATGATTTTTCAGCAGCTGCTTAAAACAAACCACAGATTCAGCAGATCTGATGGAATGAGGGAGACTGTTCCAAAGTTAAGGAGCAACAACCCTAAAAGCATGATCACCTCTGGATTTAAAACAGGAATGGGGGTCAGATAAAAGACCAAGATCAGATGATCGGAGTAGCCGACAGCTAGAATAGGGGCTCAACAACTCTGCCATATACTGTATGTAGGGGCCAGGCCATGCAAGGCCTTGTACGTAATCAGAAAAAAAGTCAATTCTATGTTTTACTGGAAGCCAATGAAGGGAGGCAAGACTTGGGGTGATGTAGCACCGATGAATAGTATTTGTTAACGGCCTTGCAGCTGCATTTTGCACCAACTGAAGATGGGCTAGAGAAGACTGAGTAATGCAAGCAGAGGGAGTTACAGTAGTCTAAGCGAGGAAAGTATAAGGTATGCACTAGAAGTTCCATATATTGGCTGATAGTATAGATTTGATTTTTGCAATATTTCTCTGAAAGACTGAATGAGCTTAGTAATATGAGGTTCAAAGTTCAAATATTGGTCAAAAAGGATACCAAACTTCTTAGAGGTGGTCTTGATGTTGCTAGCGTGGGGGCCAATGTAGTGACTGACCTCCTTAGTAAAACAATCAGGGCCGATCACAAGGATCTCAGTTTCGTCAGAATTGAGATCGAGGAAATTTTGAGACATCCACTTTGTAACAGAAGCTAGGCAGTCGTGAAGGGTGATAAGGTTATTGAGGTTATTATGTTTAACCAAGAAGTAAAGCTGCATGTCATCAGCATAGCAATGATAAGAGATACCACAGAGGAGTTAAGCACATGGCCCAGAGGCTTGTGGGAACCCACATAAGAGAGGAGCGGAGGAAGACATGTAATTGTCCATGTGAACATTGAAATGTCTGTCAGACAAGTATGAGGAAAGACATTTGAGTGCAGTACCAGAGACACCAACCAGTTCAGGTGTCTATCAATTAATGGCATGATCAGTGGTGTCAAAGGCAGCCAAGTCAAGTAAAACTAAAATGGTATATTCACCTTCATCTGCACTAATAAGAATGTCGTTAGTTACTTTAAGCAGTTTATAGTGGCCTATAAATAGCTTTATAGGCTACAACAAAAATAACTTACATCTTCACAACACTATGCCACAAGCTGGTCGGGAGTTTACAAAGATTAAAATGTCAAAACATTAAATCACAATTGCTTCTTGTTAATAACAAAAAACTGAGAAAGAGCCTTTAAAGAAAATTACCTTTAAGAAGATTGCTGGGTACTTTATGCTTTGTGGTCTTTCTTCTTAGTTTAGCTCTCAGGAGAACCACCGCTTATGTTTGGCCATCTTAATATGATCTTTTATATTGGTATTTCCACATTTCCTTATTTTGGACTAGTACAATCAAAGTTGTAGATATCTTGAAATACAATTTCTACTAGCGAGAATATTATCTTAGATATCTTTAATTACCATTCTGACTAGTGAAATGTAAATACAGATGGTAGTGTGGTTAAATTAAATGTTAAAACGGCTTGCCATACGCTCGCTTGTTCTCTCTCTCTCTACCGTCATGTCACCTAATGTTACCCTTGCGCAGGGCAAACATGCGCAGAAAGAATATATTTATTCTAATTGGGGAGAAATGATTGGATTAAGCATTTACATGGTTATTAGGCGCTAATATTCTCCTACTGAATTAATTATCAAAGCTTTACACCACCCCTCTCAACCTGATTGAAAATTCCTTCTGATTGGGCTAGATCAGGCCAGTCTCTTTATAAGTGAGGTGGTTACATTAGGCATTTTATTCTAATTAGGCTATTATTCCAATTATTAGTAAAATACTTGGGTCCGTGTAAACGTAGCCATTTATACATCTAGCCTCTGGGCATAAAACTGAAAGAGATGATAATTTTTTCACTTAGTTTTATACATTCTCAATTTAAGAGCATCGTGCCACCATTGATTTATTCCAGTTACCAGTCAAAACATAAGTTTTAGTCCACTAGATAAATTAATATTATGAATAAAGTTATGTAGTGACTTACCTTGTTTTAATATGTTGCTTCTTATTTTTGTTTTAAAGAGAGAAGAGCATATCTGCTGCTGAAGTGAAGAGGTAAACTTCAGTCTATCTGTCACGATGCCTCTTTATATAACTTCATGCAACAAACCACACCCATAAAACACAGTTGACACCAAAGTACCATGTCAGTCTTCCTTTATAAATAAAACAAGATGAATATTTTTCTTGGATATGATGTGTGTTTCACAGACTTGTTTAAATGCTATGTTTATTTGCTACATAAAAGTTTTAATTGTTTTTTGCAATCACAAACACCCAAAAATGACAATGGAAAAATTATGCATTTTCACACACTGACATCTCCGTAAAGACTAATTCAAAGTTAATTATTACATTTAACATTGGTTAACTTTTCTATTTCTTTTTCCAGTAAGTTCTCAAATGTTTTATTTCAACCCTTAAATGATTCTCTGTGATTCATTTTATCTTTATAATCTAGATGGCGTAAGAATCCAGTCCTTCTGCATTTTCAGGATTCCTTTCACACCCACATCACACTGTTGACAACTAGCACAGTGAATTCTAGGTGTGTGTAGTTCATTTATAGATCAGGTCTAGAAGCTTAAGTCACAAAAGGGCAGCCAAGTTAATTCTACCATTTACTGTATTCAGAGAGAATACTAAAGTACTGTAAAACCACTTGAGTAGTACTTATGGTACAAAGATTACTTTAGGCATACTTAGAAATATTGAAATTACAGTATATTATCCATCTATTTTGGGGCACTTCTGGTGACTAGAATTGTACTCACCAGTATTTTGTGGTAGTTGTACTTTTCTCACTTAGTATAGATACGTGCATTTCCTCTTACCTTCTAATTTTTGATTGTTATGCACCACAACACAGAGACAAATTTCCTTGTATGTGCAAACCTTTGTAATAAACCTCTTTTCTTCAGATTTGTGCCTGGTTTATAAAATTTTACATGGTTTGGCCCCTCCTTCACTTTGTAACTTTGTGTACACTTACTTAGTAAGTTCTATTAGATCCTCCAGAATATCCTCCATACATGATTGTGCCATACCATTTCATCACACTGCATTTGGGCAATCAGCTTTCTCTGTGAAAGCCACAACTCACCTAATGGTATGAAGAGCTATAGTTCACTTAATACATTCAAGGCCAAATTAAAAAAATCTACTAAAGACCAATCAGCTGTGTGACCATTGAGTCACACAGCTGAGTTAAGTTTACATAATTTCAAATTGAGATTGTGGGTGTATGTGATGTGCTGTATGTAGCTTTGTATTTTGTATGGTGTGTTCTGTGTGTTTTTTTTTTTTTTTTTTTTTTTTTTTTTGCTTTTTACTGTTTGTTGTTGTGCTGTTGTATGTTTTTTGTCGGGGACTTCAAATGCAAATTAGCTTCAAGCTAACTCTGGTGCAGTGCATCTTTAATGTTTCAAACTGCACTCTGTCCCAGTCAATAAATAAATAAATCACACACACACACACACACACACACACACACACACATATATATATATATATATATATACAGGAGACTGTTTTCAAAAATAATACCAATAATAGTTTTTATTTATCAATTTACTTCATACAAAGAGCACTTTGCCTTTAAAACAGCACCACTTCTCCTCAGTACACCTGTGGACAGTTTTTCCGGGTACTTGGCAGGACAGTTGTTTCAAGCATCTTGGAGAAGTTGCCACAGTTCTTCTGTGGATTTCGGCGTCTCAGCTGCCTCTGCCTCTTCATGTAATCCCAGACTGACTCCATGATGTTGAGATCAGGGCTCTGTGGGGGCAAAACCATCTGTTGCAGGACTCCTTGTTCTTCTTGTTGCTGAAGATAGTTCTTTATGACTCTGGCTGAATGTTTGGGGTTGTTGTCATCCTGCAGAATAAATTTAGGACCGATCAGACACCTCCCTGATGGTATCACATGATATATAAGAATCTAAACACCTAAAGTGCCTAAAACTTTTGCACAGTATTATTTATATATATATGGCTATATGGCTTGTTTATATGGCTCATAACATATGACTCAGTGTGTACAGTATATGGCATGTGAGTATTGTGTTAAGCTATACATGAAAAAATCAGAAACTATCCTTTACATCCTTTATTGAACAATAACGGTTGTCCATATACAGATTCAACATCTGAATTACCTCAGAAAAGGATTCACTATCGGATTTTAATACACAATCATGACATTAATATTCATATCAATTTGGTACAGTAACATCTTTGTTCTTGTCTGTGACACTGCTGAATATGTTTTGGTTATCTTGCACAGTTATAAACACTCATGAGCTAAATGTCATGATTATAAACTGTGACTGAATATTTCAAAGCAGTCACAACAGTCTGCTGCAGTCCAGTATCAGTAAGTCAGAAGTTCGTACTCAAACCAGATCAGTTTTTATGTCATCCCAAATAATGAGGCCAGCTTTTTCTTTATCCAGTTTAATATTGAAAAATTACCCTCAGCTGTCTGTCTGGCTCGCTTCTTGTATGTTTCTTCCAGTTGTTTCATTTTCTGAGCCATTTCTCTTTCACGATCATCCCTAAGCTTATTCTGCCTCTCTGTGTCAGCTTTCTGCTCCCTCATCTGTAGCTCATACCTTTCCTCTATTTCCTTCCTCAGTTCCTCCTGCTCTTTGCGCATTTGCTCTTCTTTCTCTTTAAGGATTCTTTGTTTCTCCTCTTCAATCGCTCTCTCCGCGGCCTGGAACATTTCAGAGGTGTAATGATTTCCTCCATTTTTCTCTGTTATAATTTTGATCTTCTTGAGCAGCTCACTGACCTGAGAATGATCCTTCACCTCATTATTGAACACATGGTACTGGCCATTACATTTGGCAATAAGTTCCTTTAGTTCTTCGCTGTCGTTCAAGAACTCCTCAATAGGTTCCCCTTTGAGTCGGTCACCACCGGTAAAGAGAACCATGCTGTATTTATTGGCTTCCTCACCAAAGATTTTCTGAATCTTCTCCACCGTCTGCTTTTCTTCCTCTGTGTATCTGTCCAGTTTGATGATGATCAAGAAGATATGAGGTCCAGGAGAAGCATAAGAAATGCACTGGACAACATCTTTAACTGTTTTCTCTTCAGTGTTCCTGGTGTCAAACAGGCCCGGAGTGTCAATAACAGCAACCATTTGTCCATCCACCTCACCAAAGGCCTTAGCAACCTTTACTGTCAAAGATTTAGGGGATAAATGTGATTGAAAGGACTGTTTTCCCAGAATGGTGTTTCCTGTGGCGCTCTTCCCAACTCCGGTCTTCCCCACCATCACAATCCTGAGCATTTCATCATCGTATCTGACAGGTTCTGTTGGAATGAAAAAATGAAGAAATATTTAACACTAGGTATTCAACATAGTACAACTACAATATGGGCAGCGCTGACAGTGGGCAGTTGTGGGTCTGAGCTTAAGATGGAAAATCCAGTACATGTTTATCTTTTACTTTAGCTTGTTGTAGGGGTGTAAACAATTACTGTCAAAATAATTTAATAATCCACTTAATCTGACATGCAGAGCAATAATTGTAGCACTTGGGCCCTATTTTAACGTTCTAAAGTGCATGGGGCAAGTGCATTTAGGATGTGTCCAAATCCACTTTTCCTAGTTTAATGGCAGAAAAAATGGTCAAAGCACCAGGCGCATGGTTCAAAGGGGTTGTCCATAGTCCCCTAATTAATGATGGGTGTGTTTTTGGCATAACATGCAATAAACCAATCAGAGTGCCATCTCCAATTCCCTTTAAAAGCCAGGTGCGCTTGCACCTTGGCGGATTGCTATTATAATGGTGCATTTGCCAAGTAGTAAGAAGGAACGCCTCTCTTGAGAGGAAACGGATCTGCTCGTGCGCAAAGTGAAAGCGCATGATCCATTACAAGCACACTGGCCCCTGCTGCTTCTGAACCCTCCAGTGGTCAGCCCCAGACCACCAGTTTAAGATCCAGTTCATTAATTTGTTGCAAATTTCTTTTCGTTTGTTTTTTGAAAAGGTTTATTTTTTTTAATCATAGCTTTGGTTTCCTTAAAATCGTTTTGTTCAGTGGAGTAACAGGTTAAATCAGTGGGGTTTTATTTGCTGAAAGTATGGAAACCTGATTATTGTAATCTCAAAAATGTTAAAGAATATTTGTCAAATATTGTTAGTCAGTAATTTTAATCATGTAAAGAATCATCAACACAGTTATCAGGACTTGATCAGCTCTCCAAGGTTCTGATCCTGCTGCTGGCAGCAGCTAGAAGCTGTCCAGAGGTCTTTCTTTCGTTAGTTTAATCACTGTTTTCACCTTATTTATTTCCTCATGTGTTCCTCATGTCATCATGTATTGGTGCAGCAGGAAAATCGATCTGTGTCTGAGCCGTTGTTGTCCGTCTGTTTAAATACGTCAGTGTATTGCCACGATTTGGTCAAATAATTAGACAATTTCATCTGTCGTTACTGTGATTAGTTAATTCTGATAAATATTATGACCAAGCATTATGACATGTATTTTTTAAAATATGTTGATGTACACAATAATAATCTTTCACATTGTAATCCTTTTATTTGTAATCTTTTGCATGTTTGTGCTCTGTATTAAACGATCCCCCTCCTCTCTCTGAGACGGTCATTTTTGAATGAGGCCATTCTGTGTACCATTATAATACAGTTAACAAGTCAAAAGACAGAGCAAGAGCACAATACCCTACTCAGTTTACTGACATGCATCCATCAGAAGTTTGAGTATGCCTGTTTAAAACTATTTTTTCCATAAAATTACCCTAAACTGTATACATTTGATTTTTCTAATGTGTCTTGTACCTGCAGGTTGCTCTGAAGTAGTGGGCTTCTGTACTACTGTGGCACCAATGTTACACTCTCCACCTTCAAAAAGAAAAAAAAAACAATATCACAGCACACCATATCTTTTAACGTACCATTATAATACAGTTGACAACTCTCTCCACCCATTCAAAGAACAAAGTAAGAGCACAATACCCTACATACACTAATAAATGCTTTCAGAGTCGATCGGTGAAGACTGCAATCTTCACCTCTTTTGAACTGCAGTTAAACAATGTTGGTCTTTCTAATCCGTTTCATTGTATTTTAATTTACCGACCCCCTGGTTTTAACAGTTCTTTTATAACTGAATTCAGTGATTTTTTATCCTCCATCATAATGTTGGACAAAGTTCTTATGGTTGGTGATTTTAATATTCATGTGGATGATGTCACTTGTAGCTTTGCTGCTGATTTCCTTAACGTCACTGAGTCTTTCAATTTTATTCAACATGTGTCTGGGCCCACACACATTAATGGGCATACCCTGGACCTTGTTTTTACACATGGTTTATCTACTGATTGTTCTGAGGTGCTGCCTATTACCGACCATAGTTGTGTTTTGTTCAACCTGTCTTTTAAACTAGATTCTCTGCCCAGTAAAAGTTTGAAATGCTCTCGCATCTTAAATCACCTCACTGTTGGACAGTTTTCTGCAGCTTTTAACCCAAGAGCAGTATTGTTTCCTCAAGCAGACACAGATTGTCTAGTCTAATCTTTTAACTCTCATTGCTCCACGATCTTGGACAAAGTGGCTCTTTATAAATGGCGACCTGTTCCATCCATAAATTCATCTCCCTGGTTAAATGACACCATTCGTTGCTTCTGGCGTAGATGTCGGAGGGCAGAGCGACAGTGAAAATCCACTAAGCTCAATGCTCACCTTCTTCACTTCAAAGATCTTTTAACCGAGCTAAACAACTTGATTAAAGATGTGAGGGCTTCTTATTTTTCCAACCTTATCTCCACCAGTAAGCGAACCCAAAAGTCCTGTTTGATACTATTAACAACATCGTCACTCCGGCACCTCCGGATGTGCCTGTCTGGTCAAATAAGGACTGCAGCAATTTTCTTTCCTTCTTTGTTGATAAAATTAGAGATGTCAAAGCTAGCATTATCCCCTCATCTCTTCCCCTCTCCACTCATGCTTTTCGGCCATCAATTTTGGACAGCTTCTCTCCTATTTCCATGCAAGAACTCCCCGATCTGGTGAGTGGTATGAGATCCTCCTCCTTCCCTGTTGACATTTTACCCACCTCTGCTCTGGACTGGTTCTCCTTCTAACTCGCAGTTAGGAGTTTTTCTGTGTCTCTTGGTCTTTACACATCCAAAAGTGCTTCTCTTTCCTGTAGTGTGCCGCAAAGTTCCGTTTTGGGTCCTATTCTCTTTGCTTTATATATGCTCCCCCTAGGTCAGGTTATCAGCAAATTTAGTGATGTTTCCTATCATTGTTACGCTGACGATATTCAGCTCTATGTATCTTTTAAGCCTGATAACCCCGATAAACTGTCTGTGCTGCACAACTGTCTGACTGCTATTAAGGACTGGATGTCAAACAACTTTCTACAGCTTAATACTGACAAGACAGAGGTTCTCATTAATGCTTCTGACAGTATAGCTCCCAAGGTAGCTAAGAGTATTGGGTCCCTTTCATCAGCTGTTAGGTCAAACTTAAGAAATCTTGGTGTCATATTTGACCAGGCTATGCATTTTGATCAACATGTTAAATCATTGACCCGTACATGTTTTTTCCATTCATTTTAAGGTTCTTGCTATTACATATAGAGCCCTGCATGGACAGGCTCCTGAGTACATCATGGACCTTATCCATCCCTAAGTCGCCAGTAAGTCATTTAAGTCATCCAACCAGGACCTACTGGCTGTCCCTTGCTCACAGCTGAAAACTAAAGGTGATCGTGCCTATGGAACTCTCTTCCTGTACAAATACGGTCAGCAGTCTCTATAGAAGTTTTTAAAAAACTATTGAAGACCCATCTTTTTAAATTGGCTTTTGTGTCTTCTTGAGTTGTCTGATTGGTGTGTGTGATGTGTAATGACCACTTGTCCATGTGTTTCTACTTGTGGTACCTTTTTTTTTAAATTTTAACTTGTGGCATATGTTCTTATTATATGTATGTTTTTATGGTCTTATTTTCAACTCTTATTCTTGTGAAGCACTTTGTGAATTTCATTTCTGTGAAAAGTGCTATACTAAATAACGTATTATTATTATTATTATTATTATTATTATTATTATTATTATTATTACCCATCAAAGGTTAAAATAGCCCTTTAACCATAACAAACATTAAATAACATTTAACATATTGTCTCAGAGGGTCTGGAGGTCTCCCTCTAGGAACATTTTACTTGATTATCTGCATTCTGGTGAATTTTAGTGCATATGAATAACAAACTAATGAGCCAACAACTGCTTAGTACAATGTACTGTCATGAACCTCAAATAAAACCAAAGGTGCATATCATTATGGAGGGAGATGACACAAAGACTAACTTTTAACCAATATTTATTAAATAATAAATAACTAAATAAACTAATAACTAAAACAACTAATATACTAACAAAATAGAAAATGTCTTGTACCTGCGGGTTGTTCTAAGGTAGTGGGCTTCTGTACTACTGTGGCACCAATGCTACACTCTCCACCTTCAAAAAGAAAAAAAGCAACAGCACACCATAATCATAATACAGTACCATCATAATACAGTTAACAACTCTCTCCACCTAGTCAAAGAACAGAGCAAGAGCACAATACCCTACTCAGTTTACTGATATGCACCCATCAGAAGTTTGAGTATGCCTGTTTAAAACTATTGTTTCCATAAAATTACCCTAAACTGTATACATTTGATTTTTCTAACATGTTTTGTACCTGCAGGTTGCTCTGAAGTCGTGGGCTTCTGTACCACTGTGGCACCAATGTTACACTCTTCACCTTCAAAAAGAAAAAAAAAACCAATAGCACAGCACACCATATCTTTTAACGTACCATTATAATACAGTTAACAACTCTCTCCACCCATTCAAAGAACTGAGCAAGAGCACAATACCCTCCTCAGTTTACTGATATACACTAACAGCAACCTATCAAAGGTTAAAATAGCTCTTTAACCAACACAAACATTAAATAACAGATTTTTAAGTTTCAACAAATTACAGTAGCCTGAATAATGTGACAGATGATGTTGTGTTGTCTGAATAATTTTAAATTACGAGCTCAAAGTATGAACCCACTGACTAAGATTTTATTATTTTATTATTGATCGTCCAGGTTCTTGGCAGATGATGCAGCGGTAACATTAGCCACGTTAGCTAGCTAGCAAATGTTAGCTAGCTAGCATGTTTATTTGCCTTTCTTTTTTTCTTTCTTTCCCTATATATATATATATATATATGATTGATTTGAATATTTTGAGCCAAGTTCTAATTGGTAGTTCAGTGTTTATTAATCTCTTGATGGCATAGAAAGCCCTTTTTGCTTTGTCTTTTAGTTCATTCATAGCTAAGCTAAAATTTCCTGTGTTTGAAATTTTTAGTCCTTAAAATGTGTAATCATTTGTTTATTCGACAGAGTGATGTTTCTCTCTCTCTACTTGTACCATGCCTGGCTGGCACAGCGCACAGGGCAGCATTGCGTTCAGAGTAAAAAAAACAAACAAAACAAAACATCTGCGGCTTGTGGTGGGCCTGCTGAGCCATTTAGCAGGCCAGGCCACTGGGAAAACTCCCGGTGCCCCCGATTGCCAGTCTGGGCCTGTACATGAGTGTTTCATCCCTTAGTTGCTGAAGATTCTTAATTCTTTATCTCATCTTCATTTTTAATTATATGGTTTCTGTCTTGTAAAAATGGCCCAAAGTTATTGTTTAAGGAGAATTCTAAGAACCATAGTAGATTATTTGTAATATTTTAATATTTTGACTTGATCTTTGATGTCTAAATATGGCTAAATTGTGGTTCACAACTGCAAACTGGCTGTTTTAACATAATGACTGTTGTACTGTAAGATGTGAAATGTGTATTAAGACATTTGTAAAAACCTGTGTTCACCTTTATGTTAAAACAGCCCTGAAAATGAAACATTAAGTATTATATTTTATAAATGACATTTCTTTTTTATGAAAACAATAAAAATCCATAACCCATGCAAGGATTGAATCAATAGCCTTCAGCTGTGCAATGGACTCAATAGGTTAAAGTACATAGAACAAAAAAACGTCTTTTGGCTCTATATCCCTGATTTTGCACAGCCAGGCACAGGGTGAAAGAAAGACATTATTAGTGGGAGGTACACAGAGTCAGCAGGTGGAGCTTCAGTAATGACCAATCACATGGGCTCCTCTTATCCCCTTTAAACCTATCAAATGGTGAAACAGGTGAAAGACAGAAAAGAGTTAACCTCTGTCAAACACCTGAATTTCTAAAATACAAATTCAGGACAACCCAAACATTAATATACATCAGTCCAAAATATGGTGACAATGTTAGAATGAAAATAAAGCTGATATGTTCTCATGTGTGCTGCCGCCTATTTTGTGCAAACAATTAATAGCCTATTAACATTTACCAACATTATCACCTGCCGTCTTCAGCTGCAGTTCCTCTGACGGCCACTAGAGGCCAAAAGCAAACTGTGAATGTATTGAAGTGAATGGGAAAAACCCAAAACCTCTTTCTGTAAACATAAAATTGTGCCTCTTGCGGAAAAATAATTTTAATAATAATTTTAAAATACTACTACTACTACTACTAATGTTAACAACAATGATAACAATAACAATACTAATAAAAATAATAATAATGGTGATAATAACAATAATAATTATGTGCTTTACATGGTTGCATCTTCAGGACTGCAATAAAATCAGACAATTACAATTATACAAAATGGAGAAATTAAATAAAATACCCATCAATAATATAAGATGAAAACAATTTCAAAAATCCAATAATAATAACACAGGTAAGACTTGAGAAGTGTTTTAAAAGATGTCACTGATTTGCAGCCTCAGATCCTCAAGCAGGCTTACAGTTGACAGTTGTTATAAGTTTAATGAAAAGTGCCCGTTCAAATCGATAGAAAACCAGAGTTTTACCTTGAGAGTGTGGAGCCGTAAAGATGAAGATGGTGAAGATGAAAAGCAGAAGGGTCTCCATGGTTAACCCTGAAACATGAACACAAACATGTCAGAGACAAACTGCCAAACCTTCTGATTAGTGGACGACCCGCTCTGAGCCAGTCGCCCCCTAGGTTTTTTATCACAAACACAGTTTCATTCCAAAATGAGCACCAAAATTGCACTGTGCACCTAATTTGCATAAACACAACTATTGTGTTGGTTAGTGAATCACAGGAGATGAACAAACTGTTGATCAACTTACGTGAACTCTCAACAACAGCTAACATCACTAGCATACATGCCTTTGCGTACCAGACTCTCCGTCTCGCCCATTTTGTTTCCTAGGATGGTGAAATCATAACCCTAGTACTCGTTGGTTGGGTTGGTTAGGTTTAGGCATAACGAATGAGATTGGTGAGGATTAGGGTAAGAATATCAGGGTAAGCCAGTCAGAGGCAGAGTAGGATGGGTCATGACTTCGCCATCCTATCCGGCTCCCGCTCTACTTGTTCTCACGGCAGTTTCTATGCACTATCCACAGTTTTACAGAGCCACCTACTGGTTAGGGACTGTACTATCAATGACAGTCCAAAGTATCAGAGTCCATATGTGTTGTTTATGTATCTGTAAACACAGCAACAACCTCAGCTGGCCCTCTTCTCTTATGCCGGCACAAGTGCGTACCTTTGGTGCCCGGAAATCTCCCAACAGGCACAGACGCACAAAAAATAGACTTGTGCCTGAAGAACATTGCATAAAGACTGTGTTTCGCCCAGCACTGGCATTGTGCTGGCAGGTAAACAAGGACCCATTACATGGAAATAACTCTGTATATCAAAGAAACACTGAAGGATTTTTTATATTGTGACTCAAAAAAAGGCATAGATTGGTCAAATAACACCAGGTTGCGGTAGGGATCATGTGTTTAGTGACATCAGTTATGGTTCAGTTAGTACAGTGCTACAGTTGTCGGTAAATGTGATGCAGTCAGTGTGTTGTGTTTACAGAGACATATGCAACTGAGATTGACTCTGATACTTCGGACTGTCATAGACACTACGCTCCCTCACCAGTAGGTGGCTCTGTAAGACTGTGGATAGTGCATAGAAGCTGCAAGAATCATAGATGTATAAAGAGAGTTGGGTATAGAATCGGAGGCGGGGCCCCGTTCATTCCAAGCAGGTAGCTCCCAATCTGAAAAGTGAAGCTAATGCAGAAGTGCCTTAAACCTGCGTTCTCTCTAATGGCCTCTAATGGAGAAAATGACCCTACTTCTCACTTGACCTCAGTAAACACTTTCTTAATGAGTTTAGTATCAAGTCTTCTTCAATACAGCATGATGTTCATTTTGTAAATTATGGCTGCATTTAGAGTAAAATAGACGATAAAGCAGGGTATACTTTAAGGCGTGACTACGTTGTGATTGACAAGTCATTACCACTGCAACAATTTTGATTACATAATGTAACCTGTTCAGGCCGGGACTCACCATGACAGAGGAAGTTGCTATAACTTTATTGTACATGCTCCAGTCTGCACCAAACTCTGCATGTTTGATAAGAGTCCCGGCCTGAACAGGTGTACATGACAATATTCCATTAGTGATGCAAACTGGCTGAATAGCGCCCCCTATGAAATTTCAGCAAAGCAGCCCCAGCAGCAGGCAAAATAGTGGACAAAGGAAGTGATGACATCTCCTTCTTGCCTTGTCTGAAAACAGCTTGGGTCTGAAGACATCTACATGCCCCTGACAGAATCCCTTCGATTGCGCTGCAGCCTGACGTGCGTGGAGGCGTGAGGGCCAGTTCAACGCTGCTTGCAGCTTTAACTTTTTCACTGATTTCTATACATTCTCAATTTAAAATAGCATCTCCGATATCAGTCAAAATATAATGAGTTTTAGTCCACTAGACAAATTAATATTATGAAAACAGTTATGTATTCACTTACCTTGTTTAATATGTTGCTGCTTATTTTTGTTTAAAAGAGAGAAGAGCAGATCAGGTCAAGAGCAAGAGCAGTGGTAAACTTCAGTCTATCTGCCACTACGCAGCTTTATATCACTTCATGCAGCAAACCACACCCATAAAACACTGTTGACACCAAAGTACAGTCATTCTTCCTTTATAAATGAAACAAGAGGAATAATAATGTCCCACTATAACCACCATGATATGATGTGTGTTTCAGACTTGTTTAAATGTTACATAAATGTTTTAATTGTTTTTTGCGATCACAAACACCCACAAATGACAATGGAAAATGATGCATTTGAACTTCGTTGTACATGGTTCAAATATTTTTTAGACTGGTAAAGGTGGAGTGAGGGGAGGAATTATAATGTGGAAGTAGTGATTGGTACTTAAAATACCATGTTTAAATTTTGCACAGCGGTAACTATATTTCCTTGAATTATCTGTGTGGCTGTGAGTCAGACTATCGGCTCTGTGAAACTGAAATAATCTAAAAGGAATTCAATCACACTCAACAAAGAGGCATTCAGCAGTGAACACAGATGGAAATTTACTAAACCATACCCACATCATACTGTTGACAACTAGCACAGTGAGATCTAGGTGTGTGTATATATATATATGTTTGTTTATAGATCAGATCTAAAAGCCAGAGTCACAAACGGTCACCCAAGTTAATTCTACCATTTGCTGTATTCAGAGGTAGAATACTGATGTATTGTAAAACCACTTGAGTAGTACTCATGGTGCAAAGATTACTTCAGGTGCACTTAAAAATATTGAAATTACAGTATATTATCCATCTATTTTGGTATTGTAAGTATTTTTTTACCTGTAGTATGTAGTATCAATATTTTAACATTTGTGAATTCTAAACAAAATAAAAATAGCAGTATATACAATTGTATATACAATTGGGTCAAAGTGTACCTTTTTACTTTTACCTCAAGAATATTAATATACTGCAATGCTGTATTCTGAAGTACATGGTCGACCAAAAAATGATTCAGAAATCTGTGTTCATAGATTCCTAAACAGTGAGTGTGTAAATGTTCAAATTCAATTGTTTTTTGGATAATTATAACCTTTGTCAAAATGACAAGTTGAAGCTATGTGTCATCATATAATAGTCCCAGTATGGCAGCATCAATTGCAGAGTATTTGTAGTATGTGGTAATGGGTGAAGGGTTGATGCAGTCGTTTGCCTTCATGACTTGTGATATGATGGCTTGAGATTTTCCACTTTTTAGTGTTTTAGAGCATTTTGCCCTACTGTATTTGAGCTGACACTCTCCTCTTAACTGGTTAACTTTACAAATTTCTTTTCCCATTATTATATCCAATTATTTTCCTTTTTCAACCCTTAAATGGCACAGTCTGATTCACACACATGATTTTATCATTTTATCTTTAGCACAGCTTGAATATCCAGTTCTCCTGGATGTTCAGAGCTCACTCAGATAAACAATCCACCCTGTTCACTTCCCCCATCTGCATTTACAAGAAATGGCACACGTTATTTTAATTGCCAATGTGTACATATAGGGTGCAGCCGGCCTCATCAACAAGGCCAAAGACCCAGGGGTGGACTTTACCATTAGGCGAAGTAGACAAATGCCTGGTGACCCTTACTAATAAAGGCCCCAAACAGCCATAGATTTATTATGATATTTATGAAACTGTGGTGGCAGTTTCTGTAATAAAAGACTCACCAAACCAGAGAATGTCTGTCTGGGTTTAATATCACACTTGAAAGTGGGTACAGTACCAACAACAGATACAGATCTGAACAGTCAATCTCAACAGATAGGTACAGTTGACTTCCTCTTCAGTCTCTACACACACTGTTCACTATTGTTCTCTCAACAGACAGGAGCTGCTGGCTCCTGTTATCTCTGCAAAGTAGTTTTCACCATACACAAGATCACAGAACATCACCAAAGTATAAGTGTAAGTAGCAAAGTATCAGAATAAGTATAACATATTGTAAGTATACATATTGCATTTTTCCATTAAGAAACATAAAATTATGTCACTATTTTAACTCATAAACCCTAAAACCCTAAAATTACTTACAAAAGGCTCCCAAAGGACTTTTTAAAAGATGTTGTCAATGTAGGTGTCACAACCCAGCTCAAGGCTGGATAAAGGAGGGGAGACCACACATGAGCTGTAACTAAAATGAATTTATTGTGTATAACTAAAGAGTTAAATGAAACTAAACACAACCAAAAACCAACATGATGGAAACCATATCCAGCAGTATATAAAACAGCTAAAATGAGAGTTATAATACTTATTCACTTTTAGCTAAGTACATTTTTGAATGCAGGACTTTTCAACAGACTATGTTTAGTGTGGTATTAATAATTTAAAGTTTTGAGTACTTCACCTACCATCGTAATGACTGAGTTTACCTATAGGGCCATCACACCTTATATTAACATAAAATCTTATAATCTTTATAATCTTTATAATCTGTGAACTCATCACATCTAACATGTAGTGTTACATTAACACAATTATTTATATTCTTTGTATTATTACATTTGCACATTACATATACTGTTTATACTGTGAACATTTGAATATTTCAGGTCAATATCCTGTAAATTCTTTTTCAGAAATTATTAATTCATTCAACCTTTATTTAACCCATTAATGACTAACGACTATATTTTGTATGTTAAGGAAAAGCCCCACACATTTTTTTCTGTTTGTGGTGGAAACACAAAATTTGCTGTAGAAACTGTCAAGACATATGGCTACACATGTCAAATCAAAATTTTTGATTTCACATAGTTATCATGCCTTATTGGTAGAAAAAAGTTGATTTTCTTTTAAAAACACACAAACACTGTAAGTTTATCATTCATTTGACATGCTAAATAATAGATTTACACTGGACTGAAGCACATATTATTGAAATTGAAGTAATTTTGAATCGAATGGTACCAAACATCTGATATAACTCCTTGTAGTTTTTGAGATACAGCCATTAGTGTATCATACTATATGTTGTCATTAGTCACATGGGGTTCTCATTTTATCATGTTTCACAAAAACACTGTGGAAATACAGGTTCCTATGATTACATGTTCAAAAGAATGTATGCACCTAATGACCAGATAAAGTAAGAATTAATTATGAAAAAGATTTTTCAATGTGCTTTTAAGGAGAAATGGTGAGAAATGTAGCTCAATGACGAGTTTCCATCCATTTCTATGAGGTTTATGGTGGAGGGAGAGAATAAATCCCAAAGCCAGATGCTAGTTTACAAACATCTTTGGTCTTTGAAATGCAGGTGCAGGTGTACTTTTATTCACATATTTGGTTTGTTGCAGTTGGCCACTGTCAGTCTTGCAGGCAGGCTCAGGGGAAGAGGTGATGTAAATGAGATATAGTTAATTCTGGAAAAAGATTCACTGTTCAGGAGGTGATTGAATTGGTAACATCAGTTTAAGAGGACAGTGGAGATGAGGAGATGGATGGAAGTCTGGACAACTTATCAGATCATCAGCTAGATGTTGTAGCAGATGTGATCCTCTACAAAAATGTCTAAGGCCATGAAAAAAGGCGAGAGAGGCTTCAACCCCCAAGTTGTCAGGGTGGGTGAGTGGAGCAGGTGGAAAAAGCAAAAAGTCATGGGAACGAACCAGAACACAGGCGACACAGGAACATCGAACAGAGGCAGACAACTCAACAAAGACTGAACTGAAAACTGGACTATAAATACACAGGGAGTGATTGCAAATGAAACACAGGTGAGGGAAACGAGAGACAGGTGAGACACATGAAATAATCAAACACAGGAAGTAACATGACCAGACACAAGGAGGAAATATTACAAAATAAAACAGGAACTAAAGTAAACAAACAGGTGACACAAAAAACACAGGAGGAACACACAAGGGAACAGAGAAAACCAAAACCAGGAAACAAATGCAACACAAATGAAAGAGTCGATCAAAAAGTCCAACTAAAAACAGAAAAAGTCTGAAGGCATCAGAAGGATAACAAAAACCAAGGAAGTCAAAAGAACAAAAACACAAAGATTCCAAAAAACATAAAAAGTCCTGGTAGGACGTGACACAGATAGGGAGCTGTCACCAAGCAAAGAGTTACTGAGCACTGTTATGGATGATTCATTAAACTGCTATACATTTGTATAATTTAAAGTTTTGAAACTAAATATTCCTCATAATTCAATTTGCATGAATTGTTTTTAACTACTAAATTGTGAAATATTTTATGCATTGCATTTTAAATGCAGTGCTTTTGAATTTTAAAGTCAGATATTTTGAAATTCAGTTGAATATAAACTACCTTTTGTATAGATTTCAAGATGTTTATATAATATAATAAAGAGAATTACTGTTAGTAGTAATAGTAGTAGTAGTAGTAGTGTGTGTGTGTGTGTGTGTGTGTGTTTGTGTGTGTGTGTGTGTGTGTGTGTGTGAGAGAGATATAGAGAGAGAGAAAGGGAGGGGAGACAACGTATCAGAGATATTGAGTTGGGGTGAAAATTGAGATTTAAAACAGATATTTTATTATCATTGAAAATCATCAGGAATACTATATTAAATGTTTCTAAGGTCTGCACAATGTCAATACTGGACCAATAGAAAAGCAACAGAATATCATTTTTCTTTTCTAATCTATATTATAAGAGTCCAGACTATGTGTGTATCAAAAATAATGAAGATCTGAAATTCCTAAACTATTGTTCTAGAGGTGTTTTTGTGGAAAATCAAAAAACTGGCAACGTCTTGTGATAACAACTAAAAAAAAAGGATGTTAAGAAAAACTTGAGCTGTAGCCTCATACTTTGATATATTAGCACTGCGAGCACTTTAAGTACTGTAGAGAAAATAATGAAATTACACTGTGAGCTAATATTGAATTTGATACTTAAAATCCCTGTTAAGTTAATGTAAGAAGTATGTTCAGCTATTTGTCACCAGTTTGTCATGTCTGTATTTGACCACCAGGTGTCCTCATTGGCTCAGTTTCTCTTTGTGATGATACTTCTCTTCTTCCATGTTGAAGAGTCTTTCTCACCTGAGTTTTTCCACCTAATTTAATTTCCTGTCTGTTCAGTCCAGTGTTTAGTCTTTCCGTCTAACTTTTCAGAAATGTGATTTTTAAATGACAAGTTTCTTAAATAGTTAGTACAGTGAATATTAGTCACCTATTACAAGTACAGTATGTATTAAAACACCAACCAGTTTATGTTCTGTAGCAAGTTGTAAAATAACTTTAATAACAATAATAATACAATACAAGTGTATTTGTGCACATATTTAACATATTAAATTCTCTCACGTTTTTGCAATTTTCCTCCTTTTTTCTGGGTATAAAAGTCCTGCAGGACCAAACTTTTTCTATCCTGTGTGGGACGTTAGGATCAGCAACAGTCCTTTACTTGTTTTGCTTTGAATACATCTTTATGTTATGGATAAACAGTTGTTGAGTAATTCTACGACAACAGCAGATGTCACTTTCACATTAATTTGCTCTCGCTGTGTGGAGGTGGGTGAGTTCTTGTGTTTGGATCATTTTTTATTAGCTGATAGATGATTTGCAAAACTAGAGATAAACAGACATGAATCATTTGAATTACCAGCTGGATTATTAAATTTCTCTTCTCGGCTTCTAGCTTGAAATTCTTAATGTTCCTTCAGTTTTTTCTCATGTTTATTGTTGTTGTTTCTTCTCTTTTATTGCTCTCTCTGCTCTTTGGAACATTTGGTGGTGTAGTGGCTCCATTCTGATCTTCTTGAGCAGCTGTTTGACCTGAGAATGATCCTTAAAGTCATTAATGAACACATATTACTAGCTGCACTACCAGGAAGGTATGGGGTCCAGGAGAAGCATAAGAAATGCACTGAGCAATATCTTTAACTGTTGTCTTCATCTCTCATAGTGTCAAACAGCCTCTGGATGTCAAACTTTGTTTGTCATACGTATTACTCAGATCTTCTTTTCATTTTTTTCATGTACATAATTCAATTAATTTTGCACCAGCTGGGGAGTGGGTCGGCATGTATGAGGAGAGACTGATTATTTGGTTTTGGTGTTCATGCTGCTCATCTGTTTGTATTGTTATCTTCTATCATGCTTATAACAAAATTATATTCTTGCTCTTCCTTCAGTTTTTTCGTTTTCTTTTTCTTCTTTTTCATGTTCCTCCCTTAATTTCTCCCTCTCACTTTTTAACAGAGTATGTTTAGTTTGGTATTAATAGGTTAAAGTTCGTCTACCACCGTCAATACCAACATTCTCCATTAGCGAAAAGCACAAAGGAGCCCCATGACTGAGTTTGCCTAAAGGGCCCCAAAATCACTGAATCCACCCCTGTCCGGGACCCTCACTGACACAGACTCTTTCTCACCCATGGACATCACACCTTATATTAACATGAAATCTTATAATCTTTTAATGCACATCTGTGAACTCTTCACATCTAACATGTAATGTTACATTAACACAATTATTTATATTCTTTGTATTATTACATTTGAACATTACATATACTGTTTATACCGTGAACATTTGAATATTTCCAGTCAATATCTTGTAAATTATTTTTAAAACTCAACAGCTCTTTTCACATAGAGTATAATTTTACTTATTCTTTATTGTATAATTTTATTTATATATTCATATCACCTTTCTTTTGTGGTTGTTGTAATTCTTCTCACGTTGCATGGATAATTGTTTTTTCTCTTACCTTCTAATTTTTTATTATTATGCACCACAACACCAAGACAAATTTCCTTGTATGTGCAAACTTATTTGGCAATAAACCTGTTTCTGATTCTGATTCAGTGGGAATAATTACAGCCAACAATAATATATATATGACTTGTTTATATGGCTCATAACATATGATACAGTATATGGCATAAGAGTACTGTATCAAGATAGACATGAAAAAATCCTCCCGGATGTTCAGAGTTCATTCAGATAAACAGTCCACCCTGTTCACTTCTCCCATCTGCATTTACAAGAAATGACACACTTTCTTTTAAATTGCCAATGTGCATATATTGGGTGCGGCCAGCCTTTACAACTGGACTTTCTACTCTCTGTTCACAACATGATAACAAATGAACATGAGCTCTGCAAACCCAGTCAACTGATGCTACTTTCACAAGATGTTAAGCTTTTAAAACATTTCTGGGTTTGACTTCCAGCAGGTCTTTGAAATAAATCAACACATTGATATTGTTCTGTTTCCTGTAGAAATGATTCTTTCATTCAACCTTTATTTAACCCATTAATGACTAACGACTATATTTTGTATGTTAAGGAAAAGCCCCACTGAATTTTTTTCTGTTTGAGTTGGAAACACAAAATTTGCTGTGGAAACTGTCAAGACACGTGGCTTCACATGACGAAACAAATTTTTTTTCTAATAGATGATTTGCAAAAGTAGAGATAAACAGACATGAATCATTTGAATTAACAGTTGGATTATTGAATTTCTCTTCTCGGCTTCTAGCTTGAAATTCTTGGTGTTCCTTCAGTTTTTTTCTCATGTTGTTGTTGTTGTTGTTGTTTCTTCTCTTTGATAGCTCTCTCTGCTCTTTGGAACATTTTAGTGGTGTAGTGGCTCCATTCTGATCTTCTTGAGCAGCTGTTAGACCTGAGAATGATCCTTAAAGTCATTAATGAACACATATTACTAGCTGTACTACCAGGAAGGTATGGGGTCCAGGAGAAGCATAAGAAATGCACTGAGCAATATCTTCAACTGTTGTCTATTCATCTATCTTAGTTTACATTGTCCTCTGGACAACACCATTAAGCTGATAGACAAAGCAAGTACACCAAAATCAATCAACATGGCTTTGACCTTAGCATTGTTCTCGGCTTCCTTTCTGGCCTGAAATTCTTGCTCTTCTTTTAGTTTTTTTATTTTCTCTTTTTCTTCTTTTTCACGTTCTTCTCTTAATTTCTCCATCTCAGCCTCAATCTCTCTCATCTTTTGCTGATACTTTTCCTCTATTTCCTTCCTCAGTTTCTCCTGCTCTCTGCGGTTTTGCTTTTCTTTCTCTTTCAGGATTCTTTGTTTCTCCTCTTCTCTCTCTGCCTGAGCAGCCCTCAACTGTTTCTCCTTCTCAGCCTCCATTTCTCTCATCTTTTGCTGATACTCTTTCTCTATTTCCTTCCTCAGTTCCTCCTGCTCTTTGCAGTTTTGCTTTTCTTTCTCTTGCAAGATTTGTTGTTTCTTCTCTTCTATCGCTCTCTCGGCCTTTTGGAACATTTCAGTGTTGTAGTAGCTTCCTCCATTCTGCACATTTATATTTCTTATCTTCTCGAGCAGCTTTCTGACCTGAGAATGATCCTTCAGTTCATTATTGAACACGTGGTACTGGTTGTTACATTTGGCCACAAGTTCCTGCAGAGCTTTGCTCTCCTCCAAGAGCTCCTCAATAGTTTTCCCTTTGAGTTGGTCACCATGGGTAAAGAGAACCATGCTGTATTTGTTGGCTTCCTCACCAAAGATTTCCTGAATCTTCTCTACTGTGTGTTTTTCTTCCTCTGTGAATCTGCCCAGTTTAATGACAACCAGGAAGATATGAGGTCCAGGTGAAGCATAAGAAATGCTCTGGACAATATCTTCAGCTGTTTTCTCTTCAGTGTTCCTGGTGTCAAACAGACCTGGAGTGTCGATAACAGCAACCATTTGTCCATCCACATCACCATAAGCCTTTTGACAGCATTCTGTCAAAGATATAAAGGCAAACTCGGATTTAAATTTCTTTTGTCCCAGAATGGTGTTTCCTGTGGCGCTCTTCCCAGCTCCAGTCTTCCCCACCAACACAATCCTGATCAGCTCATTATTGTTGAAGACTGTGGGAGGTGTAGACCTGACGGCTGAAAAAAGGACAGTCAATCAATTCTGTGTATATTCATAAAATGTGTTCAATTGGTCCACATCAGGGATGGATAACTATGGTTGGAAAGGCCCAGTTTTGCCTACAGTACACAGTTTTAAGGTACATGAGTGTTTCATCTCTTAATTGCTGAAGATTCTTAATTCTTATTTCATCTTCATTGTTATATATGTGGTTTCTTTGAGGATGGTTACAATATCTAATAATATAAAATCTCCAAAGTTATTGTTTCAGGATAATTTTAAGAATCATACTGGATTATTTGTCATATATTAATATTTTTCACTTGATCTTTGATGTTGTCTGTTGTCTGTCATTATGGTTCAAGTACCAAAAGACTCATCAAATACCCAACTTATTCTGTAGGTACAGTGTGTGGGTTTCAGTGTTTATGTTTGTGATGATTTTCCTGAAATAGGTCACAGGCACAGATCCAAGTCTTAATTCTTGGCGCATGCCCCATGTGGGTGTGACCAACTATTTTTTGCAGTTTTCCTGACCACCAGCATCGGCGCTACTAATGAACAGACAGGTGCAAAGTGGAAGAGAGACATTATTAGTGGGAAGTACACAGAATCAGCAGTTGGAGTCAGGGAGAGCTTCAGTAATGACCAATCACATGAGCTCCTCGTATCGCCTTTAAACGCAGCAACAAGTGAAACAAGTGAGAGAGAATAAAGAGTTCACTCAGGGCCAGACTGGGAAAATCATTCAGGCAGGGAAATATAGCGCCACTTTTTAAGTGGGGTCTGGCGGGTCCCCACTAGAAAAAATGTAGTTACAAAGACTTGATTTCCTGCGTTCTGGTGAATTTTAGTGCATGTGAATAACAAACTAATGAGCCAATAACTGCTTAATACAATTTACTGTTATGAACCTCAAATAAAGCCAAAGGTTAAATAAGAAATAACTAAATAAACAATTAATATACTAACAAAATAGAAAATGTCTTGTACCTGCAGGTTGCTCTGAAGTATCGGATGTCTGTTCTACTGTGGCACCAGTGTTACTCTCTCCATCTTCAAAAAGAAAAAAAGCACACCATATATTTTAATGTACCATTATAATACAGTTAACAACTCCCTCCACCTATTCAAAGAACAGAGCAAGAGCACAATCCCCTCCTCAGTTTACTGATATACACTAACAGTTACCCATCAAAGGTTAAAATAGCCCTTTAACCAACACAAACATTAAATAATATAAGTCTTTAAGTTTCAGCAAATTACAGTAGCCTGAATAGTGTGACAGAAGATGTTGTGTTGTCTCAATAATTTTAAATTATGAGCTCAAAGTATGAACTCACTCACTGAAATTTTAACCAAAACGCATGAATTTTCAAATAATATTGACCACATTAACTAGACTAGATATGCCAATTATGCTTTCAATGTTTGGAGGAAATTAGAAAGGGAAATATCACTTTTATTATTGATTGTCCAGTTTCTTGGCAGCTTTAACATTGAAAGGGGACGATGATGACGCATCGGTAACATTAACCTGGCAGTGGTGGTCCCGTGCATGCATTCATTTGATCCATTTTGAAGCTTTTAGTGGCATCTCCTTCTCTCTCTGCTCCACCCTTCCTCTGTTTTCCACCGTCCATCTTCGTTTAGACGGTACTGGCACTTGCTGCCAAACGAAATGTGTAACAGTCAACTATTCAATTCAATTCAATTCAGTTCAATTATGCTTTATTGACATGACCATATTGAAGTACAGTATTGCAAAGCACATTGTACATAGTAATACAAACAGGGAGAAGTACAGGTTTTAATATACTAACAATAAGACATTACGTTAACCTTATAGTTTGAAAACAACAGTTGTTAATCACATTAATTGTGCTTGAAGGAGGAAAAGTAAAGAAAAAAGAAAGAGGTAGCAAAAACAGAAAGCTGAACTTAACTGTCAGTATATATATACCACCATATTACCAATAATAATAGTAAATAAATAAGAGGTAAAAACTGTGTGTGTGTTTGTGTAGGGGGGGGTCACTCACTGTTCCTCAGAGTGTGACAGATAGAGACGTACTCTGCTGCTAGGCTGCAGCTCTCTATGTGCTCTCCTAATACGATTGGTATTTTGTTTATGTTGGTCATGTGGTCAAATTCAGGATGTTTGTATTTGAATTTGGGGAAGTATTTTATTCGGATTGGCTGGAGTTTTATGCATTCTGTTAGAAAGCACAGCTCTGTCTCAACTTTGTCTTTCTTGCACAGCTGGCAGAACTTTCTTTGTTTGTGTTCTTATTGGTGAGGTAGTTTTGTTTCTGGTGTGTTATAATTTGAAATATGAAATATTTGAAACATATATGAATATAAAACATGCAAAGATTTTGTTATGAACTCCTCAATTAATGTCAGTTGTTTGTGTGTATTGTGCCTTTTTGATTCTGAGTTTACGTTTATAGTGAAAATGTGTCACAGTAAAGAAGGCGCAAGTCCACATTTCCTGGATCTCTGTGTTTTTGATTGGATAAACTTAAAATACTCTCTCTCTCTCTCTCTCTCTCTCTCTCTCTCTACTTCCACCGTGCACCGTCACAGCTTGCAGAGCAGTGTTACGTTCAGGGTCAATAAATAAATAAATGAATAAATAAATAAATAAATAAATAAATAAGACTATGTCGTTCCAGGCCACCGGGAAAAATCCTGGTGCTCTCATTTTCCATGAGAAAGTTTCAGGGTATCCTGTAACCATAGTAACTCACTCCCACTCCTGTCTGCGTGCACACGGCTCAAGAGCAGAGGGAGAGACGCTGTGCTGCCAGAACAGCCGCTGTCTGAGATTACTCTGAGCAGCATGCATGAGAATTAATTACAACATAATAAGTGCATGAAAAGTGTCAATTGCGTGAGAGTTGGCAGCCCTGCAGCTTCTAACGTGAAGGAATGAGTCCAGCTATTATTTTAAACCGCTTTGTTTGAAGCGTGGCTCTTACTGCGTGGTCGATAAACTTTATTTCTGCGTCCAGTTCAGCTGACATTCAACAGCAGGGACCATCTGTATGTTGCAGTTCTGATAAAAAAAAAATAGAAATAAGATAAAAAAGTAGAAGGCGTTGGAGTTTCACTGCAGCCATCCTCAAGTGTAGGAGAGAGAAATAAGAGAAGAGGAAGCAAAGTGTCGATAAAGAGACTCATGGCTGAACATAAAGCTTATGAAACTTTGGTACAAGTCAAAAGAAAGAAGAAATGATGAGAGGTGCATCTATCGTACTTTTTTAATAGTCAGTATGTCAATTATTTTTTTATTTTTATGTAGTCTACATTTTATTTTTCTAAATACCACTTTATATTTAGGAAGTGCTGTATTGATATTTTATACACATTTATACATCTAACCTCTGGACATAAAACTGAAAGAAATGATCATTTCTCCACTGATTTCTATACATTTTCAATTTAAGAGCGTAGTCTGACTGATCTCTGATATCAGTCAAAACATAAGTTTTAGTCCACTAGATAAAAAAAATATTAAGAATACAGTTATATATTGACTTACCTTGTTTTAATATGTTGCTGTTGATTTTTGTTTTAAAGAGAGAAGAGCAGATCTGCTGAAGTGAGGAGGTAAATGTCAGAATCTGCAACTCTGCCTCTTTATATAAAGAGAGAAGAGCAGATCAGGTCGAGATCAAGAGCAGAGGTAAATTTCAGTCATCTGCCACTACACAGCTTTATATCACTTCATGCAACAAACCACACCCATAAAACACTGTTGACACCAAAGTACAAAGTCACTCTTCCTTTATAAATAAAACAAGAGGAATATGTTGCTTAATGTCCCACTATAACCACCATGATATGATGTGTGTGTTACAGACTTTTAAATGTTACATAAATGTTTTAATTGTAAACACTCATCATAAACACTAAAAAATGACAATGGAAAATGATGCATTTTTATACACTCACGTCTCCATAAATACTAATTCATATTTAATCATTACATTTAACATTGGTTAACTTGCTATTTCTTTTTCATGTTTAAGTTTCCATGTTTTAATTCAATCCTTAAATGATTCACTGTGATTGATTTTCTCTTTATAATCTAGATAGCGTAAGAATCCAGTCCTTCGGCATTTTCAGGATTTTTTCAGGTAACTGTAAATATAAAACCATGTTCCTCCTCCCGTCAGCATTTACAAGAAATGCCAACAGTTGTTTTGATTGCCAAAATTATTGTGGACACACTGAACCCTTAGAATTGAAGTTTGTAGTTCTTTTTCACAACATAATTTCAGTAAACATGGATGCCCATGTCATCTAACAGCACATGCTTCTTGCACTAGATTATAAAACACTTTTGACTCTTTTGACTCTTTTGACACATTTGAACACTCCTTCCGTCTCTTCATTGAAAACACATTCTCCATCGATGCCAACAAAGAGGCGTTCAGCAGTGAACACAGATGGAAATTTACCAAACCAAACCCACATCACACTGTTGACAACTAGCACACAAATCTAGGTGTGTATAGTTTGTTTATAGATCAAGTCTAAAAGCCAAAGTCATAAAAGGGCTCCTAAGGTAATTCTACCATTTGCTGTATTCAGAGGTAGAATACTGATGTACTGTAAAACCACTTGGGTAGTACTCATGGTACAAAGATTACTTCAGGTACACTTCAAAATATTGAAATTATAGTATATTGTCCATCTATTTTGGGGTACTTTTGGCAACTACAATTGTACTCTATTTAGCTTTTTTGTAAGCTGTGGTGGCAGCCTTTGTAATAAAAGATTCACAAACAAGAGAATGTCTTTCTGGGTTTAATATCACACTTGAAAATGGGTACAATACCAACAACAGATACAGATCTGAACAGTCCATTATTATAAACTCAGCAGATATGTACGGCCGGCCTACTCTTCAGTTATCTCTACACACAGTTCACTATCGTTCTCTGATCATAGAACATCACCAAAGTATAAGTGTAAGTAGTACAGTATCAGAATAAGTATAACATATTGTATTTAAGTATACATGATGTATTTTTTATGACAGAAACATGAAAAATTATGTTACTATTCTAACTCATTATACCCTGAAATTACTTACAAAAGGCCCCCAAAGCACTTTTTAAAAGAAGTTGTCAATGTAAGACCCAAACGTAGTGGAGTCTAAATGTAAAGTAGCATAAAATGAAAATATTCAAGTAACCTAAAGTACAAGTAGCCTACCTCACTTAAGTAAATGAATTGAGTTACTTTTCACTGACTGGTTCAATGAGCAGTTCATGTCAGAGAAGCAGGAAAAACCTGATCAATGATTACAGTTATACAAATCATTAACCTCCAAAAGTAACCAAGTACATTTACTCAAGTTTTATGCTTGCAGTTATGAAGTACATGTACTTTACTTTAATATTTCCATTTAATGCAAATGTATACTTCCTCTCCACGTCTACCAGGATGATTCAATTTCTTCTATTTCATAAGGAAACACTGTACTTAATCTGACAGATCTGTCAGATTTTATATGATTTGATCTGATCAACACATAAAATTTGATGCATTATTAATGATTAAAACTATCCAGCAGTATATGAAGCAGCTAAAATGAGCTCCACCTTGAACAGATGTTAATGTAGGTACATTGCTTTATAATACTTATTCACTTTTACCCAAGTATATCCATGTATTTAACACAATTATTTATATTATTACATTTGCACATTACATATACTGTTTACATACATACATACATACATACATATGTATGTGTATATATATGTGTGTGTATATATATGTATATATGTATGTATGTGTGTGTGTGTGTGTGTGTATATATATATATATATATATACATACACATACACACATATATATATACATACACATATATACACATCAGACGGATGAATCAGAGTTCAGAGGATCATATATGACATTAACTGACATGTGCAACATCAAATAATAATGTGTTTGACAAAAGACAACGAAGTAATTAGCTAGCAAAAACTGTTAAGTGAAGTTTTTTAAGTTGACATTAGTTTTGTTTCAACTGTCCAGTTTATCAGGTGTTGCTGCTTTACACGACAGTAATGTTAATGTAGTTTGATAGTTTGGATAGCTTGACGGTTGATGTATTCCCACTGTGTGTTGTTTGTCCACAATTATTGAATTAACACCATAAAAGTTAAAAGTTGTGCTTCATGCTTTGTCAGACTTTTTAAAGGAAAGCTTTTTACATTTTCAGAGTGAATGAAGGAATCAGGAGAGAGGAGACGGCAAGATGTAACTTAATGGTGTTGAACAAAAAACAAGGAGAAAGTAAAGAACTGATTCAAGATTAAAAGGAAAAGTTTAAGGAGGAAAGAGAAACACATAGAAGCAGCTCAAGCGTCAGGTGACGGAGAGACATGAACACATTCAAAGCAGGAGGCAGAAAAAAACTGGTAGTCTGACTTCCACCTGTATATGAATTACTGTTCTGTAAATATTTGTTAAGGCACAATCTGTAATCCAAATGTAAACTAAAGGATAACCTAACAAACAAAAGTCAAAGCACAAGATTAAAACCTGCTATAAAAGGACTTACAGATCTTTGAATACAGATACTAACACTACACAACAACTTAATTAACATGTTTTCTTAAGACCTCAGTAACTGTAACGAAACAAGTGAGATGTCGGCTAAAAAACAAAACAAAACAAATATATGTGTAAATATTGTTTTTAATAGGTACCTACAGAACACACACACACCATTGAGAGTGAATCATAATCCCCCCTGTGATTTCATTGTGTGGGGGTGGGAGTTGGGCTTCCTTTCAGACAAGAAGAAAAAAACTCCTGTAATTCATCTATAAAGCTCTACTGTTGAAGCTTCCAAACTACCTCACATCTCTTCTCATTTAAATCTAGTAACTACAGAATCACAATCCAGTAACTACTTTATTGTATACTCATTCTCATCAACCCAGGTCACATGCACGAGGTGGTGGGGTTGCTGTAATTCACAAAAATGCTCTCAAGTCTCCGGTCTTCTGCCTACTAGTATACAGACCCCCTAAGCCCAATATTGATTTTACCAATAAATTCTCTGATCTCCTCTCCCACATTGCTCTGAAGTACGACAATAATCTCGTTCTCAACGATTTCAACATTCACATTTGCTGGAGCCATGATCTGTGATTTGATACATTTACTTGAATCCTTTGATTCAGTTTGCCACATGCTTCTTATGTCCGCCCCCTGCACTTCTTTGCTCCTGCATCCTAAATTCTTCCACTTCCACTAGGTTTGCAGAAGTCTATAGAGAGATTGCCATCACCACCAGTATCAAGGCTCCACTGTCCCATTTGAGCACAGAGGAACTTGTCACTTTTTATCAGTACTGTTTCAGCCTTTCAGCCACCTTTGACTCTGTTGCTCCGGTCAGAACTAAAATAGGAAAGCCTTTGGCCTCACTGTGGCTTAATAACAGTACCATCAGATACATAAGGAGAGCATACAGAAGGGCAGAGAGGAGATGGAAGCGAGATAAATACCAGGTGGTTGTTAAAAATGCTAGGGCTCAATACTTTTCTAATCTTCAGGCACCAATGCATGGAGCGGGAATAAAAAAAACTCTAGGATTAAGTTAAAAGGCCTTTATTCAACAAGGCTACTTACAATAAAAAAAACGACCAGTTTTGACCATAAAGGTCTTCATCAGGGTACAAGGGTGAACAAACAACAAGCAAACATTTTATAAACTTGGCAGGGGGTGTCACCCAATCCTGATTATTGACAACAAAAAAAACCATCAGTAATTCCCAAACATTACAAGATCCTAGAGTTTTTTATTCCTGCTCCACACCTGAGTGCCTGAAGTTTGCTTTGAAGCACACCACTACCATCTTTTTCACTTTTCTAATCTTATTGACAAAAACTGTCTTCATCCCAGGGTATTTTTTAGTGTGTTGAAGTCACATGAAGTAATCAACAAAGATGGGAAAACACAGGAAGTAAAATGTAACAAAACACAAGGAGAAAACATTTCAAAATAAAACAGGAGCTAGACCAAACACCAAGACACACACAGAATGTGCAGGATGCAGGATGTGAAATGTGTCTTGTTCTCAGTTCTCTTTTGGAAAAAGAGATCTTAATCTCAATGAGATCTTAATCTCAATGAGATTTCCTGATTAAATAAAAATAAAATATAGTAATAACATAGTTCTGTTATTTGCATTTTATTTCCAGGAACAGTTTTAGTGTAATATAGATATAGTCACAGAAAAACTACATAAGATATTTAGGGAATGATGGTGGGAGGATATCTGGAATAAGCCAAATTTTAGAGATTACACACATATCAAAGAAGATTCCTGCACAGAACCAGATATTAAATATAATTTAGAGAGTAGACAAAGGTCCTTGTGTGTTTAATTGAGAGCTGAAACTGTACTCATGTCAACGTGTTTTTTCGTGATCTTTGTGTAGTAGGATTGTAGTGAAGGAGGACTCATAACCCTTTTTATGACTGATCCTAAAGTGACCTGTAATATACAAAAATTTCAAGTTTTTTGTTATGTTGCAGCTGATACACATTCTTGTACATGGATGGTCTGGTGTCATTGCAGCTGAAACATCAGCTTGTCTAGTCAGGTGAGGCAACTAAATACCAGAGACAAAGTATTCTTTTGCAGTCCAACTGCCTTTAATAAATTACTAAAGTGTATGAACACTGCTCCCAAGCTCTGCAGGAAGAGGACCCCTTGAATAGTTCACACAAACATTTTGTACTTTGAGCTTCCACGCAACACAACCGTTAACGCCTTGTGTGCAGTCACACTTCTCTGTCTGCAAACACCTGTTTCCTGTAAGATAATCAATAATGATTCCATATATGGTGTCATGGTTGTCTTGTACAGCTTCCTGTTCTTGCATTCAGTTCCCACGATCACTTCTTTAGAATCAGTCACCACATGTCATGCACTTCAGATAACCTTTCTGTTTCTTCTTTCCATTTCACTCATTTCATCTACACAAACAAGTTGTGAGATCTTAAAACAGAACAACGTGGTTACAGCATATAAAAAGTCATAGATAAGGTCAAGAGTGCATCTTCTTCTTTTAAATGCAAAACTGATCAGTTGAATAAACTTCTACACTGGATTAATGATCATCAAAGCATTAATATAATAATGTAGTAATTTCACTTCTAACGGCATGTTTTCCTCCACAGTGGAGAGCTGGAATAAATATTGTACAGTTAAAAAAGTGATGAGTTACTTTATACATATGGTACATGGTTATGTACAGTATATACAGTCTGCTCAAATATACAGTAATAAATGAAATGTATAGATGTTGTTGCACATTTTGTGTTCTTCTGCTTCACTGTTTCCACAGGATGTGGTTGCTCGATGTGGACGAGCTGCATGAAGTCGTCTGCATCACAGATGAAGGTGGTGGTGTTTTTTGGTTTAAAGCATAATTAGTTTCTGTACCAAACTTCTAAACCACAAATCTATATTTCATACATAAATACCTCATCAGTTATTAATAGTGGGGTGATTAATCCTTAATGAAGTTTTGTGGTTTTACACTATTTGTTTATAGAGAAAAAACATTACAATCACACTGTATTATGGTTTGATGTTACATAAAACAGGAGAACAAATCAACCACTATGATTTTCAATGAATGTGAAGAATGCAACAAGATTTTTGAATAAATATGAGTCAACTTTAACTCAGAAAAGCACCCGTGTACAAAAAAGTTTAAATATTTCCATTGTTGTATAGTCCAGGTCACATGAAATGTCAGGTTGAAGTAACAGTGTTGAAGCTGCTTTTATTGCTCTCAAATGTACAAATGGGTCAAATTAGACCTGAACAGTATGCAGTTAGAGTCCAATATCTAAATGCTGCTTCTTCATGTTCAGTTTGCACTTTGAGAATAGTTATCAGCCCATTTTAATATTTAAAACATTTTACAAACCTTATTTTTGGTCTCTGGTCAAAGTCAATAACCAAGATGATCACATAACTAATCATAACCTACACAACCTCATATTAAAAAATGAAAATCATACTCTGTCTTTACATTCATGCTTTTTTCTGTAAATATAAACAAAACAGAGATAACCTTATTAAAAAGTTTCAAACAAACAAAACAAGCAGGATTCTTCTGCTGGATTTTCTACAATAATGGACTCATCAGCTCACTGGAGCAATGAAACACTAAATGAAATTCATCCTCACACAAGATCATAAGATCACAAAAAACACAAAAGTTTCAGCTCTTAACTGAACACACCAGGACCTTTGTCTACTGCAGTTTATATTTAATATCTGGTTCTGTGCAGGAATCTTCTTTGATATATGTGTAATCTCTAAGATTTGTCTTATTCCAGATATCCTCCTACCATCGTTCCCTAAATATCTTCAGTAGTTTTTCTATGATTATATTTATATTACACTAAAATTGTTCCTGGAAATGAAATGCAAAAAACAGAACTATGTAAGATCACTGCTGGCGATAGACATTTTTGATCATCTTAAATTAGTTTCACTTTAAATTGTGAAGCATCATGTGACTGCAGGAACTACAAAATAAAGATTCATTAGTAGTTTGGTGAATGATTATATGCGTAAATATTGATTCTTTAGACTCTGCTGAGGTCAACATTTTAATAAGCTTCCTTTTGGGGGTCTGAGGTCAAAGGTCAGAAGTCAGTGCAATGATAATAGAGCAGTACAGTGATGAGCTCTGATAAGGGTTCAAACTGCATATTTTCAGTGGAAGTTGTGCATTAATGTTTCTGATGAAGACAATGAGCTCTGAGACAGTGAGATATTCACACATGTTTTGTTTCTTTTCTTTTCACCACTTCTTTGTCCTTTTACCTTCACATTCTTAGTATTTTCTGTTGTGTAAATGTAAATATTCTACATACGATTGTCCTCTCTCATTTTTGTGTCTTTTGTCTATTCTCTGATTTGTCCTTCATTGCAACACACAGTGTTTATATTTAGTATTTATGACTTTACACATTTTTTGAATGAACATTTGTTCATTATGAACCCACTGACTGTCTATATTTGTCTTTTTACTATCATTTTGTTATTATGTGACAGTTTGCAGAAAGATTTGTGACCTAAAATCATCATCATCACAACGGTCATGATGAAGGTGGAGTTTCATCTTGTTCTTTTTGTTACTTTTGACATAAACCAGACTGACATAAATGGAAAAGCATTAACATGTATGTTTGTTTTGTTTGTTGGGTTTTTGCAGCTTCACCACTGACAGGAAGAGTCCAGCAGCATAATGTGCATGTTGTTCAAAAAAAAAAGAACAACGCAGCAGAAGCTGCGCGAGGCTTTGAGGTCAAGTTAGCATCTGACAAACATCCGAAAGGGGACAGAGACGAACAATAAAACATCAGAATATTTCCAACACAAATGATGAAAAAAAACTGAGTGAGAAGAGTTTCCTCTAGGAAAGCATAGAACACTTAAAATAAAAAGATAAATGTTACATCAGCCTCCTCTGTTCTCTTACAGAAGGTCACCTCCTCTTCAAAACTGTTTAGATAGATCTTTCCAGAACCCTGACAAATCAGATTTACTTCTTCAAGGGCAACTTTAGATATTGTGTGCAATGTAATAATACTTACAACTGCAAGAGATTTAACATCCATTACAGGTAAAAAGTTTTATTCTATTGGCAAATTTATAAACTGCATCTTCACAAATATAGTCTACATGTTGACCTGCTATTGTGGAAAGAACTACACAGCCATCAAAACAGGAAATCTGAACTATGCAATGGCCAAACATGGCCGACCATCCTCCCTTCATTTGTTTGGCCTTAAAAAAGTAGACTTCATCAGAGAAGATGATACTTCAAACTATCTTTCCCAAACACAGATGTTTTGGATTAACAGGCTCAATGGTCAAAACAACAGTCAGGAGTCCAAATGAACACTGAAACATGTTTTTCTTGCTGTAATCATTCCTCCTGTTCATACTGACCATTAGAAGATCCCTTCATAATGCACTTACAATGGAAGTGATGAGGGACAAAATCCACAGTCCTCCTTCTGTACAAAAATGTATTTAAAAGTTTATCTGAAGCTTCAGCGTCCACATGAGTCAAATCAAGTAGATATCTTTCAACGTTACAGTCTTTTTAGTGCCAAAGTCCCTCTTTTTGTTACTATACTTCCACCTGCAGCTCAACAGGGAAACACTGTCTGAGGAAACACAAAGAGGGAATTTGATGCTAAAAAGACTGTAAATGTGTCAGATATCCACTTGATATGACTAACTCAGACTGCTGAAGCTGAATATAAGCTTCACATCAACTTTTAAATGACTGTGTGGACACACTGTGGATTTTTGCCTCCATCACTTACACTGAAAACATATTTGAAGGATCTTTTAATATCCAGTATGAACAGGAGGAATGATTACAGCGAGGAAAACCTCTTTCAGTGTTCATATGGACACCTGACTGCTGTTTTAAGACTTAAAAAACTGAACGTGTCTTTTAATAGGATTCACACATAGTTTGTTATTAATGATGTGAATGATGAGAGAACAGTTATTGTCAAAAACTAAAAATTTGCAGAACTTAAGTTTCAGTTTGTAGCTGAGCCTTCAGTAAATTGACTTTATTAATGATGAAACAAATCATAATCAAAACAAAAAGGAAATTAAATCATCTTCTCAGATGATGATAAGACACTGATCTTTATGAGATATGGAGGTGGTAATTCGTAAATGTTTTTTGTCTTTGGTGACTGTGATGAATTTTACAGTTATGAAGGCAGAAATTCAGAATTAGAAAAACTCAACATGTTGTTCTGATCACTGAATCACTTCCAGGTTACACAAGCAGACTGAATGGAAACAATGAAAACAACAAATGAAGCTCACAGCTGTGTGTGTGTGTGTGTGTGTGTGTGTGTGTGCCCACTTCCACTCCACCTGTCTTTTGTGTTTTTTTCACCTGTTGTTTTACTCTTGTGTTTAACTTTGACTGATATATATTTTACCTGTTTTTACTGTTGCAATCAAAAATGTAAAGTTTCTTCTTGCTGTCATTCGTCTTCTTTTATCCTCATCAGAATCATTTAAACTGAGATCCAAAGAGTTGACAACAAAATACTGTTCTGTTGAAATGAACTGAAAACAGTTCATTCAGTCTGCATTATGATGAGATATTCTGTTTGACTGCTGTGGCACCTTCCTCAGACCAATAATAATCATTAGTTTCATATTAAATATGTTGTGGGACAGACCACTTCCTGCTCTGTTTCATCAGTGATTAAAGAAATGAATCAGTCTTCTGATCTGTTGCTGGATTCTAATTTAACCTTTTGTGCTGTCTTATAATATATGAATAAATGGTTTAAAGCTGCTAAACAGTTGATCATGACACTAAAACCATGTTGTCACAAAGCTTAAAGTACACTGATGTCTACTGTGGCTAAAAATGTCTGCCAAAACCCCCGTCCACATACTTTTGGCCATGTAGAGTATTTTAGAAGCCCCTCATTTGCTTTGTTTGAATGTGCAAAGTTATTACAGCTGTTGAGTGGATAATGTGAAATAAAATTATGAAGTACAATAAAATAAGCATACTCACGTAAAGTAAAAGTATCTTAAAACTTAACTTAAAACATTTTGGGAATTTTGGATATTATGGGCCCTATTTTAACGATTCAAAGCGCACGTCTGAAGCACATGATGCAACTGCATTTAGGGTGTGTCTAGCACCATATAATTTAATCACACACACTGCCCCGATTGAAATGTTGTCTTTGAGTTTCCAACAAGATGTACAATAAAAACATGAGCTTGAACCGTATATTCAGTATATACAGTGATAGATATTTATTAGTCATATGATCACTGATTAAAACTATTAGACATTAATAGAACTGGATCCTTCATGGATATAATTCATATGTATATGTGTGTTAAAAATTAAATCTGATAAATTAACTATAACCAACACTGTTTTCTACCATCAGTGATCTCTGATACCTCAAATACTTTACACTGAACTAGAGATTTAAATCTATGTTGATCAACAAATAGACTCAACTTCAAACATTCAGAAACAAAATAATCATTTATTTTCTTAAAGAAGAATTTATCATCATTTTGACCATCTGTGGCACAATTGAACAATTATTGATCATCTTGTCTGATAAATAACACATATGGACTAATATTGCAGAAATACATCCAGTAATAAAACAACAACTATCAACCATGAATTATCTGCTATTGTTAAAATATGCTCAACAACAAAATATTGATTAACACCCAACTTCTATATTTATAAATCAGACCAAACAAGAAAATGAAAAAAGTGAAAGTGAAGATTTACAAGAAGTCACAGCAGTGAATTAAATCTTTTTCAGTCCAGGATCAGAAAGTCTTTGTTGTTTTCTTGATTCAAATGTTTTGGAATCTTTGTATTTTTTATTCCAGTTTCCTTTCCGACCCTTCATCATACATGAGACTCATCTGACCACCTGCTGGCTATAAAAATGTAAAAACAATCAGAGTAGCTGCTGATCCAAACCTTCTCTGTGTTCTTCATCACATTTGGTGTCTGTATTTGTGCACATATTGAACATATTAAATTCTCTCACTATTTTGTATTTGCCCTCCTTTTTTCTGGGTATAAAAGTCCTGCAGGACCAAATGACGACAAGAGAGAACTTTTTCTATCCTGTGTGAGACGTTAGGATCAGCGACTGTTCTTTACTTGTTTTGCTTTGAATACATCTTTATTTTATGGATAAACAGTTGTTGAGTATTTCCACGACAACAGCAGATGTCACTTTCACATTAATTTGCTCTCGCTGTGTGGAGGTGGGTGAGTTCTAGTATTTGGATCTTTTTTTATTAACTGATAGATGATTTGCAAAACGAGAGATAAACAGACATAAATCATTTGAATTAACAGTTGGATTATTGAATTTCTCTTCTCGGCTTCTAGCTTGAAATTCTTGGTGTTCCTTCAGTTTTTTTCTCATGTTTCCTCTAACTTATCAACTTATTCTCTCTCTGTCTGTCATCCTTCTGTTCCCTCAGCAGTTAATATTTTCCTCTCTTTCCTTCATCAGTTCTTCCTGAGAATGATCCTTAAAGTCATTAATGAACACATATTACTAGCTGTACTACCAGGAAGGTATGGGGTCCAGGAGAAGCATAAGAAATGCACTGAGCAATATCTTTAACTGTTGTCTTCATCTATCCTAGTTTCAAATAGCCTCTGGGTGTCAAACTTTTAATTGTCACACTTGGAACAGATCTTCATTAATTTCTTCATATAAAGACATTGTTTACTTATTAGTCACATAATTCGATTAATTTTGTACCAGAGTGGGTTGGCATGCATGAAGAGACTGCTTATTTGTTTTGTAGTTTATGCTGCTCATCTGTTTGTATTGTTATCTTCTATATTAGTAAGGTGCAAAGTGAAGCAGTAAGTGAAGCAACTGGAATCAGTGCATTGATGACCTTGATGACCTGATCGCTGTCTTCGGCTAGCTTTCTGACGTAATGTTCTACCTTTTCCTTCAGTTTTTTCATTTTATCTTTGATTTCTTTGAACCATTCTTCCTTAAATTTATTCTCCCTCTCAGTGTCACCCTTCACTTGTCTGAGCTTTTGCTGATATTTTTCCTCTATTTCCTTCCTCAGTTTCTCCATCTTTTTGCGGTCCTGCTCTTCTCTCTCTTTCAGGATTCGTTGTTTCTCCTCTTCTATCGCTCTCTCTGCCTTTTGGAACATTTCGGTGGTGTAGTAGGTTCCTCCATTCTGCACATCTATATTTCTTATCTTCTCCAGCAGCTTGCTGACCTGAGAATGATCCTCCACCTCATTATTGAACACGTGGTACTGGCCGTTACATTTGGCCACAAGTTCCTGCAGATCTTTGCTGTCCTTCAAGAACTCCTCAATAGTTTTCTCTTTGAGTTGGTCACCATGGGTAAAGAGAACCATGCTGTACTTGTTGGCTTCCTCACCAAAGATTTTCTGAATCTTCTCCACCGTCTGTCTTTCTTCCTCTGTAAATGTGCCCAGTTTGACGACCAGGAAAATATGAGGTCCAGGACAAGTATAGGAGATGCACTGGACAATATTTTTAACTGTTTTCTCTTCAGTGTTCTTGGTGTCAAACAGGCCCGGAGTGTCGATAACAGCAACCTTTTTTCCATCCACATCACAATAAACCTTTTCACAGCGTTCTGTCAAAGATTTTGCGGAGAGCTCAGATTTAAAGCGCTTTTGTCCCAAAATGGTGTTTCCTGTGGCGCTCTTCCCAGCTCCAGTCTTCCCCAATATCACAATCCTCATCACCTCATCATTGCCGAAGACTTCATTAGGTCTACACCTGGAGGCTGAAAAAAAAGACAAACAATGAATGTGTATTCATAAGATGTGTTCAGCTAGTCCACATCAGGGATGGATAACTGTGGTTGGAAAGGCTCAACTTGTGTATCTTTTAGTTGCTTCTTAATTTTTTCTTTCTTCCTTATTTTTATGTATGTGGTTTCTTTGAGTAAGGTTACAATATCTTGGCCCAAATTTATTGTTTTAGGATAATTTCAAGAATCATACTGGATTATTTGTACTATTTGGGGGTGTGCCCGAATACAAATACATTATAAAAGTATAAATAGTGGGTTTTATAGGAATATTTGTTTCATACAAATATTTTAAAAATTATTTGTTTTTGGGAAGAGAAAAAAACGTGAAATATCAGTTTGCAGGTTGGTTACATCGTTATCTCCTCTGCTCCACTGTTACATCTATCAGGGGTAAGTCCCAAAGGGACTCTCCATAACCTGTTGTTCCTCTTCTCCTTTCCACAAAGTTAGGTTGTAAAAAATAGGCAATAAATGAAAAGTGCAAAGTAATAATTGCCTTTGAAGTTCTTCTACATGTTACATGCTGTGCTGTCTCTGTGTTATGGGTGTATAAATAGGTAGAGGTCTGTCTGCAATGAGTCGATGAGTAATGTTTTAGCTCAGTCGTCAGCGCAGTCATCTTTGATCTGGGAGACTCCAGTTCGAGACCTGGTGCGGGGACCTCCTTCGTGAGGTAGTTTATCTATGAACACTTATTGTGACACTTCAATTTTCTAAAATGAAAAGCTCAATAAATACAAAAACAAGATTTTTAAGCCTCTTTCCAATTTTATTCGAATACAAATAATTTTGCTGCCTCAACAAATACAGATACAAATACAAATACTGGGATCTCTGCACATCCCTAGTACTATTTTAATATTTTTGACTTGATGTTTGATGTTGTCTGAATCATCATATTTCTAGTACCAAAAGACTCATTGACACACCCAACTTATCCTGTATGTACAATGTGTGAGTTTCAGTGTTTATGTCCGTGATGTCAGAGAAAACTGTAGACACTGATGGTCCTTCCTCTAGGTGTAAAGCGCAACATATTCATGTGGACATGCTGTATATTATGTGTGATCTGCAAAAGGTTTGGTAGATAAAACTTACTGCTACAAAGTGAGTCTAAATATGGCTGAATTGTGGTTCATAACTGCAAACTGGCTTTTTAACAAAATGACTGTTGGTTTATTGTACTGTAAGATGTTAAATGTGTGTTAAAGACATTTGTAAAAACCTGTGTTGACCTTTATGTTAAAATAGACCTGAAAATGAAACATTGATGAAGTGCTATTTACATTCTATATCATGACTCTGAGTGAGAGTATGATCGGATGCTGTGTATGCAGCAGAGCCATGTAGAAAGATAAGAAAACCTGTTTTCAGTTGAGATGTACACCACAACGGCACTCACTTTGTATAGTTTTGTAAGGGAAACTATAGACATTAACAAAAGATTAGTATGAACAATCATATGTTGCAACATTGTCACTGTGTGGAGGTTTATTCAGCCTGGTCGCCAGAATAAAACAATGGCATTGTATGTTCCTGCAAATGACGGATATGTTGAATCTCTACTTTTCTATCAGATGTATTTTTTGGATACTGTCCTGGAATCCAAACAAGTATTATTAGAATCACTGCTTTGTGAGCTAAAAATAGAAATGGCTAAGATAATGTTACCCACCTAGTTCCATTTATTTATTATTACGTGGTTATCATAGCAATAAAATCTCATCACTGTATAATTCTGACCTTAATTTCTATAACAGACTTAGTGTTTAACTTTACAAAGAACACAAACAACGACTCAGCTGCGCCTCTCCTCCCACACCAGCAAGTACACATCTTTGGCGCCCGAAAATTGCCAAACAGGTACAGGCGCACAATAAACAGACTTGCTAAGGAAAATAATAATAATAACTAATAATAAGGACTGTGTTTGGCACTGGGAAAAGGGCCGCACTATGTTAAATTGGGCTGTAAAGATGCATTGAAAAAAAATACAAGACTTTGCATAATTTTATATTGTGACTCAAAAAAGGGATAGATTAGACTTAAAACGTATGGTCGCGGTCAGGATTGTGTGTTTAGTGACATCAATTATGGTTCAGTTAGTACAGTGAGCTGCAGGTTTCGATAAATGAGATGCAGTCAGTGGAGTTTCACTGCAGCCATCCTCAAGTTTAGGAGAGAGAAATAAGAAAAGAGCAAAGATGTCAATAAAGAGGCTCATGGCTTAACATAAAGCTTATCAAACCCAAGCCAAAAGAGAGAAGAAATGATGAGGGATACATCTATCTTATTTTTTGATAGTCAGTGTTTCATTTTTTTTAATAGTCATGTAGTCTACATTTTGTTTTTAGAAATACGATTTTCTGTTGAGGTTCCGTATTAATATTTTTATACACACTTATACATCTAGCTTCTGGACATAAAACTGAAAGAAATTATCATTTTTCTACTGATTTCTATACATAATCAATTTGAGGGCCTTATGCCTTTAAAAACCTTGACTCATCCCTGATATCAGTCAAAACATAACAAGTTTTAGTACACTAGATAAATCAATATTATGAATATAGTTATATATTGACTTACCAAATGTGTTGCTGTTCATTTTTGTTTTAAAGAGAGAAGAGCAGATCTGCTGATGAAGTGAAATTTCAGTGTCTGTCTACCACTCTGCCCCTTTACATAACTTCATGCAACAAACCACACCCATAAAACACTTTTGACACCAAAGTACAAAGTAATTCTTCGTCCTATATATATATATATATATATATATATATATATATGTGTGTGTGTGTGTGTGTGTGTGTGTGTGTGTGTGTGTGTGTATAGATATAGATATAGATATATATAGATATAGATATAGATATAGATATATAGATAGATAGATAGAGAGAGAGAGGAATATTTTTTCTTAATGTCCCACTATAACCAGCATGATATGGTGTATCACAGGCTCTTTTAAATATTATGTTTAAATGTTACATAAATGTTTAGCTTTTTGCCATGAGTAAAGAACTCATGTTTGATTTACAAGCTTTTATTACAGCACCCCCATGTGGCCAATCAATGTAGTTTTTAAGACACTTGAGGTTGTTGGAGACAGAAAAGACAAACACACACACACACACACACACACACACACACACACACACTGCATTCACAAACACAAACTGAGCTCAAATAATTGCTTAACATTTTATTGACATTATTGAGTGTAGTTACATAAAAGTACATCTTGTTAATACATTTTGGTTCAGACTCACCAACATCTTTTTGAACCAGGTTCAATCAGTTTCTCACTTTAAGGCAACTGCATGGAAGCCACCTTGATACGATCAGAAGGTCAATGAGAGAATGATTCATTTAATCGATTGAATGAATATTTTATTGAATGAATAGCTTTTATTTAGTGAAGTCTGAATCTGGTTGGAACATTTCCTTGTCTGATACAGTCATTACATGTGAGCTAGAAATGAACCGCAGCCACTACAAAGTCCTCTTAGGCACTGATAAACACATATTTCTATTATCATCTTTAAAGTTATGCTAATACAAGACATTACATGATTAATTCAAGAGGATACATTATACATTGCTGTGTGTCTTTATTATAAAAACAGTATCTTTTTAATGTACAACGCATGTTAAAGAAACAGTTCAGTCATTCTTTATGTTCATTCAGTGAATCCACAACTGATGCTCAACACTGCAGACTGTCCTCTGTAGGTGCTTTTTAAATAATCATTAAGGTGCAAATGAAAAATATGTCATCTCATGTCAGTGCACTGACACAAAATTTGACTTCATTTTGAATCTGATATGTTATAAAGAACAGAGATTTTCACAGGTCCAGAGACTTGACCAGGGACCAAGTCAGGCTGGGTGCTGATCAGGGGCGGAGTGGGAATAAAAATCCCCCAACTCACCTTGTGCCCTCTGACAACTCACCTGTGCTCCACAGTGAGCAGGTGAAAGTCATGAGCTGGCTGTGGGAGGCAAAGCACTGGAAGTTAAATGTTACTTTATGTATTTATGTCACATCCATCCATAATGTTTTGAGACATTATAATGCTTCAGACAGGACAGACAGCACCTACCAACATTGAACAGGACTGTAATATGTGTTTTACAGTTACGCTACAAAATAATGATGTTTTATCATGTGACAACTCTATGGTTCAGGTCTGGTTAGGTTGAGCCACAACAACAGCTTGGTTAGGGTTTGGAAAAGATCATGGTTTGGGGTGAAATGATCACTTGAAACATAGTTAAACATGGTAACCAACCTTAATCACTTTGGCCACTAGATGGCGACTGTAACTCAAAGATGACCACCTTACCAATGGATGATAAAGGCCTGCTGAGCCCATTAGGAGATAGAGTAAAGCCATTTAATAGGCTGATAACAGCAAGTTACTTGAGCATAAAGAATGATTTGATTGCTTAATGATTGTCATTCAGTCTGATGTCTTGTCGAATAAATGAAATAAATGAATCCAGTCTCTACAAGTGTGTTGAGAAAGTTTTGAAACTAAATCCAGTCAGTTGTGATTTACAGTGTGACATCATTAGATTATTAATAGTGAAGCATCAGTGTTAGAGCAGCATGTTACTGTTGTAGCTACTGGAGGTGGAGCTAGTTTACACTACTTTATATACAGTTAGCTAGTTTAGTCCAGTGGTTCCTAACCTAGGGGTCGGGCCCCTCCAAAGGGTCACCAGATAAATCTGAGAGGTCATGAGATGATTAAATCAAATCTTTTTTCAGTTTTTGGACTTTTTCTCTAATCTTTGATTTTTTGGTGAAATATTGGATGATTTGAACATTTATTGAAATGAAACCATGTGAGAAGTTTAGAGGGAAAAATCACCATTTGGTGGAGCTGTTAACTCATAGACATCTGAAACATGACCCCGACTACACACTGCTTTTTGTAAGATGTCAAAAGCCAAAAAAAGGTTGGAAACCACTGGTTTCATCTTTAAAAATGTGTTGTATTTTAAAAATTCACTGTTTCCATAATGTGGTCGCCAAATGTGGACGAGCTGCCCATATACGTCTGTGTCACAGACATCTATGTGATGTTGTGGTGTTTTTAAGCTTAAAGCATGTTGGGATAGAATGTCTGTGTGTCCTCGAGAGTGTTAGTGTGGTATCACAGCGGTGGTTGTCATCCACTTTCTTTGTTAACCCAGGTTTTCTGCTTTAGGCTCTGTGCGTTCCCATAAAAGAAGGTGTTTGGTGCATCATTTGACTCTTCTTTGCACAAAATGGACCGATCGTAGCTTGCCTACTTCAGTCAGGAGGAAGAGGTCATTATAATGGAGAACTATGAAGCATATTGTCAGGGTTGGGTGAGTGGAGCAGGTGGACCCAAACACAAGGGACAGCCGGCAGGTTGGATACGATGCAGGATATTTAATGAATAATATAAAGACACAGATGAAACACATGAGGTAATCAAACACAGGAAGTAAAAGTGACAAGACACAAGGAGAAAATATTTCAAAATAAAACAGGAACTAAAGTAAAAAGACAACAGGTGACAAAACACACGGGCAGATTGGGAGCAGATAAACTGGGGAAGACACTAGGAGCAGGGCTCGGCTAACCAGGGTGATGAAAGGCAGGTGAGAGGAGGTGCACATAAACACAGGAGGAAACACACAAGGGAAACAGAGAAAAAAACAAAACCAGGCAACATAAATGCAACACTGAAAACTCAAGAGAACAAAATACACAGAGTCCAAAAACAACAGAAAAAGTCCAGGCAGGACGTGACACATATAAGCAACAATGTTGCTGTAAATAAGGAGAGAGGAATGCTGGCAGAAAATTGTTGATCATGTAAATTCCTAAGTTAATATGTTTATTTTGCCACTCGTTGCCTCCCACATTCAGAGCTATTAAACTATTAAACACTTGATGCAGCAGATTTAAACATTATACTCAACTCAAGAAGTACATTTAGATCTGACTTTGTCCCATAATGAAGGATAAATGGAAATCACTATAGTTTTTGGCCAAATCAAAGTGAAATTAATTTTATAGATTGAATATTATCTGTGATGAATACCAATTTAGTTTTTAGTTTTTTTTAATTTGGTCTTTTACTATTACCATTGCACTGGACTTCTGACCTTTGACCTCAGACCCCCAAATGGAAGCTTATTCAACTGTTGACCTCAGCAGAGTCTAAAAATAACCTAGAAATAAAAAATAAAGGAAATTTTATTTAGAAGTTCCTGCAGTCACATGATGCTTCACAGTTAAAAGTGAAACTAATTATCAAATATGTCGATCTATCTTGAACTTTTAGTGTAGTCAACTTTCATGTCTGTCTTTGACTATGGAGATATTCTGTATTTTCATGCTGCCTCATCAACACTTCAGCAGTTAAACGCTGTGTATCATAGTGCATTACACATTATCAAAAATGATAAATTTCATACTCATCATTGTTCTCTGTATCACAAGGTTGGTTGAACTTCCTTACGGACAAGAAGAAAAAACATCCCATGTTCATGTCATGTTATTCATCTATAAAGCTCTACTGTTGAAGCTTCCAAACAATCTAAATCTCTTCTCTCATTTAAATCTAGTAACTACACAAAACAATCCAGTAACTACTTTATTGTGTACTCATTCTCATTTTCATCAACCCACGTCACATGTATGAGGTAGTGAGGTTGCCGTAATTCACAGAAATGCCCTCAAAGTGCTCCATTATCTCGAAAGGCCCCTTTTCATCTTTTGAATTTCTGGCTTTTGTGATAGATGGCACCTCACTGGTCTCCTGTCTGCTAGAATACAGACCCCCTGAGCCCAATACTGATTTTATCAGTGAATTCTCTGATCTCCTCTCCCACATTGCTCTGAAATATGATAATATTTTCATTCTCTGAGATTTCAACATTCACATTTGCGGTCCCTCTGCAGCCATGACCCATGATTTTATTAGGGACTGAGCCCATTGTTAGGGCGAAGACCCTATTGTTTTTCGTGTTTGTTTGTTTGTTTCTTTATTATTACGCCACTTAAACCCTAAATTTGACCCCTTAAACATGCTCAAAAACTCACCAAATTTGGCACGCACATCAGGTCTGGTGAAAAATTTGATAAAATGTAAAAATTAACCCCTAAGGTGCCAAAATGTGCTCACTAGCGCCACCAATGTAACTAAAATGGCTGCCACGGCCCGTAGGAATGTCATAGAGATATGAAATCAAAACTCAAAGACCTACAAATCACACTGACATCCTTGACCTAAATCCAACAGGAAGTCCGCAATCTCACTTTCAAAATAAGACTTTGCCTCAATTTTGGACTCCGAACAAAGGCTAGGCCTATCTCCTCCGAAGGCGTTAATCAAAGAAGATTCCTGCACAGGGCCAGATATTAAATATAATTTAGAGTAGACAAAGGTCCTCGTGTGTTTAATTAAGAGCTGAAACTTAACTCGAGTCAACTGAATCCTGAAGTTCAGTGTTTTTTGTGCTCTTTGTGTAGTAGGATTGTAGTGAAGGAGGGCTCCCTTTCAGCCTGACATTTTATGACTTATGACCCAGAATATACAAAAAATAAAATATATAAACTTTTTTATTATAATGCAGCTGATACACATTCTTGAACATGGAGGGTGTGGTGTCATTGCAGCTGAAACATCAGTTTGTCTAGTCAGGTGAGAAAGGTAACTAAATACCAGAGACACAGTATTCTTTTGCAATCCAACCGCCTTTAATAAATCACTAAAGCACATGCATAAGGGCTCCCTGAGCTCTGCAGCAAGAGGAACCCCTTGAACAGGGCACACAAACATTTTATACTTTCAGCCTCCACCCAACACAATCGTTAACACAAACACCTCATGTGCAGTCACACTTCTCTGTCTGCAAACACTTGTTTCCTGTAAGATAATCAATAATGATTCCACATATGGTGTCATGGTTGTCTTGTACAGATTCCTGTTCTTGCATTCAGTTCCCCTTTTCCCACGATCACTTCTTTAGAATCAGTCACCACATGTCATGCACTTCAGATAACCTTTCTTTTTCTTCTTTCCATTTCACTCATTTCATTTACACGAACAAGGCGCGTGATCTTACTTATAGCAGAACAATGTGGTTACAGCATATTAAAGGTCATAGATGAGGTCAAGAGTGCATCTTGTTCTTTTAAAGGAAAAATTGATCAACTGAATACACCTCTACACTGGATTAATGATCATCAAAGTATTAATACAATAATATAGTAATTTCTCCAGCAGTACACGTCTAACATCATTTTTTCCTCCACAGTGGAGAGCTGGAATAAATATTGTACAGTTAAAAAAGTGATGAGTTACTTTATACATATGGTACATGGTTATGTACATTATATACAGCCTGCTCAAATATACAGTAATGAATGAAATGTTTACATGTTGTTGCACATTTTGTATTTTAGTCTAAAATAAATATATATAATTTGTAGGTAGAAATAAGATGATATACAATACAGTTCAGTATAGTATATAATATATAGGAAGTCGTCTGTGTCACAGACAAAGGTGGTGGTGTTTTTTCTGCTTAAAGCATAATCAGTCTCTCTACCAAAGTTCTGAACCACAAATCTATATTTCATACATAAATACCTCATCAGTCATTAATAAAGGGGTGATTGATCCTTAATGGAGCTTTATGGTTTTATGCTATTTGTTTATAGAGAAAAAAACATTACAATCACACTGAATTATGGTCCGAATTTATAAAAAAACAGGAGAACAAATCAACCACCATGATTTTCAATGAATGTGAAGAATGCAACAAGATTTTTGATTGTTGATTTTTGAATAAATACGAGTCAAATTTAACCCAGAACACCTTCCATGTACAAAAATGCGCATCAGCTGCATTATAATAAAAAATGTAATGTAATATTTCCATTGTTGTATATTCCATGTCACATGAAATCAGGTTGAAGTAACAGTGTTGAAGCTGCTTTTATTGCTCTCAAATATACAAATGGGTCAAATTTGACCTGAACAGTATGCAGTTAGAGTCCTTTATCCTCCTTGCAGCTCTGTGTTGCACAGCAACTAAACGCTGCTTCTCCATGTTCAGTTTGCACTTTGAGAATATTTAGCAGCCCATTTTAATATTTTAAACATTTTACAACCCTTATGTTTGGTCTCTGGTCAAAGTCAGTACTTTTTCCCTGTTTACAAGACACTAGACAACAGCAACATCAACAACAACCAAGATGATCACATAACTAATCATAATGTACACCAGGGGCCTCACTAGAGATTTACGGTTAGGAGGGCTGAGGGGAGGATTTTTTTTTTTTTTAAATGGCCCCAAAATGTCTGTTTGTCATGAATTTTTAGAGTAGCAATAGTTGTAAAATCAACACAATAGATCTGTCTCTTCATAGTTTGTAATAAGCACAGATCTAATGTGACTTAAATGCTTTCTATCCACTTACAACAGGCACAGATCAGTGCAGAAGTCCTAAAGCCCCCCTAAAATAGGCCTAGCGATGCCCCTGATGTAAACAACCACATAGTGAAAAATGAAAAAGATACTGTCTTTACATTCATGCTTTTTTTCTGTAAATGTGACTAAAACCAAAACAGAAATAACCTTATTAAAAAAGTTTCTCTAAGATTTGTCTTATTCACTCTTCACTCTTATCCTCCTACCATCATTCCCTAAATATCTTGAGTAGTTTTTCTATGATTATATTTATATTACACTAAAATTGTTCCTGGAAATGAAATGCATGTAACAGAACTATGTAAGATCCTTGCTAGCAATAGACATTTTTGATCATCTTAAATTAGTTTCACTTTAAACTGTGAAGCATCATGTGACTGCAGGAACCAGAAAATAAAGATTCATTTATTATTTACTTACTAGGTTATTAGTAGCTTGCTGATTGATTATATGAGTAAATATTGATTTTTTAGACTCTCAACAGTCGAATAAGCTTCCATTTGGGGGTCTGAGGTCAAAGGTCAGAAGTTAGTGCAATGATAACAGAGCAGTACAGTGATGAGCTCTGATAAGGGTTCAAACTGCATATTTTCAGTGGAAGTTGTGCATTAATGTTTCGGATAAAGACAATGAGCTCTTTAATGAATTCAATTTCAATTCAATTCAATTTAATTTTATATAAAGTGCAGAATCACCATGCAGCATGGTCCCAACACACTTTACAGTTAAAAAGAACAACATACAGCAATCAATTAACAATAATAACAATTAAAAGTGGAACAACCACATTAAAAACATCAATGTTAAATAGATGTTAAAAGGTGATTGGCCCGGCTAAGTTTAAGGGGAGGCTGTAATGTAATGAATAAAGGTCGGTTTTCAGTCTTGATTTAAAGATTTCTACTGAACGTGCTTCTTTAACATGTAATGGAAGGCCATTCCAGAGATAAGGGGCACGGTAGGAAAATGCTCTGAAGCCAACTGATTTTTTGTTAAATGAAGGAACAACCAGGAGACCAGCAATGAGAGAGCGCAGAGGGCGTGCTGGTGTATATGGAGTAATTAGCTCTGATAGGTAAGGTGGTGCAAGTCCATGCAAGGCCTCATAAGTTAAAAGAAGAACCATAAAGCTCTAGCTTGCACCGGTAACCAGTGAAGAGAGGCCAGAATAGGTGTGATATGGTCAAATTTTCTGGATTTTGTCAAGATTATAGCCGCAGAATTCTGAACAAGCTGCAGGCTTCTCGTAGAACAACCAGGAAGACCAGAAAAAAAGGACATTACAATAATCAAGTCTGGAAGATACAAATGCATGGATTAAGGTTTCAGCATCACGCAGTCATAGAATAGGTCTGATTTTGGCAATATTACTAAGATAGAAGAATGCTGTCTTGGTAATAGTCTTGATATGAGACCGGAATATGAGACGGGAATCAAAAATCACTCCAAGGTTTTTGACGACATCCTTTGATATTCACACATTTTGTTTTCTGAATTTGTTTTGTTTCTTTGCTTTTCACCACTTCTTTGTCCATTTACTTTCACATTGTTAGTATTTTCTGTTGTGTAAATGTAAATATTCTACATAGAATTATCCTCATCTCTCATTTTTCATCTCGTCTCATTTTGTCTTTTTGTTGGTTCTCTGATTCATCCTTTATTGCAACACACAGTGTTTATATTTAGTATTTATGACATTACACATTTTTTGAATGAACATTTGTTCATTATGATCCCACTGATTGTTTATATTTGTCTTTTTACTATCATTTTGTTATTATGTGACAGTTTGCAGAAAGATTTGTGTACCTAAAATCATCATCATCACAACAGTCATGATGAAGGTGGAATTTCATCTTGTTTTTTTGTTACCTTTGACATAAACCAGACTGACAGCGATGGAAAAGCATTAACATGTATGTTCGTTTTGTTTGTTGGGTTTTTGCAGCTTCACCACTGACAGGAAGAGTGCAGCAGCAGAATGTGCATGTTGTTCAGAAAAAAAAAGAACAACGCAGCAGAAGCAGCACAAGGCTTTGAGGTCAAGTTAGCATCTGACAAACATCCGAAAGGGGACAGAGACGAACAATAAAACATCAGAATATTTCCAACACAAGTGATGAAAACAAAAACTGAGTGAAAAGAGTTTCCTCTAGGAAAGCATAGAACACTTAAAATAAAAAGATAAATGTTACAACAGCCTCCTCTATTCTCTTACAGAAGGTCACCTCCTCTTCAAAACTGTTGGGTTGAATCTTTCCAGAAGCCTGACAAATGAGATTTACTAACTTCTTCAAGGGCAACTTTAGATATTGTGTGCAATGTAATAATACTTGCAATTGCAAGAGATTTAACATCCATTACGGGTAAAAAGTTTTCTATTGGCCAGTTTATAAACTGCATCTTCACAAATATGAATGTTGATACACACACACACACACACACACACACACACACACACACACACACACACATATATATATATATATATGTATCAGTATATCAGTGGCGGCTGGTGACTCAAAAAACTGGGGAGGACAGGAGGAAAACCAACATGGAATCTTACAACAAATCGCATCAAACTATATCATTGTCCCCCACCTGATGAAATCTGAGGGGTGGGGGGCAATTTTATATGCCAATAAAACAATTTGCTTTCAAAAACAAAAACCCCTGAGTGGTGAAAAGGCTGCTTCTTTAAAGACATTTAGCATATACATAATGTCTCTAAACAAAGAAGTGCTCAATTTAGCCATGGAGTGGTTCAGATGTGTTATTTTACCAAAAAAGTGAAATTCAAATTTAGAGTACTGTGCTATTGTGACAACAAATTTATGTTCTCATCAAAAACAGACAAGATATCACACGATTTACACGTGTTTCCTTTGTATTTTCTTAGTATACAGAAATATATAAAGTAGCACAAAGCTTATAATGTGATACAGGAACAGATCAGTGCTGAATACTAGAAAGATTGAACACTTAAAACATTCGCAGATCTAAAAGTGTAGGTTCACATCAGAAAGTATTAATGCATGTATCAAATACATGACTTACACACTCTTATCTATATGCACGATATACAAAATATAGGCCTAGTCTACAAAGCTGACATGTTAACACTAGGGGTGTTAACATGAACACAAAACTCACAGTTCAGATTGTATCACGGATTTGAGTCACGGATCAGATCATTATTAAGATCAGTGAAAAAAAAAGGGGGAGACAAATAAAACTTTGTTTTCCATTTATTCTATAACACACTGACAGCCAGAAACAGCAAGGAACTTTTGCCCATGGTCTTAAATGAAAACAACATTTAAGATGTCCAATGTTTAAATAAAATAAAATAAAATATATAAAATATTCAATGCTCAGTTATTGCAATATTAGGCATGAAACCTCTTTTAAACAGTGAATGAAACAGCCTCTGTCCACATCATCAAAACTTGATGACAACAAACATTCACCGCTAACGTCAGTTAGCAGCTGGATGCCAATAAGCTGCTCAGCTGCAGCACATTTCAACAGCAAGTAAACATAACTCAGATGTCACATCGGACCCGTTAGATGCTGGTTTGATCGTTGCTCTTCAAAATCCCTGTTTACGTTAGCGACATGCTGTCTGTCCATGACTTGTACTTACAGCAGTTTGTTTACTTTGTCTTAAATGAGACATTATATTTTGCAATTAATCCGCAGTTCATATGCCTGCCACACTGTGGGGGGGGGGCGATCCGTACGGATCACAGATCAACTACAATCAGTTACACCTCTAGTTAACACTTGTTATTCTAGTTACTTTAAGCTTATTACTCAATATACGGCTCAGCTTAAAATGAACTAAAGAAACTGTCAGAAGCAAGCAGCCAGACCTCCTGCACACTAATCATACAACATCAACTGGCGACTGAACAACCACTCAATTAAAAACGAATTAATGAGTGAGTCCAGACAGCTCACTGTAACTTCAACAAGCAAAGTAACGTTACCCACAACACATAATATGATCTCTGCTGCATTCTTGTTAAGGAGATAAAAAACACAAAAAAGCCACACAGAGAGACATTTAACCATCAGAGATGAAATTGGCGACCAAAGAGACACAGAGAGAGAAGCTGTATCTGACTCACGTTATCTGACGTCTTCTTCTTTCTATCATGGAGATGAAGTATTCATGTCATAACGTCCATTTGTGACTGTCGTGTTAGTTAACAGAACTTTGTGGCTGCTGGTTAACCAGTCTGATATCATTAGCAACAGTGACAAACAAGCTAACTCTCCTAGTTGTTTCTCCAGTTGTTTCTCTCTCCAGATTCCATGGCAGCGTCCTGCAGCTGCTGCGCTGCGCAGTCCTGATAATTTCTCCCGCTAGCTTAACAACAGTCCTTCCATGGATGTATAAAGAGTCCTTCAGGCTGCTACAACAAGCTAACTGTTGTGTTGGCTAACACAAGGATCTATCTACTGCTGCTACTCTGCCTTACAGTGGAGAGAATTGAAGATGAAATCTGGAAACTATCATTGGACCAACTCGATGTCAATATTGCATTCTGGTTGTTGATTGGTCAGGGAGGCTGTCCTCCCTTGGAGCATCATTTTACGTGTCATGGCCAATCACAGATTAGCATGAAAAAAAATGAAATACATTTAGTCCAATGTAAGAGATCCCGTCCTGCAGAGGTCAGCAGGCACCCGTCCTCTGTCCCCCACTCCACCTCCACCAATTGCACCCCCCCACCACCACCACTTCACACACTGCTCTTTCTCCTCCTGCCCTGCAGGTGTCGCTGTTGAAGCATTTTAAACAGAACTTCAACAATGGTTTTTTTCCAAAGAAGAGAGAAAAATACTTACTTACTATAAATACCATGAATGTATAAAGAGAACTGGATACAGGAAGAGCGCCAGGCTTTGAAGCCAATTTGACATAGCGGCCAAACCGTGTAATTACAATGTCACGTGATGCACACTGGCCCAAAAAGACTTTTTCCCATAGATTTACATTGTGAAAGAGATGTCTGTAAATCAGCGGATACATTTTTCTGAGCGTCACAAGCCCCGTGAAATGACTCGTCTCACTATCAGAATTAAATCTGTTTGGTCCGATCACATTTTAAAAGCCTAGAAGAGCCGCGTGATTGAATTGTTTTATCCCCATTCAAGTTAGCCGGAGGGCTAAACCGGAAGTAGCCGACTCGGCCAGCAAAAGTCACTAGTGTGCATGCTCTATGGGCCGCACAATGCAGAAGATCCGGGTACTTTCATACCGGGAAGTCGATTTTTTTTGGTTTCATGCGCCACTGAGCAACTTTCATAAGAATGAACGGGGCCCCGCCTCCGATGCTGTATCCAGTTCTCTTTATACATCCATGATAAAAACTGAGATTTGGTAATGGTTTATTTCAACCAAATATTCTTTTTTATATTTTGATCTCCCTTTTGCCTCTAAAAAATAGAGGAGGATCAACCTCCTCTGCCTCTATGGACCAGCCTCCATTGATATATATATATATATATATATATATATATATATATATATATATATATATATATATATATATATATATATATATATATATATATATATATATATATACATATATATATATATATATATATATATATACATATATATATATATATACATATATGACTTGTATACATGGCTCATAACATAGTATTCAGAGTATACAGTATATGGCATGTGAGCACTGTATTAAGATAGACATGAAAAAAATTGAAACTGTCCAGTTGTCCATATACAGATTCAACATCTGAATTACATCAGAAAAGGAAAACTATCAGATTTAATACACAATCATTATATTCATATCCATGTCAATTCAGCACAGTAACATCTTTGTTCTTGTCTGTGACACTGATGAATATGTTTTGGTTATCTTGTGCAGTTATTAACACCCATGAGCTAAATGTCATGATTATAAACTGTGACGAGCACAGCTTGAATATCCTCCCAGATGTTCAGAGTTCCTTCAGATGAGCAGTCCACCCTGTTCACTTCTCCCATCTGCATTTACAAGAAATAATATGTTCTTTTAATTGCCAATGTGCACATATAGAGTGCAGCCAGCCTCTCCAACTGCAGTTTCTACTCTCTGTTCACAACATGATGACAAATGAACATGAGCTCTAAAACCCAGTCAACACATGATACTTTCTCAAGATTGTAAACTTTTACAACACTTCTGAGTTTGACTTCCAGCAGAGCTTTTAAATAAATCAACACATTGATATTGGTCTGTTTCCTTTAGAAATTATTTTTTCAGTCAAACTTTATTTAACCCATTAATGACTAACGACTATATTTAGTATGTTAAGGAAAAGCGCCACAGATTTTTCTTCTGTTTGATGTGGAAACATAAAATTTGTTTCTGTTGAAACTGTCAAGACGTGTGGCTTCACATGACAAAACAAATTTTTTGATTTCATATATTTAACATGCCCTAATTGCTTGACAAAGTTGTTTTTCTTTTGAAAACCCAAAGTCACAAAAATAAGTTTAACATTCATTTACACTGGATAGAAGCATATTTTATTATACTGAAATTGAAGTTGTTTTGAATCTAATGGTACCAAACATTTGATATAACTCCTTGTAGTTTTTGAGATAAAGCCATTAGTGTATCATACTATATTTTGCTATTAGTCACATGGGGTTCTCATTTTATCATGTTTCACAAAGACACTAGTGGAAATGCAGGTTCCTATGATCACATGTTCAAAAGAATGTTTTCATCTAATGATCAGATAGACTCAAGTAAGAATTAATTATAAAAAAGATTTTTCAATGTGCTTTTAGGGAGAAATGATGAGAAGTGTAGCTCCATGACGAGTTTCCATGCATTTCTATGGGGTTTATGGCGGAGGGAGAGAATAAATTGCAAAGCCAGATGCTAATTTACAAACATCTTTGGTCTTTGAAATGCAGGTGCTCTTCAGAGATACTGAGTTGGGGTGAGAAATTGAGATTTAAGACAAACATTTTATTCATATTGAAAATTCCACAGGAATACTATGTATAATGTTTCTAAGGTCTGCATAATGTAAATAATGGACCGATAGAAAAGCAACAGAATATCATTTTTCTTTCTGAATCTATATTATAAGAGTCCAGACTATGTGTCTATCAAAAATTATGAAGATCTAAAATTCCTAACCTGTTGTTCTAGAGGTGTTTTTGTGGTAAATCAAAAAAACAGCAACCCCTTGTAATAATAACTAAAAAAAGGATGTTAAGAAAAACTTGTCCTGTAGCCTCACTTTGATTTATTAGCTCAGTGAGTACTTTAAGTGCTGTGAAGGAAATTATAAAATTACACTGTGGACATTAATGGACTAATATTGAACTTACTTAAAATCCCTCTTAACCCATTTATATAATCATAAACTTTTGAAAATATAAGAGGTATATTCAGCTGTTTGTCACCTGTATTTGTCACCTGTATTATCATGTCTGTATTTGCCCACCAGGTGTCCTTGTTGGCTCGGTTTCTATTTGTGATGATACTTATCTACTCCCATATTAAAGAGCCTTTCTCACCCGGATATCACCTTGTTTAATTCCCTGTTTGTTCTGTTCAATGTTAAGTCTTTCCATCCAAGTTTTCAGACATGTGATCATAAAATGACAAGTTTTTAAAAAGTTGTTAATGTCCAAAGCACATGTTGACATCTGAATGAAAAATGGTGAAAAATTGTGTGTTATCATATCACTTATTACAAGTACAGTATGTATTCAACACCAACCAGTTTGTTATGTTTAAAGTTGTAAAATAACTATAATAATAATAATAATAAGATAATAATAACAAGTGTAATCAGTGTCATGTATGAAACAGATCAATTTATACATTAAACCACTTCGGTTAACAACAGGATTGTTATTCACTCTTTTAGTTTTGTAAACTGTTGATTCACTTTAGTTTTGTTCTAAATCTGCTCATAAAGTCATTTTATTTGTTGCAGTTGTTGTTTCACATTATCTCCAGAGGCTTTGATAGAATATCTGAAATAAACACTGACCACTTTTTTTAATCTGTACTTTGTACTTTTTTATTCATTTTGCAAACATGCATCAAATTCAGAAAACTCTCCTGGTCAATGTTTTCATCTACAGATTCATTTCAACCACTCTGTTAAACCAGTGTATCAGCTCTGTGGAGGAAAATGATATATTCTCGCTCCACTGATTATAACAAAAATGATTACAACTTAATCACAATTCATGTTTCTTAACATTTAAAAAGTGGTGTGAACAAATTAAACATATTATCAACTGTGATGAAATAAGAACTAGTCACCATTAAGGCCCATATAGTCAAACACAAGAAACAAGAAATACTGTTGCGTCAATGATACAACAAAGTTAAGTACTATACAGGCCACACAACACTTTACACGTTTAATGAATAAATGTTCATCTTTTATCTCATTTTACCTAATCTTTCACTTTAGGTCACAGACCTCTTTTATGATGAAATGAATTCTATGCAATAAATAAAGTTATGCTTTTTCACATTTCCAGTTTTATAGCCGACATTAATTAATAGTTTGGGTAGGAATTTAAAGAGCATTTAATGACAATTTACAATGTACAATTTAATAAAAGAGCATGTTATTACAAGATGTAAAGCATCACCGGGGGAACAAGTCAGACCGGGCTTGTATCCCCCAGGTGAGTGTGTGACTGTTAAATGGAAACCTGTAAATATTAATGTATAGCTTATCTGAGAGAGACTTTATTACTAATTATAATTATATTGACATTCAGAGTGATAGTCTATGTGAACTGATTCATCTGTATCAATAGTGTCTTTGTGTAATATGTAATATAGTGAGTCTTTGATCCTGGTCAAGGTTAGACAGTTGGCCCTGTAATTTGTTATTTAACGGTTATTAAGCTTCGTCACAGAAATCATTCATTAGTATTATAAGTTTCTTTGATTATGATTTTATTTGTACTAAATAGTTTTTACTGAGACCAGGCTTGTATCTTGTAAGCAATAAACACTCATCATTGAATTGACATCGGAGCTGTCTGGGTGTCTTTGTTGGAGTCAACTAAGTTACTAACTGTCAACCGTTAGTCCACCATCATCATCACAACGCAATGCAGAGACTGTACGTTGTCACCATTATCAGCGATATAAAAGAGATTTAACAGTGGCGTTATAAACTGTGAGGTTTATATAGTCAGAGAAGATAGTCTCCCGTTACACCTGCAAGTAACTTATTTCTTGCTTTGTACATTATTTGTGCAATCTTAAATGCCATCAGGTACATGGACTTCAAAGCATGTGTCTTTAAGAACAGCATGTTAATGTGTTCACAATATCCTACATCGCTTATCCTCCCGCTGTTGTTGATACCTTTCCTCTGCTTCCATCATCAGTTTCTCCTGCTCTTTGCGTATTTCTTCTTCTTTCTCTCTCAGGATTCGTTGTCTTCTTTCTTCTCTTCTCAGCTGTTGTTGATACCTTTCCTCTGCTTCCATCATCAGTTTCTCCTGCTCTTTGCGTATTTCTTCTTCTTTCTCTCTCAGGATTCGTTGTCTTCTTTCTTCTCTTCTCAGCTGTTGTTGATACCTTTCCTCTGCTTCCATCATCAGTTTCTCCTGCTCTTTGCGTATTTCTTCTTCTTTCTCTCTCAGGATTCGTTGTCTCCTCTCTTCTCTTCTCAGCTGTTGTTGATACCTTTCCACTGCTTCCTTCCTCAGTTTCTCCTGCTCTCTGCGTCTTTGCTCTTCTTTCTCTTTCAGGATTCGTTTTTTCTCCTCTTCTATCGCTCTCTCTGCCTTTTGGAACATTTCGGTGGTGTAGTAGCTTCCTCCATTCAGCACATTTATATTTCTTATCTTATAGAGCAGCTCGCTGACCTGAGAATGATCCTGCATCTCATTATTGAACACGTGGTACCAGCCGTTACATTTGGCCACAAGTTCCCTCAGATCTTTGCTGTACTTCAAGAACTCCTCAATAGTTTTCCCTTTGAGTTGGTCACCATAGGTAAAGAGAACCATGCTGTATTTGTTGGCTTCCTCACCAAAGATTTCCTGAATCTTATCCACTGTCTGTTTTTCTTCATCTGTGAATCTGCCCAGTTTGATGACAACGAGGAAGATATGAGGTCCAGGTGAAGCATAAGAAATGCTCTGAGCAATATCATCAGCTGTTTTCTCTTCAGTGTCATTGGTGTCAAACAGGCCCGGAGTGTCGATAACAGCAATCTGTTGTCCATCCACCTCACCATAAGCCTTTTTACAGAATTTGGTCAAAGATTCAGCAGCAAATTCTGATTTAAAGCACTTTCGTCCCAGAATGGTGTTTCCTGTGGCGCTCTTCCCAGCTCCAGTCTTCCCCACCATCACAATCCTGACACACTCATTGTTGTAGGCTGTGGGAGGTGTAGACCTGAAGGCTGAAAAAAGACAAACAATCAATTCTGTGTGTATTTATAAAATGTTTTCAATTAGTCCATATCAAGGATGGAGTTTTAAGGTACATGAGTGTTTTGTCTCTGAGTTGCTGAAGATTCTTAATTCTTTCTCTCATCTTTATTTTTATGTTTGTGGTTTCTTTGAGTGTGAATATAATATCTTGTAAAAATGTCCTCAAGTTAATTGTTTAAGGAGAATTTTAAGAACCATACTGGATTATTTGTAATATTTTAATATTGTTGATGTTGCTGAATCATTATGGTTCTAGTACCAAAAGACTCATCAACATGCCCAACTTATCCTGTATGTACAACGTGTGAGTTTCAGTGTTTATGTCCATAATGCCGGAGAAAACTGTAGACACTGATGGTCCTTCCTCATACTGTGGACATACTGTATATTATGTGTGATCTGCAAAAGGTTTGGTAGATAAAACTTACTGCTACAAAGTGAGTCTAAATATGGCTGAATTGTGGTTCATAACAGCAAACTGGATATTAAACAAACCAGTTGGGGGCGACTAACTATTTTTTGCAATTTTCCTGACCATCAGCGTTGGCGCTAATCATGCACAGCCATGCGCAAAGTGGAAGAGAGACATTATTAGTGGGTGTTAAACATAATCAGCAGGGGAGAGTTTCAGTAATGACCAATCACATGATCTCCTCTTTTCCTCTTTAAAGCAGCAACAGGTGAAACAGGTGAGAGAGAATAAAGAGTTCACCTCTGTGAAGCACCTGATGTTCCAAAATACAAATCCAGGACATCCCAAATATGCATATACATCAGTTCAAAATATGTTGACAATGTTAGAATGAAAATAAAGCTGATGTGTTCTCGTGTGCTGCAAACAATTAATAGCCTATAGGATAATTCATACATGTAAACTCTGTAGTTCTACTCCTCCTCTGCATATTTGAAAGTCCTTATTTGTGCTTTTAAGTTTATACAGTATCCTAAAATAAACAGATACAAATTTGGTTTGGAAATTTGCTGGAAAAGCTCTGTTACTGTTTTGTCAAAATATTTATTTATTTGATGAATGAAGGTATCTACGATGTGCCAGCTGTGCATAAAGTGAATAATATTTTGTTAAAACCTGTTTTAAAATGTTTTCACCAACATGTTTTATTTGTTCACAGCATATAAGATGTTGATGCAGCCCAACAATATCTGGATGGATGATATTATCGGTAAGAAACTTGATTCTCATGTCAATCTGCAGTAAATGAAAAACCATGGAGCAAAGTGAAAGGGACAAAATGTAACATAAATGAAATGTTAACGTGTTGTTTACGTGTTAAAAATCACGTAGGCTTCCCACAGAAGTGTTTTGTGATTTTGGAGATGTTTGTCTGCCGGGGCGTCTGCCAAATGAAGCCACAGAAATTGTCTTGCGTCTGTGAGTCCAAGAAGAGGTGGTATGAGCAGGTTTTTATCACAAATGCAATTTCGTTCCAAAATGAGCACCAGACAAACATTCAATGGAATCATATTTATATAAATTGTATTTCAAGATTTCTACAACTTTGATTGTACTAGTCAAACAAAAATTTAATATATCTAAAAATCCTTAAATAGTTTAAATGTCCATTTTAACATTTAATAGCTGGATAGTCTGGATATTTATTGCAGATATCTGTCATCCAATTCTTCCTAGTCAAAATGAACATTTCAGATATCCACCACGTCATTCTTCCTAGGACAAATGACATCACCTTTGACATTCATGTGTATTTGGCTTCAGTTTCAGATATCTGCAATTACATTTTTGATATCTGCAATAGAATTCTTACCAGGAAAAACTCCCATTTCAGATATCAACAATCCAGTTGTTACTGAATTACAGATATATGCAATATATATCCAGTCTAGCTATTAAATATTAAAATGGCTTGCCATACTCTCCGGCTCCCACTCTACCATTTCTCACCATGATTCTTATGACAGTTTCAATGCACTATCCACAGTTTTACCACCTACAGGTGAGGGAGTGAAGTGTCAGAGACAGTCCAAATTATCAGAGCCCATATGTGTTGTTATTTGTCTGTAAACACAACAACCTCAGCTGCACCTCTCCTGCCATGTGCGCACCATTTACATAAAGAATGTTTGGCCCAGCGCTGGCAAAAGGGCTCCATTATGCTAAAATAGTCCTATAAATAAAATAAACATTGAAAAAAATACAAATGTTTGCATAATTTTATATTGTGACTCAAAATAGGGATTAAATTGGACTAATAACACCTGGTCACAGTCAGGATCATGTGTTTAGTGACATCAGTTATGATTCAGTTAGTACAGTGAGCTACAGGTTTCGATAAACGTGATGCAGTCAGTGGAGTTTCACTGCAGCCATCCTCATGTGTAGCAGAGAGAAATAAGAGAAGATGAAGCAAAGTGTCATTAAAGAGGCTCATGGCTGAGAATAAAGCTTATGACACTTTGCTACAAGCAATTGTCAATTATTTAAAAAAAATGTTTATTAATCATGTGGTCTACATTTTGTTGTCAGGAATTGCTGTATTGATATTTTTATACACATTTATACATCTAGCCTCTGGACATAAAACTGAAAGAAATTATAATTTTTCCACTGATTTCATACATTCTCAATTTAAGAGCCTGTCATTGTTGACTCATCCTTAATATCACTCAAAACATAACAAGTTTTAGTCCACTAGATAAATAAATTTTAAGAATACGATTATATATTGACTTACCTTGTATTGTGTTGCTGCTCATTTTGTGAGAAGAGCAGATCTGCTGCTGAAGTGAAAGTAAATGTCAGAGTCTATCTGCCTCTTTATATAACTTCATGCAACCAACCACACCCATAAAACACTGTTGACTCGAGCAGCTGCCCCTTTGCCCCTTGATGTCCAAAGTGCCCTTTTGTCAAGGCATATTTAGGGCCTGAGCCCCAAATGGGAAAAGACCCTCTTGTATCTGTTCTGTTTCTTTCTCTTTCTTTCTTTCTTTCTTCTTTCTTTATTGTTCCGCCACTTCAACACTAAATTTGACCCCTAAACATGCTCAAAAACTCATCAAATTTGGCATGCACATCAGGTCTGGTGAAAAATTTGATAAAATGTAAAAATTAACCCCCAAAGTGCCAAAATGTGCTCTCTAGCGCCACCTATGTAACTAAAATGGCCGCCACGGCCTGTAGGAATGTCGTAGAGAGATCAAATCAAAGCTCAATTATTCATCTCATCAAAATCTACAAATCATATGCTGACACCCCTGACCTAAATCCAACAGGAAGTCCGCACCGCAATTAGCGTTTCAAAATAAGACTTTGCCTCAATTTTGGCCTCCGAACAAACGCTATCTCCTCCTAGGGCATTAATGGTATGGACTTCAAACTTTGATACATGACTTATGACACTGTGCTGAATAAAAGTTGTTAAAAACTTTGTAATGACTCGAACGGTTTGGATCTTATAAGCCCTGAAAGTTGTAGTGCCACATCACCCTTACAATGTAAAGCAATGGGAGGCATGACCTTTGTGTCAAACATAGGCTTCTGATATCTAAACTATAAGTCTGACCACTCTCAAACCTGTATCAGTGGATTCGCAACGAAATTTCCTGTAAAAAATATGATCTTTAATGTAAGATTTGGCCAAAGTCATGGGATTTATGAGGTGATTTCACAAGAAGTCTTTCAAAAGAAACTGGCTCTGTTCCGTCCAGCCTTAAACATGTAATAGTACATCCCATTATTAAAAAGCCCAACCTGGATTCAACCGTTCTAGATCATTTCCGGCCTATTTCAAAACTACAATTTCTATCAAAAGTTTTGGAAAAAATTGTCTACTCACAGCTCCTGTCCTTTTTAGAAAATAACAATATCATGGAGAAATTTCAATCAGGTTTCAGGGCCCATCACAGCACAGAGACAGCTCTGCTGAAAGTCTCCAATGATCTGCTCTTATCTCTTGACTCTGGAAAATGTGCCATCCTGATTCTTCTGGACCTTAGCTCCGCTTTTGACACAGTCGACCACACTATTCTCCTGCTCCGTCTTGAGCATCAGGTTGGTATTAAGGGCAGCACCCTCTAGTGGTTTGCCTCCTACCTAGCAGACAGGTCATTCTCTGTCAAAATTGGAAACCTCTTCTCCTCGTCTGCTCCCATCACCTGCGGAGTCCCTCAAAGCTCCATTTTAGGGCCCATCTTATTCACCTTATACATGCCCCCTCTTGGCTCCATCTTCAGTAAGCACAATATCCCCTATCATAGCTATGCAGATGATAAACAGCTATACCTCCCATTAGAACCTGGTGATAACAACGATAACGCAGTTAGGTCCCTTCTTGACTGTGTCCAGGATGTACAAAATTGGATGGCACAAAACTATCTTCAGTTAAATGCTAGTAAGACAGAAGTGTGGTCCCTCCGACTCCAGTGGGGGTATAGCAAATCTCTTAGGGCCCCTGGCCCCTTACCTTCATTCTCATGCCAGAAATCTTGGTGTTATTTTTGATTCAGCTCTAAAATTTGATAAACACATTAATTCTGTTGTCAAAGGTTGTTTTTTCCACTTACGAAACATTGCCAAATTGAAACCACTCCTCTCATTCAACGACTTGAAGACTGTCACAAACGCTCTGATTTGGGTGTTAGCCAGTCATCCCTGTCTTGCTTGCAACTAGTGCACAATGCTGCTGCTTGGCTAATAACTGGCACAAGGAAGAGAGAGAGCATCACACCTATACTGGCCTCCCTGCATTGGTTACCAGTCAAGTATAGGACTGAGTTTAAGGTACTTTTATTTGTTTTTAAGGCTCTACATGCCCCAGTACATCTTGGAGCTCATCTGCCCCCTTGACAACACCAGATCTCTTAGATCGTCTGGCCAACTGCTGCTTGCTGTCCTTCGATCACGGCTGAGGGGTAAGGGTGACCGTGCATTTGCTGTAGCTGCCCCAAAACTTTGGAACAGCTTACCTTTTGGAATTAAGTGTTCCCCTTCCCTAGACACTTTTAAGGCCAAACTAAAGACTCACTTGTTCGCTTGGGCCTTTGAGTGTCGTTAAAACCCAGTGTTCTACTATTATTTGTTTCCTATTTGTTCTTGTTTCTTGTTTGATGTTACCTTGTTATGTTGTTTTAATTTATTCTTGATATCTTATTGTACAGAACTTTGGTCAACTGTGGTTGTTTTTAAATGTGCTTTATAAATAAATTTGATTTGATTTGATTTGATTCCAACCATCTGTGAATAGCCCAACCCATGTTAAAGGACACACTCTAGATTTAGTTCTTTCCTCGGGTCTCTATATCTCTGTATATTACGGAGAATAACTGATGACCCCCTTCTAGCTGCTATCTCAGGTAACTGTTCTGTCCTTTTGCTCCTAGACCTAACTGCAACCTTTGACACTGTAGATCATTCGATTCTCATTCACAGGTTAAAACAATGGGCGGGGGTCTCTGGCTCTGCATCAAACTGGTTCACCATATTTATCCAACAGATCTTCCAGTGTCTCTAGCAGCAACTCAACTCCTTCCTCGGCCTCCATGTCCTGTGGCGTCCCCCAAGGCTCCATCCATGGTCCAATCCTCTTCTCCATCTATTTGCTTCCGCTAGGTCACATTATTCAAATACACAACATTTCTTTTCACTGTTATGTGAATGACACACAGATCTACCTCTCCCCTAGAGCCCAATAACTACAACAAACTAAATGACCTCAATAACTGTTCAAGTCATCAAATCCTGGATGACTGCAAACTTCCTCCAGCTTAATGAGAATAAAACTGAAAATATTTTATTTGGACCACAGCATTTGACCAACATTTCTCCTCATCTTGGCTCATTGGCTCCATCTGTTTAATCACATGCAAAAAAATCATTTTCGATTCAGAATTGAAGTTTGACAAACAAATTAATCAGGTTGTGAAATCAAGCTTCACGCAGCTCCGTATCATCTCCAAACTCAGATCATTTCTCTGTATCTCTGACCTGGAGAAAGTCATCCATGCCTTCATATCCTCTTGCCTTGATTATTGCAACTGGTTATATTTTGGTATCACTTAGTCTTGTTTATCATGTCTCCAACTAGTTCAAAATGCAGCAGCAAGAGTTTTGACTCAAAAAGGTCAAAAAGGAGAGAGCATATTACTCCCATTCTTGCCTCTCTACACTGGTTGCCTGTTGATTTTAAAATCCTGGTGTTTGTTTACAAGGTGTAAAATGGCTTTGCCCCCTCTTACATTACAGAACTCGTGTCCCCATATATTCTTTTCTTCCCACATCACTTCTGTCTGTCCAGAGATCCAGGACAAAGTGTTATGGGTACAGGGCTTTCTCATTGCCCCCAAACTATGGAATTCTCTTCCTCCCACCATCCGATTATTATTATTATCATTATTATTATTATTATTGTTATTATTAGTTTTTGTCTTCCTCTCTGTGTGCTGTGAAGCACTTTGGATCAACTGTGTTGGGTGCAAAGTGCCATTTAAATAAAGGTAATTTGATTTGACACTTAACCTTAGATATCCTTCATGTTCACACTAATGTTGGCAGAACTGGTTTCAGGTACTCTGCAGCTTTTAAATGAATGAACTGCAAACTGCTCTCAAACTTGAGTCTTACATTCCTCTTTTTAAAGATTTTAAAGCTTTATTATCTGATGTTTTTATTATGATTCCTGTAACTGTTTTTATTAATTCCTTGTTTGTTGTGTTGTTTCTGTCTGCTGACTTATGCAGACATACTGACTTATGTCTTATGAACGTTTCTTGTTCTCAGTTCTCTCTTGGAAAAGAGATCTTAATCTCAGTGAGACTGCCTGATTAAGTAAAGATTAAATTAAATAAAATATAGTAATAACATAGGTCTGGCATTTGCATTTTATTTCCAGGAACAATTTTAGTGTAATATAAATATAGTCACAGAAAAAACTACTTAAGTAATTTAGGGAACGATGATAGGAGGATATCTGGAATAAGCCACATTTTAGAGCTTACACACATATCAAAGAAGATTCCTGTACAGGGCCAGATATTAAATATAATTTAGAGAGTAGACAAAGATCCTCATGTGTTTAGTTAAGAGCTGAAACTTTACTCATGTCAACTGAATCCTGAAGTTCAGTGTTTTTTGTGATCTATGTGTAGTAGGATTGTAGTGAAGGAGGACTCCCTTTCAGCCTGACATTTTATGACTTCTCCTAAAGTGACCCAGAATATACAAAAATTAAAATATTTCAACTTTTTTATTGTAATGCAGCTGATACACATTCTTGAACATGGAGGGTGTGGTGTCATTTATACTTTCAGCCTCACCTCAACACAGCCATCAAAACAAACACCTCATGTGCAGTCACACTTCTCTGTCTGCAAACACTTGTTTCCTGTAAGATAATCAATAATGATTCCACATATGGTGTCATGGTTGTCTTGTACAGATTCCTGTTCTTGCATTCAGTTCCCCTTTTCCCACGATCACTTCTTCAGAATCAGTCACCACATGTCATGCACTTCAGATAACCTTTCTGTTTCTTCTTTCTATTTCACTCATTTCATTTACACGAACAAGGCGCGTGATCTTACTTATAACAGAACAATGTGGTTACAGCATATAAAAGGTCATAGATGAGGTCAAAAGTGCATCATCATCTTTTAAAGGCAAAACTGATCAGCTGAATAGACTGCTACACTGGATTAATGATCATCAAAGTATTAATACAATAATATAGTAATTTCTCCAGCAGTACACTTCTAACATCATGTTTTCCTTCACAGTGGAGTGCTGGAATAAATATTGTACAGTTAAAAAAGTGATGTTACTTTATACATATGGTACATGGTTATGTACATTATAAACAGATTGCTCAAATATACAGTAATAAGTGAAATGTTTATATGTTATTGCACATTTTGCATTTTAAACTAAAATAAATAATGAATAGGTATAAATAAGACGATATACAAGACAGTACAGTATACATACTAGGGATGTGCAGAGAGCCCTGTATTTATATCTATATTCGTTGTGGCAGCAAAATTATTTTGAACAAAAGTAGAAAGAGGCTTAAAAATCCTGTTTTTGTTTTTATTATGCTTTTAATTTTAGATAATTAAAGTGTTACAATAAGTGTTCATGAAAAAACTACCTTACAAACACTGGATCTCAAACTGGAGTCTCCCAGATCATAGACGACTGTGCTGACTACTGAGCTAAAGCTTCACCTGCCCCATAACACAGAAACAGCACAGCATGTAACGTGTAGGGAAGAACTTCAGAGGCGATTGCTTGTTTTCACACTGGTATTTGACATGGGTTTTTTAATATTTTTAAATATTTGTATGAAACAAATATTCGTGAAAAAAACAATTAGGAAAAAAAGGGCAGAAGAGAAATTAATCAAAGGCAAGTTTATTTGTGTAGTTCATTTCATACACAAGGTGCTTTAGATAATGTATTAAAACATGTTTAAAAGTTCAAATTTCAGAGAATAGAAACTTTAAAAGAATTACAGAACATCATTTTAAATTGGATTTAACCTTCACATACTGATCATATTCTGACTCTTCAATGTTTCCTCATAATTAGTCTCTATAAAACTTCTGCTTCACTGTGTCCACAGGATGTGGTTGCTCGATGTGGATGAGCTGCACAAAGACGTCTGTGTCACAGACGAAGACGGTAATTTGTCTCTATATCAAAGTTCTGAACCACAAATCTATATTTCATACATAAATACTTCATCAGTCATTAATAAAGGGGTGATTAATCCTTAATGAATCTTTATGGTTTTACACTATTTGTTTGTAGAGAAAAAATATTTACAATCACATTGAATTATGGTCCGATGTTACATAAAACAGGAGAACAAATCAACCACCATGATTTTCAATGAATGTGAAGAATGCAACAGGATTCTTGAATATATACGGGTCAAATTTAACCCAGAAATCCCTCCATGTACAAAAATGTATATCAGCTGCACTATAATAAAAAAGTTGAAATATTTCCATTTCTGTGTGTTCCAGGTCACATAAAACATTGCTGAAGCTGCTTTTATTGCTCTCAAATGTACAAATGGGTCAAATTTGACCTGAACAGTATGCAGTTAGAGTCCATTATCCTCCTTACAGCTCTGTGCTGCACAGTAACTAAATGCTGCTTCTCCATGTTCAGTTTGCACTTTCAGAATAGTTAGCAGCCCATTTTAACATTTAAAACATTTTACAAACATTATTATTGGTCTCTGGTCAAAGTCAGTGCTTTTGCCCTGCTTACAAGACATTAGACAACAACAACATCGACAACCAAGATGATCACATAACTAATCATAGTATACCAGAATAACATACTTAAAAATGATTTTCTGTCTTTACATTCATGCTTTTTTCTGTAAATGTGGCCAAAACAGAAATATCCGTATTAAAAAGTTTCAGACAACCAGAACAAGCAGATTCTTCAGCTGGATTTGCTCAGATAGTGGACTCACCAGGCTACTAGAGCAATGAAACACTACATGAAATTCATCAACAACAACACAAAGATCACAAAAAACACTGCCCTTCAGGATTCAGCTCACACGAGCGTCTGACATCAAAGGTCAGAAGTCAGTGCAATGATAACAGAGCAGTACAGTGATGAGCTCTGCTAAGGGTTCAAACTGCATATTTTCAGTGGAAATTGTGCATTAATGTTTCTGATAAAGACAATGAGCTCTTTAGTGAAGGACATCCTTTGATATTCACACATTTGTTTTACAGATTTGTTTTGTTTCTTTTCTTTTCACCACTTCTTTGTCCTTTTACCTTCACATTCTTAGTATTTTCTGTTGTGTAAATGTAAATATTGTATATACAATTGTCCCCCTCTCATTTTTTCATCTCTTCTCATTTTGTCTTTTTTCTGTTTTCTGATTTGTCCTTTATCACAACACTCAGTGTTTATATTTAGTATCTGTGACATTACACATTTTTGAGTAATGTCAAAAATGTTTGTTAATTGTTTATATTTGTCTTTTTACTATCATTTTGTTATTATGTGACAGTTTGCAGAAAGATTTGTGTACCTAAAATCATCATCATCACAACGGTCATGATGAAGGTGGAATTTGATCTTGTTCTTTTTCTTACTTTTGACATAATCCAGACTGACAGCAATGGAAAAGCATTTGCATATTTCTTCGTTTTGTTTGTTGGTTTCTTCAGCTTCACTGCGGACAGGAAGAGTCCAGCAGCAGAATGTGCATATGGTTCAAAAAAAAAAAAAAAAAAAAGAACGAAGCAGCAGCAACACGAAGCTTTGAGGTGAAGTCAGAATCTGACAAACATCAGATAGCAGACAGAGAAGAAGAACACGACCTCGGAATATTTCCAACACAAGTGGTGAAAACAAAAACTGAGCGGAAAGAGTTTCCTCTAAGAAAGCATAAAATACTTTAAATAAAAAGATAAATGTTGGATCAGCCTCCTCTGTTCTCTAACAGAAGGTCACCTCCTCTTCAAAATTGTTTGGTTAAAATCTTTCCAGAAGCCTGACAAATCAAATTTGCTTACTTCTGCGAAAGACAACTTTAGATGCTGACATTGTGTGCAATGTAATAACACAACTGCAAGAGATTTAACATCCATCAACTAGTCAAAAGTTTTCTATTGGCCAGTTTATAAACTGCATCTTTGTAAATATTCTCTACATGTTGACCTGCTATTGTGAAAAGAACTACATAGGACAAATCAAAAAAGCTCTTTAAATCTGTATTTCTGAGCACAAAACAGGAAATCTGAGCTATGCAATGGCCAAACATGCTCGACCATCCTCCCTTCATTTCTTTGGCCTTAAAAAAGTAGACCTCATCAAAGAAGATGATTCTCCAAACTATCTTTTACCAAATACAGATGTTTTGGATTAACAGGCTCAATGGTCAAAACAACAGTCAGGAGCCCAAATGAACACTGAAACATGTTTTTCTTGCTGTAATCATTCCTCCTGTTCATACTGATCATTAGAAGATCCCTTCATAATGCACTTACAATGTAACTGATGGAGGACAGAATCCACAGTCTTCCTTCTATGCAAAAATGTATTTAAAAGTTTATCTGAAGCTAATATGAAGCTTCAGCATCCAAATGAGTCAAATCATGTAGATATCTTTCAACGTTACAGTCTTTTTAGTGTCAAAGTCCCTCTTTTTGTTACTATACTTCCACCACAGCTCAACAGGGAAACACTGTCCGAGGAAACACAAAGAAGGAATTTGATGCTAAAAAGACTGTAAATGTGTCAGATATCCACTTAATATGACTAACTCAGACTGCTGAAGCCTCATATAAGCTTCACAGTGACTTTTAAAAGCATTTTTGCACAAAATGGTTGTGTGGAGTAAAATTATAAATTACAATAAAATAAGCATACTCACGTAAAGTAAAAGTATCTTAAAACTGTAAGTTTTTGGAATTTTGGATATTATGTGTTTATTCACTCAAAATACATTTAACCTCTTAACGTATTTGGCTATGTGCATATGTAAGCACATCGGTGAGTAGGATATAAAATTTCACTTGGTGTATTTGCCCTTTACAATAGCTCACATTATATGTCATATCAGTAACTATGAAAGTTCAAAGGGTCACCAGATAAATCTGAGGGGTTGTGAGATGATTAATGAGAGAGGAAAGAAGAAAAACAAATCTGTTTTCAGTTTTAGGACTTTTTCTAATCTTTTATTTTTGGTGAAATATTGGATCATTTGAACATTTATTGAAATGAAATCATGTGAGAAGTTTAGAGGGAAAAATTACTATTTGGTGGAGCTGTAAACAACTCACAATATGTCATTTCTGCCGCTAGGTCTCTCAATCAAAACAATAACAAAAGTTTGTGACAGTTTGATGACATTGTGAAGAAGCTTGGGATCATGGGAGTTGTTTTTATTGTTAAAAAACATGTGTCGTCAATGGAGTCAGCATCTCCCGGTTAGGGTTCCTTCAGTGTTCGTTGTTGATTAAAACAGGTAAAAACACTGAATAAAACAGTTTCGTGTTAAAAATCAGTGTTTCATTCAGTCTGTTCGGTGGACACAGGACATCCAGGAGGGGCTGCTAAATGAGCCGCTGCTAATGTTTGCTCAGCTTCTTTCTCTGAAAACTTAAGATCCAGACGTCTGATGACTAAAATCCTTCATCTGGTGAAAAGATATACTTAAAAAGATCTAAAAGTTAATCATAAAAATGTGTTAAAATTAAAACTGAATAAAAGTAAACTTATGACAGAGTTTCTGGTGGACAACCACAACGCCGACATATTATCTTGTACACGTGTACTCTTTGGTGGACACCATTTTGGAGGACAACCACAACACTGACACATGATGATAATCATCTTGTGTGCATATACTCTTTGGTAGAGGGGTAGGACGCCATTGACAGGCGACCAAAGGAAACGGACTGTAACTTTGATTAAAATTACGGTTTTCTCTGAGTTTGAAAATTGTTGGAAACATTTGGGATAATATAAGTACACAACTGAACAAAATTTATAACATAAGTCTAGTTATTTTTAGACATTTTAATGCAGTAATATTACCTCTTTAACGACTCATAGACATCTGAAATGTGACCCCAACTACACACTGCTTTTTGTAAGACATCAAAAGCCAAAAAGGTTGGAAACCAGTGGTTTCATCTTTAACAATGTGTTGTATTTTAAAAGCTTGTTATATTATCCATTGTGTCAAATCTTCATCTGAAGAGTAACTAAAGCTGTCAAATAAATGCAGTAAAAAGTAAGATTTCCAAGCATGTAAGAGAACCTCCGGTGGCTGTGAAACTCACAAATAACACGCAGGCAGTGTTTGGTTTGCCGTTCTACTGTAGCAACATGGTGGGCTCCATGGAAGAGGACCTGATCTCTGTCTAGATGTAAAAGGCTCATTCTAAGGTAAGAAAAACACAACGATTCTTATTTTCAGGTGATTATACACTAATTAAAACATGCTTGTGAATATTATATTCCATTTCTGCCAAGTGTGTTGATGCCACTAAATTCTACACAGTGGTCCTTTAAGTACAGTACTTGAGTAAATGTACTTAGTTATTTTCCACTACTGCGCTTTTTCTCTCTGTCTGTTCACTACAATTCCCGCATTACATCATATGTACATTGAGCTTTTGTAATAATTCATTGTGTTCATACTTTCATAAACACAATGTTATTTATTTCCTCTTGCAGTTTTGTATAAAGAGATCCTGGGAAACATATCATATAATAATTTAATCACACACACTGCCCTGACTGAAAAGTTGTCTTTGATTCTCCAAAGAGATGTACAAATTACAATAAAATGATTACACATGATCTTGAACCGTATATATAATATATGGAATGATAGATATTTTCTGCTCTTATGATCACTGCTCACAACTATTAGACTTGAATAGAACTGGATCCTTCATGGATAGAATTCATATGCATATGTGTGTAAAAAAATCTGATAAATTTACTCTAATTTATGCTGTTTCTACCATCAGTGATCTCTGATACCTCAAATACTTTACACTGAATGAGAGCTTTAAATCCATTTTAATCAATAAATAGACTCAACCTCAAACATTCAGAAACAAAATAGTCATTTATTTTTTAAAGAAGAATTTATCAGCATGTTCTTGACCATTTGTGGCACTACTGAACAATTATTGATCATCATGTGTGATTAATAACACATATGGACTAATATTGCAGACATACATCCAGTAATAAAACAATAATTATTAACCATCAATTATCTGCTATTGTTACAAAATATGCTCAACAATAAAATATTGATTAACACCCAACTTCTATAATTATAAATCAAACAAGAAAATGAAAAAAGTGAATTTGAAGATTTATAAGAAGTCACAGCAGTGAATTAAAGCTTTTTCAGTCCAGGATCAGAAAGTCTTTGTTGTTTTCTTGATTCAAATGTTTTGGAATCTTTGAATCTTTTATTCCAGTTTCCTTTCCGACCCTTCATCATACATGAGACTCATCTGACCACCTGCTGGCTATAAAAGTGTAAAAGCAATCAGAGTAGCTGCTGATCCAAACCTTCTCTGTGTTCTTCATGACATTTGGTGTCTGTATTTGTGCACATATTGAACATATTAAATTCTCTCACTTTTTGGTATTTGCCCTTTTTTCTGGGTATAAAAGTCCTGCAGGACCAAATGACGGCAAGAGAGAACTTTTTCTATCCTGTGTGGGACGTTAGGATCAGCAACAGTCTTTTACTTGTTTTGCTTTGAATACATCTTTATTTTATGGATAAACAGTTGTTGAGTAACTCCGCAACAACAGGAGATTAACTTTAAACATTAATTTGCTCTCGCTGTGTGGAGGTGGGTGAGTTCTTGTGTTTGGATAATTTTTTATTAACTGATAGATGATTTGCAAAACTAGAGATAAACTGACATGAATCATTTGAATTAACAGTTGGATTATTGAATTTCTCTTTTCGGCTTCTAGCTTGAAATTCTTGGTGTTCCTTCAGTTTTTTCCTCATGTTTCCTCTAACTTATCAACTTATTCTCTCTCTTTCTGTCAACCTTCTGTTTCCTCAGCAGTTAATATTTTCCTCTCTTCATCAGTTCCTCCTGCTCTTTGAACATTTGCTCTTCGTTCTCTTTCAGGATTTGTTGTTTCTTCTCTTTTATCGCTCTCTCTGCTCTTTGGAACATTTTAGTGGTGTAGTGGCTCCATTCTGATCTTCTTGAGCAGCTGTTTGACCTGAGAATGATCCTTGAAGTCATTACTGAACACATATTACTGGCTGTACTATCAGGAAGGTATGGGGTCCAGGGAAAGCATAAGAAAATCACTGAGCAATATCTTTAACTATTGTCTCTTCATCTCTCATAGTGTCAAACAGGCTCTGGATGTCAAACTTCTATTTGAAATATTTGTTACTGGGAACAGATCTTCATTCATTTTTTCATATAAAGACATATTGTTTACTTATAAGTCATATAATTCAATTAATTTTACTCCAAATGAGGAGTGGGTTGGCATGCACGGGGAGAGACTGATTATTTGTTTTGGTGATTATGCTGCTCATGTGTTTGTATTGTTATCTTCTATAAAAGTGAGACGCAAAGTGACACAACTGCTGAAAGAACTGAAACTGAACTGAAATTAGCGGTTTGATGAACCAATTGCTGTCCTCTGCTATCTTTCTGGCCGGATGTTCTAACTTTTCCTTCAGTTTTTTCTCCTTTTTTTGATTTCATTTCCACATTCTTCCTTTAATTTAGTCTCCCTCTCAGTGTCACCCTTCACATCTCTGAGCTTTTGCTGATACTCTTCCTCTATTTCCTTCATTAGTTTATCCTGCTCTTTGCGGTTTTGCTCTTCTTTCTCTTTGAGGATTCATTGTTTCTCCTCTTCTATCGCTTTTTCTGCCTTTTGGAACATTTTGGTCATGTAGTAGCTTCCTCCATTCTGCACATTTATATTTCTGATCTTCTACAGTACTTAATACTGATATAACACTGAACATGGTCCTTTAAAAAAAAAGACTGAAATCTTTTTAGAACTTTAAAAGTTTACATTCTCATGCAAAATCAAAACTGCGTAATCATCAGTATATAAAAATCAAATTTCCACACACCTGATTCCAAGTCATTCACATATAGGCCTATTAAAATAATAAGAACCTAAAATGTCACATGTTACAGTAGATGTTAGTAAATGACCTCAAACCCAATCTCAAGGATGCCATACATGAAGTAGGATTTCCTAAATACATAAGGGATAATCAACGAGTAGGCGTGTGTTAAACGGTGTCAAGGCACAACGTGGAGGCGAAGAACCGCTCGACGCGAGGCAAGTTGATTATCCTGCCTATACCATTGTCATTTGCCAACAATACAAAAGAAAAGCGCTCGCAAATATTTGGTTTTGCACTGAAAATCAAAAGGTTATGAAGCAAGAGTTTACCATTGTCATGACAACTTGTCACACTGTACTCGTCGCCAGCCTGAATCAAGGCTTAAAATTCACATAAGGTGTCATTAAGCACAACCGCAGAGTACGTCTCCAAATCAGTGTTCTTTTGTTGTTGGTAGAGAAAGTCTCTCAGTATATTAACTGCCAACATTTTGTCTTTATTGTATTAATCTCATCCTTCTCTTCCTTTATCATTTTAAGCTCTTCAGGGGTCAGTTCATTATGCCATTTTTGCTCGGTTTCTTTCTTTTCTTCTCCATTTCTTTTTCCTCTGCGGCGTCCCATTCTTCCCAAACTTCAAAATGAGTAAGCTTTGACAGCTGTACTCTTTAATATTGCTATGGTTACAGGTTGATACATTTAGAACGGTGATTAAACTTGAGCTGAACTACATGTGCATTAAACGGTTTTAACACACACCTGGCCAGAAAAGAGTATTCACCTAGACCTAGACCATGGTATAAAATGGTATAACATCACCCATTAAAACATATTTAATTTCAAGCATGGGTCATTTCAATAATACATTCTCCAGTCTTTAAAAACTATTACGACATGGAGTATTATAGTAAGCTCCTACGAGGAGGGTTCTAGATCTTGGAAGGCAAATATCAAACATTAAAATCTAATCAAACTAAAATTTTTACAAACCATATCCAATAATAAAACACTCATTAAGTAACTGATTGTATTAGAAATGCTGCCCGATGAGAAATACAAACAAGACGGAATGTGAATCTGCTGCAGTGCTCCATCGCAAAATCAAAAAGATCATTTCTGAACATGCTGCACCACTCGTGTAAAAGTGCGCTTAACAAACTTTATAAACCGTTTGAATAATTTGGTCTCTTTCTCAGCTTGTTGTCTGGCCACCATTTCCTGTATATTTTTCATTTGTTTTACTAACTCCTCCTTTTCTCTTTCACAAGCATCGTTCAACTTTTTGCTCATGTCCCTGTTCTCCCTTATCAGTCGCTCATACCTTTCCTCTATTTCCCTCCTCAGTTTCTCCTGCTCTTTGCGGTTTTGCTCTTCTTTCTCTTTCAGGATACGTTGTTTCTCCTCTTCTATCACTCTCTCTGCCTTTTTGAACATTTCGGTGGTGTAGTAGCTTCCTCCATTCTTTGCATTTATATGTCTTATCTTATCAAGCAGCTCCCTGACCTGAGAACGATCCTCCAGATCATTATTGAACACATGGTACTGGTTGTTACATTTGGCCACAAGTTCCTGCAGATCTTTGCTGTCCTTCAAGAACTTCTCAATAGGTTTCCCTTTGAGTTGGTCACCATAGGTAAAGAGAACCATGCTGTATTTGTTGGCTTCCTCACCAAAGATTTCCTGAATCTTCTCCACTGTCTGTTTTTCTTCATCTGTGAATCTGCCCAGTTTGATGACGACCAGGAAGATATGAGGTCCAGGTGAAGCATAAGAAATGCTCTGAGCAATATCATCAGCTGTTTTCTCTTCAGTGTCATTGGTGTCAAACAGGCCCGGAGTGTCGATAACAGCAATCTGTTGTCCATCCACCTCACCATAAGCCTTTTTACAGAATTTGGTCAAAGATTCAGCAGCAAATTCTGATTTAAAGCGCTTTCGTCCCAGAATGGTGTTTCCTGTGGCGCTCTTCCCAGCTCCAGTCTTCCCCACCATCACAATCCTGACACACTCATTGTTGTTGTAGGTGGTGCGAAGTGTAGACCTGAAGACTGAAAAAACTTCTTTGAACTGTTGCTGATACTTTTCCTCCATGTCTTTCCTCAATTTCTCCTGCTCTCTGCGGTTTTGCTCTTCTTTCTCTTTCAGGATTCGTTGTCTTTCCTCTTCTTTCTCTTTCAGGATTCGTTGTCTTTCCTCTTCTTTCTCTTTCAGGATTCGTTGATTCTCTTCTCTCTCTTTCAGGATTCGTTGTTTCTCTTCTCTCTCTTTCAGGATTCGTTGAATCTCTTCTCTCTCTTTCAGGATTCGTTGTTTCTCCTCTCTCTCTTTCAGGATTCGTTGATTCTCTTCTCTCTCTTTCAGGATTCGTTGTTTCTCTTCTTCTTTCTCTTTCAGGATTCGTTGTTTCTCCTCTTCTTTCTCTTTCAGGATTCGTTGTTTCTCCTCTTCTTTCTCTTTCAGGATTCGTTGTTTCTCCTCTTCTTTCTCTTTCAGGATTCGTTGTTTCTCCTCTTCTTTCTCTTTCAGGATTCGTTGTTTCTCCTCTTCTTTCTCTTTCAGGACTCGTTGTTTCTCCTCTTCTTTCTCTTTCAGGACTCGTTGTTTCTCCTCTTCTATCGCTCTTGCTGCATTTTGGAACATTTCGGTGGTGTAGTAGCTTCCTCCATTCTGCACATTTATATTTCTTATCTTCTCAAGCAGCTCTCTGACCTGAGAACGATCCTTCACCTCATTATTGAAAACGTGGTACTGGCCGTTACATTTGGCCACAAGTTCCCTCATATCTTTGCTGTCCTTCAAGAGGTCCTGAATAGTTTTCCCTTTGAGCAGGTCACCATGGGTAAAGAGAACCATGCTGTATTTGTTGGCTTCCTCACCAAAGATTTTCTGAATCTTCTGCACCGTCTGCTTCCCTTCGTCTGTGTAGTTGCCCAGTTTGATGACGATTAAGAAGATATGAGGTCCAGGTGAAGCATAAGAAATGCTCCGGGCAATATCATCAGCTGTTTCCTCTTCAGCGTTCCTGGTGTCAAACAGACCCGGAGTGTCGATAACAGCAACTTTTCGTCCATTCACCTTGCCATAAGCCTTTTCACAGAATGTAGTCAAAGATTCAGGGGAGAACTCAGATTTAAAGACATTTCTCCCCAGAATGGTGTTTCCTGTGGCGCTCTTTCCAGCTCCAGTCTTCCCCACCATCACAATCCTGATACAATCATTATTGTTGTAGGCTGTAGGAGGTTCCCTCTGGAGGCCTGAAATAGAAGAATTAATAATTGATGCTCAGTGTATTCATAATATTTTGTTCAGTGCATCTCCATCAGAGACAGGCAGCTTTGACGGTGGTTGGGGGACTTAAATTGTGTTTATACAGTTTTAAGTTATATTACAATTTCTACTCGTCATAGTTGCTTGTACTTTCTTTCAATCTTTTTCTTGCATTTGCAGTTCAAATTTATATCACACTTGGATTACTATAGAAAACCATGCTCATGCTCAGTCTGAGGTTGTGTGGTGTACACATTGTTGACACACATTCTAGTTTCATACCTTTTTGTTTGTATATGTAACCGACAGGTTGAGTCCTCCCCACCATTTGGGGTCCCTGCATAGCTGTAGTATCCCAGTCCCTTCCTGCCCCACACACCTGAACCAAGTTCCCCCAATCAGTGGCACATTAACACAGAGAGTAGCACTGTTATCCATTGTCTTCCTCTTGCTGCTGCTGCTCTGTTTGGTGCCATACTCTCACACTTTGTGTCCCCCACGGCCTGAAGGTATTGATTGGCTTTATACAGCCAAGGTAACATTATTTTATCATTGTGTATTTCAGTAAATTTTTTTTAAAAAAAGAAGATTGGACTAACCTGTTTTTTTTTTTCTTGTCTCTGCAGCTGTGACTGCCACTGCTGCTTTGTTATACCTGAAACTCACTTGATTTTTAATTTCTTTTATTGAGTTTTAAGTGCTAGGTTTTATTCAGTGATATTAGTGCATTTATGTTTTATTTTTTTTAGTATATTCCTAATTTGTTTTACATTTTGGGTGGTTGTGAAGTTTACTTGGTGTAACGCATTTATTGTTTTTAACTAGCTGATTCTTACAGAGGTGATGCTAACATTTAAAAGGTGGCTTTGTGCTTTTATTTATTTATACTTCTTGTGTGCTTATATATTTTGTGATTTATTTGTGGTGTTAACGCCAACCTAAACTGTAACACCTTTGTACATTTCCTTTTTTTAGTCAATTCCTCCACCTCCCTATTTGACGTATTTTTTAAAATCTTTTTAGTATGATTTTTTTTAAAAATTATTTTAGGATCACTGAAGCCTAGACACTTACTAATGTTCTTCAGTTTGATGGGTTTTTTTTTTTTACATCCTTTATTTTTACTACCATTTATTGTTTGCTGCATCATTGAAGAAAATTAAAAACAACAACTCTTTTTAATACCTTTTAAAAACCACGTCTCTGTTAATTCTTTTTGTGAAACTTACCTGTGTGATCGAAGTAGGAAATCATTTGATGTATTCCCTGGGTGGAATTCCCAGGGTGGCATTGTCGGATTTTTTAACTTAGTCTAACTTGAGTTTTTAGACAAACCCTCAATTGTTTATCTGGCCTCAGGTTGTAAAACTGAAATTAAGAATATTCTGGTGCCACTTTGTGTTAAAGCACACTAAATTGTTTTATTAACAGTTAATAAATCCTTTATTGAAATTGAAATGTTGATTTTTATTTTGGTCTTCAATCATCATGCATTTACATTTAATTATAAACCTACACACACAATAGAAAAGAATAGGCCAAAAAAAGTAGAGATCTCACAATTTTAGACCAGTTATTGTGAAACTAATACGTTTTGCACTGTGGACTAACGTAGAGATTGTACATTTTGATGTGAGACTGGATTGATATATAAATCCCCACATACAAAAATCATTTTCTTATTGTTTATGTCGTCATCCAGCCTCGATAATGTATCCCTAAAGGTATCAATGCTAGATCCTGGTGTTCTATACAGCTTAAAGGCTGATTATATTTTTTGATTTCTCAATTTCAGTTTCTACAGTGATACATTCCATAACATTGTCAATAATTAGTGACATACTACTCATAAATATCAACCCCCCACCACTTTTTTAATCCTATGAATAAAAATCGTCTCACATCCCTCAGTTTTGACCATTGCAACTTGCTCCTCATTAAGCCAAGTCTCAGAGATCACTATTAGCTACAGTATTTCTTCTTTTTAGACAGAGTTGTCTAAAAGAATGCTGGATCTTTAAAAAATTGTATTAAGGTTCCTTTTATTAAACTGTATTATTTATATTACTCCATCCATTTCACTTCCCTATTAAACTGTTCTTCAGTATAAATATCTTTCTCCATAACATGCAATTTATGCTCTGTGGAGTCAAAAGTTTTCAGTCCAAGACTTTCATATCCTGTATTCTGTGTTAGTTGCCAAAGATTAATATCTCCAGATGGACATAAATGACATCTGTCAAAACCCATCATAGGTTGGTTTTAATGTCCAGTTTTATAACATCATATTTCATATTAGTGTCATTACCGTTCAGTCTGTGTGTCTATTAAGATGCGTGCCTTGCTTTTCTGTTCACAAAGCGCATTACGGTTGTCGGTTTTGTTTTACTGTCCGTCCTGGGGAGTATCTGGGAGGCTATCATATTCATATTTTGGCTTTCAAAGAATTGAAGTAGGCTAAGCGCTTCTCCAAAAATAAAAGTAATTGACTCGGTAGGGCGAGGAAAAGGCGGAGAGGTTTACTGTCTTGTATCAAGTCCTGCGCTTACAGTCAAGTCATCAATGCCAGAATATTATTACACATCATCATCACATCGCTCCAGATCTGCAATTTTTCTGTCCTTCTCCTTGATGTATGACTTGTGCTCCCAGATCTTCATTTAGTCTAAGCAGTTTTGATTGTTTGTTAGCCACCTTAATCAACTAATTTGATTAATTAATTCTTATCTCCTCCATCTCGACCTCATTCAGATGAGTTTTCTTTTGTGACATTTCGTCTTTTTTAAGATCTGACTTTCTTTGGGGAATTCAGTCTTTTCTCTTTGTTTGTGGAGCTCAGTGACAGTATACAACTCATGTTTTAGAGGCTTGATCATCATATAAGCTAATATAGCATATTTAACTTAAAATATAAAGAACCGAGACATCACCGATGTCACCATTAACCCATGACTCAAACTAAGCAACATATTACAACATTCACTTTAACAGAGTATTAATATTATAAGTACAGTTGTATATTGACTCACCAAATTTTGCAAGTATATTTCCCATGTTTGAGTAGAGGTGCTGCTGCAATGAGAGGAAGTAAGTCTGTGTAGCTTCTTGCAACAAACCACACCTATAAAACACTGTTAACATTAAGTTACAGCAGCACCATTAAAAATAGAGCAGACGCAATGAAAAATATCTCAAGGGTTGAGCCTGTTCCCCTAAGAAAAATGATACTATACTGTATATTTAACATATAATGCAGGAGCCTGGTTTCTGCAGAACAAGCAGTTTTACTTTCAGTACTTTAAATAAACACAGCTAAGAGTACTTCTGTACTTTTAATTTAAATGTAGGACTTTCACTTGTAATGGAGTATTTTTACATTATACCAATGCTTTTACTGAAGTGAAGGATCCGAGTACTTCTACCAAAACAGGAGTTCAGGTAAATGCTGCTTCTGCTATAAGAACACATGAGTACACTGTTCACCTACAGACCTGAGAAGAAATTTAATACAGAATTTGATACTGAAAATCCATGTTAAGCCTTTAATATAATCATAAACTTTTGAAAATATAAGAAGTATATCCTGCTGTTTGTCACCAGTTTATCATGTGTGTATTTTCCCACCAGGTGTCCTCGTTGGCTCAGTTTCTTTTGATACTTATCTATTCCCACACTGAAGAGTCTTTCTCACCTGAGTTTCATCCCGTTTAATTTCCTGTCTGTTCAGTTCAGTGTTTATTCTTTCCATCCATGTTATCAGACGTGGTCATAAAATGTTTTATAAATATTTGCTAATGTCTAAATCACATGTTGACATCTGAATGAAAAGTGCTGAATATTAGTCATTTGTTACAAGTACAGAATGTATTCAACACCAATCAGTTTATGTTATGTAGCAAGTTGTAAAATAACTATAATAAGAGGTGTAATCAGTATCACATATGAAACAGATCATTTATACATTTTACCACTTCAGCGAACAACATTGTTGTAATTCACTCTTCACAGTTTTCAAAACTGTTGCTTCACATTAGTTTTGTTCTAAATCTGCTCATAAAGTCATTTTATTTGTTGCAGTTGTTGTTTCATGTTATGTCCAGAGGCTTTGATAGAATATCTGAAATAAACACTGAACACTTTTTTAAATCTGTACTTTGAAAGACTGAATAAATAGATTTTATTAATTTTGCAAACATGCATCAAAATTCAGAAAAACTCTCCTGGTCAAGTTTTTCATCTACAGATTCTTTTCAATCACTCTGTTAAACCAGTATGTCAGCTGTTTGGAGGAAAATAATAAATCTTCTTCACACTGTATGTTTTTACATAAATATGCTCAGGACATTTTTCTATTGTATTAGAATATCACGTTTCATCACAGTGTGGCTTCCTTTGAATATTTTAAGAATCCAGCTCTGCGTTGATTAACGAATAATTGCAGGGAGAGGAAGTTATACATACTAATATTAGTGATGTATACATATAAACATCTCTATGGTCTATCACATTGTATATACTAATGATATATTTATTTGTGTGTAAATCATTAGTTGTCATTCTGTGGAGGTGTTTGTATCTGTGATCTGCTGAAAATTTTCTGCTTCACTGTTTCTACAATGTGGTTGATTGATGTGGATGAACTACATGTAGACGTCTGTGTCACAGAGAAGTGACATGCATGAGGGGTAAGCTGAAAGTAACAATTCCATATATGGTGTAATGGTTGTCTTGTACAGTGTTGTTCTTGCATTCAGTTCCCCTTTTCCCACGATCACTTCTTTAGAATCAGTCACCACATGCCATGCACTTCAGAAAACCTTTCTGTTTCTTCTTTCTATTTCACTCATTTTGTTCATTTTGTTGTGAGATCTTACTTATAACAGAACAATGTGGTTACAGCATATAAAAGGTCATAGATAAGGTCAAAAGTGCATCATGTTCTTTTTCAATTAATCAGCTGAATAGACTGCTACACTGGATTAATGATCATCAAAGTATTAATACAATAATATAGTAATTTCTCCAGCAGTACACTTCTAACATCATGTTTTTCCTTCACAGTGGAGTGCTGGAATAAATATTGTACAGTTAAAAAAGTGATGTTACTTTATACATATGGTACATGGTTATGTACATTATAAACAGCTTGCTCAAATATACAGTAATAAGTGAAATGTTCATATGTTATTGCACATTTTGTATTTTAGACTAAAATACATATATATTATTAGTAAGTAGAAATAAGATGATATACAAGACAGTACAGTATACATACTCGGGATGTGCAGAGAGCCCTGTATTTGTATTCAAATAAAAGTGGAAAGAGGCTTAAAAATCCTGTTTTTGTTTTTATTACACTTTTAATTTTAGAAAATTAAAGTGTTACAGTAAGTGTTCATGAATAAACTGCCTTACAAAAGGAGGTCCCCACACTGGATCTCAAACTGGAGTCTCCCAGATCATAGACGACTGTGCTGACTACTGAGCTAAAACTTCACCTGCCCCATAACACAGAAACAGCACAGCATGTAACGTGTAGGGAAGAACTTCAGAGGTGATTGCCTGTTTTCACACTAGTATTTGACATGGGTTTTTTAATATTTTTTAAATATTTGTATGAAACAAGTATTTGTGAAAAAAAACAAAAAACACTATTTGTGCTTTGCCGAATAATGTATCTGTATTCAGGCACATCCCTAATAAATACTGTTGTGACTTAATTTCGACAAAACAAAAAAAACCTAAGCCACAGTGAGGGGCTGTTACCGAGACATGTAATTGACGCGTCAGTGTCCAGGGTTGGAGCTACTTCCAGATGAATGGCTCTGCTTGCAAGACAGGTAAAGATGACACCATAATGTTTACAGAGACTTCGACCTCTCTTTACTTCCAAAGGCCCGAAGTAATCTACTCCGACATTTGTAAAGGGAGGGAGATCAGGAAGAAGCCTTTCCTTCCTTCGTCCTTCATTTTTTGCTCGCCCACTCTTCCCTTATATCGCCTGCAGAAGCAGCATTGTGATATAATTTTCCTCATAGCTGCATTGGAATTTGTCATCCAAAACTTGTTGCGCAGCTTTGACAGAGTGTGATTTCTTCCACCATGACCCACCTGTTGGTGAATATGTCTCAATATGAGCATGGAGATGTATTGATCTTTTGACAGAGTGAGTGGATGCTTAGTCTCTTCTGGCAAAGCAGCCTTACTCAATCGTCCTCCTACTCTCAAAAATCCATCCTGTAAATGTGGATCAAGCTTGTACACTGAACTGTCTCTAGACACAGATTTTCCAGCTAATAGGGCAGCGATTTCTTCCTTGAACCTCTTTTGTTGACTGTAGCGAATGACGGCCATTTCAACATCTAAGAGATCCTCAGCTGACAACATCTGGCTTTCAATGGCTCTTTTGGCCCTCTCCATCTCCAGAGACACATTGAGAGATGATCCACCTGCCTCTTTTCTGTGGAGCTCAAGAGCATGTAAGTCCTTTCTCTTTTGTTTCAACTGCAGCAGAATTCTCTTCCATTTGAGAAGCCATGCCTCCACCACTTTGAGTCTCCTCCAATCTGAAAAGTACGATAAGAGCTGATCTGTAGCAGTTGGAGAGCCCTGAGTAATGATGGTGTTTAGCTTTAGCTGTAGCTTCTCTTTTGTCCTCCAAATCATCATCTGCAATTGTGACCTCTGTGATGTCTGCAGGCCAATTCTTTTCTGGGTCAAGGAGAAACTTCGGGCCCTCAATCCAGCTACCCCCATTGAGCAGATCTCCAACCTTCATACCTCTGGAGGCATAGTCTGCAGGGTTGTCTTTGGTATTAATATACCTCCACTGAGAGACTTTAGTTGCATCTCTAATAGTTGTTACCCTATTTGATACAAATATGTGGAAACACTTATCCTCATTTTTTATGTACTTAAGCACTGCAGTGCTGTCCGTCCAGAAAGTTGACTGATCCAGTGGCAGCTCCAACTCCGCTCTCAACGTCTGATCTACCCACACAGCCAGAACAGCAGCCGCAAGCTCCGGACGGAGAATGGTTATCGGTTTGAGAGGGGTAATTCTTGCCTTACCTAAAAGGAAAGAAACATGGACCATCTTACAGTTTTCAGTCCTGAGGTAAGTAAAAGAACCGAAACCATCCTGACTAGCATCAGAGAAGTTGTGCAGCTGTGCCTTAATGGGCTGTCCAAAGTCTTTGGGCTTAAGGCAGCTTTCAACTTTGAATGCTGCCAACCTTTTCAGGTCTTCCAGCCACCTTCTTCACTGATGGCCAATGTCTGCAGGTATGTTGTTGTCCCATCCACGTCTCCGACAGAGCTCTTGCAGCATGACTTTGGCTGGGAGCGTTACTGGGGCAAGAAAACCCAGAGGATCATAAACCGAGCTGATTATGGACAACATTCCTCGCCTGCTCTGTGGTTGTTCTTTCATCGCCATTTTGAATTTGAATGTGTCTGACTCCACACAACATTGCAGCCCAAGAGCTTGTTTGACTGGAAGCTCATCTCTATCCAGATCCAGTTCTTTCAAGTCTTTCACTCTATGCTCCTCTTCAATGGTTTGCAATACTGCCCGGCTATTACTGATCCACTTTGTCAAAGTGAAGCCTCCCTTTGTCAGATTTCAGTGAGAGCTTGAACCATGGCAACTGCCTCCTTGTCTGAGCGCAAGCTCTTCAAACAGTCAGCAACATAAAAGTTTCTTCTGACTGTTTCCACAACCTCTAGTGAGAAGTTAGCCCGACTGTCCTCTGCAGTTCTCCTGAGTGCATAACTGGCACAACTTGGGGAAGAGACAGCCCCGAACAAATGAACTGGCATTTGAAATTCTTCAATCTCTTGGTTCACATTGCCCTCAGGCCACCACAAGAAGCGCAGGAAGTCTTTGTCCTCTTCAGCCACCCTAACTTGGTAAAACATAGATTTAATGTCTCCCATAAATGCCACTGGCTCCTGTCTGAATCTGGTTAGAACACCCAACAGTGAACTAGTGAGGTTTGGGCCTTGTAGCAGCTGGCTGTTGAGTGAAGTTCCCTTAAACTCAACTGAAAAGTCAAACACAACACGCAATGTACCCTTTTTGGGATGGCATACACCATGATGGGGTATATACCAGAGCTTTCCATTTTCACCTTCCAGCTGATGTTGAGGCACTTTCTCTGCATAGCCATTCTTGATTACATCAGTGAAGAAGCTGGTATATTCCTTGTGGAATAGTTCATCTTTCCTGAACTTCCCCTTTAATCCCAGCAGCCTTTGCTTAACCATAGAAAGGTTATTAGGAAGCGAAAGCTGGTCCTTTCTGAAGGGCATTTTCAAGCTGTAATGTCCATCCTGCAGCTGTGTTGACTCATCCATCTTCTTTAAGAATCTAATATCTTCTCTTGACACTCCTTGTTCCTCTGAACTTCGCTCATTGAAGTCATGACTGTATTGGTTGCTCAACATTTCCTCCAGCTTACAGACAGAAATCCTATTGACAGCAGCCACTGAGAATCCTGTTTTAAACCTGCTGCTCTCTCCATCTCGAAGGGGACCATTAACTACCCAGCCAAGTACAGTTTGTATTGCATATGGGCCATTCTCTCTGCTGTTGATGACCTCCCATGGTACCTTAGGGGCGTTAGTGCCAATCAACAGGTCAACATCGGCATCAATGCATGGGATCTGTACATCAGAGAGATATGGCCATTTCTGCAATTCTCCCTGTGTGATAATGTTACTGGTGGTCACAGGCATTTTATTTTGTGCGAATACTTCTGGGAGACTGTAGAAGCTGTTACTGCCAAGACCAGCTACCTCCAAACCATTCAGGGTGCTAGTTGAAACAACCCTTTCCTGTCCCATAGCATGCAAAAGGAAACTGGTTTTACTACCAGTAATGTTCAGCCTTTGCATAAGATGTTCTGAGCAGAAAGTAGCCGTACTCCAAGGATCCAGGAACACATATGTTTGTATTATCTTGCTTCCCCTGATGGATTTAACCTGAACTGGCAAGATAGACAAAATGCTATCCTCCTTTCCGGCCCCTGTATGTCCACAAGTTTCTGATGCAGGTGGTTTAACATGTGCTGTGCCCTTAGTGTGTTCACTTCCTGTGATGGCTCTTATCTTTCCAGAGATATAAAGCACTGTAGGATGGTTCTGACCACAATCTTTGCAAGTTAAGCGCCTGTTGCAATCCTTGCTCCTGTGTCCACTACCCAGGCAGCCAAAACACATCCCCTTTTCCTTCAAAAAGTCAATTTTGTCCCAATGCTTCTTCCCTTCCAGTGTTGGACACTCTTCCAGTCTGTGAAACTGAGAGCAGCAAACACATGCTTCTTGAATGATTCCCTTTAAGTCCAGCCTTTGCGGAACTGAGCTTGGAGTTCCACATCCCTCGGCTGCATCACTTACAGTAACTGTGGCGAAGCTGTTACTTCTGACCTTGCTGAACTTTGAATGTGGCTTGAACTTGTTAACACTCTTTACTGCAGGCAAACCACTTATCGTGTCTTGGATGTCCCCAAAAAGTGGATCAGAAATGATCTTAACTTGGCGTTCGATAAATGAGACCATATCTTTAAAGCAAGCTCTGCGATTGTACCTCTCTAGTATTTCATGTGCCTGTATCCTCCATTTTTCTCTGTACTTAAATGGCAACTTTGTCATGATTGCTCTCATGTTAGTTGGCATGTCCAGCTCCTGCACATATTGAAGTTCCTCCATTACTTTGCAACAACTTCGCAGAAATAGAGAAAAAGTTTGCAGTGCTCCCACATCCTCTGCCTTCACTGCAGGCCAAGCCAAAGCCTTCTCCATGTAGGCTGCACCAATCCTATATTGGTTTCTAAAGTGTTGTTGGAGAAGCTCTTTAGCCAGCTGATAACCTCTGTCGGGAATCATGTGCTGACAACTCCTGACCAATTCTCTGGGCTGCCCTCTTGTAAATTGCTCCAAAAAATAAAGGCAGTCAGCTTTGCTAGCCTTTGATTCCACACTATGTTCAAAAGCTCTTATGAAGGTTTTATACTGTAGAGGATCACCGTCGAATGCTGGAATGTCTTGAGAAGGCAAGGACATTAAGCGCTGTTGTTGGACCAGAGCTGCTGTGATTTCATTTTGTCGGTGCATTATGGTGCACAGGTCTCCTTGTACTGGTACAGAATATAAATGCTGTTGCTCCACTGATGCAGGCTGCACATTGTTGACTGGCAGAGAGAGGTTTTGTTGTGTATCTCCATACTGCATTGTTCCAGATGTTTCTGTTTCCTTTTTCCACTTTGTCTCATATTTTGATCCAAAGACCTGATGTGTATTTCCCTCAGAGGGTGCGTTCAGTGCACTTGAATCCTTTTGGGCTACTGAGAAGCTGCTTTGTGGCATTGCACTCCATGTGTATGGTTTAAATGACTTTGCTGCAGGATTGAGTCCTTTGGAATTTGGGTTTTGTTCTTCATTCCTTTGCAAGTAAGAATTCATTCCATCAGAAGGTGTTTGTGAGTTACTGGAACATTCTGAGGCAGCTTGAAAAACTGCTAATTTTGCAGTGGATGCAGCTATTTCAGCATCAATCTCAAGCTGCTCCCTCTTTCTTCTCAGCTGCTCTTCCTGGGCCTCTAGAGCATGCCTTTCCTTTAAAGCGGCAGCTCTAGCGAGAAGTGCAGCCCTTTCTGCTTCTGCCTTAATGCGGGATGAAGCTGTGGTTTTGCCACTATTATTACTGCTTTTACCACTTTTGTTACTTCTTTTACCACTACATGTGCTTTTTCGGCGAGAATGTCTACTGGCAACATTTGATATGCTGTCATCAGGGTGAACATCATCATCCTCACCACCATCATCACCACAATGATCATTTACCAACCATTTTTCAACCTCAGAAATGAAATCATTTTCAACAAGCATTTTTGCAGCAAACCAAGTGTCTTGTTTGTCACTTTCTTCAGTGGACATTAAAGGCAACAGAGCCACATGAGCATCTTTGGCTTCCCCACACAAAAGCACAATTTTTTCCAGTGTATTTTTATCTCTTTTGCATTACCACTCTTTTGCATAAGCTCATGAGTTACATTTCTTAGGTTTTTAGCCTCACTTAATTTGTCTTTTCTTACATTTTGCAACCTTTCCACCTTTGCAACAAGAGTTTTGTGTGTTAATGTAATAGACCGTTTACTTTTTACAGATTCTGGCTCATTAACATTTCCCTCTTTCACCAAGGCTGTAGCATTGGGATTACAGTCGCAAAGTTGTGTGCACACTTTATTATGGCCATAAAGTTGGTAGCGCTACTCTTTACCTTATGGTGGGCGCTGTGATGTCACAATCCAGATGAATGAATCAGCTGATGACCGGTGCGTCCTCCATCTCCACCTCCTATGCTTTCAAACAAATGTAGGAAATCCAGCGTCGAGTCTTCCTCCATGAACGATGGCTAACAAACTAACTGAAGCGGAGTTTTTTGACTTAAATGTAGTGACTTGATTTCGACAATTGATTTTGACATGGGTTTTTTAATATTTTTAAATATTTGTATGAAACAAGTATTCGTGAAAAAAAAACAAAAAACACTATTTGTGCTTTGCCGAATAATGTATCTGTATTCAGGCACATCCCTAATACATACTGTAGTGACTTGATTTCGACAAAACAAAAAAAACCTAAGCCACAGTGAGGGGATGTTACCGAGATATGTAATTGACACGTCGTCATGCGGCAGCTCCATGTAGTAAATCAAACATCTTCGGACTTGCGCTTAAGATTTGTTTATTTGCCACCGTGCACCAATAAAGCATTTGCTGCGCATACACTTACATCTATAACTTGCATGAAAACAAACAAAAAGGCTTAAAGATTAGCCTCTGAACGGCGGTCAAAAAACTGTGTGCTTCTCCCGGTAAGCAGCACACCTGAGGAGTAATTGCCTGTTCTTCTTGTTGCAGTTGTTGTTTCATGTTATGTCCAGATGCTTTGATAGAATATCTGAAATAAACACTGAATACTTTTTTAAATCTGTACTTTGAAAGACTGAATAAATAGATTTTATTAATTTTGCAAACATGCATCAAAATTCAGAAAAACTCTCCTGGTCAAGTTTTTCATCTACAGATTCTTTTCAATCACTCTGTTAAACCAGTATGTCAGCTGTGTGGAGGAAAAATGATAAATCTTCTTCACACTGTATGTTTTTACATAAATATGCTCAGGACATTTTTCTATTGTATTAGAATATCACATTTCATCACAGTGTGACTTCCTTTGAATATTTTAAGAATCCAGCTCTGCGTTGATTAACGAATAATTGCAGGGAGAGGAAGTTATACATACTAATATTAGTAATGTATACATATAAACATCTCTATGGTCTATCACATTGTATATACTAATGATATATTTATTTGTGTGTAAATCATTAGTTGTCATTCTGTGGAGGTGTTTGTATGTGTGATCTGCTGAAAATTTTCTGCTTCACTGTTTCTACAATGTGGTTGATTGATGTGGATGAACTACATGTAGACGTCTGTGTCACAGAGAAGTGACATGCATGAGGGGTAAGCTGAAAGTAACAATTCCATATATGGTGTCATGGTTGTCTTGTACAGATTCCTGTTCTTGCATTCAGTTCCCCTTTTCCCACGATCACTTCTTTAGAATCAGTCACCACATGCCATGCACTTCAGAAAACCTTTCTGTTTCTTCTTTCTATTTCACTCATTTTGTTCATTTTGTTGTGAGATCTTACTTATAACAGAACAATGTGGTTACAGCATATAAAAGGTCATAGATAAGGTCAAAAGTGCATCATGTTCTTTTTCGATTAATCAGCTGAATAGACTGCTACACTGGATTAATGATCATCAAAGTATTAATACAATAATATAGTAATTTCTCCAGCAGTACACTTCTAACATCATGTTTTCCTTCACAGTGGAGTGCTGGAATAAATATTGTACAGTTAAAAAAGTGATGTTACTTTATACATATGGTACATGGTTATGTACATTATAAACAGCTTTCTCAAATATACAGTAATAAGGGAAATGTTCATATGTTATTGCACATTTTGTATTTTAGACTAAAATACATATATATTATTAGTAAGTAGAAATAAGATGATATACAAGACAGTACAGTATACATACTCGGGATGTGCAGAGAGCCCTGTATTTGTATTTGTATTCAAATAAAAGTGGAAAGAGGCTTAAAAATCTTGTTTTTGTTTTTATTACACTTTTAATTTTAGAAAATTAAAGTGTTACAGTAAGTGTTCATGAATAAACTGCCTTACAAAAGGAGGTCCCCACACTGGATCTCAAACTGGAGTCTCCCAGATCATAGACGACTGTGCTGACTACTGAGCTAAAACTTCACCTGCCCCATAACACAGAAACAGCACAGCATGTATTTGACATGGGTTTTTTTATATTTTTAAATATTTGTATGAAACAAGTATTCGTGAAAAAAAAAAAAAAAAACACTATTTGTGCTTTGCCGAATAATGTATCTGTATTCAGGCACATCCCTAATACATACTGTAGTGACTTGATTTCGACAAAACAAAAAAAACCTAAGCCACAGTGAGGGGCTGTTACCGAGACATGTAATTGACGTGTCGTCATGCGGCGGCTCCATGTAGTAAATCAAACATCTTCGGACTTGCGCTTAAGATGTGTTTATTTACCACCGTGCACCAATAAAGCATTTGCTATGCATACACTTACATCTATAACTTGCATGAAAACAAACAAAAAGGCTTAAAGATTAGCCTCTAAACGGCGGTCAAAAAGCTGTGTGTTTCTCCTGGTAAGCAGCACACCTGAGTAATTGCCTCTTCTTCTACATATGCATTTCCATATGCTGCTGTCCAATACGCCACCTACTGTGGCAACCAGGGAATGACCTTAACACACACATAGATACAAATGGCTCTAACACATACAATATGAGATGATGTTTGTATATGTTGAACTTTTCAAACACAGAGACAACTCAAAGTGCTTCACACAAGTTGAAGAAATGCATTCAAACAACATTTAAAAACACAATAAAAGATAAGTAAAATCAATTTAAGTGCAATAAAATAAAATAGACCAAATTAATAGCAGATCACATATACAGTGATAGTGCAACTACAGTGCAGTAATAAGATTCCCAAAATTCAATTAGGCAAAAAGGGCAGAAGAGAAATTAATCAAAGGCAAGTTTATTTGTGTAGTTCATTTCATACACAAGGTGCTTTAGATAATGTATTAAAACATGTTTAAAAGTTCAAATTTCAGAGAATAGAAACTTTAAAAGAATTACAGAACATCATTTTAAATTGGATTTACACATACTGATCATATTCTGACTCTTCAATGTTTCCTCATAATTAGTCTCTATAAAACTTCTGCTTCACTGTGTCCACAGGATGTGGTTGCTCGATGTGGATGAGCTGCACGAAGACGTCTGTGTCACAGACGAAGGCGGTAATTTATCTCTATACCAAAGTTCTGAACCACAAATCTATATTTCATACATAAATACTTCATCAGTCATTAATAAATGGGTGATTAATCCTTAATGAAGCTTTATGGTTTTACACTATTTGTTTGTAAAGAAAAAACATTAAATTCCCACTGAATTATCATCATCATCACAATGGTTGTAATGGAGGATGATAGCTCAAACTGTAACTGTAGCTAGTTAGGGGGTAGGTGACCACTGTGGTGCATCGGCAAGAATGCAGGGATGCTGGGATGCTCTCTTCAATGGTTTATTAATACCAACAGGTAGGTATATACAGGTGTGTGTGGTTCTACACACAAGAATAAACAAACAGCATTAGCTCACAGGCAGCAACACTGCTGACAGGAATCATTAAGCAGTGCTAATTCTAATTAAAGCTGCAAGCTGCATTGAACGGGCTTTCGCACCCTTGCGCACGTCGGGCCGCAGCGCAATCGAAGGGCTTCTGTTACAGGCATGTAGATGTCTTCAGACCCAGGCTGTTTTCAGACAGTGCAAGAAGGAGATAAACATCACTTCCTTTGTCCACTGTTTTGCCCACTGTTGGGGCTGCTTTACTGAAATTTCGTAGGGGGTGCTATTCAGCCAGTTTGCATCACTGATGGAATATTGTCATGTACACTTGTTCAGGCCAGGAGTCTTATCAAACATGTAAAGTTTGGTGCAGACTGGAGCATTCACAATAAAGTTATAGCAACTTGCACTGTCTGAAAACAGCCTGGGTCTGAAGACATCTACATGCCCATCACAGAAACCCTTTGATTGCGCCGTGGCCCGACGTGCGCAAGGGTGTGAAGGCCCGTTCAATGCTGCTTGCAGCTTTAATTAGGGCCTGAGCCCAAAGGGCGAAGACCCTATTGTATTTCGTGTGTTTGTTTCTTTCTTATTATTATTCTTTATTAATTCGCCACTTCAACTCTAAATTTGACCCCCTAAACATGCTCAAAAACTCACCAAATTTGGCACGCACATCAGGTCTGGAGGAAATTAATAATAATAATCCCCAAAGTGCCAAAATGTGCTCAAGAGCGCCACCTATGTATCTAAAACGGCCGCCACGGTCCGTAGGAATGTCGTAGAGAGATCGAACCAAAACTCAATTATTCGTCTCATCAAGACCTACAAATCATACACTGACACCCCTGACCTAAATCCAACAGGAAGTCCGCAATCTCAATTTCAAAGTACGACTTTGTGCCAATTTTGGACCTTGAATAAACGCTATCTCCTCCTAGAGCGTTAATGGTATCGGCTTCAAACTTTAATACATGACTTATCAGGTAAAGTAACATCTACATGCCTGTGACAGAAGCCTTTGGACTGCGCCGCACTCCAGTTACTTAGTGTTTCTACACATCTGACAGCAGTGTTCAATCCTCACTTTTTTTTCAAGGAGTACATGTGCTCCTAAATGAAAAAAATTAGGAGCACACATATAACTTTAAGAGCACACTGAAAAATGTTCAAGTAACAGTTTCTCAAAGAAAACAATTCATTATATTCATATTTACAATTTATCACATACATATTTAAACTCTTTGTGTGTGTTTGTATGTGTGTGTATGTAAATCACAATTTCTGTTGTTTTTAGGGGTGCTCAGTTATGGCAAAAATCATAATCACAATTATTTTTGTTCAATATTGAGATCATGATTATTTAACATGATCATTTTTGCCGATGTTGATATATGCACATATTTTTTCCCACTTGGCTGAGGAGACTGTTACACATGCAATCATATATTGTACTAATGATCAAGAAAGACTATAGCCTATTTGAGGGAGGAATTCAGGAAGACTGGAGTTCCGGAGCTCAGCATTAAAACTTTAATGGACCTGCCATGAGGGTGGAGCAGCAGTTTTTTTTATTTTAGTTTATTAGACAGACAGGATTAATGTGTAGGATTTAATCATTGGTTAGTAGTCCGAAGCGGAGGGTGGCAGTAATGCACCTAATATGCTGGTTGCTGTTGGGCCTCAAACCACGAGGTCACACAGAGAAGGCCTACATGTAACCTGTGAGGCTTGACCATGAGGTGCTTTCTCTTTTGTTTCCCCCGAGACAAAGGAATAGCGTCAAAATGCTGCTTACAGACAATGGGAGACCATTGCAAACTCCATTTCCAAGGATGCTTTGCGATTTTCACACCTCCTGCACAGCGGAGCGTCCTGATGACGCAGCCATGACATCACCACCCCTTTATAACTGAGCGCACCCTGAAACACACGCCTTTCCCATGTCACTGAGCTAGGGGTAACTTCTGTTCCCCTGTGAGTCAGCTTGACTAAAGGGGGTACCCCACGCACATGTTTTCCCCTCATCAAAGACTCCCCTCGCCGGACGAGACGTGACTTTGCCCGTGTTCACCCGAACACATTCCTGGATCCGAGAGAGACCGCTGCTGCAACCAGCGTCCTCAAATTCCCTCGAGAAGGAAGAAATAAAGTTACTTCAAGAAAACGTGGAACGTCTCTGCCCTGCTCGTCTTCGCCGAGTCGACTCTGCTGTTCTCTCCGCCACTCCACTCAGAGCCAGCTGCCGTGATTTTCGCCGACCGTGCGAGAACGGCCACCGTCTGCCTACAAGCCAAGGACGAAGTTGGACATTAAGACGGACTACACACACACACCCTGCTCGCTTTCTGAAGTGACCAAGTAAGAGGCATGAGTCTGGGCAGAGGCAGTGTTAGTTGTGTGTTCTTTTCAGCATCAGTTGCTGTTGTTTAGCATTTAGCTTTTTAGCTTTATTGCTATTGTTCTTGTTGTGTGAGTTGACGGACCGCCGAGTCCATTTTTCTCTGTTTACTCTTCGGAGTATTTTAAGTTTGCTGCCTGTTTAGTTGTGTTCACCACGCTAGACTGTTTTGTATTTGTCCCGCTCGGGACTACCGCTGTGTTTGTGCCATCGTGAGGGATAAAGTAAGTTGCTTTGTCGGTCAGAAACCAGACATCGTGTGTTACAGACTGCCGTCCGTACACACGCTGTCTGTGGACAAAGGAACCGCTTCTCTTCCCCTCACGATCGCTTTCTCTCCTTCTTCCCTCTCTTCTGACTAACACACACACGCACGCGCACACACACACACATACATACACCGACATCTTTTTGCACATCTGATGGTCAGATAACGTCGGACAAAGCTTTGCGTTGTCTTTCCTTATCCGCCATCAGACACGTGTTTTTCACGGAATTGGGTGAGTGCAAGACGCCGACCACCAGGCGGCGCCATCTTGTTTTTGTCTAGCCAAGACACTGCCGTACTTCTGCCATTCGGGTCTCGCGTGACGTCCCACAGTCACGTCCGCATCGCAGACCGTTGACGTCATCACGTCAGGCATGACGCATGTGTCTGCATGTGTCCAACCCTGTACGTAGCTGTTTGTGTTTTGTTTGGTAGAATTAGATTTTAGGATAGTTGTTTATTGAATGAAGCATTTGTTAACTTTGTTGATTTTGTTTAAGTTTAATAAACACTGTTATATCTTTAAAGAGAAGTTCTTTTGTCATTATTGTGTGTAACATATTGTGAAAAGTGGCTGATTGAAGGAGTCAGAGCTTGAATTCAACCCTTCTTTGTTCACCCTTGAATGTTTATCTCTCAGATATTAACATTCTAGGTGAACTCCCATTTATGAGACTACCTTGTTTGGTTATTGGTCCCGGTTTTCGGGTGGTGCCCCGTATGTCGTCTATGATCTGGGAGACTCCAGTTCAATGTGGGGACCTCCTGCTGAAGGAGTAGTTTATTCATGAATATTTGTAATACTTCAATTTTCTAAAATAAATGCATCATAAAAACAAAAACAGGAGCTTGTTCTTAAGCTTCTTTACACTTTTATTTGAATACAAATACAATACAAATACTGGGCCCTCTGCACATCCCATTGACAATAAACTACATCTTGAATCTAGAATCTTGAAAAAGACTGTAAATGGGTCAGATATCCACTTGATATGACTAACTCAGACTGCTGAAGCCTCATATAAGCTTCACATCAACTTTTAAATGCATTTTTGCACTAAATGACTGTGTGGACACACTGTGGATTTTGGCCTCCATCACTCCATCATCTTTTAATATCCAGTATGAACAGGAGGAATGATTATAGCGAGGAAAACCTCTTTCACTGTTCATATGGACACCTGAATGCTGTTCTAAGACACACCTGGAAAACTGTGAACCTGTCTTTTAATGTCTCATAGATAATTTGTTATTACTGATGCAAAGGATGAGAGAACAGCTATTATCAAAAACTGAAAATGTGCAGCGCTGAAGTTTAAGTTTACAGCTGAGTCTTCAGTAAATTGACATTATTAATGATGAAACTCAGAAACATCATCATCAAACCAAAAAGGAAATTGAATCATCTTCTCAGATGGAGCCAACTGATAAAGCCATGCATTTATTTCCTAACATTTTGTCATCAATAAGACACTGATCATTATGAGATATGGAGGTGGTAATTGGTAAATGTTTTTTTCTTTGGTGACTGTGATGAAGTTTGCAGTTATGAAGGCAGAAATTCAGAATTTTAAAAACTCAACATGTTGGTCTGATCACTGAATCACTTCCATGTTACACAAGCAGACAAATGAAATGACGAAAATCACAGTGAAACTTGCAGTTGTGTGTGTTTTCCACAGTTTCTACCTGTTGGTGTGTGTTAATTTTAATATTTTAATATTGATTTGTGATTTATTGTATACTGTGAGGACACAAAGAACAAGTAAAAGTTTTACTGTTGTGTTTAACTTTGACTGACAATATATATTTTAACAGTTTTTACTGTCAGAAATGCACTCTTTTATCCTCATCAGAATAATTTAAACTTCGGAGATCCAAAGAGTTGACAACAAAATACTATTCTATTAAATGATGTGAAAATAGTTCATTCAGTCTGCATTATGCTGAGATATTGTGTTTCATCTAAAATAGGTTGTGGGACAGATCACCTCCTGCTCTGTTTCATCTGTGATTGAAGAAATTAATAAGTCCTCTGATCTGCTGCTGGATCCTAATTTAGCCTTTTGTGCTGTCTTATAATATATGAATAAATGGTTTAACGCAGTTAACAGTTGAACTTGAGACTCTAAATATTTTTGGCTATGCAGTTTTTTTTAAGTCATTTGCTTTTTTATCTGCAAAGTAACTACAGCTGTTGAGTAGATGATGTGGAATAAAATTATAAAGTACAATAAAATAAGCATACTCACGTAAAGTAAAAGTACCTTAAAATTGTACATTTTTGGAATTCCAAAACCTGATGATTAAAACCAGTAGCAGCTTCACGTTAAAAATCTTTTCTTTCCCCTTGTTTCTCCGAGACTGTTCGGCAGATTCAGGACGTCCAGGAGAGGCTCTGTGTGAGCAGAGCGGCTGCTTACATTTGCTCAGCCTGTTTCTCTGATAACTTAAAGTTATAATCTCTTATTTATGTTATTTACCTAATTTATGTGCACTCGTTTCATTGTAGTTCAGTGTGAGAGTCTCTACTGGGTTTTGCTGTCATTTATGGCCACCCTGCTTTGTCTCTTCTCCTCTGCTGTCAGGAGCAGTGAGGGGCAGGGCTCAGCCCTCCATGTGTGAGTTTGCTGCACACACAGCACAGCACAGGAGAGACACTTACTGTATATGCAATAAAAGCCTTATGAGTAAAAAGCCAATAAGAAAAAGCTTTTAAAAGATAAGCTGCTTCACCCACAAGCGAATGAAGAGCGAATCTGTTGCTGTGTCAGCTCCACTGATTTAAATGCATGGCGAGAAAGTTGTCACTGACACCCAGTTTGTAATAATCATAATACTGCAAATGTAAGGGCTTTCATCAGCGGTCCATGGGCTCAATCACCATTTGGCAATAGATAGTGACTTAACAGACATTTATTTCAATGACATCTTCGAGATTATAAGTTATAGATGCAGACGTCAGATGACTAAAATCCTTCATCTGGTTAAAAGATATTATATAATTATCATTTTATAGTTAAATACAACCAAGATCTAAAATGGTTATCTTAAAAATGTGGCTCAAAGTTGAATAAAAGTAAATTCATGACAGAGTTTCTGGCTGACAACCACTCGTATTATCTTGTATGCGTATACTCTTTGGTAGACGCCATTGTGGGACAACCACAACAATGATGCTTACGCACAAAATGATTATCATCTTATGCACGTATACTCTTTGGTAGAGGGGGTATGACACCATTGACAGGCGACCAAATGAAAATTTGGGTTTGAAAATTGTTGGAAACATTTAGGATAATGTAAGTACAAAACTCAACAAAATATGTAGGTCTAGTCAGTTTTAGACGTTTTAATGCGGAATAGTTACATATTATATTTTTAACAACAAATAGACATCTGAAATGTGACCCCGACTACACACTGCTTTTTGTAAGATGTCAAAAGCCAAAAAGGTTGGAAACCACTGGTTTCATCTTTAACAATGTGTTGCATTTTAAAAACTTGTTATATTATCCATTGTGTCAAATCTTCATCTGAAGAGTAACTAAAGCTGTCAAATAAATGTAGTAAAAAGTACAATTTCCAAGCGTGTAAGAGAAACTACAGTGGCTGTGAAACTTGCAAATAACACGCAAGGCCCTGCAGGCAGTGTTTGGTTTGCCGTTCTACTGTAGCAACATGGTGGGCTCCATGGAAGAGGACCTGATCTCTGTCTAGATGTAAAAGGCTCATTCTAAGGTAAGAAAAACACAACGATTCTTATTTTCAGGTGATTATACACTAATTAAAACATACTTATGAATATTATATTCCATTTCTGCCAAGTCTGTTGATGCCACTAAATTCTACACACTGGTCCTTTAAGTACAGTACTTGAGTAAATGTACTTAGTTTTTTTCCACCATTGCACTTTTTCTGTTCTTTTTTTTTCTGTTCACTACAATTCCTGCATTACATCATATGTACATTGAGTTTTTGTAATAATTCATTGTGTTCATACCGAGTGATCTCTTCCTAGGAAAAGAGCGATGGGAGACAAAATCCACAGTTCTGGTTCTATGTAGAAATATATTCTGAAGTTCAGCTGAAGCTAAAATTAGGCTTCAAAGTAACAATATTTTAGTGTGAAATTCCCTCGTTGTTCGCTGCAGCTCAGCAACATTCTGGTCAGCAATTTTGAAGCCTCATATTCATTTCAGCTAAACTTTTATATGCTTTTTTAAGGACTGTAGATTTTGTCCCCCCCTCTCTTATAGGACGCACACGAAGGAGGGATCACCTCATGGTCAGTATGAACAGGAAGAATGATTACAGCGATCAATAAATCTGTCAATGTACACATGGCTAGATGAGAATTGTTTTAGGCTTGAAAAACAGTGAACATATCTTTTAAGTTTAATATGTGATTCTCTGTGAATTACTGCATTCTGGCCTTTAGTTTAAGGTCTAATTAAATATAGCATTTCAAAACAAACTATACTTAAATGTGAGAATTAATTTCCCATTGGCAAATTAATTCTAATTTTGTAACCCTCAACAGAAAGATAAAAATAAACCAGATATTAACAAGAGTCTGATGAAGGAAGTGTGAAGAACAATCTGCAAACTGCTTACATGTTTGTTGGTCGTGTCTCAAATTGATGATCTTCTGGACTGAATTCTTTATTCCTATAAATAATGTTCTGGTCCAATGAATCCTGACAGCAGTATTGAGAGTAATGCCTGAAGGTTGTGGACATTTATACTTATGAAATATTCTTTTAATTGGAGCAGAAATATGTAACTGGACATTTAACTCAGTGAGGATGAACTCAGTGAGGAGAACAGAAAAACAGGTTAAAGTGTATGAAATGAAAAAGACAAACTAAAACTAAGGATAAAAACATTTGAAAAAACAGTCTGAAATAATGTTTCAGGCCTAAATAAAATTAATGCCAATTTTATGTCATAATGCCACTTTTTAATTATCTTTGATTTAACTAATGAATATATTCACTCTTATTATTTACTCACTTTTCATTTGTTATTTCTCCTTTCATATTTTTTTATTTCAGGTTTTTTGTTTTTTTTGCCACATCTTCCTCCTTTTTGGTTTGTTGTTCTTTTGACTTTTGTACATTTTAAGTTTGATGTTTCTCCAACTTTCATAAACACAATGTTATTTATTTCCTCTTGCAGTTTTGTATAAAGAGATCCTGGGAAACATATCATATCATAATTTAATCACACACACTGCCCTGACTGAAAAGTTGTCTTTGATTCTCCAAAGAGATGTACAAATTACAATAAAATGATTACACATGATCTTGAACCGTATATATAATATATAGAATGATAGATATTTTCTGCTCTTATGATCACTGCTCACAACTATTAGACTTGAATAGAACTGGATCCTTCATGGATAGAATTCATATGCATATGTGTGTAAAAAACTTAAATCTGACAAATTTACTCTAATTTATGCTGTTTTCTACCATCAGTGATCTCTGATACCTCAAATACTTTACACTGAATGAGAGCTTTAAATCCATTTTAATCAATAAATAGACTCAACCTCAAACATTCAGAAACAAAATAGTCATTTATTTTTTAAAGAAGAATTTATTGACATCTTCTTGATCATCTGTGGCACTACTGAACAATTATTGATCATCTTGTGTGATTAATAACACATATGGACTAATATTGCAGAAATACATCCAGTAATAAAACAATAATTATTAACCATCAATTATCTGCCACTGTCACAAAATATGCTCAACAACAAAATATTGATTAACACCCAACTTCTATATTTATAAATCAGACCAAACAAGAAACTTTTTCAGTCCAGGATCAGAAAGTCTTTGTTGTTTTCTTGATTCAAATGTTTTGGAATCTTTGAATCTTTTATTCCAGTTTCCTTTCCGACCCTTCATCATACATGAGACTCATCTGACCACCTGCTGGCTATAAAAGTGTAAAAGCAATCAGAGTAGCTGCTGATCCAAACCTTCTCTGTGTTCTTCATCACATTTGGTGTCTGTATTTGTGCACATATTGAACATATTAAATTCTCTCACTTTTTTGTATTTACCCTCCTTTTTTCTGGGTATAAAAGTCCTGCGGGACGAAATGACGGCAAGAGAGAACTTTTTCTATCCTGTGTGGGACGTTAGGATCAGCAACAGTCTTTTACTTGTTTTGCTTTGAATACATCTTTATTTTACAGATAAACAGTTGTTGAGTAATTCCGCAACAACAGCAGATTAACATTAAACATTAATTTGCTCTCGCTGTGTGGTGGTGGGTGAGTTCTTGTGTTTGGATCATTTTTTTTATTGGCTGATAGATGATTTGCAAAACTAGAGATAAACTGACATGAATCATTTGAATTAACAGTTGGATTATTGAATTTCTCTTTTCGGCTTCTAGCTTGAAATTCTTGGTGTTCCTTCAGTTTTTTCCTCATGTTTCCTCTAACTTATCAACTTATTCTCTCTCTTTCTGTCAACCTTCTGTTTCCTCAGCAGTTAATATTTTCCTCTCTTCATCAGTTCCTCCTGCTCTTTGAACATTTGCTCTTCGTTCTCTTTCAGGATTTGTTGTTTCTTCTCTTTGATTGCTCTCTCTGCTCTTTGGAACATTTTGGTGGTGTAGTGGCTCCATTCTGATCTTCTTGAGCAGCTGTTTGACCTGAGAATGATCCTTGAAGTCATTACTGAACACATATTACTAGCTGTACTATCAGGAAGGTATGGGGTCCAGGGAAAGCATAAGAAATGCACTGAGCAATATCTTTAACTATTGTCTCTTCATCTCTCATAGTGTCAAACAGGCTCTGGATGTCAAACTTTTATTTGAAATATTTGTTACTGGGAACAGATCTTCATTCATTTTTTCATATAAAGACAAATTGTTTACTTATTAGTCATAAAATTCAATTAATCTTATACCAAATGAGGAGTGGGTTGGCATGCATGGGGAGAGACTGATTATTTGTTTTGGTGATTATGCTGCTCATGTGTTTGTATTGTTATCTTCTATATTAGTAAGTTGCAAAGTGAGACAATCAATGAAAGAAATTAAATGAGTCTGATGACCTGATTGCTGTCCTCGGCTTCCTTTCTGGCCCGATGTTCTTGCTCTTCCTTCAATTTTTTAATTTCATTTTTGATTTCTTTTTCACATTCTTCCTTTAATTTAGTGTCCTTCTCAGTGTCACCTTTCAAGTCTCTGAGCTGTTGCTTATACTTTTCCTCTATTTCCTTCCTCAATTTCTCCTGTTCTTTGCATGTTTCTGCTTCTTTTTCTTTCAGGATTTGTTGTTTCTTCTCTTCTATCGCTCTCTCTGCCTTTTGGAACATTTCGGTGGTGTAGTAGCTTCCTCCATTCTGCACATTTATATTTATTATCTTCTCGAGCAGCTCGCTGACCTGAGAACGATCCTTCACCTCATTATTGAACATGTGGTACTGGTTGTTACATTTGGTCACAAGTTCCTGCAGATCTACACTGTTCTTCAAGAACTCCTCAATAGGTTTCCCTTTGAGTTGGTCACCATGGGTAAAGAGAACCATGCTGTATTTGTTGGCTTCCTCTCCAAAGCTTTCCTGAATCTTCTGCACCGTGTGTTTTTCTTCATCTGTAAATCTGCCCAGTTTGATGACGACCAGGAAGATATGAGGTCCAGGTGAAGCATAAGAAATGCACTGGACAATATCTTTGTTTGTTTCCTCTTCAGCGCTCCTGGTGTCAAACAGGCCCGGAGTGTCGATAACAGCAACCTTTTGTCCATCGATCTCACCATGAACCTTTTCACAGAATTTAGTCAAAGATTCTGCAGCAAATTCTGATTTAAAGCACTTTTGTCCCAGAATGGTGTTTCCTGTGGCGCTCTTCCCAACTCCAGTCTTCCCCACCATCACAATCCTGATACACTCATTATTGTTGGAGACTTTGCAAGGTTGAACAGGATGTTGCTGTTCCTCCTCTATGTCCTTCCTCAGTTTTTCCTGCTCTTTGCGCATTTGCTCTTCTTTCTCTCTCAGGATTTGTTGTTTCTCCTCTTCTATCGCTCTCTCTGCATTTTGGAATATTTCAGTGGTGTAGTAGCTTCCTCCATTCTTAGCATTTATATTTCTTATCTTATCGAGCAGCTCACTGACTTGAGAATGATCCTCCAGATCATTATTGATCACGTGGTACTGGTTGTTACATTTGGTCACAAGTTCCTGCAGATCTTTGCTGTCCTTCAAGAACTCCTCAATAGTTTTCCCTTTGAGCAGGTCACCATGGGTAAAGAGAACCATGCTGTGATTGTAGGCTTCCTCACCAAAGATTTTCTGAATCATTCGTATCGTGTACTTTTCTTCCTTGGTATATGAACCCACTTTGATGACAACCAGGAAGATATGAGGTCCAGGTGAAGCATAAGAAATGCTCTGAGCAATACCTTCAGCTGTTTTCTCTTCAGTGTCATTGGTGTCAAACAGGCTCGGAGTGTCGATAACAGCAACCTTTTGTCCATCCACCTCACCAGAAGCCTTTTCAGAGTGTGTAGTCAAAGATTTAGGGGAGAACTCAGATTTAAAGCACTTTTTTCCCAGAATGGTGTTTCCTGTAGCGCTCTTCCCAACTCCAGTCTTCCCCAACAACACAATCCTGATCAGCTCATCATTGTTGGAGACTTTGCGAGGTTGAACAGGATGTTGCTGTTTCTCCTCTATGTCCTTCCTCAGTTTTTCCTGCTCTTTGCGCATTTGCTCTTCTTTCTCTCTCAGGATTTGTTGTTTCTCCTGTTCTTTCTCTCTCAGGATTTGTTGTTTCTCCTCTTCTTTCTCTTTCAGAATTTGTTGTTTCTCCTCTTCTTTCTCTTTCAGTATTCGTTGTTTCTCCTCTTCTTTCTCTTTCAGGATTTGTTGTTTCTCCTCCTCTTTCTCTTTCAGGATTTGTTGTTTCTCCTCTTCTTTCTCTTTCAGAATTCGTTGTTTCTCCTCTTCTTTCTCTTTCAGGATTTGTTGTTTCTCCTCTTCTTTCTCTCTCAGGATTTGTTGCTTCTCCTCTTCTATCGCTCTCTCTGCATTTTGGAATATTTCAGTGGTGTAGTAGCTTCTTCCATTCTGCACAGTTATATTTTTTATCTTCTTGAGCAGCTCCCTGACCTGAGAACGATCCTCCAGCTCATTATTGAACACGTGGTACTGGTTGTTACATTTGGCCACAAGTTCCTGCAGATCTTTGCTGTCCTTCAAGAACTCCTCAATAGTTTTCCCTTTGAGTTGGTCACCATGAGTAAAGAGAACCATGCTGTATTTGGTGGCTTCCTCACCAAAGATTTCCTGAATCTTCTGCACCGTCTGCTTTTCTTCCTCTGTGAATCTGCCCAGTTTGATGACAACCAGGAAGATATGAGGTCCAGGTGAAGCGAAAGAAATGCTCTGAGCAATATCATCAGCTGTTTTCTCTTCAGTGTTCCTGGCGTCAAACAGGCTTGGAGTGTCAATAACAGCAACCTTTTGTCCATCCACCTTACCATCAGCCTTTTCAGAGTGTGTAGTCAAAGATTTAGGGGAGAACTCAGATTTAAAGACATTTCTCCCCAGAATGGTGTTTCCTGTAGCGCTCTTCCCAACTCCAGTCTTCCCCACCAACACAATCCTGATCCACTCATTACTGCTGGAGATTGTGGTAGATTCTCTCTGGAGGCCTGAAATAGAAGAATTAATAATTGATGCTCAGTGTATTCATAATATTTTGTTCAATGCATCTCCATCAGAGACAGGCAGCTTTGATGGTGGTTGGGGGACTAAAATTGTGTTTATACAGTTTTAAGATATATTACAGTTTCTACTCTTGTTATAGCTGCTTGTACTTTCTTTTAATCTTTTTCTGTATTTGCAGTTCCACTGAGTAGGTCAAATTTATATCACACTTGGATTACTATAGAAAACAATGCTTATACCTAATCTCAGGTTGTGTGGTGTACACAGTGTCGACACGCATTCTGGTTTCATACCTTTTTGTTTGTATAGTCAATTGTTTATCTGGCCCCAGGTTGTAAAACTGAAATGAAGAATAATCTGGTGCCACTTTGTGTTAAAGCACACTAAATTGTTTTATTAACAGTTAATAAATCCTTTATTGAAATTGAAATTTTGAAATTTATTTTTGTCTGCAATCAGTACCATAAATATATACACATACGTACATACATGCATTTACATTTACTTACATGTATACATACACACACACACAAACACACACACACAAAAGCAATTACTCAAATACTGCAGTTGAAAACACAATAACACAACTTAAAGATTTCTGCAGTCCAAAAAAGGTTGTAAACTGAAGCTACAATGTATTATGCCTACACTTTTAACAGTACATCAACCACACAAAAAACACTTATATGTACATATTTGTTCTTAAGATGCACAAACGAGTGATTTAAGAACATTTGTAGCATCATCGATTTTCTTGTAGTTAGAATTTTTTCTTGAGTACAAATGAAATTTAAGAGTTCAGACCTGTCAAGTCATGAATAGATCATCTCTGCTTTTCTTTACATGGGAGAAACACTTGTTTGACAATTATAATCTGTTAATCTGAATTAATTTGGAGTTTAAATATGATACTAAAATTAAGCAAAGTTAAACATATAATTCAAACAAACTTAATGCAAAATTAATGTTTTCTTCACCACCATATCATCATAAGTTTACCAAGAAGGTTTTTAGATTATATGGTGCAGCAACTTGTACATTTCAGTAGTAACTAGGAAACTTCTCTCTCTGACAGCTGCTGTTGATAATGGACAGCCGTCTCTGTCTCTGTTTGTTTTGTGTTCAAGTCGGTTTAACAATACAATATATATATATATATATATATATATATATAAATCCCCACATACAAAAGTCATTTTCTTATTGTTTATGTCATCATCCAGCCTCGATAATGTATCCCTAAAGGTATCAATGCTAGATCCTGGTGTTCTATACAGCTTAAAGGCTGATTATATTTTTTGATTTCTCAATTTCAGTTTCTACAGTGATACATTCCATAACATTGTCAATAATTAGTGACATACTACTCATAAATATCAACCCCCCACCACTTTTTTTAATCCTATGAATAAAAATCGTCTCACATCCCTCAGTTTTGACCATTGCAACTTGCTCCTCATTAAGCCAAGTCTCAGAGATCACTATTAGCTACAGTATTTCTTCTTTTTAGACAGAGTTGTCTAAAAGAATGCTGGATCTTTAAAAAATTGTATTAAGGTTCCTTTTATTAAACTGTATTATTTATATTACTCCATCCATTTCACTTCCCTATTAAACTGTTCTTCAGTATAAATATCTTTCTCCATAACATGCAATTTATGCTCTGTGGAGTCAAAAGTTTTCAGTCCAAGACTTTCATATCCTGTATTCTGTGTTAGTTGCCAAAGATTAATATCTCCAGATGGACATAAATGACATCTGTCAAAACCCATCATAGGTTGGTTTTAATGTCCAGTTTTATAACATCATATTTCATATTAGTGTCATTACCGTTCAGTCTGTGTGTCTATTAAGATGCGTGCCTTGCTTTTCTGTTCACAAAGCGCATTACGGTTGTCGGTTTTGTTTTACTGTCCGTCCTTGGGAGTATCTGGGAGGCTATCATATTCATATTTTGGCTTTCAAAGAATTGAAGTAGGCTAAGCGCTTCTCCAAAAATAAAAGTAATTGACTCGGTAGGGCGAGGAAAAGGCGGAGAGGTTTACTGTCTTGTATCAAGTCCTGCGCTTACAGTCAAGTCATCAATGCCAGAATATTATTACACATCATCATCACATCGCTCCAGATCTGCAATTTTTCTGTCCTTCTCCTTGATGTATGACTTGTGCTCCCAGATCTTCATTTAGTCTAAGCAGTTTTGATTGTTTGTTAGCCACCTTAATCAACTAATTTGATTAATTAATTCTTATCTCCTCCATCTCGACCTCATTCAGATGAGTTTTCTTTTGTGACATTTCGTCTTTTTTTAAGATCTGACTTTCTTTGGGGAATTCAGTCTTTTCTCTTTGTTTGTGGAGCTCAGTGACAGTATACAACTCATGTTTTAGAGGCTTGATCATCATATAAGCTAATATAGCATATTTAACTTAAAATATAAAGAACCGAGACATCACCGATGTCACCATTAACCCATGACTCAAACTAAGCAACATATTACAACATTCACTTTAACAGAGTATTAATATTATAAGTACAGTTGTATATTGACTCACCAAATTTTGCAAGTATGTTTCCCATGTTTGAGTAGAGGTGCTGCTGCAATGAGAGGAAGTAAGTCTGTGTAGCTTCTTGCAACAAACCACACCTATAAAACACTGTTAACATTAAGTTACAGCAGCACCATTAAAAATAGAGCAGACGCAATGAAAAATATCTCAAGGGTTGAGCCTGTTCCCCTAAGAAAAATGATACTATACTGTATATTTAACATATAATGCAGGAGCCTGGTTTCTGCAGAACAAGCAGTTTTACTTTCAGTACTTTAAATAAACACAGCTAAGAGTACTTCTGTACTTTTAATTTAAATGTAGGACTTTCACTTGTAATGGAGTATTTTTACATTATACCGATACTTTTACTGAAGTGAAGGATCCGAGTACTTCTACCAAAACAGGAGTTCAGGTAAATGCTGCTTCTGCTATAAGAACACATGAGTACACTGTTCACCTACAGACCTGAGAAGAAATTTAATACAGAATTTGATACTGAAAATCCATGTTAAGCCTTTAATATAATCATAAACTTTTGAAAATATAAGAAGTATATCCTGCTGTTTGTCACCAGTTTATCATGTGTGTATTTTCCCACCAGGTGTCCTCGTTGGCTCAGTTTCTTTTGATACTTATCTATTCCCACACTGAAGAGTCTTTCTCACCTGAGTTTCATCCCGTTTAATTTCCTGTCTGTTCAGTTCAGTGTTTATTCTTTCCATCCATGTTATCAGACGTGGTCATAAAATGTTTTATAAATATTTGCTAATGTCTAAATCACATGTTGACATCTGAATGAAAAGTGCTGAATATTAGTCATTTGTTACAAGTACAGAATGTATTCAACACCAATCAGTTTATGTTATGTAGCAAGTTGTAAAATAACTATAATAAGAGGTGTAATCAGTATCATATATGAAACAGATCATTTATACATTTTACCACTTCAGCGAACAACATTGTTGTAATTCACTCTTCACAGTTTTCAAAACTGTTGCTTCACATTAGTTTTGTTCTAAATCTGCTCATAAAGTCATTTTATTTGTTGCAGTTGTTGTTTCATGTTTTGTCCAGAGGCTTTGATAGAATATCTGAAATAAACACTGAACACTTTTTTAAATCTGTACTTTGAAAGACTGAATAAATAGATTTTATTAATTTTGCAAACATGCATCAAAATTCAGAAAAACTCTCCTGGTCAAGTTTTTCATCTACAGATTCTTTTCAATCACTCTGTTAAACCAGTATGTCAGCTGTTTGGAGGAAAATAATAAATCTTCTTCACACTGTATGTTTTTACATAAATATGCTCAGGACATTTTTCTATTGTATTAGAATATCACATTTCATCACAGTGTGACTTCCTGTGAATATTTTAAGAATCCAGCTCTGCGTTGATTAACGAATAATTGCAGGGAGAGGAAGTTATACATACTAATATTAGTAATGTATACATATAAACATCTCTATGGTCTATCACATTGTATATACTAATGATATATTTATTTGTGTGTAAATCATTAATTGTCATTCTGTGGCGGTGTTTGTATCTGTGATCTGATTGGCTGCTAGTGCTGGAAAATTCTCTGCTTCACTGTTTCCACAATGTGGTTGATCGATGTGGACAATGACAAAGACATCTACGTGGTGTGGTGTTTTTCGGCAAAAGCATATTGGATAGGATGTGTGTGTGTGTGTGTGTGAGCTCAGAGGCCTGAGGCCACCGACACACCAGACAAGTGTACTACGAAGCAAGTTCAACATTCCCAGGCTTTCTTTGCGTGAGCTGTCTCAACAACTCCTAAACTCACAATCAGAGATAATTGGTATCATGACAGTCTTTATCAACTTTCTTTGTTATCCTATTTTCTGCTTCAGGTTCTCTGCACGTTCTCATAAAAGGGGGCATTTGGTGCATCATTTGACTCTTCTGCACGAATTGTACTGATCATGTGCCCGCCTACTTCAGTCAGGAGGAACAAGTCAGTATAATGGAGAACCATGAAATTTATAAATACATTATCACAGCAAAAAGCAACACTGTTACTGGAAATGACGTGAGAGAGGAATGCTGGCAGAAACTTGCTGATCATGTAAATTTGTAAGTTCATATGTTTATTTCACCACTCAGTGCTTTCTCGTTTCCTCCCACATTCGAAGCTCTTACACTTAAAACTTGATGCAGCAGATCTTAACATTATACTCAAGAAGTGCATTTAGGTCTCACTCTGTCCCATAATGGATAAGTGGAAATCACTTTAGTTTTTGGCCAAATCAAAGTTAAATTAATTTTATAGACTGAATATTATCTGTGATAAGTACCAATAGACTAATCAGTTTTCTTTTTCTGTTCAAAGTATTTTTTTTTCCATTTTTGTTTTTTATTGTTTTTTTTTACAATTTGAAACACAGTTTGATATATTTTAACAGAATCCCATCCCACAAGTGGCCCTAACCTATTGCACATCACAAATTTACAATATGACATATCAAAACAATGGTAAGGACTATAAAAGACTAATCAATTTTCTAGTCGGTGTTCTAATAGCTGCAATAACAGCAGTGTTAAACAGACTTGGCAGCAAATCAGGTGGTCAGTGAAAGGGCAGTGCTTTTTATGGCCAATTTAAACCGAATCAGTTACCATGGTGATCTAACCAGGTCTCCAAAATTGTTCTGAAATACAACAATATTCTCATTCTCTGAGATTTCAATATTCACATTTGCTGTCCCTCTGAAGCCATGACCTGTGATTTTATAAATTTACTTGAATCCTTTGGTCTCCAACCATCTGTGAATAGCCCAACCCATGTTAAAGGACACACTCTAGATTTAGTTCTTTCCTCGGGTCTCTATATCTCTGTATATTACGGAGAATAACTGATGACCCCCTTCTAGCTGCTATCTCAGGTAACTGTTCTGTCCTTTTGCTCCTAGACCTAACTGCAACCTTTGACACTGTAGATCATTCGATTCTCATTCACAGGTTAAAACAATGGGCGGGGGTCTCTGGCTCTGCATCAAACTGGTTCACCATATTTATCCAACAGATCTTCCAGTGTCTCTAGCAGCAACTCATCTCCTTCCTCGGCCTCCATGTCCTGTGGCGTCCCCCAAGGCTCCATCCATGGTCCAATCCTCTTCTCCATCTATTTGCTTCCGCTAGGTCACATTATTCAAATACACAACATTTCTTTTCACTGTTATGTGAATGACACACAGATCTACCTCTCCCCTAGAGCCCAATAACTACAACAAACTAAATGACCTCAATAACTGTTCAAGTCATCAAATCCTGGATGACTGCAAACTTCCTCCAGCTTAATGAGAATAAAACTGAAAATATTTTATTTGGACCACAGCATTTGACCAACATTTCTCCTCATCTTGGCTCATTGGCTCCATCTGTTTAATCACATGCAAAAAAATCATTTTCGATTCAGAATTGAAGTTTGACAAACAAATTAATCAGGTTGTGAAATCAAGCTTCACGCAGCTCCGTATCATCTCCAAACTCAGATCATTTCTCTGTATCTCTGACCTGGAGAAAGTCATCCATGCCTTCATATCCTCTTGCCTTGATTATTGCAACTGGTTATATTTTGGTATCACTTAGTCTTGTTTATCATGTCTCCAACTAGTTCAAAATGCAGCAGCAAGAGTTTTGACTCAAAAAGGTCAAAAAGGAGGGAGCATATTATTCCCATTCTTGCCTCTCTACACTGGTTGCCTGTTGATTTTAAAATCCTGGTGTTTGTTTACAAGGTGTAAAATGGCTTTGCCCCCTCTTACATTACAGAACTCGTGTCCCCATATATTCTTTTCTTCCCACATCACTTCTGTCTGTCCAGAGATCCAGGACAAAGTGTTATGGGTACAGGGCTTTCTCATTGCCCCCAAACTATGGAATTCTCTTCCTCCCACCATCCGATTATTATTATTATCATTATTATTATTATTATTGTTATTATTAGTTTTTGTCTTCCTCTCTGTGTGCTGTGAAGCACTTTGGATCAACTGTGTTGGGTGCAAAGTGCCATTTAAATAAAGGTAATTTGATTTGACACTTAACCTTAGATATCCTTCATGTTCACACTAATGTTGGCAGAACTGGTTTCAGGTACTCTGCAGCTTTTAAATGAATGAACTGCAAACTGCTCTCAAACTTGAGTCTTACATTCCTCTTTTTTATCTGATGTTTTTATTGTGGCCAAAGATGGGTAGGAGAGGGAAAGTTTCACAACTACACCACCTGGGGAATTGCACCCCAGGAAATACACTGATGAGTACCCTTAATAATAAGAGGTCACACAGATTCACCACACTGAGGAGACAGGAGACGGACTTCCAACTACAAAAGATTTATTGATTAAGATTTACTCTAAGACAGAGAGATGTCACTGGTAAACAGCCTGAGTGCCAAAACAACAAAGTTAATTTGCGGTATGAAATAACTAAAATAGTAGGAACAAGGCTAGGGCTTAGTTAGCAGGCAGACTAAAACAAAAAAGGGGGGTGGGAGCACAACTCAAACTAAAAAAAAAAAAAAAAAAAAACACACACACACAACACAAACCAAGCAACCACGTGTCACGCCAATGTAAAGGGGGTGAGGGGGGAACCACCACCGGGGACACCTGCCGCACACCTCGCCAACTCCTGTCCTAAAAGAAAAGAAACAAAATTATAATACTGCTCATAGGGGGACTCTCAGGCAGATACAGTAAGTTAGTTAAAGCAGGAGGGCTATACTAAAACACACACACACACACACACACAGCACTCACACCCACAAAAACACACAAACAAAAAAGCAGCAAAATAATTCATTCAGTAACTGACTAAAAATATACAAACAAAGAAAACACAAAGTAGCAGATAATAAAACAAAGTTAACCCAAACTCAGCTGTGGGCCCAGACAAGGAGTGGTAGCAGCAACCCCGACCGCTAAAATTAAACTAAATAAACAAAAGGAAAATTAACCCACAACAAATAAATCAATAAGCAAAAAGAAGAGAACTGAATCAAAACAGGAGTTGTGATGGGATGGAGAACCAAAACTGCAGAAGCACACTTTAAGCAGCGTGTGTGAATACTGGCAGCAGCAGCAAAGAAGAGGGGGAGAGACGGAGTGGCTGCACCAGGACTGCAGGCCGTGGAAAGCCGTCCTTCAGGATGCCCAGCTGGCGGCACAGATCACCTGGCTGCACGATGCAAGCCCACACAGAGCGCAGGAGGAGAGGAGGTACAAACTGTGGCCTCAACAGCTACAGCAGACAGAAAGGACCATTTTAATATACAGCAATTACGTTTAGCATATAGTAGTTATAAATACTGTCAGTCTTACCCAAGCGAAGAGAGCTTAACACCCGGCCCAACATACAATCACCACCTCACAATGCAGGCGGAGAGCAGATGCCACGCTCCCTCAAATCCTCACAGCTGCACACCAAACCGGCTCGGCCAACACTGCTGTAAAATGGTCACACAATGGCTGCTGTCACACCATAATGTCCCATAAAACATGTATAACAGCACCTATGCCTACTTACATGTTGTTTTGCGCCTTCAACTGGAGCACGCCAGACAGAATCCTCACCCGACTAATAAGCCAGGTGGCACCGCAGCGCAATCAGCCGCAGGTGAGACTAATTGGGAGATGGAAGTGGAGGTGGAGCAGCACTCAACCTGCCATATTATGATTCATGTAACTGTTAAGTAACTATTAAGTCCTTGTTTATTGTGTAGTTGTGTTGTTTCTGTCTGCTGACTGAGTTCTTGTCTTATGAATGTTTCTTGTTCTCAGTTCTCTCTTGGAAAACAGATCTTAATCTCAGTGAGACTGCCTGATTAAGTAAAGATTAAATTAAATAAAATATAGTAATAACATAGGTCTGTCGTTTGCATTTTATTTCCAGGAACAATTTTAGTTTAATATAAATATAGTCACAGAAAAAACTACTTAAGATATTTAGGGAACGATGATAGGAGGATATCTGGAATAAGACACATTTTAGAGCTTACACACATATCAAAGAAGATTCCTGTACAGGGCCAGATATTAAATATAATTTAGAGAGTAGACAATGATCCTCATGTGTTTAGTTAAGAGCTGAAACTTTACTTGTGACATCTGAATCCTGAAGTTCAGTGTTTTTTGTGATCTATGTGTAGTAGGATTGTAGTGAAGGAGGGCTCCCTTTCAGCCTGACATTTTATGACTTCTCCTAAAGTGACCTGGAATATACAAAAAGTAAAACATAAACTTTTTGGTAACACTTTAGAATACAACCCGCATTTTACAGTGTAACTTCTCATCACTTACCATGTAATTTCCCGGAACTTTCGGTGTAACTTCCTCGTATGAATCCGTACATATAATATACTTTCCGGTTCTTACTGGTATTTAAATGTAGGTATAGCGGAAGAAAACGAAACGACGAGAAACAAGGGAGTAACAATTGGGGTTTTAAAGTGTAACTTCCCAACATTTAACATGTAACTTCCCAGAACTTATGGTGTAATCTTCTCATATGAATCAGTACGTTACATGTGTATGTGTACTAAAATCAAATGTTTTTGCTCATGGCAGTTATGACAATCATTTTTTTATGCATGTGTGTTTGACAGGCAAGCTTCACCCACACTCAAGAGATTTATTATGCTTATGTCTTCTACTTCATTGTATGAATTTCAATAGAACGAGTCGAGAAATGGGTCTATACTTTTGAAAATTGGCTACTAGCAGCCATGTTGGTCCAGCACTGCAGCAGCTCATAACAGGTAAACTTACCTCTCTCCAGTGCACAGCTCTGAAAGGCTTGTATTGTCATCCAAGGATGAAAAAATAACAATACAGTAATGTAATAATATACATAGTATATCTTTAATTACACAATAATAAGGTACGCAGGAAGTTATGAAAAATTATTTTATTCTTTAATCACACATACACCACACACATATGTGCTGTTCTCCCAGTCCTTACTCTGTAGGTACAGACTACTTACCCTATAAGTACATGGTAACAACAGGGAGCGGGCTGGATTATGTTCTCCCGTTCTTACTTAGCTGTTTGGTTCTGTTACCTTTCATGTCACAATCTAACAACATGCAACGTATCATTAACAACACACTGGACCAACATTTTGAACAGACAATGAGAAAACATTATTGAACATGATTAAATAGAATATGTTTCATTTATAACATCTTAACTATATAAACTACTATTATACAATATAAATATTCTATATAAATTGTACTATATAAAACTATGTTCTACATCGCCACTTTAGTGGGAGGAGTTCATCATTTCTTTGCAGTCTTTTTTATTTTGTTCTTCAGCTCAGGGCAGGAATCCACAAATCCTTTAAAGTGCAAGCCTGCGACAGCCAGTTGCGCAATCTCTGCATTCACTAACCTCAAATCACCTGCTGCTGTCATATTTTCCTGTTAGGTTAGGTCATATTTATGATGTGCAACATTGTGTGTCTTATTGTAATATATTGCCTGCGTTATGGTAAAGTCTTAACAACCAAATTCATGTATATTAGCATGCTAATCGCGAGTTATGCTAATCACTAATTAGCCACCATGCTAGGTGGACTTTGGCAAGAAGGCACAAGTTACTTCTGTGTCCAGAATGTAAACTCACATGGTCCATGCTGTTTTAAATTAAATGCTGAAGGAATATGTTACCTTAGATAGCATATTTGACTCTACTTTAGGGAGTAATATCTGTTTTTTATTTAATATATAGTGAGTTATAGTTTGTACTGTATATTAAACCTAGAGCACAGTACTGTTTATTACCTAATACCTAAAAAGTACAGGAAAGAAATATAACACTTGACTACACCTGAGCGGGTCATACACAGGTATGAGTATGTCCTGAAAAACATACAGAATCAAATCTAAAAACAAAATCAATCTCTGTGTTTCCCAGGCCTTGAAACCATGGATCATGTGGACAGAACAACGATGGCTCTGACAAGCATCATTGCCGAGGTACAGTATGTGCACTGCATGTGAAAATGTCATACCTGTATTTGTGGTGCCATCGTGCTTGTTTTTTAAACTGTTATTCACTACTACAAATTACATAATATCAGAATAACTTGTAACTATCATTTTTAATTGTGGGTGTGTGGATGGGGGGGTGGGCTTATTGTAATGAACGCTGTTATGTAACAATTGTGTGCATGTGTGTTTTAGACTTCACTATACTGTAATACACTTCAATAATTGTGATTACAGGTGGATATAGCTTCAGGAGGGGAAAACTTAAGTGTCCCCACCCGCACTGAAGGGACAACCCTAAAAGATTTCACATTGCATTTTAAAGGATTTGTGGATTCCTGCTCTGAGCTAAAGAACAAAATAAAAAAGACTGCAAAGAAATGATGAACTCCTCCCACTAAAGTGGCGATGTAGAACATAAGAACAAAGTACCTGAAAATTGTTTTTGTTGTTGTTGTTGGTCTGTTACATTTACAATTTAAACATAGTTTCCTGTTTTGTTCTTGTTTTTGTTTTGTTTTTTACTAAAATTAATCATTTTATAACTACATTTTGATAGATTAGTAAAGATAGATAGACTAAGAGTTATTTTGTTGTTTAAGTTTTATATATAGTTTTATATATAGTTTTTAAGTTTTATATAGTACAATTTATATAGAATATTTATATTGTATAATAGTAGTTTATATAGTTAAGATGTTATAAATGAAACATATTCTATTTAATCATGTTCAATAATGTTTTCTCATTGTCTGTTCAAAATGTTGGTCCAGTGTGTTGTTAATGATACGTTGCATGTTGTTAGATTGTGACATGAAAGGTAACAGAACCAAACAGCTAAGTAAGAACGGGAGAACATAATCCAGCCCGCTCCCTGTTGTTACCATGTACTTATAGGGTAAGTAGTCTGTACCTACAGAGTAAGGACTGGGAGAACAGCACATATGTGTGTGGTTTATGTGTGATTAAAGAATAAAATAATTTTTCATAACTTCCTGCATACCTTATTATTGTGTAATTAAAGATATACTATGTATATTATTACATTACTGTATTGTTATTTTTTCATCCTTGGATGACAATACAAGCCTTTCAGAGCTGTGCACTGGAGAGAGGTAAGTTTACCTGTTATGAGCTGCTGCAGTGCTGGACCAACATGGCTGCTAGTAGCCAATTTTCAAAAGTATAGACCCATTTCTCGACTCGTTCTATTGAAATTCATACAATGAAGTAGAAGACATAAGCATAATAAATCTCTTGAGTGTGGGTGAAGCTTGCCTGTCAAACACACATGCATAAAAAAATGATTGTCATAACTGCCATGAGCAAAAACATTTGATTTTAGTACACATACACATGTAACGTACTGATTCATATGAGAAGATTACACCATAAGTTCTGGGAAGTTACATGTTAAATGTTGGGAAGTTACACTTTAAAACCCCAATTGTTACTCCCTTGTTTCTCGTCGTTTCGTTTTTTTGCGCTGTACCTACATTTAAATACCAGTAAGAAACGGAAAGTATTTTATATGTACGGATTCATACAAGGAAGTTACACCGTAAGTTCCGGGAAATTACATGGTAAGTGATGAGAAGTTACGCCGTAAAACGCAGGCTGTATTATAGAGTGTTACCAACTTTTTTATTAAAATGCAACTGATACACGGTTTTGTACATGGATGGTCTGGTGTTGTTGCAGCTGAAGTATCAGCTTGTCTAGTCAGGTTAGAAAGGCAACTAAATACCAGAGACACAGTATTCTCTTGCAGTCCAACTGCCTTTCATAAATTATTAACAAATATGCATATGGGCTCCCTGCAGTCTGCAGCAAGCAAGGCCGCTGCTAACCATTTGGAGGCCTTAAGCATAATTGGTCATGGGGGCCCAGTTTTCTCTTCTTCCATTTTTCAGCTTTTTTTCAGAGATTCATGTTGTCTCTTACTTGCCATTATGCCTCATTCATGCAACTGTAAAATAGCTAATATATTCTATTCATAATCACAAACTTTTATTGACCCATGCAAGCCTATGTTTCAGGAAACATATAGTGAAGCCTCTTTGAGACAAGCTTGCTCTGAAGAACAAAAAAGAAAACAGGTTGCCAGCCGTGTTCAAATGTTTCAGCACCGAGGACAGCATGTGGTGCTCTACGTACACCGACTGACGAACAGTTCAGCAGCACAACCAATAGATAGCGGCAAGTCAGGTGATCTGTCTCTGTACCATGTCTTTCTAACACAGGAATAACATAAACATAAAATAGATGTCACAGCAGAGGAGCCGACAGCTGCAGGACTTCCTTTCCCCCTCCGTCGCTTCCCGTGTCTCCAAGTCTCTATTGCCTTTCGTTCCTTCTCCACTTCCTTCACCTCTCACACTTGGCCAAAAAAATGAAGGAACTCAGTCCAGTCTGCCAATCCTGAGTGAAGGGGGGTGTGTCATCCAATTACTCACCGGTGTTCTCACTTAGTCCATCACTTGATCAATTAGAGTTCAATGCACTCAGTCCAAGTTAAAACACAATATTAGAAAATATAAAACCATATAAAAAAGCATGCAGGGCAACTCACTAAAACCAGATGCATATAATAAAAATAAGACATGCAAAATATAAGATCAAGTAGGACTACAATTATGTCTCACTTTGACATTTTCCCCCCTTCCTTAATAATGGTCGTCCCGACCAATTACTCACTGCGGTACCTGGCTGGAAGTAACCCAAATGTAGTTCGCTCTGAGCGACATATAACTGGAGGCTCAGGTTCATTACCAGGGGCTGCTGGTTGTTGTGGAGGGTCAGGTGGTTAGGCCTGAGCTGGCACTGTTGGTGCTGTCAGTGGTTCGGCGGCTGTCATCCTCAAGCCCGGGAGCCACCAAGTGGGCGGAGGCAATTGGCATGACTGGTCCATTGCTGGAGGGCCCGATTCTTCTGTTGGCTCCTGGCTGTCCTGCAACATATTTAAAGGGCATGGGCACAGATTATTTCGATGCACTGTACGTGTGGGTGCTCCCTTACCTTCTGGCTGGGGGACATAAACTGGGTGATTTTCTCTTAACTGTGTTACCACTACAAAGGGTTCAGGGGTCCATCTCAATGCCAGCTTCCCTTTAGCCCTTATGTGGACTCAAGATGTACCAAGGGGTTGTTATCTGTGAAAACAATAAACTCCACACCATAAAGGTAATCTTTAAATATTTCAGTAACTGCCCACTTTAGAGCCAATAGCTCCAACTTAAAGGAGCTGTAATTCTGGTCATTGTGCTCCGCTGGGTGTAGGCTACGGCTGGCATAAGCAATTGCCTCCTTGCATCTGGGCCAGCACCGCTCCCAGCCCCTCGAAACTGGCATCAGTGTACAATCTGAAAGGGAGAGAGAAGTCTGCATATGCCAAAATAGGTGTATTTAACAATGCCTCTTTCAGATGCTCAAAAGCCTGTTGGCACTCAATTGGAGCAGTCTTTTTCTCTTGTGCAGTGGTGCCATGGGTCAGGGCATTCAGTGGGGCTGCAATCTTTGAGAAAGCAGGTATGAAGCGGAGATAATAGCCAGCAAAACCAAGGAAAGCTTTTACCTGCTTCACTGTCTGGGGCACAGGCCAGTCCCTCACAGCCGCGGTCTTAGTTGGATCTGTAGCCACGCCTTGCTTACTGATGACATGCCCCAGATAGGTCACCTCTCACTGGAACAGATGGCACTTTCTGGGCTGTAGTTTCAATCCATCCTGATGGAGTCGCTGGAAAACCTCTTCCAGGTGGCGCACATGGCTGTCAAAGTCAGGAGAAAAGACCACCACATCATCAAGATAAATCAACAGTGAATCATTTACCATGTTTCCCAAGCAGCGTTGCATCAGCCTTTGAATTGTTGCTGGGGCGTTGCAAAAGCCGAACGGCATCCTTTAGAATTCGTACAAGCCGAATGGTGTTGTGAAGGCTGTCTTCTCCCTGTTGGCTGGGTCCATTTCCACCTGCCAATAGCCGCTCGCTAAATCCAGTGTGTAATATCATTTGGCTGATTTTAGCCCGGTTAGTGACTCCTCAATACGGGGTAAGGGATAGGCATCTTTGTGTGTCAATGCATTCAACCTCCTGTAGTCTACACAAAACCTCCAGCTTCCATCTTTTTTTCTGACAAGCACAATAGGGGCCGCCCAAGGGCTTGCACTTTCTCTCACCACACCACTGTCCAGCATGTTCTGCAGCAAGGTTTGTAGTTCAGCATACAGACTTAGAGGGACAGGCGGCTCTCGCGGCTTGGGGGCGCTGAACCAGTAGGAATCTGGTGTTTCACCACACCAGTGCGGTCGAAGTCCTCATCATGGCTCGAAAACACCTTTGTCCACCTCTGTAGCAGGCTTGTCATCTCCCCCTGCTGGTCAGGTGTCAGTCCATCACCCTGCAAGGACATCACAGGATGCGACTCAATATTGCCTGCCTCTGCAATCCCCACCCTCCTTACCTCCACCTCCACAATGTCTGGGGCCACACTGCTGAGAACCAGCCCCTGTTCTTCCTGTATATCAGCTTTGGCCACCTCTGTTACCTGGGCTAATGGCTGATGCTGGGGGATTTCCGCTGGATAAGGGTTGGGGTTGCAGATCCGGCAGGGCACTTGTCCTCCATTTAGAGTGGCCAGAGTCCGCCCCACACGCCACTCTGCATCACCATCAGGGAGAAGTTCTACTATCACTTTGCAGGAGGGTTTGGCTGCACCTTCAGACACCTGTGTCCAGAGGACCATCTCAGAGTGAGGCGGGACAACAACTGGTTGCTGCCGTGGTAATTTTGCCACACCCTGGTATAGTGGGAGAGGACCTCTGGTGGTGACTCGTTGGCACTCCGCAAATGCTTCATCCCAGGCCTTTCCTGCTGCAAGAGGCATGGTGGTTTTGAATGCAGACAGCCCTGAGTGGTTTCCCTGAGTGAGAGCAGACCATATAGGTTTAATAATGTTCATGCCAAGTATGCCCTTGTGTGGTCCCAGGCATTCATCATTTACAATTATTACCCCTTTTCCAGGAACATGAACGCTCCCTAACATGCAGTGTTACCCCACATAAGGAATCTTCAGGCCATTAGCAGCACACAGGGTCAGCCAGGGGGTTTGGGCAGCCTCTGTCACACCAGCCCCTTATAGGTGCCTCCGGATCAAGCTTCTGCTCAGTAGTGTGACCTGTGATCCTGTATCGAGCACAAAAGGTATAGAGCTTCCATTCATTTTAATGACAACATCATGACACTCACCGATCAAGGCAGACTTCTGCTGTGATGTGGCCTCCTGGTCATGGGTGACTGCCCCTACTGCTCGGCCCTCAGCCGTAGGGGAGATTAAAAATCCTGAGGTCCCACTGGTATGCGAGGGCACCGACGCTGAACATGCCCAGCTGCGCCACAATGCCGGCAGATGGGTCTGCCTTGTGCGTCCCACTGGAAAGCTGGCCGTTGTCTCACCTGGGGGGCTCGTGATGTGGCTGGATGGCCATCCATGGATTGGGTTGGAGGGATTTGAGGCATCGAACCACTGGAGAGCTGTGTCCTCACCTCCTCCCATTTCTCCCATCAGCCCCTGTTGCAGCTCAGCCCTAAAGTGCTCCATCTCCCCTGTAGTGGTGCTCCGTGGGGCTGGGGCAGCAACCCTCTGGGACAAGATGGTTTCTTCCCCATCTTGCAATTCTTGTTCCAGGGCCCGAGCTTCCCTGCAGATGGCTGCAAAGGTCATCTGTTCGTTCCGTCGCATCTGGCGGCTCAACTCCTGCTTTATGGGTCCAGCTGTGAGTCCAACCATCAGCTGGTCAAGCAGCAGATCATCCCCTTCTTCAGCTTCAACTTCGTCCCGCTCCTGCCATCTGCAAAAGAGTTCTCTCAGTCTTAATATAAAAGCATTCACAGTTTTGTCGGCCCGGTGCCTACAATTAAAGAAGGTGGCTCGTAGTTGTGCTTTAGTGGCTGGTTTGGCATACAGTTTTTCCAAGACATCCAGCACTTTTTGTCCAGTGTCTCTATCCCTTGGGTTAACTAGCTGCAGCTCACGCTTAGCCTCCCCCTCTAGAGCACCCAACACATAATCAGTCTGTTGTGTTTGGTTCAGTCCCTGTGCTCTCAGCATGGCCTCCACCTGAGCCCTCCATTCTGTTAATTTTCCTTTTTCACCACCAAATTTGGGAATCCAAGCAGCCCCCATAAACCATGGCATAACAAACTGTGCAGTTATGGTTACATGGGCCAATAAATAGATAGGGGAAGGGGGGTACTCAAGTTCTCTGTGACACAAGGGGGAAAGGAAGTCCTGCAGCTGTCGGCTCCTCTGCTCCATCCACGCCGCTTCTTCCGGGACCTTGTGTGCGGAGCCGATGTAGAAGGAGGAAAATAAATATCCTCAATCAAGTGACCAATGACTACCACTAGCACACACATGCCCTCAGAGTAGCCTGTTACACATTCCTTTACTCATCGTAATAGTGCGCGTTGAACCAAATCTCCGTCATCGACGCCTGGCTCGTCCCGCTGTGGTCTGTCTGCTTCCTCGTCCCAGCTGCACCTTTCCTCCAGTGTATCCACGCTGCTTCAATGAGTAGTCTTCGTCCTCAGGTTCCCACGACCAACTGCAACCGATTTTCTGTGGAGCGAACCCTCTCACATCCGTCGCTTCCCGTGTCTCGGCCAAAAAAATGAAGGAACTCAGTCCAGTCTGCCAATCCTGAGTGAAGGGGGGTGTGTCATCCAATTACTCACCGGTGTTCTCACTTAGTCCATCACTTGATCAATTAGAGTTCAATGCACTCAGTCCAAGTTAAAACACAATATTAGAAAATATAAAACCATATAAAAAAGCATGCAGGGCAACTCACTAAAACCAGATGCATATAATAAAAATAAGACATGCAAAATATAAGATCAAGTAGGACTACAATTATGTCTCACTTTGACATAGACACAGTGGTCTACAACACTGCAAGGCCTACTCAAATACAAAGTGGACAGTCTACAACACCACAGGCAATGACACAGACAGGTGCTGAGATGCGGTAAGCATGGAGTTAAACAACACATTAATCTAACATTATGACTGATTTCTTCATAACCAACTTTTAAGTTATTAAAGACTAATTATGGATGTTGCTGTATTTCTCCATCCTCCATGGAACAAAATAATCCGAACAGTTTAACAAATTTTGTACGTTTCACGGTCCCTTTTAAAACTACATCCTCCTCTCCTTCATGGTGGCAAACCTGCCAACCACTTAGTCTTTATTAGTGTTTATGTCCCGCTCAGCACACAGCAAAGTGAGGTTGGATAGTTTGGCCTCATACACACACGAACGCAAATAGCTCTTAATGAGCCTCAGAAGGCTGAAACGTTGTCTGGCACGTTTCATTCATCATAAACATAAAAAGACGCGAATATCTCATATTTTGGATAAAGTTCTCAGTGAAGTTAGTCATAAACTTTGAATTGCTGCTTCTGTGGTCTTGACTTCCTGCAGAGTTAACGAGCAGAAATACAGACAGTGCCACTCTGCCATTGCAATCCATATTGTGGTGGGAGGGGGGATTACACCCATAGTGATAAGAACTACCATAGAGAATGATTAGAAGAAGCTGAGAGAGTTAAACTCTCCTATTCCTACTGCACCTGCGGGGTCGTGGCTACGTCCCCAGTGGGCCCCTACTGAGCGTTAATTTTGGGGGCCCCCGCCTGGTACTCCCACACGCTCTGCGTACTCTGCGTATGCGGAGCGGCAGCACTGGCACAAGAGGAACCCCTTGAACAGTTCACACAAACATTTTATACTTTCAGCCTCCACACAACACAACCGTCAACACAAACACCGCATGTGCAGTCACACTTCTCAGTCTGCAAACACTTGTTTCCTGTAATATAATTGATAACGATTCCACATATGGTGTCATGGTTGTCTTGTACAGCTTCCTGTCCTTGCATTCAGTTCCCCTTTTCCCACGATCACTTCTTTAGAATCAGTCACCACATGTCATGCACTTCAGAAAACCTTTCTGTTTCTTCTTTCCATTTCACTCATTTCATTCACACGAACAAGTTGTGAGATCTTACTTATAACAGAACAATGTGGTTACAGCATATAAAAGGTCATAGATAAGGTCAAAAGTGCATCATCATCTTTTAAAGGCAAAACTGATCAGCTGAATAGACTGCTACACTGGATTAATGATCATCAAAGTATTAATACAATAATATAGTAATTTCTCCAGCAGTACACTTCTAATATCATTTTTTCCTTCACAGTGGAGTGCTGGAATAAATATTGTACAGTTAAAAAAGTGATGTTACTTTATACATATGGTACATGGTTATGTACATTATAAACAGCCTGCTCAAATATACAGTAATAAGTGAAATGTTTTTATGTTATTGCACATTTCGTATTTTAGACTGAAATAAATAATGAATAGGTATAAATAAGACGATATACAAGACAGTACAGTATACATACTAGGGATGTGCAGAGAGCCCTGTATTTATATCTATATTCGTTGTGGCAGCAAAATTATTTGTATTTGAACAAAAGTGGAAAGAGGCTTAAAAATCCTGTTTTTGTTTTTATTACACTTTTAATTTTAGATAATTAAAGTGTTACAATAAGTGTTCATGAATAAACTACCTTACAAACACTGGATCTCAAACTGGAGTCTCCCAGATCATAGACGACTGTGCTGACTACTGAGCTAAAACTTCACCTGCCCCATAACACAGAAACAGCTGTTGGGCCGTGGCTACAAGTTTGGCTATCAGCAATAATTAACGAGTATCAAAGATAATTGTTAATTATTAAAATCAATAAAATTATTAATAAGAATTAATAATAACGGGGCACCACCCTGGACATTAAAACAGACAACAGGTATATCCAAAAGCATTTATTTAACAAAAGGGTAAAAGCAACACACAATACTAATCTAGCTAAGTGTACCTATATACAAGTGTGTGTGTGTGTGTGTGTGTGTGTGTGTAGGGAAGACAATAGCAAGATGGCTGCAGTCACCTGGTGACTGAGCACATGGCATGCCGACAATTTGGCTGATAAAGGGAACTGCAGAGATAAAAGGCCAGACCATGTGGTGTCTTGAACCACATGTGCTGCCTGAACCAAAGTTCGCCAAACTAGGTTTTAACCTCTTAACTGTGTGGTTCTCTGTTCAAGGCCAATTGGTGTATGCTAAAGGTGCCAGGTTAAGATGAGGTTAGTTGCATGCAAGGCGTAGTTACTGGATGTAACATGTGTTAAGCATGCTAACATTAACCTAGCGGTGTGGCTATGCATTAAGCTGACTATAGGCAACAAGGACATCACAACAACAGTTCAATGTATAACCTTAACCAAATCAATACACGTACAGTACATTGTTTGAGTTAAACATTCTTGCTTAGCCGTACTATGCTTCACTGTGTTGCTAGGCTATGCCCAGTTGTTACCAGTCCATGAAGGAAGAGATGCTTTGTGGTGTCCTGCTTTGTAGCCGGTGAATCCGTGGGTGAGTCAGGCTGAGGAGGCTTTGGCTCTGAAGCTGAAAGATGCAGGCGTTGCTGGGGAGACAGCACTCCAGTCGTGCAGAGGGCCCAGGTCACTCCGTTGTGTAGAGTTAGCGGCAAGCTAACTCCATTTCGCGGCTCCTGTACTTGTTAAACTGGCCAGCAGACTTGTGTGTTAGCTGCTGGCACAAGGAAACTTAGTTTCTGAGTCTTAGGCAGGCTCTTGCGTCTTCTGCCGTAAAGAAGAAAGTATGTGTCTGCTGTGAGCAGGCCACACAAGAGAGCAGAGAGCTACTTCAGCAGCTGCTGGAGGTGTGAAAGAGAGCAAGGAGCTGCTCCTGCTGCAGCTCGTGGAGAAAAGAGAAAGATAAGAGAGGAATCTCTAGTTTTGATAACCTGGATCCATGGGTGGAGCTTCACACTTTGGGTGCGAACCCCCAGGGCTCAGGTTTCTTGGAGTCTTGAAACATGTGGTAAACTGTGGTCCACATGTAGTCCCAACACAGCACAGCATGTAACGTGTAGGGAAGAACTTCAGTGGCGATTGCTTGTTTTCACACTGGTATTTGACATGGGTTTTAAAATATTTTTAAATATTTGTATGAAACAAATATTCGTGAAAAAAACAAAAAACACTATTTGTGCTTTGCCGAATAACGTATTTGTATTCAGGCACATCCCTAATACATACAATATGAGATGATGTTTGTATATGTACAACTTTTCAAACACAGAGACAACTCAAAGTGCTTCACACAAGTTGAAGAAATGCATTCAAACAACATTTAAAAACACAATAAAAGCTAAATAAAATCAATTTAAGTGCAATCTAATGAAATAGACCAAATTAATAGCAGATCACGTATAAAGTGATAGTGCAACTACAGTGCAGTAATAAGATTCCCCAAATTCAATTAGGAAAAAAAGGGCAGAAGAGAAATTAATCAAAGGCAAGTTTATTTGTGTAGTTCATTTCATACACAAGGTGCTTTAGATAATGTATTAAAACATGTTTAAAAGTTCAAATTTCAGAGAATAGAAACCTTAAAAGAATTACAGAACATCATTTTAAATTGGATTTAACCTTCACATACTGATCATATTCTGACTCTTCAATGTTTCCTCATAATTAGTCTCTATAAAACTTCTGCTTCACTGTGTCCACAGGATGTGGTTGCTCGATGTGGATGAGCTGCACGAAGACGTCTGTGTCACAGACGAAGACGGTAATTTGTCTCTATATCAAAGTTCTGAACCACAAATCTATATTTCATACATAAATACTTCATCAGTCATTAATAAAGGGGTGATTAATCCTTAATGAATCTTTATGGTTTTACACTATTTGTTTGTAGAGAAAAAATATTTACAATCACATTGAATTATGGTCCGATGTTACATAAAACAGGAGAACAAATCAACCACCATGATTTTCAATGAATGTGAGGAATGCAACAGGATTCTTGAATATATACGGGTCAAATTTAACCCAGAAATCCCTCCATGTACAAAAATGTATATCAGCTGCACTATAATAAAAAAGTTGAAATATTTCCATTTCTGTGTATTCCAGGTCACATAAAACATTGCTGAAGCTGCTTTTATTGCTCTCAAATGTACAAATGGGTCAAATTTGACCTGAACAGTATGCAGTTAGAGTCCATTATCCTCCTTGCAGCTCTGTGCTGCACAGTAACTAAATGCTGCTTCTCCATGTTCAGTTTGCACTTTGAGAATAGTTAGCAGCCCATTTTAACATTTAAAACATTTTACAAACATTATTATTGGTCTCTGGTCAAAGTCAGTGCTTTTGCCCTGCTTACAAGACATTAGACAACAACAACATCGACAACCAAGATGATCACATAACTAATCATAATATACCAGAATAACATACTTAAAAATGATTTTCTGTCTTTACATTCATGCTTTTTTCTGTAAATGTGGCCAAAACAGAAATATCCGTATTAAAAAGTTTCAGACAACCAGAACAAGCAGATTCTTCAGCTGGATTTGCTCAGATAGTGGACTCACCAGGCTACTAGAGCAATGAAACACTACATGAAATTCATCAACAACAACACAAAGATCACAAAAAACACTGCCCTTCAGGATTCAGCTCACACGAGCGTCTGACATCAAAGGTCAGAAGTCAGTGCAATGATAACAGAGCAGTACAGTGATGAGCTCTGCTAAGGGTTCAAACTGCATATTTTCAGTGGAAATTGTGCATTAATGTTTCTGATAAAGACAATGAGCTCTTTAGTGAAGGACATCCTTTGATATTCACACATTTGTTTTACAGATTTGTTTTGTTTCTTTTCTTTTCACCACTTCTTTGTCCTTTTACCTTCACATTCTTAGTATTTTCTGTTGTGTAAATGTAAATATTGTATATACAATTGTCCCCCTCTCATTTTTTCATCTCTTCTCATTTTGTCTTTTTTCTGTTCTCTGATTTGTCCTTTATCACAACACTCAGTGTTTATATTTAGTATCTGTGACATTACACATTTTTGAGTAATGTCAAAAATGTTTGTTAATTGTTTATATTTGTCTTTTTACTATCATTTTGTTATTATGTGACAGTTTGCAGAAAGATTTGTGTACCTAAAATCATCATCATCACAACGGTCATGATGAAGGTGGAATTTGATCTTGTTCTTTTTCTTACTTTTGACATAATCCAGACTGACAGCAATGGAAAAGCATTTGCATATTTCTTCGTTTTGTTTGTTGGTTTCTTCAGCTTCACTGCGGACAGGAAGAGTCCAGCAGCAGAATGTGCATATGGTTCAAAAAAAAAAAAAAAAAAAGAACGAAGCAGCAGCAACACGAAGCTTTGAGGTGAAGTCAGAATCTGACAAACATCAGATAGCAGACAGAGAAGAAGAACACGACCTCGGAATATTTCCAACACAAGTGGTGAAAACAAAAACTGAGCGGAAAGAGTTTCCTCTAAGAAAGCATAAAATACTTTAAATAAAAAGATAAATGTTGGATCAGCCTCCTCTGTTCTCTAACAGAAGGTCACCTCCTCTTCAAAATTGTTTGGTTAAAATCTTTCCAGAAGCCTGACAAATCAAATTTGCTTACTTCTGCGAAAGACAACTTTAGATGCTGACATTGTGTGCAATGTAATAACACAACTGCAAGAGATTTAACATCCATCAACTAGTCAAAAGTTTTCTATTGGCCAGTTTATAAACTGCATCTTTGTAAATCATCTCTACATGTTGACCTGCTATTGTGAAAAGAACTACATAGGACAAATCAAAAAAGCTCTTTAAATCTGTATTTCTGAGCACAAAACAGGAAATCTGAGCTATGCAATGGCCAAACATGCTCAACCATCCTCCCTTCATTTCTTTGGCCTTAAAAAAGTAGACCTCATCAAAGAAGATGATTCTCCAAACTATCTTTTACCAAATACAGATGTTTTGGATTAACAGGCTCAATGGTCAAAACAACAGTCAGGAGCCCAAATGAACACTGAAACATGTTTTTCTTGCTGAAATCATTCCTCCTGTTCATACTGATCATTAGAAGATCCCTTCATAATGCACTTACAATGTAACTGATGGAGGACAGAATCCACAGTCTTCCTTCTATGCAAAAATGTATTTAAAAGTTTATCTGAAGCTAATATGAAGCTTCAGCGTCCAAATGAGTCAAATCATGTAGATATCTTTCAACGTTACAGTCTTTTTAGTGTCAAAGTCCTTCTTTTTGTTACTATACTTCCACCACAGCTCAACAGGGAAACACTGTCTGAGGAAACACAAAGAAGGAATTTGATGCTAAAAAGACTGTAAATGTGTCAGATATCCACTTAATATGACTAACTCAGACTGCTGAAGCCTCATATAAGCTTCACAGTGACTTTTAAAAGCATTTTTGCACAAAATGGTTGTGTGGAGTAAAATTATAAATTACAATAAAATAAGCATACTCACGTAAAGTAAAAGTATCTTAAAACTGTAAGTTTTTGGAATTTTGGATATTATGTGTTTATTCACTCAAAATACATTTAACCTCTTAACGTATTTGGCTATGTGCATATGTAAGCACATCGGTGAGTAGGATATAAAATTTCACTTGGTGTATTTGCCCTTTACAATAGCTCACATTATATGTCATATCAGTAACTATGAAAGTTCAAAGGGTCACCAGATAAATCTGAGGGGTTGTGAGATGATTAATGAGAGAGGAAAGAAGAAAAACAAATCTGTTTTCAGTTTTAGGACTTTTTCTAATCTTTTATTTTTGGTGAAATATTGGATCATTTGAACATTTATTGAAATGAAATCATGTGAGAAGTTTAGAGGGAAAAATCACTATTTGGTGGAGCTGTAAACAACTCACAATATGTCATTTCTGCCGCTCGGTCTCTCAATCAAAACAATAACAAAAGTTTGTGACAGTTTGATGACATTATGAAGAAGCTTGGGATCATGGGAGTTGTTTTTATTGTTAAAAAACACGTGTCGTCAATGGAGTCAGCATCTCCCGGTTAGGGTTCCTTCAGTGTTCGTTGTTGATTAAAACAGGTAAAAACACTGAATAAAACAGTTTCGTGTTAAAAATCAGTGTTTCATTCAGTCTGTTCGGTGGACACAGGACATCCAGGAGGGGCTGCTAGCTGAGCCGCTGCTAATGTTTGCTCAGCTTCTTTCTCTGAAAACTTAAGATCCAGACGTCTGATGACTAAAATCCTTCATCTGGTGAAAAGATATACTTAAAAAGATCTAAAAGTTAATCATAAAAATGTGTTAAAATTAAAACTGAATAAAAGTAAACTTATGACAGGGTTTCTGGTGGACAACCACAACGCCGACATATTATCTTGTACACGTGTACTCTTTGGTGGACACCATTTTGCAGGACAATCACAACACTGACACATGATGCATGATGCACACTGATGATAATCATCTTGTGTGCATATACTCTTTGGTAGAGGGGTAGGACGCCATTGACAGGCGACCAAAGGAAACGGACTGTAACTTTGATTAAAATTACGGTTTTCTCTGGGTTTGAAAATTGTTGGAAACATTTGGGATAATATAAGTACACAACTGAACAAAATTTATAACATAAGTCTAGTTATTTTTAGACATTTTAATGCAGTAATATTACCTCTTTAACGACTCATAGACATCTGAAATGTGACCCCGACTACACACTGCTTTTTGTAAGACGTCAAAAGCCAAAAAGGTTGGAAACCAGTGGTTTCATCTTTAACAATGTGTTGTATTTTAAAAGCTTGTTATATTATCAATTGTGTCAAATCTTCATCTGAAAAGTAACTAAAGCTGTCAAATAAATATAGTGGAGTAGAAAGTACAATATTTCCCTCTGAAACGTAGTGGAGTGGAAGAATAAAGTAGTGTGATGTGAATTGGCAAAGATACCTTGATTGGACTGACAAGTGATGGACTAATGAGTGTCAGGTGTGGCTGATTGCGCAGCTGTGGGACTCTGAAAAAGGGGAAGGGAAGAGCAGGCATTTGTGTGTGTGGAGGTCGGGAGAGCGTGCTGTTCTGCGGTGTGGCTGCGTTCATTCCGGGAGCGGGAGGGTGTCGTTCGCTGCCGTTTAGGGCTGCCGGCGACGAAGACAGGTACGATAGGGGGTTAGTGAGTTCCTGTGTTAGGAGGGGAGGTCTGCTGCCTCCTTTAGTTAGTTAGGGCTGGGGCTTTAGGAGCGCAAGCCGCCGCCGCTACTGCTCTTCAACCTCGTTGCTGCCTCCGGCACGCCACCGTTCCCTGCCTGTGCACCTGCTGCGCCGTCCGACGGAGCCGTGGTTCCCCGGGGAGTTGGACGGTGCCACAAGCTCAGACCCCGGGGGGGGTCTCGTCGACCATGCAAGTTTAGTATATATTTTAACTTGTATGTATTGTGTATTTGTTGTATTTTATTGCCGTGGGGACAGGAGAGAAGCTGGGTGGGATTGAATTGGGTTCCGGGTGGGGGGAGGTCTTGTATTGGCCCCACCCTCTTTTCTTAAAGTAGACGTGCGACTCCACTGTGTGCAGTGTGGTGTGCTCCCAGGCATTTCCTGAAGTTGTGGTGATGTGCTCTTATCCTTGTGGTGTCTTGCATCTTTGGATGGTGGTGTGAAATTTTATAGTGTGGCCAACCCTGACTCCCCCTCAAGTGGCATAACTAACCTATTTAGTGAAACTCCGAAGCCCCTTCTTTTTATTGGTGTTTACTTAATAAAGATTTCTATTTTTCTTGATACTCTGATGGTCTGGTGTCGATTATTCTGAGGTCTCTGTCATTTATCCCATATAAGTTCTGGTTTCTGTCTGAACTCAGATTTATTACACTGGCGGCAGCGGTGGGATAAATCATTTAAAAATGTCAGAGCCTGAGAATAACGCACCTCAACCTGTTGAGTTAGCCATCAACCAAGATGCCCCTCCTCCTTCAAGTGCTAATGTTGCAACTCCCCGCCCAGTTTTTATGCCAGAGACTTTTACTGGTGCTGGACGAGAATGGTCAGACTGGGCCGAGCAATTTGAGATGGCCGCTGATGTAAACAATTGGGATGAATCATTAAGATTAAAATTTATGAGTCTCTTATTGTCTGGCCGAGCCCGTGAGGTTTACAGTGGGTTATCAGCAGCAGCTAAAACTAATTATACCTTGTTGAAAGATGCTATGGGGAGGTGTCTAGATCCCTGTGATAGTGATGATTGGAACAGGGCTAGCTTCTCCTCACGAAGGAGGCTTCATAATGAGACTGTCCGTGAATTTGGTATCGCTTTGCGCCGGCTGGTCGCTAGAGCCTACCCTTCTGCAGACCTCAATACTCAAGACTTATTGGCAAGGGACCATTTTATCACTCATGTGGGCAGTGGAGATTTGCGTATTGGCCTTCGCAGTGCCAAACCTGTAACATTAGAGGCTGCGATAAATTTGGCTTCCGAACTTGAGCTCATTAGAGGCCTGGAAAATAGCCATTTAGCTCAAGATGCTAAGGTTCGGGGGATTTCAGAACAGAAGTCTAAAGGTGATGAGCAGATAGAAACTTTGCTTGGGGTGGTGGAAGGGTTAAAGCAGGAGGTCAAGTCTTTGCAGGCTACTGTACAGGTTTTAAAATCAAACCCTGTACATCCTGCCCCAGTTACATCAACCCCTTTACCCCAGCCAGCTAACATATATGGCAATACTACAGCTAAACGAGAGACTATGGAGCTGGGAGGGAGATGTTGGGAGTGTGGATGTAACCGGCACATACGTCGCAACTGTCCTTATTTGCAGGGAAACTAGAGGGGGCGTGCACAGAGGGCCCAATGCCCGCCCCCTCTTCATCGGTATCTACTAGGGCCCTTGAGGAGGCTACAGGAGGCTCTGGCTATCTTGCAGCCAAGATAGGTGGGTCCAGTCGTCATGTGTTGGTTGATACTGGAGCCACATGCTCTGTTATACCAAAGCAGATTTGGCTTTCTATTACTAAGGGAGGATCTGACTTACAAAAATATGTTGGGGATGCAAGAGCAGCAAATGGTGGGGCGATGGAGGTTCTTGGGGGCTGGCAGACAGTATGTCAATTTGATTCTTTGGCCTTGGTTGCTGATTTTTTGGTGTCTGACGTACCATCTGAAGAAATTCTTCTTGGCTTTGACTTTCTGTCCAGATATGGTGCCGTGGTTGACCTTGGTGAGAAAACTTGCCGGATAATGGGGAAGACATTCCCCCTTGTAGATCTTAACCCAACATCACAGCCCCAAACTGTTGTTGTTCAGAATGATACAGTAGTACCACCACGGAGTGAGGCCATAATTTCAGGTATGGTCCAAAGTGCATGGGGGGACTATGCAGAGGGGATGTTGGAACCCACCTCAGCCCTGTCTAAACACTGTGACCTATTGGTAGCCCGTGTGGTTTGTAAGGTGGAGAAGGGGACACTGCCAGTACGGGTTATTAATGTGACTAGTGATGCTTTACCACTGAAAAAGGGCATGAAAGTGGGTACGCTCTTTACTGACATAGAGGTTGATGAGGTGGGAGGATGTACCGGGGAAGGGGGTGACGCTTTACAATCCTGGACAGTCGACAGCCTCATAAGTCAATTTGGGGTGGGGGATAAGGGTCTCTCCGTTGAACAAACCGAGGCAGTAAAACAGTTATTGCACCGGAATCTCTCTGTCTTTAGCCGGGGTGAAACCGATTTGGGCAGAACTCATTTGACAATGCATGAAATTGATACAGGTGAGGCCAAGCCTATCAAGTTGCCTCCACGAAGGGTCCCGCTCCATTTGCAGCAGGAGGTAGCAGATGGTCTGAAACAAATGCTTGACAGCGGCATCATTCGGCCATCTTGTAGTCCCTGGGCAGCCCCTGTAGTTCTGGTGCGGAAGAAAGGGGGTGGGCTCCGTTTTTGTGTTGACTACAGAAAACTTAATGATGTCACTAGTAAGGATGCATATCCTCTTCCCAGGATAGATGATGCTCTCGACAGCTTAAGCCATGCCTGCTGGTTTTCCACTCTCGATCTAGCTAGTGGTTACTGGCAGGTGGAAGTTGACCCTAAGGATCGCTATAAAACTGCTTTCATAACACGTCAGGGGTTGTTTGAATTCAATGTTTTGAGTTTTGGTCTCTGCAATGCGCCCAGTACATTTCAAAGATTAATGGATCTAATCCTTGCAGACTTGCAGTGGACAACTTGTCTAGTGTATTTGGATGACATTATTGTGTTTGGGCGCACATTTCAAGAACATCTGGCTCGTCTTGATGAGGTGCTTGTAAAACTTCAGCAGGCCAACTTGAAAATTAAACCCTCTAAATGTAATCTGTTCTCTACTCAGGTTCATTATCTAGGGCATGTCATCTCTGCTGAAGGGGTGATGGCGGACCCTGCTAAGGTAGCTGCAGTGAGGGAGTGGCCCGTTCCAAGAAACCAGACGGAGGTCCAGAGTTTTGTAGGGCTAGCCTCCTACTATAGGCGTTTTGTGAAGGGTTTTGCTGATATCGCTCGTCCTTTACATCAGCTGGCAGAGAAAGGGAAGCGTTTTCAATGGACTGAAGATTGTCAACGAGCATTTGATCAGCTAAAAGCCAGCCTTATTACTGCGCCTGTGTTGGCGTATCCAGACCCATGCAAAACATTCATCTTAGACACTGATGCCAGTGATGTGGGAATTGGAGCAGTGCTATCTCAAGAATGGGGGAGGCATGAACGAGTTGTTGCATATGCCAGCAGGGCGCTTACTAAGCAAGAGCGTAAATATGCTACCACAAAAAAAGAGCTTTTGAGCATGGTCATGTTTACAAAACATTTCAAACATTACCTGTTAGGTAAGGAGTTTGTGTTACGTACTGACCATAATTCCTTGCGGTGGTTACATAATTTCCAGGGGCTGGAGGGGCAGCTAGCTCGCTGGGTGGAACAACTTGCTAATTTCCAATATAAGATCGTACATCGGCCAGGCAAACTTCATGCAAATGCTGATGCTCTTTCAAGGTTGCCTGCCTTCGGTGATGGGGGAGGACAGGGTCAGGAGTTGCCAGCCAGTAAAGAGACAAGCAAGGAGATCTCTAAAGTGTGTGCTGTACAGGAAATCCCTCACGGTCCCCCTAGTGAAGCGAGGGAGATAGATGAGCTAGCCTAAGCCCAAATGGATGACAGAGAGTTACGGCAGATTATAGACTGTAAAAAGCAGGCAGATGAGTGTCATATGCCAGATGACCCTGAATTACATAAGTATGCTCCTGTTTGGAGTCAACTGCATGTGCAAGGATCTAGGTTGGTGAGGATCCCCCCTGCCCATTCTGACGCTGCTTCTCAAATACAGGTGGTCCTCCCTTGTTCTTTGATACCTAAGGTTTTGGCACAGCTACACAATGACGCCACGGGGGGTCATTTGGGGGTGCATAAGTTACAAGGGAAGGTAAAGGACCGTTTTTATTGGCCAGGATGGTTTGGAGATGTTAAGAAATGGGTGAAAGAGTGTGTAGATTGTTCCTCCCGCAAGACCCAGGGTAAGCTTCCATGTGCTCCTTTGCAGCCATCAGTTACATCAAGACCTTTTGAACGGGTGGCACTGGATATCCTTGGCCCTCTTCCAGAAACCCCTTGTAAGAATAAGTATATCTTAGTGATAGGGGACTATTTTTCAAAGTGGACTGAGGCCTTTCCTCTTCCTAATCAGGAAGCTAGCACTATCGCTAAAGTGCTGACAGAGGAGTGGGTGTGTCGTTTTGGGGTTCCCCGCAGTATCCATTCAGATCAAGGCAGAAATTTTGAGTCTACTTTGTTCAGGGAGGTGTGTAGGCTTTTGCATATTCACAAGTCTCGTATATCCCCTTATCATGCCCAGTCAGATGGCCTCATAGAGCGCTTTAACCGTACCCTGTTGTCCATGCTGTCGTTGTTTGTAGAGGACAACCAGTTAAACTGGGACACTCTGTTGCCTTATGTGATGTTGGCATATCGGAGTAGTGTTCATGCCAGTACTGCATTCACTCCTTATAAAGTCTTGTTTGGGCAAGAAATTGTTCTGCCTATTGACATCATGTTAAACCTAGACACCCAGGAACATTTTTCTTCTGTTAATGACTATGTGTCCAGGATGAGAGAGACACTTTCGACAGTTGTAGAGGCAGTAAGAAGACATCAGTCCAGGGCCTCAGAGAAACAGAAAAATTCTTATGATTTTAGGGCCAATTTTCAGTACTACTCTGAGGGAGAGTTAGTCTGGGTGCAGAACAAGGCTAGGAAGAGAGGGCTGTGTCCCAAGTTACAGAGGAGGTATAAAGGCCCTTTTAGGGTGGTCGAAAGAGTGACAGATGTGCTCTATAGACTAATGTCAGGGAGGCCCTGAGTGTGTTGTGCATTTCAACCGGCTTAAGCCCTATAATTCTTCTTTGGCAGTGACCAGTGATCCAGTGTACAGGAGGGCTGACGGACTCGACAGACCCGACATTCAGCTGACCAGACCTAGACAACAGCGTTCAGAGGTCCGGTTTGGTGCGGGCTGGGTCCATCATCGCCGCCCAGCTGACCTGGGGACATCGGAAGGAGAGAGGTTGCCACTAGGGGGTCGTGCGGCTCAAGGCTCCGTGTCTTCTGGAGCTGGAGGAACACAGAGGATCCCTCTAAAAAAACTGCTCTGATTCCCCCGCATCTGTGGGCCCTTCCCCTGAGGATGCACCTGCAGCCTGCTCCAGTCAAGAGGAGAGGCCAGAGTCCAACAGTCAGGGGAGTTCCAGTGGTCGCCCTCTACGTCACCGGAGGCCACCTGTTTGGTCACAAGATTACCAGATGATAGTGCAGTGACTCGGGGACGAGTCTTTTTCATTAGGAGAGGGGAAAGTGTGATGTGAATTGGCAAAGATACCTTGATTGGACTGACAAGTGATGGACTAATGAGTGTCAGGTGTGGCTGATTGCGCAGCTGTGGGACTCTGAAAAAGGGGAAGGGAAGAGCAGGCATTCGTGTGTGTGGAGGTCGGGAGAGCGTGCTGTTCTGCGGTGTGGCTGCGTTCATTCCGGGAGCGGGAGGGTGTCATTCGCTGCCGTTTAGGGCTGCCGGCGACGAAGACAGGTACGATAGGGGGTTAGTGAGTTCCTGTGTTAGGAGGGGAGGTCTGCTGCCTCCTTTAGTTAGTTAGGGCTGGGGCTTTAGGAGCGCAAGCCGCCGCCGCTGCTGCTCTTAAACCTCGTTGCTGCCTCCGGCACGCCACCGTTCCCTGCCTGTGCACCTGCTGCGCCGTCCGACGGAGCCGTGGTTCCCCGGGGAGTTGGACGGTGCCACAAGCTCAGACCCCGGGGGGGGGTCTCGTCGACCACGCAAGTTTAGTATATATTTTAACTTGTATGTATTGTGTATTTGTTGTTGTATTTTATTGCCGTGGGGACAGGAGAGAAGCTGGGTGGGATTGAATTGGGTTCCGGGTGGGGGGAGGTCTTGTATTGGCCCCACCCTCTTTTCTTAAAGTAGACGTGCGACTCCACTGTGTGCAGTGTGGTGTGCTCCCAGGCATTTCCTGAAGTTGTGGTGATGTGCTCTTATCCTTGTGGTGTCTTGCATCTTTGGATGGTGGTGTGAAATTTTATAGTGTGGCCAACCCTGACTCCCCCTCAAGTGGCATAACTAACCTATTTAGTGAAACTCCGAAGCCCCTTCTTTTTATTGGTGTTTACTTAATAAAGATTTCTATTTTTCTTGATACTCTGATGGTCTGGTGTCGATTATTCTGAGGTCTCTGTCATTTATCCCATATAAGTTCTGGTTTCTGTCTGAACTCAGATTTATTACAGTAGCATCACATGGAAATACTCAAGTAAAGTACAAGTATGTCAAAATTGTTCCTATAGTCTAGTAGGAAGGGGGGGTTCCCATGCACCCCACTGATATATTTTTCTTAGTTTTTTGTAATTCTCAAGGTGTCTAGTAAACAAATTTTCATGTTCCTAACTCAAAATATTGTCCCATAGGTCTGTTTGGCAGCCATCTTTGTGGCCATCTTGGATTTCTGGCGGAACTTGAAAATTGACAACTTTTGAACAAGACATCATACATAAACAAATGACCCCATTTTTCTATATAATTTTGGCATGAGGAATTGATTGAGATGGTTATTGTAGTGATTTTGTAGTGATCAAATTTGGTATATTAAAACTCGAAAAATAAGAAAAAAGGCTGTATAATTTACACTCAAAATCTTGCAAAATGACAGTCTACATGTATACCAAACTATACGGTCCACGCAAATTCTGGAGTCAACCAAAATTGACAATGAATAGGGAAAAATTAACAAAATATCAGTTAAATAAGTCAAAATAACAAGGAAAATGTTCCACTACTAGTTTCATCTTTCATGACAGAACAAGTTACAGAAGTGGTAAGCAATGCTATGTTTTCATCATGCTGCTGTATATTTGTTCATCATTAAGAAGCTCTTCATAAAAAAGTATTTAAATATGTTTTCTGAACTAAAATGTGTTATACAAGTAGTGAAGCTACTTTAAGAAATAGCTCAGTGTTCAGTCGAGAGAGAGAGAGAGAGCGTGTGTGGCTGCGCCATCACTGGTCTGTAGCGCACACAGGGAGCCAGAGGACAATCGCTGCGTAGAACCGGAAATGGAGCAACCTGCTTTCCATCCAGGGACAGTCTCACCAAGAGCAGGCAAAGAGTGGGAGAGTTTCTGCTGAAAACAAGCACCAAGAACGGGGGAGACATGAGAGCAGCTGCTTGCTTGCTAACAGTTACAGCAGAGAGCAGGAGGGAGGACAGATGTCTTACTCTGCTACTCTGTGCTGCAACTCTGCTACTGCTGCGGACTCACAGAGCAGACACTTTAGTTTATAACTGTATTTTCAGTCATCTGACTAAGTATTGATAACATAACAATCAGCAATCCTTCCTCCCGCACATGATCATGTTTTGATTCAGAGTGTGCATGGAGAAGAGGGGCTATTCACAAACGGGTCTGTTGTGTTTGTGAGAGAGAGAGAGGGCGAGAGTGAGGCAAGGAGCTGAGTAAATCAATGTGTTGTACGCAGCTCTACTATGAAATAAGATTTTACCCATTTTAAATAGTTAAAAAGAAAAATAGAAAATCAATATGTGGCGGTTAATGTTGATATTGTGGCGGGCCACCAGAAAGAAATGAATATATGGGAAATCCTGTATATATTCCAAACTGTTAATATTGCAGATAAGTGCAATGCACAGGCCTCTACTGGACTCCATGGGTAATACTCCTCTCCAATCACAGGCACACAGTCACTCACTGAAATTTGCGTATACGTATCCGGCAATCAGGCAAAGAAGCAGACACCAAGCAGCAAACAGCTAAGGTGAACCGACAGGGTGCCCAACTCACTCACTCACTTGAAGTCAATGCAAGCAGCAAAGCTGTCTTGAATGACCACACCTTTAAAGAGGAGCGCTCCAGAGGCTCACAGGGATCACTCACTAGGCCTTGAGCAACACTGGCAGTTCCCACTGGCCAATGTCTCCTGACTCCTTGCAGGGTGAAGACGGGTCTGTTGCCAAACCCCTCATGAGAGGAGGAAACAGCTGCTGCATACACTTCAACAGTGGCATGAGACAGCCCCTTATCACCCAGCTATTGTAGAAAGGAAAGGACCTCTTCCACTGTGCATGTCAGGGGGTCTGGCCTCCTCTCCTCACACCAGTGTTGGAATCCCAACCATTTTGCCTTGTAGCAAGCAATAGTGGATCTCGCTCTCACCACTACAACCTGTGCAGACAGTCAATTCAATTTCAATTCAATTTATTTATATAGCGCCAAATCACAACAAAAGTCATCTCAGGGCACCTTTCACATGGAGCAGGTCTAGACCATACTCTTTAAAGTCCAGCCCTCATCAGTTTATCCCTCTCAGGAGCCAAGCCCGGAGAGGTTGGCCTAACATGGGCAGCACGCCTATTGAGCCCACCTCCTGGGACAAAGTGTGTAGGATTTAGTGGCATCTATTGGTGAGGTTGCAGACTGCGACCAAATTAACACACCCCGGCCCCTCTCCCCTTTGAAATGTGTAGGAGAATCTATGATGGCCGTGAAACTCGTGAAAAACACCAAAGGTCCTCTCTAGAGCCAGTGTGTGGTTTGTCCATTCTGGGCTACTGTAGAAACATGGCGGTGCAACATGGCGGCCTCTGTGGAAGAGGACCTGCTCTCTATGTAGATATAAAGGGCTCATTCTAAGATAACAAAAACACAATGATTCTTATTTTCAGGTGATTATACACTAACATACTTATGAATATTATATTCCATTTCTGCCAAATCCGTTCTGCTAGATGCCGCTAAATTCTACACACCGCACCACTCTGCTATTGTAATCCACATTGTGGTCGGAGGTGGGATTACATCCATAGTGTAAAATTTTTAAGAGACTTAAGCTCTACTATTGAACTATGTAACGTTCCTGTGAATGAAACTTGGCATGTACTTTCAAGACTCAGTGCTCAATGTCTTAGGCACTTTCAGAAAAATATAAATAAATACCTAATCCACAACGTTGCTTCTACAACGTTTATTTGCTTCTTCTTCTATCCGTGGAGTTAACAAGTAGAAATAAAGACAACATCGCTCTGCTATTGTAATCCACATTTTGTTCGGAGATGGGACTACATCTGTAGTAATAAAAACTACCATAGAAAATGAATTGAAAAAGTTTGGAGAGTTAAACTCTATTCCTGTTCCTCACGTACGGGAGCTTTGTATGTATGTTCAAGACATAGTGAAGGATCTCCCAGGCATGTTTTGAACGGGCTCTACAGTTCATCCGATCAACTTCAGCTCAACTCAAAATTGTAATGTCATATAAGCCGTTTAGGGAACATGGGTAAATTATAGCGTGTACTGATAGCCTGTATGTGAGGCATTTAGGGAACATCAGTAAATTGTATAGTCTACCGATAACCTGCATCTCAGGCTTTTAGGAGACGGGCACAGCTCTCTCTAGGTATTGAGAAATCGTCCCGTTCCGAACAGGCATGTTTTGAACGGGCACTGCACTAGTGTTTCTAATGCTCAATGCCCATTCACAGGGCCGGCCCCTGGCATAAACACTCTATGCAGTAGTTTAGGGCCACAACCGCTAGAGGGTGGGCACGTGATCAGTGTGACTTTCTGTGTGACTCACTCCTCACACTGCAGTGCGGGACTTTTACATATAAATTAGCGTCTGTTACATTTAAGCACTTGCCAAACAAGTTCACACAATCCTGATTAAGCCTATCACTGTCAGATAAATCTCTCTGTAGATCACATAAAGAGTTTTTAAATCTGAAATCTGTGGTGACTTTCCCATACTGGCCGGATGAATGTATGCCAGAGACGTTCACCAGCCGAGCAGCTAACTTCCGGTTAGCCCTCTGCTACCTTGAACAGGGATAAAATAATTTAATCATGCGGCTCTTCTAGACTTTCGAACTGTTATTGGACCGAATGGATCAAATTCTGATATTGAGATGAATCATTTCACTGAAAACGCTGAAAGTGTCCAAATTACCCTAAAATGTTTCAGGCTAACCATCAGCGTTCTAGTGATGTTGAATTGTATCTTTGTAGATCATATCTGGACATACTTAATATAATTGGATAATATGCATATTTTGATAAAATTGCGTTTGTTGTCTGGTTAATAAATAGGCCTTGAAGATACATGTAACATACCAATGTAATGTCTTACAGCCTATATTTAAAAAATCTTAATAATCTAATATATAATCTTTTCAGGTGTGTTATTGAAATATTTTGGAGGAACTTCCACTGCACCAGGACCATCTACCTCATTCAGCTGACATGACTGCTGCTGAGCGGACATCATCAGAGACTTCAGAGGCATCTACTCCCTCTTCTGATGTGACTGCAGCTACAGAGGTCATGACAGAGGTACCACAGCCTTCTATATCCACCTCTGACATGACTGCGTCTGCACTGTTTGAGACGCTTGGAAAAGTTAAAAGCAAGTTTGGGGTACTGCTAAACTTCCCAACCTTGGATGATGAGGCACTGGAGAAACAATGTGAGGAGCCGACATTTATGGGAGAGAGCTGGCCATGGAAATCAGAAACCTTCCTCAGTTTGATTTGATTGATTTATTGATTGGGACAGTGTGCAGTTTTAAACATTAAAGATGCACTGCACCGGAGTTAGCTTGAAGCTAATTTGCATCAACAAACAGTACAAAGCAAAAAAACCCACACAGGACACACCATACAAGATACAAAATACAAAGGATGACTGCTTTTGAACTGCTGGACTGTGTCCAGAAGAAGGAACTGACAGCATTGTATCCAAATCTTTGTATATCCCTGAGGATTGCCTGTACCCTACCATTGACTTTTGTAGTGTTCACTTTATTTAGAATATTTTGCACTCTTATATTGATTTTTCATTGCTATTTTAATTGGCAAAATGTTTTTGGTTTTATTGGTATATGCAAGTTTGTTGCTTTTTATAGTTTAAATATATTGACTTTATTATTTATTATTTTGAATACTTTGTAATTGTTAATTGTATCTTAACTTCTAAAATTTTAATATATTTTTAATAGACAATGTTTTGTTTGTGTTCATTCAACCTTATGATCAGTGGCTCCACCTCCTGAGCACAGCTGCCCTCAGCTGAAGCCTCATATTCACTTCAGCTAAACCTTTATATGCATTTCTACACAGAACAAGGACTGTGGATTTTGTCGCCCCCTTTCTTATAGGACGCACACGAAGGAGGGATCACCTCATGGTCAGTATGAACAGGAAGAATGATTACAGCGATCAATAAATTTGTCAATGTACACATAGCTAGATGAGAATTGTTTTAAGACCAGTTTGAAAAACACTGAACAAAAAGTTTAATATGTGATTCTCTGTGAATTATTGTATTCTGGCCTGTGGTTTAACATCTAATCAAATATAGCATTTTATACTTAACTATACTTAAATGTAAGAATTAATTTCCCATTGGCAAATTAATTCTATTTTTTTAACCCTCAACAGAAAGATAAAAATAAACCGGATATTAACAAGAGTCTGATGAAGGAAGTGTGAAGAACAATCTGCAAACTGCTTACATGTTTGTTGGTCGTGTCTCAAATTGATGATCTTCTGGACTGAATTCTTTATTCCTATAAATAATGTTCTGGTCCAATGAATCCTGACAGCAGTATTGAGAGTAATGCCTGAAGGTTGTGGACATTCATACTTATGAAATATTCTTTTAATTGGAGCAGAAATATGTAACTGGACATTTAACTCAGTGAGGATGAACTCAGTGAGGAGAACAGAAAAACAGGTTAAAGTGTATGAAATGAAAAAGACAAACTAAAACTAAGGATAAAAACATTTGAAAAAACAGTCTGAAATAATGTTTCAGGCCTAAATAAAATTAATGTCAAATTTTTTGGGGGGTGGGCGATGGCACATTATCCTCCTATTTGGTTTGTTTTCTGTTTTTTGCATGTTCATGCTCATTTTTCTGGATCTGTACTGGAAAGATAAAAATCTTAGTTCTTTTCACTTCTGTACATTCAAAATTTGATGTTTCTCCAACTTTCATAAACACAATGTAATTTATTCCTTCTTGCAATTTTGTATAAAGAGATCCTGGGAAACATATCATATCATAATTTAATTATAATTATAATTTATTCATAATTTAATCATTCAGTCATTTAATCTGAAATGTTGTCTTTGAGTTTCCAACAAGTTGTACAATAAAACATCATGTGACACATGATCTTTAACCCCACAGTATATACAGTGATAGATATTTATTAGTCTTATGATTACACTGATTCACTGCTTACAACTATTAGACATTAATAGAACTGGATCCTTCATGGATAGAATTCATATGCATATGTGTGTAAAAAACTTAAATCTGATAAATTAAATCTAATTTATGCTGTTTTCTACCATCAGTGATCTCTGATACCTCAAATACTTTACACTGAATGAGAGCTTAAAATCCATTTTAATCAATAAATAGACTCAACCTCAAACATTCAGAAACAACATAGTCATTTATTTTTTAATTAAGAATTTATCAACATTTTCTTGATCATCTGTGGCACAACTGAACAATTATTGATCATAGTGTGTGATTAATAACACATATGGACTAATATTGCAGAATTAAATCCAGTAATAAAACAATAATTATTAACCATCAATTATCTGCTATTGTTACAAAGTATGCTCAACAATAAAATATTGATTAACACATAACTTCTATAATTATAAATCAGACCAAACAAGAAAATGAAAAAAGTGAAAGTGAAGATTTACAAGAAGTCACAGCAGTGAATTAAAGCTTTTTCAGTCCAGGATCAGAAAGTCTTTGTTGTTTTCTTGATTCAAATGTTTTGGAATCTTTGAATCTTTTATTCCAGTTTCCTTTCCAACCCTTCATCATACATGAGACTCATCTGACCACCTGCTGGCTATAAAAGTGTAAAAGCAATCAGAGTAGCTGCTGATCCAAACCTTCTCTGTGTTCTTCATGACATTTGGTGTCTGTATTTGTGCACATATTGAACATATTAAATTCTCTCACTATTTTGTATTTTCCCTCCTTTTTTCTGGGTATAAAAGTCCTGCAGGACCAAATGACGGCAAGAGAGAACTTTTTCTATCCTGTGTGGGACGTTAGGATCAGCAACAGTCTTTTACTTGTTTTGCTTTGAATGCATCTTTATTTTATGGATAAACAGTTGTTGAGTAACTCCGCAACAACAGGAGATTAACATTAAACATTAATTTGCTCTCGCTGTGTGGAGGTGGGTGAGTTCTTGTGTTTGGATCATTTCTTATTAACTGATAGATGATTTGCAAAACTAGAGATAAACTGACATGAATCATTTGAATTAACAGTTAGATTATTGAATTTCTCTTCTCGGCTTCTAGTTTGAAATTCTTGGTGTGCTTTCAGTTTTTTCCTCATGTTTCCTCTAACTTATCAACTTATTCTCCATCTTTCTGTCAACCTTCTGTTTCCTCAGCAGTTAATATTTTCCTCTCTTCATCAGTTCCTCCTGCTCTTTGAACATTTGCTCTTCGTTCTCTTTCAGGATTTGTTGTTTCTTCTCTTTGATTGCTCTCTCTGCCTTTTGGAACATTTTGGTGGTGTAGTGGCTCCATTCTGATCTTCTTGAGCAGCTGTTTGACCTGAGAATGATCCTTGAAGTCATTACTGAACACATATTACTGGCTGTACTACCAGGAAGGTATGGGGTCCAGGAGAAGCATAAGAAATGCACTGAGCAATATCTTTAACTATTGTCTCTTCATCTCTCATAGTGTCAAACAGGCTCTGGATGTCAAACTTTTATTTGAAATATTTGTTACTGGGAACAAATCTTCATTCATTTTTTCATATAAAGACATATTGTTTACTTATTAGTCATATAATTCAATTAATTTTACTCCAAATGAGGAGTGGGTTGGCATGCACGGGGAGAGACTGATTATTTGTTTTGGTGATTATGCTGCTCATGTGTTCGTATTGTTATCTTCTATAACAGTGAGATGCAAAGTGACACAACTGCTGAAAGAACTGAAATTAGCAGTTTGATGACCCGATCGCTGTTCTCGGCTTTTTTTCTGGCCTGATGTTCTAACTTTTCCTCCAGTTTTTTCATCTCATTTTTGATTTCTTTTCCACGTTCTTCCTTTAATTTAAGCTCCTTCTCAATGTCACCTTTTACTTCTCTCAGCTTTTGCTGATACTTTTCCTCTATTTCCCTCATCAGTTTCTCCTGCTCTTTGCATGTTTCTGGTTCTTTCTCTTTCAGGATTCGTTGTTTCTCTTCTTCTATCACTCTCTCTGCCTTTTGGAACATTTTGTTGGTGTAGTAGCTTCCTCCATTCTGCACATTTATGTTTCTTATCTTATCAAGCAGCTTTCTGACCTGAGAACGATCCTTCACCTCATTATTGAACACGTGGTACTGATTGTTACATTTGGTCACAAGTTCCTGCAGATCTTTGTTGTCCTTCAAGAACTCCTCAATAGTTTTCCCTTTGAGCAGGTCACCATGGGTAAAGAGAACCATGCTGTATTTGTTGGCTTTCTCGCCAAAGATTTTCTGAATCTTCTCCACCGTGTTTTTTTCTTCCTCTGTGAATCTGCCCAGTTTGATGATGACAAGGAAGATATGAGGTCCAGGTGCAGCATAAGAAATGCTCTCGGCAATATCTTTAGCAGTTTTCTCTTCAGTGTTCCTGGTGTCAAACAGGCCCGGAGTGTCAATAACAGCAACCTTTTGTCCATCGATCTCACCGTAAGCCTTTTCACAGAGTGTAGTCAAAGATATAAGGGAGAACTCAGATGTAAAGCACCTTTGTCCCAGAATGGTGTTTCCTGTGGCGCTCCTTCCAACTCCAGTCTTCCCCACCATCACAATCCTGATCAGCTCATTATTGTTGTAGGCTGTGGGAGGTGTCGACCTGAAGACTGAGAAAAAGGACAAATAATCCATGTGTATTCACAAAACATGTTCAGTTAGTCTACATCAGGGATGGATAACTATGGCTGGAAAACCTCAAGTTGTGCTTACACAATTTTAAGGTACATGAGTTTTTGTCTCTTTTTTATGTATGTGGTTTCTTTGAGTATGGATACAATATCTTGTATAAATGCCCCTAAGTTATTGTTTAAGGAGAACCATACTGGATTATTTGTAATATTTTAATATTTTTGACTTCATCAACACACCCAACTTATCCTGTATGTACAATGTGTGAGTTTCAGTGTTTATGTTTGTGATGTCGGAGAAAACTGTATACACTGATGGTCCTTCCTCTAGATGTAAAACACAGTGGATTCATGTGGACATACTGTATATTATGTGTGATCTGCAAAAGGTTTGGTAGATAAAACTTACTGCTACAAAGTGAGTCTAAATATGGCTGAATTGTGGTTCATAACAGCAAACTGGATATTAAACAGGCCAGTCGGGTGTGACCAACTATTTTTTTGCAGTTTTCCTGACCATCAGCGTTGCTGCTACTCATGCACAGCCAGGCGCAAAGAGGAAGAGAAACATTATTCAGCCGAATCGCCAGAACAAAACGTTGGCATTGAACGTTTCTGCAAACCACAGAAACATTGAATATATACGTTTCAACATGTGTAATATGTATCATATTAACATTTCTCCCCGTTGAATAATGATGTTTTATGGTGTGACAACGCTGTGGTTAATGTCTGGTTAGATTTAAGCACAAAACCACTTGGTTAGGGTTAGGGAAAGATCGTGGTTTGGGTTAAAATAAAATAAAAAATAGAATAAAAACGGACGACGTCTCGCTAAAAACACCCACTTTTGTCGGTTGAAACAGGAAGCGGGCATTGGTTTTACGGTGGTCTCTAACCATGCTCTGTGCTGACTTCCAACTTTCGGCAAAGAAACTTACTAACCATCCACCAACACCTCCTTCTCCTAATAGGAAAGTCAGCTCATATAGATATGTTCACTACGTCACTTCAGAAATGTTGAGATTATATGTTTTGTTGAAATTTTGATATGATACGTATTGTTGAAATGTTAATATGCTACATATTACACATGTTGAAATATAGGCTAGATATTCAACGTTTCTGTGGTTTGCAGAAAGTACGATGCCAACGTTTTATTCTGGTGACCATGCTGCATTATTAGTGGGAGTTAAACATAATCAGCAGGGGAGAGTTTCAGTAATGACCAATCACATGATCTCCTCTTTTCCTCTTTAAAGCAGCATCAGGTGAAACAGGTGAGAGAGAATAAAGAGTTCACCTCTGTGAAGCACCTGATGTTCCAAAATACAAATCCAGGACATCCCAAATATGCATATACATCAGTTCAAAATATGTTGACAATGTTAGAATGAAAATAAAGCTGATGTGTTCTCGTGTGCTGCAAACAATTAATAGCCTATAGGATAATTCATACATGTAAACTCTGTAGTTCTACTCCTCCTCTGCATATTTGAAAGTCCTTATTTGTGCTTTTAAGTTTATACAGTATCCTAAAATAAACAGATACAAATTTGGTTTGGAAATTTGCTGGAAAAGTTCTATTACTGTTTTGTCAAAATATTTATTTATTTGATGAATGAAGGTATCTACGATGTGCCAGCTGTGCATAAAGTGAATAATATTTTGTTAAAACCTGTTTTAAAATGTTTTCACCAACATGTTTTATTTGTTCACAGCATATAAGATGTTGATGCAGCCCAACAATATCTGGATGGATGATATTATCGGTAAGAAACTTGATTCTCATGTCAATCTGCAGTAAATGAAAAACCATGGAGCAAAGTGAAAGGGACAAAATGTAACATAAATGAAATGTTAACGTGTTGTTTACGTGTTAAAAATCACGTAGGCTTCCCACAGAAGTGTTTTGTGATTTTGGAGATGTTTGTTTGCCGGGGCGTCTGCCAAATGAAGCCACAGAAATTGTCCTGCGTCTGTGAGTCCAAGAAGAGGTGGTATGAGCAGGTTTTTATCACAAATGCAATTTCGTTCCAAAATTGCACTGCACCAACTTATCTGCATAAACACAACTGTTATATTGGTGAGTGAATCACGGGAGATGAATGAACTGTTGAGCAACTTTACTGAACAACAGCTAATATCAGTAGTACATGGCTTTGCATAGCCTACTGGACTTTAGCAAGCCGTTTTTGTGTTTCGTGTTCAGTGGACTCACACTCCTATCTGTAATCACAGTTATATAAATTGTATTTCAAGATTTCTACAACTTTGATTGTACTAGTCAAACAAAAATTTAATATATCTAAAAATCCTTAAATAGTTTAAATGTCCATTTTAACATTTAATAGCTGGATAGTCTGGATATTTATTGCAGATATCTGTCATCCAATTCTTCCTAGTCAAAATGAACATTTCAGATATCCACCACGTCATTCTTCCTAGGACAAATGACATCACCTTTGACATTCATGTGTATTTGGCTTCAGTTTCAGATATCTACAATTACATTTTTGATATCTGCAATAGAATTCTTACCAGGAAAAACTCCCATTTCAGATATCAACAATCCAGTTGTTACTGAATTACAGATATATGCAATATATATCCAGTCTAGCTATTAAATATTAAAATGGCTTGCCATACTCTCCGGCTCCCACTCTACCATTTCTCACCATGATTCTTATGACAGTTTCAATGCACTATCCACAGTTTTACCACCTACAGGTGAGGGAGTGAAGTGTCAGTGACAGTCCAAATTATCAGAGCCCATATGTGTTGTTATTTGTCTGTAAACACAACAACCTCAGCTGCACCTCTCCTGCCATGTGCGCACCATTTACATAAAGAGTGTTTGGCCCAGCGCTGGCAAAAGGGCTCCATTATGCTAAAATAGTCCTATAAATAAAATAAACATTGAAAAAAATACAAATGTTTGCATAATTTTATATTGTGACTCAAAATAGGGATTAAATTGGACTAATAACACCTGGTCACAGTCAGGATCATGTGTTTAGTGACATCAGTTATGGTTCAGTTAGTACAGTGAGCTACAGGTTTCGATAAACGTGATGCAGTCAGTGGAGTTTCACTGCAGCCATCCTCATGTGTAGCAGAGAGAAATAAGAGAAGATGAAGCAAAGTGTCATTAAAGAGGCTCATGGCTGAGAATAAAGCTTATGACACTTTGCTACAAGCAATTGTCAATTATTTAAAAAAAATGTTTATTAATCATGTGGTCTACATTTTGTTGTCAGGAATTGCTGTACTGATATTTTTATACACATTTATACATCTAGCCTCTGGACATAAAACTGAAAGAAATGATAATTTTTCCACTGATTTCATGCATTCTCAATTTAAGAGCCTGTCATTGTTGACTCATCCTTAATATCACTCAAAACATAACAAGTTTTAGTCCACTAGATAAATAAATTTTAAGAATACGATTATATATTGACTTACCTTGTATTGTGTTGCTGCTCATTTTGTTTTAAAGAGAGAAGTGCAGATTTGCTGCTGAAGTGAAAGTAAATGTCAGAGTCTATCTGCCACGATGCCTCTTTATATAACTTCGTGCAACAAACCACACCCATAAAACACTGTTGACATCAAAGTCATTCTTCCTTTATAGAAGAATAAGAATATTTTGCTTAATGTCCCATCATAACCACCATGATATGCAGGGCCGGCCTGTGAAATAGGCCACATAGGTGGAAGTGGGGTTATTTGGAAACACATAACCTACATGTTCTCCCTGTCTTTTTCTATTAACTTACATGGATGTTCTTCCGGTTTGATTTTCCACAGCCTTACTGTTCAATCAGTTTTCACACAACAGCCACCAAACACTCACTGAATGGCACCTTGACCCCACTTGCCTTTTTGTCTGGGGGACTGGGAGGACTTTGTCTGGGCTGGAGGTATCACTGTGGCAATTGATTTCAGTGTGAATTCTTATCTGAAGTTCTTGGACAGGAGGTTGCTCCAATCTAAATCTTTTAAGGCTTCAATCTAAAGTCTTGACTACGGCACCAACATAGTCAGGGCCTGTCCTGATGATATGATAGCTTTTAAAAGTGTTCAGACCTGGCACGTGCAGGGGGTGGGGCGGTGGGTATTTTATGTTGAGCTTGACGCAGACTGTCCATCACTTTACAGCTGTTAGTGGCTCAGACTGGCTTCCTTGTATATTATTGTTTTATGTGCAATATGATAAAAGTGTCGAACTTGGGAAAATATTAGTTGCAGTGACCAAACGAGAACAAATAGTTTTTTTGTGTTCTACTGGTTAATATGTAATTTGATTGTTGGTCTTGAACAGTGGACTCCTGCTGCTTTTGCAACTTTTTGTTCCCCAGGTCATAATTACAACAGCCGCTGGACTGGGGTCTGTAACTCAAAGTCGACCACCTTACCAATGGATGATAACGGACTGCTGAGCCCACTGGGAGGTAGACTAGTTTAGCCCAGTGGTTCCTAACCTAGAGGTTGCCAAATGCATGTTTTGTCTAAGATATTATGTGTGAGTTTAACTTTCTAAACTAATTTTGGTCTGTTAGTGTGAATTTGTAAAAAGTAGAGAAATCATAGTTGATTTAAAAGCTTTTATTATAGCACCTCCATGTGGCCAATCAATGTAGTTTTTAAGACACTTGAAGTTGCTGGAGACAGAAAAGACACACACACACACACACACACACACACACACACACACACACACACACACACACACACACACACACACACACACACACTGCATTGACAAACACAAACTGAGGTCAAATAATTGAAACTAAAATCTGCATTACAACATTTTATTGACATTTTGTTAATACATTTTGGTTCTGACTCACCAACATCTTTTTGAACCAGGTTCAATCAGTTTCTCACTTTAAGGCAACTGCATGGAAGCCACCTTGATACGATCAGAAGGTCAACGAGAGAATGATTCATTTAATCGATCGAATGAATATTTTATTGAATGAATAGCTTTTATTTAGTGAAGTCTGAATCTGGTGGAACATTTCCTTGTCTGATACAGTCATTACATGTGAGCTAGAAATGAACTGCAGCCACTACAATGTCCTCTTAGGCACTGATAAACACATATTTCTATTATCATCTTTAAAGTTATGCTAATACAAGACATTACATGATTAAGTCAAGAGGATACATTATACATTGCGGTTTGTCTTTATTATAAAAACAGTATCTTTTTAATGTACAACACATGTTAAAGAAACAGTTCAGTCATTCTTTATGTTCATTCAGTGAATCCACAACTGATGCTCAACACTGCAGACTGTCCTCTGTAGGTGCTTTGTTGAATAATCATTAAGGTGCAAATGAAAAATATGTCATCTCATGTCAGTGCACTGACACAAAATTTGACTTTATTTTGAATCTGATACGTTATAAGGAACAAAGATTTTCACGAGTACAGAGACTTGACCAGGGACCAAGTCAGGCTGGGTGCTGATCAGGGGCGGAGTGGGAATAAAAATCCCCCAACTCACCTTGTGCCCTCTGACAACTCACCTGTGCTCCACAGTGAGCAGGTGAAAGTCATGAGCTGGCTGTGGGAGGCAAAGCACTGGAAGTTAAATGTTACTTTATGTATTTATGTCACATCCATCCATAATGTTTTGAGACATTATAATGCTTCAGACAGGACAGACAGCACCTACCAACATTGAACAGGACTGTAATATGTGTTTTACAATTACGCTACAAAATAATGATGTTTTATCGTGTGACAACTCTATGGTTCAGGTCTGGTTAGGTTGAGTCACAACAACAGCTTGGTTAGGGTTTGGAAAAGATCATGGTTTGGGGTAAAATGATCACTTGAAACATAGTTAAACATGGTAACCAACCTTAATCACTTTGGCCGCTAGATGGCGACTGTAACTCAAAGATGACCACCTTACCAATGGATGATAACGGCCTACTGAGGAGAGGAAAGAAGAAAAAACAAAGTTCTGATATACAAATCTGTTTTCAGTTTTTGGACTTTTTCTCTAATCTTTGATTTTTGCTGAAATATTGGATCATTTGAACATTTATTGAAATGAAAGCATGTGAGAAGTTTAGAGGGAAAAATCACTATTTGGTGGAGCTGTTAACAACTCATAGACATGTGAAATGTGACCTCGACTACACACTGCTTTTTGTAAGACGTCAAAAGCTGAAAAGGTTGGAAACCACTGGTTTCATCTTTAACAATGTGTTGTATTTTAAAAGCTTGTTATATTATCCATTGTGTCAAGTCTTCATCTGAAAAGTAACTAAAGCTGTCAAATAAATGTAGTGGAGTAGAAAGTACAATATTTCCCCCTGAAATGTAGTGGAGTGGAAGTATAAAGTAGCATCACATGGAAATACTCAAGTACAAGTACCTCAAAATTGTACTTGAGTAAATGGACTTAGATATTTTCCACCACTACACTTTTTTTAATGTGTTTACATTTTTTCAAAGTCTGTTTAATACAATACCCACATCACCACATGTACACCGAGTTTATGTAATAATTCATTGTGTTCATACTGAGTGATTTCTTACAAGTATAAAAGAGATGGTTTAGACCTTGTTATACTTATAAATAATGTTCTGGTCCAATGAATCCTGAAACAGCAGTATTGAGAGTAATCCCTGAAGATTGTAGACATTCATAGTTATAAAATAGTGTTTTGATTACAGCAGAAATATGTAACTAGACATTGTCTCAGTGAGGATGAACCTTCCACAGGAGAACAGAAAACACGTTAAAGTGTATGAAATGGAAAAAAAAAAAAAAATTCGAACTGGAACTAAGGACAAAAACATTTTTAAAAAACAATCTGAAAAAATGTCTTAGACCGATGAAATGAACAAAAAGAGAGAAAAAATAATGTAAATTTCATGTAATAATTTTCTTAAATGATGAATCCATCCACTCTTATTATTTACTCCTGTTTTATTTGTTCTTTTTTCTTTCTTTCTTAGTTTTTGATTTATTTATTTTTTTTGTTTTCTGTTTTTTATTTGTTTTCTGTCTCATTTCTGGTGCCCAGAAAGATTAATGATCTTCATTCTTTTAAGATCACTTTTGTGTATTTTAAGTTTGATGTTTCTCCAACTTTCACAAACACAATGTAATTTATTCCCTCTCCCCCAGTTTTGTATTAAGAGATCTTGGGAAATGTATCATATCATAATTTAATCATTGACTGAAATGTTGTCTTTGAATCTCCAACAAGATGTACAATAAAACATCATGTGACACATGAACTTTAACCCCACAGTATATACAGTGATAGATATTTACAAGTCTTATGATCACTGGGTTCAGCTAAAAAATGTAAAAGTAAAAAATGAAATCTGATAAATTAACTATAACCTCCGCTGTTTTCTACCATCAGTGATCTCTGATACTTCAAATACAAATACTTCTGATACTCCATTTTAATCAATAAATAGATTCAACCTCAAACATTCAGAAACAAAATAGCCATTTATCTTTTTTAAAGAAGAATTTATCAGCATGTTCTTGACCATCTGTGGCACAACTAAACAATTATTGATCATCTTGTGTGATTAATAACACATACAAACTAATATTGCAGAAATACATCCAGTAATAAAACAATAACTATCAAATATGAATTATCTGCTATTGTTACAAAATATGCTCAACAATAAAATATTGATTAACACCCAACTTCTATAATTATAAATCAGACCAAACAAGAAAATGAAAAAAGTGAAAGTGAAGATTTACAAGAAGTCACAGCAGTGAATTAAAGCTTTTTCAGTCCAGGATCAGAAAGTCTTTGTTGTTTTCTTGATTCAAATGTTTTGGAATCGTTGAATCTTTTATTCCAGTTTCCTTTCCGACCCTTCATCATACATGAGACTCATCTGACCACCTGCTGGCTATAAAAGTGTAAAAGCAATCAGAGTAGCTGCTGATCCAAACCTTCTCTGTGTTCTTCATGACATCTGCTGCCTGTATTTGTGCACAGATTGAACATATTAAATTCTCTCACTTTTTTGTATTTGCCCTCCTTTTTTCTGGGTATAAAAGTCCTGCAGGACCAAATGACGGCAAGAGAGAACTTTTTCTATCCTGTGTGGGACGTTAGGATCAGCAACAGTACTTTACTTGTTTTGCTTTGAATGCATCTTTATTTTATGGATAAACAGTTGTTGAGTAATTCTACGACAACAGCAGATGTCACTTTCACATTAATTTGTTCTCGCTGTGTGGAGGTGGGTGAGTTCTTGTGTTTGGATCATTTGTTTATTAACTGATAGATGATTTGCAAAACTAGAGATAAACAGACATGAATCATTTGATTCAATCGCTCTCTCTGCCTTTTGGAATATTTCAGTGGTGTAGTAGCTTCCTCCATTCTGCACATTTATATTTCTTATCTTCTCAAGCAGCTTTCTGACCTGAGAATGATTCTTCACCTCATTATTGAACACGTGGTACTGGTTGTTACATATGGCCACAAGTTCCTGCAGATCTTTGTTGTCCTCCAAGAACTCAGTTAACAGGTAACCATGGGTAAAGAGAACCATGCTGTATTTGTTGGCTTATTCATCAAAGATTTCCTGAATCTTCTCCACTGTGTTTTTTTCTCCCTCAGTGAATCTTCCCAGTCTGGATGACAACCAGGAAGATATGAGGTCCAGGTGAAGCATAAGTAATGCTCTGGGCAATATCTAACTGTTTCCTCTTCACTGTTCCTGGTGTCAAACAGACCCGGAGTGTCAATAACAGCAACCGTTTGTCCATCCACATCATTATAAAATTTTTCACAGCATTCTGTCAAAGATTTAGAGGAGAACTCAGATTTGAAGCACCTTTGTCCCAGAATGGTGTTTCCTGTGGCGCTCTTCCCAACTCCAGTCTTCCCCACCATCACAATCCTGATCAGCTTATTATTGTTGTAGGCTGTGGAAAGTTTAGACCCGACGACTGAAAAAAAAGGACAAACAATCAGCAATGGTGCCACCAAGGGTGGCCAGGGGGGGCCATAGCCAACCTGATACAATCATTGCCGCATTCGACATTTAAGTAGTTTTTATGTTTGTTCATAATGAGCATTATACATGGTAAATCGTCCCACTCGACCTCTTCCTGTCCTTATAAATCAACACCTTAAAAAAATAAAGACTTTTTCTTGCTAATATGTGTTTAGGGACTGTTCATTATTTATGAGAGGGAGGGAGGTGGTGCAAAACGGGGGGCAGGATTTAACTAGGAAAATCATTCAGGCCTGGAAATATAGCATGAGATATAGGCCCAGTCAGGCCACTTTTTAAACGGGGCGTCTGGGGGTCCCCCATTAGGGAAATTTTAGTTACAAGGACTTGATTTCCTGCATTCTGGTAAATTTTAGTGCATGTGAATAACAAACTAATGAGCCAACAACTGCTTAGTACAACGTACTGTGATGAACCTTAAATAAAACCAAAGGTGAATATCATTAAGGAGGGAGACGACACAAGTACTAACTTTTAACTAGGGCTGCTCGATTATGACAAAAATCATAATTACAATTCTTTTGGTCAATATTAAGATCACGATTATTTAACACAATTACTCATTGACACATGGAACAGAAATGTTTCCATTTTATTAAACATATTAATCCACACTCCAATACATGCACGGGTGATGTGCATCTCATGGAGAAACCTTGCAGCTTTTTAAAACTCCCAGTCCATTTCTGTGGCATTTAGAGAAGCGTAATCTGCAAAGACAGTTTTTAAATCACACAAATATCCTGCTGTACATGTGTTATGAACTTACTAAAGGTATCTACATTGATTGATTAAGGCCCCCATTCTGTCTGTGCCCGTTAAACTACAGGCAGATTCCCTTCACTTGCTACGGTGGGCGGAGAGATAAAATCGATGAATCAATAAATACAAACATTGTCCATTTTGGTTCAGTAAATTTCTGCTGTCAGTCAGCCTGGTGAATGCAGTTTGCCTGGCCTCTGTCCATCCAGCTCCCCAGGAGTTGCAGCTGACAGACAGCCTGTTCAGTGGACACTAAGCACAGGTCAGAGTTGGTGTGGATCAAACAGACAGAGCGCACTTACATGCTGCTCACGTCTCATTTTTCTGTATAGATTCCCGGTGAGAGTGAGTTTAAGCTTTTAAAGAGGGTTGAAAGCGCACCGCTGTAATGGAAAGGGGTACGCTGGATTTATAACACAAGACAAAATCATTGCACATCATTGCGAAACAGAATGCGGCACGGAAATAGTTTTATCACGATTATCTTGTTTTTAAAGCCTAATCATTGGAAGCCAAAATCGTGATTGAAAATAAAATTCGATCAATTGCCCATCCCTGCTTATACCAATATCTATTAAATAATAAATAACAAAATAAACAACTAATATACTAACAAAATAGAAAATGTTTTGTACCTGCAGGTTGCTCTGAAGTAGTGGGCTTCTGTACTACTGTGGCACCAATGTTACACTCTCCACCTTCAGAAAGAAAAACAAGCAAGAGCACAACATATCTTTTAATGCACCAATATAATACAGTTAACAACTCTCTCCACCTATTCAAAGAACAGAGCAAGAGCACGATACCTACTCATTTTACTGATATACACAGCACTGCAGCCATCCTCAAGTGTAGGAGAGAGAATTAAGAGAAGAAGAAGCAAAAGTGTCAATAAAGAGGCTCATGACTAATTATAAAGCTCATCAAACTTTGATACAAGCCAAGAGAAAGAAGAAATGATGAGGGGTACATCTTTCTTATGTTTTGTTTTTATAAATACCACTTATAAATCTAACCTCTGGACATAACAGTGAAAGACGTTATCATTTTTCCACTGATTTCTGCTGTGTTCTTGTCTTATGAATGTTTCTTATTCTCAGTTCTTTCTTGGAAAAGAGATCTTAACCTCAATGAGATTTCCCGATTAAATAAAGATGAAATAAAAATAAAATATATTAATAACATAGTTCTGTTATTCGCATTTTATTTCCAGGGACAATTTTAGTGTAATATAAATATGGTCATAGGAAAAACCACTTAAGATATTTAGGGAAAGATGGTAGGAGGATATCGATGCGACGTAGAATATTAATGCCTCACAAAGTGCAGATAGGAGCTTTTGCACTTGGTGCGAGTTGGAAGAGGTTCTACAAAACGATGCTCTAAATTAAGTTAATAATTAAAATTACATTAAAAATAAAATTAAGTTTGCTTTCAGGTAAAAAGATGCAGTAAATGTAATAGTTACTACATTGTAGTATACTAGGGTCAGAATTCCTTAAATTCAGTGTATTTGCTTCCTCGTCCACTGGAAATGAATGTTCAGTGATTGTGTAACACACTCGTGCTGTAGCCTCTCTACACACCCAGGGACTCTGAGTTGTGTTTTTGTTTTGTTGTGTGACTTTTCTGTCACAACGAAGGGCGGGATTATCTTGCAGACAGACTGAATATGAGCAGCCTTCCTTGTTCTCATCATCCAAAGTGAAATCCGTCAATCAGAAAATTCTGCAAATAGGAGGTTTTGCGCTTTGGCCATCGATATCTGGAATAGGCCAAATTTTTGAGCTTACACACATATCAAAGAAGATTCCTAATTAAGAGCTGAAACTTTACTCGTGTCAACTGAATCCTGATGTTCAGTTTTACTTACATTTTATAACTTATGACCCAGAATATACAAAACGTAAAATATATAAACTTTTTTATTATAGTGCAGCTGAGACACATTTTTGTACATGGAGGATGCAGCTGAAACATTAGTTTGTCTAGTCAGGTGAGAAAGGCAACTAAATAACAGAGACACAGTATTATTTTTCAGTCCAACTGCTTTTAATAAATTACTAAAGCGTATGCATACAGCCTCCCTGAGCTCTGCAGCAAGAGGAGCCCCTCGAACAGTTCACACAAACATTTTATACTTTCAGCCTCCACCCAACATAACCGTTATACAAGCACCTTGTGTACAGTCACACTTCTCTGTCTGCAAACACCTGTTTCCTGTAAGATAATCAATATGGTGTCATGGCTGTCATGTACAGCTTCCTGTCCTTGCAATCAGTTCCCCTTTTCCCACGATCACTTCTTCAGATAACCTTTCTATTTCTTCTTTTCATTTCACTAATTTCATCTACACAAACAAGGTGTGAGATCTTACTTAAAACAGAACAATGTAGTTACAGCATATAAAAAGTCACAGATAAGGTCAAGGGTGCCTCATCTTCTTTTAAAGGAAAAATTGATCAGTTGAATACACTTCTACACTGGATTAATGATCATCAAAGTATTAATACAATAATATAGTAATTTCTCCAACAGTACACTTCTAACATTATGTTTTCCTCCACATTGGAGAGCTGGAATAAATATAGTGTGGATAAAAAAGTGATGTTACTTTATATACATGGTACATGGTTATGTACAGTATATACAGCCTGCTCAAATATACAGTAATGAATGAAATGTTTACATGTTATTGCACATTTTGTATTTTAGTCTAAAATAAATATATATCATTTGTAGGTAGAAATAAGACAATATACAAGACAATGCAGTATACATACAATATAGGATAACGTTTGTATTTATAGAACCTTTCAAACACAGAGACGACTCAAAGTGCTTCACACAAGTTGAAGAAATGCATAAAAGCTAAATAAAATAAAAGAGACCAAAATAATAGCAGATCACTTATTATAAAGTCATAATGCAACTACAGTGCAGTAATAAGATTCCTCAAATTCAATTAGGAAAAAAAGGGCAGTAGAGAAATTAATAATGCAAATAATAATAACGCCTTGAAACATTTTTTAAAAATGCAAATTTAAGAATTTTATGAAATTTTAAGAATAGAAACCTTAAAAGAAATGCAGAACATCATAGTTTTAAACTGGATTTAACCTTTACATACTGATCATATTCTGAACCTTCACAGTGTCTCCTCATAATTGGTCTCTATACCAAACTTCTACTTCACTGTTTCTACAGGATGTGGTTGCTCGATGTGGACGAGCTGCACAAAGACGTGTTTTTCAGCTTAAAGCATAATCATTCTCTCTACCAAACTTCTGAACCGCAAATCTATATTTCGTACATAAATACCTCATCAGTCATTAATAAAGGGGTGATTAATCCTTAATGGAGCTTTATGGTTTTACACTATTTATTTATAGAGAAAAAACATTCACAATCACACTGTATTATGGTCTGATGTTACATAAAACAGGAGTCAAATTTAACCCAGAACACCTTCCATGTACAAAAATGTGTATCAACTGCATTATAATAAAAAAAGTTGGATATTTCCATTGTTGTATATTCCAGGTCACATGAAGTGTCAGGTTGAAGTAACAGTGTTGAAGCTGCTTTTATTGCTCTCAAATATACAAATGGGTCAAATTTGACCTGAACAGTATGCAGTTAGTCCATTATCCTTCTTTCAGCTCTGTGCTGCACAGTAACTAAATGCTGCTTCTCCATGTTCAGTTTGTACTTTGAGAATAGTTAGCAGCCCATTTTAATATTTAAAACATATTACAAACCTTATTTTTGGTCTCTGGTCAAAGTCAGTACTTTTGCCCTGATTACAAGACACTATACAACAGCAACATCAACAACAACCAAGATGATCACATAACTAATCATAATGTACACCAGGGGCCTCACTAGAGATTTACGGTTAGGAGGGCTGAGGGGAGGATTTTTTTTTTTTAAATGGCCCCAAAATGTCTGTTTGTCATGAATTTTTAGAGTAGCAATAGTTGTAAAATCAACACAATAGATCTGTCTCTTCATAGTTTGTAATAAGCACAGATCTAATGTGACTTAAATGCTTTCTATCCACTTACAACAGGCACAGATCAGTGCAGAAGTCCTAAAGCCCCCCTAAAATAGGCCTAGCGACGCCCCTAATGTAAACAACCACATAGTGAAAAATGAAAAAGATACTGTCTTTACATTCATGCTTTTTTCTGTAAATGTGACCAAAACTAAAAGAGATAACCTTATTAAAAAGTTTCAGATAACCAAAACAAGCAGGATTCTTCTGCTGGATTTTCTACAATAGTGGACTCATCAGCTCACTGGAGCAATAAAACACTAAATGAAATTTATCCTCACACAAGATCATAAGATCACAAAAAACACTGCCCTTCAGGATTCAACTGAGTAAAGTTTCAGCTCTTAACTAAACACACGAGGACGTTTGTCTACTCTCTAAATTATATTTAATGTCTGGACCAGAGCAGGAATCTTCTTTGATATATGTGTAATCTCTAACATTTGTCTTATTCACTCTTCACTCTTATCCTCCTGCCATCGTTCCCTAAATATCTTTAGTAGTTCTTCTGTGACTATATTTATATTACACTAAAATTGTTCCTGGAAATTAAATGCATATAACAGAACTATGTAAGATCCTTGCTAGCAATAGACATTTTTTCATCATCTTAAATTAGTTTCACTTTAAACTGTGAAGCATCATGTGACTGCAGGAACTACAAAATAAAGATTCCTTTATCATTTACTTCCAGGTCATTAGTAGCTTGCTGATTAATTAAATGAGTAAATATTAATCTTTTAGACTCTGCTGAGGTCAACAGTTGAATAAGCTTCCATTTGGGCTTCTGAGGTCAAAGGTCAGAAGTCACAGTGCAATGATAACAGAGCAGTACAGTGATGAGCTCTGATAAGGGTTCAAACTGCATATTTTCAGTGGAAGTTGTGCATTAATGTTTCTGATAAAGACAATGAGCTCTTTAATGAAGAACATCCTGAGATATTCACACATTTTGTTTTCTGGATTTGTTTTGTTTCTTTTCTTTACATCACTTCTTTGTCCTTTTAAATTCACATTGTTAGTTTTTTCTGTTGTGTAAATGTAAATATTCTACATACGATTGTCCTCATCTCTCATTTTTCATCTCGTCTCATTTTGTCTTTTTGTCTGTTCTCTGATTCGTCCTTTATTGCAACACACAGTGTTTATATTTAGTATTTATGACTTTACACATTTTTTGAATGAACATTTGTTTATTATGAAGTCACTGACTGTTTATATTTGTCTTTTTTAATCATTTTGTTATTATGTGACAGTTTGCAGAAAGATTTGTGACCTAAAATCATCATCATCACAACGGTCATGATGAAGGTGGAGTTTCATCTTGTTCTTTTTGTTACTTTTGACATAATCCAGACTGACAGCGATGGAAAAGCATTAACATGTATGTTTGTTTTGTTTGTTGGGTTTTTGCAGCTTCACCACTGACAGGAAGAGTGCAGCAGCAGAATGTGCATGTTGTTCAGAAAAAAAAAAACAACGCAGCAGAAGCAGCGCAAGGCTTTGAAGTCAAGTTAGCATCTGACAAACATCAAAAGGGGACAGAGAAGAACAATAAAACATCAGAATATTTCCAACACAAGTGATGAAAAAAAACTGAGTGAGAAGAGTTTCCTCTAGGAAAGCATAGAAGACTTGAAATAAAAAGATAAATGTTACAACAGCCTCCTCTGTTCTCTTACAGAAGGTCACCTCCTCTTCAAAACTGTTTGGATAGATCTTTCCAGAACCCTGACAAATCAGATTTACTTCTTCAAGGGCAACTTTAGATATTGTGTGCAATGTAATAATACTTACAACTGCAAGAGATTTAACCATTACAGGTAAAAAGTTTTCTATTGGCCAGTTTATAAACTGCATCTTCACAAATAAAATTAAAAAAGTAGACTTCATCAGAGAAGATGATTCTCCAAACTATCTTTCCCAAACAGAGATGTTTTGGATTAACAGGCTCAATGGTCAAAACAACAGTCAGGAGCCCAAATGAACACTGAAACATGTTTTTCTTGCTGTAATCATTCCTCCTTCATACTGACCATTAGAAGATCCCTTCATAATGCACTTACAACGTAAATGATGGGGGGCAAAATTCACAGTCCTCCTTCTGTACAAAAATGTATTTAAAAGTTTATCTGAAGCTAATATGAAGCTTCAGCGTCCAAATGAGTCAAATCAAGTAGATATCTTTCAACGTTACAGTCTTTTTAGTGCCAAAGTCTCTCTTTTTGTTACTATACTTCCACCACAGCTCAACAGGGAAACACTGTCCGAGGAAACACAAAGAGGGAATTTGATGCTAAAAAGACTGTAAATGTGTCAGATATCCACTTGATATGACTAACTCAGACTGCTCATATAAGCTTCACATCAACTTTTAAATGACTGTGTGGACACACTGTGGATTTTGGCCTCCATCACTTACATTGAAAACATATTTGAAGGATCTTTTAATATCCAGTATGAACAGGAGGAATGATTACAGCGAGGAAAACCTCTTTCAGTGTTCATATGGACACCTGACTGCTGTTTTAAGACTTAAAAAACTGAACGTGTCTTTTAATAGGATTCACACATAGTTTGTTATTAATGATGTGAATGATGAGAGAACAGTTATTGTCAAAAACTAAAAATGTGCAGAACTTAAGTTTCAGTTTGTAGCTGAGCCTTCAGTAAATTGACTTTATTAATGATGAAACAAATCATAATCAAAACAAAAAGGAAATTAAATCATCTTCTCAGATGATGATAAGACACTGATCTTTATGAGATATGGAGGTGGTAATTCGTAAATGTTTTTTGTCTTTGGTGACTGTGATGAATTTTACAGTTATGAAGGCAGAAATTCAGAATTAGAAAAACTCAACATGTTGGTCTGATCACTGAATCACTTCCAGGTTACACAAGCAGACTGAATGTAAACAATGAAAACAACAAAGTGAAGCTCACAGCTGTGTGTGTGTGTGTGTGTGTGTGTGTGTGTGTGTGTGTGTGTGTGTGCCCACTTCCACTCCACTTGTCTTTTGTGTTTTTTTCACCTGTTGTTTTACTCTTGTGTTTAACTTTGACTGATATATATTTTACCTGTTTTTACTGTTGCAATCAAAAATGTAAAGTTTCTTCTTGCTGTCATACGTCTTCTTTTATCCTCATCAGAATCATTTAAATTTCTGAGATCCAAAGAGTTGACGACAAAATACTGTTCTGTTGAAATGAACTGAAAACATTTCATTCAGTCTGCATTATGCTGAGATATTGTGTTTGACATCCTCGTTTGACTGCTGTGGCACCTTCCTCAGACCAATAATAATCATTAGTTTCATATTAAATATGTTGTGGGACAGACCACTTCCTGCTCTGTTTCATCAGTGATTAAAGAAATGAATCAGTCCTCTGATCTGCTGCTGGATCCTAATTTAGCCTTTTGTGCTGTCTTATACTATATGAATAAATGGTTTAAAGCTGCTAAACAGTTGATCATGACACTTAAACCATGTTGTCACAAAGCTTAAAGTACACTGATATCTACTGTGGCTAAAAATGTCTGCCAAAACCCCCGTCCACATACTTTTGGCCATGTAGAGTATTTTAGAAGCCCCTCATTTGCTTTGTTTGAATGTGCAAAGTAATTACAGCTGTTGAGTGGATAATGTGAGATAAAATTATGAAGTGCAATAAAATAAGCATACTCACATAAAGTAAAAATATCTTAAAACTTAACTTAAAACATGTTGGGAATTTTGGACATTATGGGCCCTATTTTAACAATTCAAAGCGCACGTCTGAAGCACATGATGCAACTGCATTTAGGGTGTGTCTAGCACCATATAATTTAATCACACACACTGCCCCGACTGAAATGTTGTCTTTGAGTTTCCAACAAGATGTACAATAAAAACATGAGCTTGAACCGTATATTCAGTATATACAGTGATAGATATTTATTAGTCATATGATCACTGATTACAACTATTAGACATTAATAGAACTGGATCCTTCATGGATATAATTCATATGTATATGTGTGTTAAAAATTAAATCTGATAAATTAACTATAACCAACACTGTTTTCTACCATCAGTGATCTCTGATACCTCAAATACTTTACACTGAACTAGAGATTTAAATCTATTTTGATCAACAAATAGACTCAACTTCAAACATTCAGAAACAAAATAATCATTTATTTTCTTAAAGAAGAATTTATCATCATTTTGACCATCTGTGGCACAACTGAACAATTATTGATCATCTTGTCTGATAAATAACACATATGAACTAATATTGCAGAAATACATCCAGTAATAAAACAATATCTATCAATCATGAATTATCTGCTATTGTTAGAAAATATGCACAACAATAAAATATTGATTAACATCCAACTTCTATATTTATAAATCAGACCAAACAAGAAAATGAAGAAAGTGAATGTGAAGATTTACAAGAAGTCACAGCAGTGAATTAAAGCTTTTTCAGTCCAGGATCAGAAAGTCTTTGTTGTTTTCTTGATTCAAATGTTTTGGAATCTTTGAATCTTTTATTCCAGTTTCCTTTCCGACCCTTCATCATACATGAGACTCATCTGACCACCTGCTGGCTATAAAAGTGTAAAAGCAATCAGAGTAGCTGCTGATCCAAACCTTCTCTGTGTTCTTCATCACATTTGGTGTCTGTATTTGTGCACATATTGAACATATTAAATTATCTCACTTTTTTGTATTTTCCCTCTTTTTTTCTGGGTATAAAAGTCCTGGAGGACCAAATGACGACAAGAGAGAACTCTTCTTATCCTGTGTGGGACGTTAGGATCAGCAACAGTCTTTTACTTGTTTTGCTTTAAATAAATCTTTATTTTATGGATAAACAGTTGTTGAGTAATTCTACGACAACAGCAGATGTCACTTTCACATTAATTTGCTCTCGCTGTGTGGAGGTGGGTGAGTTCTTGTGTTTGGATCTTTTTTTTATTAGCTGATAGATGATTTGAAAAACTAGAGATAAACTGACATGAATCACTTGAAATAACAGCTGGATTATTGAATTTCTCTTCTCAGCTTCCAGCTTGAAATTCTTGGTGTTCCTTCAGTTTTTTCCTCATGTTTCCTCTAACTTATCAATTTATTCTCTCTCTTTCTGTAAGCCTTCTGTTTCCTCAACAGTTAATATTTTCCTCTCTTTCCTTCATCAGTTCTTCCTGCTCTTTGAGGATTTTCTCTTCTCTCTCTTTCAGGATTTGTTGTTTCTTCTCTTTGATTGCTCTCTCTGCTCTTTGGAACATTTTAGTGGTGTAGTGGCTCCATTCTGATCTTCTTGAGCAGCTGTTTGACCTGAGAATGATCCTTAAAGTCATTAATGAACACATATTACTGGCTGTACTACCATGAAGGTATGGGGTCCAGGAGAAGCATAAGAAATGCACTGAGCAATATCTTTAACTGTTGTCTCTTCATCTCTCATAGTGTCAAACAGCCTCTGGGTGTCAAACTTTTGTTTGTCGTACTTGTCACTGGGAACAGATCTTCATTAATATTTTCATATACAGAGAATTTGTTTACTTATTAGTCATATAATACAATTAATTTTACTCCAGATGAGGAGTGGATTGGCATGCATGCGGAGAGACTGATTATTTGTTTTGGTGATTATGCTGCTCATGTGTTTGTATTGTTATCTTCTATAACAGTGAGGCGCAAAGTGACTGCTGAAAGAATCGGAATTAGCAGTCTGATGATCCGATTGCTGTCCTCTGCTATCTTTCTGGCCTGATGCTCTAACTTTTCCTTCATTTTTTTCTTTTTTTTTTTTGATTTCATTTCCACATTCTTCCTTTATATTAATCTCCTTTTCAGTGTCACCCTTCACCTCTCTGAAATGTTGCTTATACATTTCCTCTATTTCCTTCATCAGTTTCTCCTGCTCTTTGCGCATTTGCTCTTCTTTCTCTTTGAGGATTCGTTGTTTCTCCTCTTCTATCGCTCTCTCTGCCTTTTGGAACATTTTGGTGGTGTAGTAGCTTCCTCCATTCTGCACATTTATATTTCTGATCTTCTACAGTACTTAATACTGATCTTACACTGAACATGGTCCTTTAAAAAAGAAGAAAGACTGAAAGATTGACTTTTTATAACTTTAAAAGTTTACATTCTTATGCAAAATCAAAACTGCGTAATCATCAGTATATAAAAATCAAATTTCAACACAACTGAATCCAAGTCATTCACATATAGGCCTATTAAAATAATAAGGACCCAAAATGCCACATGTTACAGTAGATGTTAGTAAATGACCTCAAACCCAATCTCAAGGATGCCATACATGAAGTAAGATTTCTTAAATACGTAAGGGATAATCAACGAGTAGGTGTGTGTTAAACAGTGTTAAGGCACAACGTGGAGGCGAAGAACTGCTTGACGCGAGGCAAATTGATTATCCTGCCTATACCATTGTCATTTGCCAACAATACAAAAGGAAAGCACTCGCAGATTTTTGGTTTTGCACTGAAAATCAAAAGGTTATGACGCAAGAGTTTATTGTTGTCATGATAACTTGTCACTCTGTACTTGCCGCCAGCCTGAATCAAGGCTTAAAATTCACATAAGGTGTCATTAAGCACAACCACAGAGTACGTCTCCAAATCAGTGTTCGAAAGTCTCTCAGTATATTAACTGCCCACATTTTGTCTTTTTTGTATTAATCTCATCCTTCTCTTCCTTTATCATTTTAAGCTCTACAGGGGTCAGTTCATTATGCTGTTTTTGCTCGGTTTCTTTCTTCTCATTTCTTTTTCCCTTTGAGCTGTTGGATTAATTTGGCCTCTTTCTCAGCTTCTTGTCTGTCCACCATTTCCTGTATTTTTTTCATTGCTTTTGCTGCCTTCTCCTTTTCTCTTTCACAAGCATCCCTCCACTGATTCCTCATGTCCCTGTGCTCCCTCATCCATTGCTGATACTTTTCCTCTATGTCCTTCATCAGTTTCTCCTGCTCTTTGCGGTTTTGCTCTTCTTTCTCTTTCAGGATTCGTTGTTTCTCCTCTTCTATCGCTCTCTTTACCCTTTGGAACATTTCGGTGGTGTAGTAGCTTCCTCCATTCTGCTCATTTATATTTCTTATTTTCTCAAGCAGCTTTCTGACCTGAGAACGATCCTTCACCTCATTATTGAACACGTGGTACTGATTGTTACATTTGGCCACAAGTTCCTGCAGATCTTTGCTGTCCTTCAAGAACTCCTCAATAGGTTTCCCTTTGAGCAGGTCACCATGGGTAAAGAGAACCATGCAGTATTTGTTGGCTTCCTCACCAAAGATTTCCTGAATCTTCTCTACTGTGTGTTTTTCTTCCTCTGTGAATCTGCCCAGTTTGATGACGACCAGGAAGATATGAGGTCCAGGTGAAGCATAAGCAATGCTCTGGGCAATATCTTTCTTTGTTTTCTCTTCAGTGTTCCTGGTATCAAACTGGCCCAGAGTGTCAATTACAGCAACCTTTTGTCCATCCACCTCACCATGAGCCTTTCCAGAGTGTGTAGTCAAAGATTTAGAGGAGAACTCAGATTTAAAGTTCTGTTCTCCCAGAATGGTGTTTCCTGTGGCACTCTTCCCAACTCCAGTCTTCCCCACCAACACAATCCTGATCAGCTCATTATTGCTGTAGTCTGTGGGAGGTTTAGACCTGAAGACTGAAAAAAAGGAGAAACAATCAATTCTATGTGTATTTATAAAATATGTTCAATTAGTCCACATCAGGGATGTATAACTATGGTTGGTCCAGCTCAAGTTGTGCCTACACAGTTTTAAGGTACATGAGTGTTTCATTTCTTAGTTGCTTAAGATTCTTAAAAATAAAGATGAAAGAATTATGTGGTTTGTATGGATATAATATAATCTTATATCTTGTATATCTACCTTGTAAACGTGTCCAAGAGTTACTGTTTAAGGAGAATTTAAGAACTATACTGGATTATCTCTACTATTTTAATATTTATGATCTTTGATGTTGTCTGAATCATTATAGTTCTAGCACCAAAATACACATCGACACACCCAACTTATTCTGTATGTACAATGTGTGAGTTTCAGTGTTTATGTCTGTGATGCTGTAAACTGTACACACTGATGTGTACCTTTAAACAGGTGCGTTTAAAGGGCCAGACTGGGAAAATCATTCAGGGTGGGAAATATAGCGCAAATTAATAGTCCCAGTCAGGCCACTCTTTAAGCGGGGGGTCTGGGGGTCCCCCACTTGGAAAATTTTTAGTTACAAAGACTTGATTTCCTGCATTCTGGTGAATTTTAGTGCATGTGAACAACTAAGTAATGAGCCAATAACTGCTTAGTACAACGTACTGTTATGAACCTCAAACAAAGGTATATATCATTAAGGAGGGAGATGACACTACTACTACTGTGGCACCAATGCTACTCTCTCCACCTTCAAAAAGAAAAAAAGCAAGAGCACGCAATATTTTAATGTACCATTATAATAAAGTTAACCACTCTCTCCACCTATTCAAAGAACAGAGCAAGAGCACAATACCCTACTCACTTTACTGATATACACTAACAGTTACCCATCAAAGGTTAAAATAGCCCTTTAACCAACACAAACATTAAATAACACAAATCATTAAGTTTCAACAAATTACAGTAACGTTAGCCTAAATAGTGTGACAGAAGACGTCGTGTTGTCTCAATAATTTTGAATTATGAGCTCAAAGTATGATCTCACTGGCTGAAATTTTCGCCAAAATGCATTAATTTTCATAATGATGAGGCATCGGTAACATTAGCTAAGTTACATTAGCTAGGTAACAAACGTTAGCTAGCTAGCACTTTATTTACTGACTAACCTGACGGCATTTAGCTGCATCCCCTACAAGTGCCTGTCTTTTTTTCTTTCTCTTTTCCTCTCTGCTCCATCCTTCCTCTTTTTTCCACCGTCCGTCTTGTTGCTAAGTCTATTAGCCTCTAACTATATCTACTGCCAAACGAAACCTTAACTGCCAACTGCTCTCTCTCTCTCTGTCTCTCTCTCTCTCTTTCTCTCTGCGCGCTGCCTGACTGTCACAGCGTGCAAGGCAGTGTTGCGTTCAGGGACGACAAAAAGAAAAAAAAACGCTGCGGCGGGTCATTTAGCAAGCCAGGACCCTCTTCTAGAGCAAGCCCTGAGAGAGACCTGGAGGCCAAACCAGCACCTATCTGGCCCAGTCAAACTTAACCCAAAAAATCACTATATTTATTAGATGTATGATGTGTAGTAATGTTGAATTATTTGGTACTGTACAGCAGCAGCTTTGTGTGTCCAAGGCAAATTTCCCTCTAGTACACTAAAGACTTATCTTATTTGTAGCTAAGTATGAAGTGGTTGAGATAATTCATAGAGGCTGTAAAAAGTTCTTTATCTCATTATCTCTTCTGGGTCTGTGGTTTTCCAAGTGAGGAGGTTCAAGTATCTTGGGGTCTTATTTCCCAGTAAGGGTAAGATGGAGAGTGAGACTAACAGATGACTGGTTGCAGCAAGCAACAAGGATATGGCAGATAAAAAAAGGAACAGAGTTGTTGTTTTTTCATGCTGTGAACCAGTTAACCAAATTTATTTTATCTTGTGAGACATTAAAGAAATATTCTTTGTGTGAAGGTGGTGTACCATAAAGAACGACAAATCAATCTCTGACATTATTTCTACGTATTTTTATTAACACATTACTATTAATAGAACACTATAACTCATGTAATAATTTATGAAATGTATGTGACACTGCTTTTCAGATTCCTTCCCCTAACTTACCTTTTGGTCTTGAGTAGATGTTTTGTAAATGCTGCACCAGATCATTCCTGTTGATCTTTTCTAAAACCTTCATGGTCAGCTGCAGAGCTCCAGGCTCCTGATATTTCTGTACCATTAGATCAACTGTGTCCCGCCTTTCTGCTTTCTCCAGTTGAGCCACTGGGATGCCTGAAAAGCCCTCCAGGTTGCCATCCTGCTCCAGGAACCACTTGAAATCCTTGAACTTATCTTCTTTTAATTTTTCCAGAATTTTAAAGAGCTCCTCTTTAGGTTTCGTCATTATGGCCCCCTGCTGAAAATAAGAGAAATTTTAAACAGGAAGGACATGTATTCAGTTCTCATCTCATGACACTTTACATTGACTTTTGTACATGTGCATTTGAAATATAAATCTACTGCTTGAACAAACAGGTCACACAACTTAGGTGCTCCCGATTGCCAGTCCGAGTTCACCTCTGTGAAGCACCTGAAGTCCCAAAATACAAATCCAGGACACCACAGATATTTACATATATAATTCCAAAATATGCTGACAATGTTAGAATTTATACATTTACACTCCGTAGTTATACTCCTCCTGTGCATATCTGAAAGTCCACATTTGCCCTTTGTTATTTAGTCTACATTTTGTTTTTACAAACAACACCTTATGTTTAGGACATGCTGAATTGATGTTTTTATACACATTTATACATCTAGCCTCTGGACATACAACTGAACAAATTTTTCCACTGATTTCTATACATTCTGAATTTAAGAGTCTACGGTCACCGTTGACTCTGATATCAGTCAAAACACAACAAGTTTTAGTCCACTAGATAAATTAATATGATGAATACAGTTATATATCGACTTACCTGCTCATTTTTGTTTCAGAGAGAGAAGAGTAGATTTGTTGCGGAAGTGAAAGCAAATTTCAGAATCTATCTACCATTCTGCCTCGTTGTGTAACTTCATGCAACAAACCACACCCAGAAAACACTGTTGACACCAAAGTACAACGTCATTCTTCCTCCATCTACAGGATTCCTTCTGGTAACTGTAGATGATTAACCATGTCCTTGTAAACCACGTCCCATGTCAACTGACTACAAATGCCACTTGCACTAGATTATAAAAAACACTTTTGAGTTCCACTTGTTGCGAAAAATTGCAGATACATCAACATATACTTACATACTTCACCTTCTTTGTACATGGTTTAAATACTTTTTGGAGTGGTAAATTTGGGGTGAGGGGAGGAATTATAATGTGCAATTAGTTATTGGTACACAAAAATGTGCTATATTTCCAAGAGTTATCTGAAAACGTAATGTGGCTGGGCTGGATGTCATAAGTCCACAGTCTCTTAACTTAAAGCATTGTCTCCATATAGATACCATCAAAGAGGCGTTCACTGCAGTTAAACAGTGAACACAGATGGAAATTTACCAAACCATACCCACATCACACTGTTTACAACTAGCATAGTGAAATCTAGGTGTGTATAGTTCATTTATAGATCAGGTCTAAAAGCCAAAGTCACAAAAGGTGCAAAAAACCCTAGTTGATTCTACCATTTACTGTATTCAGAGGTTGAATACTTAATTATTGTAAAACCACTTGAGTAGTAAATATGGTACAAACATTACTTCAAGTACACTTAAAAATAATGAAATTATATTATATTGTCCACCTATTTTGAGGTACTTTTGGGGACTGGAAATATACTCTGTTTTGGTATTCTAAGTATCTTAAATATTGTAGTATTTCTTAGCAAATGTCGTGTTTAATTGTCCCCATTGAATTTCATTTCTGAGTCAAATATCTTCTACATTTTATTTCTGGGTCAACTATCTTCCACTTTGTATGGTGAAAATAAACAGCAAGCTATGAGGTTGTGGCATAAAAAGTCACCATGGCTTAAGTGAGAAAGTAAATGCCGCGTGCAGAAACATAATGTCTTTTGACAGAAAGAGAAAGAGAAGGCAGCACAGTCCCGCCCACAACATTTGATTGACATGTGATCTCTGAGGACATGCAGTGTAGAAACACCAATGTAAAAAACAAAATGTTGTCAAGTTGACATCTGAATACTTATTACAAGTACAGTATGTATTCAACACCAACCAGTTTATGTTATGTAGCAAGTTGTAAAATAACTATGATAACTAAGTGTAATCACTATCTCATATCTATGTATTCAATAATCAACAGGATTGTTATTCACTCTTTCCAATCTGCTCATGAAGTAATTTTATTTGTCCAAGTTGCCATTTCACATTAACTCCAGAGGTTTTGATAGAATATCTGAAATAAACACTTTTTTAAATCTGTACTTTGAAAGACAGAAGAAATTGATTTTTTAATTAATTTTGCAAACATGCATCAAAATTCAGAAAAACTCTCCTGGTCAGTGTTTTCATCTACAGATTTATTTCAGTCACTCTGTTAAATCAATATATCATCTCTGTGGAGGAAAATGATAAATCCTCAGTCTGCTGATTATAACAATAATGATTACAACTTAATCACAATTCATGTTTTTCTTAACATTTAAAAAGTGGTGTGAACAGATTAAACATATTATCAGCTGGCCAGCCGGCCTTTACAACTGGACTCCCTACTCTCTGTTCACAACATAATAACAAATGAACATGAGCTCTGCAAACCCAGTCAACTGATACTACTTTCACAAGATGTTAAGCTTTTAAAACATTTCTGAGTTTGACTTCCAGCAGGGCTTTGAAATAAATCAACACATTGATATTGTTCTGTTTCCTGTAGAAATGATTCTTTCATTCAACCTTTATTTAACCCACTAATGACTAACGACTATATTTAGTATGTTAAGGAAAAGCCCCACTGAATTTTTTCTGTTTGAGTTGGAAACACAAAATTTGCTGTGGAAACTGTCAAGACATGTGGCTTCACATGACAAAACAAATTTTTTTCTAATAGATGATTTGCAAAAGTAGAGATAAATAGACATGAATCATTTGAATTAACAGTTGGATTATTGAATTTCTCTTCTCGGCTTCTAGCTTGAAATTCTTGGTGTTCCTTCAGTTTTTTTCTCATGTTGTTGTTGTTGTTGTTTCTTCTCTTTTATTGCTCTCTCTGCTCTTTGGAACATTTTAATGGTGTAGTGGCTCCATTCTGATCTTCTTGAGCAGCTGTTTGACCTGAGAATGATCCTTAAAGTCATTAATGAACACATATTACTGGCTGTACTACCAGGACGGTATGGGGTCCAGGAGAAGCATAAGAAATGCACTGAGCAATATCTTTAACTGTTGTCTCTTCATCTATCTTGGTTTAAAACATCCTCGGGATGCCATCGTAATGCCAATAGACAAAACAGCTAAACCTAATTCAATCAACATGGCTTTGATCTTAGCATTGTTCTCGGCTTCCTTTCTGGCCTGAAATTCTTGCTCTTCTTTTAGTTTTTTTATTTTCTCTTTTTCTTCTTTTTCACGTTCTTCTCTTAATTTCTCCGTCTCAGCCTCAATCTCTCTCATGTTTTGCTGATACTTTTCCTCTATTTCCTTCCTCAGTTTCTCCTGCTCTCTGCGGTTTTGTTTTTCTTTCTCTTTCAGGATTCGTTGTTTCTCCTCTTCTATCTCTCTCTCTGCCTTTTGGAACATTTCGTTGGTGTAGTAGCTTCCTCCATTCTGATCATTTATATCTCTTATCTTCTCAAGCAGCTTTCTGACCTGAGAATGATCCTCCACCTCATTATTGAACACGTGGTACTGGCCGTTACATTTGTCCACAAGGTCCTGCAGATCTTCACTGTCCTCCCAGAACTCCTCAATAGTTTTCCCTTTGAGCAGGTCACCATGGGTAAAGAGAACCATGCTGTATTTGTTGGCTTCCTCACCAAAGATTTTCTGAATCTTCTGCACTGTGTGTTTTTCTTCCTCTGTGATTCTGCCCACTTTGATGATGACCAGGAAGATATGAGGTCCAGGTGAAGCATAGGAGATGCACTGGGCAATTTCTTTGACGGTTTCCTCTTCAGTGTTCCTGGTGTCAAACAGGCCTGGAGTGTCGATAACAGCAATCTTTTGTCCATCCACCTCATAATAAACCTTTTCACAGTGTTCTGTCACAGATATAGCACAGACCTCAGATTTAAAGCACTTTTTTCCCAGAATGGTGTTTCCTGTGGCGCTCTTTCCAACTCCAGTCTTCCCCACCAACACAATCCTGATCAGCTCATTATTGTTGAAGACTGTGGGAGGTGTAGACCCAACAACTGAAAAAAAGGGACAAACAATCAATGTGTGTTCATAAAATATGTTCAATTAGTCCATATCAGGGATGGATAACTATTACACAGTTTTAGGGTAGATGAGTGTTTCATCTCTTAGTTGCTGAAGATTCTTAATTCTTGAGTTTGGTTACAATATCTTGTAAAAATGGTCCAAAGTTATTGTTTAAGGAGAATTTTAAGAACCATACTGGATTATTTGTATTATTTTAATATTTTCGACTTGATCTTTGATGTTGTCTGAATCATTATGTTTCTAGTACCAAAAGACTCATATACACACCCAACTAGTTCTGTATGTACAATGTGTGAGTTTCAGTGTTTATGTCCGTAATGTCGGAGAAAACTGTAGACACTGACGGTCCTTCCTCTAGATGTAAACTTACTGCTACAAAGTGAGTCTAAATATGGCTGATTCGTGGTTCATAAATGCAAACTGGCTTTTTTAACATAATGACTGTTAGTTTATTGTACTGTAAGATGTTAAATGTGTGTTAAACACATTTGTAAAAGCCTGTGTTCACCTTTGTGTTAAAATAGACAGTTACCCATCAAAGGTTAAAATAGCCCTTTAACCAACACAAACATTAAATAACATAGATCTGTAAGTTTCAACAAATTACAGTATCCTGAATAGTGTGACAGAAGATGTTGTGTTGTCTCAATAATTTTAAATTATAAACTCAAAGTATGAACTCACTCACTGAAATTTTAACCAAAACGCATGAATTTTCAAATAATATTGACCACATTAACTAGACTAGATATGTCAATTATGCTTTCAATGTTTGGAGGAAATTAGAAAGGGAAATATCATTTTTATTATTGATTGTCCAGTTTCTTGGCAGTTTAACATTGAAAGGGGACGATGATGACGCATCGGTAACATTAACCTGGCAGTGGTGGTCCCATGCATGCATTCATTTGATCCATTTTGAAGCTTTTAGTGGCATCTCCTTCTCTCTCTGCTCCACCCTTCCTCTGTTTTCCACCGTCCATCTTTGTTTAGACGGTACTGGCACTTGCTGCCAAACGAAATGTGTAAATGTCAACTATTCAATTCAATTCAGTTCAATTAGGCTTTATTGGCATGACCATATTGAAGTACAGTATTGCAAATAATACAAACAGGGAGAAGTACAGGTTTTAATATACTAACAATAAGACATTACGTTAACCTTATAGTTTGAAAACAACAGTTGTTAATCACATTAATTGTGCTTGAAGGAGGAAAAGAAAAAAAAAGAAAAAGAAAGAAAGAAAGAAAAGAGGTAGCAAAAACAGAAAGCTGAACTTAACTGTCAGATATCAGCTATAATGGAAATAATAGCTTTTATTTGAAAAAACAAACAAATATATATATATATATATATAGGTATATATACACCACCATATTACCAATAATAATAGTAAATAAATAAGAGGTAAAAACTGTGTGTGTGTTTGTGTAGGGGGGGGTCACTCACTGTTCCTCAGAGTGTGGCAGATAGAGACGTACTCTGCTGCTAGGCTGCAGCTCTCTATGTGCTCTCCTAATACGATTGGTATTTTGTTTATGTTGGTTATGTGGTCAAATTCAGGATGTTTGTATTTGAATTTGGGGAAATATTTTATTCGGATTGGCTGGAGTTTTATGCATTCTGTTAGAAAGCACAGCTCTGTCTCAACTTTGTCTTTCTTGCACAGCTGGCAGAACTTTCTTTGTTTGTGTTCTTATTGGTGAGGTAGTTTTGTTTCTGGTGTGTTATAATTTGAAATATGAAATATTTGAAACATATATGAATATAAAACATGCAAAGATTTTGTTATGAACTCCTCAATTAATGTCAGTTGTTTGTGTGTATTGTGCCTTTTTGATTCTGAGTTTACGTTTATCGTGAAAATGTGTCACAGTAAAGAAGGCGCAAGTCCACATTTCCTGGATCTCTGTGTTTTTGATTGGATAAACTTAAAATACTCTCTCTCTCTCTCTCTCTCTCTCTCTCTCTCTCTCTCCTTCCACCGTGCACCGTCACAGCTTGCAGAGCAGTGTTACGTTCAGGGTCAATAAATAAATAAATGAATAAATAAATAAATAAATAAATAAATAAGACTATGTCGTTCCAGGCCACCGGGAAAAATCCTGGTGCTCTCATTTTCCATGAGAAAGTTTCAGGGTATCCTGTAACCATAGTAACTCACTCCCACTCCTGTCTGCGTGCACACGGCTCAAGAGCAGAGGGAGAGACGCTGTGCTGCCAGAACAGCCGCTGTCTGAGATTACTCTGAGCAGCATGCATGAGAATTAATTACAACATAATAAGTGCATGAAAAGTGTCAATTGCGTGAGAGTTGGCAGCCCTGCAGCCTCTAACGTGAAGGAATGAGTCCAGCTATTATTTTAAACCGCTTTGTTTGAAGCATGGCTCTTACTGCGTGGTCGATAAACTTTATTTCTGCGTCCAGTTCAGCTGACATTCAACAGCAGGGACCATCTGTATGTTGCAGTTCTGATAAAAAAAAAATAGAAATAAGATAAAAAAGTAGAAGGCGTTGGAGTTTCACTGCAGCCATCCTCAAGTGTAGGAGAGAGAAATAAGAGAAGAGGAAGCAAAGTGTCGATAAAGAGACTCATGGCTGAGCATAAAGCTTATGAAACTTTGGTACAAGTCAAAAGAAAGAAGAAATGATGAGAGGTGCATCTATCGTACTTTTTTAATAGTCAGTATGTCAATTCTTTTTTTATTTTTATGTAGTCTACATTTTATTTTTCTAAATACCACTTTATGTTTAGGAAGTGCTGTATTGATATTTTATACACATTCCTACATCTAACCTCTGGACATAAAACTGAAAGAAATGATCATTTCTCCACTGATTTCTATACATTTTCAATTTAAGAGCGTAGTTTGACTGATCTCTGATATCAGTCAAAGTTTTAGTCCACTAGATAAAAAAAATATTAAGAATACAGTTATATATTGACTTACCTTGTTTTAATATGTTGCTGTTGATTTTTGTTTTAAAGAGAGAAGAGCAGATCTGCTGAAGTGAAGAGGTAAATGTCAGAATCTGCAACTCTGCCTCTTTATATAAAGAGAGAAGAGCAGATCAGGTCGAGATCAAGAGCAGAGGTAAATTTCAGTCTCTGCCACTACACAGCTTTATATCACTTCATGCAACAAACCACACCCATAAAACACTGTTGACACCAAAGTACAAAGTCACTCTTCCTTTATAAATAAAACAAGAGGAATATGTTGCTTAATGTCCCACTATAACCACCATGATATGATGTGTGTGTTACAGACTTTTAAATGTTACATAAATGTTTTAATTGTAAACATTCATCATAAACACTAAAAAATGACAATGGAAAATGATGCATTTTTATACACTCACGTCTCCATAAATACTAATTCATATTTAATCATTACATTTAACATTGGTTAACTTGCTATTTCTTTTTCCACTAAGTTTTCATGTTTTAATTCAATCCTTAAATGATTCACTGTGATTGATTTTCTCTTTATAATCTAGATAGCGTAAGAATCCAGTCCTTCGGCATTTTCAGGATTTTTTCAGGTAACTGTAAATATAAAACCATGTTCCTCCTCCCGTCAGCATTTACAAGAAATGCCAACAGTTGTTTTGATTGCCAAAATTATTGTGGACACACTGAACCCTTAGAATTGAAGTTTGTAGTTCTTTTTCACAACATAATGTCAGTAAACATGGATGCCCATGTCATCTAACAGCACATGCTTCTTGCACTAGATTATAAAACACTTTTGACTCTTTTGACTCTTTTGACACATTTGAACACTCCTTCCGTCTCTTCATTGAAAACACCGTCTCCATCGATGCCAACAAAGAGGCGTTCAGCAGTGAACACAGATGGAAATTTACCAAACCAAACCCACATCACACTGTTGACAACTAGCACACAAATCTAGGTGTGTATAGTTCGTTTATAGATCAAGTCTAAAAGCCAAAGTCATAAAAGGGCTCCTAAGGTAATTCTACCATTTGCTGTATTCAGAGGTAGAATACTGATGTACTGTAAAACCACTTGGGTAGTACTCATGGTACAAAGATTACTTCAGGTACACTTAAAAATATTGAAATTATAGTATATTGTCCATCTATTTTGGGGTACTTTTGGCAACTACAATTGTACTCTATTTAGCTTTTTTTGTAAGCTGTGGTGGCAGCCTTTGTAATAAAAGATTCACAAACAAGAGAATGTCTTTCTGGGTTTAATATCACACTTGAAAATGGGTACAATACCAACAACAGATACAGATCTGAACAGTCCATTATTATAAACTCAGCAGATATGTACTGCCGAACTACTCTTCAGTTATCTCTACACACAGTTCACTATCGTTCTCTGATCACAGAACATCACCAAAGTATAAGTGTAAGTAGTAAAGTATCAGAATAAGTATAACATATTGTATTAAGTATACATGATGTATTTTTTATGACAGAAACATGAAAAATTATGTTACTATTCTAACTCATTATACCCTGAAATTACTTACAAAAGGCCTCCAAAGCACTTTTTAAAAGAAGTTGTCAATGTTGGACCCAAACGTAGTGGAGTCTAAATATAAAGTAGCATAAAATGAAAATATTCAAGTAACCTAAAGTACAAGTAGCCTACCTTACTTAAGTAAATGAATTGAGTTACTTTTCATTGACTGGTTCAGTGAGCAGTTCATGTCAGAGAAGCAGGAAAAACCTGATCAATGATTACAGTTATACAAATCATTAACCTCCAAAAGTAACCAAGTACACTTAATCAAGTTTTATGCTTGCAGTTATGAAGTACATGTACTTTACTTTAATATTTCCATTTAATGCAAATGTATACTTCCTCTCCACTTCTACTAGGATGATTCAGTTTCTTCTATTTCAGAAGGAAACACTGTACTTGTCATTCTACTACATTTATCTGACAGATCTGTCAGATTTTATATGATTTGATCTGATCAACAAATAAAATGTGATGCATTATTATAGATTAAAACTATCCAGCAGTATATAAAGCAGCTAAAATGAGCTCCACCTTGAACAGATGTTAATGTAGGTACATTGCTTTATAATACTTATTCACTTTTACCCAAGTATATTTTTGAATGCAGACTATATTTAGTTTGGTATTAATAGGTTAAAATTTTGAGTACTTTGTCTACCATCATAATACCAACACGCTCATTTATGAATGAGAAAGGTACGAAAGAGCCTCATGACTGAGTTTACCTAAAGGGCCCCAAAATCCCTGAATATGCCCCTGCTGGGACCCTCACTGATATTGACATCACACCTTATATTAACATGAAATCTTATAATCTTTTAATGCACATCTCTGAACTCATCACAGCTAACATGGAGCGTTACATTAACACAATTATTTATATTCTTTGTTTTATTACATTTGAACATTACATATACTGTTTATACTGTGAACATTTGAATATTTATGGTCAATGTCTTGTAAATTATTTTTTAAACTCAACAGCTCTTTTCACATAGAATACATTTTTACTTATTTTTTATTGTGTAATTTTATTTATATATTCATATCACCTTTCTTTTGTAGTAGTTGTATTTTTCTCACTTTGTATGGATAATTGTTTTTTCTCTTACCTTCTATTTTTTTATTATTATGCACCACAACACCAAGACAAATTTTCTTGTATGTGCAAACTTATTTGGCAATAAACCTGTTTCTGATTCTGATTCAGTAGGAATAATTATAGCCAACAATTACATATATATGATTTGTTTATATGGCTCTTAACATATGATTCACAGTATACAGTATAAAGCATGTGATTACTGTATTAAGATAGACATGAAAAAATGTGAAACTGTCCTTTAAATCCTTTACTGAATAATAACAGTTGTCCATATACAGATTCAACATCTGAATTACTTCAGAAAAGGAAAACTCAGTTAATATCAGATTAAATACACAATCATAATATTCATATTCATGTCAATTCAGCACAGTTACATCTTTGTTCTTGTCTGTGACACTGATGAATATGTAAGAAGAGCGGAGGAATTGTGACCAAAAAAATGGCAAAAAAAAAAATCCAGGTCCAGGCACTCACGGTAGGTTTGAAAAATAAAAGGTCTTTATTTCAGTGGACTAGAGTCATTGCTGAATATGTTTTGGTTATCTTATGTAGTTATTAACACCCATGAGCTAAAGGTCATGATGATAAGCTGTAATGAGCACAGCTTCAATATCCTCCCGGATGTTCAGAGTTCATTCAGATAAACAGTCCACCCTGTTCACTTCTCCCATCTGCATTTACAAGAAATGACACACTTTCTTTTAAATTGCCAATGTGTACATATAGGGTGCGGCCGGCCTTTCTAACTGGACTTTTAATCTCTGTTCACAACATGATAACAAATAAACATGGGCTCTTTTCTGCCCTCTGTTTGAGTGCAAGTAGTTTTTGTGTTCTGCAGTGTCCCCTCCTGGTCATTCAACAGAAGTAGTTACACATGAGGAAATTTCCTTCAGAACAAACCAAACAGAGTAGAGAGCTCATGTACCAGCATCTGCTGCAGCTATTTATTTTCAACATTGTTGCCTTGGACACTATTTGTCCATGAGTATTTTGTGTTAGCGATTTCTTCACACTATATGCATGATATATTTGCTGTGTATTTGTTTTGCTGCAGATTAGATCTAGAGTCAACTTAATTGATGGCTAGCATAGCTGCAACCTGTTAGCTAACCTGCTTTGCTTGGTGACACAGCATTTTTTATTTCTATTATGAAGATCTGAAATTCCTAAACTTTTGTTGTAGAGGTGTTTTCATGGAAAATCAAGAAACCAGCAACCCCTTGTGATAAGGATGGCAAGAAAAAGCTTGAGCTGTAGCCTCATACTTTGATTAACTCGCTCAGCTAGTACTTTAAGTACTGTAAAGGAAATTATAAAATTACACATGGACATTAATTCAAGACATTAATTTAAGAAGTATATTCAGCTGTTTGTAATTTCCTGTTTGTTTGGTTCAGTATTTAGTCTTTCCATCCAAGTTTGTTTTTGTTTTGTTTTTCATAACAATGATTATAGTTTTAACTTCTTAAAATTTAAAAAGCGATGGAAACAGATTAACATATTATCAGCTGTGATGAAATAAGAACTAGTCTCCATTAAGGCTCATGCAGTCAAACAGAAGAAAGAAGAAATACTCTTACAACAAAAACACAACACAGTTAAGTACCATATAGGCCACACAACACTTTACATGTTTAATGAATAAATGTCCATTGTTTATATTATTTTATTTTATCTTTCACTTCATGTCACAGAGCTCTTTTCTGATTAATTACATTATCTGCAATCAAGAAAGTGATGCTCCTTTACTTCCAGTTGGACAGCCAACAATAATTAATAGACAATAAAAAGAGCTTCCCAGAGTTAATCAGCAAATGATTCAAGGAAGAGAACATCACAATCCCGTCCACCATGTCTGATCGACAGATTGTCTCTGGGAATGATCTCCGAAGATGGAGCTAAAAAAAAAAAAAAAAAAGTTAAAATATCAGAAATAAAAATCTGCCATTTGATGTAACAAATCTTTCCGAGTAATAAAACAGACATAAATGTGATTCTGTTCCCCTCAAACAGTGAAAGCTTTGTGTTTGTATGAGTGAATGTTTGAGAAGGAAGAATCACAAAGACAGAATATTCATCTGTGATAAACACAAGATATCAAGTGCAGGATCCATCAGCCTTCAGGTGAAAAACGTGTTACGTTGCATATATCAAAGATCAAGTGGGACCTGATATATAAAGAGCATTTTACTACGAGAATATTTTTTTTTACAATGACAGCATGATTAGGAATGATTATAATCATGTTCACAAGAGTGGAGCGGCAGAAAGACATCAACCTATATTACAGAAGAAATCCAAAATATACAACAGGTCATTATATCTATAATAAAAAAACAGATTGTTTGTCAGTGTTTACTGTTGTGACAATTCTAAAAACTACAAGGTTAAGATGCGAAAAAGAACAACCATGCAGGGCTGTAGCCAAAATTTTAGATATACAATAAAAAAAAAAAACTGTAAGGGATTGTTTTGCATTTTTAAATACTTCATTTACCAATTGAAGTGTTCAGTTATACTTTCTGTAAATATTATTAGGTATTATCTGGTCTAAATGCAGTTATGAGGTCCTCTTCACACTGTATGTTTTTAGATAAATATCCTCCTCTGTTATTAGAATCTTGCATTTCAGTTTTTGACATTAAACTTAAGTCTTTTTCAGCTACTTGAACAATGACTGATGGTGACATTTGTCTGCTTCTTTGTTGTTTTGAGAGGACAGTCTGCAAGTACAACAACTACATAAACCATGCAACAATACATATTTTATTTACGGATACATGTTTGATTATTACTTACTTGTTTCTTTGTTGTGTCTTTCTGTGTGTCTTTCTCTAAACAACCCCTTGGCATGCAGGTAGATAAAGCATTAAGCAGCATGACCAATGATAAGAAGCAGCTGGCACCAACAGAAAATCTATCTTGATGACTCAGACATACTTTTACTTAAGTGACATTTCAATGTTTACTTGAGCTTACACAACTCAATAGTGCTTCCAATAGACAAAATTGCTGCCCAAACACTGGATGAGCTATATGACCGAACTCCAGCATAGAGAGGCTGAGTGAATGTAGTCTGGACTCTGTGGAGGAGAGTCATGGTTTCAGAGACGCTGTAGAAGGACAGAATACCTGCACTGTGATCCAGATACACTCCTACTCTGGAGGACTGAGGACCTGAGATGGGAGTTGAGACACTGTTGAACCAAAAGTTATGACTGTTAGTGTCACAACTTATAGCCCAAGATTTGTCATTGTGTCCAAATAGACATTCATCAAACCTCCCTTCTCTGCTGATATTCTTGTATGCAACTGCTACACAAACACTTCTTCCTGTCCACTTCACCTCCCAGTAACAACGTCCAGTCAGACTCTCTCTACTCAGGACCTGACCCCAATCAGTGAATCTGTCTGGGTGACTTGAATAAGACTGATGTTGACTCATGTATGTTGCTTTTCTGTTCCCCTTAGATAATAACAGCTGTGTGTTTGCTGTGTTTGGATCCAGTGTGATTTCACATGAATATTTTAAGAACTCAGCTCTGGTCTTGGGTTCTGGTTCTGACAGTAAAACGTTCACTTCAGTCCCTGTCAGTGAGATGTTTGTCCATTTCTCCCTCAGGATGTCCTGTAGTTGATCTCTGAGCTCTGACACAGCTGCTGTCACATCCTCAAAGTATCTCAGAGGACGGATATTGATGTTGGATGAGTCTGTAGGTTCACTGAGTTGTGACAGTGAGGGGTAGTTGTGTAGAAACTGGTTGTGATCCTCTGTGTGTGAGAGCTGCTTCAGTTCAGCATCTTTCCTCTTCAGCTCAGTGATCTCCTGCTCCAGCTTCTCCTGAAGCTCTTTGACTCGACTCACTTCAGTTTCCTGCTGGGATCTGATCTGCTGCTTCACATCAGAACTTCTTTTCTGGATGAGATGGATCAGCTCAGTGAAGATCTTCTCACTGTTCTCCACTGCTTTATCAGCAGAGCGACTGACGGCCTCCACCTCCTGTTGAAGCAGCTTCACATCTTTCTCTCTGTCCTGGATTCTCTGCTGGATGTTTTGTCGACTCACCTCGAGCTCTCTCTGCCTCTCAGTCCTTTCTGCTGCAGCTGAGACTGTGTCGTGGCCTTTATGTTCATCCACAGAGCAGAGATAACAGATAATCTGCTGATCAGTACGGCAGAACATCTTCATCACCTCATCATGACGAGAGCAGATGTTCTCCTGGAGCTTCTTGGAAGGGTCGACCAGCTTGTGTTTTTCAAATGCAGCAGATTCAATATGAAGCTGAAGGTGTTTCTCACAGTAAGAGATCAGACACACCAGACAGGACTTGAGAGCTTTCATCTTCCTCCCAGTGCAGACATCACAGGCCACATCTTCAGGTCCAGCATAGCAGTGATCAGCAGGAGCAGCTTGGAGTCCAGTCTTCCTCAGCTGCTCCACTAAATCAGCTAACATGGTGCTTTTCACCAGGACAGGCCTCGGTGTGAAGGTCTGTCTGCACTGAGGGCAGCTGTAGATTTTCTTCTCATCCTCTTCATCCCAGAAACCTTTAATACAGCTCATGCAGTAGCTGTGTCCACAGGGAATAGTAACCGGATCCTTCAGTAGATCCAGACAGATCGAACAAGAGAAGGTTTCTCGGTCCAGCTGAGCTCCTCGCTGCGCCATTTCACCTCTCAGTGGCAACGACTGTCTGAGTTTCACTTTCTAAGAAGTGAAACTAGTTTGAGCTCTGATCTAAACAGCATGTGTTTCTGCAGTGAATGGAGGCTGCAGCTCTTTTACAGGTTGCTTACACCCATCTTCAAACTGTAGATCTGAAGGGGAGGGAACAAGGAAATATGTGGACAGACTGGAGCTGTTGTGTTTGAGAGCAGGAAGAAGAGGGAGGAGTTATCAAGCTATGATTCAGAGGAGCAGTTTGAGAGAGATACTGTATTTTTTCAACCCTGAAAAAAGGGTCACACTATACACAGTTAGACACTATCAGTACAAAGAAACTAATGAATTTAGCTGAAATGTGTTGTTGTATTGTTTTGCTGCAAACAAATGTCTTTGATGTTACAAGCTCTAGAAGAAAAATGTGAATGGTTAAAAAATATTAGGATAGGAAAAAAAAAAATCTTCACAAGGTTCTATATTTTGTTCAACTACTGTTCAACTCTTTCTTTTTTCCATTTTTACTTCTCCAGGCCTCTAAAGTTATTATAATTAAACAACCTAAGAAAGTAAAATCAATGTTTTTTATTCAAGAGTTAACGAGTCAAAAACAGATGCTTGTAAGTAGCAAGTAGATAAATCTTTTTAGAGGGTCGGACAGGTAGCTGTGGTTTCAAATGAATTCTTGTTTGGGTGAAACAGCCATATTAAATATGTAACCATAGAAACCAAAGTACTATGCTTATGATCCTGTGAGAAAGAGAAACAAAGAACATCTATTCATGCTGAAGCATATCCTGACATGTCAGATTTGGTTCCAGCTTCTCAAATGTGAATATTTTCTGGTTTCTTCAGTCGTCTATGACAATAAACTGAATGTCTTTGGGTTGTGGACAAAACAAGACATTGTAGGTTGAATCTTGATCTTTGGGAAACAGTGACATTTTATAGACCAAACAACTAATCAAAAATGATTGACAGATTAATCAATAATGAAAAGAATCATTAGTTGCAGCCCTACTTTGAACTACATTTAGGTCAGTGGTTCTCAACCACCACTTTTCCACTTTTCTACCATCAGTGATCTCTGATACCTCAAATACTTTACACTGCACAACAGCTTTAAATCCATTTTGAGCAATAAATAGACTCAACCTCAAACATTCAGAAACAAAATAGTCATTTATTTTTTAAAGAAGAATTTATCATCTTGTGTGATTAATAACACATATGGACTAATATTGCAGAAATACATCCAGTAATAAAACAATAATTATCAACCATGAATTATCTGCTATTGTTACAAAATATGCACAACAATAAAATATTGATTAACACCCAACTTCTATATTTATAAATCAGACCGAACAAGAAAATGAAAAAAGTGAATGTGAAGATTTACAAGAAGTCACAGCAGTGAATTAAAGCTTTTTCAGTCCAGGATCAGAAAGTCTTTGTTGTTTTCTTGATTCAAATGTTTTGGAATCTTTGAATCTTTTATTCCAGTTTCCTTTCCGACCCTTCATCATACATGAGACTCATCTGACCACCTGCTGGCTATAAAAGTGTAAAAACAATCAGAGTAGCTGCTGATCCAAACCTTCTCTGTGTTCTTCATGACATTTGGAGTCTGTATTTGTTTACATATTGAACATATTAAATTCTCTCTCTTTTTTGTATTTGCCCTCCTTTTTTCTGGGTATAAAAGTCCTGCAGGACCAAATGACGACAAGAGAGAACTTTTTCTATCCTGTGTGGGACGTTAGGATCAGCAACAGTCCTTTACTTATTTTGCTTTGAATACATCTTTATTTTATGGATAAACAGTTGTTGAGTAATTCCACGACAACAGCAGATGTCATTTTCACATTAATTTGCTCTCACTGTGTGGAGGTGGGTGAGTTCTTGTGTTTGGATCATTTTTTATTAACTGATAGATGATTTGCAAAACTAGAGATAAACTGACATGAATCATTTGAATTAATAGCTGGATTATTAAATTTATCTTCTCGGCTTCTAGCTTGAAATTCTTGGTGTTACTTCAGTTTTTTTCTTGTTTCCTCTAACTTGTCAACTTATTCTCTTTCTTTCTATCAACCTTCTGTTTCCTCAGCAGTTAATATTTCCTCTCTTTCCTTCATCAGTTCCTCCTGCTCTTTGAGCATTTGCTCTTCATTGTCTTTCAGGATTTGTTGTTTCTTCTCTTTGATTGCTCTCTCTGCTCTTTGGAATATTTTGATTGTGTAATGGCTCCATTCTGATCTTCTTGAACAGCTGCTTGACCTGAGAATGATCTGAAATTTTCTCATATTACAGCCAAACAATATGTTTCTGAAAACATTTGAGAAATAGGGAGTGCAGTAACAGAATCTTGATCCATATTTGATCAATACTGCCTAGTTTGACAGTTTGATCTGAGTTTTGTGAACTGTTGGTTCAAGGACCGTTTTCTCTTTTTTTTTTCCAACTTCATTGAGTGAACAACACACACATTTGTTTTGGCCTGAGATGCTGGTGCTGGTGCGACATCTAGTGGAGCTGAATGTTGCATGTTTGACCTTTAACTGTTTTCTCTTCATCTCTCTTAGTGTCAAACAGCCTCTTTTGGTTGCTATACTTGCTATTCGGAGCAGATCTTGATTAATTTTTTTCTTATGAAGACAAATTGTTTCCTCATTAGTTATATAATTCAATTAATTTTGCACAGGCCGGAGAATATATTGGCATGCATGGGGAGAGACTGCTTATTTGTTTCTTTGCTTCTTCAGTTTCTCCTGCTGTGTGCACATTTGCTCTTCTTTCTCTTTCAGGATTCATTCTTTCTCCTCTTCTATCACTCTCTCTGCCATTTCATTGGTGTAGTAGCTTCCTTCACTCTGCTTATTTATATTTCTTATCTTCTTGAGCAGCTTGCTGACCTGAGAACGATCCTCCACCTCATTATTGAACACGTGGTACTGGCCGTTACATTTGGCCACAAGGTCCTGCAGATCTTTGCTGCCCTTCAAGAACTTCTCAATAGTTTGCCCTTTGAGCAGGTCACCATGGGTAAAGAGAACCATGCTGTATTTGTTGGCTTCCTCACCAAAGATTTCCTGAATCTTCTGCACCGTCTGCTTTTCATCCTCTGTGTATATGCCTAGTTTGATGACTATTAGGAAGATATGAGGCCCAGGTATAGCATAAGAAATGCTCTGGGCAATTTCTTTAGATGTTTTCTCTTCAGTGTTCCTGGTGTTAAACAGGCCTGGAGTGTCGATAACAGCAATCTTTTGTCCATCCACCTCACCAAAGACCTTTTCACAGTGTTCTGTCAAAGATTTAGGGGAGAATTCTGATTTAAAGCACTTTTGTCCCAGAATGGTGTTTCCTGTGGCGCTCTTCCCAGCTCCAGTCTTCCCCACCATCACAATCCTGAGCAGCTCATTATTGTTGAAGACTGTGGGATGCCTGGAGAGACTTTGTTGGCGGCCTATGCCCATAGTGGGGACATGGACATTAATATTGGGAAATGTGGACCTGAAGGCTGGGGAAAAAAGTACAAACAATCAGTTCTATGTGTATTCATACAATCTGTTCAATTAGTCCACATCAGGGATGGATAACTATGGTTGGATGGATAACTCAGTTGTCCTTAAACAGTTTTAGGGTATATGAGTGTTTCATCTCTTAGTTGCTGAAGATTCTTAATTCTATCTTTCATCTTTATTTTTATGTGTGTGGTTTCTTTGAATATGGTAACAAAGTAACAATCTCAAACAGCTCCGTTTCATTTTGTTTGGTAACATCTATGACGATAAGCAGCAACTGCAGGTGTAAGTCTGAGCTGTTTTGTTATTTGTGTTATTTTATGTAACTGTTTAATGAAGTTCTTTTAATAATAATAATACAAAAAAGATTTTAGAATGTCCCAGGGATGAATTAAATTTGAAATCCAGAATTTAAAGCTTTGTGATTAGCTGACTGGAAGACTCACCACCCGAAAGTATTTTACTCACTGTCACCTTGTTAAGGTTTTCTTTTCATGATGTCTTTAACATTTCTCAACACAAAAACATGGCATAGTTTCAGAGAGCACTTTGAAGGCCCAATATATAAAATGAAGCTTTTTGTTTGTTTTTTCTTTATTAGTGGAAATGGTAAGTAAAATGAGTCACCCTCAGAGGTTACAATACTACTGACAATCTAGGGCATTACTACAGGCTTGGAGGAAGGTCTGAAGTTCTCAGGTTAGAGTTTGGGTTGTTTTGTCTGTTCTCATTCATGCATAAGCTACTATTCACACAACCCTGGAGATTTTTTGTATCTTTATGATTCTTGGTTTTGGGATTTTCTGTCAGCATGACATACATTCGCCCATTCAATCAGAACCTGTTTTATTAGCTAATGCAAGCATACAAAGAAAGAGTCTTGGCTCCAAAAAACACAACACAGAAGAATAAAAATAGACCAAAGAAAATTAAGAATAAGAATAAGAATAATGAAACATATGTAATATTTAAAATCTATTTACAGAATGGAATAGTAATAGTTTTGAAATGAGATATTACATTTGAAATGAAACATTATAGGTGACAAGAGCAAAAATTAAATGTGAAATGTGCATAAATAATTTAATTAATTTATTTGTTGAAAGAACATCATTAAACAGTTACATAAAACAACACAAATAACATAACAATAAAAATAAACAATAAAACAATAAAATGCACATTTCTCAATAGAAATGCCCTCAAAATGCATTTTACTTAAAATTACCTTAAAATATTACATTTTCCACTGAGAATAATAGGACTGTCAGCCTTTTTTTATGTTGTTGTTGTTTTCGCTGAAAGAAACTTGACAGTCATGCGACAGCACATGTCTGATAACAGGCCTTCTGTGCCGACTGGGCTCCACCAACATTTGCTCACTGAAATGAATGAATGATAACGGCCTCCTGAACCTACTAGGTTTAGTAAGCCCCTATTAGCCCTTATATCTGGGACAGATGTGTGATGATAATGCTACTCAATAGGCTGATAACAGTCAAATTCGGTGGTTGCATTAACTCCACATGAACTGTCTGGCGGACCAACCACTGCTTGGTGATGGAAAACGCGCCACTGACTTTGCGCCGCTTGTGATTTTTTCTAGGAATGTCGCCACCGACACCCAGTTCATAATAGTCATAATACTGCAAATGTTCATGCTTTTGTCTGTGGATCATAGGCTCAATCACCGTTGTGTTACCTCATTCGGCGATAGATAGTGACTTAACAGATATTTATTCAAATGAAATTCTTCGAGATTACTACTTTAAGGATAATTTTAAGAACCATGATGGATTATTTGTACTATTCTAATAATATTGACTTGATCTTTGATGTTGTCTGAATCATTATGTTTCTAGTACCAAATGATTCATCAGCACGCCCAACTTATTCTGTAGGTACAATGTGTGAGTTTCAGTGTTTATGTCCGTGATGCTGTAAACTGTACACACTAATGGTCCTTCCTCTAGATGTAAAACACAGTGGATTCATGTGGACATACTGTATATTATGTGTGATCTGCAAAAAGTTTGGTTGATAAAACTTACTGCTACAGTGAGTCTAAATATGGCTAAATTGTGGTTCATAACTGCAAACTGGCTATTTTAACATAATGGTTTCTGGTAACTGTAAGATGTTAAATGTGTGTTAAAGATGTTTGTAAAGACCTCTGTTCACCTTTATATTAAAATAGCCATGAAAAGTAAACATACATTTTATATCATGACTCAAAAAAGGGACATATTGGATTATTAAACTCAAATTATGAAAACAATAAAAATCTATAACCCATGCAAGGATTGAATCAACAGTCCTCAATTGTACAATGGATTCAGTAGGTTAAAGTACAAAATCAAATCAGTTTCTGGCGCATGTCCCATGTGTGTGTGACCAACAATGTTTTGCAATTTTCCTGACCATCAGCTTTGGTGCTACTCATGAACAGCCAGACACAAAGTGGAAGAGACACATTATTAGTGGGAGGTACAAAGAGCCAGCAGGTGGAGTCAGGAAGAGCTTCAGTAATAACCAATCACATGAGCTCCTCTTATCCCCTTTAAATGCAGCAACAGGGAGAGACGCTGAGTGAGAGAGTATGATTGGATGCTATGTGTGCAGCAGAGCCATGTAGAGAGATAAGAAAACCTGTTTTCAGTTGAGCTGTACACCACAACAGCACTCACTTTGTATAGTTTTGTAAGGGGAACTATAGACATTAACAAAAGATTAGCATGAACAATGGTAAGTAGCAACATTGTTGTGTCGTAGATATTTATTTATTGACTGATTGAGTCTACAGTCTCTGGAGTTAAACTTTAGCTTTCTTGGATATGGTACCTGAAGAGTCAAAGGGTGGCAGGCATTATTTTTTTTCCACCCGCATTTCAACTGGAGACAGGTTTTTATAGACTTGCCTTTTCCAATATTTTCTAATTTTCACAACTATTTCTGTTTCTTAATATAGTATATGTAATGTATGATGTGTCCTATGTGTTAGCTATTTATATTTTCTACTGTTTTGGTTTTTTTGCATATACTGTATACACATGTGTCTATATTTTATTTACTATATTTTTATTATTGTTGTACATGCATTTCATGGAAAAAGCCGTGACTTACCACGAGTTGCTATTAAATTAAGTTAAGATTACCCACTGCTTGCCATTTATTTATTACCATGAGTTGTTATTACTTGGTTATCTTAGCAATATAATCTCATTGTTGTCAACACAATTCTTGCCTTAATTTCTATTAGAGAATTTGTGTTCAACTTTAATGAAAAGATTAATAATAATAATAATAAAAATAAAAATAAAAATGATAACCTGGAAGGCAACAAGTCCTAGCCAATCATAGGCAGAGTAGGGCAGGTCTTTGCAGAATCCAGCCAGTAAAAAATTTTTAAAAATGCGCCTCAGCTGCGCCTCTCCTCCCATGTCAGCGCACCTTCGGTGCCCGGAAATTACCAAACAGACACAGACAGACAAAAAATAGAATTGCATCTAAGGAAAATTGCATAAAGACTGTGTTTGGCCCAGCACTGACAAAAGGGCCCCATTATGCTCAAATAGCCATGTAAATAAAAGATGTATTGAAAAAAAATACAAGTATTTGCATAATTTTATATTGTGACTAAAGAAAAGGGGATAGATTGGACTAATAATGTCTCAGTTATGGTGCAGTTAGTACAGTGTGCTACAGGTTTCAATAAACGCGATGCAGTCAGTGGAATTTCACTGCAGCCATCCTCAAGTTTGGCAGAGAGAAATAAGAGAAGATGAAGCAAAAGTGTCAATAAAGAGGCTCATGGCTGAACATAAAGCTTATGAAACTTTGCTACAAGCCAAAAGAAAGAAGTAATGATGAGAAGTGCATCTATCTTATTTTTTTGATAGTCAGTGTTTCAATTATTTTTTATTAGTTGTGTAGTCTACATTTTGTTTTTAGAAATACCACTTTATGTTTAAGAAGTGATGTATTGATATTTTTATACACACTTATACATCTAGCCTCTGGACATAAAACTGAAAGAAATGATCATTTTTCTACTAATTTCTATACATTCTCAATTTGAGAGCCTTATGTCTTTAAAAACCTTGACTGATCTCTGATATCAGTCAAAACATAACAAGTTTTAGTCAACTAGATAAATTAATATGATGAATATAGTTATATATTGACTTACCTTGTTTTAATGTGTTGCTGCACATTTTCGTTTTAAAGGGAGAAGAGCAGATCTGCTGCTGAAGTGAAGAGGTCAATTTAAGAGTCTGTCTGCCACAATCCCTCTTTATATAACTTCATATAAACCACACCCATAAAACACTCTTGACACCAAAGTACAATGTCATTCTTCCTTCATAAATAAAACAAGAGGAATAATTTGCTTAATGTACCATTATAACCACCATGATATCAAATGTGTGTTACAGACTTATTTAAATGCTGTGTTTATATGTTACATACAAGTTTTAATTGTTTTTTGCCATCACAAACACCCAAAAATGACAATGAAAATTATGCATTTTTATACACTGACAATTTTATAAAGACTAATTCAAATTTATTTATTACATTTAACATTGGTTAACTTTGTTATTTCGGTTTCCACTAAGTTTTCATATGTTGTAATTCAGTGCTTCACACAATCCAGTCCTTTGGCATTTTCAGGATTCCTTCTGTTAACTGTAAATGGACAAACTTGTTCCCCCTCCCATCAGCACTTACAAGAAATGCCACTCCTATACTCACTGAATAATATCAGTAAACATGGATGCCCATGTCAACTGACAGCACATGCTTCTTGCACTAGATTATAAAACACTTTTGAGTTTCATTTGTTGCAGAAAATTTAAATAAATCAACAGATACTTACATACTTGAACTTCTTTGTAAATAGTTTAAATACTTTTTTGAGTGGTAAAGATGGGGTGAGGAGAGGAATTATAATGCGCAATCGGTACATAAAATATTGTGTTTAAATTTTGCACACCAGTAGCTTCATTTCCTGGAATTATCTGAAGATGTGGCTGTGAGTCAGACTATCGGCTCTGTGAAACTGAGATAATCTGGTCTGATTTCTGTCAAACTCCTCTTATCTCTTCACTGAAAGCACCATCTCCATTGATGCCAACAAAGAGATGTTCGCTGCAGTTCAGCAGCAGTGATGCTGTCTCTTTCTGTTCTGCCCACTGAGGGTCTGACTCTTAGTCTTTAACCTAAGTAGGACAGCCTACAAGATGAAAAATTAGTCTAATTGGTTCACTAGTTTCTAAACAAGGAACTCCATTTTTCAATCAGATTGTGTCAAATAGAATCTACGCATTCACCTATCTGTGTTGTCTAGGAATGCCCCCTCCCACCTTGGTAACCATAGCAATGCTGATTTACCCTTTATCAGAGAGATCTCTGCTTTCCCAAACATCACGGACAGCTGCATATCCAAGGAGAAGCAGTGTCTCTCTCTGCAAGACTTGATGTTGCTTACTCTGTGACCTCAAGGCCCAGGCTTGACCCAATGTAACCCAATTTGTAACTCCTAAAGATGGAAAATTCCATAACAGTGCCCACACAAGGTTATGTTTTATATTAATAAAAGTGTTCTGTCACAACAATCCCATTTGAATTGTGCCATTAATTACACATATGATGTTCGTCAATTTAAAAGGTAATGTTGCAAGTCAAGAAAATCACAATTTGTTTTAAAACTGTTGAAGTATAAGACTGTGAAAATACGTAATTAGAAAGACTACATACCCAAAAGTGACGTCATACCTTTCTCTCTCCTCAAGCTACCCAGAGCTGCTGAAGATAACGTTAGTGCGATGCCCGTGTGTTTCTAACAGGATGTAGTTACATGAGCAACGGGTCTTGCTATTTCTTTTGCTTCCCAGCTGACAAAAGGACCAGGAGTCGCTGGATGAAACACATTGGGTAAGATACATTCATGTGTGTAACATAGCTAAGTTAGCTAGTCATGTTGGTGTTGGTGACGTATATTGTGCGAGATGAGAGATGTTGATCACTGAGCGGTTTCACACAAAACTAAATGATACTTCAACAGTTTTACACCAAACCGACTTTCTTGACTTGCAACATTATCTTTTAAATTGACAGACATCATATGTATAATTCATGGCACAATTCAAACGGGATCAAAAAATCATTTGTCTCCCACCGTTGACTATCGTTTTTTCAAAATAAGGTCCCATGGTGGACAGTGGAGGGGGGGACACTTAGGCTCTCTATAGAAAGTCAAGTGCATTTTGACCCACAATCTGCACAGCAGAAGATACGTCACATCGACTGAGCCGCTGAGAGAGTACAGACCAATGACAGCACATCGACAATGCAATGACGGAAGCCGCAAAGATAGATGGAAGTAGTACGTCCTAATTGTATCATACCGCATGCAACAGTATGCACTTTGTGGGCAGCTGCGGTACAGTACATATTAAAAGTAAAAAGCAGAAGTATGTGATTTTGATGAAAGAGAGAGATAAAGAAGGCCACACAGTCCCGCCCACACAATTTGATTGATGTGATCTCTGAGAGGTGCAGTGCAGAAACATAAATGTAAAAACAAAATGTAAACAGATTTGTGCATCAGAACTTTTTTCAGCGAGCTAACTGTATATAAAGTAGTTCAAACTAGCTCCACCTGCAGCAGCTGCAGCAGTAACATGCTGCTCTAACACTTATGCTTCAATATTGATAATGCAATTTATTTAACTTATTTAATGTGTCAGTCACAATTTTTTTACTTCATTTTGAATGCAGGACTTTCACTTGCAATGGAATATTTTGGCATTGTTGTATTGGTACTTTTACTTAAGTGAAGGATCAGAGTACTTCTTCCAAAACTGGAGTTCGGGTAAATGCTGCTTCTGCTATAAGAGCACATGAGAACACTGTTCACCTACAGATCTGAGAAGAAATTTAATACTAAATTTGATACTGAAAATCCCTTTTAACCCATTTATATAATCATAAACTTTTGAAAATATAAGAAGTATATTCAGCTGTTTGTCACCAGTTTATCATGTCTGTATTTGACCACCAGGTGTCATCGTTGGCTCAGTTTCTTTTTGTGATGATACTTATCTACTCCCACGTTGAAGAGGCTTTCTCACTCGAGTATCACCTTGTTTAATTTCCTGTTTGTTCAGTTCAATGTTTAGTCTTTCCATCCAAGTTTTTAGACATGTGGTTAAAAATTTACAAGTTAAAAATAGTTACCTATGATCAAAGCACATGATGAAATCTGAATGAAAATTGGTGAATATTAGTCACTTATTACAAGTACAGTATTTTACAACTTGCTACATAACATAAACTGATTGGTGTTGAATACATAACTATAATAACAAGTGTAACCAGCCCAGTCATGTATGAAACAAATCAATTTATACATTTAACCACCTCAGTTAACAACAGTGTTGTTATTCACTCTTTCCATAGTTTTCAAAACTGTTGCTTCATTTTAGTTTTGACTCTAAATCTGCTCATCATCATCTTATTTGTAGCAGTTGCCGTTTAACTGTTTTCTCTTCCTCTCTCTTGTTTGTCATACTTGTTACTCAGAATAGATCTTCATTATTTTTTTCATATTAAGACAAATTGTTTACTTATTAGTCCACTAATTCAATTATTTTTCCAGTGGGTTGGCGTGTAAGAATAATGTGAGAAAGGGAACAACCACTGAAAAAATGACTTCAGCTGTTTGATGACCCAATTGCTCTCCTCGGCTTCTTTTCTGGCCTGCTCTTCTTGTTCTTCCTTCAGTTTTTTCATTTTCTCATTGATTTCTTTTTCATGGTTTCCGCTGATTTAGTTTTTCTCTCAAAGTCAGCCAATGCCTCTCTGAGCTGTTGCTGATATTCTTCCTCTATTTCCTTCCTCAGTTTCTCCTGCTCTTTGCGGTTCTGCTCTTCTCTCTCTTTCAGGATTTGTTGTTTCTTCTCTTCTATCGCTCTCTCTGCCTTTTGGAACATTTCAGTGGTGTAGTAGCTTCCTCCATTCTGCTCATTTATATTTCTTATTTTATCGAGCAGCTCGCTGACCTGAGAACGATCCTCCAGCTCATTATTGAACACGTGGTACTGGTTGTTACATTTGGCCACAAGTTCCTGCAGATCTTTGCTGCCCTTCAAGAACTCTTCTGCACAGTCTGCTTTTCTTCCTCTGTGAATCTGCCCAGTTTGATGACGACCAGGAAGATATGAGGTCCAGGTGAAGCATAAGAAATGCTCTGGGCAATATCTTTAACCATTTCCTCTTCAGTGTTATTGGTGTCACACAGGCCCGGTGTGTCGATAACTGCAACTATTTGTCCATCCACCTCACCATAAGCCTTTTCACAGCGTTTTGTGAGCGGAGAATTCTGATTTAAAGCACTTTTGTCCCAGAATGGTGTTTCCTGTGGCGCTCTTCCCAGCTCCAGTCTTCCCCACCAACACAATCCTGATCAGCTCATTATTGTTGAAGACTATGGGAGGTGTAGACCCAACAATTGAAAAAAGGGACAGACAATTAGTGTTATGTGCATTCATGAAATATGTTCAATTAGTCCACATTAGGGATGGATAACTATTACACAGTTTTAAGGTACATGAGTGTTTCGTCTTTCTTTAAGATTCTTGGCCCAAAAGGCGCAAAGTTATTGTTTAAGGAGAGTTCTAAGAACCATACTGGATTATTTGTACTATTTTAATATTTTTGACTTGATCTTTGATGTCTGAATCATTATGGTTCTAGTACCAAAAGACTCATCAAAACATCAAACTTATTCTGTAGGTACAATGTGTGAGTTTCAGTGTTTATGCTTGTGCTATCAGAGAAAACTGTAGACACTGATGGTCCTTCCTCTAGGTGTAAAACACAGTGGATTCATATGGACATACTGCATATTATGTGTGATCTGCAAAAGGTTTGGTAGATAAAACTTACTGCTACAAAGTCTAAGGCTATATATGGCTGAATTGTGGTTCATGACTGCAAACTGGCTGTTTTAACATAATGACTGTTTATTGTACTGTAAGATGTGAATTATGTGTTAAAGACATTTGTAAAAACCTGTGTTCACCTTTATGTTAAAACAACTTTGAAAATGAAACACTGATTAAGTGTTATATTTCATTAATTCATTTTTTTTTCATGAAAACAATGAAGATCCATAACCTGTGCAAGGATTGAATCAACAGTCCTCAGTTGTGCAATAGAATCAACAGGTTAAAGTACATAAAAACAAAAAAGCCCAACGTCCTTGGGCTCTATTGACCTGTTTTTGCACAGCCAGGCACAAAGAGAAATAGAGACATTATTAGTGGGAGGTACACAAAGTCAGCAGGTGGAGCTTCAGTAATGACCAACCACATGAGCCTCTCTTATCCCCTTTAAACACAGCAACAGGTGAAACAGGTGAAAGAGAGAAAAGAGTTCACCTCTGTGAAGCACCTGAATTTTTAAAATACAAATTCAGGACAACCCAAATATTCATATACATCATTCCAAAATATGCTGACAATGTTAGAATGAAAATACAACTGATCTGTTCTCATGTGTGCTGCCGCCTATTTTGTGCAAACAATTAATAGCCTATAGGATAACTGACATATAAACTCTGTAGTTCTACTCCTCCTTTGCATATTTGAAAGTCCTCATTTGTGATTTTAAGCTTACACAATATCCTTAAACATATACAAAATTTGGTTTGGAAATTTGCTGGAAAAGTTCTTTCATTGTTTTATCAAAATATTTCAATGATGAATGAAGGTATCTACGCTGTGCCAGCTGTGCGTAAAGTAAACAAGATTTTGTTTAAACCTATTTTAAAATGTTTTCAAGATGTTTCATTTGTTCACAGCATATAGGATGTTGATGCAGCCCAACAATATCTGGATGGATGATATTATCGGTAAGAATTTTCCTTAGAAATTGTGTTTTGATTCTCATGTCATTCCGCAGTAAATGAAAAAAAAACGTGTAGCAAACTGAAAGGGACAAAATGTAACATAAATGAAAGGTGTTTTGTGATTTTGGAGATGTCGAAAATTGCCCTGCATCAGCATGTGCGACAAGAAGTGGTCTGAGCAGGTTAAATAGCTGCATTTATATAGCATTTTTAACCAAAGTACTTAACAATGTTTTTTTGCTACTCACCCATCCACACACACACACACACACACACACACACACACACACATTGATGGAGCAGCCACTCAGTATCTTGCCTAAGGACACCTCGACATGCAGACATCTAACTGCCATTGTCTAATTCTACATGATTGGTTAATGTAATTAATGTTGGTTTTATCTTTATTTAGCTGGAAAACATTGCTAATAGTGTCAGAGCCCTTGAATAATCACAAATGCAATGGTGTGTACTACAAAGAGCAATGTTTATTAAATCATCATATAGCTAAATATATCAGCAACTTCATAAAAAGGTGAGGAAGGCTACGAACAATTAGTGGCAACCAGCCCCATTAGATACATACCATGGTGTACTATAATACATAGTTTCACAGACTTGTTTAAATGCTATGTTTATATGCTACATAAAGGTTTTAATTGTTTTTTGCAATAGCAAACACCCAAAAATGACAATGAAAAAATGATGCATCTCCGCAAAGTTAATTATTACATTTAACATTGGTTAACTTTTCTATTTCTTTTTCCAATAAGTTTTCATGTGTTTTAATTCAACCCTTAACTGATTCACTGTGATTCATTTTATCTTTATAATCTAGATGGCGTAAGAATCCGGTCCTTCTGCATTTTCAGGATTCCTTTCACACCCACATCACACTGTTGACAACTAGCACAGTGAAATCTAGGTGTGTGTAGTTTGTTTATAGATCAGGTCTAGAAGCTTGAGTCATAAAAGGGCACCCAAGTAATTCTACCATTTACTGTATTCAGAGAGAATACTAAAGTACTGTAAAACCACTTGAGTAGTACTTATGGTACAAAGATTACTTTAGGCATACTTAGAAATATTGAAATTACAGTATATTATCCATCTATTTTGGGGCACTTCTGATGACTAGAATTGTACTCTATTTTGTTATTGCAAGTATTTTTTTTACCTGTAGTATGGATAGATTGCTAAATAATAATTGTTTTTTGTATAATTATATATTATGTCAAAATGTCAAGAAGCCATGTGTCATCATATAATAATCCCAGTATGGCAGTGTCATCAGAGCATTTGTAGTATGTGGTAATGGGTGAAGGGCTGATGCAGTCGTTTGCCTTTATGGCCTGTGATATGATGGCTTGAGATTTTCCATATTTTAGTGTTTTAGAGATACATTAAAACAGTTTAAATTAAGGTTTTTTCAACCACTTTTCTTGTGCTTCAGCATTTTGCCCAACTGTGTTTGAGCTGACACTTTCCTCTTAACTGGTTAACTTTATACATTTCTTTTCCTACAAAGTTCTCACTCTTGTATGTATAATTAAACCCTAAATTGAATATGTGATTCACACACGGATGTATCATTTCATTTTTAGCACAGCATATAACACAGCTTGAATGTCCAGAAAAAAAAAAAAAGTGTTCATTGTAACATTGTACCGAGGGCCTGTGTTGATGTTTCTTATTCCTACATCTGATCACGAATGTAGCAACAACAACAACAAATACATTTTAAAAAGAATATTAAACTAAAAACTTAATCCTTTGAATATCAAACATTCACTGTAGGCTTGAAATGGGGCTCTGAACATTTTGTAGCTTGGAACTGTCCAAAAGTCAATGCTGGTTTCTATTAATCAAAACAACTCCCCCGAAACGTAGGTACATTGTGTTATAATAGGTATTCACAAGAACAGTTTGTGAATGTAGGACTTTTTAACAAACTGTGTTTAGTGTGGTTTTAACAGGTTAAAGATTTGAGTACTTCGTCTACCACCATCAAGGTGGCACAAAGGAGCCCCATGACTGAGTTTGCCTTGGGCCTTAAAATCACTAAATCTGCCCCTGCTGGGATCCTCACTGACACAGACTCTCTCCCACCCAGAGACACTGATGATTTTTACTTATTCTTTGTTGTAAAATTTTGTTTATTTATTTATATCACTTGTATTTTATGGTAGTCACTTAGTAAAGATACATGCTTTTTGTCTTACCTTCTAATTTTTGATTGTTATGCACCACAACACCAAGGCAAATTTCCTTGTACTTTGCAATAAACCTTTTTTCTGTTTCTGATTCCTATTATATGTATACATATACACACACACACCCACACACACACAAACACACACACACACACACACACACACACACACACACATATATATATATATATATATATATATATATATATATATTAAATATATGGCTCATATCATATGACTCAGTGCATACGGTATATGGCTATACATGAAAAAATCAGAAACGGTCCTTTACATCCTTTATTGAGCAATAATAATAACAGTTGTCCATATACAGATACAACATCTGAATTACCTCAGAAAATGATTCAATATCAGATTTCAATACACAATCATAACATTAATATTCATATCAATTTGAAACAGTAACATCTTTGTTCTTGTCTATGACACTGCTGAATATGTTTTGGTTATCTTGCGCAATTATTAACACCCATGAGCTAAATGTATGATTATAAACTATGACTGAATATTTCAAAGCAGTCACAACAGTTAGTTAAATCTGCTGCACTCCAGTATCAGTAAGTCAGAATTTCTTATTCAAACCAGATCAGTTTTTATTTCATCCCAATTACTGAGGCCACCTTTCCTATTATCCAGTTTAATATTGAAGATTGCCCCTCAGCTGTCTGTCTGGCTTGCATCTTGTACATTTCTTTCAGTTGTTTCATTTTCTCAGCCATTTCTCTTTCACGATCATCCCTCAATTGATTCTGCCTCTCTGTGTCAGCTTTCTGCTCCCTTATCTGTAGCTCATACTTTTCCTCTATTTCCTTCCTCAGTTCCTCCTGCTCTTTGCACATTTGCTCTTCTTTCTCTTTAAGGATTCTTTGTTTCTCCTCTTCAATTGCTCTCTCTGCGGCCTGGAACATTTCAGAGGTGTAATGATTTCCTCCATTCTTCTCTGTTATACTTTTGATCTTCTGGAGCAACTCACTGACCTGAGAATGATCCTTCACCTCATTATTTAACACGTGGTACTGGCCGTTACATTTGGTAACAAGTTCCTTTAGGTCTTCGCTGTCGTTCAAGAACTCCTCAATAGTTCTCTCTTTGAGTCGGTCACCACCGGTAAAGAGAACCATGCTGTATTTATTGGCTTCCTCACCAAATTGGGTGATTGACATGTGATCTCTCAGAGGTGAAGTGCAGAAACACCAATGTCAAAAACATGTAAACAGATTTGTGCATCAGAACTTTGTTTTATTTAGTGAGCTAACTGTATATAAAGTAGTTCAAACTAGCTTCGCCTGCAGCAGCTGCAACAGTAACATGCTGCTCTAACACTGATGCTTCAGTATTAATAATGCAATTTATTTAACTTATTTAATGTATCAGTCACAGGGGCCGATTTTCTGTAAAACAAGCACTTTCACTTTTAACACTTTAAGTAGATTTATATATATACTTTTACTTCATTTTGAATGCAGGACTTTCACTTGGAGTATTTTTACATTGTTGTATTGGTACTTTTACTAAAGTGAAGGATCTGAATATTTCTTCCAAAACTGGAGTTCAGGTAAATGCTGCTTCAGCAGAGCACATGAGTACACTGTTCACCTACAGACCTGAGAATAAACTTGATACTGAATTTGATACTGACAATTCTTGTTAAGCCTTTTGTATAATCATAAACTTTTAAAAATATAAGACATATATTCAGCTGTTTATCACCAGTTTATCATGTCTGTATTTGACCACCTAGTGTCCTCGTTGGCTCAGTTTCTTTTTGTGATGATACTTATCTACTCCCACGTTAAAGAGTCTTTCTCACCTATGTTTTTCACCTTGTTTAATTTCCTGTTTGTACAGTTCAATGTTTAGTCTTTCCATCCAAGTTTTTAGACATGTGATTATAAAATGACAAGTTTTTTAAAAGAGTTTCCAAAATCCAAAGCACATGTTGACATCTGAAACAAAAGTGGTGAATATTAGTCACTTGTTATAAGTACAGAATGTATTCAACACCAACCGGTTTATGTTATGTAGCAAGTTGTAAAATAACTATAATAACAATAATAATAAAATAATAATACAAGTGTAACCAGTATCACATACGAAACAGATTAATTTATACATTTAACCACTTCAATTAACAACAGGATTGTTATTCACTCTTTCCATAGAGTGTTTCTTCACTTTAGTTTTCACTGTAGTTTTGTCTCTAAATCTGCTCATAAAATCATTTTATTTGTTGCAGTCGTGGTTTCACATTATCTCCAGAGGTTTTGATAGAATTTCTGAAATAAACACACTGACCACTTTTTAATCTGTACTTTGAAAGACAGAACAAATAGATTTTTATTAATTTTGCAAACATGCATCAAAACTCCTGGTCAATGTTTTCATCTACAGATTCTTTTCAATCACTTTGTTAAACCAGTATATCAGCTCTGTGGAAGAAAATGATAAATCCTCGCTCCACTGATTATAACAATGATGATTACAACTTAATCACAATTCATGTTTCTTGACACTGAAAAAGTGATATGAAAAGATCAAACATATTTTTAGCTGTTATGAAATAAGAACTAGTCTCCATTAAGGCCCATGCAGTCAAACACAAGAAACAAGAAATACTTTTGCAACAAAGAAACAACAAAGTTAAGTATTATACAGGCCACACAACACTTTACATTTTTAATGAATAAATGTCCATATTTTATCTCATTTTATTTTATCTTTCACTTTATACCACAAAGTTCTTTTCTGATGAAATAAATTCTATGCAATGCAAGAAAGTGATGTTTCACATTTCCAGTTGAAAAGCCAACATTAATTAATAAAAAAATGTTTGTGTTTACAGGAATTTTAACTTAATCAATGACTGATTCAAGGAAGAGAACATCACAATCCACCATGTATAGTAATAATCAATAGAAAGTACTGGACCTGAACCTTCATGGATGGTCTGCTTGTGTTTGGAAAAATAAGTCTGGTAAATTAAATGTACCTCATTGGTTTTCTTTTAAGGCTTCAACCTGGTGATGTCTGACACTCTAGTTACTTTAACATGAAACTAGATATTCATGGCATGATGAAAAAAGCCAATTATTGACCGACTTCTTCATTAGAAGAATGTAAATTTATTTGATGCACTTTGAACAGATGCACCAGTTGCAAAGTAACAGTGTTTGCTGAAGTAATTATCCGCACCCGCTTATACCACCAGTAAGACTGAAATCTTTTTATAACTTTTTTTTCTATAACTTTTAAACTAAAGTTTAAAAGTTTTAATTCTTATGCAAAGCTAAAATGACTGAATCTTAGTATATAAAAATCAGTTTTCAGTTCAATCTGTTGCACTGCAGTAAAAAGAAAATTGCCCAGAAAACTGCTGCACCACTTCTGTAGTAGCTTCAACAGTTACTTCAAAACAATTTTTTAACAGCGTCAAAAGCTATTTCAACAAATGCCTCAACAACTTTCGCAATGATAGTTTTGATGCATTGGATTACCCAGGAACTTTCCTCAGCTTCTTGTCTGGCCTGCATATCCTGTTCTTCTTTCATTTTTTTTATTTTCAGCTCCATTTCACTCTTCTGTCTCTCAGGCTCCTTTTCTTTGAGCTCCATTTTCTCCCTCACTTTCTCCTGCTCTTTGCGGTGTTTCTCTTTTCTCTCTTTCAGGATTTGTTGTTTCTTCTCTTCTATCACTCTCTCTGCCTTTTGGAACATTTCAGTGGTGTAGTGGCTTCCTCCATTTGTCATATTTATATTTCTTATCTTCTCAAGCAGCTCACTGACCTGAGAACGATCCTCCACCTCATTATTGAACACGTGGTACTGGCCGTTACATTTGGCCACAAGTTCCTGCAGATCTTTGCTGCCCTTCAAGAACTCCTCAATAGGTTTCCCTTTGAGTTGGTCACCATGGGTAAAGAGAACCATGCTGTATTTGTTGGCTTCCTCACCAAAGATTTTCTGAATCTTCTGCACCGTCTGCTTTTCTTCCTCTGTGAATCTGCCCAGTTTGATGACAATCAGGAAGATATGAGGTCCAGGTGAAGCATAAGAAATGCACTGGGCAATATCTTGAACCGTTTTCTCTTCAGTGTTCCTGGTGTCAAACAGGCCTGGAGTGTCGATAACAGCAACCTTTTGTCCATCCACCTCACCACAAGCCTTTTTACAGATTTCAGTGAAAGATTCAGCAGAGAACTCAGATTTAAATTTCTTTTGTCCCAGAATGGTGTTTCCTGTGGCGCTCTTCCCAGCTCCAGTCTTCCCCACCATCACAATCCTGATCCGCTCATTATTGTTGGAGGCTGTGGGAGGTGTAGACCTGAAGACTGAGAAAAAGGACAAACAATCAGCAATGGCGCTGCCAATAGGTGGCCAGGGGGGGCCACAGTCACCCTGATACAATTGCCGGCGACTTACCCCCCCCTCCCTGGCCTCCTTTTCAAAACCCTGTTTGTGTGTAACCCCCCACCCCCTCTTTAATTATCTTTTTAACGCAAAAACTGTGCTTAATACACTACTGTTTGGCCAGCTGTCAGATTCTGGATCATAATGTGAACTGAGCTGCTGAATTCAGACATCAATAATAGATGTGTCTCCGTCAATAATGGGTTGGTTTTGTTTGTGTCTCGGCCTCCGGTGGCTGTTGTTGTGGCTGGATGGAGGCGACGTTACTGGTCGTGCCACCCGGAAACACACAGACGGAGCTGCGCTGACACACAGACCTATTTCACAGGGTTTTAACCATAGACTGTAAAAAATAACTACTAATAACTGGTTTTAACTGCTGCAGCCCATGTCATAAACCGCTGTCAGCTTCCAGAGCTGCCAACTTTTGACTTCAACTAGAAGTGAGAGTTGTTCCCGGGGATGAGGATATTTTATTGGTACTTATTTTTGTTCATAATAAAATGAGCATTATTCATGGTAAATTGATCCACTCGACCTCTGTCTGTCCTTATAAATCAATACCTTTTTCACAAGATTTTTTCTTGCTAATTTGTGTTTGGGTAACATTTTGATATACACTGCAGATATTAGCTACATACATTTTTCTACAAAACATAGGATAAGTAAATGTAAATGTAATTTAAAACAAATTTCCTGCATTTCTACACCAATTTTGGATTAAGTCAAGAAACAGCCACCTGCACTATTAATTAGATTTAGGGTGCTATTAAAACCAAGAATGCACCAAGAACAGTTTATAATTGGGTGGATCAGGACAGGGAATGATTATCAGAAGAATGGCTGTTTAGTATTTGAAATTATGTTTATAAAAACATTGCGTAGCCTAAAATGGTAGTGTACCTAAAAACCTATTATTGGGAATTGTGAAAAAGTTTCAGAGCATCCCGTAACCATAGTAACTCACTCCCACTCCTATCTGCATGCACACAGCTCAAGTGCAAGGAGCAGGGCTGGTCTGGGAAAATCATTCAGGCCGGGAAATATAGCGTGAAATATAGCCCCAGTCAGGCCACTTTTTAAGCAGGGGGTTTGGGGGTTCCTCACTAGGAAAACTTTAGTTACAAAGACTTGATTTCCTGCATTCTGGTGAATTTTAGTGCATGTGAATAACAAACTAATGAGCAAACAACTGCTTAGTACAATGTTCTGTTATGAACCTCAAATAAAACCAAAGGTGTATATCATTGAGATGACACAAAGACTAACGTTTAACCATTATTTATTAAGCAATAATTAACTAAATAAACAACTAATATACTAACAAAATAGAAAATGTCTTGTACCTGCAGGTTGCTCTGAAGTATCGGGTGTCTGTTCTACTGTGGCACCAGTGCTACTCTCTCCACCTTCAAAAAGAAAAAAAAACAATAGCACAGCACACCATATCTTTTAATGTACCATTATAATACAGTGAACAACTCTCTACACCAAAGAACAGACCAAGAGCACAATACCCTACTCAGTTTACTGATATACACTAACAGTTACATATCAAAGGTTAAAATAGCCCTTTAACCAACACAAACATTAAATAACACAGATCATTAATTTTCAACAAATTACAGTAGCCTGAATAGTGTGACAGAGGACGTTGTATTGTCTCAATAATTTTAAATTATAGCTCAAAGTATGAACTCACTGACTGAAATTTTCACCAAAACGCATCGATTTTCAAATAATATTGACGACATTAATTCAATTCAATTTTATTTATATAGCGCCAAATCACAACAAAAGTCATCTCAGGGCAGTTTTCACATGGAGCAGGTCTAGACCATACTCTTACATTAACTAGACTAGATACGCCAATTATGCCATCAATGTTTTTGAGGAACTAGTGGGAACTACCACTTTAATAATTGATTGTCCAGTTTCTTGGCTGCTTTAACACCGACAGGGGACAATGATTTTATTTAGCTGATAGAGGAGCTGCTGTTCCTTCACCCAGGAGAACTGCCAGTTTGTCCTCTGGGGATAACGTTAGGAAGTTTGGTATTTTCTTGGCTATTTTTCCGTAGTAGAAGTCTTTTACTGAAGAGAACTTCTCACAGTGGAGGTGGAAGTGCATCTCTGTCTCTACCTCCCCTGTCGAGCAGTGAGCACATATACGCTCCTCTATGGGAAGCCATGTCTATCTGTAACTTCCTGTTTCCACTCCTAGTTGGTCTCTGAGCCTGTGTTTGGTCAAGATCCATCTCTGTTTCATAGCTCTGACAGAGTGGAGATACTCAGCCAGTTTATATTCTCTGTTTAGGGCCAAATAACAATTTAGTCTACTTTGGGTTTTTGTTTAATTTCTCCAATGTTCTAAATATAGATCTTTTGACTGATTCATAATTAATTTTATTCTGATGTGTTGTTTTGAATCAGTGCTGATGGGAGCCTGGTTGGTTAGTTTCATCATCAGCTGACTGAGGGGATGCTTTCAGGGTTCAGCTCTTGGGTTTTTAGCGATTTGAAAGGAAGTGTGTCTTTTGGGCTTGAATTTATACAACCCAGTCGCCAGAACAAAACGTTGGCATTTAATGTTTCTGCAAACCACAGAAACGTTGAATATATACGTTTCAACATGTGTAATACATATCATATCAACATTTATACAAACGTAGCATATTAACATTTCTGTCCGTTCAATAATGATGTTTTATGGTGTAACAACGCTGTGGTTAATGTCTGGTTAGATTTAGGCACAAAGACCACTTGGTTAGGGTTAGGGAAAGATCATGGTTTGGGTTAAAATAAAATAAAAAATACAATAAAAACGGCTGTAAATGTCCGATGTCTGACTAAAAACACCCGATTTTCTCGCCAGATAAGTGGCTGCATATGTCCTTACGTCTCACTAAAAACACCTGCTTTTTTCGGTTGAAACGGGAAGCGGGCATTGGTTTCGTCAGTGTGTCTATTCTTTTTTTTTTATTAATTATATAGTCTGTGTTTTGTTTTTATAAATATCACTTCATGTTTGGGAAGTGCTTTATTGATACTTTTATACACATTTATACATCTAACCTCTGGACATAAAACTAAAAGAAATTATAATTATTCCATTGATTTCTATACATTCTCAATTTAAGAGTCATCCTTGACTTATCCCTGATATCAGTTTTAGTCCACTAGAAAAATTAATATGAATATGGTTATATATTGACTTACCTTGTTTTAATGTGTTGCTGTTCATTTTTGTTTTAAAGAGAGAAGAGTAGATCTGTTGCTGAAGTGAAGAGGTAAATTTCAGATTCTATCTGTCACGATGCCTCTTTATATAACTTCATGCAACAAACCACACCCATAAAACACTGTTGTCACCAAAGTACAGAGTCATTCTTCCTCCATTTTCAGGATTCCTTCTGGTAACTGTACATATAAAACCTTGTTCCTCCTCCCATCAGCATTTGAAAGAAATGCCACAAAGAAAGAAAGAAAAGTTACAAAAGGTCAACCAAGTTAATTCTACCATTTACTATATTCAGAGATATAGTACTATTATATACTATTATACACTATTGTACACTACTATATTCAGAAATAGAATATTTAAGTACTGTAAAACCACTTGAGTAGTATTTATGGTACAAAGATTACTTCAGGTACACTTAAAAATAGTGAAATTACAGTATATTGCCCATCTATTTTGGGGTACTTTTGAAATGTACTCTATTTTAGTATTGTAAGTATTTTTTTTACCTGTAGTATGCAGAGTTTTTATTGTAATTATTGCAGCCAAAACTGCTTGATATTGCAGCAGCTTTTTCTCAAAAATTGCGATTTATAGTATTTGTAGTATGTGGTAATGGGTGAAGGGCTGATGCAGTCGTTTGCCTTCATGACTTGTGATATGATGGCTTGAGATTTTCCACATTTTAGTGCTTCAGAGATACATTAAAATGGTTTAAGTTAAGGTTTTCACAAGCAATCTTCTTGTGCTTCAGCATTTGCCCAACTGTGTTTGAGCTGACACTCTCCTCTTAACTGGTTAACTTTACCAATTTCTTTTCCCACAAAGTTCTCACTCTTATATGTTTAATTCAACCCTTAAATGGAACATTGTAATTTACACGTTTGTACTATTTTATTTTTAGCACAGCTTGAATATCCAGTCCTCCCGCATGTTCAGAGCTCATTCAGATAAACAGTACACCCTGTTCACTTCTCCCATCAGCATTTACAAGAAATGACACACGTTCTTTTAATTGCCAATGTGCACATATAGGGTGCAGTCGGCCTTTTCAACTGCAGTTCCTACTCTCTGTTCACAATATGATGACAAATGAACATGGGCTCTGCAAACCCAGTCAATAGATGTTACTTTCACAAGATTGTAAGCTTTTAAAACACTTCTGAGTTTGACTTCCAGCAGGGCTTTTAAATAAATCAACACACTGACACTGTACTGTTTCCTGTAGAAATGAAAGTGGCAAGTGCTTATAAACAGCCAAAATGGAAAATATTGTAACAAGGGATTAAACTGCCCAAGGAGCTACTTCTTGCCAAATTGGGACTGTGAATTCTCTCCTTTATCTTTTACAGTGTAGTTGCTCTATGAGGGACTGTTTCAAGTCAAGATCAGAAGCCTTTAGATATGAAACATGTAAAATTATGTTACTATTCTAACTCATTATACCCTGAAATTACTTACAAAAGGCCTGCAAAGCACTTTTTTAAAAGAAATGTTGTCAATGTAAGACCCAAATGTAGTGGAGTATAAATATAAAGTAGCATATAATGAAAATATTCAAATAGCCTAAAGTACAAGTAGCCTACCTCACTTGAATAAATTAATTGAATCATTTTTCATTGACTGGTTCAGTGAGCAGTTTGTGTCAGCAGATAGCAGAAGCAGAAAAACCTGATCAGTAATTACAGTTATGCAAATCATCAACCTCCAAAAGTACATGTACAAAGGTACATGTACTTTACTTTAATATTTCCGTTTAATGCAAATGTATACTTCCTCTCCGCTCCTACTAGGATGATTAAGTTCCTTCTATTTCAGAGGGAAACACTGTACTTGTCATTCTACTACATTTATCTGACAGCTAGTTGCTGGTGACTTTACAGATCAAGATTTTACACACAAAATATATTACCAACACATAAAATATGATACATTATTATATATTAAAACTATCCAGCAGTATATAAAGCACTTAAAATGAGCTCCACCTTGAACAAATGTTAATGTAGGTACATTGTGTTATAATACTTATTTACTTTTACCTAAGTACATTTTTTAATGCAGGACTTTTTAACAGACTATGTTTAGTGTGGTATTAATGGGTTAAAGTTTTGAGTGCTCCGTCTACCACCATAATACCAAAATTCTCAATTAGAGAAAGGCACGAAGGAGCCCTATGACTGAGTTTACCTATAGGGCCCTAAAGTCACTAAATCCGCCACTGCCAGGACCCTCACTGTCATGGACATCACACCTTATATTGACATAAAATCTCATAATCTTTTAATGCACATCCGTGAACTCATCACATCTAACATGTAGTGTTACATTAACACAATTATTTGTATTTTTTGTATTATTAGACTTGCACATTACATATACTGTTTATACTGTGAATATTTGAACATTTCAAATATTTTTATATATTATTTTGTAAATTATTTTTAAAACTCAACAGCTCTTTTCACAGAGAATACATTTTTACTTCTCTGTTGTAAAATTATATGTATATATTTAAATCACCTGTCTTTTGTGGTAGTTGTATTTTATTTAATTTGTATAGATACTCGTTTTTTTCTCTTACCTTCTAATTTTTGATTGTTATGCTTACTTGACAATAAACCTTTTTCTGATTCTGATTCAGAGGGAATGATTACGTCCAACAATAATATATATATATGACTTGCATTGGTCATAACATATGATTCAGTGTATACCGTATATGGCATGTGAGTACTGTATTAAGATATACATGAAAAAATCAGAAACTGTCCTTTAAATCCTTTATTGAACAATAACAGTTGTCCATATAGAGATTCAACATCTGAATTACTTTAGAAAAGGAAAACTCAATTAATATCAGATTTAATATACAATCATAATGTTCATATTCACATCAATTTGGTACAGTAACATCTTTGTTCTTGTCTGTGACACTGCTGAATATGTTTTGGCTATCTTGTGCAGATATTACCCTAATCAAATAGTTTTTGTGCCTAAACCTAACCAAACTTTAACCTTAGCGGAGGCAGCTCAGAAAACACTTATGAAACATTTTGTAAGAAAGGTAGGTATTATATTTCTGATCTTCTTGGGCAGCTCAGTCACCTGAGAACAATCCTCCACCTTTGTCTCTGAGCAGGTCACCATGGGTAAAGAGAGCCATGCTGTGTTTGTTGGCTTCCTCTCCCAAAATTCCCTGAATCTTCTGCACAGTCTTCTTTTCTTCCTCTGTGAATCTGCCCAGTCTGATGACAACCAGGAACATATGAGGTCCAGGAGAAGCATAAGACATGCACTGGACGATATCTTTAACTGTTTCCTCTTCACTGTTCCTGGCGTCAAACATGCCTGGAGTGGGCATGCACGACAATGCATGACCACAATGCATGCCCATTGTCGTGACGACAATCTGATGTTATCACGAAGTAAAGGGTGACTTTGCAAATGAAGCATTTAGAGCAGACTGAAGCCCCAGATTTAGATATGCAGGGAACATTTTCACATATTTCCACCTCAGGTTTTGGACCTTTGACCATGTTTAACATAAACATCTGACATCACATCAATATAAAATTACAGAAAATCACAGTTATGTTCCCTTTAAAAATGTCACTATTGACTGTACACCCAGGTTCTGTAGAATTGTTCAATGTTGACGTCCTTAACTCATGTAGGCCAGAATTACACTTGAACAAACAAGCATGGATGGAACATTGTACATACTATATGTTTACATAATTTAGATATTTTTATAGAAATAAAGATGGAGTGAGAGGAAGAATTTTAAAGAATGGTAAATGGACTGTACTTGTATAACGCCTTTCTAGTCTTCTGACCACTCAAATTGCTTTTACACTACGAATCACATTCACCCTTTCACACACATTCATACGCTGAATGGGTACAGGGACTACCATGCAAGGTCCCAACCTGCCCATCAGAGGAAATCTAATCAGTCATACACACAGCCATCAGGAGCAAATTGGGGTTCAGTATCTTGCCCAAGGACACATTGACATGCGGACTGGAGGAGCCGGGAATCGAACCTCCGATCTTCCAATTAGTGGACGACCCGCCACAGCCGCCTGTGTACAAAGTTGTCATTTGTACGCAGGCGGCTGTGGCTTAGGAATGGATAGGTTATGGGAGATCAAATATTGCACTTGTTTGCACAAAAGAAGGTACTGTTGGGTCTCTCTAGCTGACCACATGTTTCAAGATTCTGAGAAACCTGAGTCCATGGTTGTTCACACAGAACTCTTTTTCTTTATGGCAGAAGACGCGAGAGTCTGCCTAAGACTCATTAACTGAGTTGTCTAGTGCCAGCAGCTACCGCACAAGTCTGCTGGCTGATAGATCAAGCACAGGAGCCACAAAGCAGTCTTAGCTTGCCGCTAACTCTGTAAGGACTGCACAAAGGAGAGGCCTGGGCCCTTGGACCTGCACGACTGGACCACCAGATCTACCCAGCAAAGCCTGCATCCTTCCTTGGAGCCAAATTCTTCTCAGCCTGACTCATCCACAGATTCGCAAGCTAAGAAGCAGAACGCCACAAAGCATCTCTTTCGTCATGGACTTGGTAACAACTGGGCATAGCCTAGCAACATATAGCATAGCATGGCTAAGCAAGACTGTTTAACTTAATCAATGTACTGTACATATATTGATTTGGCTCATGTTATTCAGTGAACTATTGTTGTGATGTCTTGTTCATGGTCAGGTTAGTGCATAGCCACACCGCTAGGTTAATGTTAGCATGCTTAACACATGCTACATCCAATAACTAGGCCTTGCATGCAACTAACCTCTTCAACCTCTTGACCTTGAATAGAGAACCACACAAGAGGTTTAAAACTTAGCTTTGCAAACTTTGGTTCAGGCAGTACATGTGGTTAAAACACTCTCTGCCCTTTTATTCCTCTGGTTCTTTGTCAGCCATATTGTCTGCATGCCACGTGTCTGCACCCATCTTGCCATTGCCCCCCCCCCCCGGCCCAAACTTGTAGCTTTTTATAATCTAGATAATGTAAGAGTCCAGTCCTTCTACATTCTCAGGATTCCTTCTGTAACTGTAAATGAACCTTGTTCCTTCTCCCATCAGCATTTACAAGAAATGCCACCAGTTCTTTTGAATTGCCAACTCTCTTTGCACACTGCACACACTCAATGTGTCTGGCCCTGGGAATTGAAATTTGTAGTCCCTTTTCACAACATGATGTCAGTAAACATGGATGCCCATGTCAACTGACAACAGATGCTAGTTGCACTACATTATAAAAGATTTCTGAGTTTCACTTATAGCAGAACTTATAAATAAAGTGGTCACTGGTACATAAAATACTGTTTAAATTTTGCACACCATTAGCTATATTTTCTGGAATGATCTAAAAATGTGGCTGTGAGTCAGACTATTGGCTCTGTGAAACTTTGAGATAATCTCATCTGATTTCTGTCCTGCTCTTCCCATCTCTTCACTGAAAATGTCTCCATCATCATTTTATTTTTTTTTTTACCAAGTTTTGTTACTTTTGGCGACTAGAATTGTACTCTGTTTTGGTACTGTATTTTTTTTAACCTGTAGTATGTAGTATTAATATTTTAATATTTATCGATTCTGAACAAGTATATACAAATGAATCAAAGTGTACTTTTTTACCTTTACCTCAAGAATATTAAGCGGTAGAATGACAATGGGATTGTTTTTTTTTTGACTCAGAATGAGGGACACAGCACTGCGGCATATTGAAAAGACGAGGCTTGGACCTGGAAAGAGTATTTTGAAAAGGTGTTACTTCACGACTTAAAGACCGTATATAGTGCAATGCTGTATTGTGAAGTCAAGAGCCCCCTGAGGGTCACATGATAGACCAAAGAATGATTCAGAAATCTGTGTTTATAGATTGCTAAACAGCGAGTCTGGAAATTTTCAATTTCAATTGTATTTTGTATAATTATAATTATTATGTCAAAATGAAGGAAAAAAGCCACATGTCATCATTATGAGATTATTATTATAAAATAATTATAAAAATAATTCATTTACTTTTCTGGGGAAAAAAAATATAAAGTTTTTGCAAATGTTCACTTTGTTAAAACATCCAATCATTGATGTCTGATTAAGAGACAGAATCTCAGTCAATGTTTTAACCTGCTGTACACAATAAGTTAATTCATTCACACAATCTGACCATTAAACCAGTTTATCAGCATTATACAGGAAGATAAAGTAGTCAGAACATATAATGGTATATGACATACATATAAAAAATACATCTAGGAGACACATAACATTTTTATGTATCACATATAAATTTCTGTCATTTTGAATCTAAAATAAAACAGAAGCTTCAGTCCAGGGCAATGATTTACTTCCTCTTCTATAGAAGAATATAAACAACAAAAGATATGAACGAGCACAAAACAAATTAAATCACTGTTTAGTCTGCAAGTCAACATTTTAGAGCATGCAGACACAGATTAGTTAGAGCAGAAATTGATATTTTTTTCAAGTTAAAGTCTGCACCAAGACAAAGCCTGCAAACAGATATCAGCACATTTAGATTGATTTTTAAAATAATGCACACAGTGTTGCTCTTTGTCTTGATCTGGAGGTTAAAGAATGTCACTGTTCAGCTCTAATTTGAAAAGACAACAATGGCCTTCACTTTATAATTTGATTCAAACCCCACAAATGGCTATATTTTCCAATTGTATCATTTCAATTACTACACCTAGAATAAAAAATGTTTTTTTTGCCAAGTTTTATTGGATTTTATCTTTGTTCTGAGGGATTTTCTAAAAGCATTGAGTCAAGAGCAACTGGACTTGTTTGTAGATTCTTGAAGGTGTTTCAACTCTCATCCAAAAGGTTTTTTCATTTCTGACTGACTGGTGGGAGTCCCAAGTCAGTCAGAACAGAAGTGAAATGTCTTCAAAAATCTACAAACAAGTCCAGTTGTTCTTGACTGAACTGTTTTCTTTTTACAATGACTTGGATGACTAAGGATTTTCAGAGAAGAATACATTAAAAATAAATGAATATATAGTAATAACCATTGGAAACTAATGGAGCTGAACCTCCATGGATGGTCTGCTTGTGTCTGGAAAAATAAGTCTTGTAAATTAAGTGTGCCACATTGTTGTTTTTTAAAGCTTCAACCTGGTGAGGTCTGACACTCTAGTTACTTTAGCATGAAACCAGTTATTCATGGCATAATGAAAAAAAGCCAATTATTGACTGACTTCTACATCAGAAGCATGTGAGTTTGTTTGCTGCAATTTGAACAGATACACCAGTTTCAAAGTAACAGTGTTTGCCCTAGTAACTAACCTCACCTGCTAATACCACCAGTAAGACTGACATTTTTTTTATAACTTTAAAAGTTTAAAGGTTTCATTCAGCCAAAAAGGCTGAATCATCAGCATATAAGTCAATTTTCAACAAATCTGAATCCATGTCATCACATATATTAAATATAATAAGGACCCAAAATGCTTCCCTGTGGCACCCCATATGTTACTTACAGTAGATGTACAGCAGATGTTCAGTAAATGACCTTAAACCCCAACCTCAAGGATGCCATACATGAAGTAAGATTTCTTAAATACAGGTATATATCGGTATAACATCACAGATTAAACTATAATTCTGGAACATGATAGTAAGCTCCAAAGAGGGTTCTAGATCTTGGAAGGCAAATATCAAACATTAAAATATAAGAAAACTACATTTTTTATAAATCATTTCCAATACTAAAACACTAACTGATAATATTAGAAATCCTGCCCAAAGACAAATACAAAAAGATGGAATGAGAACATTAATAAGTCACAATATTTCAATCTGCTGCAGTGCACCATTGCAAAATCAAAAAGATCATCTCTGACAGAAATACTGCACCACTTGTGTAGCACTTTGCCTTATTAACTCAACTAACCATTGGATTAATGTAGGGCTTTCCTCAGCTTCTCGTCTGGCCTGCATTACCTGTATTTCTCTCAGTTTTTTTATTTCCTCCTCCTTTTCTCTTTCACAAGCATCCCTCAACTTATTCTCCCTCTCCCTGTCATCCTTCTCCTCCCTCATCTGATGTTCATACTTTTCCTCTATTTTCTTCATCAGTTCCTCCTGCTCTTTGCGATTTTGTTTTTCTCTCTTTTTAAGAATTCGTTCTTTCTCCTCCTCTATCGCTCTCTCTGCCTTTTGGAACATTTCATTGGTGTAGTAGCTTCTTCCATTCTGCACATTTATATTTCTGATCTTATCGAGCAGCTTTCTTACCTGAGAACGATCCTTCACCTCATTATTGAACACGTGGTACTGGCCATTACATTTGGCCACAAGTTCCTGCAGATCTTTGCTGTCCTTCGAGAACTCCTCAATAGTTTTCCCTTTGAGAAGGTCACCATGGGTAAAGAGAACCATGCTGTAATTGTCGGCTTCCCCACCAAAGACTTTCTGAATCTTCTGCACAGTCTGCTTTTCTTCCTCTGTGAATCTGCCCAGTTTGATGACAATCAGGAAGATATGACGTCCAGGAGACACATAATTAACGCTCTGGGCAATATCTTTAAGTGTTTCCTCTTCACTGTTCCTAGTGTCAAACAGGCCCGGAGTGTCAATAACAGCAACTTTTTGTCCATCCACTGCACCAAAGACCTGTGTTCAGTCAAAGACACTGAAGCAAAATCTGACTTAAAGCTCTGTTCTCCCAGAATGGTGTTTCCTGTGGCGCTCTTCCCAGCTCCAGTCTTCCCCACCATCACAATCCTGATCGGCTCATTATTGCTGTAGTCTGTGGAAGGTATAGACCTGAAGACTGAAAAACAAAACAAACGATCAATGCAATGTGTATTAATAAATTGTGTTCAATTAGTCCACATCAGGGATGGATAACTGTGGTTGGAAATGCTCAAGTTGTGCTTACACAGTGCTTAGTGAAGTTCCTGAAGATTCTTAATTCTTTGATCTAGTTAACTTTTTATTAAAAGGTGTTAAGGTGTTAAGGTGTTATTTAGAGAATTTAAGGTTTCTAGCTAACTTAACACACTATAGTTTTGAATGTAGGAGTAGATTCTGATATATGGAATGATCAATCTGATATAATGTTTATATAAGATGTATGGTTGATATTTTGAAGTATGGCTTTTGTATTACTGCTTTTTTTAATTTTCATTGTGGGACTCTTAATATGTCACTTTACTAAGTTTTAATAATTGTGCAGGTGAGAAAGTAATCATTTATATTCGCAATATGTGGTCAGGTTATCCCAATGATGCCTATTTGGAAATTTGCTCCGACATTTTCAGAGATGTGAGGAGCCGCTGACCAACTGGTCATCTCAGCTGCCCGACTCCTGAGATGATCGGCCGGTCAGTGTCTGTCGTCATCCCGGGGAGAAAATGATCTGATGAACTGATCTGTGCAGCTCTCTGGTGATTTACCACTTTAATGTCTCCTTAGCATTTTGATATATGATATAATTCAACAGCAACAACAGCACTGCCTATGAGGCTCTATATGTACAGATATCACTACATTTACATAAATATAAATGTATTAAGATGAACAGATCAGTCTATATTAATTTTGGTTTATTTTATTAAGCTACATAACAGTTTAGATTTTTATTATAGCAACATTATGACTGAATAACATAAATTACCGCATCTCTCTTTCAATGTGGTTATTTTGTGAGGAAAAAAGTGTAAGTGGCGCTTTGAGTTGAGATTATTTTGTCTCAGTACAGTCAGGTAGGTGTGTTGTTCCAATCCAGTTCCTACGTACCCCCATCCTGGAGTTTTTACTCCCGAGTTGAATTTCCAAAGTCAGAGCTAGCAAGTACACAAGTCTGAACTTTGCATATTTGGTATGGAGAAAGGCCCTATATCAAATTGGCTTCTGTCAAAGACCGGTGCACTTCTGGGGGCTTTGTTGCCACATGTCACCACTTCCTGTATCAGGCATTTCAAATTAAAAGTAGTTCTCTTCCTAACTCCAGTCTTCTCCACCATCATAATCCTGAGCTCATCTTTATTGTGGTAGGTTCAGACCAGAATACTAAAAAATAAGATAAATAGGGGGAGCTGTAAAGATCTTTTTAAGTTGGGCCTCACAAAGTGCTTGTTGTATTGTCTAACATCTGAAACCTCCTTCCACTCCACTTTTTGGAGCTAGAGGTGACCGTATTTAGATGAGAGGGTGGAGCTGACCATAGCGCTGGCTGCTAGCTTGGTTAGCCCGGTGAATTTACAATGTATGTTTAACAGTGATAATGCTAATGCTAATGCTAATGCTAATTTCTGCTAGCAAAAAACAGGCCTAAAACCATAAAACAAATGTACTCTCTGGAAAAACTGAACATCCAACTCCTTAGAGGATCTTTTATCACATGCTGAACAAGACTTTTTTAGGTGACCAAAATGTTACAATTAACTTTCATGAACTGAAAACACACTGTGAAATAGCAGCAGCTGCACCTATACTCTGGGATCATGCCATGGTTACATTATGTAATCAATGTTGTTGCCGTGGTAGCGACAGGTCCGGGAGTCTCAAGTTCGAGAACTGGTGGGGGGGACCTCCTTCGTAAGGCTGTTCTGGGTAATTCATATTATTTAGGGACTGAGCCCAAAAGGCAGAGGACTACTGTAAAACAGTAGGGTCCTCGCCCTTAGGTGTTTTTCGTGTGTTTGTTTGTTTCTTTCTCTATTATTACGCCACTTAAACCCTTAATTTGACCCCCTAAACATGCTCAAAAACTCACCAAATTTGGCACGCACATCAGGTCTGGTGAAAAATTTGATAAAATGTAAAAATTAACCAAAGTGCCAAAATGTGCTCTCTAGCTCCACCCATGTAACCATAATGCCCGCCACAGCCTGTAGGAATGTCGTAGAGAGATCAAACCAAAACGTTAAAAACTTTGTAATAACTCACATCACCCTTACAATGTAAAACAATGGGGAGGCATAAACTTTGTGTCAAACAGAGGCTTCTGACATCTAAAATATAAGTCTGACCACTTTCAAACCTGTATCAATAGATTCACCACGAAATTTCCTACAAAAATATGATTTTTAGTGTAAGATTTCACAAGAAGCATAATCTAAAATCCTCCAACTGCTCCTGGTGATGTCACTCCCTCAGTGCTGTGAAACTTTCCGCAATACACACTCATTATAAAATCACAGGAGGAGCAAGAAAATACTTTAAAAGTCAAACTCTAATATCTCAAAAACAGTAAAAGATAGAAAAAACATGTAAATTCAAGATTTGTAGGTCAAAGTCTCATGACTCATTTAAAGTTCAAATGAAGTTTTTTTTATTTAATACTTTAATACTATGTGGAAGCAGTAAATGTTCAAAAAGGTGTGGGTTCGCTCACACTCTCCATTCAAATATATGAGTATTTTTCTGTGTCCAGCTGCAGTTACAGGTCTCTACACACCTGACAGTACGCATGTCAATCAAACTTTCAAAATAAAAGCACACCACACTTGTAAGAAATATCCCTCATTTTTAAAAAGCAAAATGATCTGATCCCGACGGGCCAGAGTGTGAGGTCCCAACCAATGCTGCTTGCAGCTTTAATGTTTTTAACTGTTCATAGATGTTCCCCAAAAAACATGGTCCTTTTTTTTTTACAGTAGAAACATAACAAACAACCAAATAGCTCTAACCAATGTAGAAAGAGGAGCTGCTCTATCCTTAATGCCCAAGAAGACTGGATACACTGCATTGATGCAACAGTTCTTCCATTGGATGTAAATATTTATGTGAGAACTGCAAAAGGTCTAGTTTGTAATGATAATAATAATAATTATTATTATTATAATAACTTTATTTACATATCACAATTCATGCTTTACCTGCAATTGACAAAGGCAGAGCACCAGGAGATAAATAAAAAAATCAATAAAAAGAAGAAGAAAGAAACAAAAACAAACAAATAAACAAAACAAAACAAAACAAAACAATAAAAGGCTGATAAAACCAGGATATGTGGACAAAACAACAAAAGGTCCTTAAAAACAGGATGGGTTACAGTAAGGAAGGGAGCTGATAAAATGCCAAGTTGTACAAATGTGTTTTTAGCTGTTTTTTAAAACTAGCTACTGAGTTGACCTCTCTGATATTTCTCAGTAGAAAATTTCATAATTTTGTAATTTTCTTATTGCCCCAGTTTCCAACAAAAAGACCAGCAGCAGATGACCTACAGCAAGGGCAGATTTGGAGACAGTAACGTGTCAAGCTGTCTTTGACTGCCTGGTCCTGACCTGTTAAGAGCTTTAAACAAGTAAAAGCCCTTTAAAATCAATTAAAAAACAAACAAACTGGGAGCCAGTGTAGAGAGGCTAAGACTGGAGTAAGGTGCTTTCTCCTCCTTGTCTTAGTTAGGATCCTGGCAGCTGAATTCTGGATAAGTCGCAGCTTCTAAATCAAATTGTTAGGGAGACCCGTAAAAAGTCGACTTGATAAAAAACATGAATTAGTTTTGCTGCATCTTTTAAAGTTAAAAAACTGACATACCTTTGTGATATTCCTAAGACTCATAAAATCAGTTTTGGTCAGCTTGTTTATACAGTGTTTAAAATTCAAACATAAATCTGCTAGGACATCATTTTCTACTAGTAGATGAAACGCGCAGTGAGTTATGCATATTATGTCAAGTATGTTACTTGCGCATATAGCATGAGTTGCCTCAGGTAACTGGGAGTGTTGTGGTTTCACTTTCTGCTAAAAAAATAACAGCTGTCTGAGTGGGGGAGGCTTTAGAAATGGCATTGCATCAATCTGCCCGGATAACATGTGCAAGTATTGCTTTTTCTCACTTTTATAAGGCATCACTGGCATGTTTGTAAAAATATGCATTCTGAAGTCTTTACCATGGTAATGTATGATTTATATATATTATATGTACTACTAATCCCTGCTCGCAAGTTTGACAGGGTGGTGTGGAAGGACAGAGACAGAAGCATCTTTTTAGCCATATGATTTAGGATTCATATGGACACATAAGAAAAGATATAATGGGAATATAATCATGGGGAAAAAATGATGTCAAATTCACATAAAACACCAAAGGTAAACTAATAAAAGCAATTAATAGTTAAGATGGTAAAAGAGACATAAAAGATTAATCAAGATTGTAAATGAGGCTTTGATTAGCATATTATGGATGTAAAGAGCAGACTGCAAAGAAACAAAAGAATATCCCTGACATCACCAATATGTGATTACAATTATAAATGCAGTTAGATATTGACTTACCATACTTGGTAATCTGGCTTCCCATGTTTGGTTTGCAGAGAGCTGATGTGTAGCTGAAGTGAAGAGATATAGTTCAGTCTGTCTGTGACAGTGCCTGTTGATAAAAAAGATTTGAGCAACAAACCACACTCATCAAACACAATGAAGACTAGATGTGTTTATGTCTGTAGTTCAGCTGACTGTCGGAAAACACTGACAGCACAATTTTTGTCCTTGAACCTTTTTCTATAAAACATATCTATAAAATATATCTATTAAATCCTGTCCTACCTTAATAAAAACAACAAAAGGAAATTTGTTTTCACAGCCTGTATATATTCCACACAGAAACATACAGATAGCCACACTAATATACATAAACACATAATATTCATTCCCCGCCTGTATTCCAACACATGCACATGTTTCTGCACAAACAAGCACAGATAAATCTGCCTCTATACTTAATCTGTGAGGCAGTTTGTTCAGTGCTTCAATGGCAGAAGGGACAAAACTTATGCCAAAGCGAACTGGTCTCCATTTTAGAGTCCTGTGGCCTGATGGCAGTAGTGTGAAATATGGATTGAGGGGGTGATCAGTGTCATTTGCTATTGTGAGTTTGAAGTGTGTGATGACGCTGTCATTCATGTGTGAGAGATTGGGTGTAGAGAAGTGGATGATTTTGGAGGCAGTATGTGTGACCCTGGTAAGTTTGTTTTTGTTGGAGATGGTTAACATGGTCAAGAAACAAGGTGAACAGAAGGATAAATTGGATTATTGTTATTAACAACATGAGGTGGGGGGCAGCAGAAAGTGCTCAGTTTGCAGACAACGTGGAGTCTCTGCTGGGATCGTTTATGGAGATCAGTGATGTGTTTATCAAAGCTTAATTTATTGTCTAAAGTGAAGTCATTGACCTTCTACTGTCTTACTGTGGATGGAGGTGGGGTTCAGTCCAGTGTGGGCTGCGTTTGACGTGTTAATGACCAGTTCTCTTGATTTGACCACATTCATTTGAAGGTTGTTTTCAGTGCACGAATGAGAAAGAGAAATATGTTGATAGGCTACAATGATGTTATTGTCATTGAGTGGTCCCAGTATGGCAGTGTCATCAGAGTATATGTAGTATGTGGTAATGGGTGAAGGGTTGATGCAGTCATTTGCCTTCATGTGTTGTGATATGATGGCTTGAGATTTTCCACATTTTGGTGTTTTAGAAATACGTTAAAATGGTTTAAATTAAGGTTTTGCAACCAATTTTCTTGTGCTTGACTCTCCTCTTCACTGGTTGACTTTTCAAATTTATTTTCCCATGAAGTTCTCACTCTCATATGTTTAATTCAACCCTTAAATGGAACATTGTGATTTACACATGTTTGTACTATTTTATTTTTAGCACAGCTTGAATATCCAGTCCTCCCGCATGTTCAGAGCTCATTCAGATAAACAGTACACCCTGTTCACTTCTCCCATCAGCATTTACAAGAAATGACACACGTTCTTTTAATTGCCAATGTGCACATATAGGGTGCAGTCAGCCTGTTCAACTGAAGTTCCTACTCTCTGTTCACAACATGATGACAAATGAACATGGGCTCTGCAAACCCAGTCAATAGATGTTACTTTCACAAGATTGTAAGCTTTTAAAACACTTCTGAGTTTGACTTCCAGCAGGGCTTTTAAATAAATCAACACACTGACACAATACTGTTTCCTGTAGAAATTAAAGTGGCATGTGCTTATAAACAGCCAAAAGAGAAAATATTGTAACGAGGGATTAAACTGCCCAAGGAGCTACTTCTTGCCAAATTGGGACTGTGAATTCTCTCCTTTATCTCTTACAGTGTAGTTGCTCTATGAGGGACTGTTTCAAGTCAAGATCAGAAGCCTTGAGGCTGTTTAGGGCCCCTACTAATAGGGGCCATAGATTTTTATGATGTTTAGATATGAAACATGTAAAATTATGTTACTATTCTAACTCATTATACCCTGAAATTGCTTACAAAAGGCCTGCAAAGCACTTTTTTAAAAGAAATGTTGTCAATGTAGGACCCAAATGTAGTGGAGTATAAATATAAAGTAGCATATAATGAAAATATTCAAATAGCCTAAAGTACAAGTAGCCTACCTCACTTTAGTAAATGAATTGAGTTATTTTTCATTGACTGGTTCAGTGAGCAGTTCGTGTCAGCAGAAAGCAGAAGCAGAAAAACCTGATCAGTGATTACAGTAATGCAAATCATCAACCTCCAAAAGTAACCAAGTACATTTACTCAAGTATTATGCTTGCAGTTATGAGGTAATGTACTTTACTTTAATATTTCCATTTAATGCAAATGTATACTTCCTCCCCACTTCTACTTGGATGATTAAGTTCCTTCTATTTCAGAGGGAAACACTGTACTTGTCATTCTACTACATTTATCTGACAGCTAGTTGCTGGTGACTTTACAGATCAAGATTTTACACACAAAATATATTACCAACACATAAAATATGATACATTATTATATATTAAAACTATCCAGCAGTATATAAAGCACTTAAAATGAGCTCCACCTTGAACAAATGTTAATGTAGGTACATTGTGTTATAATACTTATTTACTTTTACCTAAGTACATTTTTTAATGCAGGACTTTTTAACAGACTATGTTTAGTGTGGTATTAATAGCTTGAAGTTTTGAGTACTTCGTCTAATACCCTAATACCAACAGCCACATGACTTGTAATGACTGATAATCTTTTAATGCACATCTGTGAACTCATCACATCTAACATGTAGTGTTACATTAACACAATTATTTGTTTTTTTGTATTATTACATTTGCACATTACATATACTGTTTATACTGTGAACATCTGAACATTTCTGGTCACAACAACATGTTCACAACATGATAACAAATGAATATGGGCTCTGCAAATCCAGTCAACACATCTTTGTTCTTGTCTGTGATACTGCTGAATATGTTTTTGTGCAGTTAATAACACCCATGAGCTAAATGTCATGATTATAAACTGTCACAAGCACAGCTTGAATATCCAGTCCTCCCAGGTGTTCAAAGCTCCTTCAGATAAACAGTCCACCCTGTTCACTTCTCCCATCAGCATTTATAAGAAATGGCACAGTTTTTTTTAATTGCCAATGTGCACATATAGGGTGCAGTCGGCCTTTTCAACTGGGTTTTCTACTCTCTGTTCACAACATGATGACAAATAACCATCTTTCACAAGATTGTAAGATTTTAAAACACATCTGAGTTTGACTTTCAGCAGAGCTTTTAAATGAATTAACATGCTGATATTGTAACGTTTCATGTAGAAGTTAAAGTGTCTGCTGCTCGTAAGCAGCAGAACAAGAAAACCAGTGGCCAGTGTTTACGTTTCTAATTCCCACATCTGACCATGAATGTAACAACAACACCAATAAAGTTTCAAAGGAATATTAATGTAAAAACATATGTTTTGAGTATCAAACATTCACTGTAGGCTTGAAATGGGGCTCTGAAAGGTTTGTAGCTTGGAACAGTCCAAAACTCAGTGTTGGTTTCTATTAACCAAACATCTCTCCTGAACCTTAACGCATTGGTTATTAATCTTTTCCTTACCCTAATCAAATAGTTTTTGTGCCTAAACCTAACCAAACTTTAACCTTAGCAGAGGCATCTCAGAAAACACTTATGAATCAGTTTGTAAAAAGAGTGATTTGAAATGATTTTGGAGGGCACAGACAGATGATACCATTCTGTTGAGAGGAACATCAGATCGGAAATCAGATCTGCTTATCTGTGTTACAAACAACATATTTTGATGCATGAAATGTACTTTACAGTTTTCATAATATCATTGTACTTTATCACATTTGTAATTACATGATATTTCATTAACCTGGATATGTACATTTGTCTGTACTGACCACTGAAAGAAAATACAATGCATCCTCCAACCATTAGGGGTCGGTTATGCTGGCATAAGTGGTCCCTGAAAGGAAAGGGACCCAGGAGGGAGATCTGAGGGGGCAGGCATCCGGGAAAAGAGATTTGAAGGTGGGGGCACCCAAAGAGAGAGACTGAAGATACCGTATTTGGTTGCTCTTGTGCTTTCTTTGTTTCCATTATTTTCTTCTCCAGTCTCTCCTGCATTTTGCGCATTTGCTCTTTTTTCTCCCTCAGGATTTGTCTTTTCTGGTCTTTGATCACCCTCTCTGCCACCTGCAACATTTCTTTGTTGTAATGACTTCCTCCATTCTTCTCTATTATATTTCTGATCTTCTTGAGCAGCTCAGTCACCTGAGAACGATCCTCCACCTCATTACTGAACACATGATACAGGCAGTTACATTTGGCTACAGCTTCCTGCAGGTCTTCACTGTCCTTCAAGAACTCCTCAATGGGTTTCTCTTTGAGCAGGTCACCATGGGTAAAGAGAACCATGCTGTATTTGTTGGCATCCTCTCCCTGTTCACTTGTCCCATCTGCATTTACAAGAAATGGCACATTTTCTTTTAATTGCCAATGTGCACATATAGGGTGCAGCCGGCCTCATCAACAAGTCCCAGGACCCAGGGGCGGACTTTACCATTTGGCAAGGTAGACTAATGCCTTCGGCCCCCCACTAATAGGGGCCCCAAACAGCCATAGATTTATTATGATGTTTATGAAACTGTGATGGCAGTTTCTGTAATAAAAGACTCACAAACCAGAGAATATCTTTTGGGTTTAATATCACACTTGAAAGTGGGTACAATACCAACAACAGATACAGATCTGAACAGTCCATTATTATAATCTCAACAAGGTACAGTTGGCTTCCTCTTCAGTTATCTCTACACACACTGTTCACTATTGTTCTTTCAACTGACAGGTGCTGCTGTCTCCTGTTATCCATGCAAAGTAGTTTCACCATACACAAGATCACAGAACATCACCAAAATATAAGTGTAAGTAAAGTATCAGAATAAGATATAAACATATATTTAAGTTTACATGTATTTTTCCATTATAGAAACATATAAAATTATGTCACTATTCTAACTCATTATACCCTGAAATTATTTACAAAAGGCCCCAAAAGCACTTTTTTAAAAATGAAGTTTTTTTAGTTGTCAATGTAGGACCCAAATGTAGTGGAGTATAAATATAAAGTAGCATAAAATGAAAATATTCAAGTAGCCTAAAGTACAAGTAGCCTACCTCACTTGAGTAAATGAATTAACTTACTTTTCACTGGCTGGTGTAATGGGAAATTGCTGATCACTCAATAAACACACAAAGAGAGCATTGTTAGGTTATGAAATAATGTAATCAAATAATACAATCAGAAGTATAATGCATCATAGTTCTGGAGACAAAGATACATACCGCCTAGCTATCTTTTCTTTGTCTGAAAAGTTGGCACTTAACCAGTCCCTTAAATACTACTTGTACAGAATTTAAGACATCTGTTTACTAACCTTACAGGTCAGCAACCAACCCTCAGATAGAAACACAAGTCAAAAGTTCAACTAACCTAGGAACAGTCTTTCTTCATGACCATATATGACAGAACATAAGCATGCACCAAGTAGCATCACAAAATAACATTACTACTATATTAAATTAAGGACAAACCACACTATCTTCTAAAGGCTTATCAGATTTACACATAAACATCTGCATAACTATAGTTTATCTTATCACTGGCTCAGGTAAAAGTACAACAGAATAATGGACAATATCTTTAACTGTTTTCTCTTCAGTGTTCCTGGTGTCAAACAGACCTGGAGTGTCAATAATGGCAACTTTTTGTCCATCCACCTCACCAAAGGCCTTTTCACAGAGTGTGGTCAAAGAATTAGGGGAGAACTCAGATTTAAAACACGGTTTTCCCAGAATGGTGTTTCCTGTAGCGCTCTTCCCAACTCCAGTCTTCCCCACCATCACAATCCTGAGCACCTCGTTATTGTTTCTGGTAGATTCTGCGAGAGAGAAAGGATATCATTAATTCTCAGCTGTATTAATAAAACAGCTTAGCTCTGTGATTATATATTTCCTTCCACTCTATTTCTCCGTCACTTCCACGCTCCCTTCATTCTCAATTCTGACGTCATCATACCTCCACAATGATCTTTCTTCCCACATTCCTCTAGCCAATCAATATAATCAATATAAAACTTGTGTAGGCCAGAATTACACTCAAACAAACAAAGATGGATGGAACATTGTACATAACATACTGTATGTTTACAGAATTTAGATATTTTCAGAAATAAAGGTGGAATGAAAGGAGGAATTTTAAAGAACTTGTCATTTGTACACAATATCATTGGATAGGTTATAGAAAATCAAATATTGCGCTTGTTTGCATACAAGTAGGTACACTTCCTGGAATTAAATGTACTGTGGCTGTGTGGATGAGGATAATCCATCTGCTTCCTCAGTGAAACTCTGATAATCTGTTCTGGCTGTTGTTCAAAGTTGATCTCAGCAAGATGTGATCTGATTTCTGTCACACTCCTCCCATCTCTTCACTACAGGCACCGTCTCCATCAATGCCTGCAAAGAGGCATTCGCTGCAGTTCAGCATTGAACACAGATGGAGAGATGTAGAGAAAATAGTTCACTGAACTCTTGGAGAATTCATTCACTTATCGCATTTAGTTTCCTTTGCATTGCTGGCCATGTTTGGTCCACAGAGGCAGGACAGATGTGCTGCTGAAGTGAAGAGTTAAGTGTCTGCAAATACATTGCACTACTCAAAGGCTTCATTTACCAAACCACACCCACATCACTCCGGTAACAACTAGCACAGTGAAATCTAGGTGTGTATAGTTCATTTATAGATCAGGTCAAGTCACAAAAGGGAAACCACATTAATTTTACCATTTATTGTATTCAAACGTTGAAAACAAAAGTAGTGTAAAACCGCTTTGGTAGTATTAGTGTACAAAGATTACTGCAGGTACCCTTATAAATATTTAAATTACAGTATTGTCCATCTGTTTTGGGTACTTTTGACGACTAGAATTGTACTTCTTTTCGGTATTAAAAGTATTTTTTACCTGTAGTATGTAGTATCAATATTTCAATATTTGTGGATTCTAAACAAAATGGAAATAACAGTATATATAATTTAGTCTGTGTACTTTTGTACTTTGCCTCAAGAATATTAATATGTAGTGCAATGCTGTATTCTGAAGTCAAGAGCCCCCTGAATGTCACATGATAGACCAAAAAATGAATTAGAAATCTGTGTTTATAGATTGCTAAACAGCGAGTGTGGAAGTTTTAAAATTCAATTGTTTTTTGTAGAATTATAACTTATTATGTCAAAATTACATGAAACCTCATGTCATCATTATGAAATCATAATAAAATAATTATAAAATACTTAATTTACTCTTCAAGGGAAAAAAAAACAAACCTTTTTGTAAATGTTCATTATGTTAAAAAATCCAATCATTGATGTCTGATTAAGAGACAAAATCTCAGTCAGTGTTTCAACCTGCTGTACATAATAAGTTACTTCACAGTCAGTTCCATTTTTTCAATCACTTGTTTTATTTCTGATTTTTGATTAACACAATCTGTCCATTAAACCAGTTTATCAGCATTATACAGGAAAATAGTGTAGTCAGAACATATAATGATATATAATATACATATAAAAAGTAGATTTAGGAGCCACATAAACATTTTTATGTATCACATATAAATGTGTGTCGTTTTGAATATAAAATAAAACAGAAGCTTCAGTCCAGGGCAATGATTTACTTCCTTACCTATAGAAGAATATAAACAGCAAAAGATATGAACGAGCACAAAACAAATTCAATCACTGTTTAGTCTGCAAGTCAACATTGGGGAGCATGCAGGCACAGATTAGTTAGAGTACAAATTCATTTTTTTTTTAAAAGTCAAAGTCTGCACGAAGACAAAGACTGCAAACAGATATCAGCACATTTAGATTGATAGTTAAAATAATGCACATGGTGTTGCTCTTTGTCTCCATCAGGTGGTTAAAAAATGTCATTGTTCAGCTTTCATTTTGGGAAGAGAACAATGGCCTTCACTTCCTGTCAAATTGAACAGTTTAGACTCAGAACTCAGGTTAAATTTAGGCTAGAGTAAAATGTATTTCTTTGCAAATGTCTCATTTAATTTTTCCACTGAATGCTATTTCTCGGTCAAATGATCTTCCACTGTGTAGCTCTGTCATGTAAAAATAAGCTGTTGTAGCATAAAAAGTCACCATGGCTGAAAAGAGAAAGAAAGTGCCGCCTGCAGAGACACAAAGTCCTTTGACAGACAGACAGAGAAAGAGAAGGCAGCACAGTCCCGCCCACACAGTTTGATTGACATGTGATCTCTCAGAGGTGAAGTGCAGAAACACCAATGTCAAAAACATGTAAACAGATTTGTGCATCAGAACTTTGTTTTATTTAGTGAGCTAACGGTATATAAAGTAGTTCAAACTAGCTTCGCCTGCAGCAGCTGCAACAGTAACATGCTGCTCTAACACTTATGCTTCAGTATTAATAATGCAATTTATTTAACTTATTTAATCTATCAGTCACAGGGGCCGATTTTCTGTAAAACAAGCACTTTCACTTTTAACACTTTAAGTAGATTTAGCTGATAATACTTCTATACTTTTACTTCATTTTGAATGCAAGACTTTCACTTGTAATGGAGTATTTTTACATTGTTGTATTGGTACTTTTACTTAAGTGAAGGATCTGAGTACTTCTTCCAAAACTGGAGTTCAGGTAAATGCTGCTTCAGCAGAGCACATGAGTACACTGTTCACCTACAGACCTGAGAATAAACTTGATACTGAATTTGATACTGACAATTCTTGTTAAGCCTTTTGTATAATCATAAACTTTTAAAAATATAAGACATATATTCAGCTGTTTATCACCAGTTTATCATGTCTGTATTTGACCACCTAGTGTCCTCGTTGGCTCAGTTTCTTTTTGTGATGATACTTATCTACTCCCACGTTAAAGAGTCTTTCTCACCTATGTTTTTCACCTTGTTTAATTTCCTGTTTGTACAGTTCAATGTTTAGTCTTTCCATCCAAGTTTTTAGACATGTGATTATAAAATGACAAGTTTTTTAAAAGAGTTTCCAAAATCCAAAGCACATGTTGACATCTGAAACAAAAGTGGTGAATATTAGTCACTTGTTATAAGTACAGACTGTATTCAACACCAACCGGTTTATGTTATGTAGCAAGTTGTAAAATAACTATAATAACAATAATAATAAAATAATAATACAAGTGTAACCAGTATCACATACGAAACAGATTAATTTATACATTTAACCACTTCAATTAACAACAGGATTGTTATTCACTCTTTCCATAGAGTGTTTCTTCACTTTAGTTTTCACTTTAGTTTTGTCTCTAAATCTGCTCATAAAATCATTTTATTTGTTGCAGTCGTGGTTTCACATTATCTCCAGAGGTTTTGATAGAATTTCTGAAATAAACACACTGACCACTTTTTAATCTGTACTTTGAAAGACAGAACAAATAGATTTTTATTAATTTTGCAAACATGCATCAAAACTCCTGGTCAATGTTTTCATCTACAGATTCTTTTCAATCACTTTGTTAAACCAGTATATCAGCTCTGTGGAAGAAAATGATAAATCCTCGCTCCACTGATTATAACAATGATGATTACAACTTAATCACAATTCATGTTTCTTGACACTGAAAAAGTGATATGAAAAGATTAAACATATTTTTAGCTGTTATGAAATAAGAACTAGTCTCCATTAAGGCCCATGCAGTCAAACACAAGAAACAAGAAATACTTTTGCAACAAAGAAACAACAAAGTTAAGTATTATACAGGCCACACAACACTTTACATTTTTAATGAATAAATGTCCATATTTTATCTCATTTTATTTTATCTTTCACTTTATACCACAAAGTTCTTTTCTGATGAAATAAATTCTATGCAATGCAAGAAAGTGATGTTTCACATTTCCAGTTGAAAAGCCAACATTAATTAATAAAAAAAATGTTTGTGTTTACAGGAATTTTAACTTAATCAACGACTGATTCAAGGAAGAGAACATCACAATCCACCATGTATAGTAATAATCAATAGAAAGTACTGGACCTGAACCTTCATGGATGGTCTGCTTGTGTTTGGAAAAATAAGTCTGGTAAATTAAATGTACCTCATTGGTTTTCTTTTAAGGCTTCAACCTGGTGATGTCTGACACTCTAGTTACTTTAACATGAAACTAGATATTCATGGCATGATGAAAAAAGCCAATTATTGACCGACTTCTTCATTAGAAGAATGTAAATTTATTTGATGCACTTTGAACAGATGCACCAGTTGCAAAGTAACAGTGTTTGCTGAAGTAATTATCCGCACCCGCTTATACCACCAGTAAGACTGAAATCTTTTTATAACTTTTTTTTCTATAACTTTTAAACTAAAGTTTAAAAGTTTTAATTCTTATGCAAAGCTAAAATGACTGAATCTTAGTATATAAAAATCAGTTTTCAGTTCAATCTGTTGCACTGCACTAAAAAGAAAATTGCCCAGAAAACTGCTGCACCACTTCTGTAGTAGCTTCAACAATTACTTGAAAACAATTTTTTTAACAGCGTCAAAAGCTATTTCAACAAATGCCTCAACAACTTTCGTAATAATAGTTTTGATGCATTGGATTACCCAGGAACTTTCCTCAGCTTCTTGTCTGGCCTGCATATCCTGTTCTTCTTTCATTTTTTTTATTTTCTGCTCCATTTCACTCTTCTGTCTCTTAGCCTCCTTTTCTTTGAGCTCCATTTTCTCCCTCACTTTCTCCTGCTCTTTGCGGTTTTGCATTTCTTTCTCTTTCACGATTCTTTGTTTCTCCTCTTCTCTCTCTGCCTGAGCAGCCCTCAACTGTTTGTCCTTCTCAGCCTCCATTTCTCTCATCTTTTGCTGATACCCTTTCTCTATTTTCTCCCTCAGTTTCTCCTGCTCTTTGCGGTTTTGCATTTCTTTCTCTTTCACGATTCTTCGTTTCTCCTCTTCTCTCTCTGCCTGAGCAGCCCTCAACTGTTTGTCCTTCTCAGCCTCCATTTCTCTCATCTTTTGCTGATACCCTTTCTCTATTTCCTTCATCAGTTTCTCCTGCTCTTTGCGGTTTTGCTCTTCTTTCTCTTTCAGGATTTGTTGTTTCTTCTGTTCTATCACTCTCTCTGCCTTTTGGAACATTTCAGTGGTGTAGTGGCTTCCTCCATTTGTCATATTTATTTTTCTTATCTTCTCAAGCAGCTCACTGACCTGAGAATGATCCTTCAACTCATTATTGAACACGTGGTACTGGTTGTTACATTTGGCCACAAGTTCCTGCAGATCTTTACTGTCCTTCAAGAACTCCTCAATAGGTTTCCCTTTGAGTTGGTCACCATGGGTAAAGAGAACCATGCTGTATTTGTTGGCTTCCTCACCAAAGATTTTCTGAATCTTCTGCACCGTCTGCTTTTCTTCCTCTGTGAATCTGCTCAGTTTGATGACGACCAGGAAGATATGAGGTCCAGGTGAAGCATAAGAAATGCACTGGGCAATATCTTGAACCGTTTTCTCTTCAGTGTTCCTGTTGTCAAACAGGCCCGGAGTGTCGATAACAGCAACCATTTGTCCATCCACCTCACCATGAGCCTTTTCACAGCGTTTAGTCAAAGATTTAAAGGAGAACTCAGATTTAAAGCACTTTTGTCCCAGAATGGTGTTTCCTGTGGCGCTCTTCCCAGCTCCAGTCTTCCCCACCATCACAATCCTGATCCGCTCATTATTGTTGTAGGCTGTGGAAGGTGTAGACCTGAAGTCTGAAAAAAAGGACAAACAATCAGCAATGGCGCTGCCAATAGGTGGCCAGGGGGGGCCACAGTCACCCTGATACAATTGCCGGCGACTTATCCCCCCCTCCCTGGCCTCCTTTTCAAAACCCTGTTTGTGTGCAACCCTTGGCCCCCTTTTTAATATCTTTTTAACGCAAAAACTGTGCTTAATACACTACTGTTTGGCCAGCTGTCAGATTCTGGATCATAATCTGAACTGAGCTGCTGATTTCAGACATCAATAATAGATGTGTCTCCGTCAATAATGGGTTGGTTTTGTTTGTGTCTCGGCTTCCGGTGGCTGTTGTTGTGGCTGGATGGAGGCGACGTTACTGGTCGTACCACCCGGAAACACACAGACGGAGCTGCGCTGACACACAGACCTATTTCACAGGGTTTTAACCATAGACTGTAAAAAATAACTACTAATAACTGGTTTTAACTGCTGCAGCCCATGTCATAAACCGCTGTCAGCTTCCAGAGCTGCCAACTTTTGACTTCAACTAGAAGTGAGAGTTGTTCCCGGGGATGAGGATATTTTATTGGTACTTATTTTTGTTCATAATAAAATGAGCATTATTCATGGTAAATTGATCCACTCGACCTCAGTCTGTCCTTCTAAATCAATACCTTTTTCATAAGGTTTTTTCTTGCTAATTTGTGTTTGGGTAACATTTTGATATACACTGCAGATATTAGCTACATACATTTTTCTACAAAACATAGGATAAGTAAATGTAAATGTAATTTAAAACAAATTTCCTGCATTTCTTCACCAATGGATTAAGTCAAGAAACAGCCACCTGCACTATTAATTAGATTTAGTGTGCTATAAAAACCAAGAATGCATGAAGAACAGTTTATAATTGGGTGGATCAGGATGAGAAATGATTAACAGAAGAATGGCTGTTTAGTATTTGAAATTATGTTTATAAAAACATTGCGTAGCCTAAAATGGTAGTGTACCTAAAAACCTATTATTGGGAATTGTGAAAAAGTTTCAGAGCATCCCGTAACCATAGTAACTCACTCCCACTCCTATCTGCATGCACACAGCTCAAGTGCAAGGAGCAGGGCTGGTCTGGGAAAATCATTCAGGCCGGGAAATATAGCGTGAAATATAGCCCCAGTCAGGCCATTTTTTAAGTGGGGGGTTTGGGGGTGCCTCACTAGGAAAACTTTAGTTACAAAGACTTGATTTCCTGCATTCTGGTGAATTTTAGTGCATGTGAATAACAAACTAATGAGCAAACAACTGCTTAGTACAATGTTCTGTTATGAACCTCAAATAAAACCAAAGGTGTATATCATTGAGATGACACAAAGACTAACGTTTAACCATTATTTATTAAGCAATAATTAACTAAATAAACAACTAATATACTAACAAAATAGAAAATGTCTTGTACCTGCAGGTTGCTCTGAAGTATCGGGTGTCTGTTCTTTTGTGGCACCAGTGCTACTCTCTCCACCTTCAAAAAGAAAAAAACAATAGCACAGCACACCATATCTTTTAATGTACCATTATAATACAGTGAACAACTCTCTCCACCAAAGAACAGACCAAGAGCACAATACCCTACTCAGTTTACTGATATACACTAACAGTTACATATCAAAGGTTAAAATAGCCCTTTAACCAACACAAACATTAAGTAACACAGATCATTCAGTTTCAACAAATTACAGTAGCCTGAATAGTGTGACAGAGGACGTTGTATTGTCTCAATAATTTTAAATTATAGCTCAAAGTATGAACTCACTGACTGAAATTTTCACCAAAACGCATCGATTTTCAAATAATATTGACGACATTAATTCAATTCAATTTCAATTCAATTTTATTTACATAGCGCCAAATCACAACAAAAGTCATCTCAGGGCAGTTTTCACATGGAGCAGGTCTAGACCATACTCTTACATTAACTAGACTAGATACGCCAATTATGCCATCAATGTTTTTGAGGAACTAGTGGGAACTACCACTTTAATAATTGATTGTCCAGTTTCTTGGCTGCTTTAACACCGACAGGGGACAATGATTTTATTTAGCTGCTAGAGGAGCTGCTGTTCCTTCACCCAGGAGAACTGCCAGTTTGTCCTCTGGGGATAACGTTAGGAAGTTTGGTATTTTCTTGGCTATTTTTCCGTAGTAGAAGTCTTTTACTGAAGAGAACTTCTCACAGTGGAGGTGGAAGTGCATCTCTGTCTCTACCTCCCCTGTCGAGCAGTGAGCACATACACGCTCCTCTGTGGGAAGCCATGTCTATCTGTAACTTCCTGTTTCCACTGCCAGTTGGTCACTGAGCCTGTGTTTGGTCAAGATCCATCTCTGTTTCATAGCTCTGACAGAGTGGAGATACTCAGCCAGTTTATATTCTCTGTTTAGGGCCAAATAACAATTTAGTCTACTTGTCTGGGTTTTTGTTTAATTTCTCCAATGTTGTAAATATAGATCTTTTGACTGATTCATAATTAATTAATTCTGTCGTGTTGTTTTGAATCAGTGCTGATGGGAGCCTGGTTGGTTAGTTTCATCATCAGCTGACTGAGGGGATGCTTTCAGGGTTCAGCTCTTGGGTTTTTAGCGATTTGAAAGGAAGTGTGTCTTTTGGGCTTGAATATATACGCTTCAACATGTGTAATACATATCATATCAACATTTATACAAACGTAGCATATTAACATTTCTGTCCGTTCAATAATGATGTCTTATGGTGTAACAACGCTGTGGTTAATGTCTGGTTAGATTTAGGCACAAAGACCACTTGGTTAGGGTTAGGGAAAGATCATGGTTTGGGTTAAAATAAAAAAATAAATAAAATAAAAACGGCAGCAAATGTCCGATGTCTCACTAAAAACACCCGATTTTCTCGCCAGTAAAGCGGCTGCATGTGTCCCTACGTCTCGCTAAAAACACCTGCTTTTTTCGGTTGAAACGGGAAGCGGGCATTGGTTTCGTCAGTGTGTCAATTCTTTTTTTAATTAATTATATAGTCTGTGTTTTGTTTTTATAAATATCACTTCATGTTTAGGAAGTGCCTTATTGATACTTTTATACACATTTATACATCTAACCTCTGGACATAAAACTAAAAGAAATTATAATTATTCCATTGATTTCTATACATTCTCAATTTAAGAGTCATCCTTGACTTATCCCTGATATCAGTTTTAGTCCACTAGAAAAATTAATATGAATATGGTTATATATTGACTTACCTTGTTTTAATGTGTTGCTGTTCATTTTTGTTTTAAAGAGAGAAGAGTAGATCTGCTGCTGAAGTGAAGAGGTAAATTTCAGATTCTATCTGTCACGATGCCTCTTTATATAACTTCATGCAACAAACCACACCCATAAAACACTGTTGTCACCAAAGTACAGAGTCACTCTTCCTCCATTTTCAGGATTCCTTCTGGTAACTGTACATATAAAACCTTGTTCCTCCTCCCATCAGCATTTGAAAGAAATGCCACAAAGAAAGAAAGAAAAGTCACAAAAGGTCAACCAAGTTAATTCTACCATTTACTATATTCAGAGATATAGTACTATTATATACTATTATACACTATTATATACTACTATATTCAGAGATAGAATATTAAAGTACTGTAAAACCACTTGAGTAGTATTTATGGTACAAAGATTACTTCAGGTACACTTAAAAATAGTGAAATTACAGTATATTGTCCATCTATTTTGGGGTACTTTTGAAATGTACTCTATTTTAGTATTGTAAGTATTTTTTTACCTGTAGTATGCAGAGTTTTTTTGTTGTAATTATTGCAGCCAAAACTGCTTGATATTGCAGCAGCTTTTTCTCAAAAATTGCGATTTATAGTATTTGTAGTATGTGGTAATGGGTGAAGGGCTGATGCAGTCGTTTGCCTTCATGACTTGTGATATGATGGCTTGAGATTTTCCACATTTTAGTGCTTCAGAGATACATTAGAATGGTTTAAGTTAAGGTTTATACAAGCAATCTTCTTGTGCTTCAGCATTTTGCCCAACTGTGTTTGAGCCGACACTCTCCTCTTAACTGGTTAACTTTACCAATTTCTTTTCCCACAAAGTTCTCACTCTTGTATGTTTACTTCAACCCTTAATTGGAACATTGTGATTCACACGTTTGTACTATTTTATTTTTAGCACAGCTTGAATATCCAGTCCTCCCAGAATTTCTTCAGATAAACAATACACCCTGTTCACTTCTCCCATCTGCATTTACAAGAAATGGCACATGTTCTTTTAATTGCCAATGTGCACATATAGGGTGCGGCCGGCCTTTTCAACTGGATTTTCTACTCTCCTCACAACAGGATGACAAATGAACATGGGCTCTGCAAACCCAGTCAACAGATGCTACTTTAACAAGATTGTAAGCCTTAAAAACACTTCTGAGTTTGACATTCAGCAGGGCTTTTAAATAAATCAACACATTGATATTGTTCTGTTTCCTATATAAAAAAAAGTGTTCATTGTAAAACTGTACCTAGGGCCAGTGTTTACATTTCTGATTCTCACATCTTGAGTAGCAAACATTCACTGTATGCTTGAAATTGTGCTCTGAAAGGTTTTTAGCTTGGAAGAGTTCAAAAGTCAGTGTTGGTTTATATTAACCTAAACATCTCTCCTGAACCTGAACGTGGCAGTTTTTGGCTGGACCAGCCCCATAACCACGGTTGTCCGTGAGTGAGTGAGTGAGTGAGTGAGTTAGTTTCCCCATTGGCTGGTGCTCTTTCAGAATGAATTGGTGCGATGGAAGCAGAGGACAGCAGCATGATGCAAAGCAACTGTGTTTCAATTTACTGTATTCAGAGGTTGAATACTAAAGTACCGTAAAACCGCTTTGGTAGTGTTAGTGTACAAAGATTACTGCAGGTACCCTTATAAATATTTAAATTACAGTATTGTCCATCTGTTTTGGGTACTTTTGACGACTAGAATTGTACTTCTTTTTGGTATTAAAAGTATTTTTTACCTGTAGTATGTAGTATCAATATTTCAATATTTGTGGATTCTAAACAAAATGGAAATAACAGTATATATAATTTAGTCTGTGTACTTTTGTACTTTGCCTCAAGAATATTAATATGTAGTGCAATGCTGTATTCTGAAGTCAAGAGCCCCCTGATTGTCACATGATAGACCAAAAAATGAATTAGAAATCTGTGTTTATAGATTGCTAAACAGCGAGTGTGGAAATTTTCAAATTCAATTGTTTTTTGTAGAATTATAACTTATTATGTCAAAATTACATGAAACCTCATGTCATCATTATGAAATCATAATAAAATAATTATAAAATACTTAATTTACTCTTCAAGGGAAAAAAACAATTACCTTTTTGTAAATGTTCATTATGTTAAAAAATCCAATCATTGATGTCTGATTAAGAGACAAAATCTCAGTCAGTGTTTCAACCTGCTGTACATAATAAGTTAATTCACAGTCAGTTCCATTTTTTCAATCACTTGTTTTATTTCTGATTTTTGATTAACACAATCTGTCCATTAAACCAGTTTATCAGCATTATACAGGAAAATAGTGTAGTCAGAACATATAATGATATATAATATACATATAAAAAGTAGATTTAGGAGCCACATAAACATTTTTATGTATCACATATAAATGTGTGTCGTTTTGAATCTAAAATAAAACAGAAGCTTCAGTCCAGGGCAATGATTTACTTCCCTACCTATAGAAGAATATAAACAGCAAAAGATATGAACGAGCACAAAACAAATTCAATCACTGTTTAGTCTGCCAGACAACATTGGGGAGCATGCAGGCACAGATTAGTTAGAGTACAAATTATTTTTTTTTTTTAAAGTCAAAGTCTGCACCAAGATAAAGCCTGCAAACAGATATCAGCACATTTAGATTGATAGGTAAAATAATGCACATGGTGTTGCTCTTTGTCTCCATCAGGTGGTTAAAAAATGTCATTGTTCAGCTTTCATTTTGGGAAGAGAACAATGGCCTTCACTTCCTGTCAAATTGAACAGGTTACACTCAGAACTCAGGTTAAGTTTAGGCTAGAGTGAGATCTGTTTCTTTGCAAATATCTCATTTAATTTTTCCACTGAATGCTATTTCTTGGTCAAATGATCTTCCATTGTGTAGCTCTGTCATGTAAAACTAAGCTGTTGTAGCATAAAAAGTCACCATGGCTGAAGAGAGAAAGAAAGTGCCGCCTGCAGAGACACAAAGTCCTTTGACAGACAGACAGAGAAAGAGAAGGCAACACAGTCCTGCCCACACAGTTTGATTGACATGTGATCTCTCAGAGGTGAAGTGCAGAAACACCAATGTCAAAAACATGTAAATAGATTTGTGCATCAGAACTTTGTTTTATTTAGTGAGCTAACGGTATATAAAGTAGTTCAAACTAGCTTCACCTGCAGCAGCTGCAACAGTAACATGCTGTTCTAACACTGATGCTTCAGTATAAATAATACAATTTATTTAACTTATTTAATGTATCAGTCACAGGGGCCAACTCTCTGCAAAACAAGCACTTTCACTTTTAACACTTTAAGTAGATTTAGCTGTTAATACTTCTATACTATTACTTCATTTTGAATGCAGGACTTTCACTTGTAATGGAGTATTTTTACATTGTTGTATTGGTACTTTTACTAAAGTGAAGGATCTGAATACTTCTTCCAAAACTGGAGTTCAGGTAAATGCTTCAGCTATAAGAGCACATGAGTACACTGTTCACCTACAGATCTGAAAATTCCTGTTAAGCCTTTTATATAATCATAAACTTTTAAAAATATAGGACATATATTCAGCTGTTTATCACCAGTTTATCATGTCTGTATTTGACCACCAGATGTCCTTGTTGACTCAGTTTCTTTTTGTGATGATACTTATCTACTCCCATGTTGAAGAGTCACCCGAATATCACCTTGTTTAATTTCCTGTTCGTTCAGTTCAATGTTTAGTCTTTCCATCCAAGTTTTCAGACATGTGATTATAAAATGACAAGTTTTTTAAAGGGTTGCCAATCATCAAAGTGCATTTTGACATCTGAAAAAAAAAGTGGTGAATATTAGTCACTTATTACAAGTACAGTATGTATTCAACACCAACCAGTTTATGTTATGTTGCAAGTTGTAAAATAACTATAATAAGTATAATAAGTGTAATTAGTATCACGCATGAAACAGATCCATTTATACATTTAATCACTTCAGTTAACAACTGGATTGTTATTCTATCTCATAGTTTTAAAACTGTTGCTTCATTTTAATTTTGTCTATAAACCTGCTCATTATGCCATTTTATTTGTTGCAGTTGTTGTTTGGAGGAAAATTAATATGACAATAATGATTAAAACCAATCTTTCCAAACAAATGTTAAACATAATTGGAAGAAAATAAACTGTATCAGCTCTGTGGAGGAAAATGATAAATTCTCGCTCCACTGATTATAACAATCACAATTCATGTTTCTTAACATTTAAAAATGTTGTGAACAAATTAAACAAATAAATATTATCAGCTTTGATTAAATAAGAACTAGTCTCCATTAAGGCCCATGTAGCCAGACAGAAGAAACAAGAAATACTGTTGCATCAAAGAAACAACAAAGTTAAGTACTATAAAGGCCAAACAACAGTTTACATGTTTAATGAATAAATGTTCATCTTTTATCTTATTTTATCTTATGTTTCACTTTAGGTCACAGAGCTATTTTATAGTGAAATACATTCTCTGCAATAAAGAAAGTGATGCTTTTTTACATTTCCAGTTTTACAGCCGACATTGATTAATAGACAATAAAAAGAGTTTCCATTTGCAGGAATTTAAACTTAATTGTCTGATTGACAGCTTGTCTCCAGGAAGAGCAGTGAAGAAACAATGAAGATAGAGTTAAAAAAAAAAAAAAAAACTTTAAAACTTAGAGACACTGGTTGTTACATGGTAACATGGATTGTTGATGGTTACAAAAACTACAAGATTAAGATGAGAAAAACAAAGAATATGCAGGGCTGTAATCAAGATTCTAGATACATTGCGGTCAACATTTAAAAGCCCTTTGCAGCCCCACCACCAAAAGAAAGTTTTGACTTGCCAGCAAAAAACAACAACAAAAGCAACCTGTAAATTACTATTTAACATTTTATTTAACAATTTAAGTGCTCACGTATACTTTTTGTACATATTATCAGGTATTATCTGGTCTAAACACAGTTATAAATTGATCTTCACACTGTATATTTTTAAATAAATGTCCTCAAAACATTTTTCGATGTTACTGGAATATTGCACTACTTCTTTTTTTGATGCTAAACTCTTTTTAGCTACTTGAACAATGACTGATAGTGACCTTTGTCTGCTTTCTTGTTTTGAGAGGACAGTCTGCAAGTATAAGATATATATAAATGATGCAACTGTTTTTCACAGATAAATGTCCACTCATTACTTGAAGAAACATACATTTGGATTATTTCAAATATATATATCTCACTCATGAAGCACAAGTGTGACTGAGTTTATGTTTAATTCATGAAAAGCCATTTCCTACTCAAAATGTTTTTTTAGTTGTGTCTTTATATAATCCTCTGACACTTGTGGTAAAATATCAGGCAGCTAACCAATGAAAGAAACCACAGCTGATCATAGAAAACAGTGACACCTGCAGATAATCCACCTAGATCACCCAGGCATGATTACTTAAATGATTACTCCTGGTTTACTTCAGTTTACAGAATGCAACTGCGCTTCCATAAAGAATACCAGACAGATCTACTTCATAACAAAGCCAAACTCCAGCATAGAGAGGCTGAGTGAATGTGGTCTGGACCCTGTGGAGGAGAGTCATGGTTTTAGAGACGCTGTAGAAGGACAGAATACCTGCTCTGTGATCCAGGTACACTCCTACTCTGGAGGAACATGGACCTGAGACGCGAGTTGAGATATTGTTGAACAAAAATTTATAACTGTTAGTGTCACAATCTAAAGCCCAAGATTTGTTGTTGTGTCCAAATCTGCATTCATCTGAGTTTCCTGCTCTGCTGATATTCTTGTATGCGACTGCTACATAAACTCCTCTCCCTCTCAACTCCACCTCCCAGTAACAACGTCCAGTCAGACTCTGTCTACTCAGGACCTGACAACATGAGTGAATCTGTCTGGGTGACTAGAATAAGACTGTAGTTGACCTGTGTATGTTGCTTTTCTGTTCTCATCAGTTAATAACATTTTTTTGTGTGCTGTGTTTGGATCCAGTGTGACTTCACATGCATATTTTAAGAATCCAACTCTGGTCTTGGGCTCTCGTTGTGACAGTAAAACATCCACTTCAGTCACTGTCAGTGAGATGTTTGTCCATTTCTCCCTCAGGATGTCCTGTAGTTGATCTCTGAGCTCTGACACAGCTGCTGTCACATCCTCAAAGTATCTCAGAGGACGGATATTGATGCTGGATGAGTCTGTAGGTTCATTGAGTTGTGACAGTGAGGGGTAGTTGTGTAGAAACTGGTTGTGATCCTCTGTGTGTGAGAGCTGCTTCAGTTCAGCGTCTTTCCTCTTCAGCTCAGTGATCTCCTGCTCCAGCTTCTCCTGAAGCTCTTTGACTCGACTCACTTCAGTTTCCTGCTGGGATCTGATCTGCCGCTTCACATCAAAGCTTCTTTTCTGGATGAGACGGATCAGCTCAGTGAGGATCTTCTCACTGTCCTCCACTGCTTTATCAGCAGAGCGACTGACGGCCTCCACCTCCTGTTGAAGCAGCTTCACATCTTTCTCTCTGTCCTGGATTCTCTGCTGGATGTTTTGTCGACTCACCTCGAGCTCTCTCTGCCTCTCAGTCCTTTCTGCTGCAGCTGAGACTGTGTCGTGGCCTTTATGTTCATCCACAGGGCAGAGATAACAGATACTCTGCTGATCAGTACGGCAGAACATCTTCATCACCTCATCATGACGAGAGCAGATGTTCTCCTGGAGCTTCTTGGAGGGGTCGACCAGCTTGTGTTTTTCAAATGCAGCAGATTCATAATGAAGCTGAAGGTGTTTCTCACAGTAAGAGATCAGACATACCAGACAGGACTTGAGAGCTTTCATCTTCCTCCCAGTGCAGACATCACAGGCCACATCTTCAGGTCCAGCATAGCAGTGATCAGCAGGAGCAGCTTGGAGTCCAGTCTTCTTCAGCTCCTCCATTAAATCTGCTAACATGGTGTTTTTCACCAGGACAGGCCTTGGTGTGAAGGTCTGTCTGCACTGAGGGCAGCTGTAGATTTTCTTCTCATCCTCTTCATCCCAGAAACCTTTAATACAGCTCATGCAGTAGCTGTGTCCACAGGGAATAGTCACCGGATCCTTCAGTAGATCCAGACAGATCGAACAGCAGAATTTTGCTCCGTCCAGCTGAGCTCCTTGCTGCGCCATTTCACCTCTCAGTGATGACTGTCTTTCTGAAAAGTGAAACAATTTTGAGCTCTGATCTAAACAACATGTGTTTCTGCAGCTAATGGAGGCTGACACAACATGTTGGTTACACCCATCTTCAAACTGATCTGAAGGGGAGGGAAAAAGGAAATACGTGGACAGAGTGGAGCTTGTTATGTTTGAGGGCAGGAAGATGTTATCAAGCTATATTCCAGGATGAGGAGTGGTTTGAGAGAGATACTGTGTGTTTAACCCTTGTTTACAGTATAAAGTGAGGTATATGACTTATAAAAATAGAAGAGATAAACTTGAAAGCACTTTTTTACACTATACACATTCAGTGCAACAGGGGTGTGCCCGAATACAAATATGTCATTCGGCAAAGCATAAATAGTGTTTTATTTAACGAATATTTGTTTCATATGGATATTTTTAAAAATATTTGTTTTTGGGGAAAAAAACCGAAAAAACGTGAAATACCAGCACGCACGTCAGTTACATCACTATCTCAGTCTTTCTCCTCTGCTCCGTTGTTACGTCTGTCAGCAGGTCTTAACGAGGGGAGTCACATCCACCTGCTACATGACGCACATTTCCTAATTTGGACATCATTCCCGGAGTTAGGGGTGTTCCCCAGAGATAAAGCTGAGCTACGGACACGCAAAGTGCTTTCAAGGGACTCTCCATAACCTGTTGTTCCGCTTCTCCTTTCCACAAAGTTAGGTTGTAAAAAGTAGGCAATATATGAAAAGTGCAAAGCAATAATCACCTTTGAAGTTCTTCTCTACATGTTACACACTGTGCTATCTCTGTGTTATGGGTGTATAAATAGGTAGAGGTCTGTCTGCAATGAGGTGATGAGTTAAGTTTTAGCTCAGTAGCCATTTAATAGGCTGATAACAGCAAGTTACTTGAACATAAAGAATGATTTGATTGCTTAATGATTGTCATTCAGTCTGATGTCTTGTCGAATAAATTTGTGGAATTCTGGGTAATGTAGTTGGATAAATGAATCCAGTGTCTACAAGTGTGTTGAGAAAGTTGTGAAACTAAATCCAGTCAGTTGTGATTTAAAGTGTGACATCATTAGATTATTAATAGTGAAGCATCAGTGTTAGAGCAGCATGTTACTGTTGTAGCTGCTGGAGGTGGAGCTAGTTTCAACTACTTTACATACGGTTAGCTAGTTCAGATGAATCTGAGGGGTCGTGAGATGATTAATGGGAGAGGAAAGAAGAAAAAACAAAGTTCTGATACACAAATCTGTTTTCAGTTTTTGGACTTTTTCTCTAATCTTTGATTTTTGCTGAAATATTGGATCATTCGAACATTTATTGAAATGAAAGCATGTGAGAAGTTTAGAGGGAAAAATCACTATTTGGTGAAGCTGTTAACAACTCATAGACATCTGAAATGTGACCCCGACTACACACTGCTTTTTGTAAGACGTCACAAGCCAAAAAGGTTGGAAACCACTGGTTTCATCTTTAACAATGTGTTGTATTTTAAAAGCTTGTTATATTATCCATTGTGTCAAATCTTCATCTGAAAAGTAACTAAAGCTGTCAAATAAATGTAGTGGAGTGGAAATATAAAGCAGCATCACATGGAAATACTCAAGTAAAGTACAAGTACCTCAAAATTGCACTTAAGTACAGTACTTGAGTAAATGTAATTAGTTACTTTCCACCACGACTTATTTATTGTTTATTTCTTTTTTCTTATTGTGTAGGAGGCGATCCCACTGGCAAACTTAAAAATGGGGGAGAATATATTGAGCATGGGATTCATAACATGTATTAATTGTAACCTGTTTTCCATATAAATATAAAATATATGTTTATTATATACATTTAACCTCACCAAACCTCTCTAAACACAACAGCAGAAAATAAAGTCAAAGTTCAGTTTTGTCAACCTAACTAAAAACCCTGTGACCCTGCAACTGAGGTGAAATCATCACTATAATCATTAAAACATGACAACTGTTGTGTTTCCGTGTTTAAATCATAAGAATTGACATTCATACCATTTACAAGAAGGGTCAAAGGTCAAATGGGGTCATCAGCCTTGTTTAAGGATTGAAAGTGATGAAAGTGGAGTTTATTTTAGGAAAGATGTTCATTTAAGCAAATTGATACGCTTAAGTAAATACGTGAACATGAAGGACAACAAGTAACTCAATAAATGGTAAATGGACTGTGTTTATAAAGCACTTTTCTTGTCTACAGACACTCAAAGTGCTTTACGACACATGCCAACATTCACCCATTCACACACACATTCATACACTGATGACCAACCCAGTCGCCAGAACAAAACGTTGGCATTGAATGTTTCTGCAAACCACAGAAACATTGAATATATACGTTTCAACACATGTAATACGTAGCATATTAACATTTCTACCTGCGGAATAATGATTTTTTATGGTGTGACAACGCTGTGGTTAAGGTCTGGTTAGGTTTAAGTACAAAGACCACTTGGTTAGGGTTAGGGGAAAGATCATGGTTTGGGTTAAAATAAAATAAAAAATAAAATAAAAACGGCCGAAATCTCACTAAAAACTCGCCAGAGAAATGACTGCAAATGTCCTGACGTCTCACTAAAAACACCTGCTTTTGTTGGTTGAAATGGGAAGTGGACATTGGTTTTGAGGTGGTTTTCGTGTTCTCTGCTGACTTCCAATTGGCTGCCAAGAAACTTACTAACCATCCACCTGCTCCTCCTCCTAATAGGAAAGATCAGCTCATATAGAGCTCATGTGAAGTACGTCACTTTAGAAATGTTAATATGATATGTTTTGTTGAAATGTCAATATGCTACGTATTACACATGTTGAAACATAGATATTCAACATTTCTGTGGTTTGCAGAAACGTAAACTACCAACATTTTATTCTGGCGACCAGGCTGTGATTGCAGAGGCAAGGTGCCAACCTGCTCATCAGGAGCAGTTAGAGGTTCAGTGTCTTGCTCAAGGACACTTCGACCAAATCAGTGTTTATTCACAAATAATTACAGGGAGAGGAACTTCTACATACTAATATTGGTTATGTATACATATGAACATCTGTATGGTCTATCACATTGTATATAATAATGATACATTTATTTGTGTGTAAATCATTAATTGTCATTCTGTTGATGTGTTTGTATCTGTGATCTGATTGGCTGTTAGTGCTGGAAAATTTTCTGCCTCAGTTTCCAAAATGTGGTTGATCAGTGTGGACCAGCTGCACATAGATGACTGTGTCACATGTAGTGTGGTGTTTTAGGCTTAAAGCATGTTGGAATAGGATGTGTGTGTGTGTGTTTTATGTGAAGCAACAGACTGTAGCTCTGTGCCTAAGACAAATTTCCCTTCGGTGACAACAAGATTTACTCTGCTTTACTTTCCTCTACATTTAACGACTTCAGTTAACAACAGGATTGTAATTCACTCTTTCCAACCGGCTCATCAAGTCATTTTATTTGTGACAGTTGCCATTTCACTTTATCTCCAGAGGCTTTGATAGAATTTCTGAAATAAACACTGACCACTTTTTTAATCTGTACTTTGAAAGACAGAAGAAATAGATTTTTATTAATTTTGCAAACATGCATCAAAATGCAGAAAAACTCTCCTGGTCAATGTTTTCATCTACAGATTAATTTCAATCACACACGTTAAACCAGTATGTCAGCTCTGTGGAGGAAAATGATAAATCCTCGCTCCACTGATTATAACAATGATGATTACAACTACAATTCATGTTTCTTCTTATTGAAAAAGTGATGCAAACAGATTAAAACATTATCAGCTGTGATGAAATAAGACCTAGTCTCCATCAAGGCCCATGCAGTCAAACACAAGAAACAAGAAATACTGTTGAATCAAAGATACAACACAGTTAAGTACTATGCAGGCCACATAACACTTTACATTTTTAATGAATAAATGTCCGTCTTTTATCTCATTTTATCTAATCTCTCACTTTATGTCACAGAGCTCTTTTCTGATTAAATAAATTCTATGAAATGCATTAAAATGATGTTTCACATTTCCAGTTGGAAAGCCAACATTAATTAATAAAAAGAGTTTGTGTTTACAGGAACTTAAACTTAATCAACAACTCATTCAAGGAAGAGAACATCACAATCACATCCACCATGTCCACCAATATAATAAGCACCCAAAACACTTCCCTGTGTTACTTACAGTAGATGTTCAACCTCAAGGATGACATACATGAAGTGAGATTTCTTACATACATCGGATAACCATCGGATAACATCACTCATTAAACTATAATTCATTTCAAACATGGGATATTTCAATAATACATTTTCCAAACAGTCTTTAAAAAGTATTAGGACCTCAGCATATTAAGCTCCTAGAAGGAGGGTTCTAGATCATCAAAGGAAAATATCAAACATTAAAATCTAAGCAAACTACAATTTTTTGCAAATCATGTCCAATAATAAAACACTCATTAGTAACTGATAGTATTAGAGAATCTGCCCGATGAGAAATACAAAAAAGATCAATAAGTCACAACAGTTCAATCTGCTACAGTGCACCACAATTGCTCAGAAAACTGCTGCACCACTTCTATAGTAGCTTCAACAGCTACATCAAAACATTTTTTTTAAATAGTTTCCCAAATAGTTGAAGAAATTTGGCTTTTAACCATTGGATTAACTGGGGGCTTTCCTCAGCTTCTTGTCTGGCCTGCATATCCTGTTCTTCTTTCAGTTTTTTTATTTCTTCCTCCATTTCCCTGTCAAGAGCATCCCTCAACATTTTCTCCTTCTGCGCCTCCATTTCTCTCAGCTGTTGCTGTAGCTTTTTCTCTCGTTCCTCCAGTTCTTCCTGCTCTTTGCGGTTTTGCTCTTCTTTCTCTTTCAAGATTCTTTGTTCCTTTTCTTGTCTTTCTCTCTCTGCCTGAGCAGCCTTCAAATATTTCTCCCTCTCAGCCATTTTTCTCAGCTCTTCCTTTTCTTGTCTTTCTCTCTCTGCCTTCCTCAGTTTCTCCAGCTCTTCTTTCCACTGTTGCTGATGCTTTTCCTCTATTTCCTTCATCAGTTTCTCCTGCTCTTTGCGGTTTCGCTCTTCTTTCTCTTTCAGGATTCGTTGTTTCTCCTTTTCTATCGCTCTCTCTGCCTTTTGGAACATTTCAGTGGTGTAGTAGCTTCCTCCATTCTTCACATTAATATTTCTTATCTTATCGAGCAGCTTGCTGATCTGAGAACGATCCTCCACCTTATTATTGAACACGTGGTACTGGCCGTTACATTTGGCCACAAATTCCTGCAGATCTTCACTGTCCTCCAAGGATCCCTCAATAGGTTTCCCGTTGAGCAGGTCACCATGGGTAAATAGAACCATGCTGTATTTATAGGCTTCCTCACCAAAGATTTTCTGAATCTTCTGCACCGTCTGCTTTTCTTCGTCTGTGAATCTGCCCAGTTTGATGATGATCAAGAAGATATGAGGTCCTGGTGAAGCATAAGAAATGCTCTGAGCAATATATTTATCTGTTTCCTCTTCAATGTCCTTGGTGTCAAACAGGCCTGGAGTGTCAATAACAGCAAACTTTTGTCCATCCACCTCACCATAACCCTTTTGACAGCATTTTGTCAAAGATGTAAAGGAGAACTCAGATTTAAAGCACTTTTGTCCCAGAATGGTGTTTCCTGTGGCGCTCTTCCCAGCTCCAGTCTTCCCCACCATCACAATCCTGATCAGCTCATTGTTGTTGTAAACTGTGGGAGGTGTAGACCTGCCGACTGAAAAAAAGGACAAACAATCAGCAATGACGGCGCCAATAGGTGGCCAGAGGGAACCATAGCCACCCTGATACAATCACTGGCGACATACCCCACCCCATGCTGGCCTCCTTTTCAAAATCCTGTTTGTGTGTGCTCCACCTTCACCTCCCACCCCCTTTTCTAATTATCTTTTTAATGCAAAAAACATGCTTAATACGCTACTGTTTGGCCAGCCGTCAGAATCTGGATCAGCTGCTGATTTCAGAGATCAACTATAGATTTGTCTCCGTCAATAACAGGTTGGTTTTATTTGTGTCTCGGCCTCCGGTCACTGTTGTTGTGGCTGGATGGAGGTGACGTTACCGGTCGTACCACCTGGAAACACAGACGGAGCTGCGCTGACACACAAACCTATTTCATGGGGTTTTAACTGCTGCAGCTCATGTCATGAACCGCTGTCAGTTTCCAGAGCTGCCAACTTTTGACTTCAACTAGGAGTGAGACTAGTTTCCAGGGATGGGGGGTATTTTAGTCGTATTTACTTTTGTTAATAATAAAATGAGCATTATTCGTGGTAAATTGATCCACTCGACCTCTTCCTGTCCTTATAAATCAACATCTTTTTCAAGGTGTCAATCAAGACTTTTTCTTGCTAAGTTGTGTTTGGGTAGCATTTTTGATATACACTGCAGATATTGGCTAAATACATTTTTCTACAAAACATAGGATGAGAATGATCTATGCTTCTCAGCATGAGCACCTGGTTAAAAAAAATGTTTAATTTCCTGCATTTCTACACCACCTAATATCTTGGATTAAGTCAAGAAACAGCCACCTGCACTATTAATTAGATTTAGGATGCTATAAAAACCAAGAATGCATGAAGAACAGTTTATAATTTGGTGGATCAGGATGGGAAATGATTATCAGAAGAATGGCTGTTTCATATTTGAAATTATGTTTATAAAAACATTGTGTAGCCTAAAATGGCAGTGTACCTAAAATCCTATCGAGAGCAGAGGCCCTAAGCGTGGAAAGTGTCAATTGCGTGAGTCTCACAGTCAGTGCATGAGAGTTGGCAGCCCTGCAGCTTCTAACATGAAGGAATGAGTCCAGCTGTTATTTGTATAGCTTTACATTGTGCTTTGTTTGAAGCATGGCTCTTACTGCGCGGTTGTTAACAACCTTTATTTCTGCGTCCAGTTCAGCTGACATGGTAGCAGTCTGTATTTTGCAGTTCTGATTTAAAAATTTAAATACATTTTAAAAAGTGGAAGACATTGGTAATAAACTTGATACAGTCAATTCAATTTTCAATTCAATTCAATTAAATTTTATTTATATAGCGCCAAATCACAACAAAAGTCATCTCAGGGCACTTTTCACATGTAGCAGGTCTAGACCGTACTCTTTAATTTACAGTCAGTGGAGTTTCACTGCAGAAGAGCAAAAGTGTCAATAAAGAGGCTCATGGCTGAGTATAAAGCTTATTAAACCTTGGTACAAGCCAAAAGAAAGAAGAAATGATGAGGGATGCATCTGTCTTATTTTTGTAATTTTATGTCATCTACATTTTGTTTTTATAAATAGCACTTTATGTTTAGGAAGAGCTGTATTGATATTTTTAAACACATTTATACATTTAACCTCTGGACATAAAACTGAAAGAAATGATCATTTCGCTACTGATTTCTATAAATTCTCAATTTAAGTTATTAGTATATAGTTATATATTGACTTACCTGGTTTAGACATGTTGCTGTTGATTTTTGTTTTAAAGAGAGAAGAGCAGATCTGCTGCTGAAGTGAAGAGGTAAATTTTAGAATCTATCTGCCACTAAACAGCTTTATATAATGTCATGCAAAAAACCACACCCATAAAACGCTGTTGACACCAAAGTACAATGTCCTTCTTCCATTTTCAGGATTCCTTCTGGTAACTGTAAATGGTCAACCATGTTCTTGTAAACCACATTTACAAGAAATGACACCAGTTCTTTTGAATTGCCAACACTCCTGTGGACACAATTAATGTGTCTGGCCCTCAGATATGAATGACCCCGAGACAATCTTTTCTGGCTGTTGTTCAAACTTGATATCAGCAAAATGTGATGTGATAAGTTTCCAGTCACTCTCCTCCCATCTCTTAACTGAAAGCACCGTCTCCATCGATACCATCAAAGAGACGTTTGCTGCAGTTAAACAGTGAACACAGATGGAGATTTACAAAACCATACCCACATCACACTGTTTATGACTAGCAGAGTGAAATCAAGGTGTCTGTTGTTCATTTATAGATCAGGTCTAAAAGCCAAAGTCACAAAAGGTCACCCAAGTTAATTCTACCATTTACTGTATTCAGAGGTTGAATACTAAAGTACTGTAAAACCACTTGAGTAGTACATATGGTACAAACATTACTTCAGGTACACTTAAAAATATTGAAGTTATACTTTTGGGGAGTAGAATTATACTATATTTTGGTCTTGTAAGTACATTAAATATTATAATATTTCTTTGCAAATGTCTTGTTTAATTTTCCCCATTAAATTTTATTTCTGAGTCAAATATCTTCTACATTTTATTTCTGAGTCAACTTTATCTTCTCCCACATTGAAGAGTCTTTCTCACTTGTGTTTTTCATCACAAAACTCTTTTCTGGTGAAATACATTCTCCGCAATAAAGAAGGTGATGCTTTTCAAGTCAAGGAATGCCATCTCCTCTCAGATAAGTTGCAGGCCCTAAGTATGTTATTCATACACAGACTGATGTTTGACGTGTGAACCTCTCAAACTAGAAATGTCATACAATCATTTAGGCTAGTTAATGGCTATCAGACCTGCTCCTTCAGCCCTGTCAGTCTCCTCCATCTTCTTCCTCTCCCTCCTCTCGCCTGTTTTTAGAAACACATTATTTTATTAAACTCACATTTACAAGAACTCAAGGCTTAATGAGTGATCAATCAGTTTAAATTTGTATTTGTCTGAATTGGCAAAATCTTCTCACCTGACCGGCCTTCGGCAGAGCTGCTGCCTTTTTTTGAAGAAATGTCGTTTATCCATCTACAGGTTGAGGAATTGAGGGATATAAAATTGCGTTATGATCAACACAATGTGACCTTTTCACTGACATTAACTGATTATAAACAATAATCTATGCCTAATGATATGATTGTTTTGAAATACTTAAGAGGCATATAAAAGCAAAGTATGTAAAGAGCTGTCAATAACATTATTTCTATCTCTTTGGCTTGTTCACACTTTGGCTGGCTGGCTCGTCAGCCAGTTAGTATAACTTTAGTGTTATACAGCCTATCCTCTTGTCTTTTCCTCACTTAAACCTAAAGTTAACTAACGTTAAGCAAGTAACAAACCAGTAACAACTTGACAGCTCGCTACATTGACCATCATTTGCCACAAATTCATATTGGAGCTTGGTATCTTCACTCTGTAACTACTTACTATTTCACTCTGTATGTTATGTTTATCTTGGTAAAGTTTTAGCCAACATCTCGTCACAACTTCAGTGGTTTCCGACTACCGTTACAGTCTCTACCAAAGATGGTACAGGAATTGCAGGGTGGGCAGCAGAGCCAATGGAGATGCATTTATTTTGGGGGGGCTAGAGAACATTTATGGGGGGCTTAAGCCCTCCAAAAATAGGCCTAGCAACACCCCTGCTTAGAAATCATAAGTTCCCCCCTCTCATTTTGTTATTGTTATGGTATATTTCATTTCCCCTTAAAAAAAAAAAACTGCATTCAAGTTCATTTGATCAAATGACACAGATGTGATGTGTTGTTATTTCCTGGAATTACATACTGTGTGAGAGAAACAGAAACATCATCCTTTGCAATCTGAAAAAAAACAAAACCAACTACAAACAAAGGCATGGATTCAGCAATATTTAATTAATATTTAATGAATATAGTGCAATGCTGTGTTGTGAAGTCGAGCTCCCTGAGGGTCATGATTCAGAAATCAGTGTTTATAGATTGCTAAACAGCGAGTGTGGAAATTTTCAAATTTAACAGTTTTTTGTATAATTATTACTCATGTCAAAATGAGATGAAGCCACATGTCATCATCATGATATCATAATAAAACAATTATAAAAGTACTTCATTCACTCTTCAGGAGAAAAAAATATTAAGTTTTTGCAAATGTTCACTATGTTAACACATCCAGTCATTGATGTCTGATTAGAAGAGAAAATCTCAATCAGTGTTTTAACCTGCTGTACATAATAAGTCAATTCACAATCAGTTCCATTTTTTATTCAACACAATCTGTCCATTAAACCAGTTTATCAGCAATATACAGGAAAATAATGTAGTCAGAACATATGATGATATGTGATATACATAAAAAAGTAGATCTAGGAGCCACATAACATTTTTATGGATCACAAATAAATATGTGTCATTCTGAATCTAAAATAAAACAGAAGCTTCAGGCCAGGGCAATGATTTACTTTCTCGCCTACAGAAGTATATAAACAACAAAAGAAATGAACGAGCACAAAACAAATTCATTCACTGTTTAGTCTGCAAGTCAACATTTGAGAGCATGCAGGCACAGATTAGTCAGAGCAGAAATTGATGTTTTTTTTCAAGTTCAAGTCTGCACCAAGACAAAGTCTGCAAACAGATATCAGCACATTTAGATTGATTTTTAAAATAATGCACACGGTGTTGCTCTTTGGTGGTTAAAAAATGTCACTGTTAAACTTTCATTTTGAGAAGAGAACAATGGCCCTTCACTTCCTGTCTAATTGAACATTTACACCCAGAACTCAGCTTAAGTTTAAGCTAGAGTAAAATGAATTTCTTTGCACATGTCTCGTTTATTTTTCCCCAGTGTATTTTATGTTCTGGTCAACTATCTTCCACATGCAGCTCTGTCCTGTAAAAATACCCTCCAAAAATACAGATTTTAAATTAATAGTTTGTATGGCAAAAGTAAAGAGCAAACTGAGGGGTTGTTAGCATAAAAAGTCACCATGGCTGAAGAGACAAAGACAGTGCCGCCTGCAGAAACATAATGTCCTTTAACAGAAAGAAAGAGAAGGCAGCACAGTCCCGCCCACACAGTTTGACTGACGTGATCTCTCAGAGGTGAAGTGCAGAAGCACCAATGTCAAAAACAAAATGTAAACAGATTTGTGCATCAGAACTTGTTTCAGTGAGCTAACTGTATATAAAGTAGTTGAAACTAGCTCCACCTGCAGCAGCTACAACAGTAACATGCTGCTCTAACACTGATGCTTCACTATTAATAATCTAATGATGTCATATATAATAGTATATCAGTCAGTGGGATCAATTCTCAGCAAAACAAGCATGCAACAAACCACACCCACAAAACACTGTTGACACCAAAGTACAATGTCCTTCTTCCATTTTCAGGATTCCTTCTGGTAACTGTAAATGGTCAACCATGTTCTTGTAAACCACATTTACAAGAAATGACACCAGTTCTTTTGAATTGCCAACACTCCTGTGGACACAATTAATGTGTCCGGCCCTCAGATATGAATGACCCCGAGACAATCTTTTCTGGCTGTTGTTCAAACTTGATATCAGCAAAATGTGATGTGATAAGTTTCCAGTCACTCTCCTCCCATCTCTTAACTGAAAGCACCGTCTCCATCGATACCATCAAAGAGACGTTTGCTGCAATTAGACGGTGAACACAGATGGAGATTTACAAAACCATACCCACATCACACTGTTTATGACTAGCAGAGTGAAATCAAGGTGTCTGTTGTTCATTTATAGATCAGGTCTAAAAGCCAAAGTCACAAAAGGTCACCCAAGTTAATTCTACCATTTACTGTATTCAGAGGTTGAATACTAAAGTACTGTAAAACCACTCGAGTAGTACTTAAAAATATTGAAGTTATACTTTTGGGGAGTAGAATTATACTATATTTTGGTCTTGTAAGTACATTAAATATTATAGTATTTCTTTGCAAATGTCTTGTTTAATTTTCCCCATTGAATTTTATTTCTGAGTCAAATATCTTCTATATTTTATTTCTGGGTCAACTTTATCTTCTCCCACATTGAAGAGTCTTTCTCACTTGTGTTTTTCATCCTGTTTAATTTCCTGTTTGTTCAGTTCAATGTTTAGTCTTTCCATCCAAATTTTTAGACATGTTGTTATAAAATGACAAGTTTTTTTTTTTTTTTTTAAGTTGCCAATGTCCAAAGCACATGATGACATCTGAATGAAAAGTGGTGAATATTAGTCACTTATTACAAGTACAGTATGTATTCAAAACCAACCAGTTTATGTTATGTAGCAAGTTGTAAAATAACTATAATAATAACAATAATATGATAATAAGAAGTGTAATCAGTATCACGTATGAAGCAGATTAATTTATACATTTAACTACTTCAGTTATCAACAGATTGTTATTCACTCTTTCCAATCTGCTCATAAAATCATTTTATTTGTTGCACTTATTTCACTTTATCTCCAGAGGCTTTGATAGAATATCTGAAATAAACACCGACCACTTTTTTAATCTGTACTTTGAAAGACAGAAGACATTGATTTTATTAATTTTGCAAACATGCATCAAAACTCAGAAAAAACACTCAATGTTGTCATCTACAGATTCTTTTCAGTCACTCTGTTAAACCAGTGTGTCAGCTCTGTGGAGGAAAATGATAATGATTACAACTTAATCACAATTCATGTTTTTGAACATTTAAAAAGTGGTGTGAAGAAATTGAACATTATCAGCTGTGATGATAGAAGAACTAGTCTCCATCAAGGTCCATGCAGTCAAACACAAGAAACAAGAAATACTGTTGAATCAAAGATACAACACAGTTAAGTACTATACAGGCCACACAACACTTTACATCTTCAATGAATAAATGTCCATCTTTTATCTCATTTTATCTTATCTTCACTTTTTATCACAGAGCTCTTTTCTGGTGAAATGCATTCTCCGCAATAAAGGAGGTGATGCTTTTCATGTTTCCAGTTTGACAACCAACATTAATTAAAAGACAATAAAAAGACTTTCTGTTTGCAGGAATTTGGACTTAATCAGCTACTGATTCAAGAAAGAGAACGTCACAATGCCGTCCACCATGTCTGATCGACAGGTCATGTTTTTTTGGGGGGGTGGTTTGTCTTTCTGAACTGAAACATTTGTACAGAGTTGAGCTGTCTTCCTACTTAGAAAAAGGGGTGTCACTAGAGATTTATGGATAGGTGGGTCTGGGGGGAGGATTTTTCTTTTCAAATGGTCCCAAGATGTCTGCTTGTCATGAATTTTTAGAGTAGCAATAGGTGTAAAATCAATCAAAAATATGGCTATTTGGTCAAATTGACACACAGTAGATCTGACTTAAAGGCTTTCCATCTTCTTACAACAGGCACAGCTCAAGCAAAGGTATTGAAGTCAAGGAATGCCATCTCCTCTCAGATAAGTTGCAGGTCCTAAGTATGTTATTCATACACAGACTGATGTTTGACGTGTGAACCTCTCAAACTAGAAATGTCATACAATCATTTAGGCTAGTTAATGGCTATCAGACCTGCTCCTTCAGCCCTGTCAGTCTCCTCCATCTTCTTCCTCTCCCTCCTCTCGCCTGTTTTTAGAAACACATTATTTTATTAAACTCACATTTACAAGAACTCAAGGCTTAATGAGTGATCAATCAGTTTAAATTTGTATTTGTCTGAATTGGCAAAATCTTCTCACCTGTCCGGCCTTCGGCAGAGCTGCTGCCTTTTTTTGAAGAAATGTCGTTTGTCCATCTACAGGTTGAGGAATTGAGGGATATAAAATTGCGTTATGATCAACACAATGTGACCTTTTCACTGACATTAACTGATTATAAACAATAATCTATGCCTAATGATATGATTGTTTTGAAATACTTAAGAGGCATATAAAAGCAAAGTATGTAAAGAGCTGTCAATAACATTATTTCTATCTCTTTGGCTTGTTCACACTTTGGCTGGCTGGCTCGTCAGCCAGTTAGTATAACTTTAGTGTTATACAGCCTATCCTCTTGTCTTTTCCTCACTTAAACCTAAAGTTAAGCAACGTTAAGCAAGTAACAAACCAGTAACAGCTTGACAGCTCGCTACATTGACCATCATTTGCCACAAATTCATATTGGAGCTTGGTATCTTCACTCTGTAACTACTTACTATTTCACTCTGTATGTTATGTTTGTCTTGGTAAAGTTTTAGCCAACATCTCGTCACAACTTCAGTGGTTTCCGACTACCGTTACAGTCTCTACCAAAGATGGTACAGGAATTGCAGGGTGGGCAGCAGAGCCAATGGAGATGCTAGATTAGAGCAGCAGCAGCCTCTCCCAGGATGCAATGGCACAATTTGATCGATTTTAATGAAAAATGAACAAGAAAAACCGACTGATGATTTAAACTAATAATGTACATTTATTTTGGGGGGGCTAGAGAACATTTATGGGGGGCTTAAGCCCTCCAAAAATAGGCCTAGCAACACCCCTGCTTAGAAATCATAAGTTCCCCCCTCTCATTTTGTTGTTGTTATGGTATATTTCATTTCCCCTTAAAAAAAAAACTGCATTCAAGTTCATTTGATCAAATGACACAGATGTGATGTGTTGTTATTTCCTGGAATTACATACTGTGTGAGAGAAACAGAAACATCATCCTTTGCAATCTGAAAAAAACCAAAACCAACTACAAACAAAGGCATGGATTCAGCAATATTTAATTAATATTTAATGAATATAGCGCAATGCTGTGTTGTGAAGTCGAGCTCCCTGAGGGTCATGATTCAGAAATCAGTGTTTATAGATTGCTAAACAGCGAGTGTGGAAATTTTCAAATTTAACAGTTTTTTGTATAATTATTACTCATGTCAAAATTAGATGAAGCCACATGTCATCATCATGATATCATAATAAAACAATTATAAAAGTACTTCATTCACTCTTCAGGAGAAAAAAATATTAAGTTTTTGCAAATGTTCACTATGTTAACACATCCAGTCATTGATGTCTGATTAGAAGAGAAAATCTCAATCAGTGTTTTAACCTGCTGTACATAATAAGTCAATTCACAATCAGTTCCATTTTTTATTCAACACAATCTGTCCATTAAACCAGTTTATCAGCAATATACAGGAAAATAATGTAGTCAGAACATATGATGATATGTGATATACATAAAAAAGTAGATCTAGGAGCCACATAACATTTTTATGGATCACAAATAAATATGTGTCATTCTGAATCTAAAATAAAACAGAAGCTTCAGGCCAGGGCAATGATTTACTTTCTCGCCTACAGAAGTATATAAACAACAAAAGAAATGAACGAGCACAAAACAAATTCATTCACTGTTTAGTCTGCAAGTCAACATTTGAGAGCATGCAGGCACAGATTAGTCAGAGCAGAAATTGATGTTTTTTTTTCAAGTTAAAGTCTGCACCAAGACAAAGTCTGCAAACAGATATCAGCACATTTAGATTGATTTTTAAAATAATGCACACGGTGTTGCTCTTTGGTGGTTAAAAAATGTCACTGTTAAACTTTCATTTTGAGAAGAGAACAATGGCCCTTCACTTCCTGTCAAATTGAACATTTACACCCAGAACTCAGCTTAAGTTTAAGCTAGAGTAAAATGAATTTCTTTGCACATGTCTCGTTTATTTTTCCCCAGTGTATTTTATGTTCTGGTCAACTATCTTCCACATGCAGCTCTGTCCTGTAAAAATACCCTCCAAAAATACAGATTTTAAATTAATAGTTTGTATGGCAAAAGTAAAGAGCAAACTGAGGGGTTGTTAGCATAAAAAGTCACCATGGCTGAAGAGACAAAGACAGTGCCGCCTGCAGAAACATAATGTCCTTTAACAGAAAGAAAGAGAAGGCAGCACAGTCCCGCCCACACAGTTTGACTGACGTGATCTCTCAGAGGTGAAGTGCAGAAGCACCAATGTCAAAAACAAAATGTAAACAGATTTGTGCATCAGAACTTGTTTCAGTGAGCTAACTGTATATAAAGTAGTTGAAACTAGCTCCACCTGCAGCAGCTACAACAGTAACATGCTGCTCTAACACTGATGCTTCACTATTAATAATCTAATGATGTCATATATAATAGTATATCAGTCAGAGGGACCAATTCTCAGCAAAACAAGCATGCAACAAACCACATCCACAAAACACTGTTGACACCAAAGTACAATGTCCTTCTTCCATTTTCAGGATTCCTTCTGGTAACTGTAAATGGTTAACCATGTTCTTCTAAACCACATTTACAAGAAATGACACCAGTTCTTTTGAATTGCCAACACTCCTGTGGACACAATTAATGTGTCCGGCCCTCAGATATGAATGACCCCGAGACAATCTTTTCTGGCTGTTGTTCAAACTTGATATCAGCAAAATGTGATGTGATAAGTTTCCAGTCACTCTCCTCCCATCTCTTAACTGAAAGCACCGTCTCCATCGATACCATCAAAGAGACGTTTGCTGCAATTAGACGGTGAACACAGATGGAGATTTACAAAACCATACCCACATCACACTGTTTATGACTAGCAGAGTGAAATCAAGGTGTCTGTTGTTCATTTATAGATCAGGTCTAAAAGCCAAAGTCACAAAAGGTCACCCAAGTTAATTCTACCATTTACTGTATTCAGAGGTTGAATACTAAAGTACTGTAAAACCACTCGAGTAGTACTTAAAAATATTGAAGTTATACTTTTGGGGAGTAGAATTATACTATATTTTGGTCTTGTAAGTACATTAAATATTATAGTATTTCTTTGCAAATGTCTTGTTTAATTTTCCCCATTGAATTTTATTTCTGAGTCAAATATCTTCTATATTTTATTTCTGGGTCAACTTTATCTTCTCCCACATTGAAGAGTCTTTCTCACTTGTGTTTTTCATCCTGTTTAATTTCCTGTTTGTTCAGTTCAATGTTTAGTCTTTCCATCCAAATTTTTAGACATGTTGTTATAAAATGACAAGTTTTTTTTTTTTTTTTTAAGTTGCCAATGTCCAAAGCACATGATGACATCTGAATGAAAAGTGGTGAATATTAGTCACTTATTACAAGTACAGTATGTATTCAAAACCAACCAGTTTATGTTATGTAGCAAGTTGTAAAATAACTATAATAATAACAATAATATGATAATAAGAAGTGTAATCAGTATCACGTATGAAGCAGATTAATTTATACATTTAACTACTTCAGTTATCAACAGATAGTTATTCACTCTTTCCAATCTGCTCATAAAATCATTTTATTTGTTGCACTTATTTCACTTTATCTCCAGAGGCTTTGATAGAATATCTGAAATAAACACTGACCACTTTTTTAATCTGTACTTTGAAAGACAGAAGACATTGATTTTATTAATTTTGCAAACATGCATCAAAACTCAGAAAAAACACTCAATGTTGTCATCTACAGATTCTTTTCAGTCACTCTGTTAAACCAGTGTGTCAGCTCTGTGGAGGAAAATGATAATGATTACAACTTAATCACAATTCATGTTTTTGAACATTTAAAAAGTGGTGTGAAGAAATTGAACATTATCAGCTGTGATGATAGAAGAACTAGTCTCCATCAAGGTCCATGCAGTCAAACACAAGAAACAAGAAATACTGTTGAATCAAAGATACAACACAGTTAAGTACTATACAGGCCACACAACACTTTACATCTTCAATGAATAAATGTCCATCTTTTATCTCATTTTATCTTATCTTCACTTTTTATCACAGAGCTCTTTTCTGGTGAAATGCATTCTCCGCAATAAAGGAGGTGATGCTTTTCATGTTTCCAGTTTGACAACCAACATTAATTAAAAGACAATAAAAAGACTTTCTGTTTGCAGGAATTTGGACTTAATCAGCTACTGATTCAAGAAAGAGAACGTCACAATGCCGTCCACCATGTCTGATCGACAGGTCATGTTTTTTTGGGGGGGTGGTTTGTCTTTCTGAACTGAAACATTTGTACAGAGTTGAGCTGTCTTCCTACTTAGAAAAAGGGGTGTCACTAGAGATTTATGGATAGGTGGGTCTGGGGGGAGGATTTTTCTTTTCAAATGGTCCCAAGATGTCTGTTTGTCATGAATTTTTAGAGTAGCAATAGGTGTAAAATCAATCAAAAATATGGCTATTTGGTCAAGTTGACACACAGTAGATCTGACTTAAAGGCTTTCCATCTTCTTACAACAGGCACACATCAAGCAAAGGTATTGAAGTCAAGGAATGCCATCTCCTCTCAGATAAGTTGCAGGCCCTAAGTATGTTATTCATACACAGACTGATGTTTGACGTGTGAACCTCTCAAACTAGAAATGTCATACAATCATTTAGGCTAGTTAATGGCTATCAGACCTGCTCCTTCAGCCCTGTCAGTCTCCTCCATCTTCTTCCTCTCCCTCCTCTCGCCTGTTTTTAGAAACACATTATTTTATTAAACTCACATTTACAAGAACTCAAGGCTTAATGAGTGATCAATCAGTTTAAATTTGTATTTGTCTGAATTGGCAAAATCTTCTCACCTGACCGGCCTTCGGCAGAGCTGCTGCCTTTTTTTGAAGAAATGTCGTTTATCCATCTACAGGTTGAGGAATTGAGGGATATAAAATTGCGTTATGATCAACACAATGTGACCTTTTCACTGACATTAACTGATTATAAACAATAATCTATGCCTAATGATATGATTGTTTTGAAATACTTAAGAGGCATATAAAAGCAAAGTATGTAAAGAGCTGTCAATAACATTATTTCTATCTCTTTGGCTTGTTCACACTTTGGCTGGCTGGCTCGTCAGCCAGTTAGTATAACTTTAGTGTTATACAGCCTATCCTCTTGTCTTTTCCTCACTTAAACCTAAAGTTAAGTAACGTTAAGCAAGTAACAAACCAGTAACAGCTTGACAGCTCGCTACATTGACCATCATTTGCCACAAATTCATATTGGAGCTTGGTATCTTCACTCTGTAACTACTTACTATTTCACTCTGTATGTTATGTTTGTCTTGGTAAAGTTTTAGCCAACATCTCGTCACAACTTCAGTGGTTTCCGACTACCGTTACAGTCTCTACCAAAGATGGTACAGGAATTGCAGGGTGGGCAGCAGAGCCAATGGAGATGCTAGATTAGAGCAGCAGCAGCCTCTCCCAGGATGCAATGGCACAATTTGATCGATTTTAATGAAAAATGAACAAGAGAAACCTGCTGATGATTTAAACTAATAATGTACATTTATTTTGGGGGGGCTAGAGAACATTTATGGGGGGCTTAAGCCCTCCAAAAATAGGCCTAGCAACACCCCTGCTTAGAAATCATAAGTTTCCTCCCTCTCATTTTGTTATTGTTATGGTATATTTCATTTCCCCTTAAAAAAAAAAACTGCATTCAAGTTCATTTGATCAAATGACACAGATGTGATGTGTTGTTATTTCCTGGAATTACATACTGTGTGAGAGAAACAGAAACATCATCCTTTGCAATCTGAAAAAAAACAAAACCAACTACAAACAAAGGCATGGATTCAGCAATATTTAATTAATATTTAATGAATATAGTGCAATGCTGTGTTGTGAAGTCGAGCTCCCTGAGGGTCATGATTCAGAAATCTGTGTTTATAGATTGCTAAACAGCGAGTGTGGAAATTTTCAAATTTAACAGTTTTTTGTATAATTATTACTCATGTCAAAATGAGATGAAGCCACATGTCATCATCATGATATCATAATAAAACAATTATAAAAGTACTTCATTCACTCTTCAGGAGAAAAAAATATTAAGTTTTTGCAAATGTTCACTATGTTAACACATCCAGTCATTGATGTCTGATTAGAAGAGAAAATCTCAATCAGTGTTTTAACCTGCTGTACATAATAAGTCAATTCACAATCACTTCCATTTTTTATTCAACACAATCTGTCCATTAAACTAGTTTATCAGCAATATACAGGAAAATAATGTAGTCAGAACATATGATGATATGTGATATACATAAAAAAGTAGATCTAGGAGACACATCACATTTTTATGGATCACAAATAAATATGTGTCATTCTGAATCTAAAATAAAACAGAAGCTTCAGGCCAGGGCAATGATTTACTTTCTCGCCTACAGAAGTATATAAACAACAAAAGAAATGAACGAGCACAAAACAAATTCATTCACTGTTTAGTCTGCAAGTCAACATTTGAGAGCATGCAGGCACAGATTAGTCAGAGCAGAAATTGATGTTTTTTTTCAAGTTCAAGTCTGCACCAAGACAAAGTCTGCAAACAGATATCAGCACATTTAGATTGATTTTTAAAATAATGCACACGGTGTTGCTCTTTGGTGGTTAAAAAATGTCACTGTTAAACTTTCATTTTGAGAAGAGAACAATGGCCCTTCACTTCCTGTCTAATTGAACATTTACACCCAGAACTCAGTTAAGTTTAAGCTAGAGTAAAATGTATTTCTTTGCACATGTCTCGTTTATTTTTCCCCAGTGTATTTTATGTTCCGGTCAACTATCTTCCACATGTAGCTCTGTCCTGTAAAAATACCCTCCAAAAATACAGATTTTAAATTAATAGTTTGTATGGAAAAAGTAAAGAGCAAACTGAGGGGTTGTTAGCATAAAAAGTCACCATGGCTGAAGAGACAAAGACAGTGCCGCCTGCAGAAACATAATTTCCTTTAACAGAAAGAAAGAGAAGGCAGCACAGTCCCACCCACACAGTTTGACTGACGTGATCTCTCAGAGGTGAAGTGCAGAAGCACCAATGTCAAAAACAAAATGTAAACAGATTTGTGCATCAGAACTTGTTTCAGTGAGCTAACTGTATATAAAGTAGTTGAAACTAGCTCCACCTGCAGCAGCTACAACAGTAACATGCTGCTCTAACACTGATGCTTCACTATTAATAATCTAATGATGTCATATATAATAGTATATCAGTCAGAGGGATCAATTCTCAGCAAAACAAGCATGCAACAAACCACATCCACAAAACACTGTTGACACCAAAGTACAATGTCCTTCTTCCATTTTCAGGATTCCTTCTGGTAACTGTAAATGGTTAACCATGTTCTTCTAAACCACATTTACAAGAAATGACACCAGTTCTTTTGAATTGCCAACACTCCTGTGGACACAATTAATGTGTCTGGCCCTCAGATATGAATGACCCCGAGACAATCTTTTCTGGCTGTTGTTCAAACTTGATGTCAGCAAAATGTGATGTGATAAGTTTCCAGTCACTCTCAAAGAGACGTTTGCTGCAGTTAAACAGTGAACACAGATGGAGATTTACAAAACAATACCCACATCACCTTGATTTCACTGTGTTTACGACTAGCAGAGTGAAATCAAGGTGTCTGTTGTTCATTTATAGATCAGGTCTAAAAACCAAAGTCACAAAAGGTCACCCAAGTTAATTCTACCATTTACTGTATTCAGAGGTTGAATACTAAAGTACTGTAAAACCACTTGAGTAGTATATATGGTACAAACATTACTTCAGGTACACTTAAAAATATTGAAGTTATACTTTTGGGGAGTAGAATTATACTATATTTTGGTCTTGTAAGTACATTAAATATTATAGTATTTCTTTGCAAATGTCTTGTTTAATTTTCCCCATTGAATTTTATTTCTGAGTCAAATATCTTCTACATTTTATTTCTGGGTCAACTTTATCTTTTCTCACATTGAAGAGTCTTTCTCACTTGTGTTTTTCATCCTGTTTAATTTCCTGTTTGTTCAGTTCAATGTTTAGTCTTTCCATCCAAATTTTTAGACATGTTGTTATAAAATGACAAGTTTTTTTTTTTTTTTTAAAGTTGCCAATGTCCAAAGCACATGATGACATCTGAATGAAAAGTGGTGAATATTAGTCACTTATTACAAGTACAGTATGTATTCAAAATCAACCAGTTTATGTTATGTAGCAAGTTGTAAAATAACTATAATAATAACAATAATATGATAATAAGAAGTGTAATCAGTATCACGTATGAAGCAGATTAATTTATACATTTAACTACTTCAGTTATCAACAGATTGTTATTCACTCTTTCCAATCTGCTCATAAAGTCATTTTATTTGTTGCACTTGTTGTTTCACTTTATCTCCAGAGGCTTTGATAGAATATCTGAAATAAACACTGACCACTTTTATAATCTGTACTTTGAAAGACAGAAGACATTGATTTTATTAATTTTGCAAACATGCATCAAAACTCAGAAAAAACACTCAATGTTTTCATCTACAGATTCTTTTCAGTCACTCTGTTAAACCAGTGTGTCAGCTCTGTGGAGGAAAATGATAAATCCTCGCTCCACTGATTATAACAATGATGATTACAACTACAATTCACGTTTCTTCTTATTGAAAAAGTGATGCAAACAGATTAAAACATTATCAGCTGTGATGAAATAAGAACTAGTCTCCATCAAGGTCCATGCAGTCAAACATAAGAAACAAGAAATACTGTTGAATCAAAGATACAACACAGTTAAGTACTATACAGGCCACATAACACTTTACATCTTCAATGAATAAATGTCCGTCTTTTATCTCATTTTATCTAATCTCTCACTTTATGTCACAGAGCTCTTTTCTGATGAAATAAATTCTATGAAATGCATTAAAGTGATGTTCCACATTTCCAGTTGGAAAGCCAACTTTAATTAATAAAAAGAGTTTGTGTTTACAGGAACTTAAACTTAATCAACAACTCATTCAAGGAAGAGAACATCACAATCACATCCACCATGTCCACCAATATAATAAGCACCCAAAACACTTCCCTGTGTTACTTACAGTAGATGTTCAACCTCAAGGATGACATACATGAAGTGAGTTTTCTAAAATACATCGGATAACCATCGGATAACATCACTCATTAAACTATAATTCATTTCAAACATGGGATATTTCAATAATACATTTTCCAAACAGTCTTTAAAAAGTATTAGGACCTCAGCATATTAAGCTCCTAGAAGGAGGGTTCTAGATCATCAAAGGAAAATATCAAACATTAAAATCTAAGCAAACTACAATTTTTTGCAAATCATGTCCAATAATAAAACACTCATTAGTAACTGATAGTATTAGAGAATCTGCCCGATGAGAAATACAAAAAAGATCAATAAGTCACAACAGTTCAATCTGCTACAGTGCACCACAATCAAAAAGAAAATTGCCCAGAAAACTGCTGCACCACTTCTGTAGTAGCTTCAACAGCTACATAAAAACTTTTTTTTTTAAAGCTCCAACAGCCATACCAACTAATACTTTACCAACTTCCTTAACTGCCTTTTTTAACCATTGGATTAACTGGGGGCTTTCCTCAGCTTCTTGTCTGGCCTGCATATCCTGTTCTTCTTTCAGTTTTTTTATTTCTTCCTCCATTTCCCTGTCAAGAGCATCCCTCAACATTTTCTCCTTCTGTGCCTCCATTTCTCTCAGCTGTTGCTGATACTTTTTCTCTCGTTCCTCCAGTTCTTCCTGCTCTTTGCGGTTTTGCTCTTCTTTCTCTTTCAAGATTCTTTGTTCCTTTTCTTGTCTTTCTCTCTCTGCCTGAGCAGCCTTCAAATATTTCTCCCTCTCAGCCTCCATTTTTCTCAGCTGTTCCTTTTCTTGTCTTTCTCTCTCTGCCTTCCTCAGTTTCTCCAGCTCTTCTTTCCACTGTTGCTGATGCTTTTCCTCTAATTCCTTTCTCAGTTTCTCCTGCGCTTTGCGGTTTCGCTCTTCTTTCTCTTTCAGGAGTCTTTGTTTCTCCTCTTCTATCGCTCTCTCTACCATTTGGAACATTTCAGTGGTGTAGTAGCTTCCTCCATTCTTCACATTTATATTTCTTATCTTATCAAGCAGCTCACTGACCTGAGAACGATCCTTCACCTCATTATTGAACACGTGGTACTGGCCGTTACATTTGGCCACAAATTCCTGCAGATCTTCACTGTCCTCCAAGGATCCCTCAATAGGTTTCCCGTTGAGCAGGTCACCATGGGTAAATAGAACCATGCTGTATTTATAGGCTTCCTCACCAAAGATTTTCTGAATCTTCTGCACCGTCTGCTTTTCTTCGTCTGTGAATCTGCCCAGTTTGATGATGATCAAGAAGATATGAGGTCCTGGTGAAGCATAAGAAATGCTCTGAGCAATATCTTTAAGTGTTTTCACTTCAGTGTTCTTGGTGTCAAACAGGCCTGGAGTGTCAATAACAGCAATCTTTTGTCCATCCACCTCACCATAAACCTTTTCACAGCATTTTGTCAAAGATGTAAAGGAGAACTCAGATTTAAAGCACTTTTGTCCCAGAATGGTGTTTCCTGTGGCGCTCTTCCCAGCTCCAGTCTTCCCCACCATCACAATCCTGATCAGTTCATTGTTGTTGTAAACTGTGGAAGGTGGACAAACAATCAGCAATGACGGCGCCAATAGGTGGCCAGAGGGAACCATAGCCACCCTGATACAATCACTGGCGACATACCCCACCCCATGCTGGCCTCCTTTTCAAAATCCTGTTTGTGTGTGCTCCACCTTCACCTCCCACCCCCTTTTCTAATTATCTTTTTAATGCAAAAAACATGCTTAATACGCTACTGTTTGGCCGTCAGAATCTGGATCAGCTGCTGATTTCAGAGATCAACTATAGATTTGTCTCTGTCAATAACGGGTTGGTTTTATTTGTGTCTCGGCCTCCGGTTACTGTTGTTGTGGCTGGATGGAGGTGACGTTACCGGTCGTACCACCTGGAAACACAGGCGGAGCTGCGCTGACACACAAACCTATTTCATGGGGTTTTAACTGCTGCAGCTCATGTCATGAACCACTGTCAGCTTCCAGAGCTGCCAACTTTTGACTTCAACTAGGAGTGAGACTAGTTTCCAGGGATGGGGGGTATTTTAGTCGTATTTACTTTTGTTAATAATAAAATGAGCATTATTCGTGGTAAATTGATCCACTCGACCTCTTCCTGTCCTTATAAATCAACACCTTTTTCAAGGTGTCAATCAAGACTTTTTCTTGCTAATTTGTGTTTGGGTAGCATTTTTGATATACACTGCAGATATTGGCTAAATACATTTTTCTACAAAACATAGGATAAGAATGATCTATGCTTCTCAGCATGAGCGCCTGGTTAAAAAAAATGTTGTTTTTTTTAAATTTCCTGCATTTCTACACCACCTAATATCTTGGATTAAGTCAAGAAACAGCCACCTGCACTATTAATTAGATTTAGGATGCTATAAAAACCAAGAACGCACCAAGAACAGTTTATAATTTGGTGGATCAGGATGGGAAATGATCATCAAAAGAATGGCTGTTTCATATTTGAAATTATGTTTATAAAAACATTGTGTAGCCTAAAATGGCAGTGTACCTAAAATCCTATCGAGAGCAGAGGCCCTAAGCGTGGAAAGTGTCAATTGCATGAGTCTCACAGTCAGTGCATGAGAGTTGGCAGCCCTGCAGCTTCTAACATGAAGGAATGAGTCCAGCTGTTATTTGTATAGCTTTACATTGTGCTTTGTTTGAAGCATGGCTCTTACTGCGCGGTTGTTAACAACCTTTATTTCTGCGTCCAGTTCAGCTGACATGGTAGCAGTCTGTATTTTGCAGTTCTGATTTAAAAATTTAAATACATTTTAAAAAGTGAAAGACATTGGTAATAAACTTGATACAGTCAATTCAATTTTCAATTCAATTCAATTCAATTTTATTTATATAGCGCCAAATAACAACAAAAGTCATCTCAGGGCACTTTTCACATGGAGCAGGTCTAGACCGTACTCTTTAATTTACAGTCAGTGGAGTTTCACTGCAGAAGAGCAAAAGTGTCAATAAAGAGGCTCATGGCTGAGTATAAAGCTTATTAAACCTTGGTACAAGCCAAAAGAAAGAAGAAATGATGAGGGATGCATCTGTCTTATTTTTTTAATTATCAGTGTGTCAATTGTTTTTTAAATTTTATGTCATCTACATTTTGTTTTTATGAATAGCACTTTATGTTTAGGAAGAGCTGTATTGATATTTTTAAACACATTTATACATTTAACCTCTGGACATAAAACTAAAAGAAATGATCATTTTGCTACTGATTTCTATAAATTCTCAATTTAAGTTATTAGTATATAGTTATATATTGACTTACCTGGTTTAGACATATTGCTGTTGATTTTTGTTTTCAAGAGAGAAGAGCAGATCTGCTGCTGAAGTGAAGAGGTAAATTTTAGAATCTATCTGCCACTAAACAGCTTTATATAATGTCATGCAAAAAACCACACCCATAAAACGCTGTTGACACCAAAGTACAACATCATTCTTCTTCCACTGTCAGGATTCTTTCTGGTAACTGTAAATGGTTAACCATGTTCTTCTAAACCACATTTACAAGAAATGACACCAGTTCTTTTGATTTGCCAACACTCCTGTGGACACACTGAATGTGTCTGGCCCTCGGAATTGAAATTTGTAGTCCTTTTTCACAAAACGATGTCAGTAAACATGGATGCACATGTCAACTGACAACAAATGCTGCTTAACTAGATTATAAAACACTTTTAGATTTCACTTGTTGCAGAACTTTTAAATAAATCAACAGATACTTACATACTTGAACTTCTTTAAACATGGTTTAAATACTTTTTAGAGTGATAAAGGTGGGGTGAGGGGAGGAATTATAATTTGCGAGTAGTGATTGGTACATAAAATTATGTGTTTAAAATTTGCACACAAGTAGCTATATTTCCTGGAATTATCTGAAAATGTAATGTGGCTGGGCAGGATGTCATAAGTCCACAGTCACTCTCACTCTCTTAACTGAAAGCACCGTCTCCATCGATACCATCAAAGAGACATTTGCTGCAGTTAAACGGTGAACACAGATGGAGATTTACAAAACCATACCCACTTCACACTGTTTACGACCAGCAGAGTGAAATCAAGGTGTCTGTTGTTCATTTATAGATCAGGTCTAAAAGCCAAAGTCACAAAAGGTCACCCAAGTTGATTCTACCATTTACTGTATTCAGAGGTTGAATACTAAAGTACTGTAAAACCACTTGAGTAGTACATATGGTATAAACATTACTTCAGGTACACTTAAAAATATTGAAGTTATACTTTTGGGGAGTAGAATTATACTATATTTTGGTCTTGTAAGTACATTAAATATTATAGTATTTCTTTGCAAATGTCTTGTTTAATTTTCCCCATTGAATTTTATTTCTGAGTCAAATATCTTCTATATTTTATTTCTGGGTCAACTTTATCTTCTCCCACATTGAAGAGTCTTTCTCACTTGTGTTTTTCATCCTGTTTAATTTCCTGTTTGTTCAGTTCAATGTTTAGTCTTTCCATCCAAATTTTTAGACATGTTGTTATAAAATGACAAGTTTTTTTTAAAAAAGTTGCCAATGTCCAAAGTACATGATGACATCTGAATGAAAAGTGGTGAATATTAGTCACTTATTACAAGTACAGTATGTATTCAAAACCAACCAGTTTATGTTATGTAGCAAGTTGTAAAATAACTATAATAATAATAATAATAATAATAATATGATAATAAGAAGTGTAATCAGTATCACGTATGAAGCAGATTAATTTATACATTTAACTACTTCAGTTATCAACAGATAGTTATTCACTCTTTCCAATCTGCTCATAAAATCATTTTATTTGTTGCACTTATTTCACTTTATCTCCAGAGGCTTTGATAGAATATCTGAAATAAACACTGACCACTTTTTTAATCTGTACTTTGAAAGACAGAAGACATTGATTTTATTAATTTTGCAAACATGCATCAAAACTCAGAAAAAACACTCAATGTTGTCATCTACAGATTCTTTTCAGTCACTCTGTTAAACCAGTGTGTCAGCTCTGTGGAGGAAAATGATAATGATTACAACTTAATCACAATTCATGTTTTTGAACATTTAAAAAGTGGTGTGAAGAAATTAAACATTATCAGCTGTGATGATAGAAGAACTAATCTCCATCAAGGCCCATGCAGTCAAACACAAGAAACAAGAAATACTGTTGAATCAAAGATACAACACAGTTAAGTACTATACAGGCCACACAACACTTTACATCTTCAATGAATAAATGTCCATCTTTTATCTCATTTTATCTTATCTTCACTTTTTATCACAGAGCTCTTTTCTGGTGAAATGCATTCTCCGCAATAAAGGAGGTGATGCTTTTCATGTTTCCAGTTTGACAACCAACATTAATTAAAAGACAATAAAAAGACTTTCTGTTTGCAGGAATTTGGACTTAATCAGCTACTGATTCAAGAAAGAGAACGTCACAATGCCGTCCACCATGTCTGATGGACAGGTCATGTTTTTTTGGGGGGGTGGTTTGTCTTTCTGAACTGAAACATTTGTACAGAGTTGAGCTGTCTTCCTACTTAGAAAAAGGGGCGTCACTAGAGATTTATGGATAGGGGGGGCAAGCCTTCACTAGGAGGGTCTGGGAGAAGGATTTTTTTTTTTTAAATGGTCCCAAAATGTCTGTTTGTCTGCACTCCCTTAATTCTATCGTTTAGCGTAGCAACGCTGACTTTGTTTTATGTTAGGGAACCCTCGTTAGCTGATTGGAGCCACTGCTGTTTTGTCTCCGGTCCTTTTGTCTCCTTTTGTGTCCTGCTGTTTCGGCTGCTTGCTGTGTCTCCGCTGCTGCTCTGTGTGCTTAGTGTGCACCTGCTGCTGCTGTGCTGTTGCCACAGTTTCGCTTGGTCCCCGACTGGTTGGCTGCCTCTCTCTCCCTCTGTCGCCGTGCTTGCTGCTGTTTGCTGGGGGCTTCCATGGTGGCGCTGTTAGGGTGGTGGTAGGCCGCCTTGCCGTTGACTCTAAACAACTGAGCTGTGTGTGGGACTAACTCTTTTTTTAACGTTATTTATCTTGTGAATGTGTCGAGTTACTCTTGTGTTTAGTTTGAATTATTCTTTTGTTTAGTTTGGTTAATTAATTTGGTTTAGCCAATTTGGTCATGTAAAAATAAGAGGTTGTAGCATAAAAAGTCACCATGGCTGAAGAGAGAAAGACAGTGCCACCTGCAGAAACATAATGTCCTTTAACAGAAAGAAAGAGAAGGCAGCACAGTCCCGCCCACACAGTTTGACTCACGTGATCTCTCAGAGGTGAAGTGCAGATGCACCAATGTCAAAAACAAAATGTAAACAGATTTGTGCATCAGAACTTGTTTCAGTGAGCTAACTGTATATAAAGTAGTTGAAACTAGCTCCACCTGCAGCAGCTACAACAGTAACATGCTGCTCTAACACTGATGCTTCACTTTTAATAATCTAATGATGTCATATATATTAATATATCAGTCAGAGGGATCAATTCTCAGCAAAACAAGCATGCAACAAACAACATCCACAAAACACTGTTGACACCAAAGTACAATGTCCTTCTTCCATTTTCAGGATTCCTTCTGGTAACTGTAAATGGTTAACCATGTTCTTCTAAACCACATTTACAAGAAATGACACCAGTTCTTTTGAATTGCCAACACTCCTGTGGACACAATTAATGTGTCTGGCCCTCAGATATGAATGACCCCGAGACAATCTTTTCTGGCTGTTGTTCAAACTTGATATCAGCAAAATGTGATGTGATAAGTTTCCAGTCACTCTCCTCCCATCTCTTAACTGAAAGCACCGTCTCCATCGATACCATCAAAGAGACGTTTGCTGCAGTTAAACAGTGAACACAGATGGAGATTTACAAAACCATACCCACATCACACTGTTTATGACTAGCAGAGTGAAATCAAGGTGTCTGTTGTTCATTTATAGATCAGGTCTAAAAGCCAAAGTCACAAAAGGTCACCCAAGTTAATTCTACCATTTACTGTATTCAGAGGTTGAATACTGAAGTACTGTAAAACCACTTGAGTAGTACATATGGTACAAACATTACTTCAGGTACACTTAAAAATATTGAAGTTATACTTTTGGGGAGTAGAATTATACTATATTTTGGTCTTGTAAGTACATTAAATATTATAGTATTTCTTTGCAAATGTCTTGTTTAATTTTCCCCATTGAATTTTATTTCTGAGTCAACTATCTTCTATATTTTATTTCTGGGTCAACTTTATCTTCTCCCACATTGAAGAGTCTTTCTCACTTGTGTTTTTCATCACAAAACTCTTTTCTGGTGAAATACATTCTCCGCAATAAAGAAGGTGATGCTTTTCAAGTCAAGGAATGCCATCTCCTCTCAGATAAGTTGCAGGTCCTAAGTATGTTATTCATACACAGACTGATGTTTGACGTGTGAACCTCTAAAACTAAAAATGTCATACAATCATTTAGGCTAGTTAATGGCTATCAGACCTGCTCCTTCAGCCCTGTCAGTCTCCTCCATCTTCCTCCTCTCCCTCCTCTCGCCTGTTTTTAGAAACACATTATTTTATTAAACTCACATTTACAAGAACTCAAGGCTTAATGAGTGATCAATCAGTTTAAATTTGTATTTGTCTGAATTGGCAAAATCTTCTCACCTGACCGGCCTTCGGCAGAGCTGCTGCCTTTTTTTGAAGAAATGTCGTTTGTCCATCTACAGGTTGAGGAATTGAGGGATATAAAATTGCGTTATGATCAACACAATGTGACCTTTTCACTGACATTAACTGATTATAAACAATAATCTATGGCTAATGATATGATTGTTTTGAAATACTTAAGAGGCATATAAAAGCAAAGTATGTTAAGAGCTGTCAATAACATTATTTCTATCTCTTTGGCTTGTTCACACTTTGGCTGGCTGGCTCGTTAGCCAGTTAGTATAACTTTAGTGTTATACAGCCTATCCTCTTGTCTTTTCCTCACTTAAACCTAAAGTTAACTAACGTTAAGCAAGTAACAAACCAGTAACAGCTTGACAGCTCGCTACATTGACCATCATTTCCCACAAATTCATATTGGAGCTTGGTATCTTCACTCTGTAACTACTTACTATTTCACTCTGTATGTTATGTTTATCTTGGTAAAGTTTTAGCCAACATCTCGTCACAACTTCAGTGGTTTCCGACTACCGTTACAGTCTCTACCAAAGATGGTACAGGAATTGCAGGGTGGGCAGCAGAGCCAATGGAGATGCTAGATTAGAGCAGCAGCAGCCTCTCCCAGGATGCAATGGCACAATTTGATCGATTTTAATGAAAAATGAACAAGAAAAACCGACTGATGATTTAAACTAATAATGTACATTTATTTTGGGGGGGCTAGAGAACATTTATGGGGGGCTTAAGCCCTCCTAAAATAGGCCTAGCAACGCCCCTGCTTAGAAATCATAAGTTCCCCCCTCTCATTTTGTTGTTGTTATGGTATATTTCATTTCCCCTTAAAAAAAAAACTGCATTCAAGTTCATTTGATCAAATGACACAGATGTGATGTGTTGTTATTTCCTGGAATTACATACTGTGTGAGAGAAACAGAAACATCATCCTTTGCAATCTGAAAAAAACCAAAACCAACTACAAACAAAGGCATGGATTCAGCAATATTTAATTAATATTTAATGAATATAGTGCAATGCTGTGTTGTGAAGTCGAGCTCCCTGAGGGTCATGATTCAGAAATCAGTGTTTATAGATTGCTAAACAGCGAGTGTGGAAATTTTCAAATTTAACAGTTTTTTGTTTAATTATTACTCATGTCAAAATTAGATGAAGCCACATGTCATCATCATGATATCATAATAAAACAATTATAAAAGTACTTCATTTTCTCTTCAGGGGAAAAAAATATGAAGTTTTTGCAAATGTTCACTTTGTTAACACATCCAGTCATTGATGTCTGATTAGAAGAGAAAATCTCAATCAGTGTTTTAACCTGCTGTACATAATAAGTCAATTCACAATCACTTCCATTTTTTATTCAACACAATCTGTCCATTAAACCAGTTTATCAGCAATATACAGGAAAATAATGTAGTCAGAACATATGATGATATGTGATATACATAAAAAAGTAGATCTAGGAGACACATCACATTTTTATGGATCACAAATAAATTTGTGTCATTCTGAATCTAAAATAAAACAGAAGCTTCAGGCCAGGGCAATGATTTACTTTCTCGCCTACAGAAGTATATAAACAACAAAAGAAATGAACGAGCACAAAACAAATTCATTCACTGTTTAGTCTGCAAGTCAACATTTGAGAGCATGCAGGCACAGATTAGTCAGAGCAGAAAGTTTTTTTTCAAGTTAAAGTCTGCACCAAGACAAAGTCTGCAAACAGATATCAGCACATTTAGATTGATTTTTAAAATAATACACACGGTGTTGCTCTTTGGTGGTTAAAAAATTTCACTGTTAAACTTTCATTTTGAGAAGAGAACGATGGCCCTTCACTTCCTGTCAAATTGAACATTTACACCCAGAACTCAGCTTAAGTTTAAACTAGAGTAAAATGTATTTCTTTGCACATGTCTCGTTTATTTTTCCCCAGTGTATTTTATGCTCTGGTCAACAATCTTCCACATGTAGCTCTGTCCTGTAAAAATACCCTCCAAAAATACAGATTTTAAATTAATAGTTTGTATGGCAAAAGTAAAGAGCAAACTGAGGGGTTGTTAGCATAAAAAGTCACCATGGCTGAAGAGACAAAGACAGTGCCGCCTGCAGAAACATAATTTCCTTTAACAGAAAGAAAGAGAAGGCAGCACAGTCCCACCCACACAGTTTGACTGACGTGATCTCTCAGAGGTGAAGTGCAGAAGCACCAATGTCAAAAACAAAATGTAAACAGATTTGTGCATCAGAACTTGTTTCAGTGAGCTAACTGTATATAAAGTAGTTGAAACTAGCTCCACCTGCAGCAGCTACAACAGTAACATGCTGCTCTAACACTGATGCTTCACTATTAATAATCTAATGATGTCATATATAATAGTATATCAGTCAGAGGGATCAATTCTCAGCAAAACAAGCATGCAACAAACCACATCCACAAAACACTGTTGACACCAAAGTACAATGTCCTTCTTCCATTTTCAGGATTCCTTCTGGTAACTGTAAATGGTTAACCATGTTCTTCTAAACCACATTTACAAGAAATGACACCAGTTCTTTTGAATTGCCAACACTCCTGTGGACACAATTAATGTGTCTGGCCCTCAGATATGAATGACCCCGAGACAATCTTTTCTGGCTGTTGTTCAAACTTGATGTCAGCAAAATGTGATGTGATAAGTTTCCAGTCACTCTCAAAGAGACGTTTGCTGCAGTTAAACAGTGAACACAGATGGAGATTTGCCAAACCATACCCACATCACACTGTTTACAACTAGCAGAGTGAAATCAAGGTGTCTGTTTTTCATTTATAGATCAGGTCTAAAAGCCAAAGTCACAAAAGGTCACCCAAGTTAATTCTACCATTTACTGTATTCAGAGGTTGAATACTAAAGTACTGTAAAACCACTCGAGTAGTACATATGGTACAAACATTACTTCAGGTACACTTAAAAATATTGAAGTTATACTTTTGGGGAGTAGAATTATACTATATTTTGGTCTTGTAAGTACATTAAATATTATAGTATTTCTTTGCAAATGTCTTGTTTAATTTTCCCCATTGAATTTTATTTCTGAGTCAAATATCTTCTACATTTTATTTCTGGGTCAACTTTATCTTCTCCCACATTGAAGAGTCTTTCTCACTTGTTTTTCATCTTGTTTAATTTCCTGTTTGTTCAGTTCAATGTTTAGTCTTTCCATCCAAATTTTTAGACATGTTGTTATAAAATGACAAGTTTTTTTTAAGTTGCCAATGTCCAAAGCACATGATGACATCTGAATGAAAAGTGGTGAATATTAGTCACTTATTACAAGTACAGTATGTATTCAAAATCAACCAGTTTATGTTATGTAGCAAGTTGTAAAATAACTATAATAATAACAATAATATGATAATAAGAAGTGTAATCAGTATCACGTATGAAGCAGATTAATTTATACATTTAACTACTTCAGTTATCAACAGATTGTTATTCACTCTTTCCAATCTGCTCATAAAGTCATTTTATTTGTTGCACTTGTTGTTTCACTTTATCTCCAGTGGCTTTGATAGAATATCTGAAATAAACACTGACCACTTTTTTAATCGGTACTTTGAAAGACAGAAGACATTGATTTTATTAATTTTGCAAACATGCATCAAAACTCAGAAAAAACACTCAATGTTGTCATCTACAGATTCTTTTCAGTCACTCTGTTAAACCAGTGTGTCAGCTCTGTGGAGGAAAATGATAAATCCTCAGTCCACTGATTACAACAATAATGACTACAACTTAATCACAATTCATGTTTTTGAACATTTAAAAAGTGGTGTGAAGAAATTAAACATTATCAGCTGTGATGAAGAACTAGTCTCCATCAAGGCCCATGCAGTCAAACACAAGAAACAAGAAATACTGTTGAATCAAAGATACAACACAGTTAAGTACTATACAGGCCACACAACACTTTACATCTTCAATGAATAAATGTCCATCTTTTATCTCATTTTATCTTATCTTCACTTTTTATCACAGAGCTCTTTTCTGGTGAAATGCATTCTCCGCAATAAAGGTGGTGATGCTTTTCATGTTTCCAGTTTGACAACCAACATTAATTATAAGACAATAAAAAGACTTTCTGTTTGCAGGAAGTTTTACTTAATCAGCTACTGATTCAAGAAAGAGAACGTCACAATGCCGTCCACCATGTCTGATGGACAGGTCATGTTTTTTTGGGAGGGGTTTTTGTCTTTCTGAACTGAAACATTTGTACAGAGTTGAGCTGTCTTCCTACTTAGAAAAAGGGGCGTCACTAGAGATTTATGGATAGGTGGGTGTGGGGGGAGGATTTTTTTTTTCAATGGCCCCAAGATGTCTGTTTGTCATGAATTTTTAGAGTAGCAATAGGTGTAAAATCAATCAAAAATATGGCTGTTTGGTCAAGTTGACACACAGTAGATCTGACTTAAAGGCTTTCCATCTTCTTACAACAGGCACACATCAAGCAAAGGTATTGAAGTCAAGGAATGCCATCTCCTCTCAGATAAGTTGCAGGTCCTAAGTATGTTATTCATACACAGACTGATGTTTGACGTGTGAACCTCTCAAACTAGAAATGTCATGCAATCATTTAGGCTAGTTAATGGCTATCAGACCTGCTCCTTCAGCCCTGTCAGTCTCCTCCATCTTCCTCCTCTCCCTCCTCTCGCCTGTTTTTAGAAACACGTTATTTTATTAAACTCACATTTACAAGAACTCAAGGCTTAATGAGTGATCAATCAGTTTAAATTTGTATTTGTCTGAATTGGCAAAATCTTCTCACCTGTCCGGCCTTCGGCAGAGCTGCTGCCTTTTTTTGAAGAAATGTCGTTTGTCCATCTACAGGTTGAGGAATTGAGGGATATAAAATTGCATTATGATCAACACAATGTGACCTTTTCAATGACATTAACTGATTATAAACAATAATCTATGGCTAATGATATGATTGTTTTGAAATACTTAAGAGGCATATAAAAGCAAAGTATGTTAAGAGCTGTCAATAACATTATTTCTATCTCTTTGGCTTGTTCACACTTTGGCTGGCTGGCTCGTTAGCCAGTTAGTATAACTTAAGTGTTATACAGCCTATCCTCTTGTCTTTTCCTCACTTAAAACTAAAGTTAACTAACGTTAAGCAAGTAACAAACCAGTAACAGCTTGACAGCTCGCTACATTGACCATCATTTCCTACAAATTCATATTGGAGCTTGGTATCTTCACTCTGTAACTACTTACTATTTCACTCTGTATGTTATGTTTATCTTGGTAAAGTTTTAGTCAACATCTTGTCACAACTTCAGTGGTTTCCGACTACCGTTACAGTCTCTACCAAAGATGGTACAGGAATTGCAGGGTGGGCAGCAGAGCCAATGGAGATGCTAACACACAAAGCTCTTGTTGCAAAGGTGGAAAGGTTACAAAATGTAAGAAAAGACAAATTCAGTAAGGCTAAAAACCTAAGAAATGTAACTCAAGAGCTTATGCAGAGTGGTAATGCAAAAGAGATAAAACATACACTGGAAAAAATTGTGCTTTTGAGTAGGGAAGCCAAAGATGCTCATGTGGCTCTGTTGCCACTGACGAAAGTGACAAACAAAACACTTGGTTTGCTGCAAAAATGCTTGTTGAAAATGGTTTCATTTCTGAGGTTGAAAAATGGTTGGTAAATGATCATTGTGGTGAGGATGGTGATGATGTTCATCCTGATGACAGCATATCAAATGTTGCCAGTAGACATTCTCACCAAAAAAGCACATGTAGTGGTAAGAGCAGTAATAAAAGTGGCAAAACCACAGCTTCATCTCGCATTAAGGCAGAAGCAGAAAGGGCTGCCACTTAAAAGGAAAGGCATGCTCTAGAGGCCCAGGAAGAGCAGCTGAGAAGAAAAAGGGAGCAGCTTGAGATTGATGCTGAAATAGCTGCATCCACTGCAAAGCTAGCAGTTTTTCAAGCTGCCTCAGAATGTTCCAGTAACTCACAACCACCTTCTGATGGAATGAATTCTTACTTGCAAAGGAATGAAGAACAAAACCTAAATTCCAAAGGACTCAATCCTGCAGCAAACTCATTTAAACCATACACATGGAGTGCAATGCCACAAAGCAGCTTCTCAGTAGCCCAAAAGGATTCAAGTGCACTGAACGCACCCTCTGAGGGAAAAACACATCAGGAGACAAAGTGGAAAAAGGAAACAGAAATATCTGGAACAATGCAGTATGGAGATACACAACAAAACCTCTCTCTGCCAGTCAACAATGTGCAGCCTGCATCAGTGGAGCAACAGCATTTATATTCTGAACCAGTACAAGGAGACCTGTGCACCATAATGCATCGACAAAATGAAATCACAGCAGCTCTGGTCCAACAACAGCGCTTAATGTCCTTGCCTTCTTGAGACATTCCAGCATTCGACGGTGATCCTCTTCAGTATAAAACCTTCATAAGAGCTTTTGAACATATTGTGGAATCAAAGGCTAGCAAAGCTGACTGCCTTTATTTTTTGGAGCAATTTACAAGAGGGCAGCCCAGAGAATTGGTGAGGAGTTGTCAGCACGTGATTCCTGACAGAGGTTATCAGCTGGCTAAAGAGCTTCTCCAAGAACACTTTGGAAGCCAATATAGGATTGGTGCAGCCTACATGGAGAAGGCTTTGGCTTGGCCTGCAGTGAAGGCAGAGGATGTGGGAGCACTGCAAACTTTTTCTCTATTTCTGCGAAGTTGTTGCAATGTAATGGAGGAACTTCAATATGTGCAGGAGCTGGACATGCCAACTAAAATGAGAGCAATCATGACAAAGTTGCCATTTAAGTATAGAGAAAAATGGAGGATACAGGCACATGAAATACTGGAGAGGTACAATCGCAGAGCTTGCTTTAAAGATATGGTCTCATTTATCGAACGCCAAGTTAAGATCATTTCTGATCCACTTTTTGGGGACATCCAAGACACAATAAGTGGTTTGCCTGCAGTAAAGAGTGTTGACAAGTTCAAGCCACATTCAAAGTTCAAGCAAGGTCAGAGGTAACAGCTTCGCCACAGTTACTGTAAGTGATGCAGCCAAGGGATGTGGAACTCCAAGCTCAGTCCCGCAAAGGCTGGACTTAAAGGGAATCATTCAAGAAGCATGTGTTTGCTGCTCTCAGTTTCACAGACTGGAAGAGTGTCCAAAACTGAAAGGGAAGAAGCATTGGGACAAAATTGACTTTTTGAAGGAATAGGGGATGTGTTTTGGCTGCCTGGGTAGTGGACACAGGAGCAAGGATTATGACAGGCGCTTAACTTGCAAAGATTGTGGTCAGAACCATCCTACAGTGCGAAGTGAACACACTAAGGGCACAGCACATGTTAAACCACCTGCATCAGAAACTTGTGGACATACAGGGGCTGGAAAGGAGGATAGCATTTTGTCTATCTTGCCAGTTCAGGTTAAATCCATCAAGGGAAGCAAGATAATACAAACATATGCGTTCCCGGATCTTGGGAGTACGGCTACTTTCTGCTCAGAACATCTTATGCAAAGGCTGAACATTACTGGTAGGAAAACCAGTTTCCTTTTGCGCACTATGGGACAGGAAAGGGTTGTTTTAACTAGCACCCTGAATGGTTTGGAGGTAGCTGGTCTTGGCAGTAACAGCTTCTACAGTCTTCCAGAAGTATTCACACAATATGGTCATCAACAACAGAGAGAATGGACCATATGCAATACGAACAGTGCACTGTACACTATCAGTACAAAGATAACTAATGCCACCTCTGTGCTACTGTTAAGCTCTTTTTCAGCAGACAAATTGTTTAATTGCAAAAAAATGTCTTAGACTTTAGCAGTGGTCCAGCTCTCTAAATACACTGGTACACGTAATATTAGTAAAAGAAAGCTGTATCTGTGTTAATTCAAAGTGGAGTTTATCACATTTCAGAGGAAGCGAGGTACTTACATAATGTGAATGATTAAGAGATGATTAGAAGGATTGGAGAGGAAAATATATCCTGCTACACAAATTTCTATATCTTGTTTGACTACTGTTCAACTCTTTCTTTTTTCCAGTTTTACTTTTCCAGGCCTCTAAAATTATTCTAATTAAACAATCTGAGAAAGTAAAATCACTGTTTTTGATCAACAGTTAACAAGTCAAAAACAGATGCAACATGTGGTCACAAGTAGATAAATCTTCTTTTTAGGGGGTCACATGTTAAAAATGTTGGACACCACTGATGTACAGAACAGATAGCTGTGGTTATTAAATTTATTCTTGTTTGTGAGAAATAGCCATATACAATATAACCATATAAACCGGAGTATTATTTCTGCTGTAATAGGTCAACACACCCCAGAAGATACAGTGAGTAAAATCTAAAGCACTAAACACTGAATAGGAAATGCTCTTGTCTCTTTGTTTGATTATAGTTTAAGCAGCTCCAAAAAGGAAAAAGAAACAAAACATGAAACAGTTCAACTTTTGTGCTTGTTGTACTATAGAAACACTTCTTAGTATGTTTAGATCCTTGAAATGTAAACAGACAGATTCACTAGTTTTCATTTGAATGATTTATGTACTGTAGAAATCTTTTTTTAAAGTAGCTAAATTGTCTCTTTGACTCTTTTCTTTGGGTTGCTCACATCTGGACTCATTATGAGTCAGCTGCAATATTTTCTTCTTTTTTTAAAGTTTAGTTTATTTGTGTAAAATCTCTAATATCCCTAGTAGCAGTTAAAGTATGAAATTAGCAAAAATCTAATACATATATAATATATATTGATTAATAAATAGGGATTTAACTCAAAGAAAAGGAAAACCAAGATGAAGCAGAAACAAAAATCTGCTGTTAGACAAGATACATCAGAGATATCCTGTAATAAAGAGAAATTACAACCAAATTAACAGTTCAGATGATAAAGATACATAGAAAGTTGCTGCAAAAAAAAAAAAAAAAAAATCAGTGCAAGACTTCCTATTGTTTGCACTGCTGATAAATGCAAAAAAGAAAATGTTTTGCAACAAACCAAGTGCTAGAAGTATTATTATTCATCATGACCAGGGATGATCATTTTTTTTACAGTAACTCCAAAATAGTTTGTGTTCTCACTTTTGTTAAAAATCTTTCTTTTATTGGGTTTTGCAGGATTATACAACATTTATATAAAGAACAAATAAATTTGCCATTTTTAATGTCCCATAAAGGAACAAAGACATGTATTTTTATAGAGAAGTGGGTTCAGTCTTTTCTTAAATGACAAATACATGTTTTGTCTAAGATATCGTGTGTTTGTGTGAATTTGTAAGATGTAGAGAAATCATAGTTGATTTACAAGCTTTTATTATAGCACCCCCATGTGGCCAATCAATGTAGTTTTTAAGACACTTGAAGTTGATGGAGACAGAAAACACACACACACACACTGCATTCACAAACACAAACTGAGCTCAAATAACTGAAACTAAAATCTGCATTACAACATTTTATTGACATTATTGAGTGTAGTTACATAAAAGTACATTTTGTTAATACATTTTGGTTCTGACTCACCAACATCTTTTTGAACCAGGTTCGATCAGTTTCTCACTTTAAGGCAACTGCATGGAAGCCACCTTGATACGATCAGAAGGTCAACGAGAGAATGATTCATTTAATTGATTGAATGAATATTTTATTGAATGAATAGCTTTTATTTAGTGAAGTTTGAATCTGGTTGGAACATTTCCTTGTCTGATACAGTCATTACATGTGAGCTAGAAATGAACTGCAGCCACTACAAAGTCCTCTTAGGCACTGATAAACACATATTCCTATTATCATCTTTAAAGTTATGCTAATACAAGACATTACATGATTAATTCAAGAGGATACATTATACATTGCTGTGTGTCTTTATTATAAAAACAATATCTTTTTAATGTACAACGCATGTTAAAGAAACAGTTCAGTCATTCTTTATGTTCATTCAGTGAATCCACAACTGATGCTCAACACTGCAGACTGTCCTCTGTAGGTGCTTTGTTAAATAATCATTAAGGTGCAAATGAAAAATATGTCATCTCATGTCAGTGCACAGACACAAAATTTGACTTTATTTTTAATCTAATATGTTGTAAAGAACAGAGATTTTCACAGGTCCAGAGACTTGACCAGGGACCAAGTCAGGCTGGATCCTAATCAGGGGCAGGTTTCCATGCATAATGTTTTGAGACCTGCTGCATGTGGCAATAAAATAGAGGTCCTTCAATAACATGAGTGTCTCATTAAAAAAATTATATAAAAAGGAAATAATAAAAATCCCTACGTTTTACTTCTCTTAGTCAACTTTCCAACCAGCGACTTTCTTTGAGCATAAAGAATGATTTGATTGCTTAATGATTGTCATTCAGTCTGATGATGTCTTGTCAAATAAATCTGTGGAATTCTGGGTAATGTAGTTGGATGAATGAATCCAGCATCTACGTGTGTGTTGTGAGAGTTTTGAAACTAAATCTCGTCAGTTGTGATATATATATACATATATATATATATATATATATACAGTATGTAGTATAATACATCACTGGTTCCCAACCTGGGGCCTCAACCCCCACTAGGGGTCGCCAAAGCTTCACTGGGGGTCACACGGCCTTCTTGATTTTAAGGGGTGTAAGCAAATCTTTTTAAAATATACAGTATGTCTCAACATCTCATTAATATCTGTGAAGAAAACAACTGTAAATGTAATTGTTGTTATTAAAGATATAAACTTTAAAAACTCTCATGAGGATAAGGGCACCTTAAATAGCCTCGTCCTGCATTAGAAATGTACGCAGCTAAAACACCCAAAGCGCTAATAGAAAAATGGTTAAGCATCAAGGGGAAGAGAACACTGAATATGTCTGAAAGAAGCCAATGTATAATAGTTAAAAATAAAGAAATAAATAATACAGAGAATTGTATAAAATGTTATTAAAAGTATAAGGAAAACTAACCTCTGATTCTCTGCAATATTCACATGAAATAATCTGCTCAAAGTTCATCCAAATTGCTTGTTGTGTGTTCACTATTTGGGTTAATTATACAGGTATTGATTGTTCTGTACTGTTTTTGTTATGCAATCAATATAACTTGAAATATCCATGAAATATGTCAGCTCGTCAGGGGTCATCAGTTTACTCAATGGTGGCATAGGAAAAGGAAAAAGGTTGGGAACCACTGTGATATAATATAATACATAACAGGAAGTCTCTAGCTTTACCCCAAACATCCCCTCAGCTCCCTCACTGGTAGAAAAATGCATTTTTCTGCAGTTAGAACAAGTGATACAGTGTTTTTTTCTGTTTTGGTCCGTGGGGAAGTGTGTTTTTTAAGTATTACACTGAATAAGGGAAACTATTATTATGACATATAGGCCTTTTTTTTCTATTACGGTTTCACAATCAGCTTTCATTTACCTTTTAATTTGTTATTATTTATTGTATTATATGATTATTATTATTAATTTCCTTTTATTATGATTATGATTATTATACTTTATTTGTTTTTATTTATTAATTATTGATATTGGATTTATATATGATGCTCATGTTATGGTATGTTTTTTGTCTTGTTTTTATTTATATTAAATGATGAAATGAGTTGTATCATGGAGAACAAATTACATGCATGGATGAAATGAGTTAACAAATAAAAAGTAAAAAAAAAAAGAAAAATATACTGTGTAGTCTGATCTCGGCATTATGTGGGATGATTTTGATATTACGTCACTTGCTCCTCCACATTTCACAGACTGATCAGATCTAAAATGGTGATGTTAGCTCTATAGGAAAAAGAAGAATGGAAACGTTGTCCCCCACATGTCCTCTGTAACCCGTCTTCCTCCCCTGCAGACCGTACTCTTCATCACTCACTGGCGTCTCAGGAGTTTGGAGAAGAATCCCTCAGAGGCCGGTTTGTCGCTCTGGGTCGGAGCCTCCTCTTTGGCTTGGGCCTTCACCTCTCCCAGCCCCAGCTCCCCCTCCAGCTGCTCCAGCTCCGACTGATCCAGCAGCTCAAAGTCCTCCACCTCGCTGTCCGACTCCTCGGTCAGCTCCAGCAGCCTGGTGGATTCTGGGCGTCTTGACCGCTCTCGGTGTTCGCTCGCCAATGTGATGCCGACAGCCGCTTCTATCCTCTCCTGGATGGCGGCTGTGACTGCGGCGGCAATGACGTCGCCCGCCATCTGGTTGACCAATTCAAGAGCGCTGGAGGCGGGTTGGTCTTTTTGTGGAGGAGGTGTATGCTTGGATTTGATTGGCTGTTGGGACTGAGGGTGAGGCGAGGGAAGGCCGAGGCTGAGGTCATCGTCGTCGTCGCCGTTCGTCGTGCCGTTGTCAAGAGACGGGAATTCAGGGAGGCCGCCAGTGAATACTTCTTCTCTGTCGAGGTCTGTGAGGATGAGTTAAAGTTAACAAAGGCTAAGATATATATATATACACAAAAACAGCAAGAATTTGATGAGCAGTGGCCAATACAGAGTTACCAAATGTACCTTCTGAGTTCTCAGTCTGTGGTGTGTGTCCTTCTGACAGGTTGAATGTACCGTTGTCTGTCCATGTCACATCAGACACCTCTGTATCCGACACAGACATTTCCTTACACACTGTGGAGTCGAGCTGCAGGAAGGAAACACATGGAGAAGTCAGATTTTAGAGCGCAGTAACAGTCTATGCATTGCACTTGATTTGTAGTTAAAGGATAGGTTCACATTTTTTCACATTTTTTCAGTCCAGCTGAATACAATACTCACATGTCCATATGTACAATGTAATCCAATCCAATGTAATGATGGGGGACAAAATCTACAGTCCTTATTCTAAGTAAAAATGCATCGTTCAATTGAAGTTCAATTGAAGCTACTATGAGACTTAAGCTGTCTGAATTAGTTTAATCAAATGTGTATCTTCCGAAATTTGTGATATTTGTACCAAATTCCCTCTTTCTGTTTCCCCAGACAGTGTTCCCTTGCTTAGCTGCAGTTGAGGCTAAAAAACTTGTGAAGAGCCCCACTTAATTTGTCCAATGGAATATATTTTTTTACAAGCAAATTACTGTGGCTGTGGATTTTGTCCCCCCCATCACTAAGAAGGAATCTCTGCCAGGCCGAGACAAACAGGATGAGTGATCACAGAGTCTAAAAAACGCCATGTACATATGGGCATGTGAGGATGTTTTTTAAAAAAAAGAACTATCCTTTAAAGGCCCCAACATTAGGCCCCATTTACACCCAGTACTAATATGTGATCTGTATCTGGATACATTATCTGGATTATAATATCCAATCTATGGGTCTTTGCATTCACACCTAGTACTAAAATGCGTTTTCATTTTCTCAATTTCTCAAAAGAGTGTAAATTTGGGGGTCAGGTGGTCAAAAAGGCCCCGACAGTTTTTCCCTCAGAGCAGATTTATTCTACCAAAAGCTGAGATTTAACTTAACCAGCAAGGAGAAATGTTTTTTTGGGAAAGTCAAGGCTTGAATAATTCAAGACAAGTCCAAGTCAAGAGTTTGAATTCTGTCTGGACAAATTCGATGTTGTGTCACAGGTTGAGATGTCAAGATGCAAGTCTTTCATTTCCTTGAATTCTTCCACATCACACCTGTGTAAGTTGTAAATTGGACCACAATTGGCTCCGAACTTGTTATGATGTCACAAATTGTGCTCATAGGCACACTTGTTAAACTGAGATTTAAGGTGAACACAGAGAAACTTTCCTCTTTCAATAGATGAAGGGGCAAGAAGAAAAAACATGTTTTTAAATGGAGGGGCACTTCAAATATTCAAATTATGTAGCTTTGCAAGACCTGCCTGTCGCTGTCTAATTCATTTGTTATTGTTCCAGGATTTTAACAGCTCAATATCTTGAGACTTAAAGGTTTTTGAGCTTAAAGGTTCAATATTTACCTTGGAAACAGTTTGACAAGCAGCTGACTTCTGCTGATTTCCAGTAAGGGGACCTTGTGCTAAGATTTTCAAGTCTCACAGGTGTTTGGCTTGACAAGCAACCTTCAAAAAATATCTTTTGGCCTTCGGTTTGGCACAGGCTTTGATGCTGATGTGGATCATGTGTATCGAATTTCAATTAGCTTTAACTGGAACCTGACAGTCAACAGAGGCATAATTAGATTGAGATGAGATGATCAGCCAACCTTGGGAAACATGGAGGAGAGGTCCGACTCGATGCCCTCTTTCTCGGTCTGAGCCTGCATGAGTCTTTTCTCTGCAAGGAAGAAAACAAGGACGGCACTGATTTACTTTTTTTGAAACACAAAAGTATGGATGTTAGTGTTATATGGATGTTGCTTAAGATTTATTGGTAGTGTTAATATTGTGCCATTTTGTATCTTTCTAATCTGTCTAATGCTTTTTCTTTTCGGACTGGTGATGCATGTGCTTCATGTTAGTTAAAGGTGCTCATCAGTCAAACCTGATCATCTGTAGTCCTCTGAATGGATGATTGAGGCAGCCTTTTGTATGTATATATACAGCATATTTGGAAGTGTTAAGATGCTCCCCATATACCTGATGAAGGTTGGATGGACCGAATGTTGTGTAGGAGTTCTTCTCATTGTGTATTTTTGTGTTGAAAGAATGAAGACGTGTAGACTATAATCAACATTCAATGCACATGACTACAATCTGGAGGTGTTTTGACAACTCTGTTCTTTCTCATAGTGCACTGATATAAAAGTCTTCCACCACTGCCGCCCAGTGGTGGAAGAAGTACTTAGATCCTTTACTTAGATCCTTTACTTAAGTAAAAGTACATAAGCAGTAGCAGTAAAATGTAGTTAAAGTATTGCAGTAAAAGTAGTGGTTTGGTCCCTCTGACTGATATATTATTATATATGACATCATTAGATTATTAATAGTGAAGCATCAGTGTTAGAGCAGCATGTTACTGTTGTAGCTGCTGGAGGTGGAGCTAGTTTCAACTACTTTATATACAATTAGATAGTTTAGTCCAGTGGTTCCCAACCTAGGGGTCGGGCCCCTCCAAGGGGTCACCAGATAAATCTGAGGGGTTGTGAGATGATTAATGGAAAAGGAAAGAAGGAAAAACAAAGTTCTGATACACAAATCTGTTTTCAGTTTTTGGACATTTTCTTTCATTTTTGATTTTTGGTGAAATATTGGATCATTTGAACATTTATTGAAATGAAACCATGCGAGACGTTTAGAAGGAAAAATTACTATTTGGTGGAGCTGTTAACAACTCATAGACATTTTAAACGTGACCCCGACTACATACTGCTTTTTGTAAGACGTCAAAAGCCAAAAAGCCTAACTAATACGTTCAAAAAACTCATTCAGCCACTCTGATTAGGCAACTTAAGTGCCCTACTGATCTAACATTGTGGATTTTTTTTTCGTGGAGGATGTGGAGGGGTTGTTAAGGTATATCTGCCATCCCCTGGGAATTTACAAATTCAGCGCCTATGTCGCTACAATTGCCAGCTGTTATAAACTAAAAGAAATTTCACCCTGAAAGCATACTTTAGCTCTTTCTTGCGAGTGATCTGTTTTCATTTTCAGTTTGTTTTCAGAAGACAAACTGGTTAGTTAGCAACAGCTTTAAGAGTGGTCATAAAAAGTCATGAGCACCACATGGAAACTAAAATCAAAGAACAAGTAAAATACAGTTCAGCCTCTACTGATTAACTGACTGTTGATCTCTTTGAAAGTGAAGAGCAGAAACAATGAGCACTTTGCACGATGCACTGATGCTGAGGAGTGAAAACTAACTGTAAGACAGAACGTGTTGATATACAGTATGCTTCATATTTTGCATGTATAGTAGGTACCATGATTCTCTTTGATTTTCCGAAGGAGCTCTCCAAGGCCAAAGTCCAGCTTCTGCAGAACTGGCTCCAGCCACAAACCGACCTCATGAAATGAAATCAGAGGCCACAGGAAGACGCCCAGCACTGCAGAGAGACGTCAGGACAGAAAATAAGAGAAAGTAAGTTTGTTTCCAAAAAATAGATCTGTTGTTTCTTAATCACAATTTGCACTGACCTGTGGCATTTTCAATGAATGATTGTTAACTGGTGAAGTTTGTATCTTAGCTCCTACTGGATGTCAATTTAACCAAAACCACAATAACAAATATGTGGCCAATGGATCAATTAATCAGTTTGGTCTGACTTACACTGGATTTTAAAGGCAAATACCAGTACTTGACAATGTACATAAACATATAAACACACAAACCCATAAATACATTTTTTTGAAGAATTGGTACCAAAACATGTACAAAGCAGGACATTTTTTACAGTTGAAAAATAAACTCTTCGGTGCTCTCTGGTGGACAAACTATGTAACAGAGACACTGTTTTTAATTACCTCAAATATACTGAATTTTTGACATTTCTGTACTGCAATTTCTTGTTACTTACCAGCTGAAAAACTATACAGTATATTGTATAACGATATATTGGCTCAGATGAATTATATGTCGGGCTCTATTCAGATGTAATGAATATGCTACAACAAAATCAGAGCATATATCAGTGCAGTGTGATAACAGTCTCTTCATGTGTTTTTAAAGTTTTCAAGTTCAAGTTTTTAAAGAGATCCCTGCCAGACATGTTGTAAGACATATAAAAATACTCTGCTTTGGATGATAATTTGTATCTGATATGGTTTTTTACACAAAAAAGTTCAATTACAGTACCTTGTTATTATTATTATTATTATGATTAAAAATCTACAATCTATGAATATGTAAACATTTTTTATTTCAAAGGTTTTCCTGCTGGACACAAGATGTCTCCTAATTCACTGTAAAGTCCATTCAGTGTTTGTGCACTGGAGGCTTCAAGTTTCCACATCACACTTGTGTAAGTTACATACTGGACCACGATTGGCTCCAAACTATTAGTGACGTCATAAATCATGGTACACGTGTTCGACTGAGATTTAAGTCGAGCACAGAAAAACTTTCCTCCTTCAGCAGATGAATGTGAAAACAAATTCTGCATGTGCATCATTCAGCACAGAGAAGAGAACATCCAACTGAAGGAACAAGAAAAACATATTTTGGATTGGAGGGGGACTATAAATTAACTTACCTAGAATATATGAGATAACAATCCCTGGAATGTAGCGTCCTAAGACAGCAAAGAAGGTACACAAACTGCAAACCAGCAAGCAAAACTACAAGAGAAAGGAAGCAAACACAAGAAGAATGACAGAAAAAAATGTATACTGATATATTCTCTTCTTATGCAGAGACAGTGAGTATCAGATACTTTCTTGAACACATTGAAGGAATAGTTTGACATTTTGGGAAATACACTTATTCTTTTCTTGACGAACTCCCCTTAAAAAAACAAACTGTTGTTTTTTACATTTCTGTTTGTGTACAGATTATACAAAGAAAATACATATTAATTAGTGAGCTTTAGTGAGGTATAGTAGGATGATAGGTGTATTGTTAACTTTGGAGAGAACCAGGCTGGCTCTTTCCCCTGCTTCTAGTCATTGTGCTATGTGAGAGTGGTATTAAAAGAGTACAGTCTCGACCTGCTCTATGTGAAAAGTGCCCTGAGATGACTTTTGTTGTGATTTGGCGCTATATAAATAAAAATTGGTTGATTGATAATCTCAAAGCCAATAAACATTTTCTCATATTGTTAAACTTTAAACTATTCATTTAAAATGCTGCAAATAATTACATGGTCATGGAGGGAATTTTTTATACAAATTTAATCATGCAGTACGACTTCTGTTGTCTCTAATAATATATCTAATAATATCTAATAAGCTAATGTAGATGGTCATATGGAATAAAACTGTATTTTGAGAATTTAAGAATTAAGAAAGCACAAATAAAACTTATTACAACAGATATCTTTCAAAACTTTTAAGATAAATCATTACATCTTTTGATATTTTGCATCACTGATAATTAAGTGTAATTACACCCAAGAACAAACTTTTCAAACACCCATTGTAATTTCAAACTGTACCAAAATTAAGCCACTGCATAGATTAATTAATTTCTTAATTCATTAAGCACATGAAAAAATTCCCTATGGGGACAATAAAGTATATCATTTTTTCTTTAAACAAAGACTGGATTCTTTTGACTATTTATTCCAGTGTAAAAGTGAGAAAACTTTCATAATTTCAAGTCAAGTAAATTTCAAGTATTTACATTCAAGTCCAGTTGCCCTTGATTCAACCCTCCTTGGATAACCATGACCTGGATGACTGACACAGACAAGTTTTCGCTCAAATCTGCTCCACCAAAGTCCTAGTGAGTGATGAAGTACTGTATGTATGTATCTGAATGGGCAAAATACCTCAGGAAGCCTGACAACCATATGCTTCTCTGCTCTATTGTAGTAACTCAGTGAATGGTTGACCTTAGTCTGGGGTCATCGGCCGTCTCTGGCTCACCTTGCCAGGGTTTTGCTGTTTGAAAGCTGATGTCTCCTGGAGGAAGAGTCTGAGGGAGTCGCTGAGCTGAAGTCCAGTCCCAGACCGGCTGTCCTGGCCTGAGTCAATAATCTCCCAGCTACAGGGGGAAGAAAGGCAAAAGCAATTTTAGTCATCTTTCAAAATGGCTGACAGAAATTTTAATTTCCAATGTCTTGCTTGCAGCATCTAAAGCAAATCAGCTTAGTTTCTTTTCCCCTGACTCCTAGAAAAGTCCTAGAGAGGAAGGCAAGAAGAAGTCGAGTATATGGTTGAGTATTGAAGGTGTCTGACTTTGATACTGGAGCCAAGGGATTGTGTCCTACCATTGGTTTCGTTAATGACGATCTTTCTCTTACGTTATCCAAGCAGTTTTAATTGCCCAAACTTGAAACAAATGAAAATGCTGGAGGTGATCGTGGTGTCTTGGTTTGACCGATGGAAGTAGATGATCACCAGAACATCCAAATAGGTCTTTTATTTTGTCACTGTAGTATGAGGATTGGACATATCCTTCAAAAATATATTTTCTTTCACTTAGAGCTGAAGTGTATAGTGGATTAATTGATCAGTTAATTAACAGAAAACTAATAAACAACAACTCAGTCAATTATAAAACATTTGCAAGTTTGTTGTATATTGAATACCTTGAACGTTGACTGTTGGTCGAAACAAATAAAACACTTTGAAGACACAAGCTTGGGCACTGGGAACTTATGGCCATTTTTGTAGAGCCTCTGATAATTCTCTATAGCTTCATCACTACGAGTGACACCCTTCACAGTTGTTTGGTCCAGTATCCTCCACCTGAAGACAATCTCCAAAATCAAGTCTTTCCTCTTACTTCATTAGCTGGATAAATATTTGGTTTCTCTTTGGAGTCTCCTCCAGCACTCTGCCATTATCTGACTCAAATTTGCGCTTCCACAGTCTAGATTTTAAAATAATGTCTTGAAAATCTGTACAGCACTTTGTTCAACATTGCTTTAAATTTGCTTTACAAACAAACTGAGTTGACTTGTTGGTATGCATGGATGATCACCTTGTAATTATTGATATGAAATGCAGTGACTGCATTATAAATAGTATCAGCATTTGACTTGACCAAGAAAGGGACTGAAGAGGTTTATTTGAAGGCTTAGAATTCTACTGGTTGAGGGTCATTGATAAAATTTAGTACAAGAAATAAAAGCCAGTCCAATGCAAATGTCATAGTCTAAATTAAGAAGCCTACAATAAAACTGGCAAGATGACTTAACAGACAGGTGGCAGATGGGAAAGTGCTTTTCAGGCTGTGGTCAAGTGGCTAGCTCTGGGGCTGAAAAGTGAAGCCAATGCGGAAGTGCCTTAAACCTGCATACTTTCTAATGTCCAGCAAGGGGCGACCCTATGGGCTGCAAAGAGAAGTTTGATTGTATAGAAGTCTATGAGAAAAATGACCACACTTCTCACTTGATTTATTACCTCAGTAAATATTTTCCTAATGTGTTTAAGGTCTCAATCACTAGTTTCAAGTCTTCTTCAATTCAGCTTGATATTCATTTTGTAAATTATGATCCCATTTAGATTAAAATAGACAACAAAGCAGGGTATGCTTTAGGGCATGACTACCTTGTGATTGACTAGTTGCTACCATGGTGACCTGTCAATTTAGATACATGTGTAGCAACATTGGTTATGTATTGTAATTGCAGACTCTATGAGTATAGGTGTAGCCCTCTAAGAGCTGTCGCTATTTCAGTGTATTTTCAGTTCATGAAAGTTAAGTGTAACATTTTGGTCACCTAAAAAGTCTTGTTTAGCATTCAATTGTACTAAAAGACCTTCTAAGGAGTCAGTTTTTCCAGTATGTTCATTTAGTTTTAAGCCTGTTTTTTGCTAGCCAAAATTAGCATCTCAATTAATATCACAGTAAACATTTATTACAGATGCACCTTGCTGACCAAGCCAGCTAGCAAGTGCTATTGTTAGGGTTAGCTCCACTCTCTAATCCAAATATGGTCATTTCTGGCTCCAAAAAACCAAGATGGCGACAGCCAAAATGCCAAACTCAAGGCTTCAAAACAGTAGTCTACAAATCAGCGTGTGACATCATAGTGGCTACGTCCACTTCTTTTATACTCTATGGCTGTGGTACCTCTAGGAATCCTGAGCCACCTGGTGAGGTATGAAAGTTTCCAGGTTGGGAGTTCCCAAAAATCATCTCCCCGTTTAAGCTCTACTATCATGCTCCCTCCCTCCTGATTCACATAAAACAGCTATAAAAAGCACATGTGTGGCTATGATAAATCGATATATAAATAGAATAGAAGTCCTGTCTCTGTTCCACTAGCTTAACTGGCTGTAACCCAAAAGGTTTTGTCATTGGGAGTTTCCTTAACCAATCTTTTAGGGGGGGACAATTATCAATGTGTGTTTTTAAAGCATAATAGTGGTCAAATTTTGGAACAAAGAAAACAATCTTTCAGTGTAAGACTAGGCTACAGTGTAGTAACTGTCTCTACAGGGTTCATCACATTAAATCGCGCTGGCTAAATTTAAGTCCAACAGAGGATGGAGACCACATGTCCTGTGAAAGCAGTTGTACTGGATACAGCTGGTGTGAAATCACCATGGAGATCTGGTTACTACAACAGCTGAGCAGGTTTCCACCAGTTAACACAACTGTGAGGTTCCTGCGCTAAGTGGAAAGCATGTGTGTGGTCCACAAGAGGGTATAAACAAAGTAAACTGCCATTAGTTTTGCAGGTCTTTGGTCGTAAACCCAAATATTCAGCAAATTAATATTTTCATTTGATGATGGCACAAAATTCTGTGCCAGTCAATCAAAAGTGAAAACTTTGACCCGGTGGCACTAGAGAAGATGTGTCAAGGAATCACCCGAGTGATGGCAATTCATCCTAAGGGGGACATGAATTTGTGCACCAAATTTCATGGTCATTCATCTGATAGTTGTTGAGATATTTCAGTTTGGACAAAAGTGGTGGACAGACCAATCAACATTGCTATTCCATAGTTAAAAATTTAATTTAGATTAAAAAACTGGCAATTAGCATCAATCTAAAGATACTTGTACATTTTGCAATAGCCTTGAAGACCCTATTAGAGCTGCAACAATTAGTCAATTGATTAATCAATTAGTCAACTGCCAGGAAATTAATGAGTGAATAATCATTAAAGCCATATTTTTTTTAGCAAAAATCGCAAAACTTCACTGGTTCTAGCTTCCCAAATGTGAATATTATCTGATTTTCATAATGTTCTATGATAATAAATTGATTATCTTTGGGTTTTAGACAATAGTCAGACAAACAAGACATTCTGAAAGTACCCATGGGCTCTGGGAACTTTTTACTGACATTTCATGAACCACATAAAATAATTGACATCAGTTTAACCATAGTGGTTTCTGTCTCCCCCCCAAATCAAGTATATACTGGGCTGCAGGGAACAAGCACAAGAGGCCAAGAGAAGCGACAGTATATCATATACACCCACCACCCCTCCCACCTGACCCAAACATCCAACCTTATGACGAAAAGGTCAACCCGCTGCTCCCCTCTCACTTTCCAGGCACGTGCCACCATAGGAGGCTGGTTTCCAGGGAAACATGATGGGCTGAACATGTGACAGTGATACTGTGAAGTAATAATAGCAGTAAGGGATGGACAGGTTAAGTATTTCCCTGTTCCATGTAAGACTCCCAGTCTCCCAGGAAAGTCTTTTTGGACAATGTACGGTAAAGTTTCACTGCATCGCCTGGAATGTGGCAAAGTTTGTTATTGGGTAATTTCCTTAGAAAATCTGACACCACTTTTGTTTTAGTTAGTTGTAGTTAAAGAATATATTACGAATATTTAGACTCTAACCATTTGGAAACCTTGGACGTGACAGAGTTCAATGCCATAGATGACAGTGTGGCCATGTTAACAAAACAAGAGGTTCAGTCTTAAAGTCCAATTTGAATTGACACCAACCCTCTTATCAAGACATGTCAACTTCTAAGTTGAGCAATATCTTGACTCTTGAACAGAGCAACCTTTTTGCGTCTAAATTTAAAAAAACTTTGCATTTTCTGGTGTGGTTATTAGTGTTTTAAAGTCCTGCCGCTGACTAGCTAACTAGTCAAATTTGTGATCTTAGCAAAGGGCGAAGAAACTTGGTGGAGGAAATGTAACAACTGTTATGCTTCACATCCATCTCTTCTATTACTTTCCTATATTCAAACATCTTGTCATGCATCATGGCTCCTCAGGATTGGTAAAACCTGGATTTATTGCAGGAAAATTGTGGACCAACATGAAGTCCGATCAAAGTAAGTTGGAGACTGCCAAATACTATCTATCAACTATCAAATACTACATAAACCTGCTCTGCTGAATGAGAAGAAACAGCATCCTCTTCGTATACATTTTACACAATGTACATTAGGCTCAAGCAACAGTGGCAACCATACAATCCACAAGTAGTTATGGCTTTCAGACTCGGCTATTTCTTGATGATTAAGAATTTCATTGTGCAATTAAAAACTAATAAAAAAAGTGTGTGTTTGAGATGTCATTCATTGTTTTTAGTCTGTTCAACCCATGCCCGGGTTAATTATAACAGGGTTTCATTGCATGAATCACTGTATGGATATCTGTGCACTGATTTAGAATTGGGGATAAAATGTTGACCAGAATTATAGTATGATTTAATGGACACAAGTTCAGAAATAAATATTTACCGTACACTGACCATGGTATGAAACAAGTAGAAAGCGACTCCTTCCTTCCTCTTTTTATTAGATGGGGTATTTTAAAATTTCTTAAAATTCATACTCACATCTGTCTCTCTGACAGCTTCACTAGTTTGTAGTTTCAAGTTTATCTGAAAGCATTTGCACAATGTAGGAAGAATAGCTGTCACCCACATGGGTGGCAAATCTCAATATTTTTCAGCCCTCCTGTCACATGCTGTCAGTGCTCCAGGAAAACTTTGGATACTTAGAAGAGAATATATCATGTTTCATTACTCCACCAGTCCTGTCCATTGCTCCGTCCAATCCATCAGTCTGAAATGATTTTTGCTATTGTTTCGGGCCCCGAAATGGAAAATGTTCTACCTTCTACAGCGATCTTGACAACAATCATGTCAGAGCAATGCAGACATGAAAGGAGGTCAGCAAAACCATATGAGCAGCTGTTGGGCAGATATCACTTTTTACCCAATCAGTAATCTCTAAAACAACACAGGGAGTGGCATGTCTGAGCCTCTAACAAGCCCAGTGATGGCGCCTTAAAAATAGAACAAGACAAACAATGCAAGGAATGGCGACAAAAACATCCAAGGAGGGAGGTGTAAATATGTTTCCCCGCCTGTCTGCATGGGCATATATAACAGAAATCCTGACTCTGAGGTAACTAATACCTGTTTACGTTCTGTGTACAGCCACATATACAGTGAGCTGACATTAACGGAGTACCAGTTGATCCAGTTAATACCTTTGCAAAATGCCAGTCTGCATGTATCTGCCCAAGACACTAAGCCAAAAGCTACAAGTAATAGAAGACACTGGTGTCATTGACGGAAAAGGAGTGATGACGCAACCATGTGTACTGCTTTCCAAGTAGATTCATGCTGTGTTGTTCAGGTTATGGATCTATTTAGACTGAAATTGAGAATTAAAGGCACCAAAAAACCAACTTCCCTTGTCATCAGTTGAGGTCATTAAGCATTAGAATGGGGCCAAACTCTAATTACACAATCAAAACACAGACAAAAACAAGATAACAGTCCCCCACATGATAGATTCTTAAGTATTGTCAAAAGCCTTAAATTTCTAGTTCACCTAAATCACCAAAAAATTTGGGAAAAAAACTCCATATTTTCTCACTCACCACCATTCCTCTTTTTGGGGCTTTAGTTAAAAGTAACCTGTGGTTACTAGGGCATTCTGGAAAAACAGTGCTGTCACCACAAACAAATTCCCATTCACTTGTTTTCAGGTGGAAGAGATTTCAGCAACAGATACTACATAAAACCCAAACTGTCTGCACTGTAAGATACCACAAGAGGTAAATAAGAAGATACACATTTTTTGTGATTTGGGGGAACTGACCCTTTAAGAAGAAGACAAAAGAAGCAAGCCACTGCTCTCTTTTTTCTCTACTTCCTTTCCCAGATCAAACACAACTCCAGTCATACCTCAGTCCTGCCCCACGATCTTCAGGAGACATCTCAAGAGCTTCGGGTTCCTTCAGAAGGTTCAACGACACTATTAAAGTCAGCCAAAAACTGTATGGTCAAAGTGTTATATTCGTTAGGTTGGAGGCAAGAAACAGCTAGAACGGCAGGTAGAATTGTCTTTCCCAGCAACAAGAAAAAAAAAACACTGGCGTGAGCTCGGGGTTAAGCCAAACTCAGGTTTTACGTGCCACACCACACGGCGCGAGAGCAGCTTGTGTTTATCCTCAATGAAGCCCCCGGTTGGAGTATTTCAAGAGGCCTCATCTAAAAATAACCTGGTCACACTACATTCCGACTGGCAGCCATCAGGAAGACAGACGGATGGGGTTAAGGGTGGGTAGAAACAGCAACCCTCCCAAACACACTTCCCGTTGTGTCAGTGACAGGGCAGGAACCGACAGATGAGGGAGGACATGTGTGTCTCATATTCTGTCAGGGGTTGACACAGTGTTGTTTGTATGTTGATGACAGTGTTCCCTACACACTGGTGGTTTACTTCAGAAGTGCGCAACAACACATGTTGTTTATTAAAAGTTTTTTTTTACCTATTGAAATAATAAATCAATCAATGTTATTTATTAAGGCTGGACAATAAACCCAATCTATTGATTTACCAACACCAGGGTTTGGTTTATTTCATTTTGCACAGTTTAAAATATAAGGAATAAACACAAACAATGCCAGAAAAATGTGCAGGGAGTGGAAAAAAGCCTAGATGGACTTATAGATTACCTCTACCTGAATAGTATACATACAGTATATAAATATAAAAGAAAAACAAAGTCACACTGTTATTTTTTTTTCATTAAAAAAAACAAACAAACAATAAAACCAAAATTAAATTAAATGTTTAATTAAATTATGTTTTAAATATGCTCTAAAGGACTTTAAGGACAAAGAAACTTTAAACCCAATGAGAATAGTTGATCCATAAATCTGAACTCACTGAATTCACTGAAAATTTGACTTCTGCTTCATAGATGTTTGATTGTCTGGTTGAATGAATCTGAGAGTTAATTTAAAAAAATGAAACCTGAATGATCTGAAATATTACCCTCATTGAATTGTATCATATCTATATAAACCTACACATTTGGAAAACGTTAATATTACAGATTGTAAGAAGTTAAACCAGAGGAGCCGATGGGGAGCGTAGAGGCGAGTGGGCTGCACTTCTGACAAAGTGTTTTTGTAGAAGAAAGATTCTGTGAAGAGTTGTGGGAAATGTACTCGCCCACATTATATTGTGATATGAAAAGTAAGGACAAATTCAAGAATAATAAAGGAAATTAAGACATTTTTTGTCTACAAAATAGCTTAATTTACTAATTATACCAATAGATTTGGTTACTTTTTTACTGACATGATCAACCTGATCTCAATCTTTATTCCAAGGATTTTTTTTTTTTTTTTTTTTTTTTTTTTCATCAGGGCAGGTGAAGCGATCCTTATCTGACAGCAGGATGTCTGTGTGTGTGTGTGTGTGTTTGTGTGGTGTACAAATGAGAAAATAATATATGATATATAATAACTTAAATGTGAATTAGAACAACGTTCAAAGCAACTTTGGATCATTCCTTTACTAACCGTCTCTATTTTTTAGCTTATTTTAGCTTAATCCAGACAATTGTTTTGTAACTTTCTCTGTTCTTTGAGCTGTCACACGTTGTGACAGTTTTTAGTTTTGTTTTATTTGTGTGCCTGATGTTGTATTGTCCAGGTCTCCCTTGAAAAAGAGATTGCTGGTTCAATAACAATGCATCTACTTACTGCAGCCCTTTACAATCACAAGCATTCTTACAATTAGCATCAAGGATTGTAATAAAACACTGAAAAAGCTCCCTTTGCACGTATCGAAAATGTTCATTAACCAAGATAACACAGATTTAAGGCCAACGAGGAAACAGTCCAGAGATTTTAAACACTGACAGAGCAATAAGACCAGTACTAATTAAGCGGCTTTTCTCATACAGAACTACACTAAAAATATCTACAACAACCCATGAAATCTAACTATGTTCAAACAACCCACAGTTCAGTCCAGAAGCACAAGATCATTAACTTTTCAGACAAACAAATTTATACTGACTAATTCACAGTATTCAAAAAAATCTCTTAATATATATATATAGTATATTATGTAATTCTTAGCCCAACAAACTTAACTTTCATTAAAAAATATTCCAGTGTAGAATCTGTTCCAAAACTACGGCTCAGTACACATTAAGAACAATCAAGAGAAACTTGGTTTTATAAAATATTCGACACATTTAGATTCATACTGGAGGTAGGTTATAACTTTGTTTACTTTTTTCAGCTTCTGATTGAAGAAAAAAAAATCTCAAATACACATTAAAAAAATACTTGTTAAGAAAGTGTTGACATGATTTTGTCATGATGACATATCAGGTGGACGTTGCTACACATGTGCTTTCTTAGAAGTTGAGCAAGGAAGTTGTTCTCAGGTGCAAACACCGGTCTGGGCACTGCAGGCATGGTCCATAGTTAGTTTTATAGTAAACATGATGTTCAGTACACAGGACAATGCAGCTGTTTTTTTTTTTAAGTAGATGATGTGGTAAAGAAAAAGTTGGGTAAACAATGAGCACTCCTCAGTTAGGATTATACCATACAGCAGGTTGATATATGATGTTTTATAAATGTGGAAAGAAGAATCTACACATTATAACACCGTTCAACACATGTATTTGCTGGATTACAGAACATAAACACAAATGACACCTCACTGTCTAAACCGATCCAACTTTTTCAGTCCCAATGCCGATACCTGGGCTTTGGGTATCAGCCGATACCAAGTACCAATCAATTCCAGCATTTAATTAATGAGCTGTATGCCTCACTGTGTGGAGACTGGGATCATTCTTTTATGTATAAAGCAACATCAGGCTCGACTTAAACATTGCTTTCCTAACTTTGTAAAAATAAATGTTACAAATAAATACATAGATATAAAGTTACTGAATATTTATTTATTTAAATAATGGTATCCGACACCAGATCTGCCCATTGTCACCAATAATAAAAGTAACTCAGCAGAGGCAGGGATATAAAAACCAGAGGGGGATTTGACGCCCTGGGAATGAAAAGAGTTGAAATGAACATATTTTGTAACAAATTTTTCAATAAATATTCTCTTAAGAATGTACCACTCGGTCAACCAGATGGATTTTATAAACACAATAACTGGGTTGATGCTTGTGTGATTTTAAGATAAAAAGCCAGAAGCTCTTTAGGATAACTCTTGTTGATGACTTCATCACATCACTTGACTGTGATGAAATAGTCGTGTCTGGTTTGTTGTGCTGTTTTCCACCAGACGGCTTCTGTCCAATCACAGGGTTCGCTCTGATGCACACCCACTCTGTGACAAGTTATCTGATTGGCTCGACTGCTTCATGTCACTCCTCTGAATCAGTTCCGGCAATGGAGAAACAGCTGAGTCACACACACACACACACACACAGGCAGAAATCATGCACGCACTGTGCTCAGGTTTCACAACTCTTGAGACACTTTGTGTTTGTTGTGGGAACAAACAGCAGCACAGTCTTTGCTCTAAGCCGCAAAAGCACAAATCACTCAGCGTAACATGACATTTGTCTACATTTATAAGCATGACCGTTAAAACTCTGACACACACGAGTGTTTTCATGCTTACTGCCTGATTAGACATCTTATTAAAACAGGGTGGGGGGCACATACGGACAGCACTTGACTGACAGCTCCTTCACTCTATTGTTTGTTTTGTTGGACCTGTCTGAACAGTACATTTTATCTGTCAGTTCGTAGAGTTTCCAAGCATATCTTCACCCAAATTCAACCTGACAAGAGGTCGAATCAGCCTTTAAAGATGATAATTATGCTGTATTTGGGTTTTTAATGATGTAGTTAATTAATGATAGCTGTGACATCAGTAAATGGGGTGTGGCCAGATGTGCGACATGGCTGAAAGTTTTCGTCCTACAGAGAGCAGTTTTCTGCTCACTGACGTTTCGGTCTCGTTGGTGGCACTTATGGCGATTGGAAACAGTTTGCTACTTCACACATAAGTGAGTTGAAGAGCGAGTCTGTTGTGTTAGCTCTGCCTACCCATCTCTGGCGGACCAACCACCGCTCGGTGATGGAAAACTCATCACTAACTGTGCGTGATTTTTCCCAGGAATGTTGCCACCGACACCCAGTTCGTAATACTGCAAATGTGAGGGCCATAGGCTCAGTCACTATTGTGTTACCTCATTCAGCGATAGATAGTGACTTTACAGACATTTATTATTACTTTTTATTTGGATTTAACACTTAAGAACAACACGTGTGTTTTGAATATTACATCATATGAATGAAAATGAGAAAAACACTAAACCTTCATCATGTGCAGTATGTACACATGTATAGTATATACAGAAAAAGAACATCACATCACTAATAGCTAATAATAGCTGTGCTGTTGTACTGTGAATGGCTTTTTACTCTATTATTATTATTTTATTCTTTTATTCTGATTATTACTTTATACGTTTTTAAATCTGCACCTTGGTTTTACAGCCTGCAACTTTATTCTCTTGGTTCTCTCATCAGTGATGTTTCTGGCAGCTACTAGACTCACAGGTCAGTCTCTAAGCTTTCATTGTTAAAACTGGGTGGAAACAATTAGAGTAGAGAGTTTAAAAAAAACCCTGCATTGCAGAACCAATCCAAAGTCTTTAGGGCGGTCCTTCATACTGTGGCAGTGACATGCAGTTTCTGGTAAGGCATCATTTCTGGTAAGGCATGTCCCTGACACAATGTAAGGGGCGTAGGTTTGTTAGCAACTATTCTCGATGCCGTTCAAGCAACTACCGTGCATTTATTTATACCTCTTATTGTCTGGTATCATGAGACGAGTCAGCAACAGGCAGCTGTTTTCAGTAAACAAGCTCTAAAAAGCCACTGTACACTACCTGCTCAGCACCAAACAGCAAACAGCTGTAGACTAGCTGGCGAACATAGTGGAGCATTTAGCAGCTAAAGAGTCAGATATTTCCCTCAGGAGTTGGTAGAGAGCAAAAACAGAGCTAAAAGAGAGTGAATATTGGACTTACATTCACCAGGTGGACAGAAACACGACTCCAGATGGATTATAATGTTGCTCTGTAACTGCTGGATGTGGAAATAAGCAACTGTCTGCCAAAACATTACCCATATCAACTTAAAGGGATAATATGTCAGTGTTGTGTTTTATATTTTGTTGCCAACATGCCCAAAAATCAATTAAGATTTAAAGAGAACACTGGTACTTCATTCTTCTTTATATTTATTAATATCTTAAAGAGTTAACTCGACGGACAGTTAAAAATAAATCGTTGCAGCAGAACCAGAGATATCATCATTTTTATTTCCTGGACTCTGTCTTGTTAAAACCTGGTCCCTACATTACCCACAATGCACTGTAACCACTGACAGTTCAGTGAGAGATTATGATCTTGGAACTGCTAGCATCAAAAGACTTTAAACAGCTTTTTCTCACATATGCAGCACCTGTAAACACACTTTGTAGTGGAATTCCCTTTTAATGTCATAGCGTACACATCAGCTGAGCCAGTGCAGCACAATATCATGGAGAGAAAATGATTGAATACACCATTTAAAAAGCAAATATATATATAAAACACATCAGTGAAATATGACATATATATGTCATATTTCACTGATGTGTTTTAGATTCCAGACTCTACACACACACACACACACACACACACACACACACACACACACTGTTGATTCAAACACGCCAGCTGTCAGCTCGCATTTTGGGTCAGCATCTAATCTTCCACAAAGCCTTTGCCCCGATCCTGATGCACAATTACCCACAAGACACCTCTGACAGACAACAGCAGGTGACAACAACACAATCCCACCCAGCTGGCCAAATGTCACCGAGAGCGAGAGAGAGAGAGCAAGAGAGAGAGAGAGAGAGAGAGGCCAGAAAGAGATATTTACAGATGTAGATACAGAAAGGAGGATGGAAAGTAATGACTCAAACTTTTTCCACAGTGCAAGGAAAAACAACAAAACATCAACCATATAAACAGAGGACATTTGATTTATGAGTTACAGGGCATCACTGAGGCTTAGGGACTAAGATACGTGTCACATAAACCACAAGGTCCTTGTTTTGAAGCTGTCCAGAGGCCTTTCGTGTGCTCTCTTTCTCCTAACATCCTATCAACTATATACTATCAATGAAAGGCAAAAATGCTGACGTCTTAATCCTAATGTCGACTAGATTTATGTCTCTAAGTGAGGTGGGGGGACTTTAAAGGGGACATACCATTATTTTTGTGATTTTCTGTTATTTATATACTGTTACAATGCCAGATGTCTATGTTAAATATAATCAAAGATCCAAAACTTCAGGTAAACATATGTAAAAAATGCTCCCTGAAAGTCCAAAGCCAAGGCTTAGTTACCTCTACTTCATCATCAAACTAACATCAGATTGTTCGCACATGCCCCCAGACAGCTGTGTATACTGTAGCCTTTGTTGCTGAGGTTGTTGATGTTGTCCAGTTACATATTTTGGCCAATCAGAATAGAGTGGGCTCATCAGGAGGGGTGGGCTTAAAGCGACAGGGAGATAAAATGGCCTGTTTCAGACAGATGCCGAACTGAGGGGCTGCACTAAATAACTGTAAATCATTCAAAGATATTCCAGTAGAGCCTCAGAATATAAATATAGACCAACCAACATTACCTGCCTTAATCCAGCCCAGAGCACGTATGTAGGTAAATTGTCACCCTTCACCCCAGTAATAGTTCCAATCCCAATAACCTACTCGCTGGTCCTCCTAAATCCAGTCCAGAGTGATGTCCCTGTATTTTAAAGTGGATCTGAAGAGCTGCTTGTCCTTCTGCTTCATTTTATCAGCTCAGTGTAACATTTAAATTTTGTGTGAAAATAAAGTAAGTCCAAAAAAATGTTTCTGCTGATCTGACAGATGGAAACATGCTAACACCAACATACAGGTCCATCTGGGAACCAATATGATGACAGAAAAAACTAAAACCATCAGGAGAGCAAGACCCCGTAAAAGCTCATTAAATAGGCTGATGTAATGTCAGCTACAGGTAGGTACTGCTGTTCTCTCTCAGACTCGTTTTTTGCTCTGTTCACATACTGGCAACTTTAAGAGTCCACTGAATCAGCTATTAGCAGTTCCTGTTTACCATGTAGCCGTGGATGTACAGAAAACCATCACTGGATTACTTTGATACTGAGGAAAACTTAAAAATGTGATGATTCTTATGCAAGTTATGTAGCGTCTATCTACTGATTTCTAAGCGGATTTATGGACGATGGACATCAGAGATAATGATCCTCATCACACTGAATTATATCCATATGTGTTTCATTTCTGTTCGTTAAGACCTGACTGTGTTTTGACTCAGAGAAGGATTTTTGACTCTTCTTCAGCTCACACACTATCTTTACCTCACCCTCAACTCTTCGGCACTCCCCTGGGGAGGCTTTTGGCTTTGTCCTGCTGAGTGTCCATGCCTATTATAGACCATTCATATCCTGTCATTTCCCCGTGGTTAAAGTGCCGTCTGGAATGATCAGTTGAATTAGAGAGGGGCACGGTGAATATTTCATTCCCCAACTCTCTCTGTAATGTTAATCCTGTCCGAATGAGGTTTTTGTCAACAGATCTACTTGATAACTCAACTACCTGCATGTGGTGATGAAGCTCCAGAAAAAGCTTGTATACGTGGACTTTGAGTTGTGAACGTTTTTCATTTTTTCATTACATTTCCCCAAAATATTGGGAATGACAAAAAGCTTCATATAAAAAATAACAAACTCTGTGTGTTTACCTTCCCCTCCAAGTAAAAACTTTAACAATACTGACGCCATTTTTTCCTGAGATGGAAACGCTCTCTGAGCCGCCCCTGACCTGGACTCACCCGACTTTCAGTTATACAACTCAGATGTGTTGCATCCAGCCTGGCGCCCACAAATCCCTCTCACCTCCGCTGAATCCCACCAAGCCTTCCGGACCAGCAGCAGCATCGAGTAACGGACCCCCCCACCACCACCACCACCACCACCACCAGCCACACACACACACACACACAGACACACACTTTCAAAACGAGGGCAGGAGTGTGAACCAGATGACCAATGTGACTCTCCACTACACAGCCGCCTGCAGTAATCTGTGGATTTACAGAGGGGCTGCAGGTTCGAGTACAAGCCAGACTCAATCGGCCACATGGGTCAGAACTCAACAACATGGACCGTATTAGCAAGTGAAAAAGTAAATATGATTTAATTCTTCTAACTGTGACTGTTTAAATTTTTAAGACAGACAAACAGATAGAAACAGACAAACGTTTCATCCAGTTAATGAAATGACAGCACCATAAAAATAATAATAGCCATTGATATGACTAGTTAGAGTCCGTTATCTTTAGTTTGACTTCATTTTATTTACTTTACTTTAAAAGAAATCTTGTGTACATGTGGTTACTCATGATGTTGCAAATATGCAAATTAGTGCGTGACGTTATCGAGCATCATCTAGCGTATTTTCGAGCAGGCTTTAGCTACTGTGACAATGCTGACATGCTGATGATAGCAGGTATAATGTTTACCATGTTAGTTCAGCATGTTAGCATGCTAACACTTGATAATCCATCCACTAGCTGTCAAGATATTTCAATTACCATCTCTTAAACCATACCGCTGGCTAAACAAACACTATGACACAAAAATACAAGTACACAAAAACTGTCATTAATGAAATACCTCTATTTAAAACGGTGATTTATGTGGTTTGCTAATTAAATGTTTTGTTTAATTTGTGTAATAGATGCTCAGTGAAATGAAAGTGTGATATAGTCTAAAGCTCCGGGAAAAAGTTAAGTAAGTGCACTTGAGTTGAGATGTTGTGTGAACGTGCAATCTCTTAATAATCTCTTGCAAATTAGGAATTAACTTTAAGAGTTTAATGCACATTTCCAGATCTATATCTATATTCTGGGGCTCTACTCGAATATCTTTGCATGTTTCACAGTTAAAAACTCCTTATTTATCTTATACTGGCCCCTTATGCAGCCCCTCAGTTCAGCCTCTGTCTGAAACAGGCTGTTTTAGCTTCTGTCTCATTAAGGCCTTCCTCCTGATTGGCCAAATTCAGGAAGCTTCCTCCGGCTCCGGAGGCTACGTAAACAAACTACAGTATGAGGATTTCACTTCTTTTTCTCCTTCTTTACTTGAAATGTCAACTTCTCAAATACATCCATACATGTTGAAGCCTGAATCCGATCCAAAATATGTGAGTGGACAACGTGAGCAACACAAACGCTACCTACAGACGGCTGTTTGAGGGCATGTGAGAGCAATCTGACATCATCATGAGGAGGAAGTAGAGGTAACTTTGCAAATAGAGCGTTCAGAGCAGGATGAAGCCCTGGATTTTGACTCACAGGGAGCATTTTTACATACGTTCACCTCAAGTTTTGGAACTTTTACCGTGTTTAACATCAATCATAACAGTATAAAAATAACAATCACAAAAAGCCTGATATGTCCCCTTTAATGTTTGTCATAGCCCCACATATTGCAGCTTCATGATCCAGTGTTATTCTACAATCTGTGCTCACTCTGAAAGCTTCAAGCCAAAGGTTTACTATTTACAGATTTTAACAGGGGGAAGATGAAAATGTCAAAGTTGATCCCTGCAGTCAAACTCAAACAGGGCAATAAATGATGCTAACATCACACTCAGATTAGCGCCTGGTGTTTAAGTTTATGTGGGGGATTTGTCAAGTCACTCATGTTGTCATACAGTATTGTCACCTGAGCCAACTGAATGAGCTCAGGCTCCACCAAGTGGTAAAAGTTAAAAGCATGATAAGCACACCAGTCACATCAAGAGAATTGATGAGTAAATTCACTGCAATGTGATCAAGCAAGAAGAACAAGGACTATTACTCCTAAAACCATGTGCAAAATATATATTATTTGTTCAGATTTCATAGATGCTATATATATATAAAGGGTCATCTGTGCCGGTTTAATTTTTTATAAAACTCTGAGGATGTATTCATATTTTTGAGGTTTTCTTCTTGAATACACACTTGTTGTCCTTTTTGAAACAATTTTTCTCCTCTTACAGTCTTACACACAAGTTATCCATTAAAATTAACTCAAAAAAAGCAAAAAAAAAAAAAGTTGGAACTATCTGACTGACAACCGCTTGTTTACAAGCTACGGCAGCACACACACATGAAATTAAATCAAAGGCGATTGAATCATGAAGGTTACGTATTTATAACAAATGCATCTTTATGCTGAAAAAGCACAAAACACACATTGCAAACCACATATATCTATTAATCTATTTAACATGTCGTGAGTACAGGATCAATTCTGAGCAAAAAGTCACAAGGTTGTAATTAGAGGGAGTTTTTATGAGGGAATGAATGCAATCACTGCACATATAAACAAGGGTTGCAACAATGATTACTTTAATCACTGATTATTTTTATCATAGCTTCCACGCAGAGCTCCAAGTGATGTTTCCCAACTGTTTTATTTGTCGGACCAACAGTCAGAATCCCAGAAGCTATTCAACTTACAATTACATACATTTTCTGTTGATAGACTAATCTGTTAATTAAGTAACCATTTCAGCACTAAATGCTAGTAAATACTTGTGTATCACAAGATGATTTGTGACTTGAAACTACACCAGTGTTGGAGCCGTCACATGGCTCAGTCTCAGAGAGGAGATGTTAGCGGTGGGATTTGATTAGACGGTCATGTGTGACCAATCAGCTCTGCAGGGCTTCACAACAGTCCAGTGCAGATTTAGGATGAGTCTGGTGTCAGAAAGGATGCTGAGCTATCTGTTCAACACGTCTGTGCATTTAGTTTGACATGACACACATTTCTGAAGTAGTTTTGTCTGTGCAAGGCAAGAATTACATTTAAGACTCAAGACTTGAAAGATGGGTTCACAGTTTTTCAAGTGTATCTTAAAACAACAGTCAGGAGCCCAAATGAACAGTGAAACATGTTTTTCTTGCTGTAATCATTCCTCATGTTCATACTGAACATTAGAAGATCCCTTCATAATGCACTTACAACGTAAATGATGGGGGACAAAATCCACAGTCCTCCTTCTGTGCAAAAATGTATATAAAAGTTTATCTGAAGCTAATATGAAGCTTCAACGTCCAAATGAGTCAAATCAAGTAGATATCTTTCAACGTTACAGTCTTTTTAGTGCCAAAGTCTCTCTTTTTGTTACTATACTTCCACCGCAGCTCAACAGGGAAACACTGTCCGAGGAAACACAAAGAGGGAATTTGATGCTAAAAAGACTGTAAATGTGTCAGATATCCACTTGATATGACTAACTCAGACTGCTGAAGCCTCATATAAGCTTCACATCAACTTTTAAATTACAATAAGTAAACACCATTTCAATGTTCATTTGGGCACCTGACTATTGTTTTAAGACAGATTTGAAAAATTGTGAACTAAACTTGCTAGTTAGTCTACTTGAGCTTCTGAGTTCAAATTACAAAAACTGTCCTGTACCTATAAGTTAAGCTAATTAATTAGCCTGCTGACCTTCCTGAATCTCAAATTAAAAGAAAAAAAGTAATTGCCATCTACACATTTTATTTACTTTTGACATTTTTTGAAAACTTTACAGTTATATTTTTGAGTTCCTTCACTGCAGATCAAATTAGCAGGTAAGCTAACCTCAGCAGCGGGCTTTAACCCTGACCACCAAATTTTAAACCAATCAGATGACTTCTACCTCCAGAGCAGCTTTGCCTCTCAGATATGTTTCTGAAACTAAAACTCTAACCTGCAATCGCTGTCTAACACCAAACACACATGAACAAACAACCATCGGATGCACTTCAGTATCCTACCTTGCCGTCATGCTGCGCCATAAGTGAGCTCCTGTGGAAAAAGGAAATCTTTATCATGATTTAACACTGGATGGGTACACGTCATTGGATAATGCCCTCATAATAAACCTTAGAGGAGTCCACAGGAAGAGGAAAAATACACTAAACAACTAAATGGAACTAGAAATCCAAAAATGAACGTCAATATCTGTTTCCTTACAGAGATTAAGAGTTTTACAGTGGATTTTCTCTTTACTTGGCGCTAATTATGGCTAATTTGCAGGCTTGGCAGCATACAATTAACCATTATTAAGAGTACAATGGTCAGAGGCACAACACTACTTCTAGAGAAGTGCTGACTAAGACGTAAAAAAAGGAAAGAAGCTGTAATCATTTCTTTAGATAATATAAAATGACAGTGATAAATGATGTCTTGTTTTTTGTTCTGTCATTATTTTTATTTTAAATGCGTCAGGCGGATGAGTAACCATCTCTCGTAAGCATCCTTATTACTCATCAGGCTAACGAGTCACCATCAGGGTGAAATCATCCAAAATTCTGAGCTGGACCCACATCGAGCAGCTTGGATAAAAGCCTCAACTGTTCCCATAGTTATTCAGTTTAGGGCTGCAACTGAGGATCGTTTCATAATCGATTAATCTGCAGACTATTTTTGTGATTAATCGCTTGGTCCAGCAGCTGATTTACTGCGACGTCAGAGGGGAAGTAAGCACATTTACACTGAGAGTGAAAGCAGAGATGTTTGTGTTTATCATGCTGGACAGATAAAGGTAGTCTGTGATTGTGACGCAGGCTTTGTGAAAAAAATAACATGAATGTAGCTTCTATCCGACCTCTACAGTCTGGATGTTAAGGTGCTGTGTGGAGTCGCTCATTTAACCAGAAGAAATTCATCAAACTCTGAGATTTCTTGCATTACAACTACTTTAAATACTTTTAAATAAGACAAAATAGTTGCAGATGAACTTTCCGTCGATTGACTGCCAACTTAACTTGTCGCAGCTTTGAGTCAGTTTAGTTCAATGTAGAATTGCAATTTAATAGGGTTAAAATGAAGATATGAGCAGCTACATTCATTATTGTTGAAGTAAGAAAATGAGAAAGGTGTGCTCATACAGTGTTTTTACTAAAGTTATAAAAATTATAAAACTAATTATTTTGAACCTGACTGCTCCTGTTTCTTGACCAGTCAGACTTCTTTTTTTAGCAACGTTATATATAATTAATACTATGTTCCTAAATTTCAGCTATTGACTTAGTGAGTGAAATGTTATTAATACAGATGGAAATAATGTATAAAACAACAAAAATAAGACCCAAGTTGTTATAAACTGGAATTATTATTTATGCTATTTGTATTTCTCAATATTAGTATTGACAAATTAGTATTTAACTCTTTTTAATTGTATTTAAATGTCTTTTTATAATGTTTCTTTTACATTTTGTCTTAAATGTATACTAGTAACTCAAAGTAAACAAACTGTGTCTATTGGTAAATAATGTTATAGTAATTGTATCTGAAAGTGTATTAATATGTAGTAACTAATAAACACTAATAACGAGATGCTACAATAATCAGATTTAAGTTAGAAAATTGCAACTAATGATTTTAATTCTTGATTAATCTGTCATTAATTACTAAAGAAAAGCTGCACATACTCACATTTGAGGAGCTGCAGCTGGAGTTTATCAACTAACTGATTACTCAGGTAATCGTTTCAGCTCTAATTTAGAGTCTCTTTCATTAGGAAAATTCACAATTTGCAGCTATTTCTTAGATTATTGTGGTTTTATTATTTGGTTTGATATTTTATTTGTAATATTTGATTGAATCGCTGTTATGGTTACTCTGACCTTCCTCAGGAGTTTAATAAAATAAAAAGTCCTGTCGCTTTTACCTGTGGATCTGGACAGAGCGATGTCTCTGGCGGTCACCATGACGACCAGCAGAGCCAGCAGGACGGCCGACAGGCTGTAGGCTCGGAAAGAAGTGAAGGCTACGAACCTGCAGAGAGACAAAAGAAGCTTCACCTCACATCTGCATATTCAGCGACACACACACGGCTGCACTAAGTATCATGTTGTGTCAGTGTGGCTCTTTTGAAGGCTAATAATAATATTTTTGGAGAAAAGATGTTGATTTATACAGTATTTTGAGCCAGTATTCAGTGAAATTGTGAATGTGGCTGAAATTCTCAGACAGTAGCCTACTGTTCCCACAATCGTCTATTTTTATGGATGCAGAGAGTCTTTTCAACATTTTAAAGCAAATTACATCCAATTTTATACCATGATTTTCTTCTTTACTCATTTAAAATAACCAGCCAGTATCAGAAGGATGCAGGGATACAAAAGTCTGCCCTGTAATATAAAAGACCCTTTATTATACTGGCATATTATTTCCCTTTGAGTCTGTATGAAAAATAAAAAAGCTGAAATCAGGAATGTGGCCCCCACTGAAGACAGAGAGGACATGTTGTGTGCCGGGGAATTTTGACTTAACGTTCAACAATAACACATAAATGGTGAGTCCTTAAGGCTGATTCTGGCATTTCTTAAATTTGATTGTTTTTAGGCCGAAAAATAAATCTAAATGAACTGATTTTGTATTTTTCCTCCAGAATTATGTTCTGGCTCTGGACAGCAGCATTTATTTGAAACAGCATGAAGACTAATGTGTAGGGAGATACAATTATTTTGTCGGGTTAGGGTTGCATTGGATGAATTTGGACTGTAAATTCCTGACAACAGCACAGTCTGAAATTAATTTTATAAAAAAATATCATCATAATACTACAGGAGATGAGGACGCACCATAAAAACAAGGTCGGAAGCTCATAATGGAAAAAACACAGGGCTGTGGCTGCCACTGAGGACACTGAGGTCACGTCCTCCATATTTTTGCAGTTTGAAGTATTTTTAGACTTAGACTTACTTAAATTTGACTACTTTTAGGTCAGCAAAAGGCCAGCAGTTCCCCACTGGAATTTTATTCCTGACAGATATAAAATGTATGGAAAATACAACTGAATAAATAAATATTTTTTTAAAAATAAAAGTGGGAGATAGTTGGGGTGGATTTGAACTTATGAGCTCAGTATTTCTACAATCCTAGCTACGGCCCCGAGTACAGATTACCATATTATTCTTTATTTTATTTATATTATATTATTATATAAAATATTATAGAGATATTAGAAATTATAAAACAAACAAATTCAAAACAATGGATGCAAACTCTTTGCAAACCCCTGATTTTTAAGTATCATGGTAATAAAATGATAACAATTTAAAATAAAATATAATAATAAAATATACCATTATGTTCAATACAGTTGAAGATGGAACCAAAGACTAATTGTATGCCCCTAAAATATTAGAGGATGAGCTTATTTTAGTAATTCTATAGGACAAAATAATTGGGGTACAAAACATAAAATAGCTATAAAATTCAGGCAAATTCAGGAAATACGATTATTATATAAATGTTATGATGATGTTCTACTGAGGTTTGGGGTCAATCCAAAGTTATTTTTCCTCTAATTAACAGCAGCTCAGTGTTTTAAGGATGGGAGGCTGATATCCCTGCGTCATGATGCCTACCAGAACAGCGTGTTGGCTGCAGCAAACAGGGCTGAAGTCCTGCACGGTCTCTGCCTCCAGTTGACCAGGCCGGTGAGACGACACCCTGCGCGGCCGGGAGGCATCTCCTTCTCGGGGTGTGCCCCGCTCAGCGGCCCGGCAGCCGCCTCTCCGCCGCCCGCGGTTCCTGCTTCCCGGCTCCCCAGCATTGGAACACGACCGGGTCCCCTCCGCTCCTCCCGCGGTGTCAAGCTCTCCGGATTGTGTACGACAATGCTTCCGGTATTGGGTTTTCAAAATAAAGGTGACTATGTTTCGCATGAGAACTGATGTACTCAAGTGGCAGCTGACCTTGTGAGGCAGCTGGAGTCGCGAGATTACGATGGCACACGTGAATACATCTTGCCGGGTTTCAAGTTATACGCTTTTTTCCAAACCACCATGGTTCGGACCAATTAGCAACCTATGAGGGTTCTGGCATCATCATGTGATCTTGTAATCTTGCGAATCTGAAGGTAAGACGTTAACCAGCTAAGAAACACAAGCCTCAATTACTTTTCTTTTTTAGTTTTTCCATTTTTAACTGAGGACTAAAATGCATACCACGTAAGACTTTATTTAAAAAACAATGTATAGACCCAACAAAATATCCCTCTCAATCATCACTTATGACCCACTAGAAGTGCGTGACGGTGTCTGTAGGCTCTTTTATACAGAGATCCTGCATTATAGCTGTAAAGAAGATCCATCGTTAAGCCACCTTTGCTTTTTTACACTGAGCCAGCATAATGCTGCCCTCTTGTGTGCTTTTACATAGCATGCCAACGATGCAGATTCAAAGAGTCCGTAGCTGGCTTACTGGCGGAGCAACCCCCCCTCTACTCTGTGTCTGTAGCTTTTATACAGAACAGCGAGGCGGAATAAAGGCGCAGCATTCTAGCCTTAAACAGGCTGTGTAAAAGGGGCTTGTATTTACATGTACAGAGACCCTGCCCTATGTCTGTATTTTCTTATTTTCTTATTATTTTACTGTGTTCAGGACGCTTCTGGGCTTCAAACTTTGGGCTGTAGGATTGTAACCGCCAGCCAATAACAGCACGCAGGGTGTGAGGTCAGGAAATCATGTTCGTTGGCCCGCCCCTTAAAATTGGATTTTCCCTGAGCACAGAGAAACTTTCCACTTTCAACAGATTAACGTGAAAGTTTCCATACTAGTAAATCATACACCTGAATGGGAATAGCAACTGCTTGGATTTTATTTCAGAATGTCATTTTACAGACTGATAGTGCATCTTTATATGTTGTGCTTTTATTGTGATGGACGAAACCGCCTCACTTCCTGCCTTGTTCAGTCTAGTTCTGTCTGACTTCACGCAACTCCAGACTCTTCAGCCGCTACTTGTTTTGTTGTGGTTGAGGTCATTGACGTCAGCTGTGTGTGTGTGTGTGTGTGTGTGTGTGTGTGTGTGTGTGTGTGTGTGTGTTTGTGTGTGTTTGGAGATTTCTTATAGTCTGTCGTCTTATAGTGTGTCGTGTCGTGTGTTATGCTGCTATTGTTATATAATCTATTCATGTAATATATGAAAATAAAGGAAATGAATGTGACCATATTAGTTAATGGGGTTTTATTTAAAATTTCTACATATAAATGAACGTCGGTTACATTCAAACCTTTGCCAAACAAGTTCACACAATGCTGATTAAGCCTGTCACCACCAGATAAATCTCATGTAAAGTACAATTAACCCTAAATTGTACTTAAAGGCGCAGTGTGTAGAATTTAGTGGCATCTAGCAGAACAGGCTTGGCAGAAATGGAATATAATATTCATAAGTATGTTTTAATTAGTGTATAATCACCTGAAAATTAGAATTGTTGTGTTTTTGTTACCTTAGAATGAGCCCTTTATATCTACATAGGGGGCAGGTCCTCTTCCACGGAGCCCACCATATTGCACCACCATAAAGAAATCCTACGCACTGCACCTTTAAGTACAGTACTTGAGTAAATGTACTTACTTACATTCTACCACTGATGGTTGCTGTCAGTTATACCTACAAAAGTACTTGTGAGAAGAACACCTGCACACACCTGACCAATTACTGTGTAAAGTGGGCGTGGTTGTTGGCTTGTCTGTTTTAGAAACTTACAAAAATTGTTGGACTCAATCCCTCAACTTTCACTATCAGAAAGGTGGTTTCAAAAACAGAATGATAGCCGGATGAATACAGCCTGTATGACAGACAGCAGAGTCAGATTTAACCCATCTCAGGGAGAAACGAGGGGAAACTAAGAACTACAAAGAGATGATGACCCATTTTGCACTGCGGTCTGCGCTGTTCTGGACTCAAATCAAGATCAGAGCTCACTGCCAAACCGTGATCTCCAACAAAGATCTGCTCCACTTTCCACTGCCGGGGCCACTCCCTCACTCCACGCCAGTACGCCGATTCTGACACATATTCACACTTATAGAGGGTTCTCAAGGCAAATCCATAGCTGTTTTGAAAGGTAACTGTAGTACCACCTCATATAAAGGGTAGAAAATATTATTTGGCACTGGAAACTTTTAAAGGGGTGTTAAAAAAAAAGGTAAGCAGGCCACAGTGTGCAAAAAAAAGGTGATATTAAAAATTGTAATAAAACAGAAGGGAAAATCCTGCTGACAATCACAATTTCCTCTGGTCACACACACACACAACCATGAGTCACCAAATTATACAGAATGTCATTTACAACAGAACAGTTTTTATCCTTCTTTCCCCGACTGGACAATGCCTGGTGACTCATTGCTTAGTACAGCTAATGACGCACGCCTGTTTCACTATCACTGATGACAAAACTCTCAAAAAACTCTCAACACAGCAGGACTGAAACCTTTAAACAAAATATACCTTTGTGAAACACAACACCCAACTTTAACCCGTATTACATTATTTGTGTAACACGACAGATAAATTAACAGAAACATTGAACTGAATTTTTTTTTTGTTGAAAAAAACTGGTAATGTTGGGAACCAGGATTTAGTGAAAAAGGAGAGGAACCACAGTAACTTTGATTAACTAAACTAAACTTTCTTTCTTTGATATTTTATGAGTCAACTGCAGTCTGTGGATAAGCTTAATTTTAACTCGCTGTAACCATGACCAACAACTGGATTAGTATGTCAACAAAATGTTGCTATAAAAAGTTCCACAAGCATTCATGTGAACAAATGTGGTTTTATACAAATCACTGACAGAGTTACAAGCTGAATCCATCCAATATTGACACCGAAAACGCTGGATATGAAACAACCCATGAGTAATTTTCTGATCTGTGACCTCCATGGTTGAAGTCTGGTTAAGTTTAAAGTAACCAGAATAACTTGGTCAAAGTGTTTCTACGATGCAAATCATGATCTCTGATGTTAAAGTCAGACACCCATCCAATCATCCAACCCAACCTCCTCCCTGAGAGGTTTTATGGTGAAAAATAAAAATACGCCACATGCGGCTTTAGTACTAATTGAGGACGGTTGCCATTTTCACAACCACTAGAGGGTGCTCATCACAACAGAAAACATCACGGAAGTCACTTTAAGCATCTGAAGAAGCGTTTTTTCTTGTGACAATGAAAATAGAAACTAAGCAGGTGAATCACAGGAACACTGATGACTTCTCGACAGGTTTGGAAGTACCAGAAATGTCTTTTATGATTTTCACATCCTTAAAATCCTGGTCAGTGTGTTGTTGTTGTTTTTTTTTTAATTAAATATTTAAACCTGCAATGACTGATTTTTGGCCACTTGGGGGCAGAGGGAACAAGTAGTGAACACAACACTGACATATCAGCAGCTTTTAAATTGATATGTTGAACTTGTTAGCATACAGTCGCTTATTTCCACATCCAGCAGTTACGGAGCAACATTATCATTCATTTGGAGTCGTGTTTCTGTCCACTTGGTAAATGTAAGTCCAATATTCACTCCCTGTTTGGTCTGTTTTTGCTCTCTACCAACTCCTGAGGGAAATATCTGGCTGTATACAGTGGCTTTTTAGAGCTTTTTCTCTGAACACAGCTGAAATGGACCATAAAATGAACTTAGCTGCAGAAATGTTTGTTTTATGAAGAAAAATCTTCATACACAGATTGACATCAAACACTGTACAGAGAACACGTGCGCACACACACACACACACACTTAAACATTATCATGCAAATACACAGTCATTCATGTTTTCTTGCACATACACACTCATACACCGTTAACAGAGCGCTGTAGATGTTAAAGAGGTGTGTGTGTGTGTGTGTGTGTGTGTGTGTGTGTGTGTGTGTGTGTGTGTGTGTGTGTGTGTGTGTGCGTGCGTGTGTGTGTGTGTGTGTGTGTGTGTGTGTGTGTCAGCCACTAATTGGACCGAATTTCACTGAGCAACAAAAGATCAGGCTCGAAAATTCCAGCTCTGGTTTGTACAGACTCTGCTTTGTTGTCCTTTCGCCTCTGTTCTCTTCTAATGCTGTGTTAACAGTTATCTCTCTCCCTCTCTCTTTCTCTCTCTCTGTCTTTTCTTTCAGTCTCTCTCACATTTTTTCTCTCTTTTCGTGCGGCCCATGAAAGGTTTTTTTTTTTTTTGCCCCAAACGAAGCGCAGTTTCCCCAACTGCTCGGAGGCAGGCAAGCCCCCAAGGCCAGAACTCACGAGGGGCTTCCCACATCAACTCTCAAATCTCTCTCTCTCTTTCTTTCTCTCTTGCACACACACACACCCCCAAACATACACAGTACAGGAGCCTGTCGGACAGCCACAATGAACCCCAAACCTTCAGTGGAGTGGGGAGTTGTCACCATTTCCATCTATGGGAAACTTGTCATGTGCCTCGGTGCTGAGCCTGGACCTGAGCTTTCGGTCGGATTTTTCTGTTGATCTCAAGACTGGATAGAGCTTGGGGACAGGATGATGATTGAGCTGCAAAGCATGGAGGATGGTTGTGGCCACGTGGACATACTGAGCACCGAGGAGCTGGAGTGTAAGATCTGCTATTGCACGTATAACCTGGGGAGTCGCAGGCCGAAGGTGCTCGAATGCTGCCACCGTCTGTGCGCCAAATGTCTTGCTAAGATTCTGGACCTCGGTGAGTCACCTCCCAACGCTGTGGTGTGCCCGTTCTGCCGCTATGTCACCAGACTGCCAGGGGATGCTGTGAGCACCCTTCCAGATGACTGCAACCTGGTGGCGGCGCTGGCCCTCCAAAGCAGGAACCAGAGGAACCTCCACTTCCACCAGGAGGCAACCACAGAGCTGCTCCTGAGCCCCAGGCATCTGAGCTCGCTGATGAGTAGCAACCCATCAGCAACATCCCCTTCTTCATCCTCTTCCTCCACCACCACCTACTCCTCCATCCGGGGCTCTCCTAACTTTGTGGTCATCACCATCATGGAGCCTCCGCCGGCACCCTCCTCAAATCAGGACCTCCACCGCCAGGCACGTGGATCCCACGCTGCAAACCGTGGCTACCGTTCATCAAGTCTGGACTCCATGGCGTCCATCACACAGAGGTGGACAGTGTGGAACTGTGCAGCCCTCCTGTGTCAGACCTCGGCCCGGGTGCTGGTGTGGGTGCTTGGGCTGTTGTACTTCAGTTCGCTGCCCATGGGGGTTTACCTGCTTATAATGCAGAGGACAACACTTGGGGTGTTGCTGGTGAGCCTGGTTCCTGCCAGCCTCATCATGATCATGGTCTACGGGTTCTGCCAGTGTATCTGCCATGAGTTCTGGGACTGCATACCACCGTAATGGGACCAGATGAATGGGCAATGGTTTGCTTTGAATATGTTTGACAATGGATCTCCAGAATCCCACTAATGGGGATGTTACTGTGTAACTGTGAACAGTTACTTGAATGGCAGAAAAAATGTTCATCTTCTTTGTTGGAGGAGAGAGCAAGAACAGATTATGTAAATTACAAATGGAGCTCACACTTTGGGGCTTTTCATTATTATACATGTTAATTTGTGCATTTTTCTAGCTTGATAGCCAACTAATTACCCAACAGAGCTCAAAGTGTAAGATTTAGCTAAAACTTTAATGCCCCTTCTGGTGGAATCGGCTAAATAGCATGCATAATAATGTTGTGGTAAAAACCCGAAGGGATTTAAGGTGGTAATAATAACCGTCTCTGACACCTGTGGATTTAATTTGTTATCTAACAGTGGTTCTCAACCTTTTCAGATTGTCTCAGAGCCATAAATGCATCAAATGTGAACTTCAGCATCACAGAGTCCTGACAGTTCTTGAAATCAGCATGAACAAATGTGGAAAAACTGTTTCTATGCACCAAAAAGGGAAATCAATATGTTTTGTTACCATTAAAGAATAACACACACAGGATAGACAGTTGTTTGATCCTGAAATAAAAAGGTTGAAAATACTAGTGAATGCCTGTTTAAGGTGATTTTTTCGTTCAAGCTGCAGAGCCCTTTTATACATTTCTTGTTTTTAGGTGTGTTGACTAGAACACTGTAATCAGGAATTACTTATCTTTTGTCATTAACATAAATATGTAAATTATATTTATTTCAAGTCAGTTATTTTAAGACACCTTCAGAACTTATAATCATGAGTTCTGACTTGAAATGTTGAGTTGAGTGAATGTACTGTTTGTTCACTGAAGTTTCTAAAGAAACATGATCAGTTGTAGTTTGAAGAAAACATATATCTTGGAAACCTCTTAAACAAATTTAAAGCTATATCCTGGTTGTTAATCAGTTCTCTCAAATGAAAAACTGATTCTTCCAACTGCATTTTTTCAGGAAGTGATGCTGTGAAATTGATGAAGTCGTTTGATGGTGTACTAGGAAGTTATAGGAAGATGTCTGTGGAGGAGAAAATAATCGTTGCCATTTCGGGAATTCCACTTTTATACGACTCGACTCTTCCCTCCCAGATTACAAGGACAAGGACAAAAGAAAAGCGGTTTGGCACAAAGTAGCACAAATTGTGGGAGAAAATGCCCAGTTGTTTATTTAGACAGTGCTTGCTAAGAAATACTAACAGGCTAAAAATTTGACATTTTAAATATCTCTGCTTCCTTGCCAACCGTTGTCAACATGCCCATAACAACAAGTGAAAAGTGGCGGAGGTGATGTTACACAATATGTTCACTTCTAGAGGGTCTGAAACATTTGTCAAGATGACTGAACAATTGCTGATCCAACTTAAAATCTCAACTTTATTGAACCTCAGTTGCTTTTCACAAGACAGCTTTGAACTAATTATTCAACTTTAGTTCAGTTAACAGACATTTGTAAAGTCCCCCTCCACTCAAAAATGGATTTTACTTATTGTTACCTACTTTCACATTCATCTGCTGAAATGGGAAAGTTTCTCTGTGCTTACCTTAACTCTAAGTTTAAGACATGTACCCACAGGCATGATTTGTGACACATTTGTGGAGGCCAATTGTGATCCAATATACATCCAACACAAGCGTGATGTGGAAACTTGAGGGCTCCAATGCACATACACAGAGAATGGACTTTTCAGTTAAGTAGCAGACATCAGTTATTAAGCTTTTGAAATGAACAATATTTGCGTATTTGTAGATTTATCAATGACGGAGAAGGAGGAGATTTCAAGAATTAACTTGGTAATTGAACTGTTTTGTGCCGAAAGCATATCAGACATATCCCAAAAGAGTAATTTTTATGTTTTAAAACATGTCTGGAGGGGATCCTTAAAGCAGCAGGGAAACTTATATTTTTAAGTTGAACAAGCTGTAAATGTATTACTGTGCAGACAGTGAAAGTCAATCAACGTTTTTTTTCAAGTCAGATCTTGAGATCTGTCATACATGTCATATATCATACATGTAATTTGTCAATTTAGGGAATTTGGGATTTTTTGGGTAGTGAGTGGGATGGAATCTTGACACCACTACAGTGAATTTTCTTTTTAGAAAATGTACCGGTTGCTGCCATGGAAGTGGGGGGAAAAAGCATGTTCACTAATAGACCCATGTTTAACCCCTGACAGCCAGCATTATTAAACTCAATTAGCAGTGTTAGATGGTGGGAAGCCAGTGAGGGATCACAACCTGTGATCCTTATCGGATGGTCGCCATAGTTGCCTGTGTGGATATTGCATATTTTAATTATATTATTTAAAATACCAACAATAAATTAGATTAAATGAAAATGAAATTTGAATAAAAAGTTAACATTTGTAGAAAATGTCCATTAAAGGATAAATCTGGCAATGTTCTATATTTTTCTTACTGCCAACAAATCTCATGTGCAGAGCCAAACAAACAATGAATTGATCTACTAACAATTATTGTGTGTGTATCCAAAGCCTGATATATCTTATTAATTAGAAACATATCAACGAGTCACACTGTTGCACTGGGTGACATGTTCCTTCGCAGCAAAGATTACAGTCACGGTAGTTTGTTCAGAAATGGCTCCAAAGACTAATAACAGTAATCATGTTTTCAGTCTCCAGAGAGTGTAGTAGCAGACACCACTGAGCATGTGCGGGAATGCTGTTCTGTTTACAGGGCTTCACTAGCTTGTCATGCTACATCATGGATGTATTATAAGAGCTGGGTACTGGGCTAAAAATGGCGCCCATTCAATCCTGTAGGAATTGTTTGCCTGGCGCATACTCCAAAAAAAGTTTCTAGCTTTCAGGTTTGCTTCCGTGTTGTGCGGCCCACTGAATATGCGCAGTAGTGTTTCCCCTGCTGGCCCTGCCTGCAAGTTCCTGCTCGGCCTATAGACTTTACATTGTGATGATGTCACAGATTTTAAAATTGCTTTTCTCGGCTCGAGGAAAGTTTTACAAAGATAAAACCTCCATGGATCAAAAGTTCATAATAGAAAGAGTCATAATTGACCTTGTTTGCAGTTCGAGGTGTTCTGTCAACAGTTTTACAGACGTCTCTTTTACAAGGGTGGTCTATGGGGAAAATCCTTTTTGGGCCACAGGGGGATTTTTCGCTGCAATACCGTGAGTGGCCACTGGGAAAAATTGCCTGCAAGGCTGAGCAGCGGCACCCTATCCAGCTCTTATTATACATCCATGGCTACATATCACAACCTCTTGACTTTGCAATACATCATAGATTTCTCAAAGAACGTCAGTCCACGCAGCAAACTACGGGTCTAAAAAGTGAAGCCGATGCCGAAGTGCCTTAAACCTGCATTCTTTCTAATAGCCAGCAGGGGATTATATGGAAGTCTATGAGAAAATTACCCTACTTATCACTTAAATTATTACCTCAGTAAACGGTTTCCTAATTCCCAGTTTATGGTCTCAATTGCTAGTTTCAAGTCTTCTTCAATATAGCATGATGTTCATTTTGTAAGTTATGGTCCCATTTAAAGTAAAATAGATGATAAAGTAGGGTATGCTTTAGGGCGTGGCTAACTTGTGATTGACAAGTCGCCACCACGGTGACAACTGTGGCTACATACATTATGTAACGTAACCCCAGATAAGAAAAGGAGCATAGGCACAGTTTAGGGTCAGCTCAACCCTCTCGTCCAGATATGGTCACTTCTGGCTCCAAAAATTCAAGATGGCAATGGTCAAAATGCCAAACTCGAGGCTTCAAAACAGGAGTCCACAAATCAATGGTTGATGTTATAGTGGCTGCGTTATTATTATTATTTTTTTTTTTACAGTTTATGCCTTACAAGGAACTGCTCTCCAGAGACTGAAAACTTTGGAGCCTGTCCAACGTGGTTCATTGATGTGTTTTTAATGAGCCCTATTGGTCTACAGCAATGAGGAATAAGATATATCAGGCTTTGGATACACACACAATACTTGTAAGTAGATCAATTAATTGTTGTTTTGGCTCTACACATGAGATTTGTTGACAGTGAGAAAAATATAGAATATCGCTAGCCATATATCCTTTACGGAAGATAGCCTCTGACACAGAAATGTTAATTCAGGCCAGTCTACACTGCAGTATACTGCATGATTATTCATCTCTCATTCTCTGTGGAGAGGTCAAGTTTGAACCACCAGAGGGCGGTGTGACAGCTCTCCCTTACCTCTTCCCTGTTCAGGTTTTGTTGAATATCCTGCTCTTGCACAACCATTTATATCCACTGTATTGATTCAATTGTCTGTTAACTGACTGGAAAATGTCTAAACACACAGATAAACTCATGATCCACTGCTTCATCAGTGAATGAATGAGACAGAATCCTCAAATTTAAAAAAGTCTTTTCAGTTTTTCAGGGATTTTCCTGAAACCCAGACAGGAACTGGACACTAATACATACAGGACAGGGCCAAGTAAGCAACAAATCAAACTTTTGCAGCTCAGATTGTTCATGTGATGGTACAAATGCTGCAGTGTAGGGCTGCAACTTATTTATACTTATTTTATAACTTATACTTATTTTATATTATCGATTGATCTGCAGATTATTTTCTTGAGTAATTGTTTGGTCTATTGAATGTAAGAAAAAATAATTTTCTAGAGTCAAAGGTGATGTCTTCAGATGTCTTGTTTTGGTCAGACAAAAGTCATAATGCAACATTACTATACATTATTTTTACAATATGTTGTTGCTGTACAGTAAAAACCATGTATCTCTGAATTTGGTAATACTTAATTTTTTATGAATTGAGGGATATTTTTCCTTATCGGTTAAGAAAATTCTCTTACTCCATAAAGACCAGTTTCACAATTTTTAATGTCTGCCTTAAAACAACAGTCAGGAGCCCAAATGAACATAGAAATCTCATTGTAAAACATCACTAGAATGTTAAACAAATGTATAAATCTGCACAAAAAAATGAAAAAGATTGCAGAACTACCTTAAAATTACCTAATTTAAATGAAGATTTGTTTTCATACAGTAATCTTTGGTAAATTCATAGGGTTACCCAGTCTATCCACAGGAACTCCCCATCAAAGTACAGATTTCTGGATGTAAAACACAGAAAAATGATGTAAAATTACACTCAAATTACCCTCCTTTAACACCCATTATCGGTATCTTGAGTGCTTTAGGCTTTTATTTTATGTGATTATCCAATCTATTTACAGTAAATCCCTGGTAAACGTTGGTTTTATACTGTTCAAAAAATAAGATCATGTGATAATAGTTTGCAAAAACATAATTTTAATGATCATTACTTTATATAAACATTATTTCACAGTAATTATAAGCAGCTCTCCAATATATCTACAGACATTTCACATTAATGTATGGGGTTAGTGAACATGAACAAATCTCTCCCAAATCCAAAAATTATTTTGCTAAAATTCAAATTTGTGATGTCATCTGATAATGTCTGGAACTTTTCCAAAAACAATGAATTGAGAAAGATGTTATAGATGACACTGAGAACACCCAGGGCGATGTTCTGAGTATGCGGTAGGGTTGGGCCGATGGGCAATGCCATCGTCCGTCACCAATGGCTGACAGTCATCAACCACTGAGCCTCTACCATCATAACATTGTGATTTAAAAGCCCCCCTGTCGTCTGTCCATCTTTTGCGTGGACTAAATTACTCTTATTGGCTTTTTACTCACTTAGCTTTTATTGCACTTACAGTAACGCAAAATGACAGCAAAATGCGGTAATTTATCCCACACGATATCATCGTCTATCGCGATGTTTCACTGTGAACATCGTCATATGCCAATTCTGTAGACATCACCCAACCCTAGGGGGGAGATTAAATAAACTATAATTTGGAATGTCAATATAAAACTATAGGACATTATGCAGGTTGATTAACTTTATAAATTAGGATCACATTAATTAACTAAGTAAACAAAAATAAATAATCTGATCTAAAATGTTTTCCAGGATATAGTGTTCATAATTTTGTATTTTAGCCAGTATTAATGTTTGTGGATATGTTGTATGACTTCTGCATTTCTGCCACCAGGTTGTGCCTTTGAGTAAGGTGAGAGTTTTGGAAGCAGAAGTAGTAAAAGAAGAGGAATTTCCTCCAGTTGTAGTAGTTAGCACAAAGCTAGTGGGTTTTAACAGCAGCAAAAATATGATGGTGGACTGTAAGCTACATTTACTGCTTTGTTGTGGCTGTAAAGTGCGCAAATAAAAAAAACTGCAAGTTATATTACAGCCCAGCATCGGCCTAAGTCTCTGTCTGCAACACATGACTATTTTGGTATATTTACTCACCAAATGGAAAATCTAATTTGGCGCTTGCACAATTAAACATAGTATTCTATCTGATGTTTACTTTTTTCTGCTGTGGATTGTGTAGACTAATACATCCATTAATTTAGAACACTGAAATTGTCCAAATGTCAAGCATCATCAAGGAAAAACACCATCTTATTTGCCTGATCTTGAAGGATTGCATTTGTCACACAGTAGGTTAGAGAGAAGAGGGGACCATTCTGCTGTGGTTGAGTTTTTTCAAATTTTTGTGCAGATTTATACATTTGTTTAACATTCTAGCAATATTTTACAATGATTTTTTAAAATAATTTACAACAGTTATTTGTAAAAATGCAGATAATGTCTACAGTAAATATCTGTATTTTTTAAGAAAAATTCTCTGTAGAATAACTAAAGGGGTTTTTTTACCGTTATTTGACTGTAATTGTTCGGCAACTTTTGCTGTCAGACTTTTAACCATTTTTTAAATTTTTTTTTTTTTTACAGTTTTTTACATTAAGTAGTAGTTTTGCTGTAAAAAAAAACAGAAAGTTGCCTTAATTTTACATTCAGTGATAGGATGCATATTTTTTTGTATTTACATAAAATTCAATGTAATTTAACATTCGAGACCATTAAGTAATTGAATAATCCTGTCAAAAAACTGATATTCCATTATATTAATTTACAGATTACAGCCTTTATTTTATGGTGAATATTTTTAATAAAAATAATTTACTGTGTTTTTATGGCATTTACATTTAATGTAGAAAAACAAACAAACTGTAAAATAATACAGTAAATTTCTGTGAAATAACTTTTTTTACAGTGTATACTTCCACTGCAGCTCATCAGGAAAACACTGTCAGAGGAAACACAAAGAGGGAATTTGATGCTAAAAAGACAGTAAATGCGGCAGATATCCACTTGATATGACTAACTCAGATTGCTGAAGCCTCATATAAGCTTCACATCAACTTTTAAATGACTGTGTGGACAAACTGTGGAATTTGGCCTCCATCACTCCATCAATATAGGGGGCATTATTACAGTGAGGAAAACCTTGTTCCATGTTCATTTGGACACTTGAAAAATTATGAACGTATCTTTTAAGCTAAATAAACCATTAAAAACGCATTGGATTAGCTGAAAGGTGAAAAGTCACAATGCTGCCAATGAAAAGCTGACATATTGGAGATACTTCGCAGGACAGTAACAATATCGGATTTTAAATATGCTAGATCTCCATTTATTGTTTATACTACAAATTCCAGAGTATAACACAGTATTGAATGCAAGTTTTTCATTTATATTACAGTCGTATTAAGTTTTCTAAGTCTATTTTCCATCACTGTCATGCAGTTTAACTCCCGTCCAGTCATCCAAGCAGGGTTTAACACAAACAGTGAGGAGCTCTTCCAAGCACAGTTTGTTCTCGACCTGCTTTTACAACAGACATCTTACTGATGATAAACAGTCCAGACCTTCTACCATTTGTGTTTTCCAGAGAACTCTGAATCTGAATATGAGCAAGTGCTTCCCTAAAGGGAGCGTAACATCATTTCAGATTCCTTTTTAGTGATGCAATGAACATTCCCACATGTTGGTGTGACATTCACAGGCTGTACAAGGCAGACAAAAATAAGATCTGGTCGAAACAAAAACAATATAACACAACACAACTGACTTCTCAGAGGACTGTTTTTATTTTAGTCCATTCACTGGCAATCATGAATAATACATTACTGCCAGCCATTTGTCAGATCATGCTGTAGTGTCTTTGATATTAGCTTTTACAGTGTGTTTTGGCTGGGTGTTACCTTGTAGTTTCTTTTAATTTCACTCTGATATGAAAGTCACTGTCAAGCTGGATTAACAAAAGGGGCAACTGTCTCAAAGGCCCTAAATTCACTGTTTGTTAATTAGTTGGAGATAATTTGATCAGTTGCAAATTTGCTTGGTAATTTGCACTGCCGCACAATGGAAACTGAAATGATAAGGGCCAATCCTGAGGAACTGACTTGTGGTCATAAATCACAGTCTTGGACAAAAGTGTGGCTGCCAAGAATGTTGGTGTTATGTTTGATCGCAGCCTCTCCTTTGATAAGCATGTTAAAGAAATCCCCACAACTGCCTTTTTCCACTTACGTAACATAGCTAAAATTTGGTCCTCCCTGTCCATGGCTGATACAGAGACTCTAATACATGAATTTGTTTCGTCCAGACATGACTACTGTAATGTTCTGTTTTCAGGTTTGCCACGTGCGAGTACTAAACATCTTCAGATAATTCAAAATGCTGCAGTTAGAATCTTAATAAAACAAGAAAATTTGACCATATTACACCGATGCTAGCCTCCCTTCATTGGCTTCCTATTCATGTTAGATCAGACTTTAAGGTGCTTCTGCTGACTTATTAAATCCTAAATGGGCCTGCTCCATCATACCTGTCTGATCTCCTTAAATCTTATATTCCATCTCGAGCTCTTCGCTCTCGAAATGCAGAGCTCCTGTGTGTACTCAGAGTTAAAAAGTAGTCAGGCCAGATTCTTATGGAATAAATTCCTTGCTGATGTCTGACAATCCGAGTCTGTTGAGTCCCTTAAATCTAAACTTAAAACTCATCTTTTTGCCTTTACTAACAATTAGTCGCCTTTAGTTGAGTACTTAGGTCGGTTTCTGTCAATTAATTTACTAAGTGCTGTCCTTCCAACAACATTATTAATTATTGCAACTGTTCTGATAACTCTTGCATCTCTCTAACCTTCTGTTTGTTTGTTCCACAAGCACATGAGTGTCCGAGCCATGTTCCCTGCTCTCTTCTCTCCCTCTGTCTCCCTTATTTTTTCTTCCTGTCCTCTCTTGTCTCTCAGGCATCTCTTGCTGGATCAGCACCCATGCTGGAACCGCTCTGCTTCCCTTGGTGTCGGTGCCATTTCCTGAGGTTTTGGATCCAGTTCTCCATCCTGCAGGAGCTCAACCTCACCTCATGTCTCTCTCTCTCTCTCTCTCTGAGTGATGTCTTTATCTTTCTCTCTCTCTCCTGTTTGATTAATGTCTTTTCTTGTCTCTTCTCCCGTGTATGTGAACGGTGAGATGTGAGTCTCCCCTGTGTGCATGTGTAGTCTGTCCTCTTCCCAGGTTTCCATGGTGATGGAGGTTGCGTGGCTCAGGTCCTATTCTGCTCTGGTGGCACTTGGAAGCTCCTTGGTATCCTCTTCATCACATTCTTCATATATATTATAAAGCCATTATAATTTTGTTATCCTGTTCAATGCTATAGTCTGTAATTTGTGTGTTTCTATTCTGTACACACAACATCTATTGCACATCTGTCTGTCCTGGGAGAGGACAGACAGATGTGCAATAGACATTTAACACTCAAAAATGTCAACCTGTTTGTGGGACAAGAGAAAAAGTTGGGCGATCTCCAAAGTCACTTGGCTTCAATCTCTTGGCACCATGGGTATCTTCGCCAAATTTCATGATATCACATAGCTGTTCAGATATTTCAGTAAAAGCCATGAGCGTCAGCCTAAAACTAAAAAACAATCTGCATGGATAGATACAACAGAGGCAAGTGTGAAAATAATATTAACCTAATATTAACTATGTAACAATCAATCAATTCTTCAATTAGTTACCAACTATTAAATTAATTGACATTTTTTTTGCCATTAATCGTTTGGAGTCTCAGATTCCAGCTTTTTAAATGTTTTTTTAAATATTTCCTGCTTTATGTAGTCCTCTATCATAATAAACTAACATAATAAACTTTCACCATTTTCTGACATTTTATGGACCAAACAACTAACTAATTAATTGTTTTAAGTCATTTTTCCAAGAAAAAAGTGCTAAAATTTTGTGGCTCCAGCTTCTTAAATGTGAAAATTGTCTGGGTTCTTTAGTCTTCTATGATAATAAACTGAATATCTTTGTGTTGTGGACTGTTACTAACAGTTATTAACATTTTTCACCATTTCCGTACATTTTATGCACCAAACAACTAATTGATTAATTGAAATGATAATAAAAATAAATGTTATGGGTAGGATTTAGCCTCAAACTAACAGGCCACACCTGAACTGATAAGAGGTCTGGATTAGGCCCTGCTCAGTTCCTGCCTATGCCTGCTGCAGCATGCTGATTGGTTTAGATTTAGATTTAGAGCACCTTTGTTTACTGATTATTGTTTTCATTTACTTTTGGCCATTAAATCATCTGTGACAGATCTGTCATCTCTGGTCCTCATACTTTAACTGGTGTGCCAATGCAGAGGCTCTTTAAAATGTGCAATATCATGTATATTTGGATATATTGTAATTAATCTCTCTCTCTTATCCTTCTCTTCTCTCTCTCATTTCCCTCCTTTTCTATAATTGTAAGTATTTTATTATATACTCTAATTGGAACTTGGGCCCGAAGAAGCCAAATTTCATTGACTTCAATGTTGCCATCTGCTGTGTTGTTGAGCATGTGACAATAAAATCTCTTGAATCTTTGAATCTTGAATCCTAACACTGTTATACTACTACTACTACTACAAATAATAATAATAATAATAATAACGACTAGAAATGCATTTCCTGCGGAAAATGTGTGTGAATGCTAACTGCTGAAATAACTTGCAAAGCATTGCTGCAAATACAAAACACTTGTTCAGCATCTCCATCTGTACAATTCTGCAGATTTTGGTTACCATGGTATATTCCATTTAACAGATACGGCAGTTAATAAGTAGCGTGGTGGTGTTTTATTCATGACCACAGGGTGGGGTGCCATGATTCGGTATGTCATGCAGATTCTCATGGAGAACTTGTGGGCCAAGTTTCATTTTATTAAAGACAACAGAATTGCAGAAATATCATGTTATAATGTTTCTTTACTGTGGGTAGAATTACTTGTACAGTGTGGCTTTATGTACAACATTCCCAAATTTGGTTGCAATCCAATATAGCATTGAGAGTTCTGGCCCGTTAAGGGCATCATCCACTCCTTCAACAATTTGCATTTAACATTGTTAGCCCTGCCCTGCTCTGTGTGTCCTACACCTGCCTTGTATCATAAATAAACCTTTGAAGAACAATAGTGTGCGTATCTTTTGAGAACCACGCGGTTCTCAGGGCATGTTGACTTGGGAGTACTGGTCAGGCACCTGGGACCAGCTGCAACTAGCTGCTGCCTTCCGAGTGCCCTGGCCACCGTTCCCACACTCCCCCCAGTACCTCCCCAGAAGAAAATTGGGACCAGCTGCAGTGAACTGCTGCCTTCCCCCTTACCCGGGGGAAAGGGGTATCCTGGACCAGCTGCAGTGAACTGCCGTCTTCCGGGACCCCCCAAGTATTACTTATCAAATGCAGGGTTGCCATTAATTTACTGCTAAATGAACAGTGTCATGCTGTTGCTGAATTTAACAGTTTGTTGCTGCTTTTATAAATACAGCATAAAACTGTAAAACTCTCTACTTTTACAGCAAAATACTGCCAAATTGCTGTTAATTTGCACTTTTCACAAGTGGTATACTTACAGATTTTTACTATAAACTGCAAAATGTACGACATACTACTCGACACACTATTGTGTAACTAACTACTAACAGTGAGGACTACAGTTTGAATATTGAATTATTGAATATATATACAATTTTGAATATTTTCTTCCACAAACCTTTTTATTTGACAAACTCATTGACAGTATTTACAACAGTGAATAAACAGCCATTTAAATTGTGACTTAAAATGTTAAGACAAGTTATATAACTTCAAAGTGTTTCTTTCAAACCATGTCTCACTTTATTAACATTTAAATGAATGATGCTAAACATTTGTACACAATTAGAAAGTAATAGAAAAAACTAAACATGGAGCTCATTCAGGTAATTAATCATTCAAAAGTCATTTAAAAATTAAATACTGAAACAAGCAGTGCAGTCTGTTCACTGACTTATACAAAACCCACTCAAAAGTCCATTAGTTTCTTTAGTAGACTTAAAACACAAGGGCTGACTGAGGTTGCCTTTTTATGTATGATTTTCTGTGTCTTTGGTGACTGGACTTTGTCCCGTCCTGCCGGGGTGCCTCTCTTAGAGTTTATCCCTATGAACCACCTGAAAAATTTTAAAAAAGTGTGTTCAAAGACGATGTGAAAAGAGACAGCAATGGAACATTATCTAAATAAAATGAAGTCGTTTTAAGACGTTGGCATATAAAATAAAGTAAAATGAAACTCACTGTTTAATATGGAGCATTAGAATCACAAGTCCAGCTCCGCTCTCATAAATGTTGACTTGCCACTGAAACAAGACATTATTTTTAGCAACAGTACAGATGTAGCTAGTTAGCAAGACTGATTTCAAAACTTAATTCAAGTCCAATGCTTTTCACATTTCATCAGAATAAAATTCACTGCAGGAAAACAATTTGAGCAAAAACTCCAAATCATCAAGATTGGTCAGTAAATCAGAAAGAATCTCAAAGAATAGAACACAAGCTTAACAAAAAATATATACTAGTAAAACAATGTTTTGTTTGATGTTGTGATCAGATGGCATCGTATCAAATCATCATCATGACAAAAGCAAGGGCATGTAGCACAATTCAAATTGATGTTTCATGTAATGTTTTTTCTCTATGCTGCCAAGCAAAGCTGCTGCCAGCTGCTGCTACAATACTGTGATTGCTTGCAGTAATCACAGTAATTATCAGCCTTGACCTACAGTATTACATACACACATGCTGACACTCACACAGTTTAAACCTGGGGATGAAAAGATTGTTTTTAGCACAATCCCAAAAGTTAAGAGACATTACAGCACCATAATGTAAAGCTGTCCGTTCTCTTTTACTCTGAATCTATTAATCATTACTGTCTGTCTCTCACCCCTCCTCTCCCTCATTTGGTGATGCACTAATGTTCAGTTCATTTTCTTATATGAATAGATAATGATCAAAAAGCAAGTCTCTTCATTTGCACATCATACAATTAAGACCTTTTAAAAAAAATGACAAATGGAGGGAGCGGTGACATGTCAGTCAGCCTCATCAGTGAGAAGAGCGCATTGGTGAACCTTACTGTTTTAACGAAAAGTAATAAAACCTTCAAATGGAATTTTCTTGCTGCCATCTGGAATAACAATCACCGATACACTTCTAGAATGTGGCTCTCAAATAAAATTAGAATTCTCATAAATTTGAACTCATAACGAGGATGTGAAGCCACCGATGTACCTCTATACCCCAAAAACCTAAAAGATTTTGGGTCGAAAAGACTGTTGATGAGATAGGAAAGAAGAAAAATGAGACATTTCTGCAACCCTTTCAGGCCTTTTACAAATACTTGCTGTTTTACTGTAAAATAAAGTTTTATCTGTACAGAAGCTTTGCCAGACTGTCAAGGAAGGTGTAAGAGACAGACTCAGAGACGACCAAATGAAATCAAGCATAATCGAACTTACCTTAACACAGCTACACTGACATCCTCTTTTGTTTCTGCTCTTTCTCTAACTAACATCTCTCCCCTTAAATAGGCTCTTCAATCTATCTAGGCCGAACCATATTTCTATCAAGGGTGTCCTTTCCCTTATATCAACAACTGGTGTATGACAATGTCACTTGTATCAGTTGACATTGTTTACACACACATCACCCACAGCATTGTTCCTTACCATAAACCACAATAAGGACAAATAACATAAATACAAAACCAAACATTTAACTAAATAAAATAAATGCCCTCATACTTGGTCTAACCCATGACATCACTGGTGATGTCAGCAAGATCTTAAAATCAGGAAGTGGTTCAGTGCCTCCCATGGATGTATAATAAGAGCTGGATAGGGCCCCGCCACTCAGCCTTGCAGCCAATTTTTCCCAGTGGCCACTTGTGGTATTGCAGCAAAACATCCCACTGCGGCCCTTAAAGCTTTTTCCCTCATAGATCACCATTGTAGAAGAGATGTATGTAAAACTGTTGACAGGACATCTCAAACTGCAAACAAGGTCAATTATGACTCTTTCTATTATAAATTTTTGATCCATGGAGGTTTTGTATTTGTAAAACTTTCCTTGAGCTGAGAAAAGCGACTTAAAAATCTGTGACATCATCACAATGTAAAGTCTATGGGCCAAGCAGGAACTCGTGGGGGGCCAACAAGGAAAACACTATTGCGCATATTCAATGGGCCGCACAATACGGAAGCAAACCCAGAAGCAAGAAACTTTTTTTGGCGTATGTGCCAGCCGAGCAATTCCTATAGGACTGAATGGGCGCCATTTTTAGTCCAGTATCCAGCTCTTATAAAACATCCATGGTGCCTCCCCCTTTTTGTCTCCTGGAAAGCATGGTGGGTATATGATAAGTTACAACCCAAGTTAATCTGTAACTCAAGAAACTCAGTACTTAAATCAATAAACAATAAATAATGACCCTAAACACTTTTCTGTCTCGATTAAACCATAAATGCAGATGTAAATGTAACAACAAAATGCTAAACACAAACAAAACCCAGGATAGTATCTGACTGGCTAAACAAACAAATGACAAGTATGGCAAGAAATACAAAGTGTAATGGGGACAAAATGGTGGTCTCACCCACTTTGTCATAGCCTCTAAAAGCTATTCAGTTAAAATGATCCTAGAACTACTTTCCTCCTCTGATCTTAAGATCTGATATATTTGATACTGAAAAAGTCAAAACTTTGTTGTCCTTATAATCAGTAGGTATAATTCATAGGTAGTGAACACAGAATACTGATGATGATGATGACTCACTGACTGTGTCTACATTGTAAACCTACTGATGAGTTAGTAGGGAAGCAAATAACATATCATTTACATAATACATTAGCAACTGAATACCACATTTTGAATTTGAATCACTACTGAATAGTTAATGTTGAAATTTAAATAACATTGAACTTATCGCGCTGAAACCATCTTTGTGAAATTCTCAGTAGTCACTTTCAAGTTACGCAATTTCAAAAACTTTATTTCCAGTATGTATTTGTTTTAAGGTTCTCAAATTCAGATAGAAAATTCCTGTGCCTACTGTTCAAAGGCTATAGTCAAGTTGCTATATTTCAATAAACTCAATTCAGATCTAAAAATCAAAACTCTGGTTGCTCAAATATGCTCAGTAAAAATAAAATTCAAGATGTAAAATTCAGATCTGAACGTAATCGAACCTAAATGGAATCAATCTGACCTCTGGTTTCAGTATAAAATTAATAAATAAAGTATATAAATAAAATATAAATATTTTCACATCATATTTTCTGTTGTGTATCAATTTGTATCTTTTACATCAGATCAAGTATTGATTAAATCTCAAAATTTGGTATTCGGTTATTGATATTATTCAAATGACTATGGCAAGGATTTAGATTTTAAATAAGTGAAAGCAAAAAAAGGTGAGTCGAGTCGTGCGGTACCATGCAGAGGGAAAAGCGGCATTAGTAGTGCTGTTTTTAACACAACACAGTCTGTCTGCTGCACATTCACTGCTCATTCTGTGTATTTACTTCACATTCCCATAGGAAGTGAGTGGAGCTGCTCTCAGCCAATCAGAATCGCGGATCACGCTCCGACAACAAACAAAAGATCGAGGTTAGCAGAGCTGGTTATACTTTGTCCCCCAGCAACAACGACCCGCTCCTCTGTCTTTTAACTACTTTATTCCGAACCTGTGCGACAGACAGCCTTCTTCTAGTGTCTCTATTTATGGCTTTGTGTCGGCTGATGTCAACCTGAGACATTTCAGCGATCGCTTTGCCTTCGCTGGCCAAGCTAACCGCGTTAGCTGCTCGGCTAGCTGTGCTAACCCTCCTCTTCCTCTCTCCTCTCCCTCTTTAAAAACTTGACACTGACTGACACAAGTGGCGCTGGCTTGTTGCTGACAAGCCACTTTACTGAAACTCGTGTCATAGCCATGTCTGGACAGTCGTCAGGCTGTGGGTTTCTGATGTCGGTTGTTGTCCACGGAGACTCGGCTCTGAACGAGCAGGAAAAGGAGCTCAACCAGCGGCTCCGGCGGCTCTATCCAGCCGTTAATGAGAACGAGACTCCGCTTCCTCGCTCCTGGAGCCCGAAGGACAAGTTCAGCTATATCGGGCTCTCACAGAACAATCTCCGTGTTCACTATAAAGGTATGACACGAACACACAAACAATAGTTTAGCACTTTTATCAGCCCGGTGCTAACGCCAAGTTGTTAGCTTAGCTTGACGGTTAGCGGATCAACGCCAGCTGCCGTTGAGGCTAAAAACAAAGTCGGCTCGTAGCTTCATCAACAACAAGGCAGAGGACATCTTGCAACCCCGACCAGCTGGCGAGGTGTATCCACAGCCAAAAATTGACCTAACTAGCTCGCTAGCTTCCCTGCTAACTACCCTGTCAACCAGCTAAATGAACTGTCACCAATCAAGCTTTCACAGCGGATAACCCGTATATAAAAATTAACATTTCAAATGTAGAATCATCGTTTAACAAAGTCCATCAAAGGCTCGATGTGACTATCAAAACCATACCGTTTATCGTTAGCCAAAACGGATAAGGCTAGACAGCCCCCCAGGAAGGCTAATGTAGCATTATTAGGTAATTTATATGACAGGAAATACACAGTCAAATATCATGATTTGTCCCCTGATTAGTTACTCAGAGGAACAAGTGTTAGGCCTCCAGTGAAGTACTTATTGATGACAAGGTAGGTATAAGTGGTACACTGCTGCTGAGGGTTTAATAAGTGTCTTGCCTGACATTCAGGTTGGACTAGTTGCTTAGCAAAGCTATCAAGAGGGTTTTTGGTGCAGGCCTACAAGAAAAGGCTACTGTAAAAAAGAAAAAGGTGTAACTATGCTTCCTGGGTGTGTTCTACTATTCTGGGTTTGACCGGCCCTCTACACACACACACACACACACACAAACATGCTTCCTTGTTAAAACCAGAATATTCTGTCTCCCCAATACAAATCCTACCGCATCTCTTGTTGCAGGTATGCAAATGTGGAGTAACTTTACCATGCAGATGTTGGAAACTTATATGTGAACCACCTCCAGTGAGCAGAGCACTTGAAAAAGCCAGACTGTAATCCCACAGCAGTGTTATAAGTAGAAAATATCAGGAGATCTATGATTACTGTGTTGAATGTTCTTAGTAATTTGGCATTCATTTGGATAGAATTTAAATAATTTTGACACAAATAGACTGAATATTGACTTAATTAAATTTTTTGGAAGATAGTCCTGACCTCATCATCTATATCTATCTATCAATCATTAAATGCCTTGTTATCTAAAACCCACTGAACAGAATAATCCTTTGGTTATTTTTGCAAAAACAAATTGTCAGTTGTGTCCAAATGCCAAGGCCTGTTAAAAAAAAATCACAAGTAGAAGAGATGAAATGATTAGTTGATCGAATCAGTAACTATTTTGATAGTCATTGTAATAATCTGTTAAGTGCTTGAGTCAGCTTTTAAAGAAAAACACATAAAGTCATTCCAGCTTGCTTGAATGAAAATATTTGCTGGTTTACTATGAGAATAAACGGAATATCTTTGGTGCCGGAGCTGTTATTTGGACAAAACAAGACATTTGAATATGTCAAGTTGTGTTTCGGGAAGTTCCAGCGAACATTTTCCTCTATTTTCTGACATTTTGTGGGTCAAACAGTTGATTAATCAGCAAAACAATCCCCAGATTAATAAATAATTATGAGTAGAGCCCCAGTAAGGACGACATCAATGCAGAATCTCGAGACGTTTGTTTAACAATGCTAGTTTATCGTGATGTCACACATCTGAACGTTTACAGTATGTTGTTTAAACATCCTGGAGCAACTAAAACATGTCACTAAAGTGAAGTAAACTGTATGGCAGAAAGTAGGAGTAAGCATTATTATGAAATGTTCAGATAACACAACACCACCCACTTGAATTTGGGAACATCGTCTTGCAAATAAACAAACAAACAAGCAAAAGGTCAAAGTAAATTAATAATGGCAGTAATGTTCCTCACTTTATCCCTGCAGGTAATTAGTAATCATCAGACTTCATGATCACTACAAAGAGCTTTTTAGTAGAGGTTGAGACAATTAGTCAATTATTAGACATGATATGAATTGAAAACCATTTTGATTATCAATCATTCAAGTCATTAATCGAGCACAAATCGTGAGAATTTGTTGCTTTCTTGTGTTTTTTTATGTTGTAAAATCTTTGGGTTTTGGACTGTTTGTCGAACATAACAAGAAACATGAAGATGTTATCTTGTATTCTGGGTAACTATGATGAGCATCTCTTTTCTTTTCTCAGACATTTTTGTTACATAGATGAAACAAGCATCAATTATTGAAAAAAAACAGATTCATCAATAATGAAAAAAGTCCTTAGTGGCAGCTTTAGTTTTGATTTGGCAGCCTTTATGGGTGATAATTGTATTTCTTGTGATTTCCTTATTGGAACGGTGTATTCACATGGCAACCATTTTGTCACGATAACAAATGAAAATGGAGGTGAAAAGTTTCATTTTAGTCAGTCTACATCAGTACATCCTCCAGATTTGAGTGTCCTAGATATTCCTGAGAAATATTACCCATCTATTAACAGACAGCTTCACAATTTCTCGAGTGTGTCTTAAAACAACAGTCAGGAGACCAAATGAACAGTAATCATTCCTCCTGTTCATACTGACCATTAGAAGATCCCTTCATAATGCACTTACAATGGAAGTGATGAGGGCCAAAATCCACAGTCCTCCTCCTGTGCTGAAATGTATTTAAAAGTTTATCTGAAGCTAATATGAAGCTTCAGCATCCAAATGAGTCAAATCAAGTAGATATCTTTCAACGTTACAGTCTTTTTAGTGTCAAAGTCCCTCTTTTTGTTACTATACTTCCACCTGCAGCTCAACAGGGAAACACTGTCACACAAAGAGGCAATTTGATGCTATAAAGACTGTAAATGTGTCAGATATCCACTTGATATGACGAACTCAGACTGCTGAAGTCTCATATAAGCTTCACATCAACTTTTAAATGACTGCGTGAACACACTGTGGATTTTGAAGGGGATCTCTGAATGATTACAACAAGGAAAACCTCTTTCACTGTTCATATGTGCGCCTGACTGAAAAAAAATGTGAACCTTTACTTTAAACCAATTAAACCTTCTTCTTGGAAAAGACTCATTGTAAGATGTCTTAACACTGTCAGTTAACCAGCAATCATTTAAACATCCCTTGACATAAGAAAGGCCTCCTCTCAGGGCTGAACATTTGAGGAAAATATCTGTTTTTTTTTCTACCAATATTGTGCTTAACTTATTATTTCCTACAGATGAAACTATCTGACAGCATAAACGATATTTAAGCATTAAATGATGCCGTTGACAGCTGTGTATGGTAGCTGCTCGAGCTAACGTTAGCTTTAAAGACTGACAGAAAAAGCCGTTTCTCAGCCCTAAATCCTGGAGGTTTGGATTCAGAGCTTGTAAGATGATAGGCTTAAAACAGCTGAAGCATCTTGAGCTCAAGGGCATTCATAAAAATGCCATCTAATAGAACATCATCATGTATTTCGGGACAACTCCTCCATTTAAACCTAGATGTGTATTTTCAAAATTTCAAAGCGAATCATTCCTCAGCAGTCTGATTCATGTGGAAATGTCAAAGTGTGGAAGAAAGGTGCAACATCACAGGCGTTTAATAAGACCCTGAGATATTCACTAAACCTAGTGGGGTGGTGATATTGTGAAAGTGGCTGCTGACGGTCAGTTGAAAGGTCAAAGGTCTGGCTGTACAATGCGGGGCCCACAGGACCTTTTTTTTCTTTTTTTTAGACTTAGAAAACAGAGCAGCCTGCCGTGTTTTTATGCTGTTTGCTACAGGACTAGAAAATACAAAATAAATAAATAAAAATAGTACTTATCTTTATTTAATTGATACACTTTTATTTCCACCATGTCTTATCTGTTTTATTGTTTTTCTCTTTCTTTTTGTTGTTTTTTAATCTTATATTAGGGGCATTTTGTTCTGGTTTTACTGGCTAATTGTAGTACTTCCATTTTTAACCATGTGAAACACTTTAACCTCACTTACCTGAGAAAACGTGGGACTACCAGTAACTTACCCTCAGGCGGTTTTCCTTTTAGACTGTAACTTAGGTTGTAAAACTTTTATGGTGTAGAGTAACTGCAGAAGTCGCACCTCTCCCTTGATCCAATTTTACAACAACTTTGAAATTATCTGCTCAGTGTAGTATTATTAGTATCACTTCTTAAACTGGCTGTTTGATCTCGCCGTGAAGGACAGCTTCACACTTTTTAACGTCTTAAAACAACAGTCAGGAGCCCAAATTAACATTAAAATAGGTTTTTCTTCCTGTTAATACTGGCCGTTAGAAGATCCCTTCATAATGCATTTAAAATGTAAGTGAATCTGTGCTCTAACGTTTTCAGAGTTTGGTTTTTAATCTCCTCCACAGCCACCGGTGCTAAAAAATCCACATCCTGCATTGTGCTTTGAATTAAACTTCCTACGAAATGGATGATTAATATTGCTGCAAAAGCTTTTGTATGTCTTGATAAAGATCTTTTATACAGAGAATCCCTCTTTATAGCTATCATTAAGCTGCTTTTTTTACACTGAACCAAACAAAGCTGGTATACGCTGCCCCCGTATGTGCCCCCCCCTCCACTCCGTGTCCGTACCTTTTTTATACAGAACAGTGAGGCGGAATAAAGGTGCAGCATTCCCGCCTTGAACCCTTCACGATAATGGAATGAACCAGTATCTGTTCCTACTAACCAGACCTCGTCGCTCTTGTCTCCCCTCACCTGAAGGTCATGGCAAAACCCCTAAAGATGCAGCGTCTGTACGGGCCACTCACCCAATCCCAGCCGCCTGCGGGGTCTACTACTTCGAGGTTAAGATCATCAGCAAAGGCCGAGATGGGTAAGAAAACAGAACAAGGCACCAACGTTTCAGAAAGACGACAACACCGCATTTACAATGTAATTTTAGCTGAGCTAGAAGGATAGCGGTGTCTGTCTGTCTGTCTGTCTGTTGCTCTTACGCTTTGGTAGAAAGTGAAATATCTTGAAGACTATTTAATGGACCACCATGAAATTTGGTACAAATGTTCATGATCCCTTGAGGAGGTGTCCTAATTATTTTGGTTACCTGCTGACTTGTCATCCAGCGCCACCAGAAGGTCAGAATTTCAACTTGTCCAGCAATTCAGTTCGATAGCATGCTATGCTAACATGCAAAATATTTGTTTACGTGTACTAAATGTACAATTTGCATGGTAGTTGTAATGTAAATTGTGTTGGTTTTTATATTCTGGGTCTGAGAAAAACAATATTTTTTGGCACATTTTAAGGTTTATCGATAAGTTAATGGTTGAAATGACAATATAAACTTGAAATGCTACATGTCAAACGTTAGCACGTTAACATGGGGCTGTAATGTTTATCTCACACACTGGAAAACAAAATCAGTGGATGAAAAATGGGGGCGAAACCTTTTTATCTGGTGTATAATAAAAGTGTGGCAATTACGTCAATCCTATAAATGGCATACAAACACAACTATCATAACCAATAAGCTGCTCGTGTGCTGGGTGATGTACAATAACCCATTATGGATGCAAAATGGCTGCAAGGTGGGGAGCTGCTCAAAGCTTCAAAAAAAATTTGGTAACAATGAAAGTCCACACAATTGACTAGTCTAATCTGGATTTACATGAATTTTAACCCCGCAGCACTGTGACTCACTGTAGCAGCTTGTTGTGATTAAAGACCTCATCCTGCGTCTACATTTCAACCATATCGTCGTTCAGTTACAGCCGTATACTGAAGTGTAATAGTTGCTCTGAACGTGGTCCTATTAATTGGCGAGCAGACGTAGAACTAACACAGTTTACAGTTCGTCTCCAGCAGGAAATCCTCATTTATTGATGTATTGTATTTTTGTTGCAGGTCAGAAATCCTTTTTAAAGAAAAGATGACGATAGCCTACAGCAAATTACAGTCCTATTCTCCTTCTCTTCATACCTTTTTAGATTCTCATAAAGTGTGTGAGCATGTTGCCATGTCATGATCATATCAATACTTCATCTATCAGCAAGCAAGCTCTCAGACATATTTGGTTATTTGAGGCTCCTATATGAATGCTGATTGAATGCTTTGCTAGCTGGGTAGAGCCCCAAACTGTTAACCATTATGAATCATTTGGTTACGTTCATGTATTATGATGAAGTCATTAGTATTTACTTAATACACGCCCTGTAAAGTTCATATCAGGAGACTGTATAACACACAGAAATCTGATGAAGTGAAAGCATAATTCAAGTCTTCATGAGGTCAATTCATAGTGTAAAAACCACAAGTCACATGACTTCACTGGTTATTTTCAAGCAATTGACAAGATGTCCTTGACTTTCATAGTCCAGAATAAAAAAACATCAAGACAGCTATGCTACACACTTTTGAAATTGACAGATTCAAACTTCCAAGATCAATAACTCATAAGCGAAACATTATTAAAACACAAATGATACCTCTTTCCTACTGCAGGAAAAAAATGTTTAAATCAAAAATTTAATCGAATTGTGACCTTTTTTAATATCGAAAGTCAAATCAAACTGTGGATTTGGAGAATTGTGACACCCATGGTGTTAAATTTGGACAACTTATCAAGAGGTGCAGGGCATGTGGCATTTAAAATTCATAGCATGCTAACATGCTAACTATAAGCACCGTCAGTGATAAAGATTTAAGAATAGCAACGTTGGCCTTCTGTCTTTCATCCATTAAACATTTTTTCTTTGTCTGTAATGAGTCTTAACAGCCTCACAGGACTGTAAGTCTTTCTTTAATCTGTCAGTTAAATTGGTGATGGGCTAATAATCCTAAAATCAGTCATCAGTGATTGGCTTAACATGATCGGCGGCCGATCAATCACTCACTCTTCAGTCCATTATTATGTCTTCATGTCTTTTTTTTTTTTTCTCTTTATGCACAACTAAACTCTCACCTGTCTGCTCCACAGGTACATGGGCATCGGCCTGTCAGCTCAGGGTGTAAACATGAACAGACTCCCCGGTAAGATGACACACTGTGTGTTTGTTTCTTGTCAGTGTTTATTTCCGCTGCTACACTTTGGGTGCGGTGAGAAGAATTTGACGGTTGCGCCTGTCTGCGTCTTCTGTGTAGTGTCGGATCTTTTTTTGACTGTATGTGTGAGGATGTATTTTGTCTTGCCTTCGATACGCTCGCTGTAGGTGTGACTGTGAGTGAGAGACTGTTCTTTTCAAGATCAGTCACTTACATGATTGCGTATTTACTTTTTCCTGTTGTTTGAGAGGAGGATTTCAACATGTGTGTGATAAGCCTGGAGAGGTGTAGAGATAAAAAAAAAAAGTGTTAAATGTCCCACCATGTGCGTATAGATGTCCTGTAGCAGTGGGCTGCGTGCTCATTATGATCATTTGGGTCAACTTCATCAAAAAAAAAAAAAATTACTTTGAATTGTAGTGAATTTCTGGAACAATGCTTTTATTTTGAAGCACATTTCCTGCTTCCTTGTTAGTTGAGGCACTACAACGTGTGACTTTACAGCACCGGTAACCTATCGAAGCCGGGTTTGCGGGTCATGTGACCCTTGCTTTGCACATCCACTGACTGTTGACGTCTTTACCGGAGACGGAGAAGAAGTTTTGATCCGCAACAGGTTGAACAAGATTGTCACAGAATATATTCAGCTCAGTTTTACTGACACTGAACACACAAATAATAAGAAAAAAAACAACTTTCCTTCCATCACTCTGAGCATTGCAGCTGTTTTATTTCCCTGTTCTTTGCATTGGAGCTGTTTACATGTTCTGCTGTAAATATGACTTTTGAATATGACTGAATTAGTTGCAACGGTTGTTGCGATGCTTCTCAAAAAAAAAAAAAAAAATCTTTCCAGGGATTCATAACAAATACTGTGAAATTACCCAATCAGTACATTATTCTGATTAATATCTTCTAGCGGTAGAAGTAACATCCTATCAACAAATGGAGATGTGGAGATAAGAACATTTAAAGCAGCTCTGCACAATATTAGTGGTATATCTGTGTGTGTTTTGAGGTTTGTCCCAGTAAGAGGGCTACTGGGTCAAAATATCCGAAACTTTAACCTACAAAGTGGCATCTGGAGAGAACGATAGTGATATTGATATTTTGTGGAACTCAGTAACTTAAGGATTTCAGGCGGAAACAATTCTAGGTTAAGCTAACGACACCGACTATTTAGGACAACACACACCGGCGGCTTGTGACACACATATCGGCGTATATGTCAGCTGATGTAACAAGACATCAAGAAATGCCAAAGCTATAGTTAACTTGGACACAGTCTCACCACCACCACCGCTGTTGTTTATCTGTCAGAAAGCTCTAAGATTATTTTTCAACTTGGTCACAATTCTTTAATAAGCAAATTAAAGGGATCCTTATCAAAAATGGCAACAATATATTAGCCTTTTTTTTGTAAGTCTTCAATATTAATACAGTGTTTTGTTTTCTCTCCATCATCAACATGTTTTTGTACATGTATTACTGGAAGATGCATGTTTTGTAAAATAGTGGTGTCATTTAATCATGTGGGATGAAAATAATATTAAAACTAAACTAAAACTGAACTAATACAAGTATTGGCCTCAAAAATCCAGTATCAGCCAGGCTTTAGATATTATAATGAGCAGATTTTCTTCCAGATTTTAGTGCATATATTAAAAAAGTGGTCTTTAGTTTCTTTAGGAAAGCACATGATAAAAAATACTTCAAAGAAAATCTTCTACCACATGAAGGAATGCAGTGTGTCTAGATTAAACAAGATGGGCACAGTTTCCAAACTGGTATTAACTACTTGTCAGTATGAAAACATGTTCTCTGGCCCAGCAGCGCTAGCAGAAGCCGTTGAACTCCATGAAAGTTATCAGGCCAAACACTCCTTCACCAGTCCGAGAACCGGACCCACCCAGCAGCTCCTGTGTCTCCACAGAAAGATAACAAGAGGCCACCGAGCAAACCGCACCGTCCCGGCTGATGGATATATGCTAATGAAAACTCACTAATTGAGAGAACCTGATGCCAAACTGCTGCAGGGTTGAGTGCTTTCTCCCGGTGATGAACGAGGCAACCTCAGGATTAATTCTGCACCTCAGCAGTAACTCACAGGATCCCGCCACTTGGTTTTATAACGTTAAAACAACCCCGAGGCCGTCCGTCCGTCCGTGCTGCGGCAGAGACTGTTTCTTCCTTCCTCTCCATGAGAAATAACAAATGGATAAATGACTCCCATTCCACACATGGGATTGCTCGTGTGTTTACCTCTCTTAAAAGTTTACATGTCACCGATATGTTGAATGAACCTGTGGCCTTTTGGTGCTTGACAGCTGTTTTAAAAGGGTCAAATATTTCAAAAATTCATAGGAAACAAGTCAAAGACAAAGGCAGGGTTAGTTTAATATTGGAACTGATCTATTTTATGCTCACCAGAGGCAATATAGATACTCAGGTTTGGTAAAAGGTGGTAAAGTGAAGAGTAACAACACCAGTCTGTAGTCTGGAGAAACTTGAATCAAAAGCCAAAGAAAGAAATGAAGGTCAAAATGCTGAAAAACCTCAAAATCTCCAATTTCTGGGAGAATTTCCAGCTTTCTGGAAAAACCGAATGAGCCGTGTCCTTCTGCGGTCGGCCAGTTGTTGTTTTTGGAAGCGTGTGTCAGTGTTTTTGGAAGACTGATTTTTCTATTTTTCTCAGGTTCAATTCCCAGAGAGCGCCCATCAGTCATGTATCCTCGAGCAAGGCAGTAAATCCTCCTCCGCTTGCTGGCTTGTAGTCGGTTGCTCAGGTTGAGGATGTGGTGATATTCATGTTTTTAATTTAAGAAGAAAAAAAAAAAAAAAAAAAAAAAAAGTTAAAAATTTCAGCTTCACAGCCCTCATAAGTGACCATTTCTAGTTGCAGGTTTCTGTTACCAAAACACACCAGTATTTACTGAAACTGTGGAATAATGACACAGCGTTTTCTATTTTTGGCTGTTTATGTTTCTAAGTTTTTTAAAAAGCAAAGCACAAATCTCTAACATGGGCTGTGTTTGCCCTTATGCACTTTTTTCTCCTCCAAAACAGAAGTTGCATAATTAAAAAAAAAAAAAAAAAATGAAGTGCACTTTTAGTTAAAAAGAAACGGGAATTGCAGCGTTGAGTCGCTTTGGTTGCTGTGATGTTGTCGGACATGCGATGTTATTTAGTCCAGCTGTTTTTTATTTATTTATTTTTTGCAGTTTTTGTTGACTTTTCTCTTGAGGAGACAGTGCAGATTAGTTGCAACTCTTCAGTATTATTTTGTTTATTCATGCATCCACATGGCCCAGACTGAAGTCCTCATCCTGAGTCTATTGGTCACAAATGTCTGGAGATTTGAAAACACAAGATGGAAAAAAAAAAAAGTATTGATGTGCTGACTTTATGCATTTTCACAGCATATTTGTTAGTATATGTGTGTGTGTTTTTGTTTTAATACAGTCACAGAACGAACCATCCGTTGTGTTTTTACACCTCTTCGTCGCCTGCTCGGCGTTCCTGCTCTGACGCTTTCCGCGTTTTCATCCCTCAGGTTGGGACAAGCACTCGTATGGTTACCACGGAGACGACGGCCACTCCTTCTGCTCATCCGGCACCGGGCAACCTTACGGACCCACGTTTACAACGGGCGATGTGATTGGCTGCTGCGTTAACCTCATCAACAACACCTGCTTCTACACAAAGAACGGTCACAGCCTAGGTAAGCAGCTCCGAAACCGTAGCAACAGTAATAATGTATCGGTATTTACTACTGAACTAGATCTCACACCTGAATGTGTGACCTGCACATCACTGCTGGCCCCCGTCCAGGCACTACAGATGGAAATTAGCTATTAGTTATATCTGGAACAATAAATGTAGTGTGCTTTGTCCTTGTTAAATAAACAATAAAGGAACACTTGAATACAAGTGAAACACTCCTGAACCTTTGTACACTTACTGCTGGTGGATTTCATGGTTGTATATATTATATATCTGATGAAATAAACCAGCTATAAGCAAGACAGTGTGCAAATACTTCTGCTTAAAGCCACCGTGTGTTCTTACCCGGCCCACCACGCCCCTGCTTCAGTGTCTGAAGACTTTTTCATGCACATACTCGCATGTAAAAACACAGGTGGAAACATCTGGCCAAGATATATCCAGTAAAAATCAAGTCATATGAGCCAGTTTTACCCCGATCAAGGGAACCTTCATTCTGGTTTACATTACGTTTTAAGAAATCTGGTTGCTGACACTAACCAGGTTACTTCAGCACATGTAAACATACTGACTGTGGCCTCCCGGTGTGTGCAGAAACATAACGGACTCCTCTAATTCATGCTGACGCTCTTATTTCTCTCTCTCTCTGCAGGTATCGCCTTCACAGACCTACCAGTAAGTACCCACATTTTGTTCACTCCTTTTTGTTGTAATTTTTTTTTTTAGTTTCCATAATTAATCAGGACCGTAGGGCACGAGTCTATTTATAGAAACGAAACGTTACGTATCCTGCAGAATGTCGACTCCAGTCAGAATGTTTACGCTGTGTAAAATGGATCGGAGGCTGGAAAACTTGCGCACTTCAGATGTTGATGTTCAGGGAGTTTGGGGGGGGCTTTTTGGATTTATAAAAAAAATAGGACATGTAGTAATCATTAGGGGGGAGAAACAAGATCTGACACACTTTAAAAGTCAGTTTAAAATGTCTGTGTTCAAAGTCTTACAACAGCTGAAGTTAAGATGAGATATTACTAATAATAATTGCTAATACTACTAATAACTAATACTAATTGGATGTGTTAGATCACATGATTTGAGTCTATATTATGCCTGGCAACAACACTTAAAGGCCTTGCAAAGTCTAAATCTTTAACACAGCTTTCTGTTTAAATCCCTATTATATTTCCACACACAAATGTGTTTTAACAGATAAAGTGTAAGAGGTTGAAATGTTTATGGATGGATCGACACATGGAACGCCACTGTTAGCTGGCACAGATAAGGATGACTGATAATAAGGATCATATGAGGTGGAAGACCTTATCTCCGCCTTAATTCTGACAATAATTAGCTTGAAGATCACCGAGGACCTGAGTCTTTCCTCTGGTCTACTACGCCTCGTGGCCGCAGCTGGTCTTATAGGCGCCGAGGTCTCAGAGAAGACAGGAAATATCAGGGAACGGTACAAACAGGGCTTGACATTAACACCCGCCCACCTGCCAAATGCGGGTAGAATTCGGCGGTGGCGTGTAACTCAGTCACTCTTAGTAGCCACTTTGACTTTGCTTTTCCTAAAGCATCTTAGAGAGCCTCTGACCCTCTGACCCTCGCTCCTGCCCGCCTGCTGCAGCTACGAGAGCATGGCCAGGTCGCTCACACACACACACACACACACACACACTTACCGCTGCATCTACACTACACGCAGTTCACATCCACTTGTGAGGACACACACACACAGCTAGCAAGAGGAAACATTAGGAGTTTACAATTCTGTTATTTTGAATCAGGAAACAATTGAATTGATTAGATAAAAAGAATTTGTTCTTTACTGCAGAGATTTCTTCTACTTTCTATTATTTACTGTTAATAAATATTTGAATAGACAATATTTTTGTCTTTCTAGGTTTATTTGAGTGTAGGTTTTATTTTTTTAATCATCTACACTCCTGCACCACTTTTATTATATGCAATGAGAAGCTGCTCTTTTTATGTCTTTGCATGTTTTCATACAAAAGGTGTTTTTACACACAACTTGATCAGAGCTGAATATTTGATGACTAATGTTATAAATTGCATGTAGTCTTGATTTGGGTGTTAACAGTGGTCATTTACATTTAAAGGGTTGTAAATCTAGTTCCTCAAATAAATTGTAGCCCACAATAGTCAACTGTAATCAAATAAAACATCATTTCCCAACAGCAAAATTGCGGTTAGTGAAAATGCTGAGTGGCTGGTGAGCAGAAGAGTTAAAGTCAGGCCCCCTTAGCTAATATGATGAGAGTATAACACCAAAAATATGTGAATATTAGCTACCCAGACGACTGCCTGTTGACGTTCTGAGTGGAAACTGTGCCAGCCAGTGTTCTGCTTTTTTCTACTCAGTGTAGCAACTGTTGTATTTGTTGGACCAACAAACAGCATGAATACCAGAATCTCTGCTGTTGCACTTCCTCTTTAAGGTTGTTGTGGCTGTTGAGCTTCTTTTGATGACACTTGAAGTTTCTTCTGAAGGAGAACGCCTCTCCTCTCTTTATATCTACCATTGAATGATGTTTTTTTTTTTTTTTTGTTAGGAAAAGCTGTTGTTTTGTGATGCGATGGGCTGTTGGTGCTTAGATGACTAGGGTTGCTTTGTGCTATTGTGGCTCATTTTCAGGCCAGTCTCACTCCGTAGGCTCTCATGCTTCATTATGTGAACGACTCCCACACCGAACGGACATTAATTCTAATGGGATTCATGCATGTATTAACCGCATCGAGATGTGAGGGAGACACTTGTTTTGAAGGTTTTTTTTTTTTTCCCCTTTTCTTGCTCTGTAGCAAATGAAAATGGGGCCGACTCTTTTTGTAGGGAGAAGAAAAATAAGAGTCTTAGCCACAACAATAATCCATTGAGCAGCAAAACAGGCTTGGCTGTGAGCCAGACATTCATGTTCCTCCAGAGTTGTGCGCTGAAGTGCGTCACCTCGGAACAGCTGACCTTTGTGGTTATTGGACCATGACAAAGACAACTCTGAGAGAGAGAGAGAGAAAGAGACACATGCACCCTTGTATTAATTTATGGGGGCTTTGATCAGCTACATTATCCCTAATCTGTAATCCTAACTCTAATTTAAACCAGTGTATTTACACTCAAATATCAGTAAGATTTAAGACTAGATCTAGGACTAATGCCTGTTTTAAGGCAAGTCTTAACTCTAATTTTACCCTAGTTTGTCATCTAATCCACTTTTATGACTTTTTTAACTTCTTTTATGGAACTTCAGTGATACTGTCAGGTCGGTTTGGGTTTATTTTTTTCTTTCCCAATTGGACTCTTACACAGATAAAGAAACCTCTCACACACACACGGTGCGCACCTCATCTTAGTCACCACCTTCTCTGATCAAATCAAGGCTGTGATTAGGTTTGTAGGACGGTAGAACAATGTACACACACACACACACACACACACACACACACACACACACACACACACACACACACACACACACACACACACACCTCCTTACCTCATATTTCTGTTTATATCTCCTCATCCTGTCATCACAGATGTCATCAGGGACTTACAAAAAAAAAAAAAGAAAAAAAAAAAAGCAGAACGCCTGTTCCAAAGAAAAATAAATTGACATGTACTTAACCTTCGGGCACTGGCATGCAACATGTGAAGAACTGGCTGTACTGTAACTCAATGCAAAGAATGTTTGAAACGAGTCACATCCCACAGCTGGTGTCAGGATACATCTATACTATTGCTATTAATAAGAGGAAGGGAATGAAATATGTCATTTAAATGTTCCAGAAATGAAAACACCAAGTTTTAAGGGTTTCAGTGATGTTTGAGTGCAGAGTGTTCCTTTTTTTTATGTCCAAGTGTATTTTTAGGTCTTGCTCTTCTGTGGTGTTACTACCAGCAGAGTCTGGTTGCTGTTTACATCGGCTTTGTTTACAGTTTTGTCTGACACTGTCTTAGCCTTTAAAGGGATAAGGCTCATGATAGTCTGTATTTTTTTTCATTGACAACAATGAAAACCCTGACCCTGACCCTAACACTAACACTAACACTAACACTAACACTAACCCTGACCCTAACCATATCCAATGAAAACACTAAAACCAACAATCAATCAATCCTACTTACAAGTATTGTGTGTGTACCCGAGGCCTGATATGTCTTCCTCTGTGCCATAGAGCTCTGTTGTTGCCTCAGAAACTATTAAAAGCACATCATGGAGCCACTGGATGACATGTTTCCTCATTACCATGAACACACACACACACTGTAGTTTATTTTGAGTCATTTCCAAATAGTGTAAATGAGATCGACACAGCTGTACGAGCTGTTTTTCAAGTTGACTAACGATTTAAAAAAAAAAAAACAACAACTTTTAGCTTAATGTATTTCATTAGTGGACATGACAAATGTTAACCGCTCCCAGCAACTGTTAACCTCTTCTGTGAAAGGCGGATTAATGTCAGTCAAGACTGATCGGTCAGAGCGAAACGCCCCGGCTAATATGAAGAAAATGTTAGATTGAATAAAAAAAGTGATAAAGAAATGGCAATTCAGTGTCATTATCAGGCAAACATACTCCATCCTGGTGCCAAAAATACTCACTAGTGCTCTCTATTGTGTCCACAGCTTCAATGCGTCCTCAACAAATGCTTTATTTCTTCCTGTTATTTAAAAAGTACAGTGGTCAGCAGCTGTTTTTTTTTTTGTTTCTTTTTGTGGAAATGATGAAATGACCAAGCCTTTTTTATAAAAAATAAAACTACATATTCATAGTTTTTAAATCTTCAGTAGGAAGTAATGTGCGACAGACAGGGGAGGGACTTGCATATTGTTAATTTTTGGTCTTTTTATGGTATTAGCTGACAATAAGAATAATATAAAATAACAGCATCCTTATCTTTTGTATTCAGAAGCACTGAGCAACAGAAGGAAGGGAGACGAAACTTTGATTCAGCTAAATGCTGCTCTGTTTACCTGCATCATGTACAGTATGTTACCAAGCTGGAGACATCATTGATCCCTCATGGAGACATTTATTTGGAAGCTTAGAGGTAGTATTGACTGGGAGTTTTATAAAACAGTAGATTGTAAAGCTGAGTGCCAAAATGGTACGGGCCAGAAAGTGAGTCCTGGCACCTGGCGGTATAATCACTGAGTCACTGGTACATCGATCAGACTGATAGATATCTTATTGTCATTCTGTGCCATAAAAATCAAACTTATTGCCCCTTTAATGTCGCAGGAGTTGAACCCGAGCTCTCTTGTTAAAAGATGGCCCGTCAGCCTGCTACTGCAAGTTTATTGTATGATCTTTGTCAGCTAGTAAAATTGAGTTTTATGGGGTAATTGTAGACAAAAGCTTATTTCCTGAGATTTTCTGTTTCCTGTTTTTCCTCTCATTGTTTCCTGTTTTGATTTATTGCCCAGATTACATTCCCAAACTCCCTTTTCCTCCTCATTCTTTTCCTCACCGTGTATCTCTCTCTCTCTCTCTCTCTCTCTCTCTGCGCCGCAGCCTAACTTGTACCCGACCGTGGGTCTCCAGACCCCAGGGGAGGTGGTGGATGCAAACTTCGGCCAGCACCCCTTCGTGTTCGACATCGAGGACTACATGCGCGAGTGGAGGACAAAGATCCAGGCCCAGATCGACCGCTTCCCCATTGGAGAGCGTGAGGGCGAGTGGCAGTCCATGATCCAGAAGTAAGAGGATTGAGGACGTTGTAAAACCGAGCTATTCTAGTTGTATGATGATATGAAACATAAGGTTTAGATGAGAGGAGCAGCAGTATTCATTTCTTTAAGCCTTTTTAGAGAATGCATCTTAGTTTTAGTCACATTTTAGCAATTTGATAATTATTACTTTTAGTCACGTTTTCAAAATTTCTGACTTCTAAGCATTGTGAGACTTCTCACCATCTTTGTGCACAGTTACCATGGATACAGGTGTCATTCTCTCTATCACAAGGCTGTTTTTACTTGTTTTTTTGTTTTTTTACCAGTGTAACAGGTCACACACACACATCGCTTATGTCCATCTGCTCTGCAGTGATACAACAGACTGACTCTCCTCAGTAAATCCAGTCATCGTTACAAACTCAGGTGGTTTTAAGCGGAACCGAACGCTCTCTCGTCGTTCTCGCCGTCTCGGTTTTACCTTTGCTCTCCGCTGCAGAGCAGCTCGATCATTCAGAAGTTGTTTTCATTCAGTCACTTGTTTATTAAATACTATTCACTAGCTCCAGACAAGCAGCTAAACTGTTGATATAAGGATAAAAATCACATTAATCCTCTACTCTCTCCTACCGATATAAACGTGGCAGTAGCCGACTGAAATTAATCCGTGAATACATCCACGTCTACAGCTCTTATAAGAAGTTAGCTTTTATTAATGTCGGTGTACTGTCCTGCATTTTTTTTCCTTGGGTATGTAGTTGCTGCTACTTGTCTACTTTTCAGAGGGACTGTCGGTGAATTTAGTCTAGAAATCTGTTTTTTCTCTTTTCCCTCCAAGACTTTGTAACATAACTGACATTACCAGCAGAGATAGAACTTTTACCAACATGCTGCTTATTAGTGCAAAAAGTCAAGTAGTGTATTTAAATTTTATTCAGTGATGAAAACGAATGCCTTTCGCCATAATTTTAGATTTTAACAATTACTTTTTTATTTAGTTTTAATCTTGTCTTTGTTGTGGAAAAAGGGTCGTCGTCAAATATTTTTTATCATAGTTTTTGTTGACATTCATTTTAACATTGTATACAAGGTCACTTAAGATATGTGGAACATATGTTGAACTGGAGATACTGGATATACTAAATATTCAATTTATGATGTATTTTTTTGGAACGCACCTCTTCATGGTATTTATTATCATGTCAGTGATCATCATGTTGAAGCTGATTGTTCCAAATATGGGATACTGTAGTCCAGAGATGCGCCTTACACCGTTTTTATAACATTCTGATGGTAAAATACCGCCAATCATTTCCATTACCACCATTACCTTGATTATCACTGTTTTCAGAGGATACCATGAACGCAACACAGCTCTCCTGCCTTTACTAGCAGTTTTATTTTAATAAACTACAAAAAAAACAGTCAGTTTTTTACCAGTCAAATAGTGACACAGCAGGACAGTTAAGTGAATACAGGAGTTTTTGGTTATTTCACAACTATTAACACCCGAAACAAATCAGAACATAGAGAATGTAAGAGATAGAGACACTGAGCTGCATTTAAAGTCATTTCCTGTCAACTGTCTTAAACTTTAAACAACCGATCTGCTTTTGTTTGTGGTGTTTTTTGATGTGCGTCCATTTGCAGCGTACAGTTGTTACCTTACTATACTAATACATTGTGTAGCTTGTTTGCTTTGATTAAATTCAAGCCAATCGTGGTGTGAAGTAATTTTACTGTATAGTAGTGTTTCAGAAAAGTTTGATGATTATCGTGATGATACCGTTTACCGTGATATTTTTGGCCACAATAATCGTAGCATGAAAATTTGATCCTGGCACATCCCAACTGTAGGCGACAGGAAATGACTGCTGACATGACCGGGGGGGATCAAGGCCCAGATGGACCACTTCCCCATCAGAGAGCAGGAGCCCTGATCCAGAAGTAAAAGCTCTGGGACTGGGTTTCTCTTCATGCCATGCCCTGATGGGATTAGCTCTCTGTTGCTGTGATTACTTGTCCTGAATGGATTTAATCTCCATATGATGGGGATTGGAGTCGAGGGTGGGGTAGAGTGGAGGGAGTCTTTATCCGGAAGAGTCTCCTCACAGCCCGGGATTGAAAACAGGAAGTTTTTTTAAGCTCACGTCAGATTGGTGGATGGGAAGTGTTATTGTCTTTTATAGAGAGAAGTGGTAACATAATAATCAGGCAGCGAGAGCGAAGGATTTAGAAGCAGAAATCTCTCTGTGAACTCCGGCTGGCAACGTCATGAAAGTTTGTTTGTAGAAGTGACTACTGTGGAGAAATGACGACCGGTCAAGAAGAGGATTCCTTCTTGGGGGAAAAAGCACTCGTGCATACTTGTCATTTTTGTACTCTTAGGGGGAGGATAGCTTCCATGTCATCTGCCCAGTCAAATGTCAAACACATCAGTCTGTTATCTAATACTAAAAGGATAATCCCACTTTATTACAATTTGTGTCCTACTGTAAATTCTCAAACAGCGACTCTGTTTAGCTCAGCAGGTTTATATTGGAGACAGGGCCCTTTTCTCTAATTTCCCCCCTGTTCCCTAGTTAATCCAAACTCAAAACTTCCTCCATGGTGAGCTTGTTGCCTTGTTAAACTCAGTATATTGTCAATTTCCACAACACTTTTCCAACAATATAGCAGGAGTAATGTCAGGTGTTTCATTTTTGCCTTTTTCTTGAAACTCAACACATCCTCCAGAATGTTCACATTGAAAGTTTTGCAGCCTTCCCTCTAATAGGTACGTTTTTTTTTAAAGGGTACATTCACAATTTTTCCAAGTCTGTCTTAAAACAACAAGAAGAAAGTGAAAGAGGTTTTTCCTCGCTGTAATCATTCCTCCTGTTGGCTATTAAAAGATCCCCATCAAATGCAAAAAAATGCATTTAACAGTTGATATGAAGCTTATATGAGACTTCAGCAGTCTGAGTTAGTCATATCAAGTGGATATCTGACACATTTATAGTCTTTTTAGCATCAACAACAATCAGGAGTCCAGCAAAGAAGAATATCAATACATCATTTCTGTTTTAAAAAAAAGAGAAAGCAGAGAAGTGGTGAATTAGTGCAATGGAAATGGACACTTTACTAAATTTACCATGTTAACGGTTGTAATTTCACCCCTTCAATGTTTTTTTCCTGGCCTTATATTTGTTCGAGCCTGGCGACGCTCCAGGCTATTGTTGAATACCGTTTATTATATAAAGTTTTATGGTGTTTTCATAGTTTTGACTATCATTTTATATCAGTAATAATAACATTGTACTTGCCAAGATAATTCCTGAGATCTGGGAACATGGCAATTATTGCTGCAAAACAAGTCCTAACCGGGCAAAAAAAAAACATGAGAAGTCAGATGATGAGATTGATTGTAAACGCACCTTCGGGTTAAACGAACTTATCTGGAAGAGAAAACAAAGGTGAACAATAAAACGATTACCCCAACTGTCCTCACCACAGTTTACGGAGCAACTTCCTGCTTCAACTTTGCATAGTTTTATGCAGAGTTTTCCTGTAAAAATGAGGGATTCTTACCATTTCGGGTGTAGTTTTCCCTCGAAATTTGTGGTTTAGATAATCTGTCTTGTTTACAACCCGTCTGACTGCTTGTGTTTGTTGCCTTTTGAGACTTTGTCGTACAGTAGCAACCGTCACCGTGTTACCATAAATGTTATCATAACTGATAAAACCCAACCAGAATTGATTGACTTAAACCGAAAGGTGCACAATCCTAATAACACCAACTATATCTGCACTCAAACACTCAAACTACAACACTACATACAGAAGTATTTCCCCTGTTTAAAATCTATCTGAGGATAGCTGTTTTTTATTTAGTCTGCACAGGAAAAGCATGTTTAAATATTATCTCTGCTTGTCCCAGTTTGACACGAATCAACACATCGTATTTATACAATGTTTTGTTTGCAGTTATGTTTTAAAGTATTGTAGCATTAAAGCACTTTCACAAACAAATCATGAGAATAGAAGTAAAGAAAATATAAAATGTACATTAAAGTCTCTACTAGATATTTAAAAGTGTGTGTGATAAGTGTCTTTACATTTGGCTGAACAGACAATTAGTGGTTATCTAGCTATCAATAAAATCCTACAAAATCCAACAAAAACAAAATACAAACTAGTCAGATATATCTATAATGAAAGTATCATTTCCCAGTCAAATAAAGCACATCAATTATGTGTTGGTTATACTTCATAAAGACAGATGGATCGCAGCTCTGGTTAGTGGATCTGTCGTTTCTGACCAGATGAAGAGCAGATCTCGCATAACTTAACATAATCGTTTCTCCTGCTGCTGCATCTAATCGGTGTGTTTTGTTTTGTTTTGCTCTTGTCCCGTCAGGATGGTGGCTTCCTACCTTGTGCACCACAGCTATTGTGCCACAGCTGAAGCCTTTGCCAAATCCACTGACCAGGCCGTTCACGAGGAGCTGGCCTCCATCAAAAACCGACAGAGTGAGTCCTCCTGTCTCTATTGTCTAAAAATACAGTTTCTTAACACTATGAATCTGATATTGATGCTAGGACGGCACAGAAACTATTAATTCCAATAAGTGTTTATTTCCTATAAACATGTTGACTGTTTGGTTTACAGAGATCCAGAAGCTGGTGTTGTCAGGTAGAATGGGCGAGGCCATCGAAACCACCCAGCAGCTCTACCCCAGCCTCCTGGAGAGGAACCCAGACCTTCTCTTCATGCTCAAGTACGACCAAAGCTTCATTTAGATGTTTTTGCAATATGAAATACATAAAATCACATATCCTCTGTTCAGGGTCCTGCATGAATCATTTTAAAATAAAGAAGAGAGTGCGGTGCCCCTTTTTGATACTTTAAAGTAGTTGAGATTGTTTAAGATGCAGTTTTCTTGCTTTATTCTGAAAGGAGCTTCATTCACAGTTTGATGGTGAACTTCTAGCTAGACTCTGAGAATCCACATAGAAAGCCAGACGTGAGCGAGCTCTATCCGTTCAGTCCACGCCGACTCCGACCGGCGTTCAGCGTTTCTGTCGACAGAAGCAGCCGTCTGTCCCGACAGCGGCTGCACAGACTGCCTTCATCAGGCCGACCGACATCAGAAACGTACTCAACCAAAATAGTTTTAACGTTGGCTCCAAGAGAAGAAATGGACAGTGTTTGTATTTATTGATTCATTAATTTTTATTTCATATTCCACCCACTGTAGTGAGTGAGAGGAATCTGCCTGTAGTGAAACAGACAAGCTCATAGACAGACCGGGGGCCGATCAATCAATACAGTTACTGTGATGTAATAAGTACGTTCAGAACATATAAACAGCAGGAGTTTTGTGTGATTTTTAAACAGCTGTCTTTACAGACACGCTTCACTAAACGCGACAGGGGGTCTTGGTCTGATGGGCGCCATTCAAACGTCTCTCAGATTCAGTGTGAATTGATACATTTAAAAAAAAAAAAAAACAGAAGTATATCTGTTCCTTGAGATGCGTGAGTGATGAACTCTTCTAAAAACATTTTCTATGTGGATGCCTGTAAATCAGCAGATTATTCTGTTAAGTAGGTTTTATTACAGGACATCTTTTGCTGAAATCTGAGCTTATTGTTTTTTGTTCTGCTACAGTTTTTTTTGTGGATGTCTTGATACCTTAATATTCCAATTTATTAATTATTTTTGTTCTCTTTCTTTCATTCCTTCTTTTTCCTTCTTTCTTGTCTCTGCTCCTTTTCTTCTTGTTCAACCATTTCCTTTCTTTACACCGTTTGTTTAATTCCTCACTTTTTTCTGTTTGTCCTTCCATGTCATATTTAATTCATATTTTCTGTATTTCTCCTTTTTCTGACTTTAATCTTTCCCTGCTTTTTTCGCTGCCTTCCTTCTACCTTTCACGTGCTTTCCTCCTGTCCTGTTTTCTTGTCCTCCCTCCCCTCCTTCCGTCCGTCCTCAGGGTGAGACAGTTCATAGAGATGGTGAATGGGACGGACAGCGAGGTGAGGTGTCTCGGAGGTCGCAGCCCAAAGTCTCAGGACAGTTACCCCGGCTCCCCCCGGCCCTTCAGCAGCCCCAGCCACAAAGCCAGCAGCTCCCAGTCCTACCTCACAGGTACTGTACAGCTGTGCTCGGGTATGTTCACATCTGGAGAGTCTCATCTGAGTAAAAAAAAAATCTTTTTACAGCCTCAGCATCTGTTCTTAGTATTGTCACATCCAACAGATTGACGTCTTCCTGTTAATTGGCTGAAACGTGTATTATATCTGGATCGACAGCTGTGCAGGTATTCACCGGATTAGCATTTATCTTTTAGGTGGGCTGTAAAAGTGAAGTTAACGTTGGGGTCACAGACCTGCCTCTTAATTAAAGGTTGCAACAAAAACACTGTCATCATGCCTACGAGTCTAGACATTCTGGACACCGTTTAAGTAATTATCATGTCAAACCACCAGATTAAAAAAAAAACAAAACATCACCGCTCCAGTTGGGTTGAGTTAATAATCAGTTTGACATGTTCTTGCTTTGCTGTGTGGAAAGAGCAGCACCCTTTTTTTTTTTTTTATAAGTAGGAAAGAAAAACACTTAAAACTTAATGTCACGTCCAGTTAGAAGCGAGGCAAATGGATTTGTAAAAAGGTTGAAAGAAATACAGAAAGTAATGAACAGAGACATAAACACAGGGTAGGTATAGATGTATTAATACTTGAGGTTCAGTCAAAAGCAGCACAGAACATAACAGTTTTTATCCTGGATTTAACTCTGCGCTGCACAGTAACTGAATGCTGCTTCTCCACGTTTAGTTTGTGCTCTGGCGACAGTTAACAGCTCTCTACCCGATGACCTGAGAGGCCGAGAGGGTTCATACGGTAAAAGATATGCAGAAATGTATTTTGGTCCGATGCTACTGAGACATTTATAGACAAGCAGCACTATTTTTAAACTCTGTACACACTGGAAGGCGATGCAGAGACCTGGGCCTTGTTCTTCAAATACGACTCGACTAATTCAGGTTAACACGCTGCTATCGAGCTAAAATAATTCTTTATCATCCAGCTCATTTGGTTCTTTCGAAGGCGGTTTGAGGATCGATGAAGTTGTCTCGAATAACGAGGGCAAAATGAGCAGAGAGTTGAAACCATGATCGGCGTTCATAGGATTGGCTGAATGTTCATCATGTGATTGCAGTTAAATGAGGTAGATGTGTTGGGAACGCTCCCAGCATGCACTGAGGCGATAGATTTATAGACATATCTTTGTGTGTTTATGTGTGTTCCTGCTGTTGTTTTGTTCTACAATGTTTCTACTGTTTCCACACATTCATCACAGAATAAAACTGTTTTAAAAACGGTTAAAAAAAAAGTATTTTACGTTTACATAAACAGCTTTCAGCAAAGTGAGTCCTGCAGTTAATCATTTAATCGTTCAAATGTCTAATTAAATGCTAAATGTCGTGGCTCCGTTGGTCTTGTAACAATCAGAATCTAATAGGTGAGTTTCAGATTTTCATGCATAAACTTTAATTTCATTGTATTCCAAACACTTCATTGTATATTTATCAAGTCTTCATTATCTCATCTAAAATCATAAATATATCAACGTTTTTTCATTATAAATCTGAAAAAGTGAGACATTTGTATCTGAAAATGAGTTCATGTATGTGGTTCACTCTCAGCTGTGGACTCCTCCGTTGTGTATGTCGCTCAGAAACAGTTAACAAAAGTCCGTCTTACTGTGTTGTTGTTGTTGTTGTTGTTCTAGGGTTCGACAGCAACTGCTGTAACGGTGTGACGTCTAATAAGAGCCACAGCTCCTCCCCTCACAGTCATAAGCCCTGCCCTCCAGCCTCTGGCTCCATCCTCCCTGCGTCTGACATTAGCCTCAACGGGAGCCGCAGCCAACAGCCCATAACAAGGTACTGAGAAAAACCTCAACTAACACAAACAGCATTTCATTTATTCATAAATAGACCCTGATGGCCCATAAACTGTATATCTGAGTATCATGTTATCACAGTATAGTGGTGTTTAGTCAAGTAACAAGAAACGTCAGTGCAGAAATACTAAAGATATGTTTCGGCTAATTTAGAACAAGTGTCTCCATCACATCGTTTGTCCACTGACACAACTCAGTATGTATCTCTGTCACACTTCTTTAATAGCCAAATTTAATACTTGTTCATTTCAATTGTTTAAGAAACTAATTCCAGCTGATTTATCCTTACCAGATTTTTTACAAAGTCTCAAATATATATATCTGCCATGAAAATCCAATATTAGTCTGGTTACAGTTATAAAGCCAGACTGATGCTGTGCTTTGTAGCTATAGGCACCGTAATATAACTGTAAATCTGTTGATTGTCCCAGCATGTCAACAGCAGCAGATGTGTCGTGTAGTCACTATATAAATAAAGGAAATTGTGAAATGAGTGATGTTCGTCTCAAAGATATGCTTTACATTCAAAGTGGTCTAGATAGATTAAAAAAAAAAACAACAGCACCTACATGCAGCACATAAGTATAACAACACAAGCAATAATCTGCTTCAACTCCACACAGCTGGAAAAAAAAAAGCACCATATAAGTAACAAGAATTTGATTGACCTTATTGCTCCTCCATCTGATTTTTAGATTTACTCCCAACTAAGCAACATAGAAAAACCGTCTTGTATTTGGCTCCATTTCACAGTATAAATTAAGCACAAGCTCAATTTTTAAGAGGCAATACATCAGAACACTAATAGAACTTTAACTCCTACTGCAACACTTTTTGCTTTGATAATTAGGTTTCCAGCAGGCTAAGGAACCATTATTTTTCTTCATTGAATGCATCATTTAGCTACAAAATATGAACTGTTAATTACAACAGTCACTTGTGCGAATAAGTCAATAATTATTAACTGATCAAATCACATATTTAGGAAATTAACCATTATCTGGACACAAAGTCAAATCGATTTTATAAATACTTTCAGTTTTTCTCAGGGACTGAGTGTTTTACATCAGAGAATACTCAGCGTTTTAATTTTCAGTGATTCTCGTTTCAACATCCTTCATTCGCTGAGTATGAATAACTCACACGTTTCCTCCCGTCTCCCCTCAGTAACGACGTGGACATGGAGGTCGACCACTTCACCAATGGAGTGACAGAATCGTCCTCCAATGGTTTCCTCAACGGCAGCTCCAAACACACCGCCGAGCCCGACGACTGCGACGCAGACATGGGTACGTTCAGTGTTTGTGTGTGTGTGTAATAGTAGTAAATTGAACAAGCATTTATCAGTGTGGCAACGTATCTCCGGTTGCCTTTAAACACATTAGTGCCCTGGTTGATGAGCAGCCTCTTTGACAGGAGTCCTGCTAATAGCCTGTAGATAAAGATGGACGTAGCGAGGTGTGACGTCACCCGTTGGTTTCATCGGAGCCCAGAGTTGCAGCTTATGGTCGGCGCCGTCTTTTCCGTTTGGAGCCAGGACCTTCCAAATAAAGGAGTGCTGGGTGTTGCCTTTTCACGCTCTGGAAACACGTCCCGCTACCTCGGACCCAAGCTAACGCTAGCTTACTGGGAACACCGAGTGATGTTACTTTGGCTAAATTGTACTAACAGGGCAGGTATTGTAATTAAGTAACATTAAACTTAGTGAAATAATCCAACAATAGTCCGATTCAGTGTCAATCAAGGCCCACATGGCAGACATCAAAGCCACTATAAGACTTCAAATCTTATTAACGCAGCAATTATTTCTAAAATGACCGCAGGCACACTTAGTGGAGGGCCTGAATTGAGCAATTAAGACCATAATGACGTAGCATTTCTAGACAGAAGTCGAGGCTTTTTGAATGAGAGTCAGTTGGAGCATCTCGTGGCTGTTGGTGGCACTTTCAGGTGCTTCCACATTGGCTTCAGCCTCAAGCTGTGGTAGTTGCTGCTTGGTCCTGCTCTTTTCTAAAAATCTAGTGGGCTGCAAGAACTCTGGGATGAAGCATTAGTGAGCAGCTTAAGACTTTCTGCCCTTTCTTTTCTTTGTTAGAAAACAAAACAAAACACTGACAGTATTGTATAAAAGTTCTTGTTTTGAACTCTTTGTGGTAATCAAAGATCGGAGGCTTATTCAGCTGTTGCTGTGGTTGTAAGTCACTGAGTAAGTGCTTCAGATAAATATTGTGAATTTATTATCATATTCAGTCTACATTAAAACATGTTCATTTTGCATGCTGAACCGGCCGTGGCTCTGCAGAGGTGGAGTCTGCTCAGTCCAAGAGGCAGCTGTGCGGCGGGAGCCAGGCGGCCATCGAGAGAATGATCCATTTCGGCAGGGAGCTCCAGAGCATGAGCGAACACCTCCGCCGCGAGTGTGGCAAGAACTCAGCCAACAAGAAGATGCTCAAGGTAACAAAGTATCCACAAAGCTTACCGGACCCACAATGTGTTTAACTTATTGTTTTACAGTGCTGAAACATGAACTTCAGTATTTTACTTATTTAAATGACAGATTTTTTGTTGAAAAAGTAGTTAATTAAATTAATAATGGAGGTTATTTTAATGTTTGTCCATGTTATTATATAAGTACAATATTATGAAGCCAGTTAGGAGTACTCCAGCACTTTAGTACTTTACTTCTGTAAAGTCGGGGGACTAATAAGATACTGATTTAAAGAAAAGAAGAGTAATGAAAATAAATTCACAATATCCAAGAGCAATAAGTGACATCACATGTCTTGTTTTGTCCAAAACTGTTTATATTCCATTTACTTGAATGTAAGACCAAGAAAAGGAGCAAATTCTGACATTTAAGAACCTGAATCCATCAAATCTTCTTTACTTTTGCTTGAAAAATAACTGAAATGATGATAAATGTATTATTAAGAGTTGCCAATTAATTGTCTGTTGATCAACTAATTGATTAAGATAAGACTTAATCGTTCCAGAGGGAAATTTGCCTTTGACACACACTGCTGCTGCTGTGCAGTAACACATAATTCACCAGTACTACACATCATACATCTCATAAATACAGTGATAAAAAGTAGATTAAATTACTCAGGATGAAAACTAATAATCAATAAATACTCAGAATTCTGAATTAGATTAAACAACTAATCGTTGCAGTTTTAATGAAAATTGAAGCAGCAGAGGCTATAACACCATTACTGGATCCTACAATTCCCACAATGCAACTCAACCAAGTATTTTTGTTAAACTCTTTCCTAAATCCCTCGTCATTCAAACTCCACACATCCAGTTTATAACGCAGGTTTTCTGTAAAATGTTTGTCATCTCCAAACTCAGGCTAAGATTTCCTCAGACTTAACAAAACTCCTCCAGATATCCAGAAGATATTAAACAAACGCTGAGGAGGACTAACCATGACTAGCAAACTGATTGTGATGTGTAAAATTGGAGTTCACCATTAACTGTGAAACGCTACAAGTACACTTATAACTTGTGATGCTGGCATCTGCTGAACTCAGCATCATCAAAATAAGAACGTGTGTACATTGTGCTGTAGTGTGATCGGTATCTGTTTGTGTTGGTCTCCTGCTGCAGGATGCGTTCAGCCTGCTTGCCTACTCAGACCCCTGGAACAGCCCCGTCGGCTACCAGCTGGACTCCATTCAGAGAGAGCCGGTCTGCTCCACTCTCAACAGTGCAATATTAGGTAGGTCAGCTGACGGTTCTGTCCAACAAAAAATATTATCATAGACTGTATTTAGCTGCAGGCTTCCAATAATATGGATTTAAAGTAGTTTTGTAAGGAAGCTGTCGGTATTAAATATCTTTTTAATGATGTGTTTAAATTGTATCCAATGACATATTGGTATTGAAACCATAACTGAGCGACTGTGTATCTTGAGCAGCCTCTACATGTTGAGCCACCTGGTTTTGGGGTTTGGAGCATAGACTGTAAAAAAAAAAAAAAGACGTAGCCACAGTGACGTCATTGGTTTGTGGACTCAAGTTTTGAAGCCTCGAGTTTGGATTTCGATCGTTGCCATCTTGGATTTTTGGAGCCAGAGGTGACCATATTTAGGCGAGATGGTGGAGCTAACCCTAACGCGAGATGCTAGCTGAACATCTGACTTCTAAGAGGGTCTTTTAGTACAAACAAATGCTGAACAAGCCTTTTTTAGGCGACCAAAATGTTACGATTAACTTACATGAACTGAAAACTGAAATAGTGATGGCTATGCCTGTACTCACAGGATCTGGGGTTATGCCATGGTTACATTATCTAATCAGCGTTGTCGCCGTGGTAGCGACTTGTCAATCACAACTTAGCCACGCCTTAAGGAAAACCCTGCTTTATCGCCTGTTTTACTCTAAATGGGACCATAATTTACAAAATGAACATTATTATGTATTAGAGAGGACTAAAAACTAGCGATTGAGACTCATTGGGAAACTGTTTACTGAGGTAATAAATTAAGTGATCAAGTCGGGTCATTTTCTCATAGACTTCTGTATAATCTGACTTCTTTTTGGAGCCAGTGGTCGATAAGGAGTCAGAAGATCACTCACCACATGGTCAAAGCTGTTAGTGAATTATCTCAGTTTCACTCAGGTGTTAGACGCAGATATCCACGGCAGGAAAACAAAACCCTACTCAACCGGTTAGACTGAGTGTTATTTGGACCAGATCTGATTCAGGTCCCCGGTTGAGTCATGGTTCCTCAGAGCTGAGTTGACCCATGAAATGTTTTCTTTGGGACTGTTTTGTTGTTAAAGAGAAGTTTTAGTTGAAGAACAATCTGTTCACAGTGAGGTAGATTATTCAGAGTAACTGGGACATTGTTTCTAGAAAAAAAAAATCCGCTGTTGAGTTTTTGAAATGTAATTTTTTGCTGTTGTTTAGCACCAAAAATGAAACTCCACTTGCCTCTGTTAGGTTGGTAACAGAAATCTAGGTTTATGTGTAGAAGTGTCTTGGTTGTAATTTTGGGGAAGTGACCCTTTTTTAAAGAAAACACTCCAGTTCTTTGCTGTCTGCAGTCCTGATGTTGTTCCTCCTCTTCTTCCTTCTTCTCTCCAGAGACTCACAACCTGCCGAAGCAGCCCCCTCTGGCCCAGGCCGTGGGCCAGGCCGCCCAGTGCCTCGCCATCATGGCACGGACTGGCAGCGGCTCCTGCGCCTTTGCCTCTGTGGACGATTACCTGCACTAGCCCCGTATAAATACACGCACACACATATATACATATATATATATACACACACACACATTCTCTGAAGACCTGTCCAGAATCGACTCCTTCCACCTCCTCCATCAGTGTAGTCTTATTAGCTGAGGAGACGCTCCTCTGCACGATTATAAGTAGTAGAAAATTAACCATCTCACTCGCTTCCTGTTCAGCTTTTACAGACACGAACACCACAGGGTCAGGAGTCATTTCTGGGCAGAGCTTTAGAACCGCTAACACACACACACACACACACACACACCACATACATTTAAATAAGCAGACAAACACACACACACACACGCCACTTCCCTTTCCATCGTAAATATTAAAATAATGCCTCCACCTTGGTTGGCTTGCAAACCCCCCCACCTCCAGACCATCGAGGCCGCGTCTGCATCACTCTGACAGCGGGGTGGGGGGATGCCAACCAAGAGTAGCCAACTTGAAAATACTCGGAGAGCCGAACTCGTGTGGATCCACAGCCCCTGTGTGTACCATGGGGGGGGGGCGGGGGGGTGGGGCCCTCTAACTGGGGGCGGACAGACTGGCAACCCCTTCCCTTCTCCCCCCTCCTCCCCCGGGTCAAAGAAAAATGTAAAAACCGGAAAAAACAACAAAAAAAAAAAAAAAAGAAAAAGACGAGTGACCGCCATGGCTGACCACCCTTTAACGTGGTCCCTGTAATCCTGGCTTACCAGGCAAACGCGCGCACACACACACATATAACACACACGCAAGCAAGCGAACACGGAGGCAAGTGTGACGCTGAAAACAAGGATTGAAAAAAAAAATCCATCTCCTCCACCGAGGCTTGCTGAGTGCTCAAACTCCAGCCAACGCAAAGGCTCCGTTACAGACAGCCTACCCTCCCCTCCACCGACCCCGTCCCCCCTGCCCCCTCAACCCCCCCCCCACTTCCCCCCCTTGCCCTCCACTGACTTCAGGACATTGGCGGAGATGTGTGTGACGCATGTGGACTCGGGACTTCGAAGAAGCCAGAGAGAATCTACAGTCTCGACTCAACGTTCCCTATTTTTAAAAAAAAAAAAACTTTTCTTTTTGTTTTTTTTTTTTGTTTTGTTTTTGTTTTTGATGGGAAAAGTAGGGGGGGGGGGAGTGGGGGAGGCGTGGTTACCTGGCTCTTATTTTATTTTTAGTTTTTCCAGGTTTACAAGGCATGGTGCAGACGACAATGATGATTATTATTCTAATTATTATTCTAATTATCATTCTATTAATTATTGTTACTTGCATTCACAGTATATTTGTTGAGCGCCAGCAAGAGCAAGTTCCACCAACTTATTATTATTATAATAAAGGTCCCGATTCCACCGATTACCAGTGACAAGAGTGTGTACATGTTAACGTTTATATATGAATTTAACAAAATGGAATTATATCAATAGAGCGAGATATTTAGTTATCAAATGAAAGGAAATCATTGAGAAAAAAAAAAACAAAAAAACAAAAAACAATCCTTTTAGTTCTTTGTACTGACACCAGTGACTGCTGAAGCGTGCTGGTTGTTCCCAGTCTGTACACGTTTTTTTTTTTTTTTCTATGTTTCTCCTTTTGTTGACTCCGGGGTTCCTACACAGGTGGAAAGCCGATTAAATTTGACCGTTTCCAGGTCTGTAAAATGTTGGAAAACTGCTCTTCAGTCGTGAAACACTGAGTTTTAGAACTTAAAAATTGACACATGGTGGTACTTGATGTTAAGTAATGTGTGAGCTTACATTTGTTGATTGTCGGCGTCAAACTGAAAAGATCCTTCTGGACAAAGTCTGGAACTTCTGACATGGAAACCCTGTTTAGGAACCCTGTGATGGTCCTTGATCCTCTTTTTACTTGTTACCCTCCCAGACCCCCCAGCTGCACAGCAGGTTTGATGCAAACATTGTTAATCTTTATTTTCGTATCGATGTCTATGCTAATCCTTAACCCACAAAGAACTCAGGAGCCAAAATGTCCCTTTGTTCCTCCGTTTCGGTTTAGAATAGTAAAGTCCAACCGAGCGGCGACTGACCCCAGGCCTCGATTTACAAGTTGTTGTTTTGGTTTTTTTTGTTGTTTTTTTTTTTTTTGGAGTGGCACAGGCTTTTCAGACTCGAACACGGAGCAGAAAACAGAGCTGGTATAAAGTCGACCTCTAAACAAACTGTGCGTTTAATTTAAAGTCGAACTTAAATTCAAACTCTCCTCACTTTTTGTGTAAGGAAATAAACTATAATACTGCAGATATTGTGCATATTTTTCCATTTTTTTTTTTTTTTTTTTAAAAGTGGATGCAACAGTTTTTTTTTCACATATTTGTGGAAACATCGTCTTCGCCTCGAGCCTTTTGAGTTGGTGTTTCCTCTGGCGGCGGTCGAGTGACGACAGAGAGCCGGTGTGACTACGAGACACGCTGTCAACTTTGTGGCTTTAACGCTACATGGTTTTGAAACAGGACGTTTTATTCCCCCTTTTCAACAAGCGCACATAATGTTTGTGCGGCTAAAAGTTTGTATTGCAATCAGAAAATGAAAGCTAGTTAGCCTAGCTTGGTAACGCTAGGCTTGTGCCGACCGGCGATTAGATCGTATATCAATGATTGAAGGGATGATTGACGATTGGTTTTTCCCACTAATTTACCATCAGAACTAAAATGTTATAAAATAATCTCTAGAATCTGCACTCTGCTGTGCATTTAGAGACGTTTCTGGTGGAGTGGCATGTTCGCCCGGTAAACCCTGCTAATCAGCACAAGTACATTTCTAAATCCTTAATTACAAACCAGTTTGCCGCCACCTCCGCCACCTAGCGATCTCGAATTACCACGATTAGACAATATGAAAATAGAAATGATCCCTAATTCCCACAAGATGCTACTTTTTCGTTCATGTTGTTTCCGAGTGATCGGCAGCTCCGGCACACTTTAGTGCTGTGTTCGTCCCGCGTTCTACAAATGAAGGGTTGAGCTAGCGTTGCTTTCAGAGGTCCAGGTGTGGCGATGACGATGACCACCAGACCCACAGTAATGATAGATAGTAACCTCAGCGCCTCCTGTGTTACTGATTCGAACCACGACAGGGAGAGTAAATATATGAAGGGTTCAAATAAGAGATGGAGAGTAAACCAGTGGTTCCCAAACTTTTTATTTAAGCCACGGCGCCCCTTCATAGTCATTCTTCTATAACATTCTCATGAAAAGCGAAGTAGCTTTCACTGTACAGATTTTTGTTGGGTCTTTTTGGTTTTTGTTTTTGGGAGGGGTCGGCTCAGGTTCTGTTTGTCTCAGCAAATCTGGCAGCACCTTTTGGTTTGTCCTTAAAGATCCCCTCTAGATATGTATTAAGATATATGAAAATACTCTGCTTGGAACAATAATGTGTGTCTGATTGTTTTTTTTTCCCACCAAAAAAAAAAGTATAATTACAATGTTCAAATTCTTAAAATGACTTCTAGTCCTTCTCCCTCTTTACAAAATCCAGAATCTATGAATATGCAAATATATTTCATTTCAGAAGTTGAACTGTTGGACACTGTAAAGTCTGAGTGTCTCTTACTTTCCTCCTTCAGCAGATGAATATAAAAATTAACTCTGCACAGTGAAACTCAAACATCCAACTGAAGGAACAAGAAAAACAGGTTTTTGATTGTTTTTGTTTTTTTTGGAGGGGGGCTTTAACGTTTACCTGCCTGTGCTGCCATTGATAATGAACTTTTAATTTAAGTGGCCGCCCCTCTCAAAACATTTCCTCTTTTTTTTGGCAACTACAATTCTGATCGAATAAGCACACAAGTCAAGTCAAACCAGGAAGATAACACGCTGATTTCTTAGCAAAAAAAAGAAAAAAAATTTAGTTCGACTTTAATGTTGGGTAGCGGAAGTCAAATTTATTGTTAGTTTTGTTTTAACCATGACCGATCATTAACCCCAAACTGCTGCGGTTGAAAGCGCATTCAGGTATGAAAAGCCCTCAAAGTCTGCCGGTCTCTAAGCAACCATGTCTACCCATCATCCCTCAGAGGTGAACTTCCTGTACCCACGAGGTTTCAGTTATGTTCACCAGATCCGTCTCTTGCCTCTTACTTTTCTTAGTGCTCAAAGCATTGACGGGGAGAAAATAAGAAAAACAAAACAAAAAAAAGAAATAAAAACAAAAAAAAATACCCAGTATTGTCAACTGCACTGTGGCTACCACATCTACAAAAAAACAAAGAACCAAATACTTTAGGAAGACAACATTGTAGCTGTGTTTTGAAGCCTGTGTGTTCGTGTTCGCCCACTTGCAGAGAAACAGGAATGCCGAGGCTTTTCGCTAGACACCACATCCGATCTTTTTCCCTCTAGATTATTTTCCCAGGGGTCCGGAGTTGACATTTCTCTTCACGGTGGAACCGAGCTTTTCTGTACCTTTGGTTTGTTTCTCTCTTTTTTTTTTCGGATCGCAAAGCAGTCACGGCATCGTTTAGAAAACTTCTTAGACAAAGTGTCTGTTGTCTCTTTTATGAGTAAAAGGTCTGAAACCTATGCATGCCATAGTAAAGTGGTGGTAAGATCAAGTTAGATGTCTCTTATTTTATTCTTTTTTTTTTGTTTGTTTCTCCTTCTTTTAGCCAGTTCACGGTGTATAAGGAAGATGTCAACCAGTAAGTTGTCCACTGCTGACCTGTGTGTCCATTTGGAGACAAAAAAAAAAAAAAAAAATGTGCAATTTGTGTGAGGGTGAAAAAGATTTATATTAAAAATGACAAATGATGATAGTACTTGTCTGGATGCTGCATGACGCCCGGAGCTGAAGTCTCCTGCCTCCAACCAGTTCTGTCCTGCTTTCCAGAGACCAGTCGAGGCTGCACAGAGTTCAGTTTAATCCTAAATGACGTGTTGTCCAAAGATAATCCTCCTCATGTTTGTTTTTTTTTTCTCCTTTCTCAACACATTCACACACACACACACACACACACACACACACACACACACACACACACACACACGAAACCTGAAAGGAAGAAGTCCACCTTAAAACTACTGCTGTAGTTTCTGGGCCTTTTTAAGTTGTCAGGTGTTTATTATTATTATTATTATTATTATTATTATTATTATTATTATTATTCATGACGCTTTCTATGAATATTCAGCCAAACACAGATAATGTAGAGCTGCAGCTATTTTCATAACTGATTCATCTTTTGGCCTGTAATGTGAGGAAATGGTGAAAGATGCTCATTACAACTTTTATTTTCCTTCCAAAACAGGATTTATGAGGCCAAAATTCATGTTTGGTGTCTTAAAGAAACAATCTCTATTTTTTATTTATTATTAAATACACAAAGCACCCTGAATTTGCTTAATCTTGCCAAATTATGTACTAAACAGGGAGTTTTACAGTAAACTAAACATGTCAGTGCCCTCTGGTGGACAAACTGAGTAATTGCGACAGTTTTTAAATTACCGTAAACAGATCTTTGGTTTGGATGTTGACGTCACAAGCCAAACATGTTGAGAATGATTGATCGATTACGTCCAGATGTTTCCGACAGGTACAACAGAGTCTGAAAGCAGAGAAAATGTTTCAAACAAATAGCGTTAAATTGATCCCAATCCTTCATAGTCTTCCTCAGCAGACTGAAATAGCTATGAAGTGGACCTTGAGTCAAGATATCTTTGATAAACTACTGCTTCTGTGATCAAGATTGATCTTCTACCATTAATATTTTAAATGTTCTTTGCTATCAGACTTCATACCATTTGCTGGAAATATCTGAATGTAATTTATCATTGACATAGTGCTGAGTTGAGCAGTTTAATATACAGAGAAAACCGTCTCACCGTAAGGTCTGATTGCAGTAAAGCTTTTTAAGAGGGTGAAAACTCAGTCCTGCTTTTGTTTTTAAGGATATTTAAAAAGAACAGATGTGAGAACAAGCATTTATTAATAATAATTTTACAGAAAAATAACAGGTTGTCTGATTTACAGATCTCAGCTCATTATTTTAACAGTATATTTACATATTCTGCTGCTTGAGAACACAGTCCAGTCCCTCCGTGTGTCTGAATCTCCTTTTTAAAAAGACATTTCAACAACAAATGAACTGCCAGGTTTCTAACAGCTCTTTTCCACTGCAGGAATTTTAACAAAACATGATGTAATGTGAACCAATTGTTGTGTTTTATGCTTTTTTTTTTGTTTCCACTGTTCTTCATCCGCTTTGAGGGAAGGGTTCCTGCAACTAATTTTTTCTAAAGATTTGATACTAATCCAGGGGTCTCAAACCCCAAATTCCTTCAGGCCTCTTAAATATTTTGTTTTTCTTGTCATTGAGACAAGAACAAATTCTTCTTCCCTCTCCTCTCTCGTACTTCTCGGATGTTCAGAGGAGTGTTGCTGCTTCAGATTGTATTCCTGGACAACTGCAGCTTTCTGCTGGCAGATGAGACACAGAGCAGATGCATTAAAGAGAAATTAGGCATGAAGAGTAAAAACGCTCATGGTAAGACATTTTTGACCTAATGAGTCGAAATGAATTAAATATGAGATTATAACTTCTAAAATAAGCCTCAAAATATTGAGTCAGTATATCTTTTTCAAACATTTTTCATGTATTTTATTTCTTTTCTTGGCAGAAATGGGCTTTAATACTTAATGCCTTTGAAGGACATTTTGGTGTCGGCTGAATAATAAAAAGGCGGGGAAATTACTTTGTTGGCAAGTCGGATAAATTAAAAATCTAAGCAGGTGGGGAGTTTGTGACGTTGTCTCATGGGCCAGCAGTAGAGACTCCAGCACTGGGCAGGGAAACATTTTAATGAATAGAAACCAGTCCCTCCAGGAAATTGTGATTTTGTGAGCACGATAATTAGCGCAAACTCAAGAAATCTGCAACAGTTTGCAATTTTGTCTTTTTCACATGAAATGACCAAATCAACAGATCGCTTGTGATTTCAACCAATTGTCACATTTCGTGTTCTGGTAACTTGTGTAATTACAGTGCAAACGAAGTGATTAAATATGACTCTTCATTGGTAGCTCGCAATTTTAATGCCAAGTGTACAAAACGTTGCAAACTGTGGCGCAATTTTTGAAAAAAGGCGCAGCAAAATCAAGCGTTTTTGGCCGCAATAATCACAAAAAAAACTCAACAAAATTGTGGAGGGACTGAGAAACATAAAAGATCGAAATATATGCAGTGCAGCAAATGGAAAATCTACAAAGTAGCTTGACAAACTTTTGTCAGCAGGGATCTGGATTCTCCGTTGGCCAAAAAAGTTGTGTTTCATGTTCACGAATCAATAACAATATCAGCTCCACGTCCCCTATAGTCTGTCCCACAACTGTTTACGTCACTCATCCACCAAACATTGCATAGAAATGATGTAGTCCGTCCTTCCCGCTGTCGTCTTTTTAATGATGTACGTCAGAAACACTATGTAGACACTGGAAACATGAGGAAGAACCTTACAAGCTTCATAAAAAGGTCAGATTATGAGAAACCGCAGCTAACAGGTTGTTCAGTTCCTGAAGTGGAAAAGAGCTTTAATTCAGTCCGTCTGTTTTAGGATTTTTACTGTGGCCTTCAAATGCACATTTCCCTCCTCAACGTTTCCATCTTTTGCCTGAATCTCTGTGATGAAATGAAGGATTCAGTTCGATTTAAGCGTGTCCCGGCCCGAAGCTTTTTATGTTTCTGACGCTCGGCCCTGATTGGTGTCCATTTAAAGTCAGTGTGAGCGGCTGCTGCTCAGGCTGGTGCAGAGGAGGTCCGCTGGCCCGGCTGGAGGCTTTCAGAGACGTCCAATCAGCAGGAAGGAACCTGCTGCTTGTGGATCCACCTCTTCTTCAGCTTCTCTGCTTTAGCTTTTTCCTTAGAGGCTGAAAGACCAAACAGAAGACATGGATGTGAGCGATTAGTGATGCTCAATTCTTAAAGCCAACAACAATATTTGATGTGTATTGAGTGAGACGTTGTACATTTGGAAAATGAACATATCCGTGCTCTCTGGTGGAAAAACAATAGAATGAAAAGATTCTAAATAACCTCAGACATGTCTTGTTACCCGTCCAACAACATATGTGCTGATTGTGAAATCTGTAATAAGCTAAAGAGAAGAAGAGGAGGGGATCACAACATCTTCCTTCATTTGACAACCTTTCTTTAGCTTCAGTGTTAGCATAACATTTAAGTCACAGTGATTAAGCATCCGTATTTTTGGGAATTACCTGGTGATGTTTTAAAAACCCCATTAGGTTGTTTAACAACAATTTCTGCTGTTCTGAAAGTTTTTCCAGGATCCTCAAAGAACCTGCTGACTGTCTGGATGAATAAATATTACATCTGTTTCCTGATTAAGGTTGTCACCATAACAGAATTTTACATACAATGCTAATATAAAAAAAAGAAAAAGATACTCGATACCTCTTGATACCACGGCAAAAAGAAAATTATAAACACACAAAATAGGATAGAATATATATTATATATATATAGTTTGTTTGACTGGTGGGTCACATGGTGGGTTGCTGGAGCTGCAGGTTGAGGACCGGTTGATTTTCTTCCCTGTTGTTTAATCTTTGCAGTTTAGGGTTGAAAATCTGCTTATAGATCTGTTTTTTTTTCTTTTATAGCTTTGGTACTTTTGATACTGTGAATGTAAAATTAATAAAGACACGTGGTATCAAAAAAGTATAGAGTAACGATACTAACCCCAATAAAACTTTCTTTTTTCTCAAGTTTTCTATCCAGGTAACTACCAGCTACCTTTTTTGGTTGGATTAGGAAACAGAGAAACACATTTAAAATTATTATTATTGTTTAAATCACGCTGCAGCCTTTCTGTCAAAACACAGAACTTCTCTCCTGAGACTGAAAACATGATCGCTGTTATTAGTTTTTGGAGCCATTTCTAAACAAACTAACGTGACCGAACTCTTCATAATGAAGGAAAATGTCACTCAGTGCAGAGACTCGTTGACATGTTTTAATAGTTTTTGGACAACAACATCAGGCTTTGATTGCTCAAACAATACCTGGAAGGAAAGTTTTGGCACTTTTCCAGTATGCAAACACAACTTACTCAAACCTGTTGAGCTGGAAGAGATGATAAAATATCAAGTATCAACAATCAAAAGTCTGTTTATTCTACTGAACTTACCCCAGTCTTTCTTAACAAACTGCACCGCTGCACTTTTAGTCGTCCCTTTCTTGTTCTGGAGGGAGAGCAGCTCGTTACCTAAAAGCGGAAAGACACGAAGAGTTTAAATACGTTCAGCTGGACGACTGGCTGAAAATTCAAACTGAAAGCTGTTAATGTAGCCGTCGTCTCCGCAGCAGGAGTCCCAGGAGAGCGGACACCTCAGTGGGACGAGGCGGCGTGTCACTGTAGCAAAGCTCAAATTGAGACAGATCATCGTCTTTACAGACTACTGCCACAGAGTGTAGCCTGCAGGGATTTTTTTATATTAAATATTGAAAGCAAACAGCAGCTTTAACTGAAAGGGGTTCAGGTTTCCACAACAAATATTCCATTATATGTAAAAATATTAAAAGCTTAAAGCTGGCGTTACTTTATATTTTTATTTTTGTCGACAAATTCCATGAAAAGACCAAAACCAACTCTGTCTCTCAATATTTTTTGACTTCTCTACTGTGTCCACTGGTTCCTACTGAAGATGTAACTCTTTCAAAACATCACAAAATATATAGTTGCTGTAAAGTTGGGCATTTTAACATGGGGGTCTATGGGGATTGACTCGCTTTTGGAGCCTCAAGTGGCCGTTCAAGGAACTGCAGTTTTTGGCACTTCTGCATTGGCTTCATTTTACAGCCCCGGAGGTTTCCACTTGGGCCTAAATCTAGTTCCAGGGAGACTGTTTTACCCCCCAAAAAAAGTCCCTGCTGGGGGTTTTACTTTCCAAAAATACAGGAACTTTGGGGGCGGAGTTTGTAGGAATGACTGTTGCTGATTGGTCAAACACACACTGAGCAGCTGCTTGTGTACTGCTTCGTTCATAAAACAGGGAAGTACTCTAGTATTGATTTAGGACGAGGGGAGGACATGTCTTTCCATTTGTTTATGTTAAAAGTAAAGTTCGGCTTTGTTGTTGACTTACGAAAAAGAGATAAGGTGGTGGTCGAGCGAGCTAGAGAGTGAATGAAGAGAGGGAGCGGAGACACGGCGAATAAATTCAGTAAAAGAGAGAAATAAATTATTTTCTGATCAGAAATAAAACCATCAAACACTCGGCAAATGATTCACTGTGGAGAAAGACAAAATTAAAGTGTTGAGAAAACTGATTTTACAAACTACAGAGTGAATCAATTCACTTTTGATTTTTGGGTCACTTTTGAGTGAGTTCAGCAAATATGGCGCCACATTATATTTACTTCCTATTTCTCAGAAGTGGAAATAATTGAAACTGGTGGTCAGAATATAAACCTGCAGGATCGTCCTGGGTTTCTATTTTCAGTAACATTGACGATGTTTTTTAAAGAGAATTCTGAAATAAGAATACAGAACAGGGAAAAAACCATTCATTTAGACAGAATCTCCATTGAAAATGTTCATGCAACAAGATTATATGTATTGGTTTTCCTTCCATGTTAATGTAGATCAGATTAAATGGCTCTTAAATCATCTAATACAATTAGCTGGAAAGCCTCATTCCACCATCACCACATATCTGAGCTGCAGCGGGAACGCCGCCCTCTTACTTGTGGTCCGACAGCTTCCCGGTCCGTACAGTCTGGACTGGATGAAATCCTCGGCCATCTGCTGCTGGAAGGACGCTGACGCTCGCTCCTTCACTGTCGTCACCGTGTACTTTCCCTTCAGACTGACAGACAGGAAGCAGAAGAGTTCACGCTTGAATCAAAACCTCTCGTTGACATTTCAGTTACTGGTTGGTTAAATCTGGAGACAGTATTTCTCATTTAATGCCATCTTTACCGTCAGTTATCCTAAAGCACAACATGGCCAAAAGTATGTGGCCACCTGAACATTACACACATATTTGTTTATTGAACATGTGATTCCAAAGCTTTGTCATGATAAAAACAGGAAAGGACTTTCCCCACGTTGGAAGCACACCATTTAAAATACTATTATATACTGTATAACTAAGATTTACCTTCATTGGAACTAAGAGTCTTTGATTAAACCATGAAAAACAGCCCCAGACCAAAAGAACACACAAGTGTCCACATACTTTTGGCCACGTATTGTATTTTACTCATCTGTGGAGTCCAACAAGGCAGGAACACAAACCAGTGATCACAATTATATATTATCATTTTAACTGCTGATAATTAATCTACAGTCTTTAAAACCCTAAAATACCAAAATAAACCCTGACTAGAGCTCATCTAACTATTATTTTCATTATCGATTGATTGATTCATGGATCGTTTGTGTGTTTAAAACATGAAAAAAAAAAGACAAAATTGAATTCCTAGAGCCCGAGGTGATGTCATCAAATACCCTTTTTTATACTTTCAGCAGTCAAAAACATCAGGAAATTAAATTTACTGTGATGTAAGACGAAGAAAAGCACCAAATACAATATTTTGTTAATGTGACCCATCAAATATCTGGCACTGTTGTTGACAAATGGTCTAAACAATCAACTCAAGGTCCACTTACTAACATTTTAAACATTTTTTCGGCTTCCTCTGTTAGAAGAGATCGTGAGATACAGTTGAAAGCTCTGCAAAAAGCTGGTAAGTAAGTAAGTTAATACACTTAATTGTTGTTAAACTACTATTTCCAAGATCATGAATGTACTTGAGCTAGATCTGGGCGTGTTTTGTACCAAAGCAGGAGGTAAAATATGAGCTGCTTGAGAAAAACCACTTACGTAAAGCAGCCAGTGTATCGATAGCTGCCATAAAATAATTGTAATTGCTGACAAAAACAAAAAAAAAAGTATTTACATACGTTCGCTTATGTGCCGATTTCCCACTCCTCTTCTTTTTCTTCTTATTCCTCTCATCCTCTCCCTCCATTTCCTCTCCTTCTTCTTCCTCCTGCTGCTCCTCCTCCTCTTCAGCTGAGTGAAGACAGGTTGAATTGGAAAAAAAAACAAACAAAAAAAACAACATCAGCCATGTCTGTAGTTCTGGACATCAGATAAATGCTTCAGATCTGACAGAAGGAGCGGAAGTTTATTTACCTTCATCTTCAGACTGTTTCTGCTTCCTGTAACACAGAATTAAAGTCTGAGTTTGTGTTGGCTGAGCAGAGATGGAGCAGAAAACGTTTGATATGACAGAGCTGCAGAATGAGTCCGACCGGCAAACTTACTTTGACGGAGCTGAACCGATTTCCTCCAACACTTCAGCCGGCAAGAGTTTCCTTTTCTGTGAGAAAAAATAAATAGCACACACAGCTTTATTTAACAGTGAAAGCAAATGGAAATCATGACTGGATGCTGCATTCAGTCAGTTTGGTTCGTTTGAAAATGGAAGAAGTTTAATCAAAAACTTTTTAGATACAGCTGTATTTATCCCGGCAGACGTATGCAAACATTTGCCGATTCCAGCTTGTAAAATCTGAGAATTTACTGCTTTTCTCGTGCAACATAGTAAATCAATGACAGCACGTTGGGCTCTGTGATGAACAGTTGAAACATGTTTTTTGATGTACTGTAGATCCTACGATTAATAAGGAAAACTTCCAAGAAGACTATTAAAAGTCCAATTGAGACTGCAATAGCCTATTTATAGTTGCAGTAAGTGAAATTCCAGTTCTGTAATCATTATGTTGTTGCAATGAACTGCACCAAAGTAATATGTGGACATTCACGAGAGACTGGGATGTAACTGGTAACCAGGATGTCTTTGTAAAAGTCTTACTAAACGATATAACAAACACACACAAACAGACAGACCTTCTGTTCCTGGAAAAGCTCTTGTCTCTTCCTTCTCTTCTCTTTCAGCAGCTCCTTCTCTCTGCAAACATGAAAAATGTTTCATTACTTAATATGGCTTTTATCCTGGTTTAAAAGAACAGGTTCACAATTTTTCAAGTCTGTCTTAAAACAACAGTAAGGTTTCCATATGAACAGTGAACGAGGTTTTCCTGGCTGTAATCATTCCTCCTGTTCATACTGGCTATTAAAAGATCCTTCAAATGTGCTTTCAATGTAAGTGATGGAGGCCAAAATCCACAGTGTGCCCACACAGTCATTTAAAAGTTGATGTGAAGCTTATATGAGGCTTCAGCAGTCTGAGTTAGTCATATAAAGTGGATATCTGACACATTTACAGTCTTTTTAACATCAAACTCCCTCTTTGTGTTTCCTCGGACAGTGTTTCCCTGTTGAGCTGCGGTGGAAGTATAGTAACAAAAAGAGGGACTTTGGCTCTAAAAAGACTTTAACGTTGAAAGATATCTACTTGATTTGACTCATTTGGATGCTGAAGCTTCATATTAGCTTCAGATAAACTTTTAAATACAATTTTGCACAGAGGGAGGGCTCCATCACTTCCATTGTAAGTACATTATGAAGGGATCTTCTAATGGTCAGTATGAACAGGAAGACTGATTACAGCAAGAAAAACATGTTTCAATGTTCATTTGGGCTCCTGGCTGTTGTTTTAAGACAGACTTAAAAAATTGTGAGCCTGTCCTTTAATATTAAAATGTTTGAGACGTTGTGGCAACAGGCAGCTTTCTCGGACATATTGTCACACCAAATTCAATTTAACAAATTATGATATGCGGCGTTTCTTTACTTATACACAAACATGCATGTTTCAAAATTTGACATTATATAAATTAAGAATTGTTGCAAAACACTCTTTATATCGGCATTGATATAGTCCAAAAACAACTCATACACACACGTTGTTGTAGATAGCCAGCGGTGTTGTGAACCATTTTCAATTACTCATAACGTTATTTTGTTGTATTAATAGCTGGTCAAGGCTAAATAAGCATGCCGAGGAGAAAAGTACCACAGAAGGAATCAGAATATGCGATGAATAACTCGCTGTGGTGTATTTATTGCTTCCATTAGCACGAAAATACCTGAACACAGAGTATTCTGAACGGACTTTGGTTTAACTCGTTAGCTAGCTGTTAGCTACCTTCTGGCCGTGTCCAGCGCCTGTTTCATGCTCCGTAAAGCCTGAGTCTTGGAGTCTTCAAAGGTCACCTCTTCGGGCGCTTCATCGTCGCTGGACTCAAGCGCTAAGCTGAAATCCTCCATCGGTTTTTCACTGTCCGCCGCTTTTAACGACGACGCCGTTTTCCCACGTTGTTTCTTCACCACCATGTTGGCTGGTTTGGAGACGTCATCATCCCGCGCAGGCGCAGCATGGCGCCCTCTGGTGGCAGAGAAGATAATTACAATCGAAGAAATAATCAATTACAAATTCTGTATTGATCCCCGAGAGGAAATTGGTTACAGTTGCTCAATTCAAGAAGAGAAATATATACAAGCATAGAGAAATTATAAGAACAATAGAAATAGGAAATGTGTAAAATACGTGTATTATACTACAACATGTAACAACAATATGTATATATATAAACAATATAGTTAAATGTTTGAGCTTCACTGTGCAGAATGATGTATGTGCCGAGTTTGTTTTCATATTCATCTTCTGAAGGTGGAAAGTTTGAATACAGATGTGGAGGGCTTTAATACAGGTGTGGAGGGGACTTTAATTTCTGGCAAAAAAAAATAAAAACAGATAAATAAAATTAAATAAAATTAAAAGTTGAAAGCGTCATTCAAGCTTTTATTTTGAAACCCAGAACCGGAAACCCTTCTACGTGTGACTGTAGCTTGTCTGCAGCAGGTGCGGCCCGTTATCAACAACAACACCAGTACCGGTTAACGGGACTCCGGTATCTCCAAAACGCCATGCACCGACTGTTGTTCGTGCTCCTGGCCGCTGCCGGGGCGACTGCTCTCGGCCTCCCAAGGCTGGATGCCTTCCAACCGGCTGCCGGGCCCTGCCTCGCCCCGCTGCAGTGGGAGGGCAGGTGGGTCCTGTATGATCACAGCACCGGGAGGAACAGCCGAGCCGCCGTCTCCTACGACGGCCAGAACCAGAGGATCCGAGTCCTGCAGCAGCACAAGAAACACACGCCCTGTCAGAGGTAAGACCACTGGGCTTTTGTCTGCCCATTACGCCCAGATTTACTGTAAAAGTGTGTGAAATAAATAATAAATAATAATGCTGTAGGAAACAACAACAACAGCAATGAAGGTTCCACTTTCTAGTAAGGCATCTTTTATTCAGAGTTTATAAAGGCTTTATGGTTATTAAATCATTTACAGATACTTTATGGATCCTAAAAGCCATTACTGAGAACTACTTTGTAAGATTGTCCAAATGACTGATTGAACAACATGACCACTTACTTTCTGGAAAAGGGCCAAAAATAAATTTATTAGCAATTAACTTATTAAGCATTTATTAAAGCTCTAATATGTAACTATTCCGCATTAAAATGCTATTTTATATGTTTTGTTGAGTTGTGTACTTACATTAACCTAAATGTTTCCAACAATTTTCAAACCCAGAGAAATCTGTAATTTTAATCAAGGTAACGGTCCGTTTCATTTGGTCGCCTGTCAATGGCGTCATACCCCCTCTACCAAAGAGTATGCGCGCACAAGATGCATACTTAGGCACTGTGTTTGTCCACCACAATTGCGTCTACCAAAGAGTATACAACTACAAGATAATACATTGGTGTTGTAGTTGTTTGACAGAAACTGTCATAAATTGACTTTTATTCAGTTTTAAGTGACATTTTTATGATAAACTTTTTAGATATTGGTGGTTGTCAACTATGTATTTTAACCGGATGAAGGATTTTAGTCATCGGACATCTGGATCTTAAGTTATCAGAGAAAGGAGCTGAGCAAACGTTAGCAGCAGCTCAGCTAGCAGCCCCTCCCGAACGTTCAGTGCCAGCTGAACAGTGTCAGAGAAACACTGATTTTTTTACATGAAACTGTTTTATTCAGTGTTTTCACCTGTTTTAATCACCAGGCCTCTTTGTTCTGCAGAGGAGGAGACCTCTGCGGATAATTCGGCTCTTGGTAAAAACCTTCTGAACGTCTGTATCTTAAGAAACAAGCTGAGCAAATGTTAGCAGCAGCTCGGCTCGCTACTGGACGTCCTGTCACTGATGCATGTCCATCCTGAACGATGAATGCTGGAGTAATCCTACCCTGGAGAAGCTGGTTGTTTAACAATGAAGAAAACAACTCCCATGATCCCACGCTACTTCACACCGTCATCACACTCCGTCTTTTGTTATTGTTTTGATTGAGAGACCCCTAGTGGCTGAAATTACATATTGTGCGTTTAATGGATTGCCAACATTTATAATTGCGTTATTACCAAGCAGAAAGGATGAACACCAGCCAAATGGATTTTTCACAACCTGGAAGTTCCAAAAAGTGTTTTTATTATTGGCTTATAACTCATCTATTACTACTTATTATCCATTTATAGCGCCCTTATTAACTCTTTATAAAGGGAGCCTAATTAGAAAGTAGAGCTGCAGCAATTACTTAATTAAACGGTTGACAGAAAATGAATCGGCAACTATTTGATAACTGATTAATCATTTTTGTTAACTTTTTATAAGGAACATTTCCAAATATTTGCTGCTTCTAGATTATGAGATGCGAGGCTTTGAAACTTTTCTGTGTCATACACGACATTAAACTGAATATCTTTGGGTTTGCACAGTTAATCAGACAAAACAAGATATTTGAAGATGTCAGAAATTATAACTGGCATTTTTATACTTTTTTCTGACAATGTGAGTAAGAAACTATATGCTATAAAATGTAACTATTTAATTAACTCTGCTTTAATAGCTTGTAATATCCCTGCAGTACACTTTGTTAGCTGCACACTGAGGTGTGTTGACTGCAGCAGTGTTGCAAGAATAAACCAACACAGAGTCTTTGCCAGGACTGAAGTCCAGAGTTGAGAAATAATCTCTGACTGGTAAACAACAACAAATCCTGTTGATAGACTGGTTTGTTGAGCTTGCAGTATGGTTTTAGCTCTGCGTCATGTTTCACACAATGCAAAATACAGTATCTGTACATACTATATTGTACTTTACTATACTATATATGTGATATATGTCGTCTCTCCTCCCTCTTTGTCCTGCTGCTCTCTTTCCACCTGCTCCAGGTTCTTTGAATACATCTACTTGTACCCGAGCATGGTGATGTTCCAGATTGACCAGAAGACCAAGGAGTGCTCAAAGAATGCTCTGACAGAGGCCTGGGATCCCTTCGACATCCCAAACAACTCCACCTTCGAGGACCAGTACGTCATCGGAGGCCCTGGGGACAACGTGGAGGTTCAGGAGTGGTCAGACAGGAAGCCGGCACGCCAACGTAAGTCTGGTTTTTAATGCAAAGGCTTTGTGCATAGAGGTAGGTTTTTTATGTGCTAATATACAAAGAAGTAGACTAGAGCTGCAACGATTAGTTGATTAAACGATTAGGTGTCAACTATTAAATTGATTGCCAACTTTTTTGATAATCAATTATTCATTTTGGCTCATTTTTAAAGAAGAAAATGTCCAAATTCTCTGATTCCAGCTTCTAAAATATGAATATTTTCTTGTTTTTTTTTGTCTTCTACAACAGTAAACTGAATATCTTTGGGTTATGAACTGTTGGATGGGACAAAACAAGACATTTGAAGACATAACCTGGGACTCTGGGAAACTGTGATTGACATTTTTCACAATTTTCTGCATTTTATGGACCAAACAGCTAATCAATTAATCAAGAAAATAATCAACAGATTATTAGATAATGAAAATAATTGTTAGTTGCAGCCCTAGACAGTATTTTGATCACTGTCAATAAAAAAAAATAAAAAAATCCAGTGTCAGTGTTTATTCAGTACTGTCTGCAGCTGCTTCACTGTTAATAAAACTTCCAACCAAGACTGGATCACCAACCAGGCAAAGTGGGCAAGTACCTGTTGTGTGGCAGTTAATTTGTGGTAATTTATCTGATTAATATAAACTTAAATGGAAATTGCCTTATGTGCATTTAACCTCATCTTTAGGCCCTGTCTTATAGAGGGACCATGTGTAAAAACTCTAGTTTACATATGTTTAATATTCCGGTTGATATTATGCTTACATGGTGCTTATTATTAAAGAAATTTACATGTAATCAATAAATATATACTTTGGTAGTATGGTTATTAAGCCCATTTTTTGCTTTCCTTGCTTCTAGCGAGGTTCCTTCTCTCAATGCCAGACAGGTTTTACCAGATTTTAATACCATTTGTTGGTGGAATAAAACCCTTCAGTTCTTCTGTAAACTGAGTCTGTCATTAATCAATTATAATGTTACATTCATGTCTCCACCAGATGAGACCTGGGTGGGCGTTTACACCCTCAAGGACTGCTACCCGGTGCAGGAGACCTACACCAGGAACAGCAGCGTCACCACCTCCACCCGCTTCTTCAACCTCCAGCTCGGCATCAGCGACCCCAGTGTCTTCACCCCGCCCAGCACCTGTCAATCAGCCAGGCCTGAGAGGATGGCTGAGTCCGACTGCTGAGGCCCCACAGGATTCTGAGTCTAGTGATTTTATTTTAATCAGCTGTGTGTTTGTTAATTTGCTGCTAATTTGCTAAAATTGGTAGTTATCAGGATCAACGAGTCCTGCTAACTGCAAATTAACAAACTAGATTACAGCTAATGGTACCAACTGGTTGTATTGGGTTTACTAAATGATTTGCTTAATGCTGTTGTTGGTGATCTTTATTGCAACCAGTTGATAAAATTAACCTCCAAGCTACCAACCTAGCTTACAGCAATGAAGTACTGTGACTAAACGCTAATGAGTGTCATGATAAACATGAGTGGACACAATAGTATGAAGTCAAGCTCTTAAGTTTTAAGTTATTTCAGAAGCAGACAGATTTTTCTCAGAAATGCAGGGATCTGTTTTAGTTAATAGTCATGTTTCCTGTTAAGCTGGTAGAAATTCATTGCCATAATGTCAGGATAGCTTATATTTAGACATTTTCACTATTTAGCAATTAAGCGACTTGCAAGGAATTAGTAAAATTACTGTCCTTGCATTTCCACAATTTTTTTTTTTTACCTAACAGACTTCACAAAAGTAGCTCTACAGGCAGTGAGAAATGACCTGTGTGTGTCCCAAACCATCATCTGGTGACAGGGGTTAAAAGGACTGAAGCTCCCCTCACACATAGTAAAAATATATTTAATTCCTGCCTTTTATTTGCAGCACAAGTTAAGAGCACAGAACTGCCATTCAATCATTCTGGTTATTATATTTGTTAGAAAATCCTGTAAGAACGCCCTCCAGTTTACCATCAGAACATACTAGACACTGTGTATGCAGACAACCAAAGCTTCACTCATAAGAAACTGTCAGGATCATGAAAAATATACTCTGAACACCATTTCCACCTCAATCAGCTGTCACCAGGTGACAAACTGATCACCAAAGTATTGATCATAGAGCCTGATAAGTGCTCGGACAATCCACGGACATTTCTGTGCAAAACTATCTTCCACCTTTTTAAAATCAAGAGGCTCTTACAAGATCGCTACATGCTAACAGCTAATTCTGCTCTCTGAACTGAAATGGAAGTTTCCTTCTTGGGATACTGAACATTCACCACCTTTTAATTTTGTGATTTGTGCAGTTTTTGGCACAAAAACAAGTCCTCATGGCCATCACACCGTAAACTTTTTTGCGATTGATAATTATGGACCAAGACCCATATTTATCAATCACATCAGAGAAGAATGATTGCTCTCATTGGTCCAAAATTCACATATTTGGTCTTAGAGTAAAGTAGTGAAGGCATTTTATTGACTTTCTTAACCAAGAATCTTCAACCAGGATTTAGTTCCAGATCTAAAAATGCCCTCAAAAAGCAAACTATATAACAAACCTGCACATACAATGTAACTGTGGAAATTGGAGTGTAGAAAGAATGTACAAACTGGATTAAAACATCTTGCAAACTTAATCAATTTATCACATTATCACGGGTAAAATTACTACAGTATGCACAGTAAACAAATATTTGTATTTTAATGCTAACACAATAATGCTGCATTCACTCAAATGGGATGAAGCAGAGAAATACTTGACATCAAAAAGCAACAAGATGTTCAGACTACTTTGATTTCAACACACCATAATAAATGTTTGGTGGAGAGTTATGTTTTTCCTAAAAACCCAGTGAGTGACACGGTTTTTACAAATGCACACTGGATGTCAAGAACAACTGAAAATGTGGATCCTGTTGAGTTCTGTCAGGGTATCTCTATCATCTTTCCCATTTGACTTGAAAGCAGCATCAGTATCTCCTTTTAGTTTGACAAGGCATTGTGGGATTTGTGAATAAAATGACATAGAGTGATATTACAGGCTGCACTGAATCTCTCTTTACTGCTTATTTGAAGCGAGCAAAGGCCTAGTAAAAGTTTCTACATGTCTTCCTGCAGTGAACATCACAGCAGGTTAACAACTGAAATCTGAAAACTGATGCATGACAGAAGAGGGCGCCTTCATCCTGCTAACCAGGGATGTAGTGGAAAGCTCCTCAACTCACTTTGTCTACAGTTTTACTTAACAACATGTTTTAGGCGATAAGATGTTGGTATGAAATTGCTGCAGGTCATTAGGAATGCATATATGCATATGCATGAAGTTAAATAAAGTGCAGAAATGATCGCTTTTCTTCTGGTTTTGTTATTTTTGTTTTAGTTTATGTTAAAAGATGTTCCTGTTTATTTTTTGCAAGTTTTTGTTTGTGCTCACAGCTACTGGAGTTCAGTTTATCGTGGTGTGTTTGGGTTGTTTTTATGAGAAAGTTTCTCTTTACAAAGATGCTTTTGTGTGGAAAAATTGTCTTGACACTGATCAATAAAACTTAGATCCTTTACTGATGTGATGAGAAGTCATTTCAGTCTCCAGTTTAACTGCAGAACCAAAAAATCTGATGAGTTCATGTCCGGTGGGATTCAGAGCTGCAATAACAACTTACTTTTTGTATTTTTAGATCTAACATTAGAATATATCTTCTAGTTAATTATCTTAAACCAGTTCCCAGTTGAAAATAATCAGAGGATTTATGTCTAACATTTGATTAGATTTCAAAAAATTCAGTATTTCATGATCGTTCTTTATCTGTTGTGTTTGAAATGTAATTAAGAAAAAGTTGAATTGAGCTGGATTTTAGGAGAATACAGGAATTCAGATAAATGGACATTTTTATGATTACTTTACCACCAGATAGCAGGTGACCAGTGTTTTCAAATGAGACGTGAGCCTCATTGTAAATAAAGGATTAAATACAGTATCTCTCAAACTGCTCCTCTTCCTGGAATGAATCATAGCTTGATAACTCCTCCCTCTTCTTCCGGCTCTCAAACGCATCAAGCTCCACTCTGTCCACATATTTCCTTGTTCCCTCCCCTTCAGATCTACAGTTTGAAGATGGGTGTAACCAACATGTAAAAGAGCTGCAGCCTCCATTCACTGCAGAAACACATGCTGTTTAGATCAGAGCGCAAACTACTTTAAGCTCTAGGAAAATCAAACTCAGACAGTTATTTCCACTGAGAGGTGAAATGGCGCAGCAAGGAGCTCAGCTGGACGGAGAAAAATTCTGCTGTTCGATCTGTCTGGATCTACTGAAGGATCCAGTGACTATTCCCTGTGGACACAGCTACTGCATGAGCTGTATTAAAAGCTTTTGGGATGAAGAGGAGAAGAAAATCCACAGCTGCCCTCAGTGCAGACAGGCCTTCACACCGAGGCCTGTCCTGATGAAAAACACCATGTTAGCAGATTTAATGGAGGAGCTGAAGAAGACTGGACTCCAAGCTGCTCCTGCTGATCACTGCTATGCTGGACCTGAAGATGTGGCCTGTGATGTCTGCACTGGGAGGAAGCTGAAAGCCCTCAAGTCCTGTCTGGTGTGTCTGATCTCTTACTGTCAGAAACACCTTCAGCTTCACTATGAATCTGCTGCATTTGAAAAACACAAGTTGGTCGACCCCTCCAAGAAGCTCCAGGAGAACATCTGCTCTCGTCATGAGGAGGTGATGAAGATGTTCTGCCGTACTGATCAGCAGAGTATCTGTTATCTCTGTTCTGTGGATGAACATAAAGGCCACGACACAGTCTCAGCTGCAGCAGAAAGGACTGAGAGGCAGAGAGAGCTCGAGGTGAGTCGACAAAACATCCAGCAGAGAATCCAGGACAGAGAGAAAGATGTGAAGCTGCTTCAACAGGAGGTGGAGGCTGTCAGTCGCTCTGCTGATAAAGCAGTGGAGGACAGTGAGAAGATCTTCACTGAGCTGATCCGTCTCATCCAGAAAAGAAGCTCTGATGTGAAGCAGCAGATCAGATCCCAGCAGGAAACTGAAGTGAGTCGAGTCAAAGAGCTTCAGGAGAAGCTGGAGCAGGAGATCACTGAGCTGAAGAGGAAAGACGCTGAACTGAAGCAGCTCTCACACACAGAGGATCACAACCAGTTTCTACACAACTACCCCTCACTGTCACAACTCAGTGAACCTACAGACTCATCCAGCATCAATATCCGTCCTCTGAGATACTTTGAGGATGTGACAGCAGCTGTGTCAGAGCTCAGAGATCAACTACAGGACATCCTGAGGGAGAAATGGACAAACATCTCATCACGACAACATCACATTTCGCTGCCACAAGCAGAGCCCAAGACAAGAGCTGAATTCTTAAAATATGCGCGTGAAATTACACTGGATCCAAACACGGCAAACACATGTGTGTTATTATCTGAAGGGAACAGAAAAGCAGCACTAACAAGTCCACAATCGTATTCTAGTCACCCAGACAGATTCACTGGATATTTGCAGGTCATGAGCAGAGAGAGTCTGACTGGACGTTGTTACTGGGAGGTGGAGTGGAGAGGGGGAGGAGTTTATGTAGCAGTTGCATACAAGAATATAAGAAGAGCAGGGAGGTCAGATGAATGTGGATTTGGACACAATGAGAAATCTTGGGCTTTAGATTGTTACACTGATGGTTATAATTTTGTGTTCAACAGTGTCTCAACTCTTGTCTCAGATCCTCGTTCCTCCAGAGTAGGAGTGTATCTGGATCACAGAGCAGGTATTCTGTCCTTCTACAGCGTCTCTGAAACCATGACTCTTCTCCACAGAGTCCAGACCACATTCACTCAGCCTCTCTATGCTGGACTTTGGGTTTATTATATTGGAACCACAGCTGAGTTCTGTAAACTCAAATAGACAGAAGTCATTTTAGACCTTATGTGCCAGATTCTGTGTTGTAATTCTTCATTTTGTTTGTCTCCATTGTTTCTGAGAGCTCGTTGCTGTGGTGTTTCTGAACTGCACAGAGATCAGCTGTCAATCAAACTGAGATTGTCAACACTTTTTTTCTCTTCTTTATTTTTTTCTGATGATGTTTTGTGTTTCACCAAATTCTGCTTTCTTCTGTGTATTTTTATCCATGGAGGCTATCACTGCTCATGACAATTTTTTTTAACCTTTAATCACATTTCTTGATATGAAAATGTAAACTTCTCTTTGTTCTAAATGTTAGTTTAATATTTGTATTGATATATTTGCATGTTGTCGATCATTTAGTCAATAAAGTAGATTTGTTAGGCAGGCTGGAAAATCTGGTGAAATAGTAAGAATTAATTTCTTTAAGTTTGGGTGTGAAGACGTTTTGTTGAGTCCTGACTGTGTAGTTGTGAATAGGAGGATATTTCATTCATGTTTGAGTTGATTTTCATGAAGATGAAAGTTCAGAATGAGGCTGTCATGTTGGTTCAGTGTTTAGCTCTGTCACCTCACAGTCAGACGCTTCTGGGTTGTAAAGTTTGAATCCAGACATGATTCAAACTTCTTGTGACTCATTTTGTCTGTTGTGTAATCTCTCAATCCACAAAACTGCCTGCTGTGCTGAAGAGTTTCTGTTATTTATGCTTAATAAGCAACAAACAAATGCATCTAAAACTGTCATGATCAGTGTTTCTGACAACTGTGATTGATTTATTGCACCATCACAGGTAAAGTTACTCCACCTTTTCTAGTGCAGATGTAATTTAGGAATCATTTTATCATAATAACACACAAATGAAAAACTGCATTCAGTCTAATCAGAATAAACATCAGAAGAATTTGACATGTTCATTCTAGTTTTATGCCATTAAGAGTTCATAACACACGTTTGGTGAATATTATGTTGTTTCTAAGTTTATTCAGTCGTCACTAAAACTCAGTTTTAACAAAAAAGACCCTAATATTTTAACAGCAAATGAAACCTGTTTAAACTCTATCAGGACTGGTCATTAAATTATTAAATCTGAAATTTGATGCTCAACACAAGAGGGCGCCTTCATCCTGCTAACCAGGGATGTAGTGGAGGTTAAAGCTCCTCAACTCTGTCTACAGTTTCAGTTAACATGTTTTATACTACACACAAATGATAAAAATGCATTGTGTAGCACATCATAGCTAATAGTGACAAATGTTGAAGGGGCACTAGCATTTTTTAAGTAAAAAAAAAAAAAAACATGAATACAGTTCAGATATTTCAAAACACTGTGTACATTGTCTTTCTGCCATATTTCATTCACTGTTTTCCAATAAATGTTTAAATATATACCTGATCGTGATCACAATAAAATTCCAGATGTTTAACATGTATCTTTCATTATAATACAAGAAAGGATTTCAAAGACTCAAACGATTTTCCAGGTTCAAGTCATCTAATATAGCATTTACTTTGCTCACGAACACAATAGACAATTTTATAAATAGTGTAAAGACAGCAGAGGAAGCAGCACTTTAGTGAGAGTGATGTGGCTCTGAAAAGAGCCGTTGTTGGTTTGTGGAGCAGTAGACAGTTTAAGCTCTCTCTCCACGGATACGACGGGCCAGCTGGATGTCTTTAGGCATGATGGTGACCCTCTTGGCGTGGATGGCGCACAGGTTGGTGTCCTCGAACAGGCCGACCAAGTAAGCCTCGCTGGCCTCCTGCAGAGCCATGACAGCGGAGCTCTGGAAGCGCAGGTCGGTCTTGAAATCCTGAGCGATTTCTCTGACCAGGCGCTGGAAGGGCAGCTTGCGGATCAGCAGCTCGGTGGATTTCTGGTAGCGACGGATCTCTCTGAGAGCCACGGTACCGGGCCTGTAACGGTGAGGCTTCTTGACGCCGCCGGTGGCCGGGGCGCTCTTACGGGCAGCCTTGGTGGCCAGCTGCTTTCTGGGGGCTTTGCCTCCGGTAGATTTACGGGCGGTCTGCTTGGTTCTTGCCATCTCGTCTTCTTTCTCTGATCAGGAGAAAATAGTAGCGAAAAGAGGAGACACGCTGCTCTTAAAGTGTCGGAGCGGCTGTGTAAGTGTGACGCTGCTTCAGACCTCCGGGTCCTGATTGGTGAGCGGCTCCTCCTGGAGCTCAGCACCGCCTACAGGAGCCTGAACCTCCGCTGCTTATTGGACATGAGTCGTTTGAAAAAGTCCGCCAAAATGAGAGCGAGTCTCCTTCTGCTGGAGCCTCTTTTCTGGTGGGTGGAGACATCAGCCCTCCTGCCTGCTCGCGGAGATATAAAGGAGGGTTTGCTATATTTTGGCCACACTTTCTTTGAGTCCACACTCTAGAAAATAACCGAAAAATGAGTGGAAGAGGCAAAACCGGAGGCAAAGCCCGTGCTAAGGCAAAGACCCGCTCTTCTCGTGCCGGGCTCCAGTTCCCAGTCGGCCGTGTTCACAGGCTGCTGCGCAAAGGCAACTATGCAGAGCGTGTGGGTGCCGGCGCCCCCGTCTACCTGGCGGCTGTGCTGGAGTACCTGACCGCTGAGATCCTGGAGCTGGCTGGAAACGCTGCTCGCGACAACAAGAAGACCAGGATCATCCCCCGTCACCTGCAGCTGGCTGTCCGCAACGACGAGGAGCTCAACAAACTGCTGGGCGGAGTAACCATCGCTCAGGGCGGTGTGCTGCCCAACATCCAGGCTGTCCTGCTGCCCAAGAAGACCGAGAAGCCCGCCAAGAAGTAAATCTGGTGCCTGGCTGACTGCTGGAAACCAAGCAAAGGCTCTTTTAAGAGCCACACACTCCTGATAAAGAACACAGATCCTCATATCTCTATCATACACTGTAGTTAAGACACAAATTACGTTCACAATGTATCAAACATTGATTATCAATGTTACAATATGTGATAACTGCATTGAAGTCATAGTGACTGTTGCTGGTTGTGTTGCCTAAAATATCAGCAATCAACATTTAAAAGTACATAATCTAGTCTTTAGGTGTAGGAATCACACATATATGGTTAGTCTATATATTGACCTATATGAAATGTTATTTTAAGCCAATTAAACTAGTTATCATTCCTTATAGTTACCAATAATTAACCTGGAGATTTGCAGACTACTGGTAAATTAATTTATTTATTTTAGAAAGGAAGAGTAGTAGTTGTACAGTCATAGGTGTCATAATCATGTTAAACATTTTGAGGGGCTCTACTGTAAGACACATTAAGAGGAAATCTTTGATTTGTTTCCACATCGAGAGATTGAGTTAACAGAATATGACTATGAACTGATAACATTAACAACTGCAGTCACTAATCATTTTCAAACATAATTTCCTATAAGAGGTACTGGGAGGAACAAAGGAGCTCCCTCTCCCACTAAACTAACTTCATGTTCATATTTTATCTCTAACATAAGTTTACTTTGTTGAATAAAAAAAAAAAGTCACTTTCTTAAATTCATGTAGGTTATGAAAAACACTATATAGTTAAAACATATTATAATTAGGATCATGCTCTTTAGTTAAAGATGTGTGGCTCTGAAAAGAGCCTTTGATCAGGTTGAGATGTTGAGACTGATGACAGCTCACTTCTTCTTGGGTGCTGCCTTCTTGGCTTTGGGTTTGGCCACCTTCTTTGCGGGGGCTTTCTTGGCTGCAGGGGCCTTTTTGGCCACTTTCTTGGGACTCTTGGTGGCCTTCTTGGGGCTCTTGGCTGCTTTCTTGGCCGCTGCGGGCTTCTTGACCTTCTTGGGGGATTTCTTAGCAGCTGCTGTCTTCTTGGCTGCCGCTGTCTTGGGCTTCTTAGCCGCTGCGGGTTTCTTGGCGGCGGGCTTCTTGGCTTTAGGAGCAGCTTTCTTTACGGGCTTCTTGGCCTTGGTTTCAACCTTCTTGTTCATCTTGAAGGAGCCGGAGGCCCCGGTCCCCTTGGTCTGGACCAGAGTCCCCTTGGCCACCAGGCTCTTGATGGCGGTCTTGACGCGGGCCTTGTTCTTCTCCACATCGTAACCTCCGGCAGCCAGAGCCTTTTTGAGGGCGGCTGCAGACACGCCGCTCCGCTCCTTGGATGCGGCCACAGCCTTAACAATGAGCTCGCTGACGCTGGGGCCAGTCTTCTTCGGCTTGGAAACCTTCTTCTTGGCGGCTTTAGCCGGGGCGGCGGCGGGAGCTGGAGCTACTTCTGCCATTGTTTTCTACGAGTTTTGATCCGACACGGAACAGAGTCTGAGTAGACTGATGGAAGGTCAGAAGCAGGAGGCTGCACTTAAACACACCATGAGAACCGTGGAGACTCAGTCCAGCTGCTGCCTCCTCTGTGCAGTGTGAGTTTCTGACACTTGTGTTTTCTCTTAGTGATAAAAGAGTGAAAACTGAGTGTGTGACAAGTGCTAAGGGCTGACAGTGAAGGCAGCAGATAGCGGACTTGTGTCTCTTCATATTGAAGTCATGTAGAGCTCTGATGTTCTCTGATTTTTCTTTGTGGAGCAAACAAACCTCACCTGTTCACCGTCGTCAACAGCACTGCTCAGCGGCTTTTCTCTCTCATTTCTCTCCTAAAATGCTGTAAAATACATCAGAGCTCCACCAAAAGTAGTTTTCCAGCTGGCTCACATGTTTGTTCACAAACTCAAAGTAAAAACATCCATCTGTTGGTGATCAGTTTGTAATAATATGAAGCGATTCTGGTCGCAGCAAACACACTGATGAGGCTCATGATGCAGTTCAGCCTGACTTCCTGACAGAGCTTCTCTGTGACTGTGAACATTTCTTCTGTTATTCTGAGCACTATTTAATATAAATAATAAATAAATAATCTGCAACACTGTTCCCACCAGCCGCAGACGCAGCAGAGGAAAGAAAAGAAAAGAAAAGAAAAGAAAAGAAAAGAAAAGAAAGAAACTAAGCGAAAAACGGCACAAGGAACTGACACCTGGAGAGCTTAAATGATAGAGGAAGAGAAGGATGAGATTAATACAAAAAAGGCAAAATATGGGCAGTTAATATACTGAGAGACTTTCTCTACCACAACCAAAAGAACACTGATTTGGATACAAACTCTGCGGTTGTGCTTAATGACACTTTACGTGATTTTTTTGTCTCGGTTCAGGCTGGCGGCGAGTTCAGTTTGGCAAGTTGTCACGACAACGATAAACTCCTGCTTCATAACCTTTCGATTTTGAGGGGACAAACTCTCACCAAAAGTCTGCAAATGCTTTTATTTCATATTGTTGGCAAATTACCATGTAATAAGCGGTATAATCAACTTTTAGATGCTTTAAACGGTTTTAAGGTTTCGCGTAGAGCCTTAAAACCGTTTAACACACAGCTACTCGTTGATTCCCCCTTACTGAATGTACTAATTAAAAATATATACATTCATATTCTGTCTGTGGGAGTGTGATAAAAAGTGCATTATTACACTGATTGAAGAAAATAAGTATGGTTCAGTTTTGCTTTGCTGCAGTATTTCAGTTACAGTTATTTTGTCTGTTCTACTGACGGACTTTCACTGACATTCAGGTTACGACTTCTTCAGAGTTAAAAGAAGCCTTTTTACAGAGAAAAACAAAATGGCATTGACATCCATATAAAACCTTTTGATTAGAAAAAAACGTGTAATATTAAAAGCTTTCTTGAGGACAGTGGACAAAATAACATATGGGCCTCAGGCCCTATGAGATTAAACAGGGGACATACATTAAGTGAACTGTTTATATGTTGATATAAATTATATATATATATTTATTTTATTTATTTTTTTTAAATAGCGCAAAACCTCCTAAACCCCTTCAGACATTTTTTTTTACCACTAATTAGAAGCTTTAAGATTTTTCTTTTTAGTGTTGATGTGATTCAGACAATTAGGGAGATTAATTTAGTTCCTCTGCTGGAAAAAACAAAAACAAAAGTCATGTTCAGGACTATCTCATCCCCAACAGTACTATTAGTGTCTGACACTGACTTATTTATTTGTTCATTAGCAATGATTAACTGAGTTGTTGTTCTGCTGACATGCAGGATTGACATGTTTATATAAAAACATAATAAAATGACTAAATAAATATAAATTCCTTTAGTGTTACTTTTCCTATTGTTGAGTCATATTCAAGACTTTGTGGAGCTGTGAACTGCATAGACTCCACTCTGCTCTCAATCATCTATTCAGAGCTTTTAGAATAATAAATCCACTAAAACATGGGATTTATATTTGATTATAAATTCAACATTGACATGACGAATCTGAATCATTGTTGCTCACTTGTTTATAGCGTTGAAATCTAGAATCAGATGTGCAACCAGAGAAATAAAGGACTCAAATCCATCCGACCTTCAAAATCATCATTGACCTAATGTTTTTTTGTGTCTCTTTACTGATAGACTATTATAACAACGTGGTTGTTGCAAGCTGTATATTTATCAACATTTAACATTTTAACATTTAAGATATAGCCATTCTAAAACATTGAAGCACATTTGATTACTGGATGTAAAAGCTCTTTTAGAGTAAGTGTGCGGCCCTTAAAAGGAACTTTGGTTTGTTGTAATGATTAGATGAAGTTAACCTTTGAAGCCGTACAGGATGCATCTCTGCCTCTTCAGACCATACACCTTTGGTAGTTGTTTGTCAGGAAATGTGTCTTAACGGACACAAAATATAGTGTCAAATTCAGCTTCTTTTCATGTCCAGCAAGAACAATACAAATACTACAGCTGAGGGTCTGTTTCCAACCAACAGCAGAATGTTAGCTGTCAGGTTAACCTGCCAAATATCTCAGAAAAAGATACAAAATGGAGCAAAAACAATCAAAAAGGAGGGAAGAGATCAGCCTGCTTTAGAAAAACGAGGTGGGCTGAGCTGCTGAATTTGGCACCGCCCAGCAATTTTCGCGCCAGCAGTCCTCTTTTACGTCCGCAGACACGCTTTAAAACTAGAAGCACTGACTATTTTTCTCATATTCGACTTTAACTTGTTTAAAGAAAGAACAGTGAAAATGAGTGGTAGAGGAAAAGGCGGTAAGGGACTCGGTAAAGGAGGCGCTAAGCGTCACCGCAAAGTTCTCCGTGATAACATCCAGGGAATCACTAAGCCCGCCATCCGCCGTCTGGCTCGCCGTGGTGGTGTGAAGCGTATCTCCGGTCTGATCTACGAGGAGACCCGCGGAGTGTTGAAGGTGTTCCTGGAGAATGTGATCCGTGATGCCGTCACCTACACCGAGCATGCCAAGAGGAAGACCGTGACCGCCATGGATGTGGTTTATGCTCTGAAGAGGCAGGGACGCACTCTGTACGGCTTCGGAGGTTAAACGTGATCCTGACCTGCTGATCTCAAAACACAAAGGCTCTTTTAAGAGCCACCCACCTCCTCCTAAGAGCTGTCCTTATATTGATGTCACTTGATAAGTGGTATATTGTAAAAGTTTTCCCTTATGTTTTCAAGCTACATCTCATGGTAATGAGGGATACTATATAAGAATTATGGGCTTAATAATCACTTATTAATGCTTTGCCTATAATTATAAGCCAATAATGGGGTCATAGCAAAATTCTGCTACACATTTGTACTTTTGGACTTTGTAACATCTGAACCCAATGTTTAGGTCTTAAACAAGAATTGTATCTCAAACTTAAGGTAAGCAAATAACTTGGCATACATGTGGCGTAAAAGCACAATATTCACATGATAAACACAATTGTAGCATTAAAGGAAAAAAATTTAATAAGTACTTCACAATTGTGTTAAAGTATACTAATGTATTTACTTTAATGTAGTGACTTTCCATCTCTGAGAATAGGGCTAGACATATATATGTCATATATTAGTATAATATTAGTATATCATACATATAACTAGCTAGTCTGTTTATGAAATGATTAGAACAATGCTTCCTTCAACTTGTGTTAAAAGTTTCAGCTCACAATAAAGATAAGACACATTTCATAAGCATTAATGGTTATTATTATCATTTACTGATGCTTTGTACATCATTTATAAGAAAGACTGAAGGAATCACTGTTATTCTTTTGTGGAGCAGAGAAACATGATCTTCATGTGTCAGTTGGGTCCAAACATGGGAGAATCAATAAAACTCATATTAACATCATTTTTGAAAGGTATTGTTATTTCAGAGGGAATAGCACATAAACTGCGGATTAAAGATTGATTAAATAAATCCATGGATTGTTTTAATGTTTTATCATAGATCAGTAAAACATATCAGCTTTTGGAATGCTAAATCTAAATACAATATTTTTATTTCTCTATAGTTATGGATTTTTGGACAGTATATTATATTATAAACAGTGGAGACTCTTCAGATGAGTTGGGCAGCTCTCTAAGTAAAAAGGCGGTCAGATTGTTCATCAAAATTTGAGCGGTGTTTTTGTTGCGCATGCTCAGTCTCACTCACAAGAATTCAACCAATCCTGTATGAGCAACAGCGCAGTGAAATTTGCATCAGATGGATATATAGAGGCCGTTTGGAGCTGTTGGAGTTATTCGTTTGAGAAAATCCAGCGAACTAATCATGCCTGATCCAGTTAAGGCCCCGAAGAAAGGCTCCAAGAAGGCCGTGTCTAAAGCCACCAAGACCGGCAAGAAGAAGAGAAAGACCAGGAAGGAGAGCTACGCCATCTACGTGTACAAGGTGCTGAAGCAGGTCCACCCCGACACCGGCATCTCCTCCAAGGCCATGGGCATCATGAACTCCTTTGTGGGGGACATATTTGAGCGCATCGCCGGTGAGGCTTCCCGCCTTGCTCACTACAACAAGCGCTCCACCATCACCTCCAGGGAGATCCAGACCGCCGTCCGCCTGCTGCTGCCCGGTGAGCTGGCCAAACACGCCGTGTCTGAGGGCACCAAGGCTGTCACCAAGTACACCAGCTCCAAGTAAATCTGCTGTTTGTACCAACAACTCAAAGGTCCTTTTCAGGACCACCCACACCTTCACCTGAGAGCTTGATTCCTTCGAAATGTGTCACAAATTCTCATACTTTATATATTGATTGTGTTGTTTCTATTGAAAGACTTAAAGATAATTCATGTTTAAATTTAAAGGTTACAGTTCCTTCCCATATTGTTAGTTGAACATTACGAGAACGTGTTGTCTACTATAAAGGTCATTGACAGTTAATTATTTTAAGCGCTAAAAAGTATAAATCTGCAATTAAATCACCCACTGACAACAGTAACGAGGGTCAATGAAAACACAAAGGAGAGACTGACTTTCATCCTCTACCGGAGTTTATTGAACTAAATATAACTGCACTGTATATTTTGGCCATAATGTGTCACTGCTGCTACACTAAAGTTTGCACGTAATACTCCGGAGGTTCTCCTGACAAATACTCATAATAATCCACGTTGATATTTACAGCACAATGAATATACAATAAATACATTGAGACTGAGTGAAGGTATGAGTTTAATTTCTACCTTAAAATCTGATTTACTGTCTAAAATGTTTTAATTTAAGAAGCAAATGTTCCCTTACATGTATTAGTTCACATGTTTAAAACACACTGAAACATTAATCACAACAGTTTTAGATGCATTTCTTTGTTGCCAATTAAGCATGAATACCAAAAACTCTTCAGCACAGCAGGCAGTTTTGTGGATTGAGGACTTTCTTAGAAACTTCTAGGGAAGTTTCACTTCCTTAGAAACTTCCCTAGAAGTTTCTAAGGAAGTGAAACTAGTTTGAGCCCTGATCTAAACAGCATGTGTTTCTACAGCTCTTGCACTTCACGTGTTGGTTACACCCATCTTCAAACTGTAGATCTGAAGGGGAGGGAACAAGGAAATATGTGGACAGAGTGGAGCTTGTTGTGTTTGAGAGCAGGATGGTGAAGGAGTCATCAAGCTATGATTCATTCCAAGAAGAGGAGCTGTTTGAGAGAGATATTATGTGTTCAACCCTTTTTTAATAATAAGGTCACGTCTCATTTGAAAACACTTGTGACCTACTTTCTGGTGGCAAAGTAATCTTGGGACTTTGGGAACGATCTACAGGTGGCTCCTCATTTCTCCGAATTCCTGTATTCTCCTAAAATCCAGCTCAATTCAACTTTTTCTTAAATACAAAATTTTTAACACAACAGATAAAGAATGAAGACATCAAACACTGTTGTAAAATACTAAAATTCCCAAAATGTGACCAAATAATATTTGCTTTAAGACCTTTTAACATTTTAAATTCTGAACTGTTTTAGGATAATTAAATAGAAACTATATTCAAATGTTAGACTTAAAAAAATACAAAAAGTAAGTTATGTTGTTGCAGCTCTGAATCCCACAGGACATGAATTCATCAGATTATTTGGTTCTGCAGTTAGACTGGAGACTGTAATGACTTCTCATCACATCAGTAAAGGATCTAAGTTTAATTAATCAATGTCAAGAATTTTTTTTTACAGAAAAGCATCTTTGTAAAGGGAAACTCTCTCATAAAAACAACCCAAACAAATCATGGTAAACTGAAGTTCAGTAGCTGGAACCAATACTGGCGAACAGTCTATATAAGAGAGGTTTTTCTTAATGTTTCCCTGAATATATTTTTTAATCGTTACCACAGTATTTCCTTAACATCAATCTCAAGAGTTTCACAACAGAGGCCATGTTATTCTCTCATTGTAAATTATTTTGCTATGTGGGCCCATCTGATTTAGAACAGGTGAATTACCACAGGCGTCTGGCCAGAGATGAGAATATAGTGAACTAGTGCAGTGCCCATTCAAAATGTGCCTGTTCAGAACGGGATGCTTTCTCGATACCTAGAAAGAGTTGTGCCTGTCCCCTAAATGCCTCTCATGCAGACTATTGGTAGACGCTACGATTTACCGATGCTCCCTAAACGCCTGAGATACAGGCTATCAGTAGACTCTACAATTTATCAATGCTCCCTAAATGCCTCACCCGCAGGCTATCGTTAGACGCTACAATTTACCGATGTTCCTTAAACACCTCACACGCAGAATATCTGGAGATTAAAATTTTGAGTTGAACTGAAGTTCAACAACAAAACGTGCCTGGGAGATCCTGCACTATGTCTTGAACATACATACAAAGTTCCCGCGCATAAGTAACGAGAATATAAACTTTTTCAATTCATTCTCTACATGGATGTATAGAGAGAACTGGATACAATCAATTAAGGAGGAAACCGCACTGGTGACACCAAGTAACCAGAAAACTACCAAAACAGCTTAAAGTGAAATTGAGATGTATAATAACTATTAGCTGTAACAGTAGATTTTACAAGAATATGGTATTTAATTTTACTAATAAAGATAACATGCACACTAAGCCTTTATTGGTAACACTTGCATGTCGTACAGCTCCTTGCCTCACCATTCACCACATCATAATAGTTTTGTGCAATCATGGCAATTAACAGCAAATCAGTTCCAATAACTTCATTATGTACATAAAAGTACTTCCAAATCTGTAGCTACCAAAACATTGTGATTTAAAGACAACCAAAAGCTTACAGCGACTGTGTTTACTTAAACTGGTAATTAATAACTTTTCTCTCTCAAACTCTATAAACAAAAATAACAGAAAGACTATTTATCACCTACTTTTGTTGTACTCAAACAATGAAATACCAACAATAAAATTTGGCAACTTAAGTCCCAAAGCAAAGGGGTAACCGATAAATGTCAACTTTTGATAAATAAGTTTCCAGGTAAGAGATTAAGACATGACAGAAGAGCAGCGTGACTGACAAAACAGGAAGTGGAGTAAGAAAACATTTTACCTTTTAAATATCAAATAATATAATGAGATAAATGCACATCTTGCTTTTCAGTCCAGAGTGAAATTAAAAGGTGATTGATGACAATATTATTCTGATGGGTTGTAAAGTTAGTGCACTCATTTTAGTCATGCAAGTGTTTTATACAATAAATTGTTATTTTAGTTTGACTTTTACAACTTGATGTTTAATTAAGAGTGATTGTTGTACAATTTCTTATGACCTTTTTGTGCTTTTCATGCCTGTGCTTCTGTTTTGCAAGTTTATATTGGTTTCTAAATTTCTATAAACATTAAAGGTGCAACAAACCACAATCAGCCTCACTTGATGTCAGTAAACAACCATTTGCTATGTAAAGATATAGTGAGTTAATGGCGACCTGAGCAGAGAATGAAGTCACACTCCCCTGTGTGTGTTGTTGTTTGAGCTTCTCTGTTCTTTGTTTTGATAGCCGGCCCGGCCGCATGTGTGAGTCCCTCCATGTCCATTTCTAAGATGGAGGCCATGTTACAAATTTTCTCAAATAAAAGATAAACAGTAAACTGAAATATGTTTATGAAAACATTTGAGGCGAGAAATGGGTAATGCAGTACCAGAATCTTGATCCATATTTAATCAGCACTGCCTCATTTGACAGTTTGATCTGAGTTTCCTAAGCTGTCAGTTCAAGGACCGCTTTCCTTTTTTTTCTCCAACTTTATTGAGTGAACGACACGCACATTTGTTTTGGTCTGACATGTTGGTGCTATAATGCGACATCTAAATTGGCTATTTTATATTTGCTAAAAGGTCAATTATTACTGTGGATGTAAAAAAAGGGTGTGTTTGGGTGTTTTTTATGAGACAGCTTGTAATTACAAAATAAGTGAAGTCAGGGAAATTGTCATCTAAAATGAGAAATTATCGATAGCAATATAATCTTAGAGATAGGATAAAATTATAACTACATCACATTTTATCCTCACATTCCCAAATTTTATTTACCTGCTGAAAGCTGATGTGAATAAAATTTGTAAACTGGAAATTCTTTAATTTTAATTGATTTATTGAACAGGACAGTGTGCAGTATTAAGCATAAATGATGCACTGCACCAGATTTAGCTTGAATTTAATTTGCATCTGTAGTCCATCTTCCCATCTTTCCCATGTGGCCTGAATGCAGCATCGGTGTTACAGGGTGTCACTTCTATGAGCAAACTGACACAGTATGATATTGTATATATTTGAATCTCTCTTTATTGATATTGTTTGAAGCTGCCAAAGGCTCAGTGAAGTTTTTACATGTCTTCCTGCAGTGAACATCACAGCAGGTTAACAAGTGAAATCTGAAAACTGATGCATGACACAAGAGGGCCCCTTCATCCTGCTGACCAGGGATGTAATGGAGGTTAAAGCTCCTCAACTCAGTTTGTCTACAGTTTTAGTGAAGAACATGTTTTCAGGACGATAAGATGCTGGTATGAAATTGCTACAGGTCATTAGGAATGAATATTTTAAGTGCAAGTGCAGCAAATTATACTAGTGGGTTTAAATTGGCTATTTTATATTTGCTAAAAAAAAAGAGTGTTCAGGCTTATTTTCCACAAATTTTTGTTTGTGCCACCAGCTACTAAAATTCACTTTACCAGGGTGTGTTTGGGTGGTATTTATGAGAAAGTTTCTCTTTACAAAGATGCTTTTGTGTAAAATAAATTGTCTTGACATTGATTAATTAAACTTAGATCCTTTACTGGTATAATGAGAAGTCATTACAGTCTCCAGTTTAACTGCAGAACCAAATAATCTGATGAATTCATGTCCTGTGGGATTCAGAACTGCAACAACATAACTTACTTTTTGTATTCTTTAAATCTAACATTAGAATATATCTTCTAGTTAATTATCTTAAAACAGTGCTTAATTAAAAATACCAAAATGACTTATGTCAAATATTATTTAATTACATTTTGGGGGTTCTATTATTTTACAATATTTTTCCATGTCTTCATTCTTTATCTGTTGTGTTTGAAATGTTTTTGAGTTGGATTTTAGGAAAATACAGGAATTCATAGAAATGAGGAGCCTTCTGTAGATTTCTTCCAAATTCCCAAGATTACTCTGTCACCAGAAAGCAGGTGACCAGTGTTTTCAAATGAGACATGAATTTCATTGTGAATAAAGGGTTAAACACACAGTATCTCTCTCAAACAGCTCCTCTTCTTGGAATGAATCTGCTTGATAACTCCTCCCTCTTCTTCTCTCAAAACCAACAAGCTCCACTCTGTCAACATATTTCCTTGTTCCCTCCCCTTCAGATCTACAGTTTGAAGATGGGTGTAACCAACATGTGGTGAAGTGCAAGAGCGGCCAGTCTCCTTTTACTGCAGAAACACATGCTATTTAGATCAGAGCTCAAACTAGTTATATTTCTAATGAAGTGAAACTCAGACCGTCATTGCCACTGAGAGCTGAAATGGCGCAGCAAGGAGCTCAGCTGGACCAGGAAACAATCTCTTGTTCGATCTGTCTGGATCTACTGAAGGATCCGGTGACTATTCCCTGTGGACACAGCTACTGCATGAGCTGTATTAAAACACACTGGAATGGAAAGGATCAGAGGAAGATCTACAGCTGCCCTCAGTGCAGACAGACCTTCACACCGAGGCCTGTCCTGGTAAAAAGCACCATGTTAGCAGATTTAGTGGAGCAACTGAAGAAGACTGGACTCCAAGCTGCTCCTGCTGATCACTGCTATGCTGGACCTGAAGATGTGGCCTGTGATGTCTGCACTGAGAGGAAGCTGAGAGCTCTCAAGTCCTGTCTGGTGTGTCTGGTTTCTTATTGTGAGAAACACCTCCAACCTCATTATGAATCTGTTGCATTTGAAAAACACAAGCTGGTCGACCCCTTGGAGAAGCTCCAGGAGAACATCTGCTGTCGTCATGGTGAGGTGATGAAGATGTTCTGCCGTACTGATCAGCAGAGTATCTGTTATCTCTGCTCTGTGGATGAACATAAAGGCCACGACACAGTCTCAGCTGCAGCAGAAAGGACTGAGAGGCAGAGAGAGCTCGAGGTGAGTCGACAAAACATCCATCAGAGAATCCAGGACAGAGAGGAAGATGTGAAGCTGCTTCAACAGGAGGTGGATGCCGTCAGTTGCTCTGCTGATAAAGCAGTGGAGGACAGTGAGAAGATCTTCACTGAGCTGATCCGTCTCATCCAGAAAAGAAGCTCTGATGTGAAGCAGCAGATCAGATCCCAGCAGGAAACTGAAGTGAGTCGAGTCAAAGAGCTTCAGGAGAAGCTGGAGCAGGACATCACTGAGCTGAAGAGGAAAGACGCTGAACTGAAGCAGTTCTCACACACAGAGGATCACAACCAGTTTCTACACAACTACCCCTCACTGTCACAACTCAGTGCATCTATAGACTCATCCAGCATCAATATCCATCCTCTGAGATACTTTGAGGATGTGACAGCAGCTGTGTCAAAACTCAGAGATAAATTACAGGACATCCTGAGGGAGAAATGGACAAACATCTCATTGGCAGGGACTGAAGTGGATGTTTTACTGTCACAACCAGAACCCAAGACCAGAGCTGAGTTCTTAAAATATTCATGTGAAATCACACTGGATCCAAACACAGCGAATACAAAAATGTTATTATCTGAGGGGAACAGAAAAACAAAACTAAAGAGTCAACAACAATCGTATTCTAGTCACCCAGACAGATTCACTGTATGGCGTCAGGTCCTGAGTAGAGAGAGTCTGACTGGACGTTGTTACTGGGAGGTGGAGTGGAGCGGGGGAGGAGTTTATGTAGCAGTCGCATACAAGAATATCAGCAGAGCAGGAGACTCAAATGAATGTAAATTTGGACACAATGACAAATCTTGGGCTTTGAGATGTTACCCTAAAAGTTATACATTTTGGTTCAACAAAGTCTCAACTCCTGTCTCAGGTCCTGGTTCCTCCAGAGTAGGAGTGTACCTGGATCACAGTGCAGGTATTCTGTCCTTCTACAGCGTCTCTGAAACCATGACTCTCCTCCACAGAGTCCAGACCACATTCACTCAGCCTCTCTATGCTGGACTTTGGCTTTGTTATTTAAGAGACACAGCTGAGTTCTGTAAACTCAAATAGACAGAAGTCATTTTAGTCTTAATGTGTCAGATTCTGTGTTGTAAATCTTCATTTTGTTTGTCTCCATTGTTTCTGAGAGCTCGTTGCTGTGGTGTTTCTGAACTGCACAGAGATCAGCTGTCAATCAAACTGAGATTGTCAACACTTTTTTTCTCTTCTTTATTTTTTTCTGATGATGTTTTGTGTTTCACCAAATTCTGCTTTTCTGTGTATTTTTATCCATGGAGGCTATCACTGCTCATGACAATTTTTTTAACCTTTACTCACATTTCTTGATATGAAAATGTAAACTTCTCTTTGTTCTAAATGTTAGTTTAATATTTGTATTGATATATTTGCATGTTGTCGATCATTTAGTCAATAAAGTAGATTTGTTAGGCGGGCTGGAAAATCTGGTAAAATAGTAAGAATTAATTTCTTTAAATTTGGATGTGAAGACGTTTTGTTGAGTCCTGACTGTGTAGTTGTGAATAGGAGGATATTTCATTCATGTTTGAGTTGATTTTCATGAAGATGAAAGTTCAGAATGAGGCTGTCATGTTGGTTCAGTGTTTAGCTCTGTCACCTCACAGTCAGACGCTTCTGGGTTGTAAAGTTTTAATCCAGACATGATTAAAACTTCTTGTGACTCATTTTGTCTGTTGTGTAATCTCTCAATCCACAAAACTGCCTGCTGTGCTGAAGAGTTTCTGTTATTTATGCTTAATAAGCAACAAACAAATGCATCTAAAACTGTCATGATTCGTGTTTCTGACAACTGTGATTGATTTATTGCACCATCACACGTGAAGTTACTCCACCTTTTCTAGTGCAGAGGTAATTTAGGAATCATTTCATCATAATACTAACACACAAATGAAAAGCGGCATTCAGTCTATATATGTATGTATGTATATGTACTTTTTTTTCAACAACATCAACAGCAAATGAAATGCGTGTAAGCTCTATCAGGTCCAGTCATGATATTATTTAATCATGAAATAAATTAATCATTATTTACATCTGGTTTTAAGTATTTCCTTGTTGGTCAATCAGATTTCAACATGTCTATAGTCTCAAATCTCAGATTCCCAAGTTTTATTTACAACCTGAAAACTGATGTGACTGCACACAAACACTGCAGCTCCAACTGTAACTATCCCTGTCATGTTTGAATTAAGTGCACAGCAGCTGATCTGTTTTCTCTGGAAGATTTGTGTTTTAGTGCCACATCATCACATTTGATTTGTTGTTGCTGATCATATTCTGGTTCCTAAATGAAAAGTTGAGTCAATAACAAGCTGCCAGAATGTTTAATAAAAGAAGTGAATTTAGCTTTGAGCTTCTACAATAAGATTTAATGAAAGCAGAGTTTGGTATTTATGGACTTTATAGTCTTGTAGTTTTTTTAGCTGCAACGCTGCCATCTGCTGGACGTAGGTACAAAATGTTGTGCTGTATCCAACATAATACAGGGCAGCTATGATTCTGACCTACTATCTACTCATAGATTGTATTTCTGTTATGAGTCTATATCAGGACAAACATTGTGTGATTGCTGTCAGCACCTTATATACTGTATATGTGTATCCCTGCATCCATCCAGCTGTCCATCATATCACAGCTGTTATATTCCACAGTGAGTGTACTCTGGGTTATGACTTATAGTCTGAGGACACTTACACTGATGAGTTGAACTGTGCAGAGATGAACGGTGACTAAGTCTGCTTTAAAATAAATTGAACCTCTTTATATATGTAATCTGTAACTCTGTTGGCTTCATTGCTCTGTGAAGATGAAAGCTTTCTGCCTTTCAAAGAATGTTGAGGACTGTGCAAACAAGATGGAGGACAGGTAGGATGATAGAGTCACAGTGATATGCAGCTTTATGTTTGTAGTGTTAACCTTTGCTGCTTCAGCGTCCGTGATCGGGAAGCACAGAGGAGACGTTGTGTAATATTCCAGGGCCGAAGTCACCACTGACTTCGGGGTTTAACTCCCTCCACTATTATCAACAGGTGAAAAGCAAGAAACAGGAACTTGGCTTCAATCTTGAGGAGTTGCAGCATTTATTCGCTGACAAAACAGCTCATATTGTACATACACTATATTGTGTGTATTGTGTATTACAGATAGACAGACCTTTAACCTTTAATAATTGATGATTATAGTTAAATAATAATTAATTGTGATAATAAAATGTTTTTCATATTAAATGAATGCGCTGTTCTTCATTTTCAAATACTCAGTTGGTGCATAAAGTAATGCTACAGCATTTTATTGTATTGTCGGTTCATTTGCAGCTGAGTGACCATAACGCATTATGTCTATTTTGTAAATGAAAGCACTTTAGTAAGTTTTCCTCAGGATGTACTGTGGATAGTAAAATCTGTTCTCATTATTAGAAATATCAGTGTCACAGAGCCAACAGCAAGCACGCCAAAAGTAGTTAGACTGACCAGCAGATGTCGCACTGTGTGAACCCTCTCAATATGTTTATACACTCAATGTCTCAAAAAATACATAGAAATGTGGAGATGTTGACAGCTAGACAAAAACAAAATAAAGCAAAACAGATGGGCATCTATATAGAGGCGTTTATGCAGTGAATAATCTACAGAGACAGTGAGCATCATATGAAACCTCAACTATTGTGCAGTAAATCTGTTAAGTATAAATGTAGTCTGCTTAAGTAGACATGAAAACTGGGAGGTTCTTTTTACTTGAACATATGCGGTAGGATGAATCTCTTACCAGTCTGCAGAATTATACTGAGTGTGTTTTGGCTCCTTGTGATCACAGCTGATGGAGGCAACAGTCCAGTGAGATCTTGAGTCTAACTGATACTACCAAACAGATTTTATTTAAATAGATGAAGAACAATACAAATACTACAGCTGAGGGTCTGTTTCCAACCAACAGCAGAATGTTAGCTGTCAGGTTAACCTGCCGAACATCTCAGAAAAAGATACAAAATGGAGCAAAAACAATCAAAAAGGAGGGAAGAGATCAGCCTGCTTTGGGAAAACGAGGTGGGCTGAGCTGCTGAATTTGGCACCGCCCAGCAAAGTTCGCGCCAACAGTCCTCTTTTACGTCCGCAGACACGCTTTAAAAGAAGAAGCTCTCGGAAATTTTTCTCACATTCGACTTTAACTTGTTTAAAGGAAGAGCGTAAAAATGAGTGGTAGAGGCAAAGGCGGTAAGGGACTCGGTAAAGGAGGCGCTAAGCGTCACCGTAAAGTCCTCCGTGATAACATCCAGGGAATCACCAAGCCCGCCATCCGCCGTCTGGCTCGCCGTGGCGGTGTGAAGCGTATCTCCGGTCTGATCTACGAAGAGACCCGCGGAGTGTTGAAGGTGTTCCTGGAGAATGTGATCCGTGATGCCGTCACCTACACCGAGCATGCCAAGAGAAAGACCGTGACTGCCATGGATGTGGTTTATGCTCTGAAGAGGCAGGGACGCACTCTGTACGGCTTCGGAGGTTAAACGTGATCCTGACCTGCTGATCTCCAAACACAAAGGCTCTTTTAAGAGCCACCCACCTCTTCTCAAGAGCTGTCCTGTTGTGTATTAATAATTATACATGAATATGCTATTATGTTATATACAAGCTGATCTGTATTTAAACGATTCGGACGTTTCCTATAACGTGACTTCTGACTCATGAAGAGTGCAGGTTGTAAGCATTAGGACATTGATATGGACATTAACTGATGCTTTAAACATGTATAAAGCAACCATGTTGTGAAAACACTGTTCTTTCTCTCAAAACAAATTTGGGTGGTTGTGAGATAATTAATGGGATTAGAAAGAAGTTCAGCTACCTACATTTACTTCTGGATTTAAGATGATCTTTCCTTCTGTTACAAGAGAGAGGGGGAAAAAAGAAGAAACCAGTGTTTAAACCTTCAATGAATTGTATTTAATAAATTTAAGGTTAGGGAATAACCTGACATCCATGTTGAGGAGTAAAAGCACAATATTTACATGATAAACACAATAGTAGCATAAAAGGAACATGGTAAAGAAAAGGAAGTACCTCAAAATTGTGAGAGTACAACATGAATGCATTTACTTTAATGTAGTGTAGCTTTCCATCACTGAGAATGGGGCTAGAAGTCATATATATATCATATATTAGTATATTATAAATAAACATAACAAGCTAATCTGTGTATAAAATAATTTGAACACTTCCTGCAATTTGTGTTAAAAACTCCAGCTCACAATAAAGATAAAACACAGTTTATAAGCATTAATGGTTATTATTATCATTTACTGATGCTTTGTACATCATTTATAAGAAAGACTGTTATTCTTTTATGTTGGGTCCAACATGGGAGAATCAGTAAAACTCATATCAACATCATTTTTGAAAGGTATTGTTATTTCAGAGGGAATAGCACACAAACTGTGGATTAAAGATTGATTAAATAAATCCATGGATTATTTTAATGTTTTATCATAGATCAGTAAAACATATCAGCTTGTGGAATGCTAAATCTAAATACAATATGTTTATTTCTCTATAGTTATGGATTTTTGGACAGTATATTATATTATAAACAGTGGAGACTCTTCAGATGAGGTGGGCAGCTCTCCAAGTAAAAAGGCGGTCAGATTGTTCATTAAAGGTTGGGCGGTGTTTGTGTTGCGCATGCTCAGTGTCACTCACAAGAATTCAACCAATCCTGTATGAGCAACGGCGTAGTGAAGTTTGCATCAAATGGATATATAGAGGCCGTTTGGCGCTGTTGGAGGTATTCGTTTGAGAAAATCCAGCGAACTAACCATGCCTGATCCAGTTAAGGCCCCGAAGAAAGGCTCCAAGAAGGCCGTGTCTAAAGCCACCAAGACCGGCAAGAAGAAGAGAAAGACCAGGAAGGAGAGCTACGCCATCTACGTGTACAAGGTGCTGAAGCAGGTCCACCCCGACACTGGCATCTCCTCCAAGGCCATGGGCATCATGAACTCCTTTGTGGGGGACATCTTTGAGCGCATCGCCGGTGAGGCTTCCCGCCTTGCTCACTACAACAAGCGCTCCACCATCACCTCCAGGGAGATCCAGACCGCCGTCCGCCTGCTGCTGCCTGGTGAGCTGGCCAAACACGCCGTGTCTGAGGGCACCAAGGCTGTCACCAAGTACACCAGCTCCAAGTAAATCTGCTGTTTGTACCAACAACTCAAAGGTCCTTTTCAGGACCACCCACACCTTCAACTGAGAGCTTGATTCCTTCAAAATGTGTGTTCAGTTTTCTTTGACTGTAAATCGTGATTGTGTTGTCATACTAAACCGTTTCTTGTAGCGAGTTAAAGAACGAAGAAGCATATTATCATATTAAGCATTGTGAGAATTTGTCGGTACAACTGTCGTCTCTTATAAATGTCATTGAGAGGCTCGACCGTGAATTCTTAAGCGTTAAAAAGTCCTATGAATCTACCTGTGAATTCTCCCAATGACCACAGTAACGAGGACCAATGAAAGCACAAAGGAGCGACTGACTTTCATTCTCTACCGGAGTCCATTGAACTAAATATGGCTGCACTGTATGCTTTGGCCACAAGGCGTCGCTACTGCTGCACTAAAACTTGCATTTAACTTCAGCGGTTGTCCTGACATGGACAAATCACAATAATCCATGTTGTTTTTTTGTTTTTTTTACATCACAATGAATATACAATAAATACGTTGATACTAAGTGACTGATTTTCTACCTCAAACTAGATTTACCGACTGAAATGTTTTCATTTAAGAAGCAAATGTTCCCTTACATATATCAGTTCACATGTTTAATACACAGTTTAGATTATATAAATAAATAGTAATAATAATGATACAATATAAAGTAATGTGCTTGGTTCACAATGAGCATGCAGTCACAGTAGCCACATCAACAGCTGACCTGCAGGGTCAAATGATGTCATGACAAAGATAGAAGCTGGAAAGTATTTTGATGATGAGGCCATATATCATATCAGGCTCAAATCCAGGCAGCAGCTTCTGTCGGATATAAAAATCTGAAAAATACCTGTGATGGTTCAATAAATCAATCACAGTTGTCTGAAACACTAATCACAACAGTTTTAGATGCATTTCTTTGTTGCCAATTAAGCATAAATAACAAAAACTCTTCAGCACAGCAGGCAGTTTTGTGGATTGACAGATTACACCCTAGACAAAATGAGTCACAAGAAGTTTTAATCAAGTCTGGATTCAAATTTTACAACCCAGAAGCGTCTGACTGTGAGGTGACAGAGCTAAACACTGAACCAACATGGCAGCCTCATTCTGAACTTTCATCTTCATGAAAATCAACTTAAAAGATAATTATTCAGGCCTGTTGCTTTTAACAATCTCAGTTTGTTAAAAGCAACAAGTGATAGAAAACTCTGCTCATTTCTCTGTGATGAAGCTGTTTTAGTGAAGAAAGCTGAAAGTACAGAGACTGACTCACAAACGTTCTTCTGCTCTGAACATGAACTCTGTACTTTGTGGTGTTTCAGGAGGAAAACTGCCTCAAATAAACTCTCATATTAGTTTCACATTTTCTCCAGAAGCTTTGAATGAGATCCTGAAATAAAGACAGAAGAAAATACTTTGTTCATTCTTGAAAGAAAACTGCTTTATTTATTCTGTAAAGCTTCAGATTGTTCACACATCCAATCAGTAAAGTCTGTTAAATGACTCTTGTTCAATGATTTCATGTTCAGATTCACTTCATCCACACAATCAGTTAGTTTAACCCAGAATGTCAGCTATGTACAACAACATAATAAATGATCTCCTTATTGATTATTATCATTATAATTACAGCTTTATAACATATTGCTTTATAAATTTACGAAGTGATGAGAACAAAATATCTACAATAAATTGAAGTCTGGTGTTTTCTCTGTTTAAGGTGCTGAAGTGGAAGAGAAACAACAACAAACACATCAATGCAAACATTAAGCTAAGATTTAGAACAAAGAGAAGTTCACATTTTCATCTGAAGAAATGTCAGTAAAGGTTAAAAACATCGTCATGAGCAGTGATAGCCTCCATAGGTCAAAATAAACAGGAAAAAGTGAGATTTAAAGAAACTCAAAACATCAACAGTAAAACTAATGAAGAGAAAAAAAAGTGTTGACAATCAAAGTCTAATTGACAGCTGATCTCTGTGCAGTTCAGAAACACCACAGCAACGAGCTCTCAGAAACAATGGAGACAAACAAAATGAAGAATTACAACAGAATCTCACACACTAAGTCTTAAATGACTTTGGTCTATTTGAGTTTACAGAACTCAGCTGTGTCTCCAAACTGACCAAACCAAAGTCCAGCATAGAGAGGCTGAGTGAATGTGGTCTGGACTCTGTGGAGGAGAGTCATGGTTTCAGAGACGCTGTAGAAGGACAGAATACCTGCACTGTGATCCAGGTATACTCCTAGTCTGGAGGAACAAGGATCTGAGACACGAGTTGCGATGTTGTTGAACCAAAAGTCATAAATGTTATTGCCACATCTTGAAGCCCAAGATTTGTCATTGCGTCCAAATTCACATTCATCAAACCTCCCTGCTCTGCTGATATTCTTGTATGCGACTGCTACATAAACTCCTCCCCCTCTACTTTCCACCTCCCAGTAACAACGTCCAGTCAGACTCTCTCTACTCAGGACCTGACACGTATCAATGAATCTGTCTGGGTGACTAGAATAAGAAAGTGGACTTGTTAGTTTTGCTTTTCTGTTCCCCTCAGATAATAACAAACGTGTGTTTGCTGTGTTTGGATCCAGTGTGATTTCACATGAATATTTAAAGAACTCAGCTCTGGTCTTGGGTTCTTCTTCTGACAGTAAAACATCCACTTCAGTCACTGTCAGTGAGATGTTAGTCCATTTCTCCATCAGGATGTCCTGTAGTTTATCTCTGAGCTCTGACACAGCTGCTGTCACATCCTCAAAGTAGATCAAGTAGCTCATGCTGGATGAGTCTATAGATGCACTGAGTTGTGACAGTGAGGGGTAGTTGTGTAGAAACTCAGTGTGATCCTCTGTGTGTGAGAGCTGCTTCAGTTCAGCGTCTTTCCTCTTCAGCTCAGTGATCTCCTGCTCCAGCTTCTCCTGAAGCTCTTTGACTCGACTCACTTCAGTTTCCTGCTGGGATCTGATCTGCTGCTTCACATCAGAGCTTCTTTTCTGGATGAGACGGATCAGCTCAGTGAAGATCTTCTCACTGTCCTCCACTGCTTTATCAGCAGAGCGACTGATGTCTTCCACCTCTTGTTGAAACAGCGTCATATCTTCCTCTTTGTCCTGGATTCTCTGCTGGATTTGTTGCTGACTCACCTCGAGCTCTCTCTGCCTCTCAGTCCTTTCTGCTGCAGCTGAGACTGTGTCGTGGCCTTTATGTTCATCCACAGAGCAGAGATAACAGATACTCTGCTGATCAGTACGGCAGAACATCTTCATCACCTCATCATGACGAGAGCAGATGTTCTCCTGGAGCTTCTTGGAGGGGTCGACCAGCTTGTGTTTTTTGAATGTAGGTGATTCATAATGAGGTTGGAGGTGTTTCTCACAGTAAGAAGCCAGACACACCAGACAGGACTTGAGGGCTTTCAGCTTCCTCCCAGTGCAGACATCACAGGCCACATCTTCAGGTCCAGCATAGCAGTGATCAGCAGGAGCAGCTTGGAGTCCAGTCTTCTTCAGCTCCTCCACTATATCTGCTAACATGGTGTTTTTCACCAGGACAGGCCTCGGTGTGAAGGTCTGTCTGCACTGAGGGCAGCTGTAGATTTTCTTCTCATCCTCTCCATCCCAGAAACCTTTAATACAGCTCATGCAGTAGCTGTGTCCACAGGGAATAGTCACCGGATCCTTCGGTAGATCCAGACAGATCGAACAAAAGATTGTTTCCTGGTCCAGCTGAGCTCCTTGCTGCGCCATTTCAGCTCTCAGTGACAACGACTGTCTGAGATTTTCTTTCTGAGAAGTGAAACTAGTTTGAGCTTTGATCTAAACAGCATGTGTTTCTGCAGTGAATGGAGGCTGCAGCTCTTTTACATGTTGGTTACACCCATCTTCAAACTGTAGATCTGAAGGGGATGGAATAAGGAAATATGTGGACAGACTGGAGCTTGTTGTGTTTGAGAGCAGGAAGAAGAGGGAGGAGTTATCAAGCTATGATTCATTGCAGGACGAGGAGCGGTTTGAGATATTGTGTGTTTAACCCTTTATTAATAACAAAGGTCATGTCTCATTTGAAAACACTGATCACCTGCTTTCTGGTATATATATATATATATATGTATGTATGTATGTATGTGTGTGTGTGTGTGTGTGTGTGTGTGTGTGTGTGTATATACATATACATATATATATATATATATATATATATATATATATATATATATATATATATATATATATATATATATATATATATATATATATATATATATATATATATATATATATATATATATATATATATATATATATATATATATATATATATATATCAGTCAATTAAGGAGGAAACCGCACTGGTGACACCAATTAACCAGAGAACTACTAAAAACAGCTTCATTATCTAAATAAACTGGTCAGTTTCTTCTTTAACTTAGATGCAAACACATAACACTAAACTGCAGCTTCATCACTTTTCTGAGCAGCTGTGGTCCTCACTCTTCCCCTCTGACTTCTACTGTGCAGGTTAAGTGACACTGCCCACCAGAAGACACCCTTTCAACATTTATCACATGGACTTTCACATAATTGATTAAATTAAGCATTATATCAAATATGATGTAATTTGATCCGATCTCAGAGATTATATAATCAGTGATTTCTCACTTTTGATGACAGTTTTAGATTTTGCCATCCCTGACTTCACTTATATTGTCATTAAAACCTTTCAGTTTTAGCTGCCACTTGAAAATACCATTAATGCGAATATATTGGAGTGAAGCGTAGCCTAGCAGGCTCTGTAACCACAATTAAATTTCAAGTTAAAATTGTATGTTTATGACAGCACCAAAACATGATACAGAGCAAATTGGAATCGATGCATAAAAATAATATAAAATGTTGATGGTGTAAAGACAGCAGAGGAACCAGCACTTTAGTGAGAGTGATGTGGCTCTGAAAAGAGCCGTTGTTGGTTAGTGGAGCAGCAGACAGTTTAAGCTCTCTCTCCGCGGATACGACGGGCCAGCTGGATGTCTTTGGGCATGATGGTGACCCTCTTGGCGTGGATGGCGCACAGATTGGTGTCCTCGAACAGGCCGACCAAGTAAGCCTCGCTGGCCTCCTGCAGAGCCATGACAGCGGAGCTCTGGAAGCGCAGGTCGGTCTTGAAATCCTGAGCGATTTCTCTGACCAGGCGCTGGAAGGGCAGCTTGCGGATCAGCAGCTCGGTAGATTTCTGGTAGCGACGGATCTCTCTGAGAGCCACGGTACCGGGCCTGTAACGGTGAGGCTTCTTGACGCCGCCGGTGGCCGGGGCGCTCTTACGGGCAGCCTTGGTGGCCAGCTGCTTTCTGGGGGCTTTGCCTCCGGTAGATTTACGGGCGGTCTGCTTGGTTCTTGCCATCTCTTCTTCGTTCTCTGATCAGGAGAAAATAGTAGCGAGAAGTGGAGACACGCTGCTCTTAAAGTGTCGGAGCGGCTGTGTAAGTGTGACGCTGCTTCAGACCTCCGGGTCCTGATTGGTGAGCGGCTCCTCCTGGAGCTCAGCACCGCCTACAGGAGTCTGAACCTCCGCTGCTTATTGGACATGAGTCGTTTGAAAAAGTCCGCCAAAATGAGAGCGAGTCTCCTTCTGCTGCTGTACTGGAAGCTTCCCGCTTCGTGGACATATAAAGGAGGGTTTGGTGCCTTTGCTCCACAGATTCTTGAGAACAGACTCTAGAAAGTGACCGTAATTATGAGTGGACGCGGCAAAACCGGAGGCAAAGCCCGTGCTAAGGCAAAGACCCGCTCTTCTCGTGCCGGGCTCCAGTTCCCAGTCGGCCGTGTTCACAGGCTGCTGCGCAAAGGCAACTATGCGGAGCGTGTGGGTGCCGGCGCCCCCGTCTACCTGGCGGCTGTGCTGGAGTACCTGACCGCTGAGATCCTGGAGCTCGCTGGAAACGCTGCTCGCGACAACAAGAAGACCAGGATCATCCCCCGTCACCTGCAGCTGGCTGTCCGCAACGACGAGGAGCTCAACAAACTGCTGGGCGGAGTAACCATCGCTCAGGGAGGCGTGCTGCCCAACATCCAGGCTGTCCTGCTGCCCAAGAAGACCGAGAAGCCCGCCAAGAAGTAAACCTGGTGCCCGGCTGACTGCTGGAAACCAAGCAAAGGCTCTTTTAAGAGCCACACACTCCTGATAAAGAACACAGATCCTCATATCTCTATCATACACTGTAGTTAAGACACGAATTATGTACATAATAATGTATCCAACATATTGATATTCAGTGTTACAATATATGATAACTGCATTCAAATCATAATGGCTGTTCGTTGTGTTGCCAAGAATATCAGCATTTAAAAGAAGATAATCTAGTCTTTAGTTGTAGTAATTTATAACAATGGTTGTCTATATATTAACCTATATGAATTGTACACTATTTTAAACTGATTGAACTAATTATCATAAATATTAACCTGTGGAATACATTTACAGTTCAATGTCATCCTAAGAGATTTGCTGTATTTGGTGCTACTCAGTGCAGACCATGACACAGACTGAGTTAACAGAATATGCAGGATCCAGTAACATTTTCCCCCAACTGGCCCACTTGGCCAATAAATCAGTTTTTTTAGCCTGACAGCCAAAAATGAGATTAACTCTTTTTTTCCTGCCATAATTTTGGTGATTTATTCTGTGTTTCACATATTCATAATACATGAAACAGTGAAGTTCCCTTTAGATTTGGTTTGGTTTTTCTTTAGTTATGGATATGTAATGTTGATATATTACACAAATATGCAAAATATTTAAGTTTATAATTGAGTGGATGAGAACAGGAAATGATTTTTAGAAGAATGGCTATTTCATATTTGAAATTATATTTCTAAAAACATGACTATGAATTGATACCATATTTATAACTGCAGTCACCATTTTTACATATAACTGCCTATTAAAGGAGGTACTGAGAGGATCAAATGAGCTCCTTCTCCCACTAATCTGACTTCATTTTCATATTTTATCTTTAACATAAGTTTACTTTGCTGAATAAAAAGGCCACCGTGTTATCAATTAGTGTGAAAACACTATATAGTTAAAACATATTATAATTCGGATCATGCTCTTAGATAAAGATGTGTGGCTCTGAAAAGAGCCTTTGATCAGGTTGAGATGTTGAGACTGATGACAGCTCACTTCTTCTTGGGTGCTGCCTTCTTGGCTTTGGGTTTGGCCACCTTCTTTGCGGGGGCTTTCTTGGCTGCAGGGGCCTTTTTGGCCACTTTCTTGGGGCTCTTAGCGGCCTTCTTGGGGCTCTTGGCTGCTTTCTTGGCCGCTGTGGGCTTCTTGACCTTCTTGGGGGATTTCTTAGCAGCTGCTGTCTTCTTGGCTGCCGCTGTCTTGGGCTTCTTAGCCGCTGCGGGTTTCTTGGCGGCGGGCTTCTTGGCTTTAGGAGCGGCTTTCTTTACGGGCTTCTTGACCTTGGTTTCAACCTTCTTGTTCATCTTGAAGGAGCCGGAGGCCCCGGTCCCCTTGGTCTGGACCAGAGTCCCCTTGGCCACCAGGCTCTTGATGGCGGTCTTGACGCGGGCCTTGTTCTTCTCCACATCGTAACCTCCGGCAGCCAGAGCCTTCTTGAGGGCGGCTGCAGACACGCCGCTTCGCTCCTTGGATGCGGCCACAGCCTTAACAATGAGCTCGCTGACGCTGGGGCCAGTCTTCTTCGGCTTGGAAACCTTCTTCTTGGCGGCTTTAGCCGGGGCGGCGGCGGGAGCTGGAGCTACTTCTGCCATTATATCTTTTAAGTTCTAGTCCGATACGAGACAATCAGAGTCTGAGTAGACTGATGGAAAGTCAGAGGCAGGAGGCTGCACTTAAACACACCATGAGAACCGTGGAGACTCAGTCCAGCTGCTGCCTCCTCTGTGCAGTGTGAATGTCTGACACTTGTGTTTTCTCTTAGTGATAAAAGAGTGAAAAATGAGTGTGTGACAAGTGCTAAGGGCTGACAGTGAAGGCAGCAGATAGCGGACTTGTGTCTCTTCATATTGAAGTCATGTAGAGCTCTGATGTTCTCTGCTTTTTCTTTGTGGAGCAAACAAACCTCACCTGTTCACCGTCGTCAACAGCACTGCTCAGCGGCTTTTCTCTCTCATTTCTCTCCTAAAATGCTGTAAAATACATCAGAGCTCCATCAAAAGCACTTTTCCAGCTGGCTCACATGTTTGTTCACAAACTCAAAGTAAAAACATTCACCTGTTGCTGATCAGTTTGTAATAATATGAAGCGATTCTGGTCGCAGCAAACACACTGATGAGGCTCATGATGCAGTTCAGCCAGACTTCCTGTCAGAGCTTTTCTATGGCTGTGAACATTTCTTCTTTCATTCTGAGAACTATTTTTAATATAAATAATAAATAATAAATACTGTGCAACACTATTCCTTCCAGCTGTAGACTGCGTGCAGCAGTGGGAAATTGAGAAGAAAAGACAGAAACCAAGCGAAAAACGGCACAAGGAACTGACACCTGGAGAGCTTCAAATGATAGAGGAAGAGAAGGATGAGATTAATACAAAAAAGGCTTTCTCTACCAAAACAAAAGGAACACTGATTTGGAGACAAACTCTGCGGTTTTGCTTACTGACACTTTACGTGAATTTTATGTCTCGGTTCAGGCTGGCGGCGAGTTCAGTTTGGCAAGTTGTCATGACAACGGTAAACCGTAAAATTTTCACCCAAAATTTGCGAATGCTTTTATTTTATATTATATATATATATTTATATATTATATTTCAGTTTGTGCTTTGCTGCAGTATTTCAGTTACAGTTATTCTGTGTGTTCTGCTGACGGACTTTCACTTTCACAGGTTACGACTTCCTCAGAGTTAAAAGAAGCCTTTTTAAAGAAAAAAAAATTGGCATCCATATAAAACCATTTGATTAGAAAAAAAAACGTGTAATAATAAAGGCTTTCCCTGGGCCAGTGCACAAAACCAGGCCCTATAAGAGTAAACAGTGGACATACATTAGGTGAATTTTAATAAAGCATCACTGTTGATATTTTCATATATGTAAAAATATATATTCCCATTTTATTAGACATGTCAATAATATTACTTTAAAAAATAGCGCAAAACCTCCTAAACTCCTTCAGACATTATTTTCTCCATTAATTAGATGTTTTGAGAATATTTTTTCTTAGTGTTGACGTGATTCAGACGACTAGGGAGATTAATTTAGTTCCTCTGCTGGAAGAAACAAAAAACAAAAGTCACAAGTTCTGTTCAGGACTGTCTCATCCCTAAAAGTGCTGTTAGTGTCTGACACTGACTTATTTATTTGTTCATTAGCAATGATTAACTGAGTTGTTGTTCTGCTGACATAAATATTTATATTTATTCAGTCATTTTATTATGTTTTTATATAAACATGTCAATCCTGCATGTCAGCAGAACAACAACTCAGTTAATCATTGCTAATGATAATCAATCCATAGCTCCTTTAGTGTTACTTTTCCTATTGTTGAGTCATATTCAAGACTTTGTGGAGCTGCGAACTACAGACTCCACTCTGCTCCCAATCATCTATTCAGAGCATTTAGAATAATAAATCCACTAAAACATGGTATTATAAATTCAACATTGACATGACGAATCTAAATCACTGCTGCTCACTTGTTTATAGCGTTGAAATCTAGAATCAGATGTGCAACCAGAGAAATAAAGGACTCAAATCCATCCAATGAACTCAGCCTTAAAAGCATTTCATCATCTCCAGTGATTATTACAGTAACTTTGATATTATGATCATTTTCACATGAAAAGCAAGTCAGGTTTTTACTATGATGTGTGCAGCTCTGCAGTGTAACTTCCAGAAACAAAGGATTTTGATCTATCAGTGTAGTTTTGGGACCAAATGTTATTTTGTGTATCTGTATCAATAGACTAATATAACAACATGGGTATTGTAGTCTGTATATTTATCAGCATTTAACATTTTAACATTTAAGATATATCCATTTTAAAACACATTTGAAGCACATTTGATTACTGGATGTAAAAGCTCTTTTAGAGTAAGTGTGTGGCCCTTAAAAGGAACTTTGGTTTGTTGTAATGATCAGATGAAGTTAACCTCTGAAGCTGTACAGGATGCATCTCTGCCTCTTCAGACCATACACCTTTGGTAGTTGTTTGTCAGGAAATTTGTATAAAAACAACAAAAACATTTCTTCAATAAACACCATGGATGGATTACTGATTGGACCTGAAGAGCTCAAGAGGAATCCAGAGCCTCTGTTTGAACAGTTAAAGGAAGAGTTCACAGTTTCCTCGCTGTTCATTCCTCCTGTTCATACTGGCTGTTAAAAGATCAAAGTGATGGAGGCCAAAATCCACAGCATGTAGGTTTGCTTTTATGGTTTTCTACAATCATTTGTATAGCAAACTATATTATATAGTATGATATGAGAGGATCGTTACATTCAATTTCTTTTCATGTGCAGCAAGAATAATACAAATACTACAGCTGAGGGTCTGTTTCCAACCAACAGCAGAATGTTAACTGTCAGGTTAACCTGCCAAATATCTCAGAAAAAGATACAAAATGGAGCAAAAACAATCAAAAAGGAGGGAAGAGATCAGCCTGCTTTGGAAAAACGAGGTGGGCTGAGCTGCTGAATTTGGCACCGCCCAGCAAAGTTCGCGCCAACAGTCCTCTTTTACGTCCGCAGACACGCTTTAAATGAAGAAGCTCTAACACTGTATCTCACATTCGACTTTTAACTTGTTTAAAAGAAGAACAATAAAAATGAGTGGTAGAGGCAAAGGCGGTAAGGGACTCGGTAAAGGAGGCGCTAAACGTCACCGTAAAGTCCTCCGTGATAACATCCAGGGAATCACCAAGCCCGCCATCCGCCGTCTGGCTCGCCGTGGCGGTGTGAAGCGTATCTCCGGTCTGATCTACGAGGAGACCCGCGGAGTGTTGAAGGTGTTCCTGGAGAATGTGATCCGTGATGCCGTCACCTACACCGAGCATGCCAAGAGAAAGACCGTGACCGCCATGGATGTGGTTTATGCTCTGAAGAGGCAGGGACGCACTCTGTACGGCTTCGGAGGTTAAACGTGATCCTGACCTGCTGATCTCCAAACACAAAGGCTCTTTTAAGAGCCACCCACCTCCTCTTAAGAGCTGTCCTGTTGTACGATAAGATGTACATTGAAATACATTAATATGTTAAACAAACACTCAAACTACTCTATGAAAATGCTTAAATGTTAAATTTTAATTAGTTTCCAAGTTACATCTAATGATAATGAGGGACACTATATAAGAACTATTAGCTAGTTAATCATTCACTAATGCTTTGAATATAAGTATAAGCTAATTATGGGATTAGAAGTTCTGCTACACACTTGTGTTTATTTTTGGACTTGATCACATCTTTGCTTATTTGACACAAGCATGTTGCATACATGTTGTGGAGTAAAAGAATATTTACATGATAAACACAATAGTAGCATAAAAGGAAATTATTGAATGTAAGTACCTCAAAATGTGTGAAAGTACACTAATGCATTTAATATAGTTATTTTCCATCACTGAGAATGGGGCTACAAATCATAAGTTATATATTAGTATGTTATGCATATACATAAACACATGAGCTAGTCTGTATAAAATGATTTGAGCAACACTTCCTTCAACTAAGATAAAACACAGTTTATAAGTATTATTAGTTATTATTATCATTTACTGATGCTTTGTACATCATTTAAAAGAAAGACTGAAGGAATCACTGTTATTCTTTTTGTGGAGCAGAGAAACATGATCTTAATGTGTAAACTGGGTTCAGCATGGGAGAATCAATAAAGTTCATATTAACATTAGTTTTGAAAAATATTGTTATTTCAGAAGAAATGGCATCAAAAACTGTGGATTAATTATTGATAAAATAAAACCTATCTATGCATTTTTTAATGTTTTATCATAGATCAGTAAAACATATCAGCTTGTGGAATGCTAAATCTAAATACAATATGTTTATTTCTCTATAGTTATGGATTTTTGGACAGTAAATTATATTATAAACAATGGAGACTCTTCAGATGAGGTGGGCAGCTCTTTAAGTAAAAAGGCGGTCAGATTGTTCATCAAAGGTTGGACGGTGTTTGTGTTGCGCATGCTCAGTCTCACTCACAAGAATTCAACCAATCCTGTGTGAGCAACGGCGCAGTGAAATTTGCATCAGATGGACATATAGAGGCTGTTTGGCCCTGTGAGAGTTATTCGTTTGAGAAAATCCAGCGAACTAACCATGCCTGATCCAGTTAAGGCCCCGAAGAAAGGCTCCAAGAAGGCCGTGTCTAAAGCCACCAAGACCGGCAAGAAGAAGAGAAAGACCAGGAAGGAGAGCTATGCCATCTACGTGTACAAGGTGCTGAAGCAGGTCCACCCCGACACCGGCATCTCCTCCAAGGCCATGGGCATCATGAACTCCTTTGTGGGGGACATCTTTGAGCGCATCGCCGGTGAGGCTTCCCGCCTTGCTCACTACAACAAGCGCTCCACCATCACCTCCAGGGAGATCCAGACCGCCGTCCGCCTGCTGCTTCCTGGTGAGCTGGCCAAACACGCCGTGTCTGAGGGCACCAAGGCCGTCACCAAGTACACCAGCTCCAAGTAAATCTGCTGTCTGTACCAACAACTCAAAGGTCCTTTTCAGGACCACCCACACCTTCACCTGAGAGCTTTGTTCCTTCGAAATGTCACATTTTCTTATACTTCATATATTGTGTTGCTTCTATTGAAAGACAAAGATAATTCATGTTTAAGTTAAAGGTTACAGTTCCTTCCCATATTAGTTGAGCATTACGAGAACGTGTTGTCTACTATAAAGGTCATTGACAGTTATTTTAAGCGCTAAAAAGTATAAATCTCCCACTGACAACAGTAGCGAGGGTCAATGAAAACAAAGGAGGGACTGACTTTCGTTCTCTACCGGAGTTCATTGATCTAAATATAATTGCACTGTACATTTGGCCACAAGGTATCGCTGCTGTACTAAAGTTTGCACGTAATACTTCAAAGGTTCTCCTGACAAATACTCACAATAATCCACGTTGATATTTGCAGGACAATGAATAAATACATTGAGACTGAGTGAAGGTATGAGTTTAATTTCTACCTTAAAATCTGATTTACTGGCGAAAATGTTTTAATTTAAGAAGCAAATGTTCCCTTACATATATCAGTTCACATGTTTAATACACAGCTAAGATCATATAACTAAATAATAATAATAATACAATATAAACTAATGTGTTTGGTTCAGACTGAGCATGCAGTCACAGTAGCCACATCCACAGCTGACCTGCACAATCAAATAATGTCATGACAAAGATACAAGCTGGAAAGTCTTTTGATGATGAGGCCATACAGGTCATGTTATGTCAACATTACTGTGTCTAAGCCTTGTGCTTGTGTTTCTGTGAATGTTAATGATCGGAGAAATGTTTTAAACATACAAAAAGATAGAAAAGTAACTTACAAAACAAGAGAGGGAATAAAAACTGAGGCAAAGACACCAGAAACAAGAAATGAACATACTGTAGAAATAAAAAGGAGCAAAGGTATAATTAAATATATTAAATATAAATATACAAGAGACAAGATAAAATATATTTTGACATATAAACATATAATGTTTTTTGTTCATCTTTGATATACATTTTAAAATCGACATGGATAAATACATTTTAAGGGACTACTGGACTACAGTAAAATAATCAAATGAATAAGAATGTAAATGAATTTTTTTCTTGTGACAAAAAAGCAAAGATTATTAAAAGTTCAAAAATAAAAACAAACCTCCAGCAGAACCTCTTCCTAACCCAATTAATCATCTCACCTCAGATTTATTTTGAGAGAAAGAAGGATATTTTCACAACCCGGTCGCCTAAAAATTAAGCTGAACAATGGCTTATAATTATGTTCAAAGCATTAATAAATGATCAACACAAATTGCAGGAGACATAAATCACTTTATACACAAAGTAGTGTATTGACGATAATATACTAATATATTCTAATATACAACTATTACTACAAACTGTACAACAGGACAGCTCTTAAAAGAGCCTTTGTGTTTTAGTATCAGCATATCAAGATCAGGTTTAACCTCCAAAGCCGTACAGAGTGCGTCCCTGCCTCTTCAGAGCATACACCACATCCATGGCGGTCACAGTCTTCCTCTTGGCGTGCTCAGTGAAGGTGATGGCATCACAGATCACATTTTCCAGGATGCATGTCAGCAGAAAAACAATTCAGTTAAACATAGCTACACTTAAATTTTGCAGTAAAATCATCAAATCAGTTCAAATCAAAAATCAATTGAGTTAATGGCTCAATTTACCCCCAAAAATTATTTTCTGATATTTTAGAGACTAGAGACATTGTTCATGTTAATGATCGATCCCTGTTACAAGTGTTGCCGTGTTGATGAATAAATACCTAATTGTTGACTAATGTTAAGTTTAAACCACACACAAACATGCTGTACATACAGACGGGTGACAAATTAAAGGAAAAACCAACATAAAGTGTCTTAGTAAGATATTTGGCCACCACGTGCCACCAGAACAGCTTCAATGTGCCTCGGTATTGATTCTACAGTCTCTGGACTCTTCTGGAGGGATGAACGCCATTCTTCAAAAAGATATTTCCTCATTTGGTGTTTTGATGGTGGTGGTGGAGAGTGCTCGTCCAAAATGTCAGTCCAAAATCTCCCATAGGTGTTCAATTTGGGTTGATATCTGGTGACTGTAAAGGTCATAGCATATGATTCACATCATTTTCATGCTCATCAAACCATTCAGTGACCCTTCGTGCCCTATGGATGGGGGCATTGGCATCTGGAAGAGACCACTCCCATCAGGATAGAAATGTTTCATCATAGGATAAAGGTGATCACTTAGAACAACTTTGTATTGATTTGCAGTGACCCTTCCCTCTAAGGGGACAAGTGGACCCAAACCATGCCAGCAAAATGCCCCCCACAGCATAACGGAGCCCCAGAATCTCCCATCTTTCCCATGTGACCTGAATGCAGCATCGATGTTACAGAGTGTGACTTCTATGAACAAACTGACACAGTATGATATTGTATATATTTGAATCTCTCTTAAATGATATTATTTGAAGCTGCCAAAGGCTCAGTGAAGTTTTTACATGTCTTCCTGCAGTGAACATCATGGCAGGTTAACAACTGAAATCTGAAAACTGATGCAGGACACAAGAGGGCGCCTTCATCCTGTTGACCAGGGATGTAGTGGAGGTTAAAGCTCCTCAACTCAGTTTGTCTACAGTTTTCTTGAAGAATTTGTTTTCAAGACGATAAGACAAAGATGGTGGTGTGAAACTGCTGCAGGTAATTAGGAATGAATATTTTAAGTGTAAGTGCAGACAATTATGCTGTTTTTGTTTTTTTGGTTTAAGTTACTGAAAGACTGATGGGTTTAATTGGCTACTTACTGTATTTGTAAAAGGCCAGTTATTACTGTGGATGTAAAAAAGAAAAAAAAAGAAAAAAAAAAAAAAACTTTTAAAAGACTGTTCAGGCTTATTTTCCACAAATTTTTGTTTGAGCTACCAGCTACTAAAATTCACTTTACCAGGGTGTGTTTAGGCTGTTTTTATGAGATTTTTTCTGTTTACAAAGATGCTTTTGTGTAAAATAATTTTATTTTGACACTCTTGTCTGACATTCTTTATCTGTTGTGTTTGAAATGTCTCTCAGAAAAAGTTTAATTGAGCTGGATTTTAGGAGAATACAGGAATTCAGAGAAATGAGGAGCCATGTGTAGATCTCCCAAATTCCCAAGATTACTTTGCCACCAGAAAGCAGGTGACCAGTGTTTTCAAATGAGACATGAACTTCATTGTGAATAAAAGGTTAAACACACAGTAACTCTCTCAAACTGCTCCTCTTCCTGGAATGACCATAGCTTGATAACTCCTCCCTCTTCTTCCTGCTCTCAAACACAACAAGCTCCACTCTGTCCGCGTATTTCCTTATTCCGTCCCCTTCAGATCTACAGTTTGAAGATGGGTGTAACCAACATGTAAAAGAGCTGCAGCCTCCATTCACTGCAGAAACACATGCTGTTTGGATCAGAGCTCAAACTAGTTTCACTTCTAAGAAATTGAAACTCAGACAGTCATTGTCACTGAGAGCTAAAATGGCGCAGCAAGGAGCTCAGCTGGACGGAGCAAAATTCTGCTGTTCGATTTGTCTGGATCTACTGAAGGATCCGGTGACTATTCCCTGTGGACACAGCTACTGCATGAGCTGTATTAAAGGTTTCTGGGATGGAGAGGATGAGAAGAAAATCTACAGCTGCCCTCAGTGCAGACAGACCTTCACACCCAGGCCTGTCCTGGTGAAAAACACCATGTTAGCAGATTTAGTGGAGGAGCTGAAGAAGACTGGACTCCAAGTTGCTCCTGCTGATCACTGCTATGCTGGACCTGAAGATGTGGCCTGTGATTTCTGCACTGGGAGAAAGCTGAAAGCTCTCAAGTCTTGTATGGTGTGTCTCGCCTCTTATTGTGAGAAACACCTCCAACCTCATTATGAATCACCTACATTCAAAAAACACAAGCTGGTCGACCCTTCCAAGAAGCTCCAGGAGAACATCTGCTCTCGTCATGATGAGGTGATGAAGATGTTCTGCCGTACTGATCAGCAGAGTATCTGTTATCTCTGCTCTGTGGATGAACATAAAGGCCACGACACAGTCTCAGCTGCAGCAGAAAGGACTGAGAGGCAGAGAGAGCTCGAGGTGAGTCGACAAAACATCCAGCAGAGAATCCAGGACAGAGAGAAAGATGTGAAGCTGCTTCAACAGGAGGTGGAGGCCGTCAGTCGCTCTGCTGATAAAGCAGTGGAGGACAGTGAGAAGATCTTCACTGAGCTGATCCATCTCATCCAGAAAAGAAGCTCTGATGTGAAGCAGCAGATCAGATCCCAGCAGGAAACTGAAGTGAGTCGAGTCAAAGAGCTTCAGGAGAAGTTGGAGCAGGAGATCACTGAGCTGAAGAGGAAAGATGCTGAACTGGAGCAGTTCTCACACACAGAGGATCACAACCAGTTTCTACACAACTACCCCTCACTGTCACAACTCAGTGAACCTACAGACTCATCCAGCATCAATATCCATCCTCTGAGCTACTTTGAGGATGTGACAGCAGCTGTGTCAGAGCTCAGAGATCAACTACAGGACATCCTGAGGGAGAAATGGACAAACATCTCACTGACAGGGACTGAAGTGGATGTTTTGCTAGCACAACAAGAACCCAAGACCAGAGCTGAGTTCTTAAAATATTCATGTGAAATCACACTGGATCCAAACACAGTAAACACACGTTTGTTATTATCTGAGGGGAACAGAAAAGCAAAACTAACAAGTCCAGTTTCTTATTCTAGTCACCCAGACAGATTTATTAGATGGTGTCAGGTCCTGAGTAAAGAGAGTTTGACTGGACGTTGTTACTGGGAGGTGGAGTGGAGAGGGGGAGGAGTTTATGTAGCAGTCGCATACAAGAATATCAGCAGAGCAGGGAGGTATGATGAATGTAGATTTGGACACAATGACAAATCTTGGGCTTTATATTGTGACACTAAGAGTTATACTTTTGTGTTCAACAATGTCTCAACTCCCATCTCAGGTCCTCGTTCCTCCAGAGTAGGAGTGTACCTGGATCACAGTGCAGGTATTCTGTCCTTCTACAGTGTCTCTGAAACCATGACTCTCCTCCACAGAGTCCAGACCACATTCACTCAGCCTCTCTATGTTGGACTTTGGCTTTGTTATTTTTATGGAGACACAGCTGAGTTCTGTAAACTCAAATAGACAGAAGTCATTTTAGACTTCATGTGTCAGATTCTGTTGTAATTCATTTTGTTTGTCTCCATTATTTCTGAGAGCTTGTTGCTGTGTTTCTGAACTGCACAGAGATCAGCTGTCAATCAAACTGAGATTGTCAACATTTTTCTTCTCCTCATTAGTTTTTCTATTGATGTTTTGTGTTTCTCCAAATTCTGCTTTCTCCTCTGTATTTTTAGCCATGGAGATTATAACTGCTCATGACGATGTTTTTAACCTTTACTCACATCTCTTCAGATGAAAGTTTAAACTTCTCTTTGTTCTAAATGTTAGTTTCATGTTTGTATTGATGTATTTGTGTGCTGTTGTTTCTCTTCCACTTCAGCGTCTTAAACACCAGACCTTCCTTTATCATAGATATTTTGTTCTCATCACTTTGTAAATGTGTAAAGAAATGTGTTATAAAAGTATAATTATCGGATAAGGAGATCATTTATTATGTTCTTGTACATAGCTGACATTCTGTGTTAAACTAATTGATTGTGTGGATGAAGTGAATCTGAACATGAAATCATTGAACAAGAGTCATTTAACAGACTTTACTGATTGGATGTGTGAACAAACTGAAGCTTTACAGAATAAATAAAGCAGTTTTCTTTCAAGAATGAACAAAGTATTTTCTTCTGTCTTTATTTCAGGATCTCATTCAAAAGTTCTGGAGAAAATGTGAAACTAATATGAGAGTTTATTTGAGGCAGTTTTCCTCCTGAAACACCACAAAGTACAGAGTTCATGTTCAGAGCAGAAGAACGTTTGTGAGTCAGTCTCTGTACTTTCAGCTTTCTTCACTAAAACAGCTTTGTCACAGAGAAATGAGCAGAGCTTTCTATCACTTGTTGCTTTTAACAAACTGAGATTTTATTTAGTCTATTTAGTTTTGTTTAGTCCTGACACACATAAGACAACAGATATTTCTGGGATGTAAGGTTTTAATCCAGACTTGATTAAAATTTCTTTTGACTAATTTTGTCCAGGGTGTAATCTGTCAATCCACAAAACTGCCTGCCGTGCTGAAAAAGTTTTTGTTATTTATGCTTAATTGGCAACAAAGAAATGCATCTAAAACTGTCATGATTAGTGTTACTGACAACTGTGATTGATTTATTGCACCGTCACAGATAAAGTTATCTTTTCTAGTACAGAGGTAATTTAGGAATCATTTTATGATAATGCTAATACATATGAAAAATGAATCAACATCAGGAGAACATTACTCAACCTCAGTTTTGATAATAAAATAAAATAAAAAAATTATATATATATATATAAATATATATTCCCAATAACAAATTGTATTGTAAAAACAATAATAATAAAAATAATGTTTTTAAATCGTAAATTTCATAACTGTTTTATGGTCAGACCGCCTTTTATTTTAAAAGGCGTCAGAACTGTGTTCCAGGCCGGATTCTCGCATCAGAAGTCGATGCGCTAGGCTTGAGTTTCACTTTCTTCTATCATCGTGGCAGAGACTTGTCTCCATCTAAACGTAATGTAACCGACAGCTTTCGGTATTTTACACTTAAATTGCTCTTTGTTCATGTCGTTAGCGCTAATTGCTGTTAGCTTGGCTCTTCCAGAAACAGCAGAAATCTGCCGTTTGGTTATTAAAAGTGTAGTTTGGAACTAACGGTGAACTGATAACGGGCGGGGACACATTTCCCCCATTTTGTAGTTCGGAGTTTAAAGTGTTGAGTAGCTGCAATAGAGTTCGTCCTCCGTAGTTGAAAACGGTGTTGTTAATACTATGTACCATCACTTACTGATGTGACGATTGACGGCTGGTTTTCCTGCCTGAATTAGCCTGTGGAGGAGGCGGAGATGAGCTGCTGCTCTCCCCGCTGTCCGAGACACGAAATGCGGCTCCGCTCGGCTGGACAGCTGCTGGAGAAAAGTATTCTGTCGGTGAATGGTCTATCTTTATATTTACACTACAGGACTGAGTAGACAGTATGGGTGCCAGAAGGGGGGAACCATGGGGGGAACACGGGTTTGAACAGGGCTGTAGTGATAGATAAAAACGTGGATAAACCGTACTTAATACCTCAGCCACTATATTGCGGATTCATTGCGGAACATCATGGACAGATGGACCAATCAATCTCTGTCTTAAAAATAAACCGCGATTCTCACACCGTCTATAGTCTCATTAATATAGATCAATGTTTGGAATATAACAAAACTGATTTATGGGGAATTAATTTGCTCAAACTTATAGCCAAATCAAGACAACAGTTTGACTTGATAAATCAGCATTTGGTGCTTCCTAATAACTGAAACTATCCGTCAATTTTGGTCTTGTGCTTACAACAGTTACTGAGGTCAACAACCTTTTAACAACTTAAGAAAACATTAGGCTAAAACAGGTTTCAATCTTGTGCCTTGAGTTTTGGTTGGGATGTCCTTTAGTTTACGTTTGTTTAATTGGGTTCACTGTATCTAGTTTTAGGACGTATGAAAATCTGATCACATTTTAGGTCATATTTATTCAGAAATAGAGCAAATTCTAAAGGGTTCACAAACTTTCAAGCACCACGCCGTCCTACATTTTTCATCACACTGTCCTTTCATGGTGACTTGGACAAAATCACAGAATGTAGTGAAGTTAAGAGAAATATTTTTCAAACTTACAGACAGCTCTGAAAGTATAAATCTTTTGCTCAAGTCAGACATGAAACCTTAAGTAGCTTCTCTCTTAGAAAGTTCTGTTGAAAATGAATGTCATGGTTTTACAACACAAACTGTAAAATTAAATGAACAATGATCCTGAAGTTTTTCTCAGTAGTTCCGTTATTCGTTCAAAACACTGGCAGATTTATGTACAATTTGATGCAGTGAAAACCAAAATAGAAATACAGAAAATAGTGTCAGTGTGATAAACTAGTTAAATATCTGTACAAACTTGCTCTGCTTTTTAAATGATCTTCCACCAGTTGAATATATTTGGTCGCCTATTTATTTTTGTATTCAATGTAAGACAAAGCAACTTTATTCATATAGCAGCTTTTAAACAACAAAGTGTTTTATAAAAGACATATGAATGCATTAAGAAAAGATATAAAAGAAAAACAAAGAATTATAAAAAGAAACATAGGATTTTAAAAGTGTAAAGTAAAATAGAAGTTAAAATGGAATAAAACAGATTAAATAGGAGAATAAAAATGGCAGTGCAGCACAAGATATGAATCAATCACCCCAAATTTAATTGAATTAAAGGCAGTGACAAGTTTTGAGCCTTGATTTAAAAGAAGTGAGAGTTGAAGACCTCCAGTTTTCTGAGAGTTCATTCAGATATATGGAGCATAAAAAACGAGTACTGCTTCTTCATGTTTAGAAAAGAACTAAAAGAAGTCCTAAGTGAATGTGATGTGGCTGTAATAAATCATTTAGTTCTTTCTCTGACTCACATTATTATTACATAATCGATAAGTCAATGAAATGTGAACAAATTCCCAGAGCTGGATGTTTTCAATCTACTTCTTTAGTTTGAACAACAGTTCAAAGAGATTCAGTTCCTACTGAGATGAAACAGAGAAAAGTGATGAATCTGTTTTCATTCAGTTCAGTGATTATTGTTGTGATGTTATGAGCTCTGCTGCCTGTGTTTCCTTTCCAGATGAAGGTAGAAAGTATGTGTAACTGATGTGGATGTGACTTCAGCAGCATGCATCAGTGTGAGGACACAGAGGAGGGAGTTCCTCCCTCTGAAAGCTCTCTGTGTGGGGAACATGACAGCCAGACCAAAGCTCAGAGGTGAGATGAGGATCTCTGTCTATGACTGTTCTTCATTCAAATCACTTCACCATCATTATTCACACTCAAGGCTCTGTGTGTGTTGTGTTGAAGCCCAGCACAGCAGCACAGACCAGACTCTGCTGGACCTGGACCTAGATGTGTGTCCTTCAAGAGTGACCAGTCAATGGATGATATTATTCATTTTAAAGGACAACCTCCTGCTGCAAAGAGGTAAACTGTAGCTATTTTTTAAATGTAACTAACTCAGTTTTATTTGGAGAATATGACAGTCAAACCAAAACTCAAATGTGAGATGAGGATCTCTTACTGTCTATGACTGTTCTTCACTCAAATCACGCCACTATCATTATTCACACTCAAAGCTCTGTGTGTGTTGTGTTGAAGCCCAGCACAGCAGCACAGACCAGACTCTGCTGGACCTGGACCCAGATGTGTGTCCTTCAAGAGTGACCAGTCAATGGATGATATTATTCATTTTAAAGGACAACCTCCTGCTGCAAAGAGGTAAACTGTAGCTATTTTTTAAATGTAACTAACTCAGTTTTATTTGGGGAACATGACAGTCAAACCAAAGCTCAGAAGTGAGATGATGATCTCTAACTGTCTATGACTGCCCTGCACTCAAATCACTTTACCATCATTATTCACACTCAAAGCTCTGTGTTGTTTGAAGCCCAGCACAGCAGCACAGACCAGACTCTGCTGGACTTGGACCTGGACCTGGACCCATTGTGTGTCCTGCAAGAGCGACCAGTCAATGGTTGATAGCAGATGGCTTTAGATGTTAAATTTGAAATTTTCTCTGGATAAACAGCAGCGTGAATCTCTCCTTGTTGGCACTCCACACCAGATTCAGCCGTCCCCCATACCTCATCTCACCTTTGACAGCCAGGACATCCCCCTTTTCTCTTCAGTGACTAATCTAGGTGTTAGGTTTGACCCTCACCTGACATTTTATGAACATATAAGACATATATGAAAAAATATGTGACCATATAAGACATATATGCAAAAACTCTTCCTACCATCTCAAAAACATCTCTAAACTCCGCCCCTCTGTAACCCTGTCAGATGCAGAGAAACTTGTCCATGCGTTTATCTCCTCAACACTGGACTACTGCAATGCTCTCTTCACAGGGATTCCTGGCAGGAGCATCCAGAAGCTCCAGTACATTCAGAACAGCGCTGCCAGGATGCTGATGAGAGTGCAAAAATATGAACACATAACACCAGTTCTGTTTTCATTGCACTGGCTCCCTGTCTCCTTCAGGATTGACTACAAAGTCCTGTTACTCACGTACAAATCCATCAAGGGACATGCGCCTCCCTGCCTACATGAACAGACCCTAGTCTCTTTTAAAAAAGGCTTAAAAACCTTTCCATTCAGGAGGGCTTTTTCATCTTAACTCTTTACTTTCTTTATGTTGTATGTTTTATGTTTCTTAAAGCTGTAGCATGTACGCATTGGGATTAACTGCAAATGAAAAGTGAGGTACAAATTAAATGTATTATTATTTATTATTACACAACTCCCAGTGTTCCGACCCTCAACCATGACATCATCCAGTTGGTGGGTCAGCAGTGGTGGTCAAATCATTGCCCATCTGCTCCTGACTACCAGCTACTCTCTTCTCACATACTCCATATCCATCAAGAATCTCTGTCTTCTTCCTGCGCCAATCACTAAGCCACATCCTCATCCCTTTCTGTTGACAACAAGAGCAGTCAGGAATCACAAGACAGAAGCTTCAGGGAAGCCTCTGCAACCAAACTCAACAAGGAATAGCCATGCTCACCATCCTTTGTCTCTGCAATCCTGCACTAAAGGTTGATGTTTTTAGGTTTTCCTCTCATGCGCTCTCTTTGCATTTGAACCATGACCTTGCTGGTGACTTTCGCCTTCCTGACTACCATTCACAAGGACTTCCTGGCCTTAAAGGTCATCCTTGCCTATGTTGTGAAATTGTCCAGGGTTAAAACCTATCTGGCATGTACTTGAGTCTCAGTTGTTACTGTTTCATCCATGAAACCATGAGTGGCAGGCTCCAGAATACCAGACTCAGGAATTGGGCCACAGATGACATCTGCTGCTTCTGAGATAATGAGGGTCACACCAATAATGAACACAATGGGGGACATAGTGCAGCTTGATTAAAATAATTTTTCCATGGCATTTTAAACTGTCCAGTTGAGAAGCATAGCTTGAGCCCTACCAGGCAGCTAGAAACCATATCTTGAATGGACTGCGGGATATGGTAGTGGTCCAGACTTGCCTGAATGAGGTTGTATGGTACCGTTTATTTTCTTTGACCTTATGGATCAGCTGGCTTATGATCAAAGCGTCCTCTAGAAAATCTGGAATTCCTCCTTAGATAGATAGATCTCACTCTCGTGTCTCCTTCCATTCCATGTTGAGTTAGAAAGATGTTTTTTCTGGTGTGCAAATGAATAAATTATTTCCCTGTCCATGCTTCGATTAGTTGGTTGATATGTTCATGTACAACCAAATTCTCATTGAATAATCGCAGTATTATTTTCATAAGGAGAAAAGTGCTACATCAGTAGCCTTCCAGGATTAATCCATTATTTAATGCGGCGGGAGGGACAGACTAACAAATTACCTGGTGTATTCAAAACACCCCTGTTGTTTTAACAACTTTGAACTCGCCGAACCTATTGGAGACTGCAAGGTCTAACTATAGGTCTGACTGTACTCAACGTTTACTGAGCTTTTACTGAACGTACTGAATGTTTACTGAATCAGTGTCTCTCCTATAATTATAAGAAGAAGAACCCCTGCCAGGCCAAAAAAATATTTTTTTAATGCCATAAATAAAGCCAAATATCCATTCATTCGAAAATCAATAGCATTTGAGAGCCTCTGTGCAGCACTATTCCGAAACGTGAGTCAACCTCTGTGTCATTGCCTGGGAAGTTTTGGTAGCATAGCTCCGTTAAGGAATCACAGCTGTGATAACCAAGTGCTGCCAGGTGCATTCTGCCTAGTGACTCTGGGACAAGAGTAGTATAATAGACCAGCTCGATTTGCTCGTGTGGGTTTCCTTCAGGTGGCCCTCATCTTTTTACTTCAAGGAAAAGGCACCACCCTGTTGATCAAGGGTAATGATTTAAAACTGATATTGAAAGCAAAATTCAATTATTTGATTTTGTTAGACTCTGAGATTTAAGATTTTTAAACTTTTACTGAGTCAAATGAAGTTCTCTGAGCACTGCATTTTTTCAGCAGCACTCTGCCTCACACTCAAGACAGTCAAACACATTCACACTGGGAGCTGCCCATTACAACCGGTACACGGGCCCTAGCTTCCTTGCTCTAGGGCACTTCAGCAGTTTGCAGTGAGGGAGGGAGAGCTTTATGAAGGGTTGGTGAGAGCTGTTGGGAATAAACCACACTGACTGATGAAGCAAAAGTCTGCACTGAAAGCTACAAACAGACTGTACTGTTGATTCTCAGTGGGAACAGAAGGACTAGTAAAGCTTTACCACTAAAGGGAGTCATCTGATTCTTTGTTCACATCCAAATATAAATTCATTGACCTTTAGCTTGTGTTTGTCTCGGTGCGGACAAAGATAATGTGAGCTCATTCTTCATGATTCCTCCACAGAGTGGACCAGGACACGTCAGAAGTTCCCAGTCATCAGTCTGCCCAGCAGCATCAAACACACCTGGACTCCATATTTATGGTCCGTACATGTACAACAATTACTTTTACATCTATTCTGTTAAACAATCATCTCTATGCTGCACTTTGTCGACCAGTGAATTGTCAGTCTATCCAACATTGACCTGATGTTTCCTTCCATGATTTTAGTCTAATTGTGTCATTCATACTGTATTATTCTGTTCCAGCTGCTGGAAGAGAATATTGTCACTTTTGTGAAGAGTGAGCTGAAGAAGATGCAGGGCATTTTGAGTTCAGATTACCCAGAGAGTCATCATGAGGATGATGAGGGATTGGACAGTGAGGAGAAAGAGCTGAGGAAGAGCAGCAGAGAGGCATTTCTGAAGATCACACTGCACTTCCTGAGGATAATGAAGCAGGAGGCGCTGGCTGACAGTCTGCAGAGTAGTAAGAAGCTTTGTATAAAGATTCAACATGCTGGATAAATGGACATTTACACTCACCAAGCACTTTGTTAAGAACACTTGTGCAATGTAATACAATCCGATATAACCGCTCTGCCCTAAATTCTACTTTTACAAAGCTTATACATTTACAGTTTTTGTTGACATTGTCAGACAGATGATAGTTCTACTTAATTTTTATTATTGAGGTCGTAGTGGTTGGTGGTTGTGTATCGGGGTGCATTATATTAAAAATGTTCCTAATATAAAATAAACATAAGGAGAATCGTCACTTTTCTGACAATGTCAACAAAAACTAAAAATGTATAAGCTTCTTAAAGTAGAATTTATGGCAGAGCTGTTGTATTGGATTGCATTAGATTGCACAGGTGTTCATAATAAAGTGCTCAGTGAGTGTACTAATGTCTCAAGAGATGGAGGAAAATTGGTTCAACATGTTCATTCTTTAGGGGAATTAAATTGTCACATTTTCTTTATAAATCAATTTTTGATCGTATTTGTTGTTTGTTCATTCAGAAACTCCTGCTCCAATTTGTCAGCCTAAACTCAAATCTAATCTGAAGAAGAAGTTTCAGTGTGTGTTTGAGGGGATTGCTAAAGCAGGAAACCCAACCTTTCTCAATCAGATCTACACAGAGCTCTACATCACAGAGGGAGGGACTGCAGAAGTCAATGATGAACATGAGGTCAGACAGATTGAAACAGCATCCAGGAAACCAGTTAGACCAGAAACAACAATCAGACATGAAGACATCTTTAAAGCCCCACCTGGAAGAGCTCAACCAATCAGAACAGTGATGACAAAGGGAGTGGCTGGTATTGGAAAAACAGTCTTAACACAGAAGTTCACTCTGGACTGGGCTGAAGACAAAGCCAACAAGGACATACAGTTCACATTTCCATTCACTTTCAGAGAGCTGAATGTGCTGAAAGAGAAAAAGTACAGCTTGGTGGAACTTGTTCATCACTTCTTTACTGAAACCAAAGAAGCAGGAATCTGCAGGTTTGAAGAGTTCCAGGTTGCGTTCATCTTTGACGGTCTGGATGAGTGTCGACTTCCTCTGGACTTTCACAACAATGAGATCCTGACTGATGTTACAGAGTCCACCTCAGTGGATGTGCTGCTGACAAACCTCATCAGGGGGGAACTGCTTCCCTCTGCTCGCCTTTGGATAACCACACGACCCGCAGCAGCCAATCAGATCCCGTCTAAGTGTGTTGACATGGTGACAGAGGTCAGAGGGTTCACTGACCCACAGAAGGAGGAGTACTTCAGGAAGAAATTCAGAGATAAGAAGCAGGCCAGCACCATCATCTCCCACATCAAGACATCCCGAAGCCTCCACATCATGTGCCACATCCCAGTATTCTGCTGGATCACTGCTACAGTTCTGGGGGATGTGTTGAAAATCAGAGAGGGTGGAGAGCTGCCCAAGACCCTGACTGAGATGTACATCCACTTCCTGGTTGTTCAGTCCAAACTGAAGAACATCAAGTATGATGGAGGAGCTGAGACAGATCCACACTGGACTCCAGAGAGCAGCAAGATGATTGTCTCTCTGGGAAAACTGGCTTTTGAGCAGCTGCAGAAAGGCAACCTGATCTTCTATGAATCAGACCTGGCAGAGTGTGGCATCGACATCAGAGCAGCCTCAGTGTACTCAGGGGTGTTCACACAGATCTTTAAAGAGGAGATAGGGCTTTACCATGACAAGGTGTTCTGCTTTGTCCATCTAAGCGTTCAAGAGTTTCTGGCCGCTCTTCATGTCCATCTGACATTCATCAACTCTGGAGTCAATGTGCTGTCAGAAGATCAAACAATATCTCAGAAGTCTGAAACTAAGCAAGAATCTGCAGATACACATCTCTACCAGAGTGCTGTGGACAAGGCCTTACAGAGTCCAAATGGACACCTGGACTTGTTCCTCCGCTTTCTCTTGGGTCTTTCACTGCAGACCAATCAGACTCTCCTACAAGGTCTGCTGACACAGACAGGAAGTAGCTCACAGACCAATCATGAAACAGCCGAGTACATCAAGAAGAAGATTGAGGAGAATCTGTCTGCAGAGAAAAGCATCAATCTGTTCCACTGTCTGAATGAACTGAATGATCATTCTCTAGTGAAGCAGATCCAACAGTACCTGAGTTCAGGAAGTCTCGCTACAGATAAACTCTCTCCTGCTCAGTGGTCAGCTCTGGTCTTCATCTTACTGTCATCAAACAAATATGCAGATGTGTTTGACCTGAAGAAATACCCTGTTTCAGAGGAGACTCTTCTTAGGCTACTGCCAGTGGTCAAAGCCTCCAACAAAGCTCTGTAAGTACAGAGATAGTTGGATTTATACATTATTTAAATATACTGCTATCTTTTTAACAGGAGGGGAAAATAGATAACTTCTTATTTGTTTTTCCTCTGTGTTTCCTCTTCAGCCTGAGTGGCTGTAACCTCTCAGAGAGAAGCTGTGCAGCTCTGTCCTCACTTCTCAGCTCCCAGTCCTGTAGTCTGAGAGAGCTGGACTTGAGTAACAACAGCCTGCATGATTCAGGAGTGAAGCTACTGTCTGCTGGACTGAAGAGTCCACAATGTAGACTGGAAACTCTCAGGTCATGATTCATCAACCTGTTCAACAAATGACTGTTCAATTTTTAACTATATTAGAGGATAAACATTAAACCTGTGTACACTTGTCTTTGTTGATATGATTTGTCAAACCATTGTTACTATACTTCAGCAGTAGATAATTACTTTCCATGCTGATTATTCATAATTTCCTTTTGCTTTTGTTGTTGAATTATTAAATACCACAGATGTTTTCTTCTATATTTGGCTAAAAGACATTGTACCTGGACAATCAAGTATTCACAGGGGGTTCAAGTACCAGTTGCAGGCTAAAGAGAAGACTAGTTGCCTTTGTCCATTGGATACTTCTATGAACCACTGTGAAGTCACATTTTATGGCAGGAGGCTCCTTGATTTTGTGTAGTTTAAAAATGCTACATGTCTTTATTCTTTTGGCAAAAGCTTCACAATTGATGAAGACATTTGGAAGTTTTTTTTTTTTTTTTTTTTTTTTTTTTAAACATTGAGATCACAATGACTGGATGCTCAACTTTCTGGAACATCCTGATTCAGTTCATCGTTTGTTTGGAGAGTTTGTTCTTGTACTTGACTGTACACAGCAATATAATCTCAGCCTGTCTGACATATGTATTGGTTTGTGTTTTGCAGTCTATCAGGCTGTCTGATCACAGAGGAAGGCTGTGCTTCTCTGGCCTCAGCTCTGAGCTCTAATCCCTCTTATCTGAGAGAGCTGGATCTGAGCTACAATCAACCAGGAGACTCAGGAGTGAAGCTGCTGTCGGCTGTACTGGAGGAGCCACACTGGGGACTAGACACTCTCAGGTATGGGGAACAATGTCTGATAGAAGAGAAAGAGCTGGAAACCTTTTCTCTGTCAAAGATCTCTATGGAAGCATATTGCATTCACCAAAGAAAACAACCTTATCTCATAATAATGACTTCAGCAACACATTATGACTTACTATTTCATAATTACCAGATCAGGTATTACACCGTGACATCTATCCTGATCTCGTATGAGATCAGGATCTCTTAAGTCCATCTATCCATCCATCCATTTTCTGCCTCTTATCCGGGTCATGGTGGCAGCAGCCTGAGTAAAGTCAACCAGACATCCTTATCCCCAGGAACATCCTCCAGCTCCTCCTGGGGATCACAAGGTGTTCCCTCACCAGAAGAGATATATATAATCCCTCTAGCAGCTCTCCTATCAGTTGTATGCCATTGACCCTACTACAGATGAGGCTTTCTCTTCCAAACCATTGATGTTCCCACACATATCCATGCTCTAAATGGAGAACTAATTGACACAGTGCAGCATTATAAATATTTAGGACCTTGGTTAGACAGCAGATTGTCCTACATAACTCATGTTGAATATCTCGCTCAATAACCAAAATTCAGATTGGATTCTTGTAGCAGAACAGAGCTTGTTTCTCTTTTCGAAGCATGCGTTATACAATCTACCATACTGTCCACATCGGATAATGGAGATATCTAGATATCATGCTGCAGCCACGATCATTACAGCCCTATCTACCACAGTGCTATTTGATTCACTACAGCAGACAGCTATCACACTCACCACTCACCACTACATGATAAGGTTGGATGGTCGTCACTGACATCTAGAAGGCACCAGCATACCTGTGTCTTCATTTATAAGGCCTTGCTACCTAAGTTACTGAGTTATTTAACATCTTTAGTTGAACTCAGAACTAATAATTATGACACCAGATCACAGAGCAGGTTGGCTTTAAAAGTTCCTCATACAAATTCTGAACTGGATAACACTGGTTCTGCACCTTACTACTGGAATGAACTGAAACACAGTTTAAAGTTAGAGACACTTTTTCCTCTGAGGGACTTTAAAGTTTTACTAGCTGACATTCTTCATAATGTTTGTGATTGTTTTAAGTAGTGTTTCTGTCAGTGTGTATGATGATTGTTTTGTGACTATAGTGTTTCCCATACATAGGCTTCGCTTGGGCGGCCAGCCCAGATAGAAAAGATCCGCCCAGGTAGATAAAATCCCAAATGCGCAATTGTCATTTCATAATGCACACAGACCAGCGGACCTTCAGCCTACATAAGCGTCTCGATTCTTATCTCCTAAGATTCTGAATCAATTCACAAATGTCAAATTGATCTTCTAAATGTTAGTTAATAACGTGATGTTGACGGAACGAAAAAGGTGAAACTCAATTGTGAGGGCAGTGCAGCACCCAGACAGTCTACAGTGCATACACGCTAGAGTTATCTTGTCAATACATCCATGTATCTTGTAGTTCATCTTCACAAAGGGTAGCAGTAGAAAGCATATTTTGATTTAATAACTAAATAATTACCTTTACGAGAACAACGTGAAATATATTGTAAACTTTCTACGCCGTCACTCAGAGACTAACATTAGCAGAGTGGAGCAGCTACCTCTAGCAGTAACAAATGAGACTGGCTGACAAACACACACTGCAGCATTAAACACTATAAACCAACTCTGAGGTGAAGAAAATAACCTGGTGCTCAATCTGTTTCACTTCAAAAACCCTGGGCCCACTTATCGTCTTGTTCATCGATGACATTCCCCAGAGCTAACGGTACAGCAGAGAGGCTGCTCTGCACTGCTGGAGACATGATGTTAATAATAACACAGCTGAGCACTCCGCCCAGGGGCGGATTTAGTTATTAGGGGGCCCAAGGCAAACTCTGCTTTGCTTTATTTTCACCCTTTCTCTAACTGGGAATGTTGGTATTGGCAGTGGTAGAAGGACTCACAACTCTTTCTGAAGTAAAACCATTAATACCGCACAGTAAAACTCAGCATTCAAATTTTTACTTAAAAGTGAAGAGTGAAAAAGAGGTATTATCAGCACAGTGTACATACATGTACTTAACTTGTGTTCAAGGTGGGGCTTTGAATTCTTATATAATGCTGGATAGTTTAATGAATAATAATGCATCATATTTATTTGTTATATTTCCTGAATAAAATCTGAATCTGCAACATACCCAGTAACATTTATCTGTCAGGTAAATGTAGTGGTACAATGTTTTCCTCTGAAGTAGAAGTCTATAGTTGTATATTTTTTAAGTGCTTTGGGGGCCTTTTGTAAGTTATTTCGGGGTACAATGAGTTAAAATAGTAACATAATTTAATATTTTTCATATCTAAAAATCTAAACATCATAGCTTTTAGCTGGGGGCCTCAGGCAGTTGCCTACCTTCCTTAATGGTAAAGTTCATGTCTGACTCTGCCTCCCCCTCATTTTGTTATTCACATACAGGCAGGAGATTGTAAGATGCACCCACCACCACTAGTAAATTATCAACTTGTGGGACACACTGGACAGTGATGAACAGTCCTGTGATCCTGTGTATATGTAACCCGCTCTCAGGTCTCTCTTGCAAAAGATATCTTGATCTCAGTAATATTTCCTGAATAAATAAAGCTTAACATCTCAGGGCGAATCTCATCTACACCTGGTGCCTTGTCACTGAGGAGCTTCTTAACTACCTCAGATGACCCCTGTCAGGAATATGGGTAAGGCTTCCCTCTAGTCATCCAACTCTTCCTCCTCAACAGAGGGCTTCCCTCTCCTGAGTCATCTGACAGTTTTCCAGAACTTCTTCGAGGTCAATTGAAAGTCCTTCTCCATGGCTTCTTCAAACTCCTCCCACACCCAGGTTTTTGCTTCAGCAACCACTGAAGCTGCCACCCTTCTGGCCATCCAGTGCCTGTCTGCTGCTTCAGGAGATCCTTTCAGCTTGAGGACTTCTTTCATCCCAGGTGTCCACCAGTGGTTTCTAAGGTTGCTCCCTCGACAGGCATTAATGACCTTCTGGCAACAACTCCAAGCAGCTGCCTCCACAATTGAGGTCCTGAACATGGCCTACTCATATTCCGTGTCCCAAACCTGTCACTACACGTTTGGGTTTACCAGGTCTGTCCAGCAGATTCCCCCGCCACCTGATCAACTCACCACCAGGTGATGAACAGCTCTGCTCATCTCTTCACCCTTCAGTGTCCATGACACACAGCCACAGATCTAATGACACAGTTACGCTTAAGAACCACCTTATGCTCAAACATGGTGTATGTTATGGCCACTAGCAGAGAAGTCTAATAACAAAGCACCACTCAGGTTCAGATCAAACAGAGCGTTCCTCCTAGTCATCCCCCTCCAGGCTTCTCTTTCATTGCCCATGTGAGTGTTGAAGTTCCCTAGCAGAACTATGAAATCACCCGGCTGCATCCCATTTAGGGCTGGACTGAGGTTTGGAGCATACGCACAAAGAACAGTCAGAGCCTTCCTCCCAACACACAGTCACAAGAAGGCAACCCTTTCACACTGCGGGAGAACTCCAACACTGTGGTGCTCAGCCAGGGGCTAATGAGTATCCCATCACAAAACTGGCATCACTCACCTAGTGCGCTTGATTTTACTGTAACTGTGGTAACTGGGTGGAAATAAGCCTCTTGAATTTGCACCCAAAATGCTGTCAAAACTTCCGTTTACAATTTCCACCAAAGCCTCCATGATCATCGACTGGGAAAGAGGTAGAAAAAAGGCACATAGAGGGAAAGTGCACCCCAAATAACCATCACTGTGATAAAACATCCAATGCAAAGTAGCAAACAAGAGACATCCGCAGAGTGAAACAGATGAAATAGTTAGAATTAAACTAAGTTCTCTTTCAAATCAAACATCCCAAGATAGAACTGGAAAGTATTGTTCTTGCAACTGTGTTCATAACCTTTTTTTTCACTCAAACATAGCTTAACCATGTCATTTGATATGCTACTTCAGTACACTTTACGGGAATTTCATTAAGGGGTGGCGTTGTGACTTCCTGTTATCTGGAGTGAGATTTATTTGGGTGGCATGAAAGCGAGAGACAGAGCCTGAAAGCAAGAATCTCACCCCAAAAAACAAATTAACAAGCACAAGTTGTTTTTTAATTAATGACACCTTCTAGGCTCTGTATGATTACAAGATAAGGCCTCCAGTTTTTTTTTCTTTGGTGAATGTTCTTGTGTAGATCTCAACTGAATCTCTGAGTTTTTATTTGTAACTGACGTTTTCTTGTAAATGTTGAAAGTTAAACCTGATTAGATTCAATCAGGGTTTCAGAAGGATTAGGAGATTGAGTTTGGATGAAAGTCTATCAACCCCACATTTGAACAGAATAATAAAACAGCAGATGATGTAATGTCCATGTTTGCATGCTGAAAGAGAACGTGCTGCTCTGACCCCCCTCCTCCTTACAGAGTGCAGCCTGCTGGAGTCCAGTGGTTGATACCAGGTCTGAAGAAGTGTAAGTGTGTTTTTCTTTGTGACATCGATCATTCAAATCCTACTGAGGATGAAGATGATGTTATCATCAAACAGATGATAGATCAATAACTGCAGCTGTATTGTGTCTCGTTCTCTTCATCAGATTTCTGTGAACTCACACTGGATCCAAACTCAGTAAACACAAAACTGAAACTGTCTGACAACAACAGGAAGGTGACATATGTGGAGGAGGATCAGTCATATCCTGATCATCCAGACAGATTTGACTTCTGGCCTCAGTTGCTGTGTAGAAATGGTCTGACTGGTCGCTGTTACTGGGAGGTCGAGTGGAACGGAGGAGTTTTTATATCAGTGACTTACAGAGGAATTAGAAGGAGAGGGCGCAGTAATGACTGTGTGTTTGGAAGGAATGATCAGTCCTGGAGTCTGTACTGCTCTGCTGAATATAACTCTGTCTGGCACAATAACAGAGGAATCGTCATCTCTCCCCCCTCCTCCTCCTCCTCCTCCTCCGTCTCTTCTGTCTCTAACAGAATAGCAGTGTATGTGGACTGCCCTGCTGGCACTCTGTCCTTCTACAGAGTCTCCTCTGACACACTGATCCACCTCCACACCTTCAACACCACATTCACTCAACCTCTTTATCCTGTGTTTGGGTTCTGGTTTGGCAGGATTGGGTCCTCAGTGTCTCTGTGTTCTCTGTAAGATGGAGACTGTCCTCTTGTTTGAGAAACATTCTCATGTCATTTAGTACCAACCTGATCTATCACTAGTTGTAAATGCAGTGTCTTAATCTGACATGGTTTCCACATGACTGCTGGCCTGTTTGTCATTCATATATATATATATATATATATATATATTACTGAAAAACAATGTTATACCTATTCTGATACTTTGACATTTACACTAACACTTGATGTGATGTTCTATGATCTGGTGTATGGTGAAACTACTTTGCAGAGATAACAGAGGCCAGCAGCACCTGTCTGTTGAAAGGACAATGACAGACTGTGAGTGTGTGTAGAGATAGAAAAGGAGTCCAAACTGCACTGTTCATTAAGAGAACAATAGTGAACTATGTGTGTACAGATGACTGAGGAGGCCGTACCTATCTGCTGAAATTATAATAATGGACTGTTCAGAGCATGACTTTGTACTTTACCTAATACAGCTAACTGTACAGTGTCTCTTGCATGTTTGTACCCGCTTGCAAGTGTAATATTAAACCCAGAAAGACATTCTCTGGTTTGTGAGTCTTTTATTACAGAAACTGCCACCACAGTTGTTATGATCTATACTATACATACACATACTGTACATAACTGTATGTAATATCAACAGTTTGTATCATCAGTATAAAAATATATGAATAAATATATAATCAGTATAACTGAAAATGAAGACTCATCAGATAAAAGGCATGTAATCACATTGTCCTCAGTTAGATTCTGTCAGGGGAACTTTGTTGCTTGTCATAACTACGGATGTGCTGGTATATCTTTTTTACTTTATACATTCTGACAGTATCAATACCACCAACCATTTCCATTACCATAATTATTGCCATTTTCAGAGGACACTGTGAACATAGAGCAGTGCTCCTGCTTTCATTGGCAGGTTGGTTCCTTTTAAAGAAAGCTGCCTGAAGCTGAACATCGTCAAGACCAAAGAGCTGTGTTGTAGGAGCAGCGGGAAATTGGACGTATGCCAACCACTCTTTGAACCCATCAGGCCTGCCAGAGGCCTGATGGGTCGTGAGATAAGGCCTGCCTGCCGGTGGACACTTTCAAATTCCTGGAGCTGTTGTGTCTTGGAGTTGTTATGTGACCACTAAAAAATGTCCTATGATCTTTTGCAATGAGGATAAGACACAGCAGCATCTATTATTGGACTGAACAGAACTCAGGAAGTCTGTGATAAACTAAAAATTGTTGGTGTAAACTTTAATTTATGCTATAAATCTGTTATGTATTGTATTATTTATGATAAACTGCCATATAAACATACAGAACTGATACAGTTAATTATTTGTATTGTATGTTCTAATTTGTGGAAAACACGATGTGCCATGATAATACAACAGACTGTGATTGACAGTGACACCATATTTAAGCAGATATTTACTGACCTCCGGAGGAGAAGAACCATGGACAAATCTCAGCACCTCCCCTGGAACATACTGAATTTATGACCTGACAGCACTTTATATAAGATTACTGGACCTTTTTGCACTTTATTGATGTTTTTGCACTTTGGCACTGGATGCACTTTATTGTTAATCTAAGTTACTGTTCTTCCTGTAAATTTTAATCATGTGAAATTCAATAAAGTTCTGTAAAAAAGAAAAAAAAAGAAAAAAAAAGGAAAAGAATTGGACACCTTCCGGCTCAGTTTACAAAAAAGACCAACAGCGCCTCCCCTTGCTGAGCAAGCGTAAAACTTCTACAATGTTGAGGAAGGCATGCTAACAATTATTTACAAGTCACTCATTGAATCAATACTCACCTTCAGTATTTCGTCTTGGTACAATAACTTCACCACTAAACACAAAATCAAACTCTCCCGTATCACCAATCAGACCAGTAAAATAATTGCACTAACTCAAACACCATTATCTGAGCTTTATACTCTAAAGGACCCTCTAACTCCCTCCACCACTTTTTTTTCTTTTCTTTTCTTTTTTTTACATTTTTAAAGATCTTTATTGAATTTCGCAATACAAAATTACAAGTACAGTGGATCAAGCAATTAAGTGCAACCAGTGCCAACTGCAAATATTCATAAAGTGCTTAGAGAATTCAGTGATCTTGTATTAAGTTCTGTCAGACTGTCAGACTTCTCTGGAGGTCAGCAAGTATCTATTTTATTACTCTGTCACTGTCGATTTCAGTCTGTTGTATTATCGTGGCGCATCTTGTTTTCTATAATTTTAAACATACAACACCTATATTTATTTGTATCAATTCTGTATGTTTAGATGGCAGTTTATCTTTCATAATGCAATACATGACAGATTTATAGCATAAATCAAAATGTACACCATGCGCTTTTAGTTTATCTCAGACTTCCCGAGCTCTGTAATAGTCCATTAAGTGATGTTGCTGTGTCTCATCATCATGACAGATCATCATTGGACTTTTTTTGTAGTAACATAACAGCTCTAACAGGAAGTCTTAACATAGACATCAACCACCTCAATACTCTCTGATTCTTATTTTTTAGATTTTTTTTTTTATCACCTATGTGCTTTCATTATAAATTAAGTTTTTAAAATTAATTAATTTCCCATATTTAAAATCACTTATTTTAAAATAAATCATTTTGCTGGGTAAACCACCCCAGTCTATTTGTAAATATTGGAGGTGTGTAATTAAATCACCATATAATTTATTTATTGTAAGAGAGCATTTCTGATGATGGCAGCAGCAATGTTTTTACAAAAGCAATTTTTAATCTGTCACCGAGCTCTACAGCACCCAGCCCTCCATTTTCTTTGCTTTTGTACATTCAGTCTCTTTTAGTGACTTCTCTGGTTGTTCTCCAGATTAAGTTGGCACACCGTTTAGTTGGTTTATTATTTTGTTGGGTGGAGGAAAGATATTTGCAAGGACAAGGAGTTCGGATAGGATGAAGGTTTTAACTATATTTGAATATTAATGTATTGTCTGTCACTGTCCTCTCCAAACTTTTGTTTTGTCATGATTTAGTTTGGTTTCAGAAGCATTTTCATGAAGAATTAAATGATTTAAAACATCCATCTCTGTTTTGTTATGACACAGCATAAACAATAGCAGCAACTTCCTGTGCATGGCTTACAAATTTCCAGCAATGACTGTTCTGGTCAGTTGGTTTAATTAGATGAATATGTAAAGCGTTGCACTCAAAGGACAGCACTGCTTCACTCCTCTCTGCTTCAAAAGACTGTTAAACCCTCTAATATGAAAAATGTGTAGTATGTTATACATTATGGAAAAAACATAATAAAGAAAGAGTTTGATAGACATAGCTCTCAGGTGAAGGTGTGGGTGGTCCTGAAAAGGACCTTTGAGTTGTTGATACAAACAGCAGATTTACTTGGAGCTGGTGTACTTGGTGACGGCCTTGGTGCCCTCAGACACGGCGTGTTTGGCCAGCTCACCAGGCAGCAGCAGGCGGACGGCGGTCTGGATCTCCCTGGAGGTGATGGTGGAGCGCTTGTTGTAGTGAGCAAGGCGGGAAGCCTCACCAGCGATGCGTTCAAAGATGTCCCCCACAAAGGAGTTCATGATGCCCATAGCCTTGGAGGAGATGCCGGTGTCGGGGTGGACCTGCTTCAGCACCTTGTACACGTAGATGGCGTAGCTCTCCTTCCTGGTCTTTCTCTTCTTCTTGCCGGTTTTGGTGGCTTTAGACACGGCCTTCTTGGAGCCTTTCTTCGGGGCCTTAACTGGATCAGGCATGGTTAGTTCGCTGGATTTTCTCAAACGAATAACTCCAACAGCTCCAAACAGCCTCTATATATCCATCTGATGCAAACTTCACTACGCCGTTGCTCATACAGGATTGGTTGAATTCTTGTTAGTGAGATTGAGCATGCGCAAAATAAAACACCGCTCAAACTTTGATGAACAATCTGACCGCCTTTTTACTTCAAGAGCCGCCCACTTCATCTGAAGAGTCTCCACCGTTTACAATATAATATACTGTCCAAAAATCCATAACTATAGAGGAATAAACATATTGTATTTAGATTTAGCATTCCACAAGCTGATATGTTTTACTGATCTATGATAAAACATTTAAAAAAAATCCATGGATTTATTTCATTGATCCTTAACCCAGTTTTTGGTGCTATTCCCTCTGAAATAACAATACTTTTCAAACTAATGTTAATATGAATTTTATTGATTCTCCCATGTTGGACCCAACTGACACATAAAGATCATGTTTTCTCTGTTTCACAAAAAGAATAACAGTGATTCCTTCAGTCTTTCTTATAAATGATGTATATAGCATCAGTAAATGATAATAACCATTAATGCATATAAACTGTCTTAACTTTATTGTGAGCTGGAGTTTTTAACACAAGTTGAAGGAAGCATTGTTCAAATCATTTTATACACAGACTACCTTGTGTGTTTATGTTTATGTATAATATATAGCCCCATTCTCAGTGATGAAAAGTGGCTACATTAAAGTAAATGCATTAACTATTAACACAATTTTGAGGTAATTAATCTTCAATATTTTCCTTTTATGCTACTATTGTGTTTATCATGTAAATATTGTGCTGTTACTCCACAACACGTATGTCAGGTTATTCCCTAACCCTAAATTTATGAAATACAATTCATTGTTGAAGGTTTAAACAGGTTTTTTTTTCCTCTTGTGACAGAAGGAAAGATTATTTTACATCCAAAATTAAATACATTTGTGTAGCAGAACTTCTTTCTAACCCAACTGATTATCTTACAACAACACATTTGTTTTGAGAGAAAGAATGGTGTTTTCACAACCCAATTGCCTGAAAACAAGCCTTATTAGTTGTTTATAGTCATGTTCAAAGCATCAGTTAATATCCATATGTTTAAAAATGGCACTATTCATAAGCCGGAAGTCATGTTTCAGAAAACTTAGTTCGTAACTAGTAACATTTTTACATATAGTAGTTAATAATATACAACAGGACAGCTCTTAAGAGGAGGTGGGTGGCTCTTAAAAGAGCCTTTGTGTTTGGGGATCAGCAGGTCAGGATCACGTTTAACCTCCGAAGCCGTACAGAGTGCGTCCCTGCCTCTTCAGAGCATAAACCACATCCATGGCGGTCACGGTCTTCCTCTTGGCATGCTCGGTGTAGGTGACGGCATCACGGATCACATTCTCCAGGAACACCTTCAACACTCCGCGGGTCTCCTCGTAGATCAGACCGGAGATACGCTTCACACCGCCACGGCGAGCCAGACGGCGGATGGCGGGCTTGGTGATTCCCTGGATGTTATCACGAAGAACCTTACGATGACGCTTAGCGCCTCCTTTACCGAGTCCCTTACCGCCTTTGCCTCTACCACTCATTTTTTCCAATCGCCTTTTAAGCAAGTTAAAAGATGAATATGAGACTTCTTACCAGAGCTTCTTAACTTAAAGCGTGTCTGCGGACGTAAAAGAGGACTGTTGGCGCGGACTTTGCTGGGCGGTGCCAAATTCAGCAGCTCAGCCCACCTAGTTTTCCAAAGCAGACTGACCTCTTCCTTCCTTTTTGATTGTTTTTGCTCCATTTTGTATCTTTTTCTGAGATATTTGGCAGGTTAACCTGACAGCTAACATTCTGCTGTTGGTTGGAAACAGACCCTCAGCTGTAGTATTTGTATTGTTCATGAAAAGAATCTGAATGTGACAGTCCTCTCATATCATACTTTATAACACAGCTTGCTATTTTTTTTTTATTGAACAAAGTGTACTTATGTTAAAAAAAGAATATAAATATTTATTGACATGAAGTCAGTTTAGTGGGAATGGGAGCTCTTTTGTTCCTCTCAGTACCTCCTCTTATAGGAGGTTATATGTTGAAATGATAAATGACTGCAGTTATTAATATGGTATCAACTCAATAATATTCATAGTCGCCTGAACAATAGAGCAAGTGGAGCAAATTCATCCCTGTTATTCGATTAACAGGAGCAAAATTATAGTTTTGCTACCCTACTTTTTGTCTTTTAAAAAATAAACTCATCATGCAGTCACTGCAATCAGTTGATCATATTTAAGCAGCCTATGATCATTTTACTATTTTCAGCAGCTGACAGAAACAAGTCATAAAAATCAGAGATTTCTGGACCCTTTGAGTTGGTTCAGTCGAACCGTCGCTGATCGATCAGAGCAGACTGAGCACAGTGACAGACAGACAGAGAGGAGCTTTTCCTCACAGAAGTGTTTGAATTAACAAACACTCAAATGTTCAGCGGTAGAAAGTGACTTATTTACACTCCTACAGACTAATTTGCTTTAGTTTAAGTTTCAGTCAGACTTTGGATGGAATTATTTTTATTTACGAGGACGCATCGCTCAGTGTAATGATCTCTGCTTTCATCTCGCCGCTCCACGCTGTGCTTCCTTATGATTATTCTCTTAATTTCTCAATCAGGCTAAATGAGAGGCACAAGTTTACTCTAAGGCAGGGATGTCAAACTCAAATACACAGTGGGCCAAAATTTAAAACGCGGACAATGTTGCGGGCCAACATTGATATTTATTGAAAAAATCTTCCTCCAGATATAACAATGAACCTTGTACCATGCATTGATTTTAATCCCAAAAGTTCCTCCGTAATACACAGATTTCAGTCCACTCCACGGATGAAGACTGACAGCTGGGCAGTATCAGATGTGTCGCTGCTCTCATCCACAGCGAGGGAGAATGCAATGAAATCTTTTCCCTTTTCCATCAGCTGGTCATATAGATTGGTGGCAAGATCACATGTGTGATCAGCTACCGTGTTTCTGCTCAGGCTCACATTTGAAAATGTATGCTTTTTCTCTGGGCACATGAGGTCACAATCTTTCATCATGCACTTTTTCACAAACTCTCCCTCATTGAAGGGCCGGGCTGATTTTGCGATATCTGCTGCCACAATAAAACTAGCCTTTACAGCAGCCTCACTTTGTGATATGGCTTTTTTGAACATAGTCTGTTGTGAAGCCAAACTTGTTTTCATCTCCTCTACTTTCTGGCGCCTTTTGAGCAAAAGTAAACTTCTGAGTTGTGCATTGAAATAGTCCTTGATTTGAGATAATATAGGTTAAAATTATCTGCTTTTGAAGTTATCATTATTCATTCCTGTATAACATTAAATATGAAATTCTTCTAATAATCATTTCCTGTCCCGATCCACCCAGTTATAAACTTCTTGATGCATTCTTGGTTTTCATAGATCCCTCAATCTATCTAATCCAGACCAGTGCAAGTGGCTGTTTCTTGACTTAATCCAAGAGGTCAGGAGGTGTAGAAATGCAGGAAATTTGTTTTAAATCACATTTTTCTTCTGTTTGTTATTTCAAACACATCTGCCTTTGTGTGTTTAAAATGCTTTTACAGTTTTGAAGGGGTTACTGAAATGTAATTCCTTGTTGATGCAGGTATAATTATAGTTATAGGCTGAAACTAATTTTTAAAGCAATCCTAAATGAATTCTGCTTTTACCTTCATAGAAGAGAACACTGTTGACAGCAATGAATAACTGCCTTCATTTATACACAATTCATTTACTGATCCAATATGTGCCTGATTTTATATGTTGCATATGTGTGTAATATATCAACATTACATATCCATAACTAAAGGAAAACTACCAAATCTAAAGGGAACATCTGTGTTTCACAAATTATGAATACATCACCAGAATTATGGGGGGGAAAGGAAAGAAAGTGTTATTTTCATTTTTGGCTTTCAGGCCAGTGAAATACAAGGGGCTATGAGGCCAATAAAACTATGATTTACTGGCCAAGTGGACCAGTTGGGGAAAAATGTTACACTGGATCCTGCATTTTCTGTTAACTCAGTCTCATACTGAATGTCACAGTTTTTCAAATCCAGTCTAAAGTGTCAACATGGTCTCCACTGAGCAGCACGAAATACAGAAAATCACTCAGGATGACAGGACTGTAAATGGATTATCGTTATAATTGCATTATGATTTATATGTTGAATGAACAGATAAATCAAAAAGACTTCCTCTTAATGTGTCTTAAAGCAAAGACCCTCAAAATGTTTAACATGATTATGACTGTGTAGATGTCATATAGGCTAATATATAGACTAACCATTGTTATGTGATAAGTATGATTTCTACAACTATAGACTATATTATCTTCTTTTAAACGTTGATTGCTGATATTTTATGGCAACACAACCAACATCATGATTTCAATGCAGTTAACATATATTGTAACACTGAACATCAATACTTTGATACATTGTGAACATAATTTATGTCTTAACAACAGTATCACAGAGATATGAGGATCTGTGTTCTTTATCAGGAGTGTGTGGCTCTTAAAAGAGCCTTTGCTTGGTTTCCAGCAGTCAGCCAGGCACCAGGTTTACTTCTTGGCGGGCTTCTCGGTCTTCTTGGGCAACAAGACAGCCTGGATGTTGGGCAGCACGCCGCCCTGAGCGATGGTCACTCCGCCCAGCAGTTTGTTGAGCTCCTCGTCGTTGCGGACAGCCAACTGCAGGTGACGGGGGATGATCCTGGTCTTCTTGTTGTCGCGAGCAGCGTTTCCAGCCAGCTCCAGGATCTCAGCGGTCAGATACTCCAGCACAGCCGCCAGGTAGACGGGGGCGCCGGCACCGACACGCTCCGCATAGTTGCCTTTGCGCAGCAGCCTGTGAACACGGCCGACTGGGAACTGGAGCCCGGCACGAGAAGAGCGGGTCTTTGCCTTAGCGCGGGCTTTGCCTCCGGTTTTGCCGCGTCCACTCATGATTACGGTTACTTTCTAGAGTCTGTACTCAAAGAAACTGTGGCGTAAACACACCAAACCCTCCTTTATATGTCGACGGAGCAGGCGGGGGGCTGATGTCCCACCCAACACAAAAGAGGCTTCCAGCACAGCAGCAGAAGGAGACTCGCTCTCATTTTGGCGGACTTTTTCAAACGACTCATGTCCAATAAGCAGCGGAGGTTCATGCTCCTGTAGGCGGTGCTGAGCTCCAGGAGGAGCCGCTCACCAATCAGGACCCGGAGGTCTGAAGCAGCGTCACACTTACACAGCCGCTCCGACACTTTAAGAGCAGCGTGTCTCCACTTCTCGCTACTATTTTCTCCTGATCAGAGAAAGAAGAAGAGATGGCAAGAACCAAGCAGACCGCCCGTAAATCTACCGGAGGCAAAGCCCCCAGAAAGCAGCTGGCCACCAAGGCTGCTCGTAAGAGCGCCCCGGCCACCGGCGGAGTCAAGAAGCCTCACCGTTACAGGCCCGGTACCGTGGCTCTCAGAGAGATCCGTCGCTATCAGAAATCCACCGAGCTGCTGATCCGCAAGCTGCCCTTCCAGCGCCTGGTCAGAGAAATCGCTCAGGACTTCAAGACCGACCTGCGCTTCCAGAGCTCCGCTGTCATGGCTCTGCAGGAGGCCAGCGAGGCTTACTTGGTCGGCCTGTTCGAGGACACCAACCTGTGCGCCATCCACGCCAAGAGGGTCACCATCATGCCCAAAGACATCCAGCTGGCCCGCCGCATCCGTGGAGAGAGAGCTTAAACTGTCTGCTGCTCCACAAACCAACAACGGCTCTTTTCAGAGCCACATCACTCTCACTAAAGTGCTGATTCCTCTGCTGTCTGTACACCAACATTTTGTTTTATTTCTCATGCACCGAATTTAATTTGTTATATCATGTTTTGGTGCTGTCAGTCCCTGCAAATGCTAAGCTCAATATTGAGACATTTCTAATGTGGTAATGTTGTCTCCATCATACTGCAAACTTGAACGCATTTTAAAAACCATGGCCCTAGTAACCCCATAAACATGCATTTTAACTTAAACTTTAATTGTGGCTACAGAGCCTGTCAGGGTACAACACACTGTGCATCACGCCAATATATTCACATTAATGCTATGTCCAAGTGGCAGCTAAAACTGAAAAAGATTGTAGAAGTTTAAGTGAAGTCAGGGATGGCCTAATCTAAAACTCATCAAAAATGAGAAATCACCGATGGTTAGATAATCTCAGATATAGGATACAATTATAGCTACATCACATTTGATATAAAGCTTTATTTCATCAATTATGTGAAAGTACGTGGGACAAGTGTTGAAAGGGTGCCCTCTGGTGGACAGTGTCTCTTAGTAACCTGCACAGTAGAAGTCAGAGGGGATGAGTGAGGACCACAGCTGCTCAGGAAAGTGATGAAGCTGCAGTTTGGTTTTATGTGTTTGCATCTAAGTTAAAGACGAAACTGACCAGTTTATTTAGCTAACGAAGCTACTTATGAACAATAAGTGACTATAATACACAATGTGAATGTATTCTCTCATGTTTTCTTTTATTTCCTTTAGGGCCATCACAAAGCACATAACAGGAGTGTATGCTGATTGGTGGCAGTTAATCAATAAACCCACCGAATCATAATCCCTCTATCTCTCTATATGTATGTATGTATGTATGTATATATGTAAATTTGTCCTTCACACATCTCGAGAAATGTTCATCCGATCTACTTCAAAACCTAGCAGGTAAATTGGTGGGGGAACGGGGAAGTGCAACGTCGATGTGTGAAGTTGTTCGGATGAGCGGTTCTCGAGAATTATATAGAAATACCTCATAAATAACGTTGATAATGTTGATTGGCTTCTTCTGAGTCAACGAGCTGAAATACAGACAGCGTGCAGCGGGCATGCACACGTTCAAAACTTTGTGTTTAGTGTCTCAGGCACGTTCATATATATATATATATATATATATATATACCTCATAAACAATGCTGCTTCTGCTTCTTCTTCTGCATGTGGATTCAACGAGCGGAAATACGGACAACGCCACTCTGCCATTGCAACCCACACTGTGGTCAGAGATGGGATTACATACTTAGTGATAAGAACTAACATGGAGAATGAATTGAAAAAGTTTATAAAGTTAAGGTCTATTCCCGGTACTCATGCACGGGAAGTTTTTATGTATGTTCAAGACATAGTGCAGGATGTGTCAGGCACATTTTGAACGGGCTCTACAGTTCATCAGATCAACTTCAGCTCAACTCAAAATTTTGATCTCCAGATATTCTGCATGTGAGGTGTTTATGGAACATCGGTAAATTGTAGCGTCAACAATAGTCTGCATGAGAGGCATTTAGGGGACAGGCACAACTCTCTCTAGGTATTGAGAAATCATCCCGTTCTGAACAGGCACATTTTGAATGGGCACTGCACAACTTAACTAAATTCTCATCACTGACCGGACGTCTGTGGTAATTCAGTGGTTCTGAATCAGATGGGCCCACATAGCAGAATAATTTACAATGAGGGAATAAGCTGGCGTCTGTTGTGAAACTCTTAAGATTGATGTTATTGAGTTACTCTGGTAAAAAATATATCCAGGGCAAAATTAAGAAAAACTTTTTTATATGGACATGATGAGGTGGTGAAGATTGCTTTGCCACCAGGAAGCAGATGACAAGTGTTTTCAAATGAGACATAAACTTCATTGTAAATAAAGGGTTAAACACACACTAATTCTCTCAAACTGCTCCTCTTACTGGAATGAATCATAGCTTGATAACTCCTCCCTCTTCTTCCCGCTCTCAAACACAACAAGCTCCAGTCTGTCCACATATTTCCTTGTTCCCTCCCCTTCTGATCTACAGTTTGAAAATGGGTGTAACCAACATGTAAAAGAGCTGCAGCCTCCATTCACTGCAGAAACACATGCTGTTTAGATCAGAGCTCAAACTAGTTTCACTTCTCAGAAAGTGCAACTCGGACAGTCGTTGCCACTGAGAGGTGAAATGGCGCAGCAAGGAGCTCAGCTGGACGGAGCAAAATTCTGCTGTTCGATCTGTCTGGATCTACTGAAGGATCCAGTGATTATTCCCTGTGGCCACAGTTACTGCATGAACTGTGTTAAAAGTTTCTGGGATGAAGAAGATGAGAAGAAAATCTACAGCTGCCCTCAGTGCAGACAGACCTTCACACCGAGGCCTGTCCTGATGAAAAGCACCTTGGTAGCAGATTTAATGGAGGAGCTGAAGAAGACTGGACTCCAAGCTGCTCCTGTTGATCACTGCTATGCTGGACCTGAAGATGTGGCCTGTGATGTCTGCACTGGGAGGAAGCTGAAAGCTCTCAAGTCCTGTCTGGTGTGTCTGATCTCTTACTGTGAGAACACCTTCAGCTTCATTATGAATCTGCTGCATTTGAAAAACACAAGCTGGTCGACCCCTCCAAGAAGCTCCAGGAGAACATCTGCTCTCGTCATGATGAGGTGATGAAGATGTTCTGCCGTACTGATCAGCAGAGTATCTGTTATCTCTGCTCTGTGGATGAACATAAAGGCCACAACATAGTCTCAGCTGCAGCAGAAAGGACTGAGAGGCAGAGAGAGCTCGAGGTGAGTCGACAAAACATCCAGCAGAGAATCCAGGACAGAGAGGAAGATGTGAAGCTGCTTCAACAGGAGGTGGAGGCCGTCAGTCGCTCTGCTGATAAAGCAGTGGAGGACAGTGAGAAGATCTTCACTGAGCTGATCCATCTCATCCAGAAAAGAAGCTCTGATGTGAAGCAGCAGATCAGATCCCAGCAGGAAACTGAAGTGAGACGAGTCAAAGAGCTTCAGGAGAAGCTGGAGCAGGAGATCACTGAGCTGAAGAGGAAAGACGCTGAACTGAAGCAGCTCTCACACACAGAGGATCACAACCAGTTTCTACACAACTACCCCTCACTGTCACAACTCAGTGCACCTACAGACTCATCCAGCATCAATATCCGTCCTCTGAGATACTTTGAGGATGTGACAGCAGCTGTGTCAGAGCTCAGAGATCAACTACAGGACATCCTGAGGGAGAAATGGACAAACATCTCACTGACACTGGGTCTGTCACAACCAGAGCCAAAGACCAGAGCTGGATTCTTAAAATGTTCATGTAAAATAACACTGGATCCAAACACAGCATACACATGGCTGTTATTATCTGAGGAGAACAGAAAAGCAACATTCATGAGTGAAGAACAGTTTTATTCTAGTTACCCAGACAGATTCACTGGATGGTGGCAGGTCCTGAGTAGAGAGAGTCTGACTGGATGTCGTTACTGGGAGGTGGAGTGGAGAGGAGAAGGAGTTTATTTAGCAGTCGCATACAAGAATATCAGCAGAGCAGGAAACTCAAATAAATGTAGATTTGGAGGCAATGACAAATCTTGGGCTTTATATTGTGACACTGACAGTTATGAATTTCTGTTCAACAACATCCAAACTCCCGTCTCAGGTCCTGGTTCCTCCAGAGTAGGAGTGTACCTGGATCACAGTGCAGGTATTCTGTCCTTCTACAGCGTCTCTGAAACCATGACTCTCCTCCACAGAGTCCAGACCACATTCACTCAGCCTCTCTATGTTGGACTTAGGTTTCATTATTTTGGAGACACAGTTGAATTCTGTAAACTCAAATAGACAGAAGTCATTTCAGCTTTCATGTGTCAGATTTTGTTGTAAATCTTAATTTTGTTTGTCTCCATTGTTTCTGAGAGGTCGTTGCTGTGATGTTTCTGAACTGCACAGAGATCAGCTGTCAATCAAACTGGGATTGTCAACACTTTTTTCTTTTCATTTATTGTTCTCTTGATGTTTTGAGTTTCTTTAAATCTCACTTTTTCCTGCGTGTTTTTATCCATGGAGGCTATGACTGCTGATGACGATGTTTTTAACCTTCACTGACATTTCTTGATATGAAAATGTAAACTTCTCTTCGTTCCAAATGTTAGTTTAATGTTTGTCTTTGTAAATTTGTAAAGAAATGTGTTATTAAATTTTCATCATAATAATCAATAAGGAGATCATTTATTATGTTGTTGTACATAGCTGACATTCTGGGTTAAACTAACTGATTGTGTGGATGAAGTGAATCTGAACATGAAATCATTGAACAAGAGTCATTTAATAGACTTTACTGATTGGATGTGTGAACAAACTGAAGGTTTACAGAATAAATAAAGCAGCAGTTTTCTTCCAAGAATGAACAAAGTATTTTCTTCTGTCTTCATCTCAGGATCTCATTCAAAGCTTCTGGAGAAAATGTGAAACTAATATGAGAGTTTATTTGAGGCAGTTTTCCTCCTGAAACACCACAAAGTACAGAGTTCATGTTCAGAGCAGAAGAACGTTTGTCAGTCAGTCTCTGTACTTTCAGCTTTCTTCACTAAAACAGCTTCATCACAGAGAAATGAGCAGAGTTTTCTATCACTTGTTTCATTTAACAACCAAGATTTTCGTTGAACACTTAGTCAATAAAGACGATTTGTTACACAGGCCTAAAAATTTGCACAATTAGTAGGAATCGACTTGGTCAAATGTGGATGTGAAGTCGTTTTGTTGAGTTGTGACACATAAAACAACAGATATTGTCTAGTTGTGAACTTGAAGTAATTTCAGTTATTAGGGCCTGAGCACTGAATGGTGCTATTGTATGTAAAGGAATTATTATCATTATTATTCTCTATTATTCTTCTCCCAAAAGTATCACATTTTTAAGGGGCTAAAGGTGCTTGATAACTCATGAAACTTTGCACATGTGGTAGAAGTGGTGAGAAAAATAATATTTCATAGGTCTTGGACTTGGGTGTGGCACAATGGCTCAAGGGCGTCCCCTAGAAAATTTGAAATTAAAAGCCCCCATCTTTGAATTTGATGTAGATGAACAAAATTTGATAGGCACATGTATCATGTCCAGACGCACATAAAAGCCTCTTGGAGCAATAACCTAATTCCAACCGGAAGTCAGCCATTTTGAATTTACTTAGCAATTTTACACAGTTTTTGCCCTTTGCAGGTGTTGTATTTTAAGGAACTCCTCCTAGAGAATTAACCCGACCAACTTCAAATTTGATCAGTGTCGACTAAAGACCTTCGCTATAAAAAGTTTTCAAAATCTTGACTTTTCACCAGACACCCTTGTTGTGGCATGCTGGTAAATTTGCATTTTTCGCCATGAAACAGGAAGTTGCTGTAACTCCACTGGACTTTGTCCAATCTGCCCCAAATTCCACATGCTTGCTTGGAGTCCTGGCCTGAACACATCAACATGTTAACATTGTGTCATAGTCATAGCGCCCTCTACTGACAACAGGAAGTCAGCCTTATATGACAAACATCTGATTTACATGGAATTTACATGGTGTGGTCTACACATGATATACAGCAACATGCCGCATAATTAGTGGGTGTTCTCTAGTGCCACATAATGCACACAGGAAGTGATAGTTATATCATACATGCGATTTCCAACATTAAGGAAAATGTATATCCATGTCTGTTGCCCTCTGGTAAATGTTTTGCTGCGTCATGTCGCTCTGCAATAACAGCACAGCCTGATATAGCTGTTCTATTATTTGTCTTTACCCACTTAGTCATTATATCCACATTACTGATGATTATTTATCAAAAATATCATTTTGTTAATATTTTGTGAAAGCACCAATAGTCATCCCTACAATATTGTTGCAATATCGATATATTGAGGTATTTGGTCAAAAATATTGTGATATTTGATTTTGTCCACATCACCCAGCCCTATCTTCATGAACATGAAATTTCTGAATGAGGCTGTCTTGTTGGTTGAGTGTTTGGCACTGTCCCCAAAAGTCAATAAATGTCTTTTGGGATTCAGGGTTGCAATAAATAACTTGCTTGATGAAATGGTATTTGTTTAAACCCATCTGAAGCTTAAATGCTGGTTTGGCTCAGGTTGATGTTCTTAATTTGACCTGTATTGTCACAAATGCTTCAAAGTACTTTGTTAAATATGTAGCAAAGCGATTATGCAGATGTTTCATTGTATTATCTGTTTAGTTTGGTAACTCTCTTTTGTCAATCAACTGTTTTCTTAACTGATACTTGTGAATTGATCTCATTTTCAGGAAGAGTTAGACACATATGGAGTCATGACCAAACCCTGACATGACGACAAGTATTTTACATGTTAGTGCACAAATGTTTTCAAATATGTAGCAGGTTTTAACTGGGACTTCATGATGAATGAGGAAACATTTTTTAATTCACAGGACTGCTCCTTGTCCTGGAATGTGGCAAAGCCTGATAACCCTCCTCCTTTCACTCAAATACAACAAGCTCCAGTCTGTCCACATATTTACTTGTTCCCTCCCCTTCGGATCTACAGTTTGAAGATGGGTGTAAGAATTAATTTGGTCAAATTTGGGTGTGAACATAAAACAACAGATATTGTGTAGTTGTGAACGTGAGGTTGTTTTGTTCATTTTTATGTTGATTTCCATGAAGACGAAACTTCAGAATGAGGCTGACATGTTGGTTCAGTGTTTAGCTCGGTCACCTCACAGTCAGACGCTTCTGGGTTTTTAAAAGTTTTAATCCAGACTTGATTGAAACTTCTTGTGACTAATTTTGTTCGGGGTTTAATCTCTCAATCCACAAAACTGACTGCTGTGCTGAAGAGTTTCTGTTATTTTTGTTTAATTGTCAACAAAGAAATGCATCTAAAACTGTCATGATTAGTGTTTCTGACAACTGTGACTGATTTATTGCACCATCACAGGTAAAGTTACTCCACCTTTTCTAGTCCAGAAGTAATTCAGGAATCATTTTATCATAATGATAATACACATATGAAAAACCGCATTCAGTCTAATCAGAATATAAATTAGAAGAACTTGACATGTTCATTCTAGTTTTAAGCTATTAAGAGTTCATAATAGATGTTTGGTGACGATTTGTGTTGTTTGTAAGTTTTCTTAGACAAACAGTTACTAACTAACCAACTAACTAACTAACTAATGACTTATATCAGTCTCACACTATTAACCATTATGTATGACATGATACATTTTTCTAATAAACATTTTTAATCAGCCTAAAAAGATGCTGTTAACTGAATTTGTAGACAAACTGAGTTAAGGAGTTTCAACCTCCTCTACATCCCTGGTTAGCAGGATGAAGGCGCCCTCCTGTGTCCTGAATCAATTTTCAGTTTTCAGTTAACCTGCTGTGATGTTCACTGCAGGAAGACATGTAAAAACTTCTCTGAGCCTTTGGCAGCCATGATTGTATTAAACTATTATGATGTGTAATGTGCATAGCAGTATTATTTGCTGTTGTTTCACATGCTGTATATTCATTTTATGTTTGTCTCAGAACAACACACTCATCGTCATACACCTTTAAATATTTCAACAATAAAGGCTCAAGTTTTGTTTTTTTTTATTTATCTCAACGATGAACAAAAAACATTGTATATTTATGTCAAAATATATTTTATCTTGTCACTTGTATGTTTCTATTTAATATATTTAATTATCCCTTGCTCCTTTTTATTTCTACAGTATGTTCATGTCTTGTTTCTGGTTTCTTTGCCTCCGTTTTTATTCCGTCATTAACACCCACAGAAACACAAGCACAAGGGTTAGACACAATAATGTTGACATAACGACTATTTGATATGTTTGATTTTCCAGACTGCTCCTCTTGTTCTGTCAAGTTATTTTGAAAACTCACATCAAAGTGTCATTTTCCAGATACTTTTTCTATCCGACAGAAGCTGCTGCCTGGACTTGAGCCTGACATGACCTGTATGGCCTCATCATCAAAATACTTTCCAGCTTGTATCTTTGTCATGACATCATTTGACTGTGCAGGTCAGCTGTGGATGTGGCTACTGTGACTGCATGCTCACTGTGAACCAAACACATTAGTTTATATTGTATTATTATTGTTATATGATCTAAGCTGTGTATTAAACATGTGAACTGATATATGTAAGGGAACATTTGCTTCTTAAATAAAAAACACTGGGGTCAGTGGGAGGATTAGTTTCAAATTTATAGGAAATTTTAAACTTTTTAGCACTTAAGAATTCAATCGAATCTCTCAATGACCTTCCTAACAGACAACACTTGTACTGAGAAATACTGGTAATGCTTTATATAGAAATAAGATTCACTTATTCATTAACACTTTATGAGAAACTGTTTTGTTTAGTATGACAGTCATGATGTAGCCTAAAGTCAAAGAAACTTTACAGACATAATGAAGGAATTAAGCTCTCAGTTGAAGGTGTGGGTGGTCCTGAAAAGGACCTTTGAGTTGTTGGTACAAACAGCAGATTTACTTGGAGCTGGTGTACTTGGTGACAGCCTTGGTGCCCTCAGACACGGCGTGTTTGGCCAGCTCACCGGGCAGCAGCAGGCGGACGGCGGTCTGGATCTCCCTGGAGGTGATGGTGGAGCGCTTGTTGTAGTGAGCAAGGCGGGAAGCCTCACCAGCGATGCGCTCAAAGATGTCCCCCACAAAGGAGTTCATGATGCCCATGGCCTTGGAGGAGATGCCGGTGTCGGGGTGGACCTGCTTCAGCACCTTGTACACGTAGATGGCGTAGCTCTCCTTCCTGGTCTTTCTCTTCTTCTTGCCGGTCTTGGTGGCTTTAGACACGGCCTTCTTGGAGCCTTTCTTCGGGGCCTTAACTGGATCAGGCATGGTTAGTTCGCTGGATTTTCTCAAACGAATAACTCTCACAGGGCCAAACGGTCTCTATGTATCCATCTGATGCAAATTTAACTCCGCTGTTACTCATACAGGATTGGTTGAATGCTTGTGAGTGAGACTGAGCATGCGCAATATAAAACACCGCCCAACCTTTGATGAACAATCTGACCGCCTTTTTACTTAAAGAGCTGCCCACTTCATCTGAAGAGTCTCCACTGTTTATAATATAATATACTGTACAAAAATCCTTAACTATAGAGAAATAAACATATTGTATTTAGATTTAGCATTCCACAAGCTGATATGTTTTACTGATCTATGATAAAACATTAAAAGATCCATGGATTTATTTCATCAGTCTGTAATCCACAATTTTTGGTGCTATTCCCTCTGAAATAATACTTTTCAAAAATAATATATGACTTTTATATATGACTTCTAGCCCCATTCTCAGTGATAGAGAATAGCTACATTTAAGTATATGCATTAGTGTTGTACTTTCACATGATTGAGGTAATTAATATTTTTCAATATGTTCATTTTATGCTACTATTGTGTTTATCATGTAAATATTGTGCTTTTATTCCACAACATGGATGTCAGGTTATTTATTTATCCTGAAGTTATGAAATACAATCCATTGTTTTAGATTTTAGTATAGCGCTCCAATTTTTCTTTTTTTTTCTTGACAAAAAAAGCATTACATACAAGTGTAAAACTGAATATAAATGTGTGCAATAGGACTTCTTTCTATCCCCCATTTAGTATAAGAGGGTGTTATCAGAACTTCATCTAAAAAAAACAAGAATACCTGTAATTTTCAGGCATTGACAATTAGCCACCAAACCACTATTTAAGCCTTCACTGCTCATATGCTATATCTCCCCTTTAAAGTGAGCTTGAACACAAGTTACAGTAAATGTTCAAATAATACAGACTATTATGTGCTTCCATTTGCAGTAATATTTCAGTGTATAACTTGTCACACAACAGGAGAGCTCTTAAGAGGAGGTGGGTGGCTCTTAAAAGAGCCTTTGTGTTTTGAGATCAATGGGTCAGGATCACGTTTAACCTCCGAAGCCGTACAGAGTGCGTCCCTGCCTCTTCAGAGCATAAACCACATCCATGGCGGTCACGGTCTTCCTCTTGGCATGCTCGGTGTAGGTGACGGCATCACGGATCACATTCTCCAGGAACACCTTCAACACTCCGCGGGTCTCCTCGTAGATCAGACCGGAGATACGCTTCACACCGCCACGGCGAGCCAGACGACGGATGGCGGGCTTGGTGATTCCCTGGATGTTATCACGGAGGACTTTACGGTGACGCTTAGCGCCTCCTTTACCGAGTCCCTTACCGCCTTTGCCTCTACCACTCATTTTCACTGGTCTTCTTTTAGATTCGCTAAAAGTCGAATGTGATGTACCTAGTTAGAACTTCTTTACTTAAAGCCTGTCTGCGGACGTAAAAGAAGACTGGTGGCGCGGATTTTTTTTTTTTTGCTGGGCGGTGCCAAATTCAGAAGCTCAGCCCACCTCGTTTTTCCAAAGCAGACTGATCTCTTCCCTCCTTTTTCGTTGTTTTTTCCTCCATTTTGTATCTTTTTCTGAGATATTCGGCAGGTTAACCTGACAGCTAACATTCTGCTGTTGGTTGGAAACAGACCCTCAGCTGTAGTATTTGTATTGTTCTTGCTGGACATGAAAGGAAGCTGAATGTGAGGATCCTCTCATATCATACTATATAATATAGCTTGTTATACACATGATTGTAGAAAACCATGAAAGCAAACCTACATGCTGCGGATTTTGGCCTCCATCACTTTGATCTTTTAACAGCCAGTATGAACAGGAGGAATGAACAGCGAGGAAACTGTGAACTCTTCCTTTAACTGTTCAAACAGAGGCTCTGGATTCCTCTTGAGCTCTTCAGGTCCATTCAGTAATCCATCCATGGTGTTTATTGAAGAAATGCTTTGTGTCAATTTCCTGACAAACAACTACCAAAGGTGTATGGTCTGAAGAGGCAGAGATGCATCCTGTACGGCTTCAGAGGTTAACTTCATCTGATCATTACAACAAACCAAAGCTCCTTTTAAGGGCCGTACACGTACTCTAAAAGAGCTTTTACATCCAGTAATCAAATGTGCTTCAAATGTGTTTTAAAATGGATATATCTTAAATGTTAAAATGTTAAATGCTGATAAATATACAGACTACAATAACCATGTTGTTATATTAGTCTATTGATACAGAGACACAAAATAACATTTGGTCCTAAAACCACACTGATAGATTAAAATCATTTGTTTCAGGAAGTTACACTGCAGAGCTGCACACATCATAGTAAAAACCTGACTTGCTTTTCATGTGAAAATGATCATAATATCAAAGTTACTGTAATAATCACTGGAGATGATGAAATGCTTTGAAGGCTGAGTTCATCGGATGGATTTGAGTCCTTTATTTCTCTGGTTGCACATCTGATTCTAGATTTCAACGCTATAAACAAGTGAGCAGCAGTGATTTAGATTCGTCATGTCAATGTTGAATTTGTAATTCAATTCAATTCAATTTTATTTATATATTGTCAAATTACAACAAAAGTCATCTAAGGGCACCTTTCACACAGAGCAGGTCTAGACTGTACTCTTTAATTTACAGAGACCCAACAATTCCCCCATGAGCAAGCACTCGGCGACAGCAGTAAGGAAAAACTCCCCTTTAACAGAAAGAAACCTCAAGCAGGACCAGAGTCTAGGTGGGCGGCCATCTGCTTTGAGCAGTATAATCAAATATAAATCCCATGTTTTAGTGGATTTATTATTTTAAATGATCTGAATAGATGATGGGGAGCAGAGTGGAGTCTGTGCAGTTCACAGTTCCACAAAGTCTTGAATATGACTCAACAATAGGAAATGTAACATTAAAGGAGTTATGAATTTCATTTATACTTATTTATTGATTCCATTTATGTTTTTATATGAACCTGTTAATCCTGCCTGTCAGCAGAACAACAACTCAGTTAATCATTGCTAATACATTAATAAATAAGTCAGTGTCAGACACTAACAGTACTTTTAGGGACGAGACAGTCCTGAACAGAACTAGTGACTTTTGTGTTTTGTTTTCCAGCAGAAGAACTAAATTAATCTCTCTACAGTCGTCTGAATCACACCAACACTAAGAAAAAATATTCTCAAAACTTTCAACAATTAATTGGCAAAATAAGGTTTGAAGGGGTTTTTGAGGCTTTGCCCCATTTTCTAAAATATAATATATATTATTTACATGTTTAACAAAAGGGGAAAATATATTTTGACATATACTGACATATCAACAGTGCTGCTTTATTAAAATTCACTTAATGTATGTCCCCTGTTTAATCTCATAGGGCCTGAGGCCCATATGTTATTTTTTGCACTGGCCCCAAGAAAGCTTTTGATATTACACGTTTTTTCTAATCAAAAGGTTTTATATGGATGTCAATGCCATTTTTTTCTCTGTAAAAAGGCTTCTTTTAACTCTGAAGAAGTCGTAACCTGAATGTCAGTGAAAGTCTGTCAGCAGAACAGACAAAATAACTGTAACTGAAATACTGCAGCAAAGCAAAACTGAACCATAGTTATTTTCTTCAATTAGTGTAATAATGCACTTTTTATCACACTCCCACAGACAGAATATGGATGTATATATATTTTAATTAGTACATTCAGTAAGGGATAATCAACGAGTAGCTGTGTGGTTTTAAGACTCGTTGCCTTTGCGCAGCAGCCTGTGAACACGGCCGACTGGGAACTGGAGCCCAGCACGAGAGGAGCAGGTCTTTGCCTTAGCGCGGGCTTTGCCTCCGGTTTTATCGCGTCCACTCATGATTACGGTTACTTTGTGTGGTGTAACTGGTCACACATTCTTCAGCTGTCCAGATTCATATGTCAACAAGGCCAGATCACAGCAGTAGTGACATCGCAGCCAGCCAGCCAACAATTTGCATTGTAAGTAACTATTTCAGTACCCTACACTACAGAAGTGGCACCTAATGTGGGGCCCAAACATAAAATTGAATATTGAGTTAAGTGAAAGAGTTAAAGCTGCTACCTCATTGCTTCTTTGTATTGATTATCTTTGTTGGATTTTGAGGTGACACTACTTTAAATATGGTCTGCAATGTTGAAATGTTTTGCGTACTGCTGGGGCTTGCTTTTGTGGTAAAATTTTGATTGTTGTGCTGAATGACTTTTGATGCTACTATGTGATAATTTCACCTGTAACTTCATTCATTACTCACACGTCACATCATGTCTAATCAGCAGCCCATGCCTGTGTCACCATCAATTTCCCTTGACATAGAAGCTCCTGATATCCAAACCCCTGCAAGACCTTATGGTGCAGGCAGTGCTTTTAGTGCACACTTACAGCCGTACTTCCCCACACCATATTTGCCTCAAGTAGGGACACATGATGCCCATGGCCATTCCATCTTTTTTCCTCACCTGGGAAATTCACAATCGGTCAATCAGTCCCCTGCTTGGGAAACAGAAGCCGTGAAGACCTTGCCTGATCCAGGAGGAGGTCCCTTAACTCTTACTGCTTCCTCCCCGTATTCAATGTTTCAGTCCCAATGTGAACTTCCAGGAGTAATCCCTACTCCAGCCCCTGATTTAAATCAAATTGCAGCAAAGACCTCGGATGGTTGGGACCGAATACATAAAGCAATGGAAGCACAAGGTCCAAAAAAAGAGCTGAACGAGGGTGTCAAAGAGAGTCAGACTTCCTCTAGTAAACACTTTCCAGCTCTTGCAGATCAAATCAGTGCAAATCATCGCCAACTGATGTCAAAGATTTTATCTCATAAGGAAAGTATGGAAACTGAAATGGATAAGATAGTGAAGGGAATCAAAATGGTGGTGGAAGAGGAACTGAAAAATTCTGAAACCTCCCTTCTGTCGGAAATCTGCATTATGGTGGAGCAACTTCAAGTGGAACTTTAAAGAGCTCTAATGTTTTCACACAGATGCTCAAGAAAGTAACCACCAGATATTCCAAACAGTTGAACAAAATAGCACTGAAATAACAAAATTGACCACAACTCTTGGACAGAAGACTGCCTTGCTGGACAAAAAAAAAAAACTTGAATTTCTTATGGTGGAAGCCAAATCTACCTCTCCTTCAAGCTCTAGCCCTTTTTCAGGGGACAAACCATCACCACTTGCAGCTACAACCCAAGCTGTAATAAAAAGTGATCATATCAAGTTAACTTTTCCTACATACGGAAGACCTACTGATGATCCTGACCCTCTCAGCTATTTGTCAAAATGCCATGACTTTCTTGCCCTTCATCCCTTATCTGATGTGGATATTCTTGCCACTTTCAGAGCTGTACTCCAGGGAACTGCTTGCGACTGGTGGGGAATAGCTTGATCAAAGGTAACTACCTGGAGTGAGTTTGAAACTGTTTTTGTAGCAGCTTTCCTTGCAGAAGATTATGAGGATGAGTTAGCTGAAGGGGTGCGAACCAGAAAACAACACACAAATGCAACCATCATTGACTTTGCTTTCTCGTATAGAGCTCTCTGTAAAAGATGGAAACCCTCTCTCACAGAAGCAAACATCATCAAAATGATTCTGAAAAACATCAAACCTCTTTTGGCTAGTCAGCTCAGGGGTCAAGTAGACAGTGTTGAAAATTTAGTGTGCCTTGGCCAACTAGTAAAAGACCATGAATAGCAGCTTACATACAATTTGAGAATGGGTGTTAAAAATACTAACCCCTTTCTTAAAAATACAAACCCAGGTCAACTTGTTGAAAAGGCCAGACCCCCTGTTTTGTGCTGGAGATGCAAAGGAAACCACCCTCCTGGTTCCTTCCCACATTACAGTTCCCCTGACACTTCCACTAATCCTCACGGGCAGCGGGTACCCAAGCAACCGCCATGGATACAAAAATCAAAGGGGCTGCCCAGAAATGGTTCTGTGTCACTAGTAAAATCTAAAAAATCTGGTAAGCAGACACTTCAACGAGTGCAGGGAACATCAAATGATCAAATGATGCAAACACAGAGACTGTTAGCCATCCACTTGGTACCTCCTCTAGTCCCCAACAACTAATTGTACCAATTTCCATAGGTGCATGGTGTGGGAAAGCCATAGTTGACACAGGAGCCAGTTACATTCTCATTCATACCTCTGGATGGAATTGAAGGGGTCAAAGGATGACCAACAATGGACAGAAGGTCCCTTGTATCTGGCCGATGGTGAGGCAGCTACTCACATTAGATGGGGAAACCTCTCCTTGGATCTTCAAGGGAAAGTGTCCACTCTACTTGTAGCTGTGTTGGGACCGAAAGCTCTAGCCTATGGCATTGTTCTTGGCCTAAATTTCATTTCTAGTGTTGGAATGATAATCAATATGGCTGATAAAGAATATAACTTTAAGTCCAACCCCTCTGTTACTTATCTATTCCAGCCGGGTAGTGCCCACTTCCCACAGAAAAGAGAACCTGGAGAAAAAATAAAAATCCAAATGACAAAGGGAAATCCAGTTGAATTCCCGGAAATCCGTCACTTCAGTGGTGGGCTGTGATCCTCCAGAACCCACGTGTATGAGAGAAGCCACTGTCAGCCATTCTCTTTCAAAAGAAAGAGAATGGCTGACAGTTTTGAATCTTTCACTAATCAGCTCCGTTCCACCTCCCATCCTCCCTTTGGAGCCTGTGCAAATGGGAGTGAAAGATTACATTGATGTTGTGGTGCATGATGCTCATCTGCAAGATAGAGACAAGAAACAGTTAAGATATGTCCTTGAGTCTAACCCACGTCTGTACTAATCAGCCTGAAAAAAACAATGTTTTGCAGCTGTCACAAACCGGCTCAATGAATGTGACAGAGAGGGGTAGCAAGTCAGGTTCAGGTGCCAATTATTTGTTTTATTTGAAATTAAAACAAACATAACTATATACAAAAGGCATGAGGTGTGGAGAGTAACTGCATCAGTTGTGTATGTAGTGTGTGGATGAGTGAGATGTGTATATGTTTCTGTTGAATGCAAAAGAAAAATACCAAAACAAACCAAAACCAGGAGAGATGTGGATCTTAGGGGAGAGAGAGAGAGACAATGGATGAGAGTGGTATTTATAGCCTTGGTGGAGACCTATCCAGGTGTCCCTGCATTACCTTAACGACCCTCACTGACTGCCGACTCCTGCAGAAAGTGGCCAGGTAAACCACTGCGGGCAGAAAGGGAGGGGTCATAACACAGCACACATCTATACCACGAACTGTGTGCTAATCAAACAAAGGCCTTATTGGATGTCACCTGTTAAGCAAGCCCTTTGTGGAAGAACAACTGGGAGAGATGCTTGCTGCTGGTGTTGTTGAACCCTCCAATTCAGGATGGGCATCTCCTGTAGTTCTACCACCAAAGAAAGATGGGGGTCATAAATTCTGTGTAGATTTTTGGAAAGTCAATGCTATCACTGAAATCAATGCATACCCTCTCCCAAACATTAATGAAATCCTTGAATCCTTTTCTGGAGCAACAGTTTTTTCCACCATTGTTTTAAATAATGGATACTGGCAAGTGCCCATGGATCCAGCCAGCAAAGCAAAAATGGCATTTATTATTCACTGTGGATTATATCATTTCAATGCTATGCCCTTTGGACTCAAGAATGCGCCAGCCACCTTCCAAAGGCTAATGGAGACAGTCTGCAGACTGTCATGGATCGTCTCTGCAAGGCCAATCTGACTGTTAACCTCAAGAAGTCTAGATTCTGTCTGGAAGAAATCCGATTTCTTGGACACATTGTCTCAGGGAAAGGGGTCAGTGCAGGTCCTGACAAAGTTGAGTCAATTCGGTCCTATCCAGTGCCAACAAATCTCGAGGAAGTTCAGCAGTTCTTGTGGCTGGCGGGCTGGTGTCACAAATTTGTGCCAGACTTCTCAAAAGTTGCTCAGCCCTTAAATGACCTAAAAAAGAAAGGAAGACCTTTCATCTGGAGCCAAACCTGTGAGCATGCCTTTGATCAGTTGAAGTTTAGTTTGAGCTCTCCACTTGTCCTGGGTCACCCAAATCCAAACCTTCCCTTCTTAGTCTATACTGATGCGAGTGATACAGGTCTGGGAGCTGTGCTTACTCAGAGAACGGACAATGGAACTGAAGATGTTCTTGCCTATGCAAGTAAAACCCTAAACCAAGCTGAAAGGAATTACTTGATAACAGAAAAAGAGTGCCTTGTAGTCATTGGGGCACTAGAAAAATGGCAACACTACCTCGAAACAAAGCTATTCACTGTCATTACAGATCACTCTTCCTTAAAGTGGGTTCTCCCATCAACAAAAACCACAAGTCGCTTGACTTGTTCAATGGTTCAACTTCATCGTGGAATACCGGAAGGGAAAATTAAACAGTGCTCTTGATGCCCTTTCAAGAATTCACTCTAATGTTAGATGTTGCCTGTTCTCTAAAAACATGGATGGGAATATTCCTGTCTCCAACAACATAAAGACCATAACGTAGAGCAAATTATTAAACAGCTAGCTGAAGGAGATAAAAAATGGACACAGAATTTTGTCATCCTGGAAGATAGAGTATATCACCAAACCAAAAAGTAAGAAAACCAGTTCCACTATAGGCTCTACATTCCCCGTATAGTCTAGTTCAACAGATACTTGTGAGCTATCATGAAAACCCTCTAAGTGGACACGCTTTAAAATGTACTTTAAAATGTATTGCCATAAACTCTGCTGTTCAAGAAACCACGGGGGTAACACCTGCCGGCCAAGAAGTGGAACGGTACCTATCATGTGGTTCAACAACTTGGACCCCTAAACTACCAAGTTGTTTTGGAGGATACAGGTCTGGATGTAAGGACTGTGCATGTCTGCAACCTTAAACGTTTCTACCTTAGTGCAGAGGACCTGGAGCACATGGAAAAACATAAAATAGACCTGCTACAGGAAAGCTCAGAAGAAGATGATTTCTTAGGGTTTTAGATTTGTAATCTAATGGAAAATATGCAAATCACTGAGCTACCAGAAAGCATGGTCTTGTCAAGGGGGGAAGGGTGTGGCAGAAAAGGGGATGAGGGGATAGAGCAGTACAGCCCTTTGTATCCTAGAAGTACAAGGAAAGGGAGTGGTGCAGGAGAGGGAGAGGAGATAAATGAGACACACCTGTGAGCTCGGGGAAGGGGAAAACTGACAATGCAGCATGGAGGAGAGCTGAGAGGAGTGAGAGTGAAAGGGAGGAAAGAAATCAGTAAACTTAAGCTATTTTCTGGACATCCCACCTAACCTCTTAAAATGAAAATAGTGAACTACATAAAAAGATAGTAGAAATAGTAAAAGAAAAACAGTCAGGACCACAGTGAACAATCCCAGTCTGATGGAGCAGTGCTGATCCCCGGAGCATGTCTGGGAGGAAAGTTTGCCTGTCTTCCCTAGGATATGCTTGGAGGCTGTTCCCTGACTGGGTTGGATCTGCAGAAACAGAAGCTTCTATTTAATTATCTTAAAACAGTTCAGAATTTAAAATGCTAAAAGGTCTTAGACCAAATATTATTTGGTCACATGTCGGGAATTTTATTATTTTACAACAGTGTTTGATGTCTTCATGTTGTTTAAAATGTTTTATTTAAGAAAAGTTTAATTGAGCTGGATTTTAGGAAAATACAGGAATTCAGAGAAATGAGGAGCCATCTGTAGATCTCCCAAATTCCCAAGATTACTTTGCCACCAGAAAGCAGGTGACCAGTGTTTTCAAATGAGACATGATCTTCATTGTAAATAAAGTGCTCTTCTTCCTGGAATGAATCATAGCTTGATAACTCCTCCCTCTTCTTCCTGCTCTCAAACACAACAAGCTCCAGTCTGTCCACGTATTTCCTTGTTCCCTCCCCTTCAGATCTACAGTTTGAAGATGGTTGTAACCAACATGTAAAAGAGCTGCAGCCTCCATTTACTGCAGAAACACATGCTGTTTAGATCAAAGCTCAAACTAGTTTCACCTCTCAGAAAGTGAAACTCTGATAGTCATTTCCGCTGAGAGGTGAAATGGCGCAGCAAGGAGCTCAGCTGAACGGAGCAAAATTCTGCTGTTCAATTTGTCTGAATCTACTGAAGGATCCGGTGGCTATTCCCTGTGGACACAGCTACTGCATGAGCTGTATTAAAGGTTTCTGGGATGGAGAAGATAAAAAGAAAATCCACATCTGCCCCCAGTGCAGACAGACCTTCACACCGAGGCCTGTCCTGGTGAAAAACACCATGTTAGCAGATTTAGTGGAGGAGCTGAAGAAGACTGGACTCCAATCTGCTCCTGCTGATCACTGCTATGCTGGACCTGAAGATGTGGCCTGTGATGTCTGCACTGAGAGGAAGCTGAAAGCTCTCAAGTCCTGTCTGGTGTGTCTGGTTTCTTATTGTGAGAAACACCTCCAACCTCATTATGAATCCGTTGCATTTGAAAAACACAAGCTGGTCGACCCCTTGGAGAAGCTCCAGGAGAACATCTGCTGTCATCATGGTGAGGTGATGAAGATGTTCTGCCGTACTGATCAGCGGGGTATCTGTTATGTCTGCTCTGTAGATGAACATAAAGGCCACAACATAGTCTCAGCTGCAGCAGAAAGGACTGAGAGGCAGAGAGAGCTCGAGGTGAGTCGACAAAACATCCAGCAGAGAATCCAGGACAGAGAGAAAGATGTGAAGCTGCTTCAACAGGAGGTGGAGGCCATCAATCGCCCTGCTGATAAAGCAGTGGAGGAGAGTGAGAAGATCTTCACTAAGCTGATCCGTCTCATCCAGAAAAGAAGCTCTGATGTGAAGCAGCAGATCAGATCCCAGCAGGAAACTGAAGTGAGTCGAGTCAAAGAGCTTCAGGAGAAGCTGGAGCAGGAGATCACTGAGCTGAAGAGGAAAGACGCTGAACTGAAGCAGCTCTCACACACAGAGGATCACAACCAGTTTCTACACAACTACCCCTCACTGTCACAACTCAGTGAACCTACAGACTCATCCAGCATCAATATCCGTCCTCTGCGCTACTTTGAGGATGTGACAGCAGCTGTGTCAGAACTCAGGGATAAACTACAGGACATCCTGAGGGAGAAATGGACAAACATCTCACTGACAATGAGTCTGTCACAACCAGAGCCAAAGACCAGAGCTGAGTTCTTAAAATATTCATGTGAAATCACACTGGATCCAAACACAGCATTCACAAATCTGTTATTATCTGAGGGGAACAGAAAAGCAATGCCAACAGGTCTACAATCTTATTCTAGTCACCCAGACAGATTCACTCGATGGTGTCAGGTCCTGAGTAGAGAGAGTCTGACTGGATGTTGTTACTGGGAGGTGGAGTTGAGAGGTGAACAAGTTTATGTAGCAGTCGCATACAAGAATATCAGCAGAACAGGAGATGAATCAAAATGTGGACACAATGACAAATCTTGGGCTTTAGATTGTTACACTAACGGTTATAATTTTGTATTCAACAATGTCTCAACTTCAGTCTCAGGTCCTAGTTCCTCCAGACTAGGAGTGTATCTGGATCACAGTGCAGGTATTCTGTCCTTCTACAGCGTCTCTAAAACCATGACCCTCCTCCACAGAGTCCAGACCACATTCACTCAGCCTCTCTATGCTGGACTTTGGTTTAATTATATTGGAGACACAGCTGAATTCTGTAAACTCAAATAGACAGAAATCATTTTAGACTTAATGTGTCAGATTCTGTTGTAATTCTTCATTTTGTTTGTCTCTATTTTTTCTGAGAGGTCGTTGCTGTGGTGTTTCTGAACTGCACAGAGATCAGCTGTCAATCAAACCGGGATTCTTTTCATTTGATGTTCCGTTGATGTTTTGATTTTCTTTAAATCTCATTTTTTCCTGTGTTTTTAGCAATGGAAACTAACACTGCTCATAACAATATTTTTTACCTTTACTGACATTTCTTCATATGAAAATGTAAAATTCTCTTTGTTCTAAATTTTACTTTCATGTTTGTATTGATGTATTTGTGTGCTGTTGTTTCTCTTCCACTTCAGCATCTTAAACAGAGAAAACACCAGACCGTTCATCACTTTGTAAATGTATAAAGCCATGTAATATGAAACTGTAATTATCATGATAATAATCAATAAAGAGATCATTCTCTTTTTTTTGTACATAGCTGACATTCTGGGTTAAACTGAGTGTGTGGATGAAGTGAATCTGAATATGAAATCATTTAACAGACTTTACTGATTGGATGTGTGAACAAATTGAAGCTTTACAGAATAAATAAAGCAGTTCATTTTCAAAAATAAACAGAGTATTTTCTTTTGTCTTCATTTCAGAATCTCATTCAAAGCTTCTGGAGAAAATGTGAAACTAATATGAGAGTGTATTTGAGGCAGTTTTCCTCCTGAAACACCACAAAGTACAGAGTTCATGTTTAGAGCAGAAGACCTCCACTAAATCCCTGGTTAGCAGGATGAAGGCGCCATCTTGTGTCCTGCATCGGTTTTCAGATTTCAGTTGTTATCCTGTTGTGATGTTCACTGCGGGAAAACATGTAGCTGAGCCTTTGGTAGCCATGATTGTACTAAACTATTATGATGTGTGGTGAATGGTGAGACAAGGAGCTGTATGAGATGCAAGTGTTACCAATAAAGCCTTGGTGTGCATGTTATCTTTATTAGTAAAGTTAAATATCATATTCTTGTAAAATCTACTGTTAGAGCTTACAGTTATTATGCATCTCAATTTCTCTTTATGCTGTGCATAGTAATAATGGAAGATAATTTACATTATTATTAGGGATGCACGATATTATCGGCACGTCATTGGTATCGGCCGATAAAAGCTCTAAAATGAAATATCGGCATCGGCGAATTCTGGCGAATTATGGCGATTATGAGAGGCCGATATGTCGCCATCTCCTCCACCGCCTGACTGTGTCACCCTGACGGTCCCGGTGCTTCCTCCGCAGGCTCCACTTCACTCAAGCTGCCTGTCAGTCAGACCCGCTGCTTCTTCCCACTTTAACCCGAATAACAAACCGGGACTCGGGGGTCCACATAGAGAGCCAGAGCTAAAGTTATTTGGGAGGCTAGCAAAAGCTAGCTGGCTGTGCTTCCCTCCGGTCATGCTGTGGTTAACACTCCGCTAGCCTCCCAGCTAACGTTAGCCCCGGCTCTCCATGTGGATCCAATTGGACCACCGAGCCCCGATTTGTTATTCAGGTTAAAGTGGGAAGAAGCAGCGGGTCTGACAGGCAGCTGAGTGAAGTGGAGCCTGCGGAGGATGCACCGGGACCATCAGGGTGAAACAGTCCATCGAGGTGCTGCGGTGTTCGGCTGCTCAGATAAGAAATCCTTCAGCTGACAGGGTGAACCACTTAGTTTGAAACTTCATCTTCTTTTTTTTTGGTTTGTAACGGCGGTTGACAACCAGCGTATTAGGTGCATTACCGCCACCTTCTGCTCTGGAGTTTGGACCAGAGATTAAATCCTACACATTAATCCTGTCTGTCTAATGAGCTCAAAGAAAAAAACTACTGCTCCACCCACTTGGCATATTCATTAAAGTTTTAATGCTGAGCTCCTGAATCCAGTCTTCCTAAATTCTTCCCTCATATATTGTCTTTCTTGATCATACTAAGTACAATCTAAGCTTACATGCATAATAGTCTCCTCAACCAGCTGGAAAAAAATATGTGCATATATTGGTATCGGCAATCGGCCACAATGAGTTGGAAATATCGGCATATCGGATATCGGCAAAAAATCCATTATCCTGCATCCCTAATTATTATATAACTTTGATTGTTAGTGATTAAACTACTCTTTGCTATTTTTCATCACTTTGGCGTTGAAGTTGAATCAGTGATCATTTCCTCAATAATGTGCATAGCAGTATTATTTGCCGTTGTTTCACATGCTATATATTCCTTTTACCTTTGTTTCAGAACCACACACCCATCCTCATACACCTTTAAATATTTCAACAATAAAGGTTCAAGTTCTTTTTTTTAAAAATCTATCTCAACGATGGACAAAAAACATTGTATATTTATGTCAAAATATATTTTATCTTGTCTCTTGCATGTTTCTATTTAATATATTTAATTATCTCTTGCTCCTTTTTATTTCTACAGTATGTTCATGTCTTGTTTCTGGTTTCTTTGCCTCCGTTTTTATTCCCTTTCTTGTTTTGTAAGTTACTTTTCTATTGTTTTGTATTGTTTAAAACATTTCTCTGATCATTAACATCCACAGAAACACAAGCACAAGGGTTAGACACAATAATGTTGACATAACGATTATTTGATGTTTGATTTTCCAGACTGCTCCTCTTGTTCTGTCAAGTTATTTTGAAAACTCACACATCAAAGTGTCATTTTCCAGATACTTTTTCTATCCGACAGAAGCTGCTGCCTGGACTTGAGCCTGATATGACCTGTATGGCCTCATCATCAAAATACTTTCCAGCTTGTATCTTTGTCATGACATCATTTGACTGTGCAGGTCAGCTGTGGATGTGGCTACATGCTCAGTCTGAACCAAACACATTAGTTTATATTGTATTATTAAGTTATATGATCTAAGGTCGAGCCTTTCAATGACCTTCCTAACAGACAACACTTGTACTGAGAAATACTGTTAATGCTTTATATAGAAATAAGATTCATTCATTCATGCTTAATGAGAAACTGTTTTGTTTAGTATGACAGTCATGATGTAGCCTAAAGTCAAAGAAACTGAACACACATTTTGAAGGAATAAAGCTCTCAGGTGAAGGTGTGGGTGGTCCTGAAAAGGACCTTTGAGTTGTTGGTACAAACAGCAGATTTACTTGGAGCTGGTGTACTTGGTGACGGCCTTGGTGCCCTCAGACACGGCGTGTTTGGCCAGCTCACCGGGCAGCAGCAGGCGGACGGCGGTCTGGATCTCCCTGGAGGTGATGGTGGAGCGCTTGTTGTAGTGAGCAAGGCGGGAAGCCTCACCGGCGATGCGCTCAAAGATGTCCCCAACAAAGGAGTTCATGATGCCCATGGCCTTGGAGGAGATGCCGGTATCGGGGTGGACCTGTTTCAGCACCTTGTACACGTAGATGGCGTAGCTCTCCTTCCTGGTCTTTCTCTTCTTCTTGCCGGTCTTGGTGGCTTTAGACACGGCCTTCTTGGAGCCTTTCTTCGGGGCCTTAACTGGATCAGGCATGGTTAGTTCGCTGGATTTTCTCAAACGAATGACAGTGACAGCGTCAAACGGCGTCTATATATCCATCTGATGCAAATTTCACTGCGCTGTTGCTCATACAGGATTGGTTGAATTCTTGTGAGTGAGACTGAGCATGCGCAATATAAAACACCGTCCAACCTTTGATGAACAATCTGACCGCCTTTTTACTTAGTCGCCCACCTCATCTGAAGAGTCTCCACTGTTTATAATATAATATACTGTCCAAAAATCCATAACTATAGTCAAATAAACATATTGTATTTAGATTGTTGTTAGATGAATTTTATTGATTCTCCCATTTTGGACCCAACTGACACATGAAGATCATGTTTCTCTGCTCCACAAGAAGACTAACAGTGATTCCTTCAGTCTAATAATAACCATTAATACTAATAAAATATGTCTTATCTTTATTGTGAGCTGGAGCTTTTAACACAAGTTTCAGGAAGTGTTGTTCAAATCATTTTATACACAGACTAGCTTGTGTGTTTATGTTAATGTATAATACACTGATATATGACTTTTATATATGACTTCTAGCCCCATTCTCAGTGATAGAGAGTAGCTACATTTAAGTATATGCATTAGTGTTGTACTTTCACACAATTTTGAGGTAATTAATCTTTTTCAATATGTTTGTTTTATGCTACTATTGTGTTTATCATGTAAATATTGTGCTTTTATTCCACAACATGGATGTCGGGTTATTTACTTATCCTGAAGTTATGAAATACAATCTGTTGTTTAAGATTTAAGTAGTATAGCGCTCCAATTTTTTTTTTGTTTGACAAAAAAAAAAAAAAAAAAAAAAAAAAAAAAAGCATTACATACATTAAATGTAAAATTGAATATAAGTGTGTGCAATAGAACTTCTTTCTAACCCCATTTATCATCTCACAACACCTCAGATTTTTTTTTTTCGAGAGAAGGGTGTTGGCACAGTTTGGTTGTCTTAACAGAAGTTATTTAATGTTTAAAGCATTATTAAATAGTTATTAGTTATTAATCGAACACTGCAGTAAACGTTTAGATAACTCAATATACAGACCATCTCATATTTTCATTTACACTAATATATTCTAACTTAACTTATCGCACAACAGGATAGCTCTTAAGAGGAGGTGGGTGGCTCTTAAAAGAGCCTTTGTGTTTGGGGATCAGCAGGTCAGGATCACGTTTAACCTCCGAAGCCGTACAGAGTGCGTCCCTGCCTCTTCAGAGCATAAACCACATCCATGGCGGTCACGGTCTTCCTCTTGGCATGCTCGGTGTAGGTGACGGCATCACGGATCACATTCTCCAGGAACACCTTCAACACTCCGCGGGTCTCCTCGTAGATCAGACCGGAGATACGCTTCACACCGCCACGGCGAGCCAGACGACGGATGGCGGGCTTGGTGATTCCCTGGATGTTATCACGGAGAACTTTACGGTGACGCTTAGCGCCTCCTTTACCGAGTCCCTTACCGCCTTTGCCTCTACCACTCATTTTTGCTGATTTTCTTTTAGACGAGCCAAAAGTCGAATGAGAATCGCCTGGTCAGAGCTTCTTATTTTAAAGCGTGTCTGCGGACGTAAAAGAAGACTGTTGGCGCGGACTTTGCTGGGCGGTGCCAAATTCAGCAGCTCAGCCCACCTAGTTTTTCCAAAGCAGACTGACCTCTTCCTTCCTTTTTCGTTGTTTTTTCCTCCATTTTGTATCTTTTTCTGAGATATTCGGCAGGTTAACCTGACAGTTAACATTCTGCTGTTGGTTGGAAACAGACCCTCAGCTGTAGTATTTGTATTGTTCTTTCTGGACATGAAAGGAAGCTGAATGTGACGATCCTCTCATATTATACTATATAACATAGCTTGTTATACAAATGATTGTAGAAAACCATGAAAGCAAACCTACATGCTGCGGATTTTGGCCTCCATCACTTCGATCTTTTAACAGCCAGTATGAACAGGAGGAATGAACAGCGAGGAAACTGTGAACTCTTCCTTTAACTGTTCAAACAGAGGCTCTGGATTCCTCTTGAGCTCTTCAGGTCCATTCAGTAATCCATCCATGGTGTTTATTGAAGAAATGTTTTTGTTGTGTTTATACAAATTTCCTGACAAACAACTACCAAAGGTGTATGGTCTGAAGAGGCAGAGATGCATCCTGTACGGCTTCAGAGGTTAACTTCATCTGATCATTACAACAAACCAAAATTCCTTTTAAGGGCCGCACACTTACTCTAAAAGAGCTTTTACATCCAGTAATCAAATGTGCTTCAAATGTGTTTTAAAATGGATATATCTTAAATGTTAAAATGTTGATCGATATACAGACTACAATAACCATGTTGTTATAATAGTCTTAATCGGTACAGAGATGCAAAAAAACACTTGGTCCTAAAACCACACTGATAGATCAAAATCCTTTGTTTCTGGAAGTTACACCGCAGAGCTGCACACATCATAGTAAAAACCTGACTTGCTTTTCATGTGAAAATTATCATAATATCAAAGTTACTGTAATAATCACTGGAGATGATGAAATGCTTTGAAGGCTGAGTTCATTGGATGGATTTGAGTCCTTTATTTCTCTGGTTGCACATCTGATTCTAGATTTCAACGCTATAAACAAGTGAGCAGCAGTGATTCAGATTCCTCATATCAGTGTTGAATTTATAATTCTATTCAATTCAGTTTTATTTATATATCGTCAAATCATAACAGAAGTCATCTCAGGGCACCTTTCACACAGAGCAGGTCTAGACTGTACTCTTTAATTTACAGAGACCCAACAATTCCCCCATGATCAAGCACTCGGTGACAGCAGTAAGGAAAAACTCCCCTTTAACAGAAAGAAACCTCAAGCAGGACCAGAGTCTAGGTGGGCGGCCATCTGCTTTGAGCAGTATAATCAAATATAAATCCCATGTTTTAGTGGATTTATTATTTTAAATGCTCTGAATAGATGATTGGGAGCGGAATGGAGTCTGTGCAGTTCACAGTTCCACAAAGTCTTGAATATGACTCAACAATAGGAAATGTAACATTAAAGGAGCTATGAATTTGATTTATATTTATTTATTCATTTTATTTATGTTTTTATATAAACACGTCTGCCTGTCAGCAGAACAACAACTCAGTTAATCATTGCTAATACATTAATAAATAAGTCAGTGTCAGACACTAACAGTACTTTTAGGGACGAGACAGTCCTGAACAGAACTAGTGACTTTTGTTTTTTGTTTTCCAGCAGAGGTACTAGATTAATCTCCCTAGTCGTCTGAATCACACCAACACTAAGAAAAAATATTCTCAAAACATCTAATTAATGGAGAAAATAATGTCTGAAGGAGTTTAGGAGGTTTTGCGCTATTTTTTAAAGTAATATTATTGACATGTCTAATAAAATGGGAATATATATTTTTACATATATGAACATATCAACAGTGATGCTTTATTAAAATTCACCTAATGTATGTCCACTGTTTACTCTTATAGGGCCTGATTTTGTGCACTGGCCCAGGGAAAGCCTTTATTATTACACGTTTTTTTCTAATCAAATTGTTTTATATGGATGCCAATTTTTTTTTTTTCTTTAAAAAGGCTTCTTTTAACTCTGAGGAAGTCGTAACTTGTGAAAGTGAAAGTCCGTCAGCAGAACACACAGAATAACTGTAAGCGAAATACTGCAGCAAAGCACAAACTGAAATACTTAAATTAGTACATTCAGTGAGGGATAATCAACGAGTAGATGTGCGGTTTTAAGGCTTGACGCGAAGCCTTAAAACCGTTTAACGCACCTAATAGTTGATTATGCCGCTTATAACATGGTTATTTGCCAACAATATAAAAGAAATGCATTCGCAAATATTTGGTTGGAGTTTTTCACTCAAAATCGAAAGGCTATGAAGCAGGAGTTTATCGTTGTCGTGACAACTTCCAAAACTGAACTCGCCGCCAGCCTGAACCGAGACATAAAATTCACGTAAAGTGTCATTAAGCACAACCGCAGAGTTTGTATCCAAATCAATGTTCTTTTAGTTGTGGTAGAGAAAGTCTCTCAGTATATTAACTGCCCATATTTTGCCTTTTTTGTATTAATCTATTCCTTATAGTGCTCAGAATAACAGAAGAAATGTTCACAGTCACAGAGAAGCTCTAACAGGGAGTCTGGCTAAACTGCATCATGAGCCTCATCAGTGTGTTTGCTGCGACCAGAATCGCTTCATATTATTACAAACTGATCACCAACAGGTGAATGTTTTTACTTTGAGTCTGTGAACAAACATGTGAGCCAGCTGGAAAATTACTTTTGGTGGAGCTCTGATGTATTTTACAGCATTTTAGGAGAGAAATGAGAGAGAAAAGCCGCTGAGCAGTGCTGTTGACGACGGTGAACAGGTGAGGTTTGTTTGCTCCACAAAGAAAAATCAGAGAACATCAGAGCTCTACATGACTTCAATATGAAGAGACACAAGTCCGCTATCTGCTGCCTTCACTGTCAGCCCTTAGCACTTGTCACACACTCAGTTTTCACTCTTTTATTACTAAGAGAAAACACAAGTGTCAGACATTCACACTGCACAGCGGAGGCAGCAGCTGGACTGAGTCTCCACGGTTCTCATGGTGTGTTTAAGTGCAGCCTCCTGCCTCTGACTTTCCATCAGTCTACTCAGACTCTGATTGTCTCGTATCGGACCAGAACTTGAAGAAAATAATGGCAGAAGTAGCTCCAGCTCCCGCCGCCGCCCCGGCTAAAGCCGCCAAGAAGAAGGTCTCCAAGCCGAAGAAGACTGGCCCCAGCGTCAGCGAGCTCATTGTTAAGGCTGTGGCCGCATCCAAGGAGCGGAGCGGCGTGTCTGCAGCCGCCCTCAAGAAGGCTCTGGCTGCCGGAGGTTACGATGTGGAGAAGAACAAGGCCCGCGTCAAGACCGCCATCAAGAGCCTGGTGGCCAAGGGGACTCTGGTCCAGACCAAGGGGACCGGGGCCTCCGGCTCCTTCAAGATGAACAAGAAGGTTGAAACCAAGGCCAAGAAGCCCGTAAAGAAAGCCGCTCCTAAAGCCAAGAAGCCCGCCGCCAAGAAACCCGCAGCGGCTAAGAAGCCCAAGACAGCGGCAGCCAAGAAGACAGCAGCTGCTAAGAAATCCCCCAAGAAGGTCAAGAAGCCCGCAGCGGCCAAGAAAGCAGCCAAGAGCCCCAAGAAGGCCACCAAGAGCCCCAAGAAAGTGGCCAAAAAGGCCCCTGCAGCCAAGAAAGCCCCCGCAAAGAAGGTGGCCAAACCCAAAGCCAAGAAGGCAGCACCCAAGAAGAAGTGAGCTGTCATCAGTCTCAACATCTCAACCTGATCAAAGGCTCTTTTCAGAGCCACACATCTTTATCTAAGAGCATGATCCTAATTATAATATGTTTTAACTATATAGTGTTTTCACGCTAATTGATAACACAGTGGCCTTTTTATTCAGCAAAGTAAACTTATGTTAAAGATAAAATATGAACATGAAGTCAGATTAGTGGGAGAAGGAGCTTCTTTGATCCTCTCAGTATCTCATTTAATAGGCAGTTATATGTAAAAATGGTGACTGCAGTTATAAATATATCAATTCATAGTCATGTTTTTAGAAATATAATTTCAAATATGAAATAGCCATTCTTCTAAAAATCATTTCCTGTCCTCATCAACTCAATTATAAACTTATGTTTTTCATATTTGTGTAATATATCAACATTACATATCCATAACTAAAGAAAAACAACAAAATCTAAAGGGAACTTCACCGTTTCATGTATTATGAATATGTGACACACTGAATAAATCACGGGGTTAAAAAAAAGTTACTCTCATTTTTGGCTGTGAAGCCAATAAAACTGGCCAAGTGGGCCAGTTGGGGGAAAATGTTACTGGATCCTGCATATTCTGTTAACTCAGTCTGTGTCATGGTCTGCACTGAGCAGCACCAAATACAGCAAATCTCTTAGGATGACATTGAACTGTAAATGTATTGTTGCTATGACAACTTCATTATGATTAATATGTTGGATGAACAGATAACAAATCAAAGAGATTTCTTCTTCATGTGTTTTACAGCAAAGACCCTCAAAATGTTTAACATGATTATGACACTTATGACTGTACAACAACCCCCTCCTTTCTAAATCAGTTTAACATTATGCCTTTTACCTATAGTCAGCAAATGTACAGTTTAATATTTATGATAATTAGTTAAGTCAGTTTAAAATAGTGTACATTTCATAAAGGTTAATATATAGACAACCATTGTTATAAATTACTACAACTAAAGACTAGATTATCTTCTTTTAAATGTTGATGTGATATGATTTGAATGCAGTTATCACATATTGTAACACTGACTATCAATATATTGGATATATTATGTACATAATTTGTGTCTTAACGACAGTGTATGATAGAAACATGAGGATCTGTTCTCTTTATCAGGAGTGTGTGGCTCTTAAAAGAGCCTTTGCTTGGTTTCCAGCAGTCAGCCAGGCACCAGGTTTACTTCTTGGCGGGCTTCTCGGTCTTCTTGGGCAGCAGGACAGCCTGGATGTTGGGCAGCACGCCTCCCTGAGCTATGGTTACTCCGCCCAACAGTTTGTTGAGCTCCTCGTCGTTGCGGACAGCCAGCTGCAGGTGACGGGGGATGATCCTGGTCTTCTTGTTGTCGCGAGCAGCGTTTCCAGCCAACTCCAGGATCTCAGCGGTCAGGTACTCCAGCACAGCCGCCAAGTAGACGGGGGCGCCGGCACCCACACGCTCCGCATAGTTGCCTTTGCGCAGCAGCCTGTGAACACGGCCGACTGGAAACTGGAGTCCGGCACGAGAGGAGCGGGTCTTTGCCTTAGCGCGGGCTTTGCCTCCGGTTTTGCCTCTTCCACTCATTTTTCGGTTATTTTCTAGAGTGTGGACTCAAAGAAAGTGTGGCCAAAATATAGCAAACCCTCCTTTATATCTCCGCGAGCAGGCAGGAGGGCTGATGTCTCCACCCACCAGAAAAGAGGCTCCAGCAGAAGGAGACTCACTCTCATTTTGGCGGACTTTTTCAAACGACTCATGTCCAATAAGCAGCGGAGGTTCAGGCTCCTGTAGGCGGTGCTGAGCTCCAGGAGGAGCCGCTCACCAATCAGGACCCGGAGGTCTGAAGCAGCGTCACACTTACACAGCCGCTCCGACACTTTAAGAGCAGCGTGTCTCCTCTTCTCGCTACTATTTTCTCCTGATCAGAGAAAGAAGAAGAGATGGCAAGAACCAAGCAGACCGCCCGTAAATCTACCGGAGGCAAAGCCCCCAGAAAGCAGCTGGCCACCAAGGCTGCCCGTAAGAGCGCCCCGGCCACCGGCGGCGTCAAGAAGCCTCACCGTTACAGGCCCGGTACCGTGGCTCTCAGAGAGATCCGCCGCTACCAGAAATCCACCGAGCTGCTGATCCGCAAGCTGCCCTTCCAGCGCCTGGTCAGAGAAATCGCTCAGGATTTCAAGACCGACCTGCGCTTCCAGAGCTCCGCTGTCATGGCTCTGCAGGAGGCCAGCGAGGCTTACTTGGTCGGCCTGTTCGAGGACACCAACCTGTGCGCCATCCACGCCAAGAGGGTCACCATCATGCCCAAAGACATCCAGCTGGCTCGTCGTATCCGTGGAGAGAGAGCTTAAACTGTCTGCTGCTCCACAACCCAATAACGGCTCTTTTCAGAGCCACATCACTCTCACTAAAAAGCCGCTTCCTCTGCTGTCTTTACACCATCAACATTTTATTTTATTTTTATGCATCGATTCCAATCTGTTCTGTATCATGTTTTGGTGCTATCAGTCCCCTTGTACTCGCATACATTTTAACTTAAACTTTAATTGTGGTTACAGAACCTGCCAGGCTACGTCACACCAATACGTTCACATTAATTGTATTTTCAAATGGCAGCTAAAACTGAAAAAGATTTTTAGTGAAGTCGGGGATGGCACAATCTAAAACTGTCATCAAAAGTGAGAAATTACTGATGGTTATATAATTTTAGAGCTAGGATACAATTATAGCTACATCACATTTTATCTAAAGCTTTATTTCATCAATTATGTGAAAATCCATGTGATAAGTGTTGAAAGGGCGTCCTCTGGTGGGCAGTGTCTCTTAGTAACCTGCACAGTAGAAGTCAGAGGGGAAGAGTGAGGATCACAGCTGCTCAGAAAACTGTTGAGACTGCAGTTTAGTGTTATGTGTTTGCAAGTTAAAGAAGAAACTGACCAGTTTATTTAGATAATGAATCTGTTTTAGTAGTTTTCTGGTTAAATGGTGTCACCAGTGCGGTTTCCTCCTTAATTGACTGATAATGTCTGCACTTTGTGCTTGCTGTGTGTTATAGTCTTCATTTAGTTTGGTCAACATGTCTAAGTTCTGGTTATTGATCTCTGTGTAAGAAGTGTTTAGAACAGTGGCAGTAATAATAGTTCTAGTAGGTGTGGTGTGCTATTGAAGTGTGTGTTGTAAGATATGTAGATATAGTGCATCACATCCTTTGGTTTGAGGTTATTATGGAAAGAATTGTGATCCTCATTTACCCATAAGGTCTGCTTGTTATTACTGAACAATAAGTGACTATAATACACAATGTAAATGTATTCCCTCATGTTTTCTATTATTTCCTTCAGTAGCACATAACAGGAGTGTCTGCTGATTGGTGGCAGTTAATCGATAAACCCACTGAACCATAATTTACCAAATTCTCGTCTCTGACCGGACGTCTGTAGTAATTCAACTGTTCTGAATCAGATAGGCCCACATAGCAGAATAATTTACAATGAGGGAACAACGTGGCCTCTGTTGTGAAACTCTTAAGATTAATGTTAATGAAATACTGTGGTAACGATTAGAAAATATATTCAGGGAAACATTAAGAATTTTTTTTTATATATAGACCGTTTGCCAGCATTGGTTCCAGCTACTGAACTTCAGTTTACCATGATGTGTTTGGGTTGTTTTTATGAGAGTTTCTCTTTACAAAGATGCTTTTGTGTAAAAAAAAAAAAATCATGACATTGATTAATTAAACTTAGCTCCTTTACTGATGTGATGAGAACTTGTTACAGTCTCCAGTTTAACTGCAGAGCCAAATAATCTGATGAATTCATGTCCTGTGGGATTCAGAGCTGCAACAACATAACTTACTTTTTGTATTTCTTTTTTAAGTCTAACATTTGAATATAGTTTCTATTTAATTATCTTAAAACAGATCAGAATTTAAAATGCTAAAACGTCTTAAACCAAATATTATTTGGTCACATTTTGGGAATTTTATTATTTTACAACTGTGTTTTCATGTCTTCATTCTTTATCTGTTGTGTTTAAAATTTTGTATTTAAGAAAAAGTTAAATTGAGCTGGATTTTAGTTGAATACAGGAAATTTGAGAAATGAGGAGCCACCTGTAGATCGTTCCCAAAGTCCCAAGATTACTTTGCCAACAGAAAGCAGGTGATCAGTGTTTTCAAATGAGACGTGAGCTTCATTTGAATGAATCATAGCTTGATAACCTCTCCTTCATCTTCCTGCTCTCAAACACAACAAGCTCCAGTCTGTCCACATATTTCCTTGTTCCCTCCCCTTCAGATCTACAGTTTGAAGATGGGTGTAACCAACATGTAAAAGAGCTGCAGCCTCCATTCACTGCAGAAACACATGCTGTTTAGATCAGAGCTCAAACTAGTTTCATTTCTAAGAAAGTGAAACTCAGACAGTCGTTGCCACTGAGAGGTGAAATGGCGCAGCAAGGAGCTCAGCTGGACGGAGCAAAATTCTGCTGTTCGATCTGTCTGGATCTACTGAAGGATCCAGTGGTTATTCCCTGTGGACACAGCTACTGCATGAGCTGTATTAAAGGTTTCTGGGATGAAGAGGATGAGAAGAAAATCTACAGCTGCCCTCAGTGCAGACAGACCTTCACACCGAGACCTGTCCTGGTGAAAAGCACCATGTTAGCAGATTTAATGGAGGAGCTGAAGAAGACTGGACTCCAAACTGCTCCTGTTGATCACTGCTATGCTGGACCTGAAGATGTGGCCTGTGATGTCTGCACTGGGAGGAAGCTGAAAGCTCTCAAGTCCTGTCTGGTGTGTCTGATCTCTTACTGTGAGAAACACCTTCAGCTTCATTATGAATCTGATGCATTTGAAAAACACAAGCTGGTCGACCCCTCCAAGAAGCTCCAGGAGAACATCTGCTCTCGTCATGATGAGGTGATGAAGATGTTCTGCCGTACTGATCAGCAGAGTATCTGTTATCTCTGCTCTGTGGATGAACATAAAGGCCACGACACAGTCTCAGCTGCAGCAGAAAGGACTGAGAGGCAGAGAGAGCTCGAGGTGAGTCGACAAAACATCCAGCAGAGAATCCAGGACAGAGAGAAAGATGTGAATCTGCTTCAACAGGAGGTGGAGGCCATCAGTCGCTCTGCTGATAAAGCAGTGAAGAACAGTGAGAAGATCTTCACTGAGCTGATCTATCTCATCCAGAAAAGAAGCTCTGATGTGAAGCAGCAGATCAGATCCCAGCAGGAAACTCAAGTGAGTCGAGTCAAAGAGCTTCAGGAGAAGCTGGAGCAGGAGATCACTGAGCTGAAGAGGAAAGACGCTGAACTGAAGCAGCTCTCACACACAGAGGATCGCAACCAGTTTCTACACAACTACCCCTCACTGTCACAACTCAGTGAACCTACAGACTCATCCAGCATCAATATCCGTCCTCTGAGATACTTTGAGGATGTGACAGCAGCTGTGTCAGAGCTCAGAGATCAACTACAGGACATCCTGAGGGAGAAATGGACAAACATCTCACTGGCAGTGGCTGAAGTGGACGTTTTACTGTCAGAACCAGAACCCAAGACCAGAGCTGAGTTCTTAAAATATGCACATGAAATCACACTGGATCCAAACACAGCAAATACAAATCTGCTATTATCTGACGGGAACAAAAAAGCAAAATCCACAAGTCAACAGTCTTATTCTAGTCACCCAGAGAGATTCACCTTTTGGCATCAGGTCCTGAGTAGAGAGCGCCTGATTGGACGTTGTTACTGGGAGGTGGAGTGGAGAGGGAGAGGAGTTTATGTAGCAGTCGCATACAAGAATATCAGCAGAGCAGGATACTCAAATCAATGTAAATTTGGACATAATTACAAATCTTGGGCTTTATATTGTGACACTAAGAGTTATATTTTTGTGTTCAACAACATCTCAACTCCCGTCTCAGGTCCTAGTTCCTCCAGAGTAGGAGTGTACCTGGATCACAGAGCAGGTATTCTGTCCTTCTACAGCGTCTCTGAAACCATGACTCTCCTCCACAGAGTCCAGACCACATTCACTCAGCCTCTCTATGCTGGACTTTGGCTTTTTTGTGATTATGGAGACACAGCTGAGTTCTGTAAACTCAAATAGACAGAAGTCATTTCAGCTTTCATGTGTCAGATTCTGTTGTAATTCTTCATTTTGTTTGTCTCCATTGTTTCTGAGAGCTCGTTGCTGTGGTGTTTCTGAACTGCACAGAGATCAGCTGTCAATCAAACTGGGATTGTCAACACTTTTTTCTCTTCATTAGTTTTTCTATTGATGTCTTGAGTTTCTTTAAATGTCACTTTTTCCTGTGTTTTTATCCATGGAGGCTATCACTGCTCATGACAATATTTTTAACCTTCACTGACATTTATTCAGATGAAAATGTGAACTTCTCTTTGTTCTAAATGTTAGTTTAATGTTTTTATTGATGTATTTGTTTGTTGTTTCTCTTCCACTTCAGCATCTTAAACAGAGAAAACACCAGACCTTCATTTGTCATAGATATTTTGTTCTCATCACTTTGTCAATTTGCAAAGAAATGTGTTATAAAACTGTTATTATCCTGATAATAATCAATAAGGAGATCATTTATGTTTTTCTTGTACATAGCTGACATTCTGGGTTAAACTAACTGATTGTGTGGATGAGGTGAATCTGAACATGAAATCATTGAACAAGAGTCATTTAACAGACTTTACTGATTGGATGTGTGAACAAACTGAAGCTTTACAGAATAAATAAAGCATTTTTCTCAAGAATGAACAAAGTATTTTCTTCTGTCTTCATTTCAGGATCTCATTCAAAGCTTTTACTTTCAAATTTTCTCACTAGAACACCTTTGTCACAGAGAAAGTGTGACTTTTACTTAAATGAAGGATCTCAGATTTTATCTTCTCCCTGTGAAAGTTTTACACTTTTGGTGTATTTACTCAAGTTCTGAACTTAAATACAATTTTAAGGTACTTTTACTCTACTTGAATATTTCCATTTTGTGCAACTTTTACTTCCTACTCCTCTACATTTATTTCACTATAGTTACTAGCTACTTTTCAGATCAATATTTTATATGTAAAACATATTATTGCTATTTACATGTATATATCAAAGTCTCAGTATTAATATTACAATATTATATATTTGATAAATATAACATTTGAAATTGGTCCATTTTGCACAATTTACACTTTTATTTTTGATACTTCAAGTACATTTTACTGCCAATACTTTTTGTACTTTTGGTAGTGTTTAGTTTGTAAGTGAGATTCTGAATGCAGGACTTTTACCTGTAATGGAGTATCTTCTCATTCTGCTATTAATCCTTTTAGGAAAAGATCTCAGTTCTTCTTCCAACACTGTTGGGATATAATTAAGGATATCATTTTGTCTCAGCTCACTCTGAATACCAGTCTGCCTTCAGGGGGAGACAAACTTCTCACTCAGTCCGGAAAAGAACCAAAGATGACTGCTGTCTGATGATTGATTAACTGCCTGTTGAGTGTAGTTGTTCTGAGAAAGGGAGATGATTAAACAGTGACTGCCACCTACTGGCTTTGTGCACCGGGAGCAGTGTTACACTGAAACTGGAGGGATGCTTCCCAAAACCGTTGCCAAAAAGTTTGAAGAACTGCTGTATAAATAATCAGATATTCAGGGCTTCAACTAACAATTATTTTCATTCTCCATTAATCTGTTGATTATTTTCTTGAGTAATTAATTAGTTGTTTGATCTATAAAATGTCAGAAAATGGTAACAAATGTCGATCACTATTTCCCAAAGCTCAAGATGTACCAACAATGTCTTGTTTTGTCCACAACTCAAAGATATTCAGTTAAGAAACCTGAAAATATTTACATTTAAGAAGCTGGAAACAGAGAATTTTGGCGTTTTTGCTCAATAAATGACTCAAAATGATTCATCGATTATCAAAATTGGTGATAAATTTTCTCGATTGAATAATTGACTAATCAACTAATTGTTGCAGCTCTATATCGTCTACTTTCTCTCGACTGGAACTAAGGTGCCTTTGCCAAACCATGACAAACAGCCCGAGTTATAAAAAAAATACTTTCAGACATATAATATATCAGAATTCATGTTATTAATGTGTCATTTTAGATATTGAACAAAAATTGGCTGTTGTGGCCAAGTTATTGGTCTTCATAATTTCTATTTAGCACAGAGACCCAGAAACCAACCAGTACTCTTGGCCCCAGGTTTTGTTTACATCAGTTAGTGTGTAGTAATTTGATTAAGTAGAGCTTTATTTAGGAAATACACCATGTGAACACAGCAAATAATAAAATAATGTTTTGACATGGCCCTTGTACAAGCCCATCCAATTATGTGATACTGCAGGTTTATATTGTATTTTGTGGTGCAAATTTCCAAACAATATCCAAACATTCATTAGTTTGGAGGAAAATATAAATTTTTTATGACAATTATAAAAATGTTAAAAAAAAAATCACCTCTGGGTCAAGATGCCCCCAGGATGCTCACTGTCATATTTTTCTGTGCAGTCTGAGTTTTTATGATGTTTAAAAATTAATAAAAGACACAATTACCAAGATCTCTGGAAAAACTAAGACATGAGACATGTTTTAATAAAAGGACATAAAATCAACTCATCCTCTGATAATGCTACTGTCAGCAAAGCCTAAACTAACTACAACCAGATTAAAACAAATATGATTAATGAAGAATATAACTACAATCTATGATCATTTAGTCTTAGACCTGTCTTTAAAACATAGACATATTGACAACATTCAAAAAACATTTGTTATTTTGCTTTAAGACCAAAACCCTTTAAAGCTAAACCTCATTGTTAAATTGCCAGTTTAAATGCACTTGGACTGTAAAAAGATATTATTTTACTCAATGTAAGAGAAAAATCAATAAAAGCAAATGCTCCTGATGAGATAATATGCATTATGTTAATTACAAAGTCTGTACCTAAAACCAAAATCACTCATGGATTACCCCAGTGGATTACTGGTTGTTCTCAGAGTCAAAACTAAACATGATGAAGCTGCCATATTGCCAGAAGACTTGAGATCATACTGACTACTTTCATATATAAGCTTAAGACCTACCAGTTTGTTTTTGTGCTTGTGTCTGTGTACTCTATAAAGCACGTTGGGTTGCCTTTGGATGAGAAATGTGCTATATAAATACTTTGCCTTGCCAGTAGTGGAGTAAGACGGCCCTTTAGCTTATTTTTTACTTTAAGAACTACATTTAATACTCTACCAACATATTACCCCACAGACTGTGTTGGCTTATGCATAATGATACTGTGAACACTGAAATCACATTCAAACAATGTGTGTCATTGTGTGTAAATTAACAATGTTTTTAAGGGGGGCATCTTCCTCCATCTTGCCTCTCTTCTTCTATTACTGCCAATACATTAAATTAGAGAAACGGTGAAAATAGAGCAACACAGAGTTTCCCCCAAATCACTAAATCCGCCCCCGCTACCATAAAGCATGACCATTTGACCAGTTTTTCTAGGCAGAAAGTTTTGCATGGAGTCCTCCAGCTCCTGACCAGCTAAAAGAACTCTATATCCCAGGATCCTTTGCGCTACCTGCATCCTGTCCGAGCTGGCGGAGGGGAAACAGATGACTCGTCTGGTGCGTTGAGGGTGAAACCTGCCGATTGAAGCCTCCCGAGGATTGATTCAGAAACCAGAGACCTCTTAAAACACAAGAAAGAGCTTTAATAAAAAGGTAAGAAAGTATACATATTTATTTTAAACCCGGTTTTTATACGTGGCTTCATAGAAACTCGCTAGCTAGCTGTTAAATGTCCTGAACGATGCTGGTTGACGGTGGCATCCCTGCATGGCGTTACAGCTGCACCATGATGATTTGTTTTATTTTATCTGTCCTGCAGGTTATAGCAGCTCAGACGCATCTTAACGAATTTAAAGTGTGTTTATAGTTGTTTTTCGGGCCTCCTCTCCGCCTCAGGGAAGCAGCGTGTATCTGCTGAACCAGTGTTGCACTTTGCGTTTCCTTGTTTCAGCAGTAAATTGCCTAAGTGGTGCAGAGGAAGCTTCATCCGTCCAGTGCAGCTTTAAATTCAGCTAACCAACCTCTGTGATGTTAGCATCAGCATTTTGGTGAACTGTTATGGCTGCATGATGTGACAGTCGCTCCAGTTTGTGCCTCTCGTTGAATAACATGACACTGGAGTCACAGAGCATCCGTTTTTCTGAGAAACACAAATACCAGGCGATTATTAAAACACCCAAGGGGGCGTTTAACATCATTCACAGCTGTTCTTACGGCACTGAGACACGCCTCAAATGCTCCTCTAATCACCTGGATGAAATAAATACTCTTTTAAACCCTTTGCAACCCTATTTCATAACGGTAGCTGGAAAAAAAAACGTATGTACTTGCTCAATTTGTACAACATGAACCAACATTTTGTCTACACCCACCGAGCACTTTATTAGGAACATCTGTCCCATAAATTATAATTCTACAAAGCTTATACATTTTCAGTTTTCGTTGACATTGTCAGAAAGGTGATAATTCTACTTTATGTTTATTATTGAAGTCGTAGTGGGTGGTGGTGCTGAACTGGAGTGCATTATATTGCAATGTGTTCCTAATATTTTGTCCACCCTATTATCGTACATGAGGGGGGCAAAATATTCATTGCAGGCCTACGCCCTGACTTTTGACTTGCAGGGAGCATTTCTATATATGTTTACCTAACGTTTTAGGAAATTTGACCATATTTAATATAAATATCCAACATCATAACAGTATTTAAATAACAGAAAATCACAAAAAGCATAATATGTCCCCTTTAACAATGAATCAAATGTCTGTGTAATGTAAAAGAGCTCACTCAAAGAGAATTATCACCACCTCTGCAGCTTTATTGAGCATTTTAGCCTCTTTTAGCTGATTGTTTTGACTTTACAGCACATTTTTCAGCAAACAACCCACTGTAAACTATCTGTGCAGCACCAAACTGCAAACAGACAGAGTTAACAGTTTGCTAGTGAAGAAAGTGAGACTAAAAAATCAATTAATACAGCCTTAAGATATCTTTGCTTAATTGGTTGTTATTTTCAGTGTCTGTTTGTAAGGAATGTCATTAGTCATGCTTAGGAAATGATAGTCACAGTTCTGGTATCACAGTGATTTTCACAAATATGCTTTGGTCTTAAATAAGCATAAGATATAAAGAGCTTTTTTCTGCATGACTGTGTTCATCTGCAGACAGACGATTATGCTGAAGAAACCGTTTCACAAATGTTTCAGTTAAATCCACTAATCCGTAGAAACCTTGTGGTCGCCTAAGTTTTTTTTTTTTTTTTTTTTTAAGTTGGGGACAGCCCTGTTAAATCTGACAGGAATCTAAACACAGATCACAATGTTCAGATGCTTTTAGTTAAGTTTACCTGCTGCAGTTTTTAAACAAGGATTCTCCAGTCTCTCAGGGCGAGCCGCCCCTCCTACACCGCTCCGGCTCAAGATAAATCTGAAGGGTCTTGAGACGGTAGATTGAGTAGGAAAGAAGAAAAAGCAAAGTTCTGCAACATAAATATAATTTTTTTTCAACTCACAGACATCTGAAGCATGACAAAGGTTCACAAATACACACTGATTTATAAGAGGTCACAAGGTTGGTTTAATCTTTAATGATGCAGTGTAATTTATAAGCTCAACATCATGTTATTTTATTTAACATTTAAATCTGGAAAGTAACTAAAGCTGTACAAAGTAGAATATTTCCCTTTGATATGTAGTGGAGTGGAAGTAAAAAGTAGTTTTAAGTATAATAGAATAAAACCAGTTTTATGTAGTGAAATAATAAACCGCCTTTTAGTCTCCTTTTTAAATATTTACTTCTGTGTTGTTTGTGTCCATTGAAGATGGTCGCACGGCTGCTCCAAAAGGATACAGCTTGTCTGAAGTATCTTCACGTATAGAGCTGAGCAATATGTCGATATTATATCGATATTGTGAGACTAGATATTGCAGTATGGTGATATGGCATAAGTGTTGTCTTTTCCTGGTTTTAAAGGCTGCATTACAGTAAAGTGAAGACTGTTCTAGCTGTTCTATTATTGGCCTTTACCCACTTAATCATTATATCCACATTACTGATGATTATCTATCAAAAATCTCATTGTTTTGATTGATTTGATTGTGTAAATATTTTGTGAAAGCACCAATAGTCGTCCCTACAATATTTTCGTAATACTGATATCAAGGTTATTTGGTCAAAAATATTGTGATATTTGGATTTGTCCATATCGGCCCCATTTATGTACACACGTAGATCGTTTTCAGAGTGATGTCAGGAATCAAATACGGCTCACTATTAGAAATAAACATAAATGCCAAACAACTGCCAGCCTGAAAATATGATACAGGTAAAGTGAGATCTGGAACATGCAAACATACTAAAAAAAAGTTTCCTTTTCAGTATGACTCCCCCCTTCAGAGGTCAGCAGAGTCAAAGCAGCTTTGCTATTAGTCAGCATTCACATGTTTAATGTTTAATGATTTAGATTATCACATTCTGTTCTTATCTGTGTAATTTCTTGGACTTCCCGGTTTTATGCAGCAGACATTCCAGTTCATGGTCACACCAGTCAGACCAGCCTCTCCCAGCTGACTGAGTCACTAGTTAAAGTGTTACAGTGAAACATTAGTTTCAATGGTTTCAGTGCAGAGTTTCTGGTTGATCGACATTTTATCGGCCAAATAAACAGGAACAGGAAGCTGTTTTCATTTTTTTCTAGCACTTGTCTCTTACATCAGGGCCCTTAACAGTAGTTTCTGAATCTGTTTTTATTGTCCCCTGGAAGCTTTTGTGTTTTTCTATTTGCTTGTTTTATCTGTAAAATGAGTATTTTCTTGTTTTGTAGATGCATTTGTGGTGTTAAATAGCAAAACCCGACATCTGTGACAAGTACATTGTGTTTCCCTTGGCTGCTTCACAATAAAAGTCACCCCACGCTTCGCCAGTTGGCTTTTAATGTGAAGCAGCAGCAGAAGGGGGATGTTCATTTTGCTTTAGCAGTGACTGTTGATATGGCAACAGCGAGCTATCAGTGAACAGAAAGGCTTCAATTAATGACTTTATGAGATAAAGTTACAAATAGTAACCCTGGACTACATGTATGCATCCTTTTATATGAGATCCACTATATTGAGAGGTAATTACTGGATGTAAATTTATTGCTATTGCAGAAAAAATGCAAACAAGGGCTGCCACTAACAATTACTTTCATCAACAATTAATTTGCAGGTTATTTTCTCAATTAATCGTTTGGTCTTTAAAACACCAGAGAACTGTGAAAAATGTGAGGGTTTTTTTTTTTGTTTTGGATTTTTTTTGTCCGACCATCAGTCCAAGGAAAGGCAGCAAATTCTCACATTTGAGACCCTAAAACCATCAATTTGGTTTGCTTGAAAAATGACTGAAAAGATGAAGCGATTATCCAAACGGTGGCAGATTAATTCTCCGTCGAACAACTAATAGTGCATCGACTAAAAACAGAGATACTCTACCTAAAATCTGTCTTTACGAGGAGAGAAAGGCCGTGAATTAGAAATCTGTAAACAATGGATTCCAACAACGGTGACAACAGCATAATAATAATAATAAAGTTCATTTTTATTGCACTTATCAAAACCAGAGATTACAAAGTGCTTCAAAAGGATAAAATGACAAAGCAAGAAACACATGAAGAGAAATTCCTCAAAATTGAGGGAGTATGGTCAAGAAAAATACACCTTCAGAAGCAAAACAACAATAATATTAAAACATTTAAAAATATTTAAAAGGGATGTCAGCAGAAACTCCTCAAATCACTTCAGACTGCCAAAACAAATCTAAATACTGAGCCTCTGTGGTGAAACTGACTGGTTGGAACATACTGAGCGTACAGGAAAGTGATAATTTATGTTTATGACGTTCAGAAACGTTTTATAATCAACTTTCACATCTAGCAAAAGTGAGAGTTGGATATTCAGATTGTTGTTGCAGTGTCACTTTAAAGCAGTTTAATCATGACCTGCGGTGTAGCTGTAAATACTCTGTGAACTTTGAAGAGGAAGCTCATTGTGGTGGATGGTTTTTCGTTTCAGGGGAAATTGCATGATGTGACATGTGGTTGTAACAGCATGTTGGCCCATTGCCTTTGCTTACGGCAAAGCTCTTTTTCCAGTAGATCACACTGACACTCACCAGTAAACCTTGAGATCTAAGATGCAGAAAAACTCTGTGTAGGTTCATGGATAAAACTGTGTGTGTACGCACAAAGCCAGAAACATACAGATGCATTCTTTTTGTCAGATTTATAAAGCTGTGCGTACTTGTGGTTCTGTTTTCTACATCTCGGTTATTGAGGAACTGGGTGCACGAGCCTCGTTTCCACTCCCACAATGAGCCACAAATGGATGAAGACACGTCCTGAACCAGCTGTTTTCATATCAACATGCTGCCTGCTCCGCCAGTCTGTACAGCGTTCAATGAAACAAAATAATAAGTGTTGTTTCACTGATTGTGTTGCATCAGTGAGGTTCTCCAACAGCAGAACAGCTGTATTTACATACAGCTGTGTGACACTTTATAGCGTCTCTATCATTAATTGATTACATGGACTGTAAACCATCTTCAGCAGTTATATCTCAGAAATGTAAATGATTAGTTTGTAGCTCTTATATCTAAACCGACTTTACAAGGTGTCACAAATAAGGATAAAATAAAAAAGAATATTAACAGCAAAATAAAATGTTGACTCCTGTGTAAATTGAATGGATGATAAAAATTAATCACACAAAGTAATTCATCAATGTTACCTTAATAAATGCACCTTTCATCGGCATTTTACAGATCTCTGTGTAAACACAAAAAACAATCACACAATCAGAGCTGCTGGTTATCAACCAAAACAACATCTGACTCCTTAGAGGCTATTTTAGTACAAAGAAACACTGAGCAAGACTTTGTTAGGCAACTAAAATGTTACAATTAACTTTCATGGACTAAAAACACACTGAAATAGCGACGGCTACGGCTATACTCTTTGAATCTGGGGATACGCCATGGTCATGTTACCTAACCAACGTTGTTGCCGTGTTACCTTAAATTATGAATAACTTTAAGCCTTAATAAAATATAAACAGGTGAGTTATATAAAAATTCACCCCATTCCAGTTGTCATGAACGGGGATATTAGCTATAGAGACCAAAACCGTTTTTTGTACCAGGCTGTAAACATGTTTATTTCTGCTGTAAAGTTCGGCATTTTAACGTGGGGGTCTCTGGGGATTGATTGGCTTTTGGAGCCTCAAGTGGTCATTAGAGGAACTGCAGTTCAGCGTTGGCTTCATTATTCAGCCCCGAAGGTTGCCGCTTACCCAAAACAGACATTGTAAACACCAAGTGTTATGCAGGTCAAGGTCAAAGGTCATAGTACCCGGACACAATAACAGGAATATTTTCTGGGTCATGAAGCAATGATTCTATAATAATCTTGTAAGAAAAAAACCCCCACTTGATTGCTTAATTTCTTCTTCCCCTTTTTTTTTTTTTTAAGTGAAGCAGTGATTTAAAGTTGCACTCAATCATTGAAATGGACATGAATTCAAAAACACACTTTCTCATTGAAGAGAATGGGAAGATGTGTCCAAACTTTTGACTGGTACATAATGGATAAATATTTTATTATTTTTTGTGTTTTTCTGATTTATCCTCCCCACAGATGCAGTGATGCGATTTACCTCCACAGACTGAGTCCAGATCCACTAAACCAGTCCGGCGTTCCTTCCCATATAAACTCCAATGACCCACCACTGCTGACTCTACCTTTTTTTTACGTTGACCAGTGGGCGGGGCCGGCCCTGCTCGGGGGGCGTGGTCAGACATGGACAGCCGATGCAGCAGCAGCGCCGATTCGCGGCAGACAGGCAGGGTGGCTGTCAACACCACGCCCATCTCTGTGAGGGTGGAGTCGTACGAAGCCGGGGAGAAGAAGTGCATCTCGGACGTGAGGAGGACCTTCTGCCTCTTTGTCACCTTTGACCTCTTGTTCATCACCTTGCTCTGGATCATAGAGCTCAATGTAAGAAATGTCTGTTTGTGTTGTGGATGTTTGTGAGAGTTATTGTCGAGGAGGGAGACCTCAGGAAACACTCGACTGGGTCAAAGATTCGGGGAAAGGATTTTACTGAATGTCACAGTGGGTCGTATTTCCATCCTGTAGGCGTGTGTGTGGTCTGAAAGTAATAAGAAATAAACAATATACTACCAGGAATCACTGAAGTACTGACTGTAATAAGCTCACTTACAGCTTAGACTGGGCGATATTTCAAATTCAATTTGAATTTTTGTTTTTGCACAATGTGTAAAATGTCTAAATCGTAAAATTGAGTTTTTACAATATACACAAAAAGGTTATTTTGAGTCAAAAATTACTGTAGATGGTAGCTGCTACATTAGCTATTATGAGTTACGACAGTTCTGTAAACTGTGACGTGACTAGTTTCACTACATGTTCACCTGCTGCAGTTTACGGGACTGTTTTGACTCCAGGTGGCGAGATGTTTCTGGCTATCTTGTAGTGAATTTAACGGTCGCATCTACGAGACATAACGTACTGAAAATGACTCTTGACACTGATCTGAGCTCTCGGTTTGTGTTTGTTGACGAGGTCTCATCTCTGGTTATGAGAGTTGAAGTGTTGGGAGTCGACTGAACAGTTTCCAGGTTATTTCCGGTTGTTTAGCAGACTGAACAGACGCTGCCTAGCAGCAGTCTGCAGATATCAGGTTGATGTTTTTTTCTAGAAACACAGACAGCAGCAGGTTAATGAGTGAGCTGACTTTTCCCTTCTGTCTGTGCTGAAACTAATATCAAACTGGATTCGCTCTACTTAGTTGAGTCATCTGTTAATGACAGTCAGTATCTATATGAGGTAACCTGTGTTTTATGCTTAATGATGACAGTCTGCAGTTCTTTCATTATTCTTGCACAATTGTTGAAAAAAATAAGATGTTTCAATCCTCATTTTGGAGGCAAAGAAAAGTCAATTAAAATCGTCAATTGACCCCAATTTAAAAAAAAAAAAATTGAGATTGTTATTTATTGGCCACATCACCCAACTATGGCTTAAAAACTAAACTGGCAAAAATGTATCTCCAAGTAATATCTGCTAAAAGAATCATTAGTAGGTTGTCTTATTACACAAATGAAATACTGTTTCAAAGAAAAGCATTTCATACAGTTACTGTATATTTCATTAACTGGATAATTATGACAGCTGTTATCAACTTGGTCAAGTAGTTAAAATGTCTAAAAACAACTAGACCTATGTTATATATTTTGTTGAGTTGTGTACTTACATTATCCCAAATGTTTCCAACAGTTTTCAAACCCAGAGAAATCTGTAATTTAATCAAAGTAACGGACCGTTTCATTTGGTCGCATGTCAATGGCGTCATACCTCCTCTACCAAAGAGTAAACACGCACAAGATGCATACGGCGGCGCTGTGTTTGTCCGCTACAATGGCGTCTACCAAAGAGTAACTTACACACATACAAGATAAGACATCAGCGTTGTGGTTGTTCCACAGAAACTGTTATAAATAGACTTTTATTCAGTTTTAAGCCACATTTTCATGATAAATTTAGGTCGCTTTTAACTATATCTTTTAGCCGGGAGAAGGATTTTAGTCATTGGACGTCTGGATCTTAGTTATCAGAGAAATAAACTGGGCAAATGTTAGCAGCAGCTCGGCTAACAGCCCCTCCAGGAAGTCCGGTGGTCACCAAACATCGTCGGAGAAACACTGATTTTTTTATATTTTTTTTTAGGTAAAACAGCTTTAATTAGTATTTTAACGATTTTAATCTGCGGGTACGTTTGTTTTTGGAGAGAAGGAGACCTCTGTGTATAATTCGGCTCCCGGGAGAAACCGACCAAACGTCTGGATCTAAAGTTTATAAGAGAAATAAACCGAACAAGTGTTAGCAGCAGCTCGGCTAACAGCCCGTACCGGACATCCGGTGGTCGCCGTACATCGTCTGAGAAACACTGTTTTTTTTTAGGTGAAACAGCTTTATTCAGTGTTTTCACCTGTAATCTCCGGGTCCGTTTGTTCTGGAGAGGAGGAGACCTCTGCGGGTAATTCGGCTCCCGGTAAAGACATCCCGAATGATGAACACTGGAGTAATCCTATCCCGGTGAAGCTGGTTATTTAACAACGAAGACAACAATTCCCATGATCCCTTGCTACTTCACACCGTCATCACACTCCGTCTTTTCTTATTGTTTTTGATTGAGAGACCCCTAGCGGCTGAAATTACATATTGTGCGTTTAAGTACGAAGAAATGAACAGTGAAGCTAAATATTCTCGTCCTGAAGCCATTTCTTCAAACATAGTATGTACAATACAGAAGAAAATAGGACTCACTTTCCACTTTTCCCAATAACACAGCTGTTAGTTTTGTTAAAGTAACCGCTGTGTCCTTCTCCTTATGGGAATAAAACTATTTCTGTACAGTATGGAAAAAAATGAACTTTTCAGAATCAGTTTTGTTTCTAAGTTGGTCATAGAGAGACTTGTATCAGGGGAAAAGGTTAACTGGACTTTTATGAGTTTGGTTATTATATTGGTAATGTAACAGCAGAGTTTACACCGTCCTGTTCGATAAGTCACAGATATGAACTAAACATTAACCAGCTAACACGTACACCCACACTCTCACAAGTGTTGTCTGTTTAATGCAGATGACCTTGTTTTGTCATGTTATGTAGCACTTTGTCAGATAAGCAGCTTGCAATATAACTGCAATACACAACAGTAACAACTTTATGGTTCAGTGTGTTTTGTTTGAATTGTGTCAAGGCTGATAAGAAGCAGGTCAGTTGCTACTGGAGAAGTGAATGAAGGTCACAGAGCCATAAAACTTTGCACCCTGAATGAGGAAGTGTTTTTACTGCAACACACAGTCCCAGAACGCTTCAGTATCTGCAGAGCGAGCGTTGAGATAGATGCATTAGATAAACACAGTTTCTATTAGTGTATTTCAGAAGGACGTCCTAGTAACTCACTTTAAATAACAAATCTGCTCACATTCACAACACTAAACTTTACATTTTCTCACAGACTTTAAAGCTGTTGGACTCTTTGTCTTAACTGACATCTCAGTCTTAACTTGTACTGGGAGATGTGTGCTAGTAGGTGTCATTGACTCAACGGTTTCCTGCCTTCCTGTCTAACGGTAACTCTCAGTGGTCGGTCACACTGTGAGCAGTTTGGCTGATGTGTCGGTTGCTTTTGTCTTTCACTCGACTCTATCCAGCCAACATCTGCTGCTCAGTGAGACAGCTTCTTATCTGTGGGTCCGAGTCAGTCTGGCATCCAGGAAATATCTCTGCCCATCCATGAGCTTAGCAAGGACTGCTGATCCAAGAATGCTTTGGTTTCCAGTAACAGTCCAGATTTTATGTTTTAACGCCCTGTTAGGTGCTCTGTGCGTGTGTTTAACCATATATATGCAGTATATACAGTACACCATATATATGTCAGTCCTTCCAGGATTTTGTTGGGTTTTTTTGTGATTATTGTGTATAAAAACACTTGATTTTGCAGTGACTTTTCTCAAAAATTGCCCTACAAATAAAGGAATTTGGAGATTTCTCTTGCGTTAATTATTGCAATCGCAAAATCACAATTTCCTGGAGGGACTGATGTGTGTGTTATACCATACATACACAACATCGCAATCAATCTCTTCTTCAAAATTACTATATTTACACAACCGATACAATGATTATAGGAGAAACACTGATGATCATAAATCCAAAACATATCGTCTTTGTGTAGTAATTTCACATCATTTCCATCATGTTGACATTTATGAATAGTCACAACTAATTCCATCGAAGTTCAAATGAATATCAACCTCAGTATATCATTGAAGTATAAAAAAGTCATTTGGAGTTCATAGTTTTGACTGGTAGTTTGTGTCTAACAGGTGAATGGCGGCATTCAGAAGCAGCTGGATAAAGAAGTCCTGCATTATGACTACCACGCATCCTTCTTCGACATTTTTGTAAGAAATTCTTTTTTTTTTCACATTTAATAAACAGATAATTTGGGTTTATTCCCTCATCTTTGTTGCTGGTTTGCTTCATTTAATCACATCCTCTATCATTGTTTTCTGCCTTCTGTCCGTCCTTCCTCTCCATGTTCCCTTCTATCCTTTCTTTCTTCACTCCTACATCTCATCTTCCTCTCCTTCTTCAGCTCCTGGCTGTTTTCAGGTTCGCCTCTCTCATCCTGGCCTATGCCGTCTGTAAGCTTCGTCACTGGTGGGCCATCGCGGTAAGTTTTTAATGCTTCTACTTTAGCCTGTAATGTGACAGGAACCCCTTATTTGTACCAGCAGAGGGCGCTGTTTGGTTAAAACCTCATAGCTTCTGTAATGCCAGTTTCAGTAGGACTGAGACAGACGAGGGTCTGCAGTGGAAGTATAGTAACAAAAAGAGGGACTTTGGCACTAAAAAGACTGTAACTTTGAAAGATAACTACTTGATTTGACTCATTTGGACGACTGAAGCTTCATATTAGCTTCAGATAAACTTTTTAAAGACATTTTAGAAGGAGGACTGTGGATTTTGTCCTCCATCACTTACATTGTAAGTGCATTATGAAGGGATCTTCTAATGGTCAGTATGAACAAGAGGAATGGGTTAGGGTTAGGGTTAGGGTTAAGTCTACATTGATTGTGCTTAAAATAAAGAAAAGTGTGATGTGGTGAATACTAACATGTAAATAATACCACCTCTGTAGTAAGAGTCTCTCTAAACAGCGTTTCCTCTTCTTGAACAGATCACAACTGCAGTCAGCTGCGCTTTCTTGATTGTGAAAGTCATTTTATCAAAGGTAAGACGTCAGTGGTGGAATATAACAAAACACATTTACTCAAGTACTCTGCCAAAGTAAAATTCTGAGGTCCATTTTATGCCACTTTGTACTTCAACTCCACTACATTTATTTCACAGCTTAAGTTACTTTTCAGATCCATAATATATACGTAAAACATATGACCACTTACAAAATATGGGATGCCACAGATTAGACTACCTAACAGTATAAATTGTTAAATTGGCTTTACCTTGACAGCAATAAAACACTGTTTATATGTACCTGTCAATGAATCAGTTTTAAAAATAAATGTAACTCTCTAAAGGGACTTTATTGCATAATGAGTACTTTTATTTTTGATACTTGAAGTCCAAAACTATACTTTTACATAAGACTAATTTTTGTGTGTGTGTGTGTATAGCTGCTCTCTCAGGGGGCCTTCGGCTACCTGCTGCCCATCATCTCCTTCGTGTTGGCCTGGATAGAAACATGGCTGCTTGACTTTAAGGTTCTGCCTCAGGAGGCCGAAGATGAAAACAGTGAGTCACAACTTCTTCTTCTACTACTACTGCTACTGCGGTACTACTACAGTTAATCTACTGCTAATACTGTGACCAACACTACTGTTACTGCTACTGCTTATAATCTAAACAGTACTACTACCGACATTACTGTGATTAATACTATTACTACCATCATCATCACCACCACTACTACTTTTATTATTAGTTTCATGGCTGCTACTATTACTACCAGCACTGATACTGCTAATACTGCTGCCAGTACTAATATCACAGCTACTACTGTAACTATTTCTTCTAGTAATACTAAGGCTATTACTGTTAGTACTACTAGTACTTCTGTAGCTGCTATTATTACTGGTATTACTGTGTGTTCTGGCTTTCTATGTTACTTTCAAATAAAGCCAGTCAGACGTCGTACGAGCCTTCTAACACACATTTTATCTTCTTACCGTCAGACGATTTTGCTCGTAGGTCCGTCGTTGTACAGATGAGGTGAATGAATGTTTGAATACGTGATGTAAATGTGCATCTATGGCGGCTTTATGTCATGTTCAAATCAAAGTAGCTTAACGAAGGTTAAAGAAAATTATTTATATGCATTCAAAGTATCAAAACAACAAACGGTAATAAAAGATAATTAACAAACGTAGAAGCGTGCGGCTGAAAAACTGTTTTCTCTGCGGCGTCTTTTTTCTTTTGTCGCACTTGGTTTAATTAACATCTTTCTGCATCACACGTGTACAACGTCATTGGCTGGTATCAGTCTCAGCCAATCAGCTACGGTCAAAATATACTCAAAAAAACAGCTCCAACACTATCTGTGGTTCAATTTCTAGTTCAGCTGCTTTAATTGCGATCACTTCTGCTGCTTCTTTGAATAATATGAATACAACTACTGCAGCTGCTGTTAGTGGTACTATTAACAATATCTTTACTGCAGACACTAATGCTGCAAACTACTTCTCATACTATTAAAAAAAATCACTATTAACAGCTGTGCTTCAATCACTATTACTTTAGTGTACTTACTGTGCTGCTCCTCTCTCCTTTCAGGATATCAGTCCATCATGGATGCCACAGAGCGAGCTCCTCTCATGTATCCGGGTCCTTTATCTGACGGACAGTTCTACTCTCCACCAGAGTCTGTGGCAGGTCTGTTATACTATGATAACTGACATCCACACTGCAGCCAAACCTCCATACTGTCCGAAAATACCTCACAGGTTTTAGTCCCTCAGCATCGTCTTATAGGAGAGTAAACAAGGATTTCATCCGTTTTCATCCCATCGATTTTAAAAGATCTGCATGTTTTAGCTCCTTACTTACAAAACACAAACATTAAACCATAGAATGTATATAAAGATGGACGTAGTGAGGTGTGAAGTCACCTGTTGGTTTGCATTGGAGCCGCTTTGAAGCCCAGAGTTTCAGCTTAAAGTTGGCGCATCTTTTCCGTTCGGAGCCAGGACCTTTCAAATAAGGATTGCTGGGTGTCGCCTTTCACACTGCTTACCTGGGCTAACAGTAGCTACATTGTGCTAACAGGGAAAGTAACGTTAAATTTACAGGAATATTGCGACAATAGTCCAACAAAATGATCACCAGCATTGAGACTGAGATTGAGACCATAAAGACTCGTTGAAAACAATGAAACTCAGTATTTCTAGAGAGAAGTTGAAGCTTTTTGAACGGGAGTCAGTTGGAGCATCTAGCGGCCGTCGGTGGCACTTGAAGTTACTTCAACTTTGGCTTCAGCCTCCTGTTGTAGTTGCCGCTTGCTTTAAACCTGCATTAACTGATTCTTTGGCCACTTGGAGGCAGCGGAAACAAGTAGCCAACACAACAGTGATGTGTCATCACCTTTTAAGTCGATAGCAAAACAGTTGTTTATTTCTACATCCAGCAGTTACAGAGCAACATTATCATCCATTCGGAGTCGTGTTTCCGTCCAATATTCTCTCTCTTTTAGCTGTTTTTGCTCTTGTAGGTTCATCACTACGAGCCACGACCAACTCATTACACACTGACAGCTCAGACACTGTTATTATGAAAAAATATTGATTATAGCCGCTTAAAAGATCCCCTCCAGACATGTTTCAAGACCAATAAAATATTCTGTTGTATGAAAATGTTAATTTACCTGGTGAGAGAAATCCTTAAAATAACATCTCCTCCTTCTCCCTCACTGAAAAAATCCATAATCTATAAATATGTAAATATATGTAATTTATTTCACTGTTAAGTCCCTTCTCAGTGTATATACTCAGGAGAGTTTCTACATCACACTAGTCGTGAGGTTACAAATCATGCTTGTAGGTACATGTCATAAAGAACAGGTTCACAATTTTTCAAGTCTGTCTTAAACCAACAGTCAGGTGTCCATATGAACAGTGAAAGAGGTTTTCCTCGCTGTAATCATTCCTCCTGTTCATACTGACCATTAAGATCCTTCAAATGTGCTTTCAATGTAAGTGATGGAGGCCAAAATCCACAGTGTGTCCACACAGTCATTTAAAAGTTGATGTGAAGCTTATATGAGGCTTCAGCAGTCTGAGTTAGTCATATCAAGTGGATATCTGACACATTTACAGTCTTTACAGCATCAAATTCCCTCTTTGTGTTTCCTCGGACAGTGTTTCCCTGTTGAGCTGCAGGTGGAAGTATAGTAACAAAAAGAGGAACTTTGGCACTAAATAGACTGTAACGTTGAAAGATATCTACTTGATTTGATTCATTTGGACGCTGAAGCTTCATATTAGCTTCAGATAAACTTTTAAATACATTTTTGTACAGAAGGACTGTGGATTTTGTCCTCCATCACTTCCATTTTAAGTGCATTATGAAGGGATCTTCTAATGGTCAGTATGAACAGGAGGAATGATTACAGCAAGAAAAACATGTTGAAATGTTCATTTGGGCTCCTGACTGTTGTTTTAAGACTGACTTGAAAAATTGAGATTTGAGGTGAGCACAGAGACATTTCCTCTTTCAGCTGAAGAATATAAAAACAAACTGCATCATTCTGCACAGTGAAGAGAGAAACATGTTTTTGAGTGGATGGAGATTTTAATATTACTGTCATTTTATTCTCCAAAGCATAACATGTGTAGAAAATTCATCTAAAATCGGTAGTAGGCTTTAGAAAAAAAGCAGCAGAGTACATGTGATGTGGAGTTATGAGAAAGGAAGAATCATCAGATGCAATATGGTGTAACGATCCTTCACGTAAGAGCTGAAGATCGACAGAACAGACAAAACATTTGCAGATCAACAAAACACAGAAATGCACATAAACAAAATCTCAAAAGTTTTATTTTCACACTGACTTGTTTCTCTCCTGTTTTCAGACTCCGACGAGGAACTGGATGATAAACATGATCCAGAAAAAGGGCTCATTCAACAGGTGATTTAACAGGTATCGGTGTTTATATTTATTTTTATTTATAAGAAAAGATGATGCAGTTATGATCACTCTTCTAACCCGAAACATGAACCTCATTTCATCTGTTTCTCGTTTTGTTTTCATCAGGATTTCCACTTCTGAAGGTGAAGTTCTTCTTCTTCTGCTCCTGGCGTGCTACTGAGGGAAAACTCTGCCTTACACATTCTGCTGTTTTAGTTTTTAAATCTACAAAGAAGAATTTGTTGATCCACAAATGCACCTCGGTTTTCTGGTTTTGGCCTTTTACATGTACACCAGAATTGGGGGGGAAAAGCCGCTAAAGAAAAAGAAGCAATTTCGCAATTGTGACTTATTAATTTTAAAAGAAAATGCGTATAAAGAACTCTGGACCTTTAAGGAGAATTCATATAAATGGATATTTCTTCACAAAATTGCACATTGTGTCTGAGACTTTCCATATGCGTGAAAAGAATCAAACTGAGATAAATTTCAGTATTCAATATATTTAATTTTACACACTTCACAATTGTCTATTTCTCCTCTAAGGTTTTACTGTCTTATATTACCAATGACATGTTTACTTGTAATTTGTTCTGCATTTTCACATGCTTGGGACTGAAGTCACTGTTTAAGGAAAATAAGCTCCATAGACTCTCTATAAAGAAGGATTTTTTTTTTGGCCAGTATTGAGTTCACGGACTGAAAGGAGGAATATTTACTGAGTTTATAAAACAATTTTTAGCTTGTTTGATTGGATCAAACTACACTCGGGATTATTCTAAATATATGTGACTACTTCTGGGTCTTTAAAGAACACTGAAAGAACATGCATGGAACATTGAAATAATATTAAGATTTGAAGATTGCAAAGTATTATACTCTAAAATGAGCCATAAATCTGCAGCTTTTATAGATGAATATCTGGAAAACTGCACTGTATGAATCTGCTTTAAAAAAGCTGCTGTGACGGAGGAAAAACAAACAGTCGTACTGTACATATCATCATGCATGCCTTGCAAGCCCAGTGGTTTTGTTATGAAAAGCTTGTGTGTAAAATAGAATTATTAAAATGTGAAGCCTTGTGTTGTTGTCGTTTTTCATATTTTACTCTTAATTACAGCTGATATTCAGTTGTTTTTTTTTGGCTTTGACATCAACATTTTCCCTAACAGACTGTCTGCTTGTCGTATTTGAAGAGCTAATGACCAAAATGTTGATGTATCTGTAGACAGACAGATCATCAGTCACAGTGACACAAATGTTTCCATGATGCTTTTTAAGTAAGACTGAAAGCTTGAAACTGAAAATAATTTAAAAATGCTTTTAGTCCTGTTTACACACGCATTTGATGAAGAGTTTATCACACTATAGTGTAGTTATAAGCACATTTCTAAGTGTTTTTTTTTTTTTATAACGTACAGTATTTGTCAGTAATTACAACTTCTCTTATGGAGACATTTTATATTATTACAGCTGTGTTTTACTATATTGTCATTTATTTTGTGTTTATACACCAGCATCCACTTATGTGTACCCACAGGAGGAGTTACAGTTGTTGACATACATTAATTAACACTTAAATCTAAGCTAACAACTACATTATAATGTTATAAACCATTTATTAAATGCTTATATTCACTGCTAAATTAGGAGACTTGAATTAAAGCGCTGCCACTTATTCTAATTAACTAATATTCCATCATCTGTACTCCAATATGAGTAATTCATGATAAACTGGGACCCATTTTGGTCTGTAAAAACAAATAATAGATAATAAACAAGCATGAACCCCGACTAACTAGCCAGCAGATCACAGCTAAACATTTTAATCAAATACTTAGTTACTTCTTCTTCTTGACTATTGAATGACATAAAGTGACCTCTACTGGTTACTTGAAGGACTAACACCTTTGTAAGTCTTCCAGGAAAACAAAACAGCAACTTCAGCAAACTTAAACCATCAGAGAGCAGCTGCATTTAAAAAAAAAACCAAGAGAGAGAGATGTCATGCAGAAATAAATGAAGAAACCATTAGTCTTTGTAATACTGTTTTATTATTTTTTCACATTTTTATTGACAGAAGTCAAGTATCCAAGGCATTTGTAAACAGTGTCCACAAATCTACATTTTGCCTCTCATCAGTGTGGCCTTTCAGTCAGTCAAAAACACTGTCCTTTTGAAATAAATACAATACTGATAATTAAAAAAAAAGAAGAAGAAGAAGAAGAAAAGGAGAAGAAGGTAAACTCAAAATACTCTAACCTGCATCAGTGCGAAGGAGCTCATACGGATCCAGATTCAGTCTTTAGCGTGTCTGGAAATGATGCCACATTACTACATGAAAACGACATGTGCGACACATGGAGGTAAAACGACTCCTTCGTCTAAAGAGAGGCGGCAAAAGGAGCGGAGGAGGATAAAAAAAACTAGTAATTCAGTGAAATCCTGGAGCTGGTGTCAGCAGGTAAGAGGATGAGGTTTGAGGATGAAACACTCGACACCACTTTCAAATCTCATAACTATAATTTTGAGATGTTTTTTCTTCTCTTATTCACTCTTGACTAAAATATTTCAACTACAGTGTTTCATCGAGTGAGTTTCAGGATACGTTGGGCCTTGATTCCTGTTTAAAAATAATCATTCATCAATATTTCAAATAAAAAACATTTCTCTCAGTTTAAAATAACAGTATACTTGCAAATTTATACGCCCAGATTTCTGCCATTTTGTCATCTTAATCTACAAAAACAATTATTTGAGGGATTGTTACGGTATTCCAGTGACAGGGGACCAAATGTGAGGCGACACTGGTTTTGGAGATGCAGACCTGGTTTTGGAGATGCAGACTTTGGCGAATTTGGGAAATTGAGAATCAGCTCCTGTTGGCAGAATTTAAACCAGATTTGGGCCTGACTGGATTTGGATTTAAGCCGCTTTTGAGCTGAACTTCTTTTATCTACCTTGATCAGATTTTTTTTTTTTAATTCTATTTATGGCTTTATTAGATAGTTGACAGTAGAGAGACGACAGGAAATGAGGGAAAGCAAGAGACGGGGGACATCTGGTGATAATCTACTTTTTTCTTATTGTTAATAAATCTCATGAAAACCCCAAAACCAACAATGATCTACTAAGTATTGTGTGTGTATTCAAAACTGAATATATCTTATTTTTCTGTGCCTTAGAGCTCCGTTGTTGACCAAAAACTATTAAAAACACATCAGTGAGCCACACACACCGTCCTACTACCAGAAATACTATAGTGCACCAAATCTGTATTTATCCGCCACTGAAAATAGTCCCCAACAAAAGCACTACTTCCTCCTGTTTGAGTAATGTTTCCTAAAAACTGCAATGCCCAGCTGTTTTTAGTAAGTTTCTTTTCTGTTTTAAAAGAAGTGTTTTTAAAGATGTATATCTTAAGTAAGAACCGATGGGCTGGTTGGGCTGGAAGGATTAACACATTGTTGGTTTTGGTCTTTTCATGGGATTTGTTGATTGAGGACAAAAAAAAATAGAATAACACCAGCATTTCCTTATCCCTCCCCAAAAAATAATAATTTCTATTGATAAAAATTGTAGTAAAATTTGTCATTGGATGTAGAAAACTACTATTTTTATCGGTAAAATTATTAATTTTTTTGAGTTATCTCATCAAAAGGTTTTAGCTTGTATTACTGAATGATAAAATCTTAACCCTTAGAAGCTTCAGGGCCAAAATTTTAAAGATCGTTTCACCTGAATACCTAAAAAAAAAAAAACATTTTTCTCCCTTCCGATTAGAGATAGTTTTCAATGAAACTACTTTCTCCTGAAGAAACAGTCGCTATAAAAAAACTGTCACTTTCCTTTCTCTGTATTGGCTTTGCTTGAGTGCAAAACTGATTCTGAGATACTGACACTAACATCTGATATTTCCCCGTTATTTTAGATCATCTAAAGCTGCGGGAAAAGTATCTAAAACATGAAGCAGCGCGATCTACCTTCGACCCGTTTAACACGAGACAAAGAAAAATCCACCAAACAGTTAAATGAACCCTGAAATACGAAGATAGTGAGAATTCTCTTCAACAACAAAAAAAAAAGGCATTTATAACACCTCAAGACAGGACAGGAGATGGAGACGCAGCTATGAGGAAGACGGTCTCAACATTTCATCCCGTCTGTGTGATTTTTTTTTTTGTGGCGATCGAGCTGAAAGTGCGACACCAGCTGCGCAGGAAGTAAAAAAAAAACAAAACAAACAAACTGAAAACAGCAGTTTAAATGTGAAACGCAGGCACAGAGAAACAGAACATAGGTGGGTGAGAATCTCAGTGCTTCACTAACACTACACGGATCCACACAAGACTTATTTCTGTTTGTAGTTTCTCGCTTTACATGAAAATGGAATGTTATGTGATTCTATTCTACTCTACTGTCTCTACTGTGTTGAGTACTGAAACCATGCGCCAAAGTTTTCTTCTTCGCTACTTTTTTTTTTGGCAGTTGTAAGATGATCACAAAGTACTTTTCCACCTGGCGTGAAAACAGCGGCTCCTTTGTGTCCCTTCAGACTTTTCTCCTGAACAGTTTGCCTATCTGACGGACAGGGATGTGTCCCATCTCCTCCCTCTCTTCCCCCGCATTTTGTCGTCTTACGAGTTAATTTAGACACCATGAAAAAAAAAAAACACGCATCAAATGTGAGCTCTCGTTTTGCTGAGCAGATGTTGCTTTTACTTATATAATTAAAATTGATTATTGCAGCCTTGAAACCTGTCAACACATCCGCTGTAAATTTGTGTCTTCCGTGTTATCGGCGTCTTTACATTCAAGACTTCAAAGTGACAGATGTGAGCCACTGTTTTCCTCAAAAAAAAAAAAAAAAAAAGAGACACTTAAACGCCTATTTTGAGGACATTTCCAAAATCCTGAAAAACTTTCATCCTGCCAGCGTTAAAAATATTCATTCTGCTGCACAGTGAAGTCGATTTTTAACCCATTTCACAAGATGCTTCTCCCTCACAAAGACGGACAATGTATAGATATAAATGATGAGAAAAGGTTGCATTTTGGTGATGCATAGAAGTGACGTAACGAGCAAGAAGATGCGTTTCCTTCAGTTTGTGGGGTTGGATATACAATCAATACTTTTTGGAAACTGTCAGGTATCAAAAGATGGCATCGAATGCTTGGTCACAACGTTAGTAACATCTATAAACTGAGAAGTTTGGCGATCGTATTCCTCATGTAAAAGGTAGTGGAGGAAACACAAGTATGAGTTTGGCTTGTGAAACGGGTTAAAATCTACAAACACCAGAAAAAAAAACATCTTTCAGGATTTAAGAAATGTCTTCAAAATGCAGCAGATGTTAATAAAAATGACCTGCTAGGTTCTCCAGTTTGAACTGAAACAACAAGTCGATTAATCGATTAGTTGAACAACTGAAAATCAAATCAGCAACTATTTTGATAATCAAGTAATTGTTTAAAATATATGGCTGGCAAGTCTCTATATTTTTCTTCTTGTCAACATATCTCACGTGCAGAAACCAGCAATGAACTTACAAGTGTTGTGTGTGTATCCAAAGCCTGATATATCTTATTCCTCTGTGCTGTAGATAGACGTCTGTTGTCGTCCAAAAACTATTAAAAACACTTCAATGAGCCTCAACGCTGCACTGGGTGACATGTTCCTTCATCCCTGAAGACAGTGATTACCATTGTGTGTTTAGAAAGGTCTCCAAAGAGTAAAAATAGTGATAAGATAGTAACTCTCAGGGGAGAGGTTCCTTGTATGCACAGGGGTGTGGTGGTTTTTGGACAACAACGAGGTCTACTGAATACAAACACATCAGACTTTGGATACACAAAATACTTGTAAGTAGATCATTTTTGTTTGGCTCAGTTCGTTGTTCATTGTTTGTTTGGCTCTGCACATGAGATTTGCTGACAATAAGTAAAATAATAAGTCATTTAAAGGTCCAGTGTGTAGGATTTAATGGTATCTGGGGGTAACTGATAACCCCTCCCCCTACCATGCATGTACAGTGGCCGCGAAACTCACAAAACACATGAAAGGTCCTCTCTAGAGCCAGTGTTTGGTTTGTCCATTCTGGGCTACTGTAGAAACATGTGGTGCAACAACAACTTGTGAATATTATACTCCATTTCTGCTACACACTGCACCTTTAAGTCACTAGTGAAAAGCTGGAAGAAGTGAATGTTTGTATTTTAGCTTTATTAAATAGCAAACATTCACTTCTTCCAGCTTTTCATTAGTGAGGATTTACTGCTTTTCTTTATCTAATCTGATAATAAATCGATCATTTCTGGATTTTGGACTGTTGGTTGAACAAAAAGCCATTTGAAGAACTTTAGGAAAATGTAACAGGCATTTTTCACTATTTTCTAACATTTTATAGACCAAACAATTCATCCATTAATCATAGAAAAAAAAAATTGGCAGCTTAATAAACAATAACTGTTAGCTGAAGCCCCAATGGAACAATTAAATCATTCTAACCATCAATTGAAAAGTCTCAAATGTTAAAAATAATTGATTACATGAGACACAGAACCCCACTGTGTCAAACACACAAATTTGAACACTTCACTTTTCCTAATAAACATACTGTTTTGGTTGTTTTGTTTTTGTTTTGTTTTTTTCATCAAAAGTTTTTCCTTCTCTTGTTCAGGATCTGACTTATCAAAACGCCTGAGAAGTCTCATCTCTGGCTTAACATGCTGTTCCATAACTAACCAGCAGGTGTCCTCGGACGACAGCGACTGACCCGGCAGACTAATCACTACTGCATCTTGTATGTGTGTGTGTATATACATGAAACACTCAACCTCCAACAGGCAGAACAAGCGTCCGTAAATCAAAAATATTTCGTTGAGGTCTGAAGATTGAAGGGGGGGAAAATAAAAAGGAGGGATTTGTAACAAACACACATGACTCACAGGGCTGTAACACTGCCTGCCATGAGCACTGAGGCTGCTCTTTAAGGAAATAAGTGGTAATACTGCACAAAAAAAAATGTCCTAATCTGAGGTGAGATGCTTGAAAATGCACACCGTTTTTTAAATCCTCATGTTAACAGTTAAACATGACCGGACCTCGGAAAACGCCTTTAAAAATGTCACCGAGCTGTACGAAGGACAGGGATCTTAACTTTTTCATCCATGACCACAGCCGCTGCTAAATCCAAAACTTCCACTATTTTTACCAAACTAACTACTTTTAGAATAAGATTTAAAATGCCGATTGTGTTGTTCCTACTGAAGAATAATAATAATAATAATAAAAAGCATCCTCTCTGTCTGCATTCTGGTACATTTCTGCTCTTCACAATGCCAGGAAAATGGCACGATTAGAGGATTATGCGACACTGCAAAGGGAAAAACGACATTTTTGTTTGTTATTCTAAAACTTGTTTCAAGAATTTTAAAGACTTAAGTGCCTTCTTTCCATTTTCACTTTTAGGGCCCAATAATGGACACAAAACTACCTGATGATTAGAATTTTTTTTTTTTTTTTTTTTTTTTTGCACGCTGTGATGAGATTATTCTAGTGAAAATTATTCATCAGGAAGGAAAACACAACTACTACAACTGGCCTAAACTGTTAAACATATGTGCCCTTGGGGTCTAATATAGTGTTATAATGATTAGTTGATTGATCGATTAGTCAAGTGACAGAAAGTTAATCAACAATTTCGATAATAGATCGATCGATTATGCCGTTTACGAAGCAAAAAATGTCAAACACTCGTGTCCCTGCGTCTTAAATCGTGAGGATTTTCTGCTTTTCTTTGTTTTATATCATTGCAAATTGAATATCTTTGGGTTTAGGACTGTTGTTTGGACAAAACAAGACATTTAAAGATATCAGCTTGGGCTCTAAGTATTTAAGAGAAGCATTTGTCACAATTTTTTGCCTCTTCTTTTTTTTTGATCAAGCGATTAACTGGTGAATTTTAAAGATTAATCAATCACGAAAATAATCATTAGCTGCAGCTCGACAGTGACCGACAGCATTTTCTAGACTTTTCCAGTGACTTCGCTAAATCAGAAAACTGTTCACAACCTTCTTTTCTCGTTCTACAATTTATCTGCATGTATGCAAACCGGTCTGGCATGTGGCGAGGAAAACCGCGCAAAGATATCCTCTTACCCATAAACCACTGGGACTACTGCTCAGATCCTACATGTACGCGATGCAGGAAACTAACTTTATCCATCCCCAAAAAATTCACCAGCAGCTGACGAGGAACAGACGACTACACTATGACCTCTACATGACTACTCGTCTGCTTACATGTTCAGTACAAATGTTGAGTGTTGCTGTTGGAAAATGATTGGATGCATCTCTCGTCGAGCCTGGGAAGTAGTCAGAAATACAGTCAGACATGAATGCCGGAGCACTTTCCCCAGTCCAATCTCTAAAAAATAAAAAAAAAAACTCCAGATCCAGATTTTTTTTTCCTTTTCCGTGTTCTTCCAGACGTGTGGAGAATCCCCGGTGACTCATCCAGCCAAGAATGTGGTCAGGAGGAAAATGCCGATCCTGTTCTTTTCAGGTTAAACCACTTATCATCAGGGTGCCGGTCTGGGGAAGGGGTGGGGGGAACGGCTCGGATGTATGGGTGCATTGTATGGAGCTGGCAAAAGCCAAACAATCCGACTTCCAGCGGTAATACTACGTGTCATTGTGTCAGGGGAGCGACAAAAGGCCTTGCATCGGACAGGAATGCATTCTGTGCGAGCCAAGCTGCTTAGCCCAGTGACCTATTGTCCAGTTGGGTTCTTTTCAAGTGTTTTTAACCCTAACGAAAATGACTAAAAAGAACAAAAAAAAAGAAAAAAAAAAAAAAATTCGACGCTTAACATTGTTTTTTCACATAGCACCATGCCATCGGTTTCCAGTTCTGAACACTTAATTGCAGTGTATCACATTTCCATAGGGTTGGTTTTTTTTTTTCTTCTTTTTTTTTTTTTTTTTTGTTCCATGAGATAGCTGATATGCAGTGTCCGGAAAAACAAAAGTCGCTCGCATGATGGTGACGAAACAAACAAAAAAACCACAACTGAAGAAGAAGCACACGGAGACGTGAGGTGAAGGGGAAGCAGGAGGATTGGTGAAGCTGAGGTATCTGTTCAGGTGAATTTTTTTTTTTATTATTCCTACAGGATGACCACAGTCTGTCTGAGGGGGGGGGCGTCTAATGTGTTGTTTGTAAGTGTAGTGTTTGAAAGTGTACTGTACATGTGAGGACCGTAGTGGCAGAAGGCACATATTGCCGAGGTGCATGAGGAGGGGGGGGGGCGGGCGGGTGGGGGGGGGGGGTTATGAGTGATGTTATGAGCGATGAACTCTCCTCCACCCAAAGCGGGGAAGCTAAGCCTTTGTCCGCCTGCTGCAGTGTCTGGTAGATCACAAAGAAAGCACCCGACCGCTTTCAATATTTTCACCAACCAAGCAGATTTTTTTCGTGTCAGAGGAGGGTCTCCTGGGCTGGCTGATCCCTAAATTAGTCCAACTTACAGCCGTTTAACGCCATCTGACCGCTGATCTGGAGGTTCACAATGAATCGTGACTTTTAGCAGTTGGTTTTTGACCTCAGAAGTCAGCGGTGCAGATGAAACTTAAAAGTCACTTTGAGTGTTTTTTTTTTTTTTTTTATCAGCGAAAAAGAGATGAGAGCTGGACCTCCAGGTGATGATCGGTGCCATTGACAGCAGCTAAAATCCACGCCATGTCCACAGCGGACTGGATTTCAGAATAGAAGAGAAGTCGGTCCATCGCCCACCCCCCTTTCTGAAGCTCAGACACGGACTGACACGTGTTCCAGCGAACGTGCCGGCGTGGGGGCAGGCGTCGCTGTAGACGACGGCGAGGCTGCAGGGGGAGTAGGAGTTATTGCTTTCAGCTCGTTGCCAGGGCAACTCTGGGTGCTGACACCACGGTTGAGGGCGCCGGCGCGCAGCGGAGCGTTAGCGGGCAGAGCATTGGGGTCGGTTCGGGGGATGTTGACGGGGCAAGAGCGGGTGCGGGCGTGGCCCTTGTGGCCGCCCGGGTGGCAGACGAGGCTGCCAACGGTGTCGACAGGTGACAGGTGGCGCTTGAGCCAGCGCTCCACCCGCTCCTCCTTGTACTTGATGGAGTACCAGGTGAGGAAGATGAAGAGGAAGCCAAGGAACTTGAGGCTCGCGGCGAGGCCGAAGTAGACGAAGCGCAGGGAGGTGACGTCGTACTCCCAGCAGGAGCCGTGGACGCCGCAGTCCTGCTGCCACAACATGCAGGTGGTGTCGATGACAGCGCCGAAGTAAATGGGTGTCGGGATGTAGGCTGAGTAGAGCAGAGAAGGAAAGGACAGGTGAGGAAGAGAGAAGACATGGCAGAGGAAGAGGAGGAGGGAGAAGAGGAGAAGGAGCACAGGACAAAAAGAACATTAAAAAAGGAAAAAAGTGGCAAGAAAAGGGGACGGAGACAGAAAGGAAAGAAGACGAAAACAGTAAAAATATCAAAAAGGAGAGAAAAGGATGAGAGGGGAGAAAAATTAAAGATATACAAAGAGAAGAAAGCTCGTCACCAACTATGAACAGAGAAATTACCACATCTGACAAAATCTAAATCATCTCAGTAACACTGGACACTCATCCTGACTTATTAAGCTCTTAGTAGAGGCCAAGCTCAAAAAAAAAAAAACAACACTGCATCCTACAATTCCCATAATGCAAAAAACATATCTTCCATTTCCCTCCCTGCCTGGTTAGTGCCCACGTCTCTCGAACTCCTCGCCCACAGTTTTCTGACTAATTCACACTGACAGCAGCTTTCTAAACGTCTGATATCTAAAATCGAATTTGCCTCTTTTACTCCTTTATTCAACAGTGATGTTGGGCATTAAAGACAACATCTCATTTGCTCACTAACGCTAAATCAGCCTGTTGGTCAGCAGTTACAGAGTGTGCGGTCCATTAACAGTCGATGCATTTAGCTGACGCTCTTCTCCTGCGTACAGCTTTAAAGACCGACACTGATCTCCTCAGACAAGACCGCTGGTACTATAATGTACCTTTTATTTCTGACCTTTTTCACACTTAATAAACACATCTAGCAAAGATAAGGAGGACTGAAATCCTGTGTCACCAGTTTTAGGTAATAAATAAAAAAGGAAGTAAACTTTTCTTTGGTCCTGTAGTGTTTCTACTCACCGAGAGTCCTGAGGAGAACAAACTGCATTCCCAGAGCGAACGGCCGCTCCTGCTCTGCGACAGACCTGCAACACATTAATGGAGGTTAATGTGAACCAAATTTAGTAACTGTTACTCGTTTTGAACTGCATGCAGATGGATGGGCTTCACCACAAGTGTGATGTGGAAACTTGAAGCCTCCAGAGCACAAACACTGAGAATGGACTCTACAGTGAAGTAGGAGACATCTGGTGTCCAGCGGTTAAATGTCTGAGATTAAATATATATTTTTTAATGAGGCGACGAGGAGTATATGTAATTTAAAGGAGTTTTAACAAGGTAACTGCACATTTTTTGTAGACAAAACATGTCAGACACGATTTATTATTCCAAGAAGAGGATTTTTATATTTGCTTAAACATGTCTGGAGGGAAGCTTTAATGTTAAACTGACTTTAAAATTACATATTTGTACATTAGAACAAGTGAAAATTGAAGCCTAGGAGAGAAAATGACTTGAAGCTTTCCATAAAAATAGGAAGTTTTACATCATATTGCATTAACAACACAGTAAATACAAGTGATAATAATGTAAAGGATGATAAATTGTCCAATCGGTTCAGCAGCTTCATCAATCTGTTCAAGAACTGAAAACATCACTTAGAAATGAACAAGAAGTCAAATTACGGTTGTTTATCCAACACACGTGGTGGTAGTAATATTTAGATCTTTTATTTAAGTCGCAGTTAAAAAGGTAGAAAAATGCTCCTTTGAGTAAAAGTCTTGCATTTAATATCTTAAGTTAAAGTACAGAAGCATTAGTTGCAAAATTTGACTTAAAGTATGAAAAGTAACAGTACTTCCTATGCAAAATACCCCCTTTCAGTGTTATACTTCAAAGTATTCAACATGTTTTATTGGTATCAAAGGGGATTCAATGCACTTTTTTTTACACTGATCAACAAACAAAGACCCTTCGTTGTCAATGTGAAAACAGATCTCTATATCAATTATAAATATATATCATCTGATACACACATAAAAACTAGATCTGAAAAAGTTACTAGTAATTTGAGTAGAAAGTACAATATTTACCCTCTGAAATGTAGTTAAGTTGAAGTATAAAGTAGCATAAAATAAAGTACCTCAAAATTGTACTTAAGTAATTTTTGAGTAAATATACTTTGTTACATTCCAACACTGTCCGACACAGAACTTCAAATCCAGAATCAAAAAATTACCAGAATTCAACAAGAAAGAAATCCACAACTTGCAAACAAGGATTTAAAGCAAAAATTAGCTGCACTGTGCAAATATCCCTCACATATCGACTCCTGTGAGAGACATATCACCTGTTTTCGGCTGTTTTCACAGTAACTGCTGAAGTCTAAAGCTGAATGATACCAGCACAGAGCTTCTGCAGATACCACAAAGTTAAATCTAATGTACTTTAACATTTAAAGCCCCTACGAGATTTACACAATAAAAATAAAGGGCCAAAAGCAACTAATGGACAACTGCACCAATTTTCAGCAAGATTGTCTAATTTTTCTTAAAAATAAACTTAACGTCATCAGAATAGTTTTAAAGATGCCACAATCTCATACAAATTCTGCACGTAGCAGCTTTAAGACCAACTATAGATACATTTCAGACAGATTTTTTGGACAGATCGAACAAATGATGCAGTAAAGTCAATCAGTTAATCAGGTCTAAGTGATCTGTAATCTCTAGAAAAACAAGTTGTTTGATATTCTGCGTCTATTTCAGCCAATAACATCACGCTAAACCTACCAGTGAGCTGTTTGAGTAAAACCGGCTGTATTTTCGTACCTGAGGGTGACGATGATGGCGGAGGGCTGAGCGCAGGCGGTGATGAGCGTGACGATAAAGAGGAAGATGAGGAAGGGGATGAGGGTGCTGCAGGTGCGGTCACACTTCCCTGACACCGCGTAGCCGTTCTCGTTCAGGTAGGTCTTGACGATGACGAGCTGCAGCTGGTTGCTGCCCTGACCGCTGGACGACGGCGTGATGACCTGCCGGCTCTGAACGCAGGCGCAGTCCGAGTAGTTGCGAATCTGGAAGGTAGGAATATGTATTTAGGCACTTTGACTTCAACTACATATTATTTTATTATTTATTATTAGAGTAACTTCTGTAAACAAGAGAGACCATCTTTAAGAGCCTCCACACTTAAATTCTTACTTGTATTAAGTGACACTTTAATACATTTTTTTAAATCTTTGGGACTTGAAATCCTGCTGTCCAATTCTACAATCTTACATTTCATCAAATGGGGACATATCATGCTTTTTGTGGTTTTCTGTTATTAATATACTGTTATGATGTCAGATATCTACACTAAACATGGTCAAAGTTCCAAGACTTGAGGTTAGCATATGTAAAATGCTGCCTGTGAGTCAAAATCCAGGGCTTCAGCCTGCTCTGAACGCTTCATTGACATTTTTTTCTACCTCATGAGTTAACTTCTTCTCGTCAAGCATGCCCATCAACAGCCATCCATACGAATGTATTTGAAAAGTTGATATTTAGAGTAAAAACCGACAAAAACTAGTGAAATCCCGCTGCGATAGTTTGTTTCATAGTTTGTTGACGTAGCCTCCTGAGCCGCCTGGAAGTCGGCTGAGACACAGCTTCGGGAAGCTGACCAATCAGAACAGAGCGGGCTCATCGGGAGGAGGGCTTTTAAAGAGACAGCAGCTAAAACAGCCTGTTTCAGACAGAGGCTGAACTGAGGGGCTGCATGAGGAGCCAGAACTCTCTGAAATTCACCAAGTACAACTTTGAAGTCGTCATCTTCTTTAATAACAATTAAAACACATTTTAAAAAAATATCTTTTATCTAAATAAAGAATTTTATGTGACTGGGTATGTATTTCACCTCTTGCACGTTTAAAGTGTTCAAATTTCTGTTTTGATTATTTTTTTCTTTTTCTCTTGTTTTTTGTGATACACGTTTCTTTGTCTATTTCATGTTTTATTGTTTTATGACTCAGTATGTTTTTATGACTTGTTGTAATGAAGAGGAGGACTTTGTATAAGCCCTCTGGACTTCCTTCCTCTCCTGCACAATTTAATATAACTTTTTACTGTGTAATATTTTTATTGTAACCTTTGTGCAAATTAAAAAAAAAAGAACTGTAAATAATACAAAGATATTCCAGTAGTGGCCCAGACTAAAAATATAGACCTAGAAATGTGCACAATATGTCCCCTTTAAAACCTTAAAAAGTAAAGAATTAGTTGACAAACATGTACAAAAATACTAGACGTTTAAAAGCTTGATATTTTGTACTTTTCAGTTTTAGCACTTTAAATTTCAGCTGTTAAAAACATCAACAACTATGTTTACTTGTCCAGGTCTCTTACCCCGGTGCTGTCGTTGGACACACTGTTGCAGCCAGCCAGGCAGGGGTTAAAGTAAGTGATGCCATCAGAGCCGCATACTGGAGCATACTCGTGGATTTTACAACCACAGTTCACGTTACAACCTCCGGTCAGGTTCCTCTGGGTCATGGTGAGAGTCGGCCTGGCGAGAGAGAAAACAAACAAAACATACACAAAAGTTCTTTAGACTTTGCATTTTTAAAACTTTTTTTTAGAGTCACAAAGTGTAAAAGATGGACAACTGTGTTCGAAAACATCCGGTTCTTTAATAAAAAAGTCAAAAAGCTATAAGCCTAACGCAAAGAGACAAGTCAACTACAACTCCCATGGTGCATTTCTTCACAGAGCTTTAATTCTTGTGTGTTTCAATAACTGTGATCTGAAGCTGAAGATCACACTTTGTGGAAACCTGATAAAACATTTAGCAGTTTGATCACTTTCAGATTGTTTTGGTTCAGTTTTGGATGGATCTTCTCCGCAGTAACTGAGGCTCATGGGTATCGTAGTACTCAAGTTGTACTCTACAAGTTGAAGAATTAACACTGATGCCAACACATAAACCTGAAGGATTCTTAAATTATCTCCTTCCAACAGTTACTCAATGGTAATGTGAATGTAAAGCTATTGTGTGAAAACATGTCAAAACCTGGAAATCAAATTAATTGTATTGTTTGGTATTTAGTGATGTTTAGTCGTTTCTTGTGTGCAATGATTAGATTATATTATTCTATTGTCACCTTAACAATATTCAGAATGTTAGTTTGCAGCGGTGTTTATTTTAAATAGCGTCATGAACTGAAGTGCATATGAGTAGGATACATTATCTAGAGTGTCACTTCAACACTGCCGTCCCTGAAGCTACACTGATAGCTAAAAAAAAATATTAATGAACTGCATAAAAAAGCAAAACCGAATGAAGTTTTACAGACATCAATTCAGTAAAATAAAAGTGTTTACTGTATTGTACTGTACTGAAAAAGAAAGCAGAAAAATGGCAAAAGAAAAGGAAAGAAGGAAAGAAAATAGAGGACGGACAATAAAAGCGGTAAAGAGGGAAGATAAGGCTATCTGGAAATGTGGAAGATAAAGTAAAGTGATGGATGAAAAAAGCAAAGATAGAATGAGAAGAAGAAGAGATGTGGAAACCAAACGGTGCAGTATATATCAAATGTTAAGGAAACAAAATAAAAGAGCTTCAATGCTGTATTTTATGCATGTTAATAAAGATAGGCTATTATATCTGATATTTTTCATTAAGTGGATTGTAAGGCTGAAGAGTTGGAAAAATACGGTTCCCCTCAAAGGCTGTTTGGTTATTCAGAAGCCAGTAGATGAGCTATTAGTTTTATACCCACTCAAACAGTCTGTTTTCTAGTAGCCCTAAAATAGTGATGCAAAGCCGATGGCTGATAATCAACTTGTGGCTCTGTTTGTTTCTAGTTTTCCTTTCAATAAAGTTAAGCCATAAATAAAGACGCAAGACAGTGAGGACAGGAGGAAGTCAAGAGACAAGGAGGAAGTGAGCCAGAAGTAAAAGAGATGAACACATAGTGAGCATGCCCACCAGAGACTTCCACCGGCCGACACCACTAACTTACAGTTTAGCCCTCCAGCTAACTTGAATGGGGATAAAATGATCCAATCATGCGGCTCTTCTAGACTTCAAAATGTGATTGGATCAAACAGATCAAATTCTGATAGTGAGACGAGTCACCTCGCAGGGGTTGTGACTCTCAAAAAAATGTATCTGCTGATTTACAGACGTCTCTTTCACAATGTAACTCTATTGGAAAAAGTCTTTTTGGGCCCAATAGCATCACATGACGTTGTAATTACACAGTTTGGCCGCTATTTCAAATTGTCTTCAAAGCCTGGCGCTGTTCCTGGGGGACTGGTGGAAGGAAGGAGGGAATAAACGAGGACATTAAGGAGAGATGAAAAGAAAAGAATGATGGAGAAAGGAAAAGGATAAGACAGGATATAGAAGGGAAGGGAAGGGAAGAGATAAATTGAAAAGATAACAAAAAGTGCATTAAGGAGGGCAAGAGGGACAGAAAGAGAGACGGAGAGGGAAATAAAAAAAAAGACCAGAGGGAGTAACAGAGGAGAGGAAAAAGAGACGGCAGTCAGCCAAAGATCTTCTTGTCCAAGCTGTTCTTGGACGTTTTCCATCGTTGCCATGTAATCGCTCCAAGGGACGCTCCATCCAAAAGAAAACGCCTCCGTTTACTGGCTCGTTATCAGTTATCCCTGCACTGATCTGAACGCTCGCTTCCTCCCTGACATCGGCCACAGATGGGGCAATCAAAACGGCCGCTGACTCTGTCACGTCGGGATATGAATTAATACGAGAGAGGCCGAGCTGCAGCCAGCAAACGGCTGCCTCTGATTTAAGCGAAAGTTTTCAAAGACTCCGTTTGCTCCTGGAATTACGACGAGACGTGAGAGGAGCGATAAACGAGGGAGGTATTTAATAACGTAGAGGAGAGAGATGTCTGCTTTTAGACATGTTTACTTAAAGAAAATAAAGTATATGTGTCAAAATCAAAGTCGGGGACATCTAAGTGTCAAAATTTGATTCTTTCTTTGTGTTAGCCTTGATGACTCCCAGTTCAGTCTCAGTCTGGATGTCACAACATGACAACTCCAATCAGCAGACTTCAGTGAATGATAATGATGAAAGCTTCCATGTATTTATGTCATTTGGGGGGTTTTTTGTACCAAAAGTTTGATTTTGTTCATTTCACATCTACCACATCATTTAAAAGTGTTCCACAGATTTAAAAAAAGGATTAAAATCGATTCAGCAGAACCAGAGGTATCATATTTTTTATTCCACACATTCTCCCTTGTCAAAAACCTTTTACCCACAATGCAATTCAACTTAATTCACTCAACTGCACAAAGACTGGTGTGTTATGCTCTCTGCAACACCTGAAAAGTGGAGTTCAAGTAAGATTATTTTATGTTCTAGGATAGGGCTGGCATATTTCAATATTTTTGACATTATCTCCATTGAATTTCTAAATAAAACCCTGAAATATTCTGTTATACAGATGATCAAAAATGGCTTATTCTGCATACTTTAAATGGTGTCAAACAGGTCTCAAAAGAGAACAGCAGTACTTTCCCTGTTGCGGACATTAAAACAGCCCATTTGATGAGCTTTTTTGGGATTTTGCTCTCCTGATGGTTTATTTTTTTATGTTGTCATATTGGTTCCCAAATATGTTGGTGTTAGCATGTTTTCATATAACAGATTAGCAAAAATATTATTGTGGGAGAAGCACAAGCAGCTCCTCCCACGGAGAAGATACACTTTAAAATACAAGGACATCGCCTTGGACAGGATATAAATTACAGGAGACAGGAGACCAAAAAACAGTAGGTACTTTCTGCTGTAATTATTACTGTCTGGTCCAAATGTAAAAAAGTATTGCCTACTGTTCCCTATTCACAACCTTAAGATTAATAAATTGAGGAAGATGTTGCCTTTGTTTGGGGGTTTCAGAGAGGACATCCATCAGGTTACAACATAACAGGCATGAGCAGAGATAGAGAATGAGACAGAGAAAAGAGAAAGAGAGGGAAAAACAGACTATTTATGATCGAAATGATGTTACAACGGTCACCATGGCTATTTCTCTCTTACCGTTTTATCTAAACCTGACCTCTCCTCAAGCTTCTTTCATAATTTTGTTTTTCTCTCTGTGGATGTTTTTTTTGTCCACTTATATTGTACCTCTCTGTGCTTGTTTTCCCCTCGGTCTTTATCTCTGCATTGGCTCTCTCGTTTATCCTTCGAGTGTGTTTGGCTGTCTCTCTCCATCCTCCACAATCACATCACTGTGGAAACCGCATGCCGACCACACAACACCCAGTGTAAATTTTCAATTCAGATTAGACACAAAACAGACACCTCGACACTGCGCTGACGTGGTTCTTCCCCCGTCAGCAGTGATGCGTGACAACCCACCAATTCCCCGACACTGTACCCTCCCAGTCACCTCCCCCCCACCTCTCCCTCCCTCCCTCCACGCTCCTCACCCGGTGGTGTAAGGGATGTTAATTCCTCCGAGGTTGATGCTCTCACAGCCCACGATGAACAGAGTGGAGAAGCAGAGCAGGGAGACTCCGCTGCAGATCATGGCCAGCTTGGCCGACTCACGAGCTCCCAGTTTCAGCTTCTTAATGATGTAGCCGCCCAGGACGATGCCCACGCCGGCGCTGGGCACGATGATCACACCTGGGAGTGGAGGAAGAGGCACATATTAAACATTCAGACACTTCTCTGCTTGCTGAACTAACATGGTTTTTATTCAAAGCTTGTTACAGTAAGTCCAGCAAGCTAACCCTCCCATCTAGCAAAACTTGGGTGCACAAGTGTTGTTTTAAGATCAACAGATATCCTTAAAACGACAAGACGAGTCCTAAAGAAAACGGTGCTATCACAACAGCAGCCGCCTCCGGGCAGCCTTGCATTACCATGACAGCACACATTTTTTAGTGTGGGTGGCCCCAAAGGCAGTGGAGCCTCTAACCCAGGCGGTGTTTGTGCCTCGCCAGTAGATGTTAGATAATGTTGTGTCCTGTCCTGTGCAGCGTTTTCTCCTGTGTTGTTCAGTGTTTTCTAACCATTATCCATCAAGTTTAACCAGAATTACAGAAAAAAAAACAGTTCTAGTGAATTAATTTCCCTCCGTTTTTGGACTCGCTGCTTATTTTCTTATATTCTAAATGAGAACATGATTCGTGGTGAATTTGGTACACTGCGATGCTTTGTCACGCACCATGCAGTTATAAAAGCAGCTGTCCCTCGGTAAAAGACATTAAAACATCGGGAAGATGTAATTTTCTGCCAATAAAACCTTGCCTGTGCCTTGAGATTTGTGTCTGCTCTATAAGAAAACACAATGACGAGAGGAAAGGTTTTTCTCTGTGTGCTCCTTCCCCCCTTTCACAAGGCTGCTTTTCCCGACATTAACAGTGTTTTTTGTGTGTGTGTGTGTGATAAATCATTACTTTCAGTCCAATGGTTCACATAATCTGTTAATTTATCAGTCACATTTTGGGTGTGTTTTTGTGATGTTTGGGCAGATTATAGAGAAAACAGGTGTGCATCATCACTCTAATGGTGCAGTCACAGTGACATTCGCTTCCCAGTCATGTCTATGTGGAACGAGACAAGACACGTTCGCTGCCGGTCGCAAATTGACCTGCTGAGTTCAATCTGACTGAACGTCGCCTCCCGACAAGGTGAGGTTCTCCAATAGAGAGAATTGGGGAAATATTGTTTGTTTGTTTTCTTGTCTTATAACTGCATAGATAAGTAATGCCAGCAGCAGAGAAGAAGAGACACTGATTGGAACATTTCTGCCTCTGTTTCATTAATATTTTTGTTAATAAATGCCTATTGACCCGCTTCTCCAACATCTCCTTTAAATCTTCTCGTGTGTCGAGCGACATATTTTGCCTTTATATGGGGAGGCGGCACTATAAATAAATTCAGGAAGTTGTGGGCTAAATGGGCAGCAACAGATCTGTCATTCCAGGAAATGGACGGACTGAGTAAAGCCTGTCTGGTCAAAACAGATGAAAATCTGATGAGACAGACGCGTCGTTAAACACGGCCAGCGCTCATCTCCCTTTCATGAAGTGAAAATTATGCAAAAAAAAGACTGACTCACAGGCTCCGCTTGGCCTCCCGCCTTTTGGTGCATGATAGTCCAATTGGACAAGACTCTAAACAAGCAAGGACACAAAATTATTTCTAACACTAACAACCACTGGCAGCTGAGTGCTAGCGCCTTGCTCTACCCACTCACGCTCCGGAGAAGATGGCAGCGGATACCCGAGCCGGGGTTCTGGGACCTTGAGCAGGTTTCCCAGGGCTCCCAAGCAAAACGAGGAACTATTTGATTTCACTCACTAGAAGCTGGCATACTATGATAATGTGTATGACTGGCAGTTTTTAATCACAGGCTTCACAGCCCACTCCACCCACAGCTGAGACAGTTATGCAATCCAACACTATAAAAAAAAAAACAATGTACAGAATAGATTCACAATTTTTTAAAATCTGTCCTAAAACAACAGTCAGGTGTCCAAATGAACACTGACACATGGTTTTTCCCTTCATAATGTGTTTTCTTCTTCAGTTTATCTAAAGCTTCAAATCAAGTCATTATATTTCTAAGTTAAAGTCTTTTTAGTGCCAAATTAACTGTTTTTGTTACGATTGTTCCACTGAGGCTCAACAGGAAAACACTGTCGAGACACAAAGAGAGGATTTTTTACAGAAAAGACTAACTGTGGAAGAAACTTTATGTGACTAACAGAGACTTTATGTGACTAACAGAGACGGCCAAAGTCTCATATTACTTCAGATAAACTTTCTCAAAACAAGGACTGTGGATTTTGTCTCCCATCATTTACACTGTAAGTGCATTTGGACGAGTCTTCTAATGGACACCTGACTATTGTTTTAAGACAGACTTGAAAAATTGTGAACTTATCCTTTAAAAGGTTTCCAAAACTAATATAAATGAAGATGTAGTGAGATAAATTTAGTTTGTGAAGTGTTTAAAAACAATAACAGTCTTCTGTGTGGAAAGTTCAGATGACTTAAGGTTCCTTGCAAGTGTGACTAATAATATATAATAATGTTTGACACCAGCAATCAACATCTTTTTCAAAAGGTAAATGTGTTATGTTGTAATAAAACTCTTCAAAATTGCATGAAGCACAAATTTGTCATTACGAGCCTCCAAAAACAAAACAGTGTGAAAGTCACATCATGTGTGTGAAATTCTCAAATAAAAAACTGACAGTTTTTAAAAAATACTCAGTTGCAAAACACAAATGTCCATGACTGTTCTGGATGATGTGTTATCATTTTGACATGTTAGAAATACATTATCTAATCAAAAGCAGCTGGACTTGCTGTTTTTGTTTACTGTTTTTAGGTCAAGACACCGTATGACCTGGATGACAGCAACTCTACAGTCAGACTTTTTTTTTTTTTTCCAAATGAAAGCTAACCGTTCAGGACGGTTGGCCAGTTGAAAAAAAAGCATCTATCTATCTGTAAACATGTCCATCAAACCGTTAGAGAAAAGCAAAGGCATCACGTAAAACCTTCCAAATGTGGAAGTATACCAAAATAACCACCGTCACTAAAAGAGGCCTTCATGTCAGAGCAGAGCCTCTTATTCCTCTCAGCTTGTTGACTTATCAGCCACAACAGTGGGAGGCTCTGAGAGGCTCTTTATCTTTAAGATATGACGCTGGAGGGCGGAAGGTTTGTTTTACACAATGCTATCCTCGTCTAAGGTTGATCTTAGACATTACTTCTTGGACATTATTTCTTTTTGTTTCTTTGTTTCCTTTGTAAAGCGTCTTTAAGTATCCTGAAACGCACTATATAAGTTTGATAGTACGTATTGTAAGTATTATTATTATTATTATAATCTTTTGACTTGTAATACACATAGATGAGCTTGTCAATAGAATGATTAGTGTGTTAAAGAGGTGAGGCTCTGTGAGGCTGTTATACTCATATGTCCAAAAATATACCCTTATTATAATTATTATTATTATTATTATTATTATTATTATTATTATTATTAGCTTTTTACATTTACATTCTTCATTTAGCAGACGCTTTTATCCAAAGCAACGTACATCTGAAACTGATACAAGTTGTTCTTTTAAATAAGCTCTGCCACTTCACTGACCGCTGGTTATTGTGTACTAATCATAGACTGTATAAAAATAGGTACTAATATTTTAGGAATAGTGTAAACTCTAGTGCAGTGCAACACAGACAAGAACAAAACTTATTACATTACATTGCAAACAAAGAACTTTGTCATCTGTATGCAGCTCTACAAATAAAATCATCCATACAAAAGATTTCCTTCCTGAAACGCAGCTCAAGATTCTTACAATCATTCATCCAGAAAAACTCATCAGCAATTAAGAACATTTTACCAAATAGTTTCCCCTTAAATCATCATATAATGAGCATCAAACATAAAATAGACTTTGTCTTCAGTCTCACGTAAATCACACAGCAAACAGAGCTTGATGCTAGAAAGTAGCTTGATTTGATTATGTTTTATAAATTAAAAGGTACCAAAAAATGTGTCTGTGTTTGTGTTGGATGCATCTGCCTGCTCACATACACCTACAGCGTGTGTGTCCAGGCAGCCATACTTGTCTTCACGTATCACCATGTATGTATGCATTTAATCTATTGACCTGCTCTTGTTTAAACATGCATGTGCCTTAGCGTGTGATTGTGAGTGTATGTAGAGCATATGTGTGTGTGTGTGTGTGTGTGTAACACCCTCAATGTTCCAGCTCTGTGTCCCAGGTGCCCCCTTCATTTGAAGACCAGCAGTTTCTTTATTATTAATGTGTTGGCTTGCAGCTCTGGGTCGACTGCCTCTGCTGCTCTGCTTTTAAATAAAACCAGCAGAGCAGAGCTGAACTGGCAGAAATTAAAGTTGTGGGTGTTGTATGAATATTCTGTCTGTCTGCATCCTGTCTGTGCTGCTATAAAGACATTATAAAGGGAAGTTCAGTAGAGAAGGCAGAGAACCGTTTCAGATTTAAGATGCTAAAAATGTGAGAGCTTTATAAATAAAAATGGGCCTGTTTTTGAAATAAGACTAGACTTGGAAAACTTGAATCCTGTTTGGTTTTATGAAAATCATCATAAAATCATGGTCATTTGACAATTTAACTGAGACGTCAGAGGGTGGTAGCCTAAATCTGTCTTAACCTCAGTAAATGTGGGAATGAAGACTACAGTAGGAAGAACAACCAGGCATCAGTTGTTCAGATGGACCTGTATCAGAGATCCAGGAAACATTTACGTCTTCAGTGTTAAAGTACAGCGTGATTTGTGATTCAGCTCACCGGTGTAGATGCTGGCGTTGGAAGCCGGGATGCCGAACTGAGACTCGATGAACTTGGGGATGAAGGTGATGAAAGCTGTGACGATGGCGCTTTCGGCCGTGTAGGACAGACTGACGAACAAGAAGGTCACATTGCTGAGGATCCTCACTGCGGCCTTGGGCAGGTCTGGAGGAAGAAGAGCGAACAGAGAGAAGAGTTTCATTTTTAGTTTGTTTTGAACCTATTTATGCATGAAGTAGTTATATGTTCTAAATAGCACCCCTTGTCATGATATCAATATTTTTCAATACTTTTAAAAGATGTAACGGGACAGAGTGCACAGTAAACTCGGCAGCCCCACATTTCTCTGTTCTGTATTTCTCTGTTTTTTGTATTCAGGTTAGGCTAACCTATTGTTGCTAACTTTGGAGCTAACTCCCTAAGACGTGAGCTAACAACAGACGTGACTTTTTATCCCTTATTAATTGACACACTGTAGTCTGTACAGTACATTTACTGCCAGACTGACAACTTACTACTAACCTTTTCCTCTGCTCACTTCTCTGCCCCTCGCTTTTTCCCACTCGCTACGCAAACATACTCCATAACGGAGCCGCGCGACAAATAGTTTCCCAGGCAACGGCACGGCGGTTGACTCACGTACCGGAACAGCGCTGCACAGAGACTCCCAAACGCTATTGATAAAAATTTAATATCAAATTTTTTATTTATTTATTTTTTTGGCCTGGCGGGGGTTCTCGTTCTGTCATGATGGAGAAATACAGATTCAGTGAACGTTCAATACGTTCAGTAAACGTTGAGTACAGTTGGACCCAGCAGTTTCCATTAAGTTGGGCGAGTTCAAAGTTGTGAAAACAACGGGGGTGTTTTGAATACACACCGTTGTTTTCACAGGTAATTTGTTAGTCTGTCCCTCCCGCCGCTGGAAATAATGGATTACTCCTGGAAAGCTGTTGATGTAGCACTTTTCTCCTTATGAAAATAACACGGAGATTATTCGACCAATGACAATTTAGTCGAACGAGAGCATATCGACCAACTAATCGATCAGTCGACCAGCAGACTACAGCCCTAATTACTACTACTACTATCTTATTGGTCTTCTCACGTATACAATTAATCTTGCTTTTAATTTGTCAAGCACACATTTGTCATTTCTAGTTGATGTTGCAGGTGTGTGTGTGATGTGCTATTATGTGCAACTTTGTATTATGTGTCCTGTGAATTTTTTGCTTTGTACTGTTCTGTTATTGTTCTGTTATATGTTTTAATTGTGACCTGCCGAAGATGCAAATTAGCTGTAAGCTAACTCTGGTACAGTACATCAAATAATAACATCTATGTTTAATACTGCACATGGTCCCTTACAAATAATATACATAAATAAATAAATATAATGGCAAAACTTGGAAACAAAGTGGATTTGTAGATGGGATGTAATCAGGGTTGCAACTAACAATTTCAATATTAATTAATCTACTGATTATTTTTCTGTAAAATATCAGAAAACTGAGAAATTCCCATCAGGATTTCCCAATGTCCAATGTAACATCTCATTTTGTTTGACAAACACCCAAATTTTCCCAGAAATTTTCAATTTATTATAATGGAAGACCTTTGAGTACCTAGAACCACCAAATGTTTGTTATTTTTGCTTAAAAATTACTCGATTGTCAAAGTAGATAAACTAATATCAGCTAATTGGTTAACAAACTTTGCACCATCATTGCAGCTCTAGATGTAATTAACTAATTAGAAAAAACATAAACACAATTGAAATTTTACATTTTCCAAATTAAACAGAATAATTAAAATTACATAAGATATTAAAACATAAAATAATAATTTAAGGGCAAAAGACAAGACATAGAGCAGAACCTACAGACAGTGATGTTAATTAGGTTTATTCATTTAAATTGAAGGGTTTCACACTTTCTGTTGTAGTGAAGTGAAATGAAGACACTGATGATGTCTCTGGGTGAAATGTGATGTTTTGTATGTTTTTTTATAGTCATTGTTTTTGATAAACATTTGTGAGCATGTTTTCAGATACTACTGTGTTTTCCTGAGTGTGTACTAGTCCAAGAAGAGTTAATTCATGACTCTTCCTTCTTGCTTCAATAATAAATAATTAGATAATAGATGATAAATTTGGTAAAATGCTAAAAGAAAATTAAAAAATAAGAGTACAGATATTTTGATCTTTTTTTAATTACTCCTTTTTGCATCCAACACTTTCTTGTTTCTGTGGTGACGGGAGGTATTTTTGGAAAGTTTTGTTATTTTTCCTTATTTAAAAACCATTAATAACTATCAACTGCTGATAAACTGACACTATTAGAGTGCAAACTGCAGCATCGCTCTCATACTCTGTTTACAGTTTGTGATCAAACTGCTCAAATTGTATTTATTACCCAAATAAGAAACCAAATGTAAAAAATTCTTCTACCCAATCCAATGAGAGCACAGAGCTACAACTCCAGGAAACCTTCAGTTTAGAGTTGACATCATCAGTGACATCAGCAGCCCCAGAACTTTACGGAAACCCCCGTCTGATACCTTTGATGTCCTTGCCGAAGCCCATGGACGAGGTGACCGCCTGGCTCTTGTTGTTGTTGCTCTTCTCCTTGAGGACGTCGTCGTCGCTGGAGAGGTCGTCCAGGCTCAGCTTTTTCCTCCTCTTCTTCTTCTTGTGTCGGGGCGGCAGCTTCTTGGGGAAGGTGAACATGGGGAAGATGACCAGCAGCATGGCCACGGCACACAGCAGGAACCCACTCCACCTAGACAGACGAGGAGGTTTAAAATTAAATATTTAAAATACAGGAACGTGATTAAGTTTTCATCAAAGAGAGGTGAATTCAGGTGAGCCAGTCGGGGATGAGAAACTCACTTGATGCTATCAGAGACTGTCAGTCTGGACTTGGTATCATTTTATATCCCTGTCTCATTATTGTGCACATAAATAAATAAAGAAAACCTGTAGTCTGGCTTCACTGGTACACTCATCTGTCCTCGTCCTGCTATCATCACCTTTAATTCATGCAGGAAGCCAGTGGCTGTGAGCTAGTGAGTCACTGGTTGTGCTGTCATTTAGAAGATCATCACTGGGAGCTGTAAGTTGATGACTAACTGCTTCTCACACACGCCAACAGATCTTCAGATGGATATCAGATGTGTACAAAAATGTGACCCGAAGTCCAAACATGCATCTTATGTCCTCAAAGTGATGCTATATTTGCTCATTGATTCTTCAAATGTGGTTTCTTTTTCCTTATCTTGTCTTTATTCACTTTTATTACACTGTGAAACCAGCTTCTACAAAACAAATCGCAGTTTTAGCTCAGAAATGAGAAGAGCAAAGACTATTCTCATCTTATATTAGAGAGCCCCATTACTTAATGTGGGGACACGAATGTCTCATGTTATATTACCATCTGCCACAACTGGTACTAAGGCATAACATTGTGGAAATTTATCACAGAGCAAATGAATCCTCTAAAAATCGAAAGTTCAACACCTCTTCCAATAAAGCTGGTTAACAAACCTCACTAATTTGTGAGTACCAACCAAAATGTGTGTGCATAAGTCATATCAAGTATTGAAAAGTGTCAAATTTCAAAGGATGGCATCAAACACTAGGCTTGTTTATTCATTGTTTTAAAAAATAAAATAAAATCTTTATCTTAATTTGTGCACTTTTCTAACTTAAATAACTATCCTGTCTGTGGCCCTCAACCCCAAGCTGATTGTTTCCTACTGAAGACGTAAATCATTAAAAAATGTCACACAAATGTATAGTTTAATCTTTCAGAAAGGCTCAATAATTACCTAAACCAGCTGACCACTGTAGTTTTCAATAAATGTTACTGAAACAGGAGGGAAAAGTGCTTTTATGGGGGACTATTTTCATATTTGGAAGATTGTGGGATTGAGTTAAACTACAGTGTGTGTGTTCATGATAATAAAGGAACATGTCAGAGCAATGGCGTGGCATACTGATGTGTTTTTAAAAGTTACATGTTTATATTCTTCAAACTAAGGTACTGAAAAATGTATTGTTTTAGTTTTAGTAGTGAAATACATGTGCTAAATGGGCACTGATGAAGACTACTTTTAAACAACACCCCAGACTATCTTCAGCACACGTATCGTACATTTCTATCAGGACCCTGATTGGTCTCACCAGTTGCCGATGAAGCGGGGGTCGCTCTGGTCGATGTTAACAACGGTCTTGGGGTCCACGTAGAAACCGATTAGGACTCCTCCCAGCAGGTAACCAGCCGCCGGGCCCAGTGCTCCCATCACGTACATGATGGCTGAGGAGGAGGAGAAGAGAAAAGAATAGGACTCATTTTAAAGTTACAATAATCCATATTTGGCCACCAAGGGACATAAAAAGATCAAAACAAACTGAGACACACAGCACCCACATATTACTGTCGTATAAGTGCATACAGTTAAATAATTGCCTTCTTCCACATCCAGCAGCCAAACAGCAACGTTATCAAGCCACTGGAATAGTGTTTATGTCCACCTGGTGGATGTTAAGTCACATTCACTCTGCTTGTAGCTCTGCTTTGGTCTCCACCAACTCTTGAGAAGAATATCTGTCACGTTAGCTTCTAAATGTTCCAGTTTCTTCAGCAGCTAGTCTCTAACTTTGTCTGACTGCTGTTTGGAGCTGGTCAGGAAGTATAATGTAGGTTTAATAAAGCTGCTGCTGCTGGAAACGGAGCTGTCGAGCGTGCCGACACCGAACCATACAGTAAATTAACTGTAAAACCAAACCTACGAGCTAAAAAGCTCTGTAGAGCTGCAGACGTGGGTGATATTTCTGTCATTTCTGCACCGCGAGGGACGCTTTCTCATTACAGAGTGATTTCTTTCAATGTTAACATGAAAATATTCCACAACAACAACAACAACAACAGCATGCCACGTATACAATGACAAGAGTCAAGTAGAGACATCGGCTTGAAACTAATAATTCAATAAATAGAATAAGACGGAAAATACAACAAAAACAATACAGATCTTATCATAAATTGAAACTTTAATGTAATAAAGTCTAATAAAAGACCAACATCTTAACCCACTCTGTTTCACCAGTCACTTGATTACTTAGACAGACAATAAGCCATTTCCAGAGCTAAAATAGACTGTTTCACCAATTGTTTCCTTACGTTTTCCACCATAAATCAGTGTTTTTATATTGTCCTGCCTTTTTCCTCCACAGACTGAAAAGAAAAACACTGCTACTCCACATTTTAAGCCTCCTGTGCTATCCGGATCACTTCTCTGGACTCGCCTGATCTTATGCACATGATTTTAGCAACATTTGTCTGACAAAAACCACTGTATGTCAACTTCTGTGTCAAAGTTATTCAAGTATGCAAACTCAGTGACATTTGCTTAACTTTAACCCTTATGTAACACTTCAAATCAAACTAATCTAGCATTAAGAGCGGGGTACAAAAGGCCGTGTGTGTGGGTCATGTGTGCAGATCATATGACTGTGAAATAAGGGGCCTGCTTGAGGCTGAGAATAAGATTTCTCCAATTAGAGGGTATTAATATATTAAATTCCTTGGCTGGAGTTGAAAGCAAAACACAAAAATCCAGTGGCGTGACTTAAAAAATCCAGGCTGGGCCAGGCACTGGACCAGACCGAATGTTATCTAACTGTCAGAGTCCTGGGAACTTACTGGGAGCTCTGGGTTCATGTCAGTAGTAGTTTCAAAGACACTTTATGTAGAATTTTTAATTACCAATGCTGTTCCTTCAAAATAAAAAGACAACTTGCTAGTGATGTAACAACAACTATCATTGCTGACTGTGAGGACTAAATTAAAATCTAATAATCTGTTGTTTATGTAAAATGTTTCTTTATATATATTTATATTTATATATTATATACTGTTTAACACAAGTCAAGGGAGTGTCATCTAATAGAGCAACATAATAGAGCAAATGTAGGCAACAATCACACATAAAATAATTAAAATATGTTCCACTGTTATCAGACAAAACTGTCTTTTTTTGCCTGATCAATCAGTTTTTATTTAGAATTTGTTTGAAATTATTCATTTAGACAAGGTCACTTCTTCATTAAATTTCCCCAAAAATTATCATATTACATAATCTATTGATAACATGATTAGATCTTCAATAATTCTTTTTATTATTAAATAATCTCATGCTTATTTTACAACATACTGATTATTCATTGTAGAGTATAAAACGTTAGAAAATAGAGAAAAATTCCCATTAATATTTTCTAAAGTGACGTCTTCAAATTGTTTTGTCCAAAAAACAGTTTAAAATTCAAAGAAAGGACTTTTATAATGATATTAAACTGAGAAAAGTAGGAAATCATTACATATGAGATGCTGAAAACAGTGAATGATTGCCATTTATGCTCTGACAAACAATCAGAGATGTTTTTGTCAGTTTTCTGTCAATTGTGTTATAGATCCAGCAATAATTGCACAGAAAAATACATATACGTGATGTAAGATTTTATCCATATTGCCATCCCCTTATGCATGAAAACTATGCTAATATTTTCAGCACCCTTTCTCCAAGATATTCCAGAAATGCCAGCAGCAGTTTGAACCCTGCAGTTACTCATCTGCTGCGCATCTTTACAGACACATATTTTCTGAGTCTCCATCTCATCCCTTTCCATTCCTCTATTACATCATCGGATGGGGATGGCCAGAGCCCGGGATGATAAAGCATAGAGATGGGATTGAGAGCTTCGGCTTTCCAAGGGGGCCCAGCGGCTTCGTGGATAATCCCTTATCTAGCTGGAGAAGAGGGGAAAACCCTCGGTTGGCAGGCTGCCGTGTTACGCAACATGATGCAGACCATCAGCTGGGGGGATAAAAGACGACCGGGCTGTTGTTGGTAAGGCGGGCCGGACTGGAATTTCAGGAGCCAGACAGAGAAAGTGAGAGAAAAGAAAGAAACTAAAAAAAACACACGGAGATGGAGAAAGACGACGAGAGAGACGAAGAGGAGAGATGGCTTAAAGTGCAAGACGGAAGAAAATAGCGAGAGATGTGTTGATCTCCAAAAAAACCTTTAGATGACTACAGCAGTAATCAAGGACCAGTAACTCTGACACATGATGGCGCTTCTTTGCAGCTTTTCATCCAAGACTTGGCCTGCGTGTTGAAGTTTAATACTTTGTTGGAACCGACCAAAATGTGTCTGCAGCACTGAGTATCGAAAAGTACTGAAATTTGGCACCAAATGCTGCCAATTTCACTGTATTTTATTTAGGAAATGTTCTTTTAGGGCTGCTTGTGTTAAGACAACATTCAACATTTGGAATTTGGGTTATTTTGTTAAATAAAATAAAGCTTTTGTAGAAAATCGTATCTATATATTGGATAAAAAGTCTAGTTTCAGGCAAATATCTGAAATTTTGACATAGTAAAATGTGACTAAGCAAGAGTTTCCATCAGCTTCCTTTATGTGAACATATTCAAGAGAATGTGAAAAGTTTACATAATTAATTGAGCCTCAGTATCACTGATACATCTCAGCATTTTATTCCTCTAGAAGCAGCTGAAGCAGGTACCAACAACGTCAAAGAGTGTTAAAAAATATCTTTACATCAGTCTTTATCATGTCTCCTCTTTTTCCAATCTGCCCACTTTTGCACCTCGGCCAAATGTAAAAACTTTAGGCAATATTTCAGCTTTTAAACATTTTTAGTTTTTCCACTTTTTTTTGAAAGCGTACCCAGAAAGAGACTGACGGACAATAAAAAGAACAAGAGAAAGAGGTAAAAATTGCTGAGAGAAAGAGAAAAGGAAAGATTTAGGGCAGAAAGAGAAAACGAGGAATAAAAGAAATGGACAGGGATAGAGAGAGAGAGAGAGCCTGTGTTGAGGCTGCAGTGTTTGTGCTGATGGAGGGAAAACTTTTTAAGCAAACTGGTTTCCAGCCTCGTCGTTCCCGTCTGTCACCGCTCTGTGTTTCAGCCAGTTCACTGAAAGCAGGCCACGACCTCTGATTCCTTCACATCTTTATGCAGTAAAGCCACCGATCCACAGCCTGAGGCCTGTTACAGTCTGATCCTCCGATGTTAGGCTCCTTTTCCCAGAAACTTGTACCGATAGTATATCATGCAGAAATTAAAATTGAAAGAAAGCTACTTATTTCTGTCCTGAGATCGCTTTAAGTGGATGTTAGTAACTGTGGCAGCAGAATAAACTTCTTGATCAACCTCCACTAATAGGAACATGTAGAGATAGACTCATATTGTTTACTATCAAACTCCAATATCTCAGATATGAACTTAACAGTGAAACTTTGCACTTTGCTGCATTTTGGTTTTAGCAACATTTCAGGGGAATAAAAACAGGTGGATGGAAACACACCTATTGTTAACATGTTGGTGGTACCAAATTTACTCTGTGGACATTGAATTTCTACCACATTTCATGACAATCCACGCAGTAGTTGTTGAGATATTTCATTTTGGACCAATTCGCCATAAAAAAGAGCCAGGCCACAAGCATGTCTTAAAATGAGAAAAAGTTTCTGATTAGTTCACTTTTTTTCACTATTTTCTGACATTTTAAAAGACAAAATTACTGATCGATTAGTTGAGAATTGTTGGTGATGAAAATAACTGTTAGTTGCAGCCCGACAATGAATCATAATGTAAGACAACAACTGTTCTGTGTCTAGAAAGCCTCATAAAGATGGAAAGACAAGCATTTCTGGATTTCTGTACCTGGTTCTACAACGTCTACAATGTACTATGAGACACTTCAGGCATTGTGATTGTTGACATTCCTGATCCCAGAAGTCTCTTGGCCAAATCATAGAAGAGCCATAATCACCTAATCAGACATAGCGACCATTTCAAAAGACATAAATGTATTTTGATTCCTGCATTACTGTCATCCAGTTTGCTGAAGTTACACAGTGTGTTTTGAAACATGTTGTGATTCATGTTTAACTGACTTTTTGTGGTGAGCAGGTAGCTAATTACCCATCTTTCATTTAACTATTTCTTCTTTCAATCTGTACACACAACTGAGAGGCAACCTTCTCATACATACTCATGTTGGTGACTGTCGATTAACTTGTAATAATACCCTAATTTGTCATAATACCCTCAGCAGGGGCAGGTTCCTGCTGCCAAGGTGTTGCGTCACCATTACACACATAATGAGAGCAAAGAGAGTCCTCTCAGGTGTTATTGCTTCACTAAGTTGCGTCTGGCTCTCTACAACCCTGATTACATGAATCTGGACCAGCTGGGCGGGCGACACACATCACACGGCTGTAAAAGAGATTGATGGCAGCTGTAAATTAGAGAAAAAGCGCTGTGAGAGCAGCTGTTGGCGAAACACTGTTAATAAATGTGAAATGTAATTTTTAAATTAATGTTGTTTTATTGAAAGGTTTTCGAGAGCCTCAGAAAGACGTGAACCTCAATCAACAAGCAAAACTCTTAATCAATTTAGCATAAATCAAAAGCATAAATCAGGATTGTAAGTTGCCAAGTTTTATTTCACATTTCATCAGGTCTTTGCCGGTTGATGGATGGGTTTATTTGTGTCGTACGGCTTTTTACTGCGAAACTGCAGCTGCGTTTTTCCTTTAGGTCCGATCCCACGACAGCAGAAGTCAACGCTGAGGGAGGAGACAAACAGAGACGCAGTCAGACAGCTGAGGCCGAGCCAAGCCAGGGCCGGGCCGGACTGCGCCGGGATGAAAAGGGGGAGACACAATGAAATGTTATGGGGATGATGGCGTTGTCACGGCAACCTGCTGACACAGCACTGTCTGGTTACAACTTCCCAACGGGCTGCTGCATCAGACGCCGTGCCTCCATGGAATCTGTGAACAGGCTTCCTTCCACTTTCATATTTCTATTTTTCCTGATCCTCCGTCTGTCAGTGTTTAACATGTCATCGATAGCGACTGCGGGCCAATATTACTGTCAGTAACATCACCTTTCACAACCACCAGCTGAGTGATTAAAGGGATACGCCACAGTTTTTTTTTTTAGTGCTGCACTTCCATGAAAGTAGGGGACTCATAAGAGAGAGGTTAAATAAAAGATTGGTCAAAACTGAAGCAGCACAGGCTACAATGTCCTGAATCAAGCTCCAAAAACATTTCCCATCATGCAGCTCAATAACATCTCTTCATTGGATCCTCCATGTATGATAAATGGCCTTTAGACGCTACAACCTATGTTTATAATGCAGTCTTTTTCATTAAAAATGTGGAAGTCAGGGGTCATTTTGTCAAATCTAAAGCTCCTAAAGCCACAGAAGACATAGAAGACGTGGCGGGTAAACTGATTACTATGTGTAAAATGCCGAGTTTATACCTCAACTATTCCATCAAATGGAAATATTCAATGTTTTGTGCACACATATTTCCAAATTCAGCCGTATTTAGTAACTTGTAGCCCATTATCAACCAAGTAATCTCAGGAACAATGGCGCCACAGCAACTAAACTCTAGGAACTACAAGTCCCTTTTGTGCATTGGTGGAAAAACGAGACTCAAAACTTGAACAACCATCTCCAAAGTGGCATCAATCTGCTGGAGTTTTATGGTTATTTATTTCTGCTGTAGAACACTGGAGACTGTAATGAAACAGTCATTACAGTCTCTTCAGTCATTAAGCTCAAGTTCACTCGTTAGTTCTCTTGATAGCCGTTTACTCTCTTCAACTGTCTACTTTAATAGACTCGGAAGACGACGACGTAAACGTTAAAATCACAATGTTTTAATGTCAGAACAAGGACTTTTTTTGGAACCAAAGACTATGACAGAAGAACTTAATTTAGTCCCTGCTTCCTGTCGAAACACAATCAAGGTTTCTGAACGTTATTGAAATGATTTCTGGCTGAAATTGGGATGTTCACTGTAATTTAAAATAAAGTTTTATGGGATTGAGTAAAGTCTGGCTGCACAACCTGAGTTTACAACCCCACTGATAAAGTTAAATTGAGAATTTTGAAGGACAATGTATCATTAAAAAAATCTCTATAACAATTATTTTCCTGACACAGAACTGGAAAGTGCAAGCCCTTAGTGATTCAGAACTACCGCAAGTCAGAGTTTTAATTAAACAGCCTTGAAAGTGCTAAAAAATGATCCTAAAAACAAACAAAAAAAATGTTAATTTCCTACAACAAAACTTGGCTGAGAGACACCGACAGACAGACAGCGTGAAGCCAGACGGACGCAGAGACAGAACACGGCGTCTATTTTAGCTTGCCAACTGGTTTCAGTACGTTTTGAGCACAGTTAGGTGGTCAGTGTCTGATTAGAAAAAAAAATAGTAATGAGATGAGTCAGTCTGGCAAACCTCTGGTGACAAGAAAAGAAACCAAACCTGACATTAAAGGTCAACAACAACAACACATCAGACAGCAAAACATTCAGAGTTAAAAAGAAAAAATGCAAACCACATAAATATCCGTCACTACTGACCTACATAAATGTTTCCCTGCACAGACACTAACAGATACATTATGATACTACAGCAGAGACATTGTTAGGCTTTTTAAATACTTTAACTGTTTCAACAACCAGACATTTCTTGAACTGGAGTACAGAAGGAGCTGTGAGGAGAAGCCGCATGTTTTTACCTCCGGCTCATTAAGAACTTAAAGTTCAGACGGAAACTGGAAGACAGGCGACGCAGTGGTTTAGCAGTAGTCAGTTAATATGTTTCCATTAGACTGTTTTTATGCACATTTTCAATTTATGCTTAAAACATCTGAGTGGAAATGCCAAAAAATTCAAACTGAAATATTGCAAAAACTGTTTATCTTTGACTGACATGGAAAATTTGACATATATAATTTGGATAAACATTTGTAGAAGCAGCTCATTCAGACACACCATGACGTCGTTCTACCTGCTTTTGCTTCTTCCATCTTAGAAGAAACGTCTTTCTTAAATGCTGTAATGTATCTGAGTTAATGGTGCTCTATTGATTTCATCCTCTTGAATATATCTGCATAAAGCTACTGCTGAAAACACAAACTGATTCCCAATTTATCTTGCAGGAATTTCAAAAATTCACTTGAACATTTAATGGACCCGTAGCAAAAAGCTAGCTAGCCGTTTGGCTAACAAAGCAACATCCAGCATTTGTTTCATTTAAACATATCAGAGTACAAGCATTCAGATTTTTATAAAATTAAATGTCTTTCTAGCTAAATGTGTTTTCATTTCCATTATCAATTCATCTGTTTGTTTGTTTTTTGCTATTAAATTGACAAAACATCAAATAATAGTGAAAAATGTCCAACACAAGTCAACTACAACAGTCAAAAAACAAAGATACTGAATTTACAATGATATAAAACAAAGAAAGGCAGCGAATGCTCACACTTGAGCAGCTCTGCATTTTTTTCTTCATAAATGACTTGTATGATAAGTCAATTATAAAAATTATCAGTTACATTACACGTTATTGATCAACTACTCCATTAATCAATTAATCATTTCTGCACCGGAAACATGTCCTTGAGAGTTCAGAGATGGTCAAGTGCATCTGAACATTTACACAACCAACCAGCTCAAGCATTTGTAGCTATATATATTGATCAAAAAATAACATTTCAGAATGAGATGCAACGGAAAAAATAGGTTTTGGCTGAAGAGTAAACACAACCCAAGTAGAGGAAATGGATTTATGACTGTGAGGGTTTTTATTTCACCAAAAAAAATCACACAATTTGGTAAATGCTTTTATCCAAAGTACCATGATTTCATATATATTGCTGTTAGTGACTCCAGCAGGTGTTGAACCTCTAACTATTGTGCAAACATCTTGCTCTAATTGTTCAGCTTCACGGGAAAGTTTTTGCATAACGGTCTACTCGGACCAGCTAATAAAAGCCAACAGACTTCAACTGTAATAGTACCGTGCACTGTTCAAACCGTTAAACCAGGTAACATGATAATCAAACTTCATGGCAGGTTTAACTACTGTATCTGATGATTGTGTGGATGAGAGGCTGCCCTCAGAACAGCTGGAGCTCTTCATCAGGAGAGAAAGTGTTTCATTATACAGTAAGTCTCAATGTCCTCAATTCATGCCGACCATGCACTAGAAGACTTTGAAAAGACTTTGAAAAGACTAAAGTTTGACACCCTCTCACATCTAAAGACAATGTGTCAGAAGTCACTGAGTTTTTAGTCACAGACTGAGGGTCTTGCAGGGTCACTATTTGTAAGACTAAAACTAGATTCCTTTTGATGTTATTTCCCATCCTGCTCCTGGTGGAAATTTACAAAAAGAAAAACTGTTGAACAATGGAGCAGAAACACAAGCTGCCCTTGTGTGTGCAGTGGTTTGTTCTGAAAAACCAGCCAAAAGAAAATGTAAATTAATTAGCCTAATTAATTCCGTTATAACTGAACAACAACTGTGAAGAGAAACAACAGAAACAACATGCTGATTGTTCCTGTTATTAACTAATTTTCATTTCACAGCTTCTTTTCTTTTTCTTTTTTTACAAATAAAAATATATTTGGGTTAATGTTTCTTAGATCATATCAGCTGAGATAATCACATATCAAAAGGTGTCGTCCTGTACTTGTGTTTTTACAACTTTAAAACAGCTACACGGTTTACACAGCTGCCAACATCAACCACCTTCAATCATTAACTATCTGGGCAAAGCACTTTCAACTGCTGGATGTTGGAGTATTTCTGTTCCTGCAATCTGCATGAAATACAGTAGAAACAGCAGCAGCCTGGATAATTAAGTCTCAGCTTAATAAAGTCATTACTTAGCAAGTTATAGACGGAGCATTCCCAGATTCTTAAATGTTTAATATCATTGTAAATTTGGTGTTTTAGGATGTTTGTTGGACAAAAAAAGCTATTTGAAGTCATGGGAACTTGTGATCTGCAATGTTTTGATATTGTATAAACTTAAATGCAAGTCTAGTCCTCATTATCAAATGATTGATAATGACAATAATTATTAGTTGCATTGTTTCCCACAGTTTATTTGGAAAACTAACTACATTGATGATGGTATGGTTTCTGCATTACCATGTACAATTATTTATCTATTTATTTTTAATACTGTACGTCTGGTATCGTGCTCATTGACAGCCATTTACCCCCACTGGAGAAACAACCAACCGGAGTTTGTGCAACTTGAGTTTGACACAGTTGTTGTACCTGATGGGACTTACAGAAATTACTCCAAAATCAACATATTTCTTCCATCAACATGACAAACATTAAGCTAACCGCTTCAAGCAACTGCTAACAAACCCTCTATGTCGACTAAAAAAAGATTTTGGTGGTAGGAATGTGGAAGTTACTATGCTGTTGCGATGATGTGGCAAAACAAAACTAAAGACTCGTCCTACTCTGCCTCTGATTGGTTATGTTCAGGCATGATGGGTGAGATTGTTAGGGTAAAAATATCAGGGTCAGAGCCAATCAGAGGCAGAGTAGGGGTGGGTCTTTGCAGAATGCAGCTGGGGAAATAAAATAGCGTCTGCTAGCCAGCTTAGCCAAGATAGCCTGGTTACCCTGTAGTGTCACTGCTGTCAGAATGACAAACGAGAGAGTGCAACACTATTATTAAAATATGCTCCATTATCTCCGTAGTGAAACGATACCATGTCTCCCCATCCCCCTCCACCCTCTGTGACGGTCGGCTTTTCACTCTGCCTTTAATAAAGCCGTTCAAAACAACAATAAAAACATCTGATTCCAGACGTGGTCAATGTCATAAGAACCAGTCCTGAGAGTAAAACGTAGTTAAAGTATTGCAGTAAAAGTAGTGGTTTGGTCCCTCTGACTGATATATTATTATATATGACATCATTAGATTATTAATAGTGAAGCATCAGTGTTAGAGCAGCATGTTACTGTTGTAGCTGCTGGAGGTGGAGCTAGTTTCAACTACTTTATATACAGTTAGACCATAAATCAGCATAAAGCAGCTGTCAGCAGGTGTCCTGACTGAAGGAAACAGAAAAGGCTGTTTTCCTTTTGCACTGTAGCACAAATAAACTGTTTCAGTAATAGTTACGTCCAATGAGCCATTGCTGGATGTTTACATTTTTAAAAAATAAAAAAGACCAAAATGTTCATTTATACTTTTCTGATTTTTTTTTTTATTTCTTTGCTGTACCAAAATCATACCGAACCATGACCCCAAATCCAAGGTTTGAGCTTTGTTCGTTCAGGATAAATAATGATTGTTTATCAGGCTACTCTGATATGGATTCTCACAGGACTTTAAAACTGTCCAATGTGGTAACAAGGCTTTTAGAAACCATGATAATCACTATGAGAAAACAGGAAACAGTATAGACAGGACTTTATGTCTTCAGAAAATGGATCCAAGCCCTGCAAAACCAAAAGATATTCAGTTTACTGTCATAGAGGACTAAAGAAACCAGAAAATTTTCACATTGAAGAAGCTTGAAGCAGGGAAAATGACTCAAAACGATTAATGGTTTATCAAAATAGTTGGCAATTAATTTTCTGTCCATTGGCTAATCAACTAATTGTTGCAGCTCCTAAAAATAGTTAGTGAAGCCTGACAGAAAACCTGTTTTTATTCTAGTTGAACATGTAGACTGTCACACCGGGCGACAGTTCATTCCTTGGTACACTCATTATTCTATTATTATAGAAAGTGTGTGACCAGTTCAGTTCTGTACATGGATTACAACCTAGAATAGATATGAACTCTCTGAGGTCACGAACACACTGCGGTGATATGATGAGCATGCCAAGCAGCACGCCGCTGTTGAATCTAGTTAGGAACATATTGCGTCTCTGAGCTGGCACATTAAAATTTCAAGTGGCTGCAGTGTGGCCTGCTGCCTTGCATGGGAGCCAAACAGAGCATCTCTTATTGGGGTTACAAAGCAATATTGTACTGAATTATTCTAATGGATGTCTGTCACGCTTTTGGGCATGACCTCATATGTAGGCTAACGCAAAGCAGGGCCAGCATGGACCAGAATGTTTGTTCTACAGCTGACGGCAAGTGTGCCGCACTAATTCTGGCACAAAACTGTGCTGTAAAGACAATGAAGCCAGCCTGCTTCCTCTACTTGAATTTTCAAAATATCTGTCTTTACCTCTTCTTATTTCGGTTATATCTGTTGCTACCCTCTCAGCCAAAATTTGCTTTAGAGCCAAATATAGCAGATAGATTTAAAAGTAAATGAGAAAGTCAAGATCATGTGTGTTTCTGAACTGATTTGAAGAACAGAGTCGACTTCTAAAGGTACAGCATGATCTGCCCACCAGCTGTTTAACAGGGCTTTTAACCTTTTAGCTCACAGCCGGTCTGCAATCTACAGACTGAAGACGCTGGTATTTAAAAACATGAGCTGCAAAGAGCCCCAGCTACTTTGGAACCTGCTGGTATCATCGAAATTATATCCATTATTTACTTCAACTCTTTCTTTAAAAGGCACTTTAATGGACTTTTTAATTGTCACATTAAAGCTGTTGCTTTATAGCGGATGGTTTTGTTCATCATTGTTGCAGCAGAGTCTTTAATTTATTAGTTTAATTTTCTCGTTTTATTAACTTTGCTTAAATGTAACGTGTGGAGTTTAAGACCAGTAGTAGATGTATGGACCAATGCTTTGATGAGCGGGTCCTCGTTTTGTATGTAAATCAGGCTCTAACACCACACACACACACTCATGAGCAAGCAGGTGATGCAATACAGATTTCCACTGACTGCAGAAAGTGATGTGCAAGCATATAGCGCAGGCAAGAATAAGAAGACTGTTAGCTAATGTAAACCCTGCAGATTTGTTTTATGACAAAGGAGGTGCATTTGTTTAGGCCTAAAGAACACACCGCACAAAATTTGTACTATGAATTTACTTGTATTTTGTAGTAGTAGTAGTAGTAGTAGTAGTAGTAGTAGTAGTAGTAGTAGTAAGACCCTCCAGGATTTTGTAGTTTTTTTTGTGATTATTGCAGCCAAATATGTTATCACGTTGAAACAGGAAAGGCCCTTCACCAAACTCTTGTCACAACTAGACAATAAGTAATATAAAATAAAAGTAGAAAAATAATACCAATGAAACACATTTTCAGGGCAGTAAACAAAGGAAATTAATCCATAAAACTGTTTTATGGATCCCTTCATCTCCAAATTTGGTCATTTTGAATATAACAAATTAACCGAGGGATCAAGCGTTCCTTTATGGACTGAGAAAATTCTACCTCTTAAAATGAGCTCATGAAAAACTGACATTTTGGGGATACATGACTTTCACAGTACAGCAGTGTAATGCTGTTGTGGCTGAATGGGAGCAAATCCCTGTAGCCAGGTTCCAAAATCTGGTAGAAAGCCTGAAACCAGAAGAGTGGAGACTGTTGTAGCAGCAATGGTATGGGTGCAATGGTCAGTTGTCCACAAACAGTATTTCTGACCATGTAGTGTACCAGCAGTTACCACCAATAACGGCAGTATTAGAAACGTTAAGTAACTTCAAAGCTCATGTCTTGTGTGAACTGGGGCTTGTCATCAGTTGGATTCCCCTTCCAATAACAAATTACCAGGAATAAATCCCATCTTTGTTCCAGCGAGACGTCCCTTGTGCTTATTATTTGAGGCAGGGTAGGGCCCAAACAGAATATGCTGCATTGTATTGCTGCTGGGCTGACCCTGTTCCCGCTATACAAAGCCTTCTGACTTAAGATCCACTAAAATTTAAAGTTTAACTCTTCCTCCCGGTTGGCCTTTTATCTCCATTAGCAGCTGAGAAAAAACAGAAGACACCTTTGATCTGACGAGGGATTACAAGACAAATGGTACCGATTGATTTCATTTAACGTGAGCCCGTGCCAGGAAATTCCCCCTTTGCTTTAGTAAGCCCTTGATCAATCTTTGTTTTAAAAGCGTCTGCAGAGATAGAGCAGTGGGGTAAATGAATACAGCGGTGGTCTATCTAGATGGCTAAATCCAGATTTACTAAAGACATCATCTGTCTCTGCTCATCTCATGTTCTGCCACTAACATAATAACCTAAGTAGGTTGAGTAGCATAAGAGGCCTATGTGTGCACAGTCAGCTCTTTGTGCAGAGTTCATGGTCAAAATCAGACAGACTGCAGATGTGAAGTCACGCAAGAGGAGAAGGAGAGTCAAATCTGCAAATGAGGGCTCCAAATGACTATGAAAAGTTTTAGAAACACTTGAAAAGCATTTCAAAGAAAAAAAATACAAATTTAAGATCTTTCAAAACATAATAGTACATGCAATTACATAAATGTTGTTTCGTGTTTGAGGCAAGAGGACATAAAAGATAGTTTTATTTCCTAAATTGTTAACAATTTACATGCTTTGTTGTATGTGACAAGATTTGACCTTTTACAGTGAGAAACAGGTTATGATAAAGCAGCAAGCTATGATGTATAAAACATACTTTCTCATAGCTGCTTACTGTGGTAAATAATAGCACACAATCTTTTCCAGCATCTGACTTGGGAGACTTTGCTGGTTTGAACTGGGATTTGTGTCTATGAAAACCCTGCAACGTCTCCTCAAGCCAAGTCCTGGTTTGTAACGGACTGTGTCCTCATTCCAGTGACTGGAGAAGCTGTCAGCTGCCATTAAACCAACCAACCACATCAGCATGTGGTGCTCTGCACTGTCCTGCCATTGCTGACCGTAAATTGTCGTGCTGGCGAACAAATGTTTTCATTCAGCTGTCACAAACTGGCAACTGAATACCACAGTTTACTGGGTCTCGCCATCCAAACACTTCTTGGTTCCTTGCCAGAGTAGCTGATACAGCAGATAAAGTTACAACCCACGACAGGCCATGTTTTTATTTTGCTGAAGGTTAGAGTGATTTGAATTATTAGTTGATACAGATTTTGATCTAAAATTCCCACAAACTCCTCCAAGTGTCCTGTTTCAGAGCAGGAAGAAAAAGTTATTTAATTCTATCTGAGCTGCAGGTAGGGCTGCAACTAACAACTATTTTTATTATGATTGAATCTGTCTATTTGTTTCCTTTTTTGGATGAATCAATTCATCTGAATCTAAAATGACAGAAAACTATAAAAATGTCCTTCATGATGTCCAAAAGCCCAAGGTGACGTCTTCAAATGTCTTGTCGGGTCGTACCAACACAGTGTTTCTCCTGTATGCTTTCAACAGCGTCAACTATAACTGCTCGCTGCTGTGAGTCTTAAAAAATTTGGCAGTAAGGGAGACAGCGCGAGCAATTTATCAAACAAGTGTTGAACAAGCAGAACATAAACTTAAATACGTCTTCGACTTCCAGCAATCAACTCCCACTCCCCTCTCATCCACCGCCGCTATGTTTTACAGCTATGCAGAGGTTGTTAGGCTAATCGTGAACTGTTACAAACAAGCTCAAAATGGACATTCACTGTGTGTAATGATTGAGTCTAATTAGCTAAATATCTGAAAATGTGTTGAATTCTTGTAGACTTGAGTCTGACCAGCAGCCCCTCCTCTCTACCAGCAGTACCTGCAGCAGTGAGCCTGACCAGCAGCCCCTCCTCTTTACCAGCAGTACCTACAGCAGTGAGTCTCAGACCAGCAGCCCCTCCTCTCTACCAGCAGTACCTCCAGCAGTGAGTCTGACCAGCAGCTCCTCCTCTCTACCAGCAGTGCCTACAGCAGTGAGCCTGACCAGCAGCCCCTCCTCTCTACCAGCAGTACCTGGAGCAGTGAGTCTGACCAGCAGCCCCTCCTCTCTACCAGCAGTACCTACAGCAGTGAGTCTGACCAGCAGCCCCTCCTCTCTACCAGCAGTGCCTACAGCAATGAGTCTAAACAGCACCTCCTCCTCTCTACCGGCAGTAACTACAGCAGTGAGTCTGACCAGCAGCCCCTCCTCTCTACCAGCAGTGCCTACAGCAGGGGCGGCTGTGGCTCAGGAGGTAGAGCGGGTCGTCCACTAATCGGAAGATCAGCAGTTCGATTCCCAGCTCCTCCAGTCCACATGTCGAAGTGTCCTTGGGCAAGATACTGAATTTGATACCCTAATTGCTCCTGATGACTGTGCCATCAGTGTATGAATGTGTGTGAATGGTTAGTTCCCTCTGATGGGCAGGTTGGGACCTTGTATGGTAGCCCCTGTATCCATTCAGCGTATGAATGTATGTGAATGTGACTCGTAGTGTAAAAGCACTTTGAGTGATTGGAAGATTAGAAAGGTGCTATACAAGTACAGTCCATTTAGCAGTGAGTCTAAACAGAAGCCCCTCCTCTCTACCAGCAGTACCTACAGCAGTGAGCAGCTCCTGTATCCACTCAGCGTGTGAATGGATGAATGTGACTCGTAGTGTAAAAGCACTTTGAGTGGTCGGAAGATTAGAAAGGTGCTGTACAAGTACAGTCCATTTAGCAGCGAGTCTAAACAGCAGCCCCTCCTCTCTACCAGCAGTACCTACAGCAGTGAGTCTGACCAGCGGCAGCAGCAGAAGGAGGAAGACAGAAGAGAGGATGAACGATGCCACAGAGATGTTAACCAGTTTATTGTCTAAGACCTGCATTTTTCTAAACAGTGGAGTTTGATGGCTTCAACCATTAATCAGGTCACAGAATGAAATGTTAATTAGTCTAAATATTAAAAAGATAAACTGTTTGTTACAAACAAGTTTATAATAAAGAATATATTCTTTATTGTAGGGATGGTGAATGCTGTAAACTTTGTATTAGAAAAAAGACTTGTCAATCTAAAATGCCAACTGTCATCCTCATATTTTTGCATTTATAATCACAAAATTATCAGTTATCATATTGTATCAGCCATAAAAAACACATAATCATCTTGTTTTGAACCATAATAACTTAGTCTATAATGTTAAAAAAAAAAAACAGTGTACATTTTCTGTGTTGAGGCATTTCATTCTTCGACATTTGTTACAACTACATCTATCTGGGCCTCCAGAGCCCTTCTGCTGTCAAAGGCTCCATTAAATTAACATGCACATGACTCTACAGACGTCTGGAACAATTCTATGGTAGTTATTCCACCACTGATTTGCACAAATATGGGTCCTGGTGTTGTGGGCTGTGCGCACTGTCAACGGCACCACTGCTGGAAAAAATTATAGGGGAAACACAGCAACAGTGTTCCATTTAAAATGATTTAAAAAAAAAAGAGAGAAGCAGCAAATCCTGACATTTGGAAAGCTGGAACCAAAAAATGTTTGGGGCTTTTGCTTGCTTAATGGTGGTCAAACAGTTACAGATTCATTTTGTGTCAATTAACTAATCAATTAATTGACTAAGTGTTTCTGCATTAGCTGGGCAACAGGCTTTGTATGCTTGTCTGCCCTCAATTGGAAAAAAAGGTATTCTATCTAGACAGAAATAGGTCAGCTCCAGGGCTGCAACTAATGAACATTTTCATTATCTATTAATCTGTTGATAAGCTTGTCAGTTATTTGATTAATTGTTTGGTTTATTAAATGTCAGAAAATAGTAAAAAGAAGATGCCCTTCACAATTTCCTAATGCCATAACTGTAATGTTTTAAGATTTTTAGTTAAACAAGGTGGTCCAACGATTCTGCTGTGCTCATTTTATGTGCTATGTTGCTTTGCTAGTGTCTTTGGTTTGTTTTGTTTTGTAGGGATCAGTGGTAAAACCTGGAGCAGACTTTTGAGTTTTGAGTTGTCTTTCTTTTATGTTTGTGAAACTGGATTGAACTGAACTGATTTGGGGTTGTGGGAAAACAAAACGGACCATTTATCAAGTCAACTGAGTTTGATACTGTGGGACGAGTTACAAACGCACACACACACACACTCATACACACTGAAAAACCCAAACCCTTCTCCACTATTTCTTCTTACCCAGCAGCCCCATACACAACAAGACTTAACCAATTTCTCTTCAGTTGAGAGTATATCTCAGTTGTTCCTTGCCCCGGTTTGCTCAACACGGGTGACGCAGGAGTTTTCTTCCCAGAAGTTATTGTAAACAAACATTGTGAGTCTGCTGAGGGGCAGCTTCCAAGAGCTGACCAATCAGAACAGAGTGGGCTCATCGGAAGGCGGGCCTTAAAGGGACAGTAGCTAAAAACAGCCTGTTTCAGACAGAGGCTGAACTGAGGGGCCACATAAAGGGCGAGTATGAGTTAAAAAAGGAGCTTTTTGACCTGTAAATCATGCAAAGATATTCCAGTAAGGCCACAGATTAAAAATAAAGACATGTAATTGTGCATAATATGCCCCCTTTAAAACAATTATTTTAAATATTTTCCAGAGCCCTTCAGGTAACCATGTACCCCCCACTGGCTGCTCCACTGATCCACAGCCAAATATTCAACAGCATTTGGCAGGTGGCTGGGAGCAACTTCACCGTTCTGGTTACTAAACTAATTTTAATTTAATTTGTTGTCTTCTTTTATTGCAAATGTAGCATTCAAATTTCTTTTCAACTTCAGAATGAATGCTATTAAATTCATACTTTGTCTAAATTCTTGTCTAGACTTGTATTTTTTTAAGCTTTTATAACAACCAGGGAGGTGTCCAATCTCATTTCACTCCCCAGACTCCTTGCAGGTGACATTTTAACACCAACTCCACTGATCAAAGCCTTCCTGTCTTTGCTCCACTGGTCCTATTAAAAAATGAAGGTCTCTAACCGAAGCCGAGCCTCTGTGGGACTTCTACTTTCTGTCCCAACGGCAGGAATGCACTCTGCCGCCCCTGTTCTCTTTCATAACCAAGCTCTCATTTGTTGGTTTAATTAGGCTTTACCTTGTTTGAGGCTACTGGGGCGAGAACTTCTGGGGAAGCTTGTGAAAGGGAAAGGGAAAGGGAGGGGGGGGGTGCAGTTCGAAGGTTATATAGTCGATTCGGTTGCAGAACTTTTCTGGAGCAAGTGTCTGACATGTAGGCCATGGCGGTGCCGAAAAAACGGCTCAGAGAAACTGAAGGCCTTTGATTTCAACTTCCTGCTTGTCAGCCTTTGTGCAGATCTAGGTTCAAACGCAGTAGTAAAATGTAACAAAGTATATTTACTCAAGTACTGTACTTAAGTACAATTTTAAGGTACTTGTACTTTACTTGTGCATTTCCATTTTATGCTTCTTTATACTTTCACTCAACTACATTTCAGATGGAAATATTGTACTTTTTATTCCACATTTACTTCACAGCTACAGTTATTTTTCAGATCTTGATTTTACATGTAAACCTGATTATGTATTTTATATTTTTGGATACATATTTTTTTTTATTTCTAATTAATATAGATCATTTTGTTGAGATCTGTTTTCATATGACATTGAATGGTCTTTATCTGTTGATCACTGTCAGAACAGCCACTTTAGAGTCCCCTTAGACTCCATGTTTTAAGACAATAAAACATTTTTTTAAAATCCTGTGCATATACACTCACTGAGCACATTATTAGGAACACCTGTACAATTTAATGCAATCCAATACAACAGCTCTGCCATAAATTTTACTTTTACAATGCTTATACATTTTCAGTTTTTGTTGACATTGTCAGAAAGGTGATAATTCAACTTTATGCTTATTATTGAGGTCGCAGTGGGTGGTGGTGGTGTACTTTATTGAAAAGTATTCCTAATATTTTTCCCATTTCATGTAACAAATTAAGAACACTCTTATAACCCCCCCCCCCAAAAAAACCTGTGTTATATATGAAACACTCAACACCTGTAGGTTTACAAGGTGACTGAAAAGTTTGTTGCACCTTTGTGGAAGACATCACATTGGATTAAAACAGCAGCCCAGAGTCATATGAAAAAAATAGCATCTACACTCCTCTGTCCTTTTGGATGCTCGGTATTTTCCGAACAGCTTCTATTTGTCATACTGTGGTTAGTCATCTGCTGCTTGCAACCAGCCCTTACAAAGTGTGTTGAGTGTTTTAACAGTTAGAACTGTAAAAATCATCTTGTGTTTTTCCAGCTCAGGAGTAGCAACGTGTCAACACATCTTCAGTCTCAGACTTTGTTTTTCTTTTTTAACGTTTTTAACACAATATGTAAAGCATTTTGAATTGTCTTTTTCTATGAAATGTGAGGTTCAGTTTGTCGACAGAAATAGGGAAGCCACCATTACTGCAGTGGCACCTCACCAGTAAACCAGTATAACACTGTAATGTACGGATCAGATATGTATGTACAAGGATCTCGCTGTTTGGACAGTTCTGTCAAGAAATCTGTCCAGGAGATACCACAAAAGTGGCTATATTTTGAAAATATAATCATATGCCATTCAAATGAAGTTTATGATCTCACAAATGTACACTTCTCAAGAAAATATCCAGTTTTAGCAGACACCCAGCATATTTTCTGCACTGTGCTGTTATCAGCTGCTCCAGCAGTAAACTTTAACTTTGAAATATATTTTTAGAGCTGAAACTAATAGTTATTTTCATTATCGATTAATTTGTGGATTATCTTGGTTAATTTATTAGTTTTTTGATACATAAAATGTCACAAAATGGTGAAAAATGTTGCTCACTGTTTCCCAGAGTCTTGTTTTGTCCACAACCCAAAGATATTCAGTTAACTGTCATAGAGGACTAAGGAAACCAGAAAACATTTATATTTAAGAAAATGGAACCAGAGAATTTGGGCATTTTTTTCCTAAAAACGATGTAATGGGTTATGAAAATAGTTGGCAATTAATTCAATAGTTGTCAACTAATCAATTAACCGACCAATTGCTGCAGCTCTATATATGTAAAGAGATGTAAATCTCAAGTTTCAAATGCATCCTGTGTAGCATGTCGACCATGGAGCGCTAAACATCGAGCGATCTGCCTGCACATGGTGAGCCACCACCTGGCATATCTTTTGCTAGCTTGGTACTACATTTCCTGGCCAAATAAATTTAAATAACATTTAAAAAAAAACCCTGCTGGGTTCAATAAATGACTCCACTTCATCAGACTGTGGAGGTCAGACAGAAGCAGTACATTTATGGGTTTTTTCCCCAAAGACAAAGACAAACCAATTTCAGACAGGTGCTATTAGACTGAATAACTTCCACATTCACACAGACTACTTTTAATCTGTCAGAGATGGCACAGCTCACCACGGTTAACCCAAACATCTCTGCTTTCACAGTCAGTGTAAATGAGTTCAGTTCCACTCTGCCACCACAGTGCTTAATGCGGCGCTTGAGTATGCAACACATAAATCAGCGACCAGAGATGTATACAAATAATAATCCTGAATATGGTACATTTAGCAGTGACTCAAACTCACTCTTCCTCTCTAACACGTTAGAATACATGAAGAAATGCCCCAAATATGAGCATCAGTCGCAATTTAATTTTGTTTTGCTGAGATTTTCCATCACAAGGGGTGATATTAACCTCCTTTTACTCATGAACATTGTCTTTTGTAGTTCGCTTTGTTGGTCCAGAATTGAGCCGCACGACTCGTTCTGAACTGTAACATCATCAGAATGCACATAACCTTAGGTTGGTCATTGGTGAGGGACAGGATGGTTTGTTTATTTCCCTGCTCTGTTTTATGAGAAATATTTCATTGTCTAAAATCCCAAATGTCCTGTACCGTCAACTTTCATATAGTAGTAACGGCCATAACTTTAATACTAGGCATGTATCAAAAGGTTGTTTTTCACTTCCTGTCTCAAAAACTAATGCAAGACAATGAAACAATGAAAATATGGAATTGTTTGCCATCAGATACTACACATTTAAAACGAGTTCAAAGAAACACCTCATGACACAGAACACCAACCCCTCTCCAATTAGATATCTGCAGAATATCTGACTTTATGATCATTAACAAGGAATTTCTTTGTTGTTTTATTTTTATTCACGCTTTGGTGGTACAACTGCCATATTTTGACTTTTTAGATATAATGTGGGTACTTGTTGTCATTGTTGTTATCATTATTAGTAGTTTATTGTTGCTAATAAACTGTTTTTTGTCCCCTTTTTCCCTGAATTTTATTCCACTACTGTTTTCCATTATGATGTAATGTTTACTTGTGTGGACCCCAGGAAGTGTAGTTGCTACCTTGGTAGTGGCTAATGGGGATCTAATTAAATAAAAACAATAATAAAAAACCTCTAACATGGTTTCTCTGGAGGACTAGAGTATACAGAGAATAAAAATACAACAAAGGAAGTCACTGAGACCCAAACGCCTGCTGTTTTTGATCCAAACCAATCACCGGGCAGCTGATTTCACTGATTAGCTCGAAATTTAAAAGGTAGAGGAAACTAATTAGTGAGACCAGCTGCTGGCGGTAGAGCACATCCACACTCTTACCTAAATACAGCGAGGCATTCTCCTTCTTGACATTGTCGTCCAGGTAGGTGGGTCCCAGGGTGTAGATGGGCGTGGATCCCATGCCCACCAGGATCTGGGCGATGACGAACAGCGCCACGTACAGGTTGTGCTCGTTGCCCTCCTGGTCTCTGGGACAGGAGGTGATGTCGACGCGGTCCCTACCGCTGGCGTTGCTGTTCATGCACAGGCCCTCGTTGCCCGAGGACGAGTTGACCTCCTGGATCTGGTATGGCGGGGAGATGAAGTGAGGTAAGGAGAAGAGGGCGGCGCCCACGGCAATGAAAACCCCTCCCACCGCCAGCCAGCGAGGCCTCTGACCCCGCCCGCCGAAGTAGCTGATGAAGACGACCACGAGGAGGCTCCCGATGTCGAAACAGCTGACGAGGAGGCCGGACTCAGAGCTCCTCAGGCTGTACCTCTTCTCTATGGTGGTGATGACGCTGCTCAGGTAGCCCGACACCATGAGCGACTGGATGAACGTCAGGTAGCACATACAGAACAGGAAGCAGCGAGAGTCCTGTATGAGAACAGCTAGGTACTTCCTGCTGGGCAGACGAATCCGCGCCAGCCTGGAAGCAAAAAACCCCGGGGGCTTCCTCCTCGCCATGTTTTTACTCCTACGGATCTCCGTGTTCTCCATGTAGGAGCTCGGCCTGTTCAGCGCCGACTTCCCCGGGTTGGGTGTGTAGTTCGTTCTCGTCGGGGACTCCGTCTGAAAGGACTCAGTCTTGGCCGGGAGCTGGATAAACTCTGCGCTCTCTTCCACCGTTATGGACATCCGCGCTGAACTAGACAGTAAGGTTTCCTCTTGAGGCGCCTCTTCGTTTAATACTGGCAGACTTTTAGATTTAAAGTTCGTACCCGGCTCCTCCTGCTCGCTAGAGAACTCATCCTCCTTCTGAAGGGACTCGGACAACTCTGCCTCCTCGTGGTCAGCCATTTTTTTCAGTCACCTTTCTTTAAGGGTTAGAAAAACAAACCGGCCCAGTTCCAAGCCTACAGTTCAGGGGCTGCTGCCCATTACATGTATTATTAATGGGCACATCTACTCCCACAGACAGAGTCTATGGTACCCAGAAAGGCCCCAGAAAAAGCAACACAACTGCTTATCTGCAGCTCAGGCAGCACGGCCTCAGTGTTTGTTTATCTTGTCATGCACTCTTGCCTTCTGCCACCATCTAATCCGTAAGGTGGAGACCGCTCAGGCCTCTTCAGCTCTGCCAGCTGAGCTCCGGGGCCACGGCTCCCTGCAGATGCACAACATTTCCACTGGACGGCTTCCTTCTCTCAGCAGGACGCTGCTGCTCCGCGGCTGGCAGGGATGAAATGAACTTGCAAAGCCTGCGCCGCATCCCTGACACCCCTGCCAAAAAAAAAGAGCACACAGTCACAATGGCCCCTTTCAGTACAGTACTCTTTCATTATATTGCATGATAGTGTCCCCCCTCTTCTCCTCCTAACTCCTTCTCCCCAAGCCAAGGGCACCCCCCCCCACCACCTCCCCTCCCCTCCCCTCCCTCCCCGACGTTCACCGCACCAGCTGTCCTCCCAGCAGGCGAGAGAGGCTGTCATTTAGTGATTATATTCCAGCGTAAATCCCTGGAGATGTGCAGTACAAAATTTTTTGAAAAAAACAGGAAAAGGAGAGTGTCCGTCGAGGAAAACGAGTGTGAAACGAGAGAAGTCCGAGGAGTCTGCAGACGGGCTGCTCGGATAGCTTCAGCTCAGAAACACCGCAGTGCTCAGCTGCTCTCAGCCGCTGTTTTGAAAACAACTGCGTCAAGCTAAAGAGACGTAACCCTACCACAGACACCGGCAAGACAGGCTTCACAGTAAAAGCATGACATTTAAATGCATAGTCCAACACTGCTGCAACATATCTGTGAAAGCATCTTTCTATTGTTATATCAAACCAATTCACTTAACATATTAATCTATTTTTATCATGTATTGTTCTATTATTATTATGTTCATTTATTTTTATTAAGCATTGTTCTATTATTGTTGTTGTTTAATTACTGAATTTATTTATTTTTGTTACTTATTTGTTTTGCTACTTACCACACCCACATGTACAGTCCTTGTATTACATGATGTGTGATACTATGTCCTCTGAATGCCGCTAACAATGTAGTTATTGAATGACTGTATGCCTTTCAAAAATTAATAAAACAAGTATATATATGTTCATTCATAACTGTATATTCAAACAGGCTGTATATACCGTACATAACTACCTACTGTATGTATATACAGTATCTTACCGTTTTTTTACCTATATTTTTTTTATTTTTTTCTATATTTATTTCAGTACTCTTATACACCTTTCTATTATTTGTATCAATGTTTAAAGAAACGGTTTCACCTGTATATAGACACTGTATGTTGTTGTATGTATGTGTATATGTATGAATGTATGTATATGCATTTCTGTATTTGCCTCTTGCAATTGTCCATAATGTTGCCTGTGTTGAATTACCTCACCTTTGTATGCGTAAACATATTGGCAAATAAAGACGATTTTCTTTCTGATTCTGATGTAACAAAACCCTGTAAAATTGCCTAAAATGTGAAAGGTACAATGTTATGGTTAGTGTATAATGAAGACTATTAGATATAATGTTTATCTGATATCTGTTTTAACCAATATTCGTTGCAAAATGTGCCTTATGTGCATTCAAATCGGGAGCTCCGGTAACCTATAAATTCTAATAATTGTGCGGAGAAAGTCTCACTGAACCCCATACACGATCTAGCAGATTTAACTTGTTTTCAATGTAGGTTAATGTAACTTAATACTTTTGGTCAAATTGTACACATGCCTCAATCGATGGGGTCCTACTCATAAATTCGGCCTGCATAATATTCACTTAACAGCAGGTTCATTCAATTAACTAAGCAATTTAATTGAAGACTTGGATCTAACCTACAGAATTAATAGGTCGGTGAAAACAAGTGAACGGAGAGCAATTGGCAAAATACTATGTGCAAATTTTAAGGGTAGACAAACGTGAAAATATTTTCTTACGATCGACGACGTGTGAAGCCCAACAGGTCGGAAATTATCTGTAAATTTGACGTTTTTTTTAAGGAGTTTGGCGTTCAGTGGCACAACAAAACACGTTCACCAGTTTGAGGTTTTTACTACATCCCAGCTAGCCGCATAGCTAACCCGCAGAGGTAACGGTCACCGATGAATAAAACAACAACAACATCATCATCATCAATAGCGACACAGAGCTTCACTAACCTGACACTCTGAAGCGACGAGCGGCGTTTTAAACCTTCATATCCGAGTTACACCTCAGGCCCGGAGAGAAGAGGCGGTTATAACCGGACAAAACGTGAAAAAATCACCCATACAAAACATCTTCACAGTTCACACACGGAGCTGCGTCAAGCCTAGGAGAGCCACACCGGAACACGGACCAGTTTGTCTTCAAAATACTGTACACCATGCATACATACTAACGTGTGTGACCACGAAGGCTGTATGTCAGGCCCCGTTCACACCAAATCCGGCAACGCGTGAAAAAACGGCAGCCCTCTATTCATTTGAACGGGGGCAGTGCGTTTAGTGGGGACTGCATTGGGCTCAAAACTGCAGCGACCGTCCTGCAAGAAATTGTGCTGCATTCACGTGCTCCTCGGACAGCCCCACTTCGCGAGTTGCGAAGTCCGGTCCAGTTTTTCCGACTTCGGTGTGTTCATGAGCTTTTAAGTCTTAATGTGAAAACAACATGGACAGCATCTAACGGTTAGAACCTACTACCATATTACAAATAACATGTGAGCAAAAAAAATAAATGTAATACGTGAATTAGTGAAAAGTTTCTTGTCATCAACTAAACATTTACTTTCGTCCGCCATGTTCCTGCGTATACAACGTCAACTTTCGGAAAGTCGTGTACCATAATTTTCGCCAACTTTCCAAGTTGTTGTTCTGACTTGAAGGGGCATTCACGTGAATTTTCCCCGTCGGAATCACATTTTTCCGATTATTCCGACATTACATGAATGCCACATTGAAAGGACCCAATTTTTGCCTAAACGTAACCCGTAACGCTGTGTTGACCAATCATACACCTGCAAGCGCACATACCTGGTGGACTACTGATGTAACTTGAGCACTTTATTCGACTATTTCATACGATACCTCATGATCATCGCGATGAAAGGTAAAACAGTTGCCGCTGTGATAACTTTCCAGAGCTGTAAGATCCTGTCTGTGAGTTTTACAAACCGCTGCGCTGTGTTTTGGCTTCTATAAATCTTTAGATGTATTAATCTGCAGACTCAACTCGACTCCCTGGATCGTATTACATCGTCTCACCAGTACCTCAAACTACACGCCCCCACCACCGAAGCCCCTTGCGTCATGGTGCCGGATTGCCGGATTTGGTGTGAATGCAGTCTAACCCCTTTTGTTCCAGAGTCCAGGTCTAGGTCAAAGCGTGATCGAGTCTTTGCTGTACTTGCACCTCAGCTTTGGAAAAGTCTTCCAGTTAGTATTCGATCTGCTGACACTGTTTCTGCTTTTAAATCCTTCTTAAGACACATTTTTGCAGACTTGCCTTTTTGCCTGACAACTAGTCTTATGTGTTTAAATAATACAGCTCTGCTGCGCAACCAACTGATTTTAAATTTATTTTAATAGTTTCACTTGTTTTGGATGATTTATTAGTACATTTCTTTTATATGGTCTTGTATTTTGCTGTTCTTGTGTTTTTCTTTTTATATTTGTGATTGTTTTTTATGTTGTCTATGGAAAGCACTTTGTGCTCCTAGCTTGAAAAGTACTATACAAATAAAATTACTATTATTTTTATTATGTAAACAATGTTTTTCATAATGCTTTAGATTTAGAAATGTGATGATTTTTTAATGAGGGATAAAGATTTGATGTAATTTTAAGAATGTTTAACTAGACATTTTATTTGTTACCATATCAGACACAAATTATCATTCAAAGTATTTTTATGTCTTAAAACATGTACTGCTGCAATTTTTAATGATTCCCTCCAGACATGTTTTAAGATGTATATAAAATACTCTACATTGAATATGGTAAATATATTTTTTTGTCTGATATGTTTTTTCCACACAAAAAAGTTCAATTATCTTATGAAAATCCTTAAAATTCCATCTCTTCCTTCTCCCTCATTAAAAATTCCAAAATCTTTGAATGTGCAAATATATTTCATTTCAGAAGTTTAACTGTTGGACACAAGATGTCTCCTACTTCACTGTGAAGTCCATCCTCATTGTTTGTGCACTGGAGGCTTCAAGTTTCCACATCACACTTGTGTAATTGTGTAAGCTGAATATTGGAGCACAACTGGCTACAAACTATTTGTTATGTCACAAATCATTCTCGTAGGTACAACCCTTAAAAATGGATTTTTAATTAGCACAGAGAAACTTTCCACTTTCAGCAGATGAACATGAAAATAAACTCTCCTCTTACATCATTCTGCACAGTGAAGCTCAAACATTCAACTGTAGGAACAAGAAGGAAAACATATTTTTGAGTGGAGGGGGACTTTATAAAAGGCAAAAGCAGACTTCGAGTAGTCTGGTAATTTTTTCCAAATATGTGGTGCATAAAAACTGAATACTGCTTCTCCATGTTTTGCTTTGACTTTGGAGTAGTAAGCAGGAGAACAGAAATGTAATGGCCCTAAAGCATTCACTACTTTTAAATAACAATGGTAGGTGACGCTTTATTTTACAGGTCCCTTAATTTTATACTTATTTACTAGAAATTTTCTGCGTAATTTGCAGGTATTTAACAATAAATTTTTAAGATGTTTTACAGAAAAGGTGGTGCAATTTGATACAAATTATAAGAAAGAACAGGAAAAAAAGTGTTGTTTTCACTGGTAAGTACCTGCTCATTATAATTGGGTTCATATGTAGTTGTTATTGTGCAAAAACTCTCAATAAATTAGACTAAACAATTCTTTAACAGACAGAAAATTACTTAGTTTTCAGTGTGTAGTTTTGTGATATATTAGCATATTATGTTGTTTCTTCTAGAGTGTTTATGTGCCGTAGTTTGACGCACAAAACTACACACTGAAAACAAAGTAATTTTCTGTCTGTTGAAATGTTTTAATTGAATTTTTGCAAATTAACAACTATGTATGAACCCAAATGTAATGAGTTTGTACTTACCAACTAAATCAACTTAACAATTCAAATCTTTGACACACGTTACGCCAGTGTAAACATCTGGGAACTGGAGTAATGTGTTTTTAGTTTTAGTGTATAAGCTGCTATCTGTTCAACTTTTTATAGAGACTGGTACAGGTGAGCCCTCTGAAGGCAAAATCATAGACACATCTTTCTAAGTTCCATCAGTGGCTTCTAGATATTTTGATGAAAGTGTAAATACCATTTTATATGAGTAGTTTAAAGTGAACTGATTGCAATAGTGCATGCAGTTTTCACCCTGTCAAGAGCTTCTCTGTGAGCCAACTTCCAAGGGTTAAAATTATATTTGAAAAGGGGAAAACTACGAAACAAAGAGTAAATGTATGTTAGATAATGTAATGCACAAAATGGAAGGTGGAAGTAGGAAGGTGCAGATAAAATACAGTTGTCTTTTAGGTTAAAAAAATATATAATAATAAATAAAAATCTTCCCTTATAGATGGACTGTAATGAGAAGATTTCTACTCTACACAGCATGAAAAAGTCTTTTTAAAAAGTCTAATATATTCAGACCATCATAACCATCACAGCAACTTAGAAATCCCAGAATAACAACAACTATTATAAGCATAATCTGTGTATAAATGCTTGTGCAATTCAATACATTCATCAAATATTGATCAATTACACAAAAAAATAAACTAAAACATATCTATTACATCAGTAGCAGATGAGACAATGAGATTATGTTTGTGATAAAAGGTCCATGTACATATTTACATTTTGTTTTCCATTTCTTTGACAGTTAAAAATGTCACAAAGCACGTTAAAATCAGAAATTCAAAATATGATTTAAATAAAATAATATTATATATATTTATTATATTATATTTATATTTAATAACCTTATTTACATATTTCTTGCTGAAACATTGATAAATACACTACATGACCAAATATGTGGACTCCCAAACGTTGCACCCATATGTGATTGTTCAATTCCAACATCATTAATCTGCTACTAAAACAGCCTCCACTCTTCTGGTTTCAGGCTTTCCAGTAGATTTCATAACCTGTCTGCAGGGATTTGCTCTCATTCAGAAAATTTCCCTTCATTAGACCAACAAGGCCTGGACCAAACAAGTTCTACAACAAGGGGTGTCCACATACTTTTGGCCATATAGTGTACTGTAATTGACAGACAAGAACACAAGTACACATATGTGAAGAGCGAACTCTAGTGGAGAAGTTTATGACTGCAAATAACTGACAGCAAGCTTGATAATATTAAAGTTCAAACTGGAAACACCGAAGCGCCAATCACTCTTGAAAAAATCAAAAATACCAGTGTTACAAAATGAATATAGTGCATATTCTGTGAACTCTTACCTACTAAAGGTCCCCTGCAGGCATGTTGTAAGACATAAAATACTCTTCTTTGACTAATAATTTGTGTCTGATATAATTTTTCCACAAAAAAGTTAAAATGACATCTGCTCCTTCTCCCTCATTTAAAGATACATAATCCATGAATATACAATGGTTTAACTGCTGGACAGTAGATGTGTCCTACTTCACTGTAAAATCCGATCTCAGTGTTTGTGCTCTGGAGGCTTCAAGTTTCCACATCACACTTCTGTAAGTTGCATATGGAACTCCGATTGGCTCCAAAGTAATTGTGAAGTCACAAATCACATTCATAGGTACACGAGTTAAACTCCGATTTAAGATGAACTTTCAGCAGATGAATGTGAAAACAGTCTTCAGTATGAAATTCTGGACATACATCATTATCCAAAGAGAAGCTTCACCTTGTCCTTCAAAGTGATGGAGGAAGAAGAAAAATACATGTTTGAGTAAAGTGGGACTTTCAGCACACACAGCTCAACTGTGTTTCCAGTGGGACCATAAAGATAAAAACCAGCATAGAGAGGCTGAGTGAATGTGGTCTGGACTTTGTGGAGGAGAGTCATGGTTTCAGAGACGCTGTAGAAGGACAGAATACCTGCTCTCTGATCCAGGTACACTCCTACTCTGGAGGAACTAGGACCTGAGACGGGAGTTGAGATGTTGTTATGTCTGAATTCATAACGACATTTGTAAAACTCTAATGCCCATGACTTGTCATTTTGTCCAAATGTTTCATTTAAAGCCGTAATGTCTTTGTATGCAACTACCACTGAAACTCCTCCCACACCCTTTTCCACCTCCCAGTAACAACGTCCAGTCAGACTCTCTCTACTCAGGACCTGACACCTGTCAATGTATCTGTCTGGGTGATAAGGATAACATTGTTCCCCTGCCATGAATGTCACTTTTCTGTTCTCTTTAGATAGTGACAGATGTGTGTTTATTGTGTTTGGATCCAGTGTGATTTGACGTGAATAGTCCAAGAACTCAGCTCTGGTCTTCGGCTCTCGAGACAGTAAAACGTCCACTTCAGTCACTTTCAGCGAGATCTTTGTCCATTCCTTACTCATAGTGTCCTGTAGTTTATCTCCGAGCTCTGAAACCTTGTTTCGCACTTCATCAAAGTGCCACAAACAGTTGGGGTGGATAGGAGCGAAGTATATGGATTCATTGAGATATGTAAGTGGGAAGTAATTTTGTAGAAACTCAGTGTGATCCTCTGTGTGTGACAGCTGCTTCAGTTCAGCGTCTTTCCTCTTCAGCTCAGTGATCTCCTGCTCCAGCTTCTCCTGAAGCTCTTTGACTCGACTCACTTCAGTTTCCTGCTGGGATCTGATCTGCTGCTTCACATCAGAGCTTCTTTTCTGGATGAGACGGATCAGCCCAGTGAAGATCTTCTCACTGTCCTCCACTGCTTTATCAGCAGAGCGACTGACGGCCTCCACCTCCTGTTGAAGCAGCTTCACATCTTTCTCTCTGTCCTGGATTCTCTGCTGGATGTTTTGTCGACTCACCTCGAGCTCTCTCTGCCTCTCAGTCCTTTCTGCTGCAGCTGAGACTGTGTCGTGGCCTTTATGTTCATCCACAGGGCAGAGATAACAGATACACAGCTGATCAGTACGGCAAAACATCTTCATCACCTCATCATGACGACAGCAGATGTTCTCCTGGAGCTTCTTGGAGGGGTCGACCAGCTTGTGTTTTTCAAATGCAGGAGATTCATAATGAGGTTGGAGGTGTTTCTCACAATAAGAGACGAGACACACCAGACAGGACTTGACAGCTTTCAGCTTCCTCCCAGTGCAGACATCACAGGCCACATCTTCAGGTCCAGCATAGCAGTGATCAACAGGAGTAGCTTGGAGTCCAGTCTTCTTCAGCTGCTCCACTAAAACTGCTAACATGGTGTTTTTCACCAGGACAGGCCTCGGTGTGAAGGTCTGTCTGCACTGAGGGCAGCTGTAGATTTCCTTCACAACCTCTTCATCCCAGTGGATTTTAATACAGTTCATGCAGTAGCTGTGTCCACAGGGAATAGTTACCGGATCCTTCAGAAGATCCAGACAGATCGAGCAGGAAATTGTTTCCTGGTCCAGCTGAGCTCCTTGCTGCGCCATTCCACTTCCCAGACAGGAAACATCCATTTTACTTAACCGACAAAAGTTGTGCTCGGATCCAAACTTTGACCTTCTTCCTTTTCATTTGCTGAACTTCAGTGAATGTGACTCGTCAGCTCTTGCACTTCATTACATATTGCCACCCTTCTTCAAAATGCTGATCTGTGGACTAAATGGACTTTGCTCTGTGTGAGAGCAGAACAAACAGGGAGGGGTTATGTGCTTTACGTACTTCATTCCAGGAAGAGGAATTGTTTTAAAGACGCAGGGTGTGTGATTAGATAATATTAGATAATGTTAAGATAGTGACAACATTACAATGCACTGACTCATTGTCCTTACTCAAAATACACTACTGAAATTAAAACAAAGGGGAAATATTTAGTCATCAATGAAGTTGTGAGTTTTATCAAATAAAAATAAGCAACATAGAAACTGAGGGTCTGCTCCTCATGGAGATGTATATATTGGTATAAAGTCCCTCAGCCCCCTGTTGCAAACTACAGACAATTTCTATTGACTTTGCCTGTACTAACTGGATGTGTCTGGCCCAGCTTGAAAAATGTGGGGTCATGTGGTCAATCCACCCACAAAAGTAGGAGAAAGGGTTCAGAGCATTGCCAGCTAGGTGGCAAGAAAAAGGAGGGGGCAGGAGAGGACTGACCAGTGGCTACATAAACTGTCAGTTGTAATGTGGAGTGTAACTTTTCTAATGATAAAAGGGTGAGGAAGGAGCCATAACTAGTGCAGTAGTTATAGTTGTGGTCACCTCTACAGTACTGTGCAAAAGTTTTAGGCACTAAAGGTAAAGTGAGAATGCTTACAAAAATATTGCTATAATTGTTAATCTATCAATTAACTTCTTATAAAGTTGAGTAAACAGCAGAAACCTAAATGAAATCAATATTTGTTGTGAGCAGCTTTGCTTTTAAAACAGCAGCAGTTCTCCTCGGTACACTTTAACAAAGTTTTTCATGGTAACTTGCAGGTAGGTTGTTGTAACCACCCTGGATAAAGAATGTTCTTCTGGGGATTTATTATTTAGGCCGTCTCAGGTGCTTCTTCATATAATCCCAGATTGACTCCATGATGTTGAGATCAGGGCTCTGTGGGGGCCAAACCATACCATCTGTTGCAGGACTCATCATTCTTCTTGTTGCTGAGTAGTTATTTAGTTTAGTTAGTTAGTAGTAAATAGTTCTTTATGACTCTAGCTGTATGCTTGGGGTCATTGTCATCTCATGAATAAATTTGGGAGCGATCAGACACCTCCCCGATGGTATTGCATAATGGATAAGAATCTAAACATCTAGGGTGGCTTAAATTTTTGCACAGTACTGTATGTCCAGCGCTGGCCCTAAAACCACACACCTGGATGAGGTCTGAAATCAGTTTTTGGAGACATCCAACATGACCGGCAGTGGTGAGCACCGTAGTGTTAGAGTTTTCTCTGCCACACTGTACGCTTTTATTTAACCGTCTCTATTGTAGTTAAACTGTCCAAAAAAGAGCAATGGTTTGCATACAGTTATAAGACAGGATTCGATGGTACAAAAACGTCTTTTGACTGAACTGTGTGAAGTTATTGTTCCATTAGCAACTGAGTTTACGAGACTGTGCTCTATTTGTACAAGGAAATTTACATCAGCCTCGCACACACACACAAGCACTCAACAAGTCCCAAATCCTCTCCTAACAAATCATACACTGAATTTTCGCACCATATCAATCCCCATTTTACACTCATGCACTATCCTCTGTTTAATGTCATGCTTTTCTCTCTGTATGTATGTACATCATGTCATGTCTGTCTATTAGGCATGTGCCCGAATACAAATACATTATTCAGCAAAGCACAAATAGTGGGGGGTTTTTACAAATATTTGTTTCATACAAATATTTTTAAAAATTATTTGTTTTCAGGAAGAAAAATAAACCATGTCAAATACCAGCATGCAGGTCGGTTACATCGCTATCTCAGTGTCTCTCCTCTGCTCCACTGTGACATCTATCAGTAGGTCTCAGTGAGGGGAGTCACATCCACCTGCTACATGACGCATATTTCCTAATTTGGACATCAGTCCCAGAGTTGGGAGTGTTCCCCAGAGATAAAGCTGAGCTACTGACAAATGCCTCATGAACACTTATTGTAACACTTGAATATTTTTTTAAATTAAAAGCATAATAAAAAAAAAAAACAGGATTTTTAAGCCTCTGTCCACTTTTATTTGAATACAAATACAAATACAAATAATTTTGCTGCCTCAACAAATACAGATACAAATACTGGGCTCTCTGCACATCCCTACTGTCTATATCTATCAGCTGTTGTGTTTTGTCTTGATTCACCGACAAGAGAAAGAGAGAAAATATGATTTAATTAAGTATATCTTCAACTTCACAGAAATTATACATTTAAACATGTGGGACAGTCAAGATCTCATTAATAGATTTCATGAAAACAATTCTACACAGCATTCAGACCATCATGAGTGACAATCAAGCAATCTCAATTTAAAATGATAACAAGAACTATAAGCATAATAATCTGCATATGAATGATCGAGCTATTAGTGGATTCAGTTAAATCCTTCAAATCAGACAGCAAAACTAATATTGATGAATCAGACAAAAACATGTAATGAACTGCATCTTATCTGTTATATCAGTAGGAGATGAAAAGGTGAGACGATGGCTATGATAAAATTTCACTAACACATATTGATGTACATATTTACATTTTTCTATTTCTTCGACAATTCAAATGGTCAAAAAGCAATTTAAAAGAATATATTAATGATATTTTCTAACCTTATTTAAATGTTTGTCACGGAAATATTGTTTAACACTACATGTCCAAAAATATGTGGATACCCACAAATTGTACCCATATGTGATTGGTGCCCAGGGGCATTATCATGTTGAAACAGGAAGGGGCCTTCCCTTAACAAACAACAAAGATGGAAGAAAAGTATTGTTCAAAATATAATTGTACATTGTAGCATTAAAATTTCCCTTCATTAGAACAAAGACACCTGGACCTAACAAGTTGTTGAACAGGGGTGTCCACATACTTTTGGCCATTTAATGTACTGTAATTGACAGAAAAGAACATGACTATACATATGTGGAGAGCAAACTCTGGTGGAGAAGTTTATACCTGCAAATAGATGACAGGGAGCTGAGTAGTATAAAAGTTAAAAGTAGGACTGACAAAATGATTATAAACATTTAATTTTAATTTTAAAAATATACAATTTCAGTTTAATTATTTCACTATACATGCTAACACTCTACCCTTAAACAGATTGAAAGTATCAAAGTGCATTAAGTAAAGTATTGTTCTTCAATTTCCAAGATACAAACATTTAATTAATATTTAGGTTGAGGATTTGATGCATTTTTACAGTTTAAACCTTCCAATCAAATTTTTTTAATGCAATAAAAATTTCAGACTACATCCAGTTTGAGCTGTGAAAACTCTAAAAGCTCTTTTCCTGACAATATCCTCATCATGTAGGAAGTGATGCATCTTACATTTTTGGTATGTTTTGCAATAATTGAAGAAAACTGGGAAATTCTGATCAGATAAAGCAAACAGGAGATACCAAAGTGCCAAATGCAATTAGAAATAAAAATGTTTAAAAAATTAATCTCATTTTCTGTCCAGTAACTGCCTACTTAAACTCACACAACTCAACAGTGTTTCCATTTGGACCATAAAGATAAAAACCAGCATAGAGAGGCTGAGTGAATGTGGTCTGGACTCTGTGGAGGAGAGTCATGGTTTCAGAGACGCTGTAGAAGGACAGAATACCTGCTCTCTGATCCAGGTACACTCCTACTCTGGAGGAACGAGGACCTGAGACGGGAGTTGAGATACTGTCATGTCTGAATTCATAACGACGTTTGTAAAAGTCTAATGCCCATGACTTGTTATTTTCTCCAAATCTTTCATTCAAATCCTTAATGTCTTTGTATGCAACTACCACTGAAACTCCTCCCGTGCTCCTCTCCACCTCCCAGTAACAACGTCTAGTCAGACTCTCTCTACTCAGGACCTGAAAATGTCCAGTGAATCTGTCTGAGTGACTAAAATAATACTGTTTTTCACCCATGACTGTTGCTTTTCTGTTCCTCTCAGATAATAACACTTTTTCATGTGCTGTGTTTGGATCCAGTGTGATTTGATGTGAAAAGTCCAAGAACTCAGCTCTGGTCTTGGGTTCTGGTTGTGGCAGCAAAACGTCCACTTCAGCCATTGCCACTGAGATGTTTGTCCATTTCTCCCTCAGGATGTCCTGTAGTTTATCTCTGAGCTCTGACACAGCTGCTGTCACATCCTCAAAGTATCTCAGAGGACGGATATTGATGCTGGATGAGTCTGTAGATGCACTGAGTTGTGACAGTGAGGGGTAGTTGAGTAGAAACTGGGTGTGATCCTCTGTGTGTGAGAGCTGCTTCAGTTCAGCGTCTTTCCTCTTCAGCTCAGTGATCTCCTGATCCAGCTTCTCCTGAAGCTCTTTGACTCGACTCACTTCAGTTTCCTGCTGGGATCTGATCTGCTGCTTCACATCAGAGCTTCTTTTCTGGATGAGAAGGATCAGCTCAGTGAAGATCTTCTCACTGTCCTCCACTGCTTTATCAGCAGAGCAACTGACGGCCTCCACCTCCTGTTGAAGCAGCTTCACATCTTTCTCTCTGTCCTGGATTCTCTGCTGGATGTTTTGTCGACTCACCTCGAGCTCTCTCTGCCTCTCAGTCCTTTCTGCTGCAGCTGAGACTGTGTCGTGGCCTTTATGTTCATCCACAGGGCAGAGATAACAGATACTCTGCTGATCAGTACGGCAGAACATCTTCATCACCTCATCATGACGAGAGCAGATGTTCTCCTGGAGCTTCTTGGAGGGGTCGACCAGCTTGTGTTTTTCAAATGCAGGAGATTCATAATGAGGTTGGAGGTGTTTCTCACAATAAGAGACAAGACACACCAGACAGGACTTGACAGCTTTCATCTTCCTCCCAGTGCAGACATCACAGGCCACATCTTCAGGTCCAGCATAGCAGTGATCAACAGGAGCAGCTTGGAGTCCAGTCTTCTTCAGCTGCTCCACTAAAACTGCTAACATGGTGTTTTTCACCAGGACAGGCCTCAGTGTGAAGGCCTGTCTGCACTGAGGGCAGCTGTAGATTTCCTTCACAACCTCTTCATCCCAGTGGATTTTAATACAGTTCATGCAGTAGCTGTGTCCACAGGGAATAGTCACCGGATTCTTCAGAAGATCCAGACAGATCGAGCAGGAAATTGTTTCCTGGTCCAGCTGAACTCCTTGCTGCGCCATTTCACTTCCCAGACAGGAAACATCCATTTCACTTAATCGACAAAAGTTGTGCTTGGATCCAAACTTTGACCTTCTTCCTTTTCATTTGCTGAACTTCAGTGAATGTGACTCGTCAGCTCTTGCACTTCATTACATATTGCCACCCTTCTTCAAAATGCTGATCTGTGGACCAAATGGACTTTGCTCTGTGTGAGAGCAGAACAAACAGGGAGGGGTTATATGTTTTACGTACTTCATTCCAGGAAGAGGAATTGTTTTAAAGACGCAGGGTGTGTGATTAGATAATATTAGATAATGTTAAGATAGTGACAACATTACAATGCACTGACTCATTGTCCTTACTCAAAATACACTACTGAAATTAAAACAAAGGGGAAATATTTAGTCATCAATGAAGTTGTGAGTTTTATCAAATAAAAATAAGCAACATAGAAACTGAGGGTCTGCTCCTCATGGAGATGTATATATTGGTATAAAGTCCCTCATCCCCCTGTTGCAAACTACAGACAATTTCTATTGACTTTGCCTGTACTAACTGGATGTTTCTGGCTCAGCTTGAAAAATGTGGGGTCATGTGGTCAATCCTCCCTCAAAAGTAGGAGAAAGGGTTCAGAGCATTGCCAGCTAGGTGGCAAGAAAAAGGAGGGGGCAGGAGAGGACTGACCAGTGGCTACATAAACTGTCAGTTGTAATGTTGAGTGTAACTTTTCTAATGATAAAAGGGTGAGGAAGGAGCCATAACTAGTAGTTATAGTTGTGGTCACCTCTACATCCAGCACTGGCCCTAAAACCCTACACCTGGATAAGGTCTGAAATCAGTTTTTGGAGACGTCCAACATGACCGGCAGTGGTGAGCAAAAATTTACATCAGCCTCGTACACACACACAAGCACTCAACAATTCCCAAATCCTCTCCTAACAAATCATACACTGAATTTTCGCACCATATCAATCCCCATCTTACACTCATGCACTATCCTCTGTTTAATGTCATGCTTTTCTCATTGTATGTATGTACATCATGTCATGTCTGTCTATGTTAATCAGCTGTTGTGTTTTGTCTTGATTCACCAACAAGAGAGAAAGAGAGAGAAAATATGATTTAATTAAGTATATCTTCAACTTCACAGAAATTATACATTTAAAAATGTGGGACAGTCAAGATCTCATTAATAGATTTCATGAAAACAATTCTACACAGCATTCAGACCATCATGAGTGACAATCAAGCAATCTCAATTTAAAATGATAACAACTATAAGCATAATAATCTGTGTATGAATGATCGAGCTACTAGTGGATTCAGTTAAATCCTTCAAATCAGACAGTAAAAGTAATATTGATGAATTAGACAAAAACATGTAATGAACTGCATCTTATCTGTTACATCAGTAGAAGATGAAAAGATGAGATGAAGGTTATGATAAAATTTCACTAACATAAATATTGATGTACATATTTACATTTTTCCATTTCTTCGACAATTCAAAGGGTCAAAAAGCAATTTAAAATAATATGTAAATGGTATTTTCTAACCTTATTTAAATGTTTGTTACGGAAATATTGTTTAACACTACATGTCCACAAATATGTGGACACTCACAAATTATACCCATATGTGATTGGTGCCCAGGGGCATTATCATGTTGAAACAGGAAGGGGCCTTCCCTTAACAAACAACAAAGATGGAAGAAAACTATTGTTCAAAATATAATTGTATGTTGTAGCATTAAAATTTCACTTCATTAGAACAAAGACGCCTGGACCAAATGAGTTGTTGAACAGGGGTGTCCACATACTTTTGGCCATATAATGTACTATAATTGACAGGAAAGAACATGACTATACATATGTGGAGAGCGAACTCTGGTGGAGAAGTTTATACCTGCAAATAGATGACAAGGAGCTGACTAGTATTACAGTTTAAAGTAAGACTGACAAAATGATTATAAACATTTAATTTTAATTTAAAAAATATACAGTTTCAGTTTCACTGTCTCACCATACATGCCAACACTCTACCTTTAAACAGATGGAAAGTATCAAAGTGCATTAAGTAAAGTACTGTACTTCAATTTCCTAAATACAAACATTTAATTAATATTATAGGTGCAAAATTATAATAAAATATGATGCATTTTTACAGTTTAAACCTTCCAATCAAATTTGTTTAATGTAATAAAAATTTCAGACTACATCCAGTTTGAGCTGTGAAAACTCTAGTAGCTCTTCTCCTGATAATATCCTCATCATGTAGGAAGTGATGCATCTTATATTTTTGGTATGTTTTGCAATAATTGAAGAAAACTGGGAAATTCTGATAAGATAAAGCGAACAGGAGATACCAAAGTGCCAACCACTCTTGCAATTAGAAATAAAAATGTTAAAAAACTTAATCTCACACGTTTTCTGTCCAGTAACTCCAGTAACTGCCTACTTAAACTCACACAGCTCAACTGTGTTTTCCGTTGGACCATAAAGATGAAAACCAGCATAGAGAGGCTGAGTGAATGTGGTCTGGACTTTGTGGAGGAGAGTCATGGTTTCAGAGACGCTGTAGAAGGACAGAATACCTGCTCTCTGATCCAGGTACACTCCTACTCTGGAGGAACCAGGACCTGAGACGGGAGTTGAGATGTTGTTATGTCTGAATTCATAACGACTTTTGTAAAACTCTAATGCCCATGACTTGTCATTTTGTCCAAATGTTTCATTTAAAGCCGTAATGTCTTTGTATGCAACTACCACTGAAACTCCTCCCACACCCTTTTCCACCTCCCAGTAACAACGTCCAGTCAGACTCTCTCTACTCAGGACCTGAAACTTGTCAGTACATCTCTCTGGGTGATGAGGATAACATTGTTCCCCTGTCATTAATGTCACTTTTCTGTTCTGTTTAGATAATAACAGACGTGTGTTTACTGTGTTTGGATCCAGTGTGATTTGACGTGAATAGTCCAAGAATTCAGCTCTGGTCTTCGGTTCTCTTGACAGTAAAACGTCCACTTCAGTCACTTTCAGTGAGATCTTTGTCCATTCCTTACTCAGAATAACCTGTAGTTTATCTCTGGCTTCTGAAACAGTGTTTTGCACTTTATTAAAGTGCCACAAACTGTTGGGATGGATAGGAGCAAAGTATATGGATTCATTGAGATATGTAAGTGGGAAGTAATTTTGTAGAAATTGGGTGTGATCCTCTGTGCGTGACAGCTGCTCCAGTTCAGCATCTTTCCTCTTCAGCTCAGTGATCTCCTGCTCCAGCTTCTCCTGAAGCTCTTTGACTCGACTCACTTCAGTTTCCTGCTGGGATCTGATCTGCTGCTTCACATCAGAGCTTCTTTTCTGGATGAGAATGATCAGCTCAGTGAAGATCTTCTCACTGTCCTCCACTGCTTTATCAGCAGAGTGATTGACGGCCTCCACCTCCTGTTGAAGCAGCTTCACGTCTTTCTCTCTGTCCTGGATTCTCTGCTGGATGTTTTGTCGACTCACCTCGAGATCTCTCTGCCTCTCAGTCCTTTCTGCTGCAGCTGAGACTGTGTCGTGGCCTTTATGTTCATCCACAGGGCAGAGATAACAGACACACTGCTGATCAGTACGGCAAAACATCTTCATCACCTCATCATGACGAGAGCAGATGTTCTCCTGGAGCTTCTCCAAGGGGTCGACCAGCTTGTGTTTTTCAAAGGCAGAGGATTCATAATGAGGTTGGAGGTGTTTCTCACAATAAGAAACGAGACACACCAGACAGGACTTGACAGCTTTCATCTTCCTCCCAGTGCAGAAATCACAGGCCACATCTTCAGGTCCAGCATAGCAGTGATCAACAGGAGCAGCTTGGAGTCCAGTCTTCTTCAGCTCCTCCACTAAAACTGCTAACATGGTGTTTTTCACCAGGACAGGCCTCGGTGTGAAGGTCTGTCTGCACTGAGGGCAGCTGTAGATTTCCTTCACAACCTCTTCATCCCAGTGGGTTTTAATACAGTTCATGCAGTAGCTGTGTCCACAGGGAATAGTCACCGGATTCTTCAGAAAATCCAGACAGATCGAACAGGAAATTGTTTCCTGGTCCAGCTGAGCTCCTTGCTGCGCCATTTCACCTCCTTGACAGGAAACATCCATTTCACTTAATCGACAGAAGTTATGCTGAGATCCAAACTTTGACCTTCTTCCTTTTCGTTTGCTGAACTTCAGTGAATGTGACTCGTCAGCTCTTGCACTTCATTACAAATTGCCACCCTTCTTCAAAATGCTGATCTGTGAGGAGGAGGGAACAAGGAAATACCTGGACAAAATGGACTTTGCAGGGAGGAGTTATATGCTTTGCTTCATTCCAGGAAGAGGAGTGGTCTGAAAGAAGGTGTGATTAAATAAGACAATGTTAAGATAATGACAACATTACAATGCTCTGACTCTTTGTCCTTACTCAAAATACATAATTGAAATAAAACAAAGGGGAAATATTTAGTCATCAATGAAGTTTGGAGTTTTATCAAATGAAAATAATAATAATCCCACTTAACTTACAAAAGTTGTGCTCAGATGCAAAGTTTGATCTTCTTGCTTTTCATTTGCTGAGCTCAAGTGAATGTGGCTCGTCACCTCTTCCACTTCACTACACGTTGTTACCCATCTTCAAACTGCAGCTCAGTGAAGGGAACAAGTGCATATTTAAATAACAATGTTTGAGAGCAGAACAGACAGGGAGGAGTTATCATGCTTTGCTGCATTCCAGGAAGAAGACTGGTTTGAAAGACGCAGGGTGTGATCTGTTTTCATTAACACTGTGACAACATGACAATGAAGGTCACTGAACCAGGGGACTGCACATTTCAAATGTCCGACAGTTCAACACTCTAATCAGCAATGACGGAAAAACATGCTTGACCATGAGGTATGCTTGATATGAGAACATACACGCACTATCAATGATCAGCTCTACAGGTATTTTATCAGATTTTCACCCATATGTCTTGAACGCATAGAAAGCAGCAGAGCTCCGTCAAGGAAAAGAAGAAGAGAGGATTATCAGGCTGTGCTTCATTCCAAGAAGAGGAGTGGTTTGACGTAGGCAGGGTGTGTTTAGTTTACAATAATAACATGACATGGCCCTTCATTCAGTCATGCTTCTAAGACATAAAAGACAGGCATTTATCAGCTTTAAAAGCCAATCAACCTTGAATGTTAGCTTGCAGGGTCAAAAGAGAACTGACCCCTGGCTATGGAGGTTTGCTTTTGGCTTTTTCACACCTGCCTACCTCCCTGGAGTTTGTTCCAGAGTCAGTAACATTTGTAGAGTTGAACTTTTCTACGTGTAGTTGGTACTGACTCCAAGTCTTGTCAGTCTATTAGCCATGTAGTCATTGTGTAAGAACTGTGTTTGCCCTCTCAGCAGTGAACCAAGTCTATCGTCAGTGGGTGTTGGACTCTGCCAAGGCCATGTATGATGCCGATCTGTTATGGGTTAGTACAGAGAACCCAACGTGCAGAACACAGAGGCAGAGGCGAGGAATTGGAATCAGGAGGATTTTATTAACAACCTGATGTTGTGGAGAAAGAATCAGCAGAGTCTTTGAGGCCAGGCGGAGACCAAGGCTGGGCGAGGAGGAACCTGTGGGGGGTGGGAGGAGGTTGAGGTATGGCAGCCAGAATCTGAGGGAGCTGAGCAGGGTAGAGCAGGGGATTTGGCAGAGCGAAGCAGGGCAGGGTGAGTCCGCAGGGCTTGGGGGAACTGAGGTAATACTGAGCAGGTTCTGGGTAGAACAGGAGGGAGTCAGAGGCAGGAGTCAGGCCAAGAATGCTGCAGGCAGATGGAAACAAGAATTAACAAAAAGCTTTGACGGGTAAAGATATTTAAGGAACTGGAACATGACTGACAGAGTAACTGAGTCTACAATCTGGCAGAGTGGTGAGGTTGGAACCAGGTATTTGAAGCAGAGCAGGATGATGATGATGGCTGGCAGCTGGTGACCTGACTCCGCACATCTGACTCCACTCCTGCAATCAAACACACACACACATAGAGGGAAAGGAGGGGGAGAGAGGCTGCCAGCTAGGCAGAAGTAGAGGGCCTGTCACTATCGGTATTGGGCAAGTTAGTTGAAAACTGTAATAATTACTGTTTACATGTTACTCATTTTAAAAGTAATTGCATTACTTTACTTATCACTCAGCAGCAAAAGTAACATGTTAAATTACTTGTTACATTACTTTCATTACTCAGCTGTCAGCTCCATCAAAGTTGCCTTTAAACAGCTCAAAACCCTCCACCTCCATATGCTGCATCTTTTGTATTTAACACATGTAGAAATATAAAATGAGACGTTTGTAGTTTAACAAGTATGCAGGATACAGTTTGGAAGAATTTACTGACCCAACAGCTAGCATTAGCAAAGCCTCAGTGACTGCAAACAGCACTCCAGAAGTCTCTGAACTAAAATAACATCAGGTGACTCCTGAATGTAGGCATGCCAATTAAACTACAACACAACTTTGGAATTACTGCAAGTTGCATTTCTTCTCCTCCAGAGCTGTTTGTCAGCCGAATGCAGAGACCAAACTGATATCAACCCTCCATTAATCCCTGTAAAACAGGGAGCACGCCAACCCCCAAGTGTAAAAGTAATGTTACTGGGATCAGTAAATGTAATATAATTACTGAATTTCGAATTGTAATCCCTTACACTACTCGTCACTAAAAAAAAGTAATTATATTACTGTAACAAGTTTCTGTCCAACACTGGTCCTGATGCAGTTTGTGATTTTAATTGACAGAATCTCGAGGTGCTGTCACGGATTGTAAATTGCCCAGTTTGGTGGCCTCAGAGTTGCTTTTCGTGCATGATGATGTTCTGTTTTATCAGTAAGTACTGGGATAGTTTGCAGCCCAGTGTAAAAGCCTGGACAAACCAGGATTTAAAACAACAACATTTCATGGCGAAGTCATTCCAATTGAATCACTGTGATCGGTGAATTCGTTCCCAGAACCGCAGAGTCCAAAATGGAGGAAGCTATTGTAGTTTATTAGCTGTGTTGCACTGTACACTTTTATTTAACCACCTCTGTCATAGTTAAACTGTCTACGAAAGAGCAATGGTTTCCAGACAGTTATGAGTCTTTTGACTGAACTGTGTGAAGTTATTGTCCCATTATAGCTACTGAGCTTATGAGACCGTGCTCCTTTTTGTAAAAGGAAATTTACGTCAGCCTCACACAAGCACCCTCCAACAATACCCATATGCTCTCCTAACAAACTACACACGCATCACACCTAAACTGGAATTTTTTCACCACATCAATCCCCATCTTACACTCATGCAATATCCTCTATTTAATGTCATGGTTTTCTCACTGTATGTATGTATGTCATCAGCTGTTGTGTTTTGTCTTGATTCACCAAAAATAAAAAGAGAGAGAGAAAGTAAAAAATTAAAATTAAAAAAAAAGTTTTAATTAAGTATATCCTCAACTTCACACAAATCATTCATTTAAACATATGAGACAGTCAACTCTACACAGCATTCAGACCATCATGAGCATCATGGCAATTGAGAAATCTCAACTTAAAACAATAAGAACAACTATAATCATAATAATCTGCATAAAAATGTTCAAGCTATTAGTGGATTGGACAGTTGACAGTTTGGATGGACAGTTTCAACTGTTCATCAGTACATATATGGATTATATATCAGACCTACTTACAATAAAAACAATGGTAACTTAACGCATCAGTGTTGTCAAATTCTGAAAAATTACAGTTTTATTTTCAAACATTTACTGAAAATATTTAAATAAAGTATATCAGTATATGATATTGATATATTTACCGAGTACTTTTCCACCATGCTTTCTATAGTTGACAATTTAATGATTTAATTTGATAAAAAACTGAAACTACGTCCCGTTTGTTAAGGTTTTTTTCTTTGGTGGAAACTCTGTTTAGTAGCTTTTTCCTGTGAAAATCATCATCCTGTCAGAATGACATGTTTTACATTTCCAGTTTTGTTTTGCAAAAATTGAGGAATAACATTGAGGAGTTATTATCATTGAGGAACATTAGCTTAATACTAAGATTGTTCCAAACACTCTTGCTCTTAGAAATAAAAATGTTGACAAAACGAAAATTGTAGTTGGAAAAACTGAGTATCACACATTTTCTGATCAGTAACTCTTGCCTACTCAAGTCCACACAGCTCAGCAGTATTTCCTACAGGACAAAAAAGCTGTAGTCCAGCATAGAGAGGCTGAGTGAATGTGGTCTGGACTCTGTGGAGGAGAGTCATGGTTCCAGAGACGCTGTAGAAGGACAGAATACCTGCACTGTGATCCAGATACACTCCTATCCTGGAGGAACGAGGACTTGAGATGGGAACGCTGATATTCTCATGTCTAAATTGACAACGATTTTTGAAAAAATCAATGGCCCAGGATCTGTAATCATTTCCAAATCCAAATTCATTTAGAGTCAAAACTCTGCTGATAGACTTGTATGCAACTACCACTGAAACTCCTCCCTTACCCTTCTTCACCTCCCAATAACAACGTCCAGTCAGACTCTCTCTACTCAGGACCTGATACCAATTAGTGAATCTGTCTGGGTGATCAGGATAACACTGTTGTTGACTCACTACTCTTACACTTTTGTTCCCTTTAGATAATGACATACGTGTGTTTACTGTGTTTGGATCCAGTGTAATTTGACACAAATATTTTAAGAACTCAGCTCTGGTCTTGGGTTCTGGTTCTGACAGTAAAACATCCACTTCAGTCACTGTCAGTGAGATGTTTGTCCATTTCTCCCTCAGGATGTCCTGTAGTTGATCTCTGAGCTCTGATGCAGCTGCTGTCACATCCTCAAAGTATCTCAGAGGACGGATATTGATGCTGGATGAGTCTGTAGGTTCACTGAGTTGTGACAGTGAGGGGTAGTTGTGTAGAAACTGGTTGTGATCCTCTGTGTGTGAGAGCTGCTTCAGTTCAGCGTCTTTCCTCTTCAGCTCAGTGATCTCCTGCTCCAGCTTCTCCTGAAGCTCTTTGACTCGACTCACTTCAGTTTCCTGCTGGGATCTGATCTGCTGCTTCACATCAGAGCTTCTTTTCTGGATGAGACGGATCAGCTCAGTGAAGATCTTCTCACTGTCCTCCACTGCTTTATCAGCAAAGCGACTGACGGCCTCCACCTCCTGTTGAAGCAGCTTCACATCTTTCTCTCTGTCCTGGATTCTCTGCTGGATGTTTTGTCGACTCACCTCGAGCTCTCTCTGCCTCTCAGTCCTTTCTGCTGCAGCTGAGACTGTGTCGTGGCCTTTATGTTCATCCACAGAGCAGAGATAACAGATACACTGCTGATCAGTACGGCAGAACATCTTTATCACCTCATCATGACGAGAGCAGATGTTCTCCTGGAGCTTCTTGGAGGGGTCGACCAGCTTGTGTTTTTTGAATGTAGGTGATTCATAATGAGGTTGGAGGTGTTTCTCACAGTAAGAAGCCAGACACACCAGACAGGACTTGAGGGCTTTCAGCTTCCTCCCAGTGCAGACATCACAGGCCACATCTTCAGGTCCAGCATAGCAGTGATCAGCAGGAGCAGCTTGGAGTCCAGTCTTCTTCAGCTCCTCCACTAAACCTGCTAACATGGTGTTTTTCACCAGGACAGGCCTCGGTGTGAAGGTCTGTCTGCACTGAGGGCAGCTGTAGATTTCCTTCACAACCTCTTCATCCCAGTGGATTTTAATACAGTTCATGCAGTAGCTGTGTCCACAGGGAATAGTCACCGGATCCTTCAGTAGATCCAGACATATTGAACAAGAGAAGTTTTCCTGGTCCAGCTGCTCCATTTCACCTCTCGGTTTCAGAAAACTTAATATAGTTCCACTTTTTTTCAACAGAGCTTGTACGTTAATCCAAAAACGGCTCATTTTCAACTTGTTTACTCACCAATCTGCAGGAAATGAAGCTTATCAGCTCTTGCACTCCACTACATGTTGGCTACACCCCTCTATAACCTGGCAGATCTGTGAAGGGGAGGAGATATGATAGATAATATCTGAACTGAGTCAAGCTAGCAAGAAATTCCAGGAAAAGAAGTGATGTTTTTTTTCTTTTATAATTTCCATTAATGTAATGCACATAAAGCTTGTTTTAAAATGACAAATTTAGTATGTATGGAAATGTACATTTATTATCAAACTTACTATTATCAAGCTTGTGTAGGCTGAATTTAAAGGGAGGTTTAATAAGAAACTTTGCATAAGACACAGTTAGCCTCTGTCCGTATGTTTTCCTCTTGTTTCACAGTTTTTCTTACAAAGCGAGGAACAAACAGCATCTGCACATTTACATAAGATCTATCATGATTTTATACTCCAAAGAAAAGCTGATCGCTCCAGGTTTCAGTTATCATTAATACAGATATTCCACATGAACTGGAAATATGTCGTTTGAAGCAGAGTGACTTTCAGCTGTCTGATATAATTAGAATAATTTTGATCGACTTTAATCTACGCTCCAGCTGCTCATTGGAAGATATCTTATCAAAGTGTCTGCAAGGAGGTGATAGGGAACAAATTAATTTCAGTGCCAGATGTAGTGCCGAGCATATAAAGAAGTCAGTTAGCTTCAGCACAACATAAATCAACATTTAGATTCAGCTGATCGTGAACTCAGTTTAACACGTGAAAGGTTTTATTCTGAGAATTAGGTCTGACAACATTCATAAACATATACAGCTGGTTTTCTGTATTAATATTTACATTTATAACTGCAATATATTTGTAAATGTCACTTCATCTTAAATATTCTTTGAAAATATTAGGCTGTTGTCCACTTTCTGTGTGTCTGGGTCACACTGGAGGTCATCAGTTGTTTAGAAAGTCAAGTCCATTTTTATTTATATATTTATATAGTCCAATATAACAAATTCACCTCATGGGACTTAACAATCTGTACAGCATGTAACATCCTCTATCCTTAAACCTTTGATTCAGATAAAAAAAAACTCCCTGAAAAAAACCCTTTTAAGTAAAAGTATAGAAGTATTATCAGCGAAATGTACTTAAAGTATCAAAAGTATTTTTATGTTATTATGCAATATTATATTGTTTGTTTTTAACAAAGACATGTAAGAGCATTTTAATGTAGTTCATCAATGTGGAGCCAATTTTAGATACTTTGGGTAGATTAATAGTAATAGTACTGCATCATATTCTAAAAGTGTATCATATGTTTTTTATAATAATAATAATACATTTTATTTATATAAAAACTTTTACACAAAGTACATAACATTTTTTTAAAGAAAAGAAAAGAGAAAAAAATTTAAATGGTTATTTTAAGTAAAATCTTAATCTGAAAAGTAACTAAAGCTGTCAAATAAATGGAGTGGAGTAGAAAGTACAATATTTCCCTCTGAAATGTAGTTCAGCAGAAGTATAAAGTAGCATGAAATGGAAATACTCAAATTAAGTACAAGTATCTCAAATGTGTACTTAAGTACAGTACTTGAATAGTTACATTCCACCACATAGTTATATGTGAATATGAGTGTAGTATCATGTATCCTGAAAGCAAGTCCATTTGTAGAATAAGCTGAAATTCACAAGATAGACTTTATGTGTAACAAACAAGGGATCTGACTGCATATCACAGAAAGGTGCACATATTGACATACAGAAGACACATCTAAAAATTTAGAATTAATACTGAACCATATTAGCAGAGGCTATATATATATATATATATATATATATATATATATATATATATATGCCTGTAGCTACTAAAAGTTATTTTTTTCCATGATTTTTTCTAGACAAAAACCAAAAATGTCCATTTGGGGAGTCGATAGGACACATAGTAATAATTAGGGGAAATCAGAAGACCTACTTAAAGTACTCACAAAATCTGCTTAATTGAAAATGGCCAAAGAAAAAATGCAAGAAGGCATTTTAAGCAACTCTTACACAACAAAACTAATGTAGTCTCTTAGCCATACAACACTGAACTCCAACTTTTATGGGTTAAAATGTCTCCTATTCATCCCTACCGCAGCCTGTGATTGGCCGAGGGTTGATTTAACTTGTACCTGCCCACGCAGAAGATGAAAAGGACAGAACAAGGACAGGTCTTGCCAACCAGATTATTGCTCGTGTTTTTCCATACTGTTGCGTTCTTGGTCTTTTCTGTACACACAACATCTACTGCATGTGGGAGAGGGAGACCTTCTCTGTTGCCCTTCCTGAGGTTTTTCTTTGTTAAGAGGTTAAGTAACAGACTTTTACTTGTAATGGAGTATTTTTAGACTACAGTATTTCTACTTTTACTTAAGTAAAGGATTAAATTAAAAACTGGGCCCTGTCAGAGAATAAAGCATCCCATCCCTGCAACTTGAGACTGTGTAGGTTTGCCCAAATAAAATTACGGTGATGGTTATGACCCTAGAAGGACGTTCACACAAGAAATAGAAAATATAAAATTTGATGAAATCCAAATAGCTTCCCACTGTGACCAAGGCTCCTGTCTCCTCCTCCGTTTAAAGCACCACAACAACCAGCTGTTGTTAACACCTAAGTGCATTGTGCCCAGTTTAAAGACATTATGATTATTATTACACCCACATAATTTCAGCTTGAAGCCCATAAACCTCACACAGTTACCTCTTTGTGCCACTTGGAGCCGCCATTGTTCCATGTTTCGTATAATGCAGCTTTAAGAGGTTTGTTTGGGTTCACTCAGTTATACAAAAGTCATGAAACACAAAGAAAAAGAAGACTATCAGAATAGACGATAACAGTTTATTTACCCATTCTTTGATACCATGTCTAGATTTATTTATTATTAATTTGTTCAAAAACTTTTATGGTGAATTAATTTTACATAAATGAAACAAAAATACCAGCCAGCGACAGTAGTTCAATAGAATATTTGCTTGTGTTTTATCATCATTACTAGAGTAATAAACTGCAATAGATACAGCATCCAACTAAAATTAAACATAATTAAAACTGACGGTGATAAACCTCATTAACAATTATGATTATAGTCGTATGATATTAAAATGGACTGTTAAAACATACAATAAAGACTCTCCAGTGCAGTACAGTAAGTCATTTGGGAGACGTGATATGATCTCCCCGTCTGTCAGAAGGGAAACCTCCAGCAAATATTTAATCAGCAATTTGGTTCGTCTTTCAAATATTCATGAAATCTAATCAACTTAATCATGGTGCAATCGTTATTTCACAGTGTAATGAAACTCCCCGCCACTTCACTCAAGCATGACCAGGGTGGCTGACTTCACAGCGTCACTTTCAAAAACAATAAAACTAACACACACACACACATTCATATACACACTGACAATGTGGATGAAAGTAGACTAGAAGTAAGGAACGAAGCCAAAAGGGTTAGAAAGAAAGAAAGCAATGTAGTTAGTTAGCATTTAATTACATTTTTATACAAGAAATTTTGCTTTCACTTAAATTAAATTTGTTTAAAGGGGACATAACACACTTCTTGTGGTTTTCTGTCATTTATATACTGTTAGATAATGTTGGATGTCTTTGTTAAACACGGTTGAAGTTCCAAAACTTAAAGTTAACATATGTAAATGTTGCCTGCAAGTCAAAAGCCAGGGCTTCATTCGCAAATTTACCTCTACTTCCCCATCAAGGTGACTTTGGACTGTTTGAATTGTCCACTCACATATTTCAAGTTTCATTTATTTATTTGTGTAGCACTTTTCATATTGTGGTTACAACTCAAGGTGCTGAACACATAAGAAAAACATTGAAATCAGGGACTAAAAATCAGAGATTGAAATTAGGACATTAATGTCCTTTTGTACAAAGTCACCTCTTTAATCTCTGCTGATAAAGATTTTAGGTGCGAGAGCAGCAGCGGGGTATTGGAGGACCTAAGGTACAGGAAGGGACATGTGGTTTTAGCAGCTCTGCTATACTGGCTGGGGTTAGGCCAAATTTAGACTGGGTTCAAGCTCGAACACGTACAGATAGATTTGAGAAGTTTATATTTCGAGTAAAGAACAAGAAAAAGAAGTAAATCTGATTACAACTGCTTGTTGACGTAGCCTTCAGAGCTGGTGGAAATTTGCAGAGCTTCCTGAAGCTGACCAATCAGAACAGAGTGGGCTCATCAGGAGGCGGGCCTTAAAGAGACAGGAGCTAAAACGGCCTGTTTCAGACAGAGGCTGAACTGAGGGGTTGCATAAAGAGTAAAAGAGTTTTTGAACTGTATATCATCCAAAGATATTACAGTAGAGCCCCAGGATATAAATATAGATCTGGAAATGTGCAGAATATGTCCTCTTTTGATTTTCACTCGTGTCCACCACACAAATAAAACAATAAACAGATAAGACAGACAAACATTTACACAAAATGCATGGGAGGTTTATGCAATCCACGCTCAGATCCAAACCCAACCAACCAGTAGGAGTCGATAGTACGACAACAAGGAAATGCAAAACCAATGATTGAACCCTGAGTATTTGTAATGGTGGACAACTGTTGGACTTTACTGTAAACCCCTATATTAGCATTTATAAACAATATACAGACATTCAATATGGCTTGACACAGATATAAGTGTTTATTAATGTAGCTATTTGTCAACAACTATAACTCCTCCTGTGGGCATCACAATTGGAGGCCGCTGTATAAACATATAATGAATGACACGTTGTAATACAGTAATATAAAATATACCTTCATAGAAACGTTGTAATTGCTAACTAAAAAGTGTCTTTAAAGCTGCTAAAAGTTCTATCTGTAAAATTTGAAAATGTTTTACTTTGGTGCCCCCCAGTGGTACAAAACATACGACATAAACATTGCATAAACTTTACATTGATTGTCTCATTTTTCTACAAACAAAACATGTGCCATCAGAATTTTTTAAATATCCCACAATCACATACTCCACATACAGTCCAGACTTCCTCTCCTTGATGTTTTCAACATTTCCTGAGAAGAAGAAGAGAAAAACATAAATATGTTAATTCTGTAATATGACACAAATTTCTAGATGACACAACGATACGCCTTCATTTATCCATTACATACGGCCAAATCCTCCTCGCCACCAAACCTGACTGAAGCCGCTGGAGAAAGCATGCCCGCAGGCTGCTGCAGCAGCTCTTTACAGAGGAACAGTGAGATGGATCTAATGTACAGTTTAATGTTTGGCCTCGGGAGCACACAGGGAAGCTGCTGTGTCCTATTTGCTGGGATGTGGAGCTCATTTTGGAGAGCACTTCATTCTCCCTGCCCGGTGGGATCTTAGCCACAAGCTGAAATACAGTACAATTTATCTGTTTTTCATCAGACGCAGTAATAGCCCTTTCTGTTGTGTCTGCATGATGCTAAAGTCTCACATCTACTTTATCTCACCTTAACAGTTTGGATTTCTGGAACCAGCAGGAGCAGATGTGAGTCATGTTATAGTTTTTTTTGCCATAACGTTTTGTTTCTATCACATGGATGCACAGATGAGAAAGCAGCATATTTCTTTTCCATCTCTGCAGATACATCTCTGGAGCATGTTTATAACACTATTTCTAATTTTAGAGAAGCAGTCCTTCATCCGTTTGGATTTGAGTGTGCGTTTTGCGTTATTTATTCATTTCGCAAGGTTCCCAGGAGCCTTGAAACTCACAAAAAGTTAGCAAAGTTGAGACAAATAAACTAAGATTTTTAAAAACTTTCTGAAATGAAGGGATGACTGTAAGGGTAATAAAATGTAGGAATCACATTCCTCTGTGTGCCTCTGGTCTTTTCTACCCTTCAGGGTAAAACTTTTCACAGTGTTGAGGAGTAAGGCAGCTAATTAGAGCAACGATCCAACTGAAACTTCCAACTTGACGCATCATTAAAAATATACTGGAATTATTAATGAAGCAGGACATCTTCTTAATACCTCTTATGTCACGACCTCTCTTGTAGATATGGCCTTGTTTTTACATCATCTGAACTGTGCCACTTCTACGGGTCATGAATACTACGGCCGGTACATGGCATCTGTCACAAACTATAAATACAAAACTATCGGTTGTTTTTGTGTGACTGACATTGTGACCATCCCATTACCTTTTGTTTAGTGAAAATACAACAATCTTTAAAGCTGCTCTAACTGACTTTTTGGCCACTAGGGGGCAGAATAGTGTGTTTCAAAGCTGGCAAACTATTTACATATCCAGCAGATATGGAGCAACATTAGCTTCCTTTTGGAGCCATTATTTTGGTCTCCACCAACTCCTAAGGAAAATATCTGTCTCTTTAGCTGCTTGAGTTTCCATTTTCTTCACCAGCTAGTCGCTAACTGTGTCTGTCAGCTGTTTGGTGCTGGGCAGGTTGAATAGAATGAGTTTATCAGAGCTGCTGTAAAAAGTGAACCATGTGGTAAATGTGTCATAAAACCAAAACTCAGTTGGTCAAAAAACAATTAGGCATAAAATCTTACTTTTTTAAAGCCTCTGTTAATGTGGGTCAGTATCAATCATACTGACGTACAAATTTGAGGTACTTGTGCTAAATTTGAGTATTTCCGTTTGATGTCAGTTGGCCAAAACTCAAAGCTCAGTAGGGCTGCAGAGATGGCATTAGGGGTGTGCCCGAATACAAATATGTTATTCGGAAAAGCACAAATAGTGTTGTTTTTTTTGTTGTTGTTTTTTACAAATATTTGTTTTGTACAAATATTTTAAAAAGTGTTTGTATTCGGGAAGAAAAAAAAACATGTCAAATACTAGCGCGCACGTCGGTTACATCGCTATCTCAGTCTCTCTCCTCTGCTCCACTGTTACGTCTAGCAGGTCTCAGCAGGTCTTAACAAGGGGAGTCACATCCACCTGCTACATGACGCACATTTCCTAATTTGGACATCAGTCCCGGAGTTGGCGGTGTTCCCCAGAAATAAAGCTGGGCTACTGACACACAAAAAGTGTTCCCAAGGGACTCTCCATAACCTGTTGTTCCCCTTCTCCTTTCCACAAAGTTAGGTTGTAAAAAATAGGCAATAAATGAAAAGTGCAAAGTAATAATCGCCTTTGAAGTTCTTCCCTACACATTACATGGTGTGCCGTCTCTGTGTTATGGGTGTATGAATAGGTAGAGGTCTGTCTGCAATGAGGCGATGAGTAAAGTTTTAGCTCAGTAGTCAGCGCAGTCATCTGTGAGCTGGGAGACTCCAGGTCAAGACCCGGTGTGGGGACCTCCTTTGTAAGGTAGTTTATTCATGAACACTTATTGTAACACTTTAATTTTCTAAAATTAAAAGCGTAATGCAAACAAAAACAGGATTTTTAAGCCTCTTTCCACTTTTATTCAAATACAAATACAAATACAAATAATTTTGCTGCCTCAACAAATACAGATACAAATACAAATACTGGGCCCTCTGTACATCACTAGATGGCATTAATTAAAGTTCCTCACTGTGAGTTCCTCATTATGACCTGTGCCTTTCTCCTTACACATAGTCATTTGATCCTTTGTTAATGTAAGAAATATTGATTCGTTGTGCTTTGAAGAGGTGTTTTTCTGTTTTTCTCAGCACCTGCCTTTCATGTTGCTGCTTTAATCATGGCCACACACCAAAAGTCTTGCTTTGTGTGTTGTGCAATTCTCCATCACACAGATGGATTTCTGAGTAACCAAACGTATATCTACATTTCTTTTTTTTATTTCACTCACTTTGCAAGTACAGCACTCCTGCACATGCATGTACCTGTTTTTAAGTCAAATCCCTGACACGTCCCCACCGACAGATTATAATAATCCTCCAAAGGAAAGTCAAATCGACGGGGGTTCATTGTTCCTTTCACTCTGCTGTGCTCAAATGTACTTTGAGGATGGCCACAGCAAAAGATGAGCGAGACACGTGACAAGAAGCGGTGAATATTCATACAAGAGCACAGCAGTGGAGCTTTGAAAACCAGTGAGGTGAAATACTAAAAGACATGTGAATCCGAAAAGCCTGACACAATCCACACCACCTTCAGTGCACACCTGAAGGTAAACAAAGAAGTACAGCATCTCTCTAATCCTCTGAAGTTGGAGTCAGTCACTGGAAACCTGCAAACCAAGAGGATCGAAACACACTCAAAGGAGAAGGAGGGGGGGTGTGGGGGCTTGGGGGTGAAATGTGACGATAGCAACAATAAAATGAGGAGGGGGGAGGGGGGGTGATCTGAATCTTTACCGGGATGTAACACAGTCAGATTGTCAGTTTGAGGAAGGTGATTGGCAGGGATTAAAGAGCTGCTGTTAATTGGAAGCAAAGGTGGAGTGGGAAGATTATGCAAAGGGGATATTATGATGCAAAACATATGAGAGTGAATAGTTCAACTGAGATCAGACGGTGTGGTATTGAGATGTCTGTTTGAAATTGTTATTCATTAAAAATTATCTTGTTTCTTTGTCTGTGTTTTCATCATTGATGTTCTCATCCCTTAAAATCCTGTTAAGTTTAAGCTTTAAAGTCATTAAAATCGTCTTATTCTACACTTATCACATGCATTTAATAATCAGCATCAGTTTGTTTCAACCCTTCATTGATGCTACATGAGTGAAAGATTCGAATGCAACCCATGTTTTTAGTGCTGCATGAAGTGAAACTATCTTAAAATTTCTTCTGCATCGTTTTATACACATTTTCTCTAAAAATCAGCCTTGACAGGTTTAAAGATCTGGACTAGACATTTAAGTTAAGTAGGTTTAAACAAACTGTGGCTGCACAGAATGAGTTTGTACTGACCGACTGACCAACCTCATATAGCAAATAAAGTGACCTTCATAGGAAACTTGTGGAAATAGCAATAATATTGTTATTGCTTTCCCTCCATTGATTTTTTACTTTCTGGCCTAATTAATCTATTAAATCTTTACCTGAGTGAACAACAGGTAAAAATATGTTTGTGCCAATCAGATGTTGAGTATCTGCTCAGCTGTTTTACCCTGATTTCAAATATTCACTTCCCATAATGTAAATCTGCTATTTTCTGCTCTGGTTAATAACACACTGACTCATTGAATCTGTGAATTTCCAGTGTAAGGGAATTTATTATTACTCATTATTAATGATTTATATCAGGACCAGCAGAGTGTTTTTGTTTTGTGTCTCTGTCCCAACCTCACTATAGAACTATTCAAGCTGCTTTGTTTTACATAAGTTGAGGTCGATTCTTGACTTTAGTTGATGGTGTCACCCAAAGCAAAGTCAGTCAATGTGATCTTGCGCGTAGGGGACAGTGTTGTTCTCACTGAGCTCATGTTGCAGCCTGCGGACTGAGAGCAGCAGAAGAAGATAAAAGTGCTGCATGAGGAGAAGCTCAGTTTATCTCCTGCTGCTGCAGAAACAACACAGCAGGAACACCGTTCTAACCTACATTTCAGTGCTTTAATGTTTGATACATGTGTATAAGTGTGTAAAAGGAGCACATTACTGCATACTGTTACTGCATCTTACTGCATAGATATACAGTATGTGTATTCATGTGTGGTTACTGCTGCATTAAAAGTGTGTTGTCAGCAAGTGCAACCACTCATAAAAACATACAGTATATCTAATAGGTGAAAAAAAACATAGTGCAATGTAAGAATGCAGAGTAAAAGTTTATTATTTAGATATTAAAAGTGATTTTATGTGTTTTAGTCCATGCACTAGAAATTTGGTGTTGACTGGAGCCCTTTGCTTATGAACTTATTTGTAAGGTTGACAGTAAAATTATCACCCAAACTGTCCTTTGTAAACATCCATCACTATGTTTTTGCTTCAACTTTGACCTACTGTACTGACTGTAGTAGTGCACACAGTTTTCTTGTGTAATATGACATTTCAGATGCACTCACTTTCAGCTTGACCTACAAATTTAGATTTGTTTAGATTAGTGGTTTACAGCCATTTTGGCTTGTGGACCTCACAAGTTGACACAAGTTGTGAGTAGTTCAGCCAAATCAAGTTTTTTTTTTTTTCTCAGATTGTTTAATGTAATGACTTTTTCAAGTCCTAAAGGTGAAATTATTCAGTATTGCATCAGAAAGAAAGGAACATTCTGAGAAAAGTCAGAAAAAATAAACCCAATTATGTTCAACAGAATTAAGTTTTCTCTCATTGAGTTGTGTCACTCAGACCTGTTGGCTTGTTTCCAACCTTTCCAATCACCTGATCATCAATCAATCATCTCATGTTTCTTGCCCTGCCGAATTTCACCTTTGTCACCTCTTCACTTGATGTCACCCACATGTCAGTTATTAACTTATCATAACTGAGAGGAAAGATGGTCGAAGTTGCAGCCGGGATATCTTGAGTCTAAAACGCCCCACAAGATTTTTTACTTTTTATTTTTTGAGCGCCAAAATATCGAGGTATAGGAGGTATTTCTTGGTACTTAAAAAGTAGATAGCCTACTAGTTAAAGGATAAGGCTGGTGATTTTTCTATGTTTTTCTTATTGTTAACAAATCTCATGTGCTGAGCCGAACCAACGATGAACTCATCCTACTTACAAGTATTCTGTATGTATGCAAAGCCTGATATATCTTATTCCTCTGTGCCGTAGATCTCTGTTAAAAACTATTAAAAACACGTCAATGAGCCACATCGTTTCACTGGGTGACATATTCCTTCACTCCAAAGATTATGATCAGCTTCAAAGACTAATAACATCAATAAAATTGTCACTGAGAAGTTCCTTGTAAGTTAGACACCACTGAGCATGTGCAAGACGGCAGTTCTGTTTACAGCTTCACTAGCTTGTTGTGCTACATAACACAACCTCTTGACTTTGTTCTACATTGTAAAGTTCTCATAGAACTTAAATACAAAGTCATGAGCCATTGCCTTTCGGGTGAAGGAACATGTCACCCAGTGCAGCAGTGTGATCTTCCAAAAAGTTGTAAACTAGAATTAACCTCCTTGACACTCAAAACCAACATTTCTTCTTTTCCACCAGTAACCTCTCCATTTGGGTTAATGGTATAATCTGTTGTTTGTGGGTTTGAAAAATTTGCTACCAACCAATCACAGCCTGAACTAAAGCTCTTTCTCTCCTCATGATGTCACAGCCTTAACAGCCGCTTGCCTCCCGCAGCCGGCAGCACGGGGGGGGGGGGGGGGGAAGTCAGTCGCTGTGCAGGGCTTCCCGCCGCAGAGCTGCACGCTGAATCTTCCCTGAGCATCGTTTCAGACGGGCAGAAGAGAAGAAGCAGCAGAGGACAAACTACAGGAAACATAAAAGAGGGAAAAAGAGGAAAAAAAGAAATTTATCCTGAATGGCAGCGGTTCATGGAACCTGCAGCAGGAACATGGAGAGGTCAGACCGTGATATGAAAGGAAAGTCTAAGAGGAAGAGGAGGAGGAGGTGTAAAAGCAAAGGTTAGTGCAGCAGGCGTGTTTGTTGAAGTTTATATGAGGAATGCAGGCTGGATTTTCACTTTAATACTGTCATAATACTAATATTCATATTAATTTATGGTGTTTTCAGAGACTTTTTTATCTCCTGTGTTATCCATAAAATCATCATCTATACATCCACTGTCCTTTGTTCAGTAATATATCTAAAGTGACTTTTTTTTTCTTTTAAAGGGCTGTTTTTTTCTTTGTTTGTTTGTTTTTTGGGGGCTGCATTATTTTCACTGTTGATTAATCTGCTAATTATCTTCTTAATGAATCAATCATTTGGACTTTAAAATGTCAGAATTTAGAGACAATTCCTATCACAGTTTCTCAATGCCCAAGTGTGAATATTAAAAATGCTTGTTTTGCCAAACTGACAGTCCAAAATCTAAATATATTCAGTTTAGTGTCATATAAAATGAATGAAACCAGCAAATATTTACATTTAAGAACCTGGAACCAGATCATTTTGGCATTTTAACCTTAAAAAATTATTTTAAATTCTCAAAATTGTTGCTGTTAACTTTCTATGAGCCAACTAATCTGATTAATTGACTAATCATTTCAGCTCTATTAGTATAATATTCAGTTATAGTACCATGTTGGCTTACAACTATTACTCTGAAATCAATCATTGGATTATTACAGATCTTATCTGGTTTGTGTCTCCCAAAGCAGTGAAGAATACTACAATCCTCTTGTAATACTTCTAGAGTAACTTAATTGTGTTTATGGTGACTCAGTTATACTTTATGGTATTTTGGAGGCAGAAATAATCTCATTGTCTGAGTGAACCTTCAATGGAAAGAGCTCTTACAAAACCAAAACTGTGTGTAAAACTACAAGTGCAGGACTTTTTTGTAAATCTGCACAGAATTTGTTTTCATTCACTGTTTGGTAACTCAGTGTTATTCATTGAAATCAAGATTATTATTTATACAACCCAAAATCACAGGTCTGTCTCAGAGGGCTTTACAATCTATATAACATACAACACCTTCCTCTTTTCACCCTCGATATGGACAAGGAAAAACTCTATAATCATCCTTATTTTGGGAGAAACCAGACCGGATGTGTTGGAGGACATGTTGAAATGTACCTGCCATTCATGACTACAGGAAATGGAAGAATAATTCAGCACTTAACACTGATGGGAGTGTTGTCAGTTTTGCGGGTGTTTGGATTGGATGAAATAAATTTCTGACCTGATGATGGCGCTAGATGAAAAGTCAGAGACACAGAAGATATTTTAAAGGACGAGTTCACAATTTTTCAAGTCTGTCTTAAAACAACAGTCAGGAGCCTAAATGAACATTGACACATGGTTTTCTTGCTGTAATCATTCCTCCTGTTCATACTGACCATTAGAAGATCCCTTCATAATGCACTTACGATGGAAGTGATGGGGGACAAAATCCACAGTCCTCCTTCTGTGCAAAAATGTATTTAAAAGTTTATCTGAAGCTAATATGAAGCTTCAGCATCCAAATGAGTCAAATCAAGTAGATATCTTTCAACGTTACAGTCTTTTTAGTGCCAAAATCCTTTTTGTTACTAAACTTCCACCACAGCTCAACAGGGAATCGCTGTCTGAGGAAACACAAAGAGGGAATTTGATGCTGTAAAGACTGTAAATGTGTCAGATATCCACTTGATATGACTAACTCAGACTGCTGAAGCCTCATATAAGCTTCACATCAACTTTTAAATGACTGTGTGGACACACTGTGGGTTTTGGCCTCCATCATTTACATTGAAAGCACATTTGAAGGGGAAAGAAATGAAAGCATCTCGTCCTCGTTACCACCACCGAGGTTCCCTTGAGCAAAGCCCTTAACCTTCTACTGCTCTAGTAAAGCACCTCAGTGGCCAACAAATCAGACTGTGGTTGAACAGGGCAGCTGCAAGATGTGCACTTGAATTTATCGGAAAATTGCTTCTCCTTGGGAAAGACCACCTCTTCCTCTGTGACCTCATACTACATTAGTGGGTGTTAATGAAAAGTCAAACCAATACTTCCTGTGGATGTGCCCCCTAAGTCTGTGAGTCCACAAAGGCCATTTTTTTTGGTATTTCCACTCTATAAATGGAGAGTGAATTTACAGAATATAAAGTTTGTTGGAGTTTTGTTCCACCTCTTGAGCCTCTGATCTATTAATGTTGGTGTTTTTAGACACAGCATATGTGAAATATTACCAAATATACAGTAAATTGACACTCATGCTAATGTAGCTAACCATAACGTAAGAGAATAAAAGTCCTGCATTCAAAATCTTATTACAGAATTACAGAAATGTTATCAGCAAAATGTAAACTATCAAAAGTAAAAGTAGAATGTCAATTGTCAGTGTTATATTTTAATATTTACTATATTATTGGATTATAATTGCAAATACATTGACATTCAAGCAGTAATTCTAATACTAATTCTAACTACATTGTATATACTGTTGTGTGGCTTAATCTGTAACAATGCATCAGTGTAGTTTATAATACAGGTGGAAACAGAGCATGCAGAAAATCTACACATTTCAGCTTTAATGTAAACTTTTTTTTTTTTAGCATATTCAGGGATCAAAACCCAAACCCTGGCAGTGTCCCCAGCTCTTCCCTTCACACTGAGCTGCAGAGGAAATGGGACCCCTAACCCTCGCATCCCTGCAATTAAGTTAAATGGGCAAACAAACCATATTGCTAATGTTTCCATGAAGCCCGAGCCCCAGAGAAGTGTGGAGATTGCAGAATCCATCAGTGAAATTGCACACTGACATGCCCCACTAAGTTTGACTGCACGATGGAGCTCACTTATCCAAAATGCATCCAATATACAGATATGTCCAAACGCGTGACACGTCATCAGAAAACCACTGACAGACCCGTCGCAGACAGCAGCTGTTTGTTCCATGTTGGAGAGTCATAATCCTCAATGAAAGCATAACAATAAAATCATTTCTCCGTCTCTGATTTTTACAGCCAACAAATGACAGTTTGTTAATTTGACAGAAAAGCCAGCAGAAGGGGATTTTACAGCCAAATGGCAATTAATTTTCAGCGAAAAGCTTAAAACTTCATCCTGCCATCTGTAAATAGAGAAAAACTTATTAACAAAGTAATTTAATTACGTACTCAATAGACTTTGTGTCAAAAAAAAAGTACAAAGAATTTTAATTTTCTGTAACAAATGTGCCACAATAGGGTTGCTCACTGCATATCACCCATTTTATTTTATTTTATTTTATTTTTGTGATTGACCTATTATTTAATTTTAGAAAGACATAGGAATATTATATAATGTAATAATAATATGAGCAGACATAAAACAAGGAGAAAAGGACAATATATACATATATATATACAACTTAAAACAAAGAACTAAGACATTAACTAGTGAAAAAAAACAAAAACACAAGTAAAATAAGAGGCTGTGTTGTAATTGGGACACTGAGCAAATGCATGGATGTGTGTGTGTGTGTGTGTGTGTGTGTGTGTGTGTGTGTGTGTGTGAGTGTGACATGGGTTTGTCTTTAAAGGCCATTAATGTAGTAAAGAAATCTTTTCCATCTCAAATCAGGCCCAGCAGAGAGAAAGATACCCGTTCATATGCCCTAATTTATTTATTTTTTGAATTTTTTTGACAACCTGAGTCAGCTAAGTGTGCATGTTTACTCACTTTTCAATCAAATTTAGTGCATTTTTAAGCTACAGAAGACATTTAGGTAAGAGTTCTGCTTGTGTTTCATAAAGGTTGTGGCTCAGGTCAGGTTCAGTTTCATCCTCTTCATGTTATAAGTAAATACTCAGTGTGTTGCAGTAGTATGATAAGATAACAGTCAATAACGGATGAAATAAAACAAAGATATAGCCTTGGGTGTCAAGTTTGGTCAGGTTCCAGGTTATATTGGGTTTGGGTTTGAGTTTTCGGTACGTGCAGAACTCTACATGTTTTAACCAGCAAATTGCTGAATTAATGCATTACAGGATTTCTTTATCACTTCACTTAACTTCAACATTTTTGGAAATATGCTCTTTCATGTTCTTCCCAAGAGTAAGATGAGAAGATCAGTACCGAACTTGCCTGTACATCAAGTATGGAGCTGAAACAGGAGGGTGATGAACTCAACAAAACGACTGAAAGCAGGGAAACAGCTAGCCTGCATCTGTTCAAAGTTTAAAAAATACATCTACCAACATTTCTAATGCTCACTGATAAACATGTTATATCTTGTTTGTTTAAAAATGCCATTTTGTGGTTTTTAGTGGGGGAGTTACTATAAGTGCTTGAGCTTCTATACAAACAATAGTTTCATACAACTAAACTTCTGTATATTTTTAAACTTTGGACAGAGCCAGTCTAGCTGTTTCCCCCTGTTTTACAGTCTTTGTGCTAAGCTACGCTAATCATATGTAGATTTGCATTAAAAAAAAAAAACAGAAATTACGTCTCACTAATTCTTTTAGCGAAAATAAGATTCTAAGGCTCAATATGTGATTAAATTATTGCAATTTCATCTATTCTTTTATGAAACTGCAAACAGAAAGGACTTAGTAAAACTATGTGACAAATAATTGAATAATTGCCTTCAGGGAGGTGTATTTAGTTTTCACCGGCTGCCTTCACTTGTTTTTTATTGGACCTACAGCTGACTGAAAACATTCAGTATCTCAGAAATAAAGAGAGACTCAGACATTGTTGAATTAGTATCAGTCACACGCCATGAGTTTCCCTCCCGCTGTGCGTTCACAGACCTCTACTGTAAACGGAGACGTGTGTCACTTGAGAAAAGATGCCACCTTCTGTTTCTAAAATGACAGCTGGCATTAAAGCACGGTTCATTGTTGGATACCCTAGAAGCATTAGCTAAGTGCACTCTGTTCCCTAAAATAGTGGGATTTGAGGAGCCTCATTGAGTAATGATTTTCTGGAAGCATTTATTTTTCAAAGAGGACACGCTTTCGGTTCGGCACCATTGTACAAAAAGGCCAATGGGTCATTAATGAAAGTGGAATAGGCTTAGCGCACTTTGAATAACCATTGGACTAAATACAAAAGCCATCATGGAATAATCTGCAGCATTTATTGCGGATTAGCATGTGGAGAACAATGCCAGTTTAATCCTAAAAGGCTGACCTGTTACCCAGACAACTGTAATTATGATTACCAGGGCTCGCCACATGATGTACACATGACACATACATGTATGTGATACGCAGTAAATGGAGAGTGAACATACAGATCTATTATCTCTGATCTATTAATGTTGGTCATTTTGGACACAGTGTATATAAAATATTATCAGATATATATTGACACTCAAGCTAATGTGGTTTTTGCTACCGACAGGGGGACTGCCAACTGGTCTGAAGGCCCATTATTCTGAAACCCCAATAGTTCGAAAAATGTCCCATTGGCCCCATTAGCCCATAGTTCAACAGCCCACTGCTCCGAAGTCCTGTTGCTCTGACAATAAACACCCCGGCCTGACTACTTTCCAGACTCCATTAACATATTGCTCAATTTAACAGATTAAGTGTAAATGATAATGTAAATAATAACATATGACTCCTAAAGAAAGCTGATATTTAACTTAAACAGCTCTTCTGTGAACTAAGTTAAATAAACTTGTAAAATGTGTAACATTACTGTTTGACATTTTGAAGCTCTGTCAGTTAGGACATCCACGCAGTTTTTATAAAGTGATATGATTAAATCAGAGTTCTGCTTTGTGAAACATGATGCTGAATTTATCAGAACTGAGTGAATCGTGAAAAGTCTGTTCGATGAGTTAATTTACATTTTAAATGACTGACGATGAGGCAGCAACACAATATTGTTTCCTACTGTCGGAGGAAAACCTCTGTTAACATATTGTTAAATTTAATGGTGCTGAGCATACCAGTAAACATCTACTCCTTCTAAAAGATAATTTATGATTTCTTACAACTCATAAACAGACATCAACTCATTCAACAAACATTTAACATAATTCTGTATTAATTTTAGCTCGATGTAAAGTGAATAAACGTGTTTACACAGTTCAGTTCTACTGAGTGAAACATGATGCTGAATTTAGCAGAAGACCTCAGTAATATATAAAAAGTAAGTTTTGTCTTATCAGTGTCTGATAACCAATAATGCTGCACTGCCATTATTCATGGTTAGGCGTTCCGATTAGGCTACCTCTGTGTTATGGTGTGACAACGCTGTGGTTAAGGTCTGGTTAGGTTTAGGAACAAAAACCACTTTGGGTTAAAATGATCACTTGCACATCAAGGGAGAGTGTATTTTTGGAGCAACAGGCCTTTGGAGCAGCAAGCTTTTGTTTTCGGGATGGCAAGCTTTCGGCCCAATGGGAAGTTTTTCAAACAATTGGGTTTTCGGAATAATGGGCCATTGGACCAATGGCATGGCACCACCAACCCACCAACAGAAGCATCAACCAATGGTGTAAAAAGTATTCAGATTATTTACTCAAGTAAAAGTAGCCATACCACAATATAAGGAAACTCAATTACAAGTAAAAGTCCTGCATTCAAAATCTTACTGAAGTAAAAGTACAGAAATGTTAACAGCAAAATGTAAACTATCAAAAGTAAAAGTAATTATTGTGTCGTCATTGTACAAAATGCAGGATTCATGAGACCAAGGTTCATATACTGAGTCTGGTACAGTGGTGGAAAGTAACTAAGTACATTTACTCAAGCACTGTACTTTTTGAGGTACTTGTACTTTACTTGAGTATTTCCATGTGATACTACTTTATACTTCCACTCCACTACATTTCAGAGGGAAATATTGTACACTACATTTATTTGACAGCTTCAGTTACTTTTCAGATGGAGATTTGACACAATGGATAATATAACAAGCTTTTAAAATACAACACATTGTTAAAGGTGAAACCAGTGGTTTACAACCTTTTTGGCTTTTGACATCTTACAAAAAGCAGTGTGTAGTCGGGGTCACATTTCAGATGTCTATGAATTGTTAACAGCTGTAAAAGATGTAAAATTAGTTGTAAAATGTAAAAATAGTTTTGCTGCCTCAACAAATACAGATACAAATACAAATACTGGGATCTCCATACATCCCTAGTAGGTATGTCATGTAAAGATCTTTAGTGTTCTTGCATAATTGCGATATGAAAGCAAAAATTAACCACATCAAATGCATACAGTGTAACAAAAACATAAACCTTGGTTTGGACTTTCAAGTTTGAAAAGGCCCATAAAGTCCACAATTACAGAAAAATGAAACCTAATCTTTCAAGCTGATAAAGCAACAGTAAAGCAGCAGACGAGGTCATTAAAAGTTGAAACGAGGCCATTCTCAACGGTCAACAGCCTGCCATAGATTACTGCTGTCATTGTCATGATCTCTCATTGCAGTTTCATTGCACATTACCATATGTTTCACGCAATAATTCCATCACTCATTTCCAAATAATGATCACCGGCCTGTTGATTTGAAAGCAGATGTTTAGTTCTGTTGCTTTAGTGTGGTTTGATGAGTTGCTGCACTGAACTAAATTTAGAATTAGCCTAACAAAAGCTTTGTAGTCTGTTCTCACTGCACAGAGAAAAAACGATATTTGACATGGCTCTGTGGTGAAGTCACAAACACTCAAGTGCAACAATCAAAATAAGACAATGCATAAATGAAAGCAGTATGCAAATAGTGCGTCTATGCAAATGTGTTTTACAACCGGATACCCTCCATTTGGAAAAATATGTTCATGCCAAAGTGAATACCACATTTTAAACTTCAGATAACAGTTAAGATTTTAGAGAAACGGTGTGATAAAATGTCATTATTTTTGATGACACTGGAAACTGAATAGAAGTGGATGAAAAAGGTTTCAGAGGAGTAACTGTAACATAGTTGGCCCTAACCCTAATGGACTTCAGCTCTTTGAGGCAAATTTGTGATTTTTGGCTATGTGAATAAAATTGGCATAACTTGCCTCTAACATCTTTTCCTATGAGTCCTCCTCCTCTCAAAAATGTGTTTTCTCCTTTGTTACCTGACTGTGATGTTTGTGAGCTTCTTGTTTTCAGAATGATGTATGTGCAGAGTTTGTTTTCACATTCATCTGCTGAAGGAGGAAAGTCTCAATTTAATCTCAGTTTAAGGCATGTACCTACAGTACGAGCATTATTTGCATTAGTTTGGAGCCAATGGTGGTTGATTATGCAACTTACACAAGTGTGATGTGGAAACTTGAAGCCTCCGGTGCACAAACACTGAGAATGGACTTTCCAGTGAAGTAGGGGATTCCTTGTATCCAGCAATTAAGCATTTAAAATAGAACAGAATTTTTCAATGAGAGAGAAAGAGAAGATGTAATTTTAAGGATTAAAATTAAACATTTACCATACCCAACAGTGATGTCACAGTGTACGGACACACCCTTTAGTACACTTCTGTATCACTGCGGCAAGGTGAGACGTTTACTGGAAGTCACAGGAAAAATTAAGTTAGACTGTGTCCGACATCACTTATTTGAGTGCCAAGTGTAAAATATATGACCTATAATGCCTTCAAAGATTCCCACAATAGACCATCAGCCAGAGCTAGAATTAGCTAGAACATTGCAATGCTTTACATCTGATAGGTATGTAAATCCCAGTTACATGACACTGAATGTGTCAGTAATGGTGCAAATGATGATGATTCATCTGTATTTTACATACATTACTGTATGTTAGCAAACCGTTTCTTATTTACACATCCAGCAGACACAGAGCAACATTAGCGTTCATTTGGAGTGGTGCCATTTTGTGGGTTTGGTTCGTATTTATTTTATTTTATTGTTTATTTAACAGGAACAATGCCCAATACATTTATTGCACCAGATATGGCTAAAAGCTAGAAAAGATTCAAAAGTGACATTTGATGGAGAATCATTCTTTATTTTCCAAATGCAGATTAATTTTTGAAACATTTTATATTATTAAAGCCTCAAGTATGTTCTGTGCCTTGATCATTAGGCTAAATCAAGACATGTGATCAAAGACTCCTTGTAGAGGAAGAGTGAAACAGCTGTGAGCAGGATTAATACTTGCTCTGAATATCATAGAGAGGGACAAGCCACAAACAGCGAGGAGATGTGGAGGAGAGGATGTTTGCCAAGCACTTCATTTGAAGCATGGAAGGGTTAAAATGTGCCATCGCTGTGAGAAGGGTTCGAACCCACGCAGGGAGACCACTTTCAAGTCCAACGCCTTAACAACTCAACCATCACAGCTGCAAAGACACACTTTTAAATGTAGTTAGCATGTTTTTGGTACTTCTTGTTGCATGGAAAAACAATGATCAAGCATGGATTGATAGGGCACCATTAGGAGCTCTTTGTGGATAAACTGGCACAACATTGGTGTCTTACAATCACTGAGTAAAGTGGGTGTGCTTTTAATACAAGACTGTAATGCATCAAAAAAAAAAACATGGAAACAAGACATGGAAGACAAATTGAAAATATTTACACCCAAGAAAACTATGTGTTTTTTTTCTTTTGTCAGGGAATGCCAGACATTTTTGGCTACGTTCCCCTGTCAGATTATGCCTGGGATGATACAACTTGCACAATGAGACCCCAATGGGATTATACTTTTGGCCATCACAATTCATCACTGGAGTCGATGTGATCTTCTTCAGGATGTCCAGATTCCACACTGTGTCCTGAAGGAAAACCCTTTTGTCTATGATGTCGTTTTATCAATCACTACCTAAAGCTCATACTGCGGAGGGGTACATCTAAATAGACAATTTTAGTTGCAAGCATATAAATGCCTTAACCTCTCAGCCATCACAGCTGCTCACAAGGAGCAAAGAGACTGGTCTGATGACAGTAGAAGAAATGTTGCCAGAACTCATCAGCTTACAAAAGCATTTTCTGATTCATCACAATCACTGATGTCTTACCTCAAGCATAGACTTTACAACACTGGCGCTGTTGTAAAGAGGTTGTTTAACTCGCTATTTGCCTTGATTTCCTCTCACTCCTCAAGTCCTCATTCATCTTCACTTGAGTCTCACCGCTCCTCTCTCACAACTGAGTGCTGTCAGCAGTTTGTTCTCTCAGCCCGCCCACACACCTACAGAGAGGTGATCAAAGCTCTAAGTATGGCATTATCAGAGCATATTTTTCAGAGATGAAAGATAAAAAGGATTAGAGGGAAGGTTTTGGGGTGTTCTTGTTTGTTGTTGTTGTTGGGCTAGGAAACTGTAGAGCACATTTTTCAGTTCCTTTGTGAGCTAAAAAGCAGCTGATTGATTCAACTTTTTACTTCAGTGCATCTTCTTGTGACTAGGAATTAGGTCATGTATTTGCTCAGCTCCACCACACATTGTTTTCCTTAAATTCCTTGGATGAACATCAACAGGATTTTAAGGAGGATAATTTGAGAGATCAATCCATCAATCAAAGTTAATCACAGTGTATGACAATCATGTTCTCTAAGATAGAATGTGCAACCAAAGCTAATCTCAAAAGAGTGCTCCACCGATTTATCATTGCATTCCCATAACATCAGACTCACAATGGCCAAAAAAGGATCAAAATTGATATAGCAGAGCAAGACATATCTTTTTTTCAACATACATTCTGCTATAAAGAGCAGGTTACAGAGGTCTGTTAACTATGGAGCCCCCCAAGGGTCACGGTGAGTTTTGTGTTCCCTCGCAATATGTTTTGTGTTATTTCACTTGCAATACTTCCTCATTACCTCGCAATACTTTTCTTCCTCCATTCCTTCTAAACTATATTTCTATTTCTGCTCAGCTGCTCCCAGTTCAATGCCCCAGTAACGATCAGCTCATTGAATTTTACTTTGAACTGGATGTTGATTATGCTTATATGGTACTACTGCTAAATAGGCATGGTTATGTAATTAGTGAAACTAAATTTAAACACATTCTTAGATTAAGGGGTCTCTCCAGAAGAAAGTAGTAAGGTAACCTGCAGGATGCTGTCAGTTTAATTCATGACCAGTTACCGTACTAAGGACAACTGTATGGATACAGATGGATGCATTCTATATGTAGAGTATGGCCCATGAGTAAAAAAAGAGGATGTCTGCTTCATTATGAAGGAGCTGGATCCCAAGGCAAAACAACACAAACGGCAAAAAAAAAATTCACGCTTTAAACCTTGGGGGGCTCTGTAGGTAACCTCACTTTTTTCCACCAATTTTTTTGATTTTCCAACTTATACTCTTCAGCCCAAAACAAAAAGATTTATACAACTTTTTAAATATGATAATTGTTGCATCATGAACCTAAATACACAACAAATTAATGTGAGATTTTTTATTTTGTCAGGGAATGCCAGACATTTTTGGCCATATTCACCTGTAAAACTATTCCTTGTTAAATGGGATTATAGACACACTTCGATTTAAAGAGACAAATGTCGTTACAAGGGTGTAAGGTGGACATTGCTGTTAGTAGGGTTTGAACCTGCATAGGGAGCCCCCGTGGGATTTTGAATCCCACGCCTTAACCACACAGCAATCATAGCTGCAAAGACATACTTTTTGACGTGAAGGTAATATGTTTTCATAACTTATTCTTTCATGTAAAAAACTATGATCAAGCATGGATTGATCCAGCTCCACCAAAGGCTCTGGCCCAATCGCTGCGTGAAATGGACGTGACTGTAAAACAAGACTGTGTTACAAAAATTGGGTATAAACAAGACATAGAAGACAAATTCAGTTTAAAGAGTTTAAATATCAACATCCAAGAGAGTTATGTGTTTTTTCTCATTTTTTGGCAATGTTAGCTTGTGAGACTATTCCTATGATGATACAACTTGTACAGGAGAACCCAGTGTGATCATACCTTTAGCCATCACAACTCAGTATTGAAGTTGATGTTATGTTAGTCCGCATGTCCAGACTCCACACCATGTCCCAAAGGGAAGGTAGTTTTGTGCATGAGATCCTTTTATCAGTAACCACCTGACCCATAACATTGATGGTGTCTGTGGCTATTTTCAGCACTATCAAGAGTAGGTTATGGGTTGCTGTCACTGTGAGCAGGGTTTGAACTTGTGTGGGGAGCCCCCATTGGATTTCAAGTCCAACACCTTAACCACTCAGCCATCACAGCTGTCTTACAAGTAATGCATACTTTCTGAAATGAAGTTCATATGTTTGGGGTCTTGAACATTGAACAGGAAAGCACAGAGCGCAACTAGATCCTTCATACTGAAACTCGTTGTGGGAATCAGGTACAACATTGATGGTGTCTATAGGTATTTTCAGCACTATCAAGTGTATGTCTTGTGGACTTATAGTATACCATCGCTGTGAGCAGGGTTTGAACCTGCGTGGGGAGCCCCCATTGGATTTCAAGTCCAATGCCTTAACCACTCGGCCATCACAGCTGTCTTAGAAATTAAGTATACTTTTTGAGGTAAAGTTGGTATATTTGGGGTATTAAATGTTGCACGTAAAGAGGCAGATTGCTAATATTCTCTTGGTAACTAGGCTTCTTGTGTGAAACTGGCACCTCAATGGTGATTTCTGTAGCTATTTTCAGCACTATCAAGTGCGCATATGGTAAAAGACTTAAAGTATGCCAACGCTGTGAGGAGGGTTTGGACCTGCGCAGGGAATTCCCATTAGATTTCGAGTTCAACACCTTGAACACTAAGGCATCAAAGCTTTCTCATGCTTGATGCATTATTTTTGAAATTAAGTTGTTGTCTTTGGGGTCTTGAACGTTGCACAGGAAAGACAGACACAAATTGCAAATATATCCTTCATACCAAAACTCATTGCAGGAATCTGGCACAACACTTACTATCAAGAGTACGTATTGCAGAAGACCTACCATACAGCATCGCTGTGAGCAGGGTTTGAACCTGCGTGGGGAGCCCCCATTGGATTTCAAGCCCAACGCCTTAACCACTCGGCCATCACAGCTGTCTTACAAGTAATGCATACTTTTTTAAATAGAAGTTGGTTTGTTGGGGTCTTAAATATTTCACAGGAAAGCACAGATTGCAACTCTACCCTTCGTACTGAAGCTCATTGTGGAAATCTGGCACAAGGCTAAGTATTATGGAAGACTTGCAATTGCTGTGAGCAGGGTTTGAACCTGCACCGGGAGCCTCCATTGGATTTCAAGTCCACTGCCTTAACAGCTGTCTCAAAATTGATGCATGGTCTTTCAAAGGAAGGTGGTATGCTTGGCGTCTTAAACGTTGCAGATCGCTGCTATACCCTTCGCACCGAACCTTGTTGTGGAAATTTGGCACAACATTGATGGTGTCTATAGGTATTTTCAGCACTATCAAGAGTACGTATTGTGGAAAACTTAAAGTGCACCATCGCTGTGAGCAGGGTTTGAACCTGCGCGGGGAGCCCCCATTGGATTTCAAGTCCAACGCCTTAACCACTCGGCCATCACAGCTGTCTTAGAAGTGATGCATACTTTTTAAAATGAAGTTGGTATATTTGAGGTCTTAAATTTTGCACATAAAGGGACAGATCGCTAACATTGCCTTGGTAACTAGGCTTCTTGTGTGAAATTGGCACCCCATTTGTGATTTCTGTAGCTATTTTCAGCATTGTCAAGTGTGCATATGGTGAAAAACTTCAAGTATGCCATCACTGTGAGCAGGGTTTGTACCTGCGTGGTGAGCCCCCATTGGATGTTGAGTTCAACATCTTGAACACTCAGCCATCACTGCTGGCTTATACCTGATGCATACTTTTTGAACTGAAGTTGGTATGTTTGGGGTCTTGAACGTTGCACAGGAAAACACAGATTACAACTATATCCTTCATACCGAAACTTGTTGTGGGAATCTGGCACAACATTGATGGTGTCTACAGGTATTTTCAGCATTATCAAGAGTACGTATTGTGGAAGACTTAACGTACGCCATTGCTGTGAGCAGGGTTTGAACCTGCACAGGGAGCCCCCATTGGATTTCATGTCTTGTTTGGGGTCTTAAATGTTGCACAGCAAAGCGCAAATTGCAATTATACCCTTCGTACTGAAGCTCGTTGTGGAAATCTGGCACAACATTGATGGTGTCTGTAGGAATTTTCAGCGCTATCAAGGCTAAGTATTGAGGAAGACTTGCAATTGCAGTGAGCAGGGTTTGAATTTGCATGGGGAGCCTACATTGGATTTCAAGTCCACTGCCTTAACAACTGTCTTACAACAGATGCATGGTCTTTCAAAGGAAGTTGGTATGTTTGGCATCTTAAATGTTACACAGAAATACCCTGATCAAGCATAGATCATTGCTATAGCCTTCACACCCAAACTTGTTATGAGAATCTCACACAGCATTGATGGTATCTATAGGTATTTTCAGCACTATCAAGAGTATGTATTGTGGAAGACTTAAAGTGCGCCATCGCTGTGAGCAGGGTTTGAACCTGCGCGGGGAGCCCCCATTGGATTTCAAGTCCAACGCCTTAACCACTCGGCCATCACAGCTGTCTTACAGATGATGCATACTTCTTTAAATAAAGTTGGTATGTTTGGGGTCTTAAATGTGGCACATAAAGGGACAGATTGCTAATATAGCCTTGGTAACTAGGCTTTATGTGTGAAACTGGCACCTCATGCCATCGCTGTGAGCAGAGTTTGAACCTGCGAGGGGAGCTCCCATTAGATTTCGAATTCAACGCCTTGCACACTCAGCCATCACAGCTTGCGCATATCTGATGCATTCTTTTTGAAATGAAGTTGTTGTCTTTGAGGTCTTGAACGTTGCACAGGAAAGCACAGGTTGCAACTATACGCTTCATACCAAAATTCGTTGTGGGAATTTGGCACAACACTGATGGTGTCTGTAGGAATTTTCAGTGCTATAAAGGCTAAGTATTGTGAAAGACTTGCAATTGGAGTGAGCAGGGTTTGAACCTGCACTGGGAGCCTCCATTGGATTTCAAGTCCACTGCCTTAAAAGCTGTCTTACAACTGATGCATGGTCTTTCAAAGGAAGTTGGTATGTTTGGAGTATACAGGTATTTTCAGCACTATCAAGAGTACATATTGTGGAAGACTTAAAGTGCACCATCGCTGTGAGCAGGGTTTGAACCTGCGCGGGGAGCCCCCATTGGATTTCAAGTCCAACGCCTTAACCACTCGGCCATCACAGCTGTCTTTCAGCTGATGCTTTCTTTTAAATGAAGTTGGTATGTTTGGGGTCTTGCACAGATAAGCACAAATTGCACTTATACCCTTTGTACCGGAGCTCATTGTGGAAATCTGGCACAACATTGGTGGTGTCTGTAGGAATTTTCAGCACTATCAAGGCTAAGTATTGAGGAAGACTTGCAATTGCAGTGAACAGGGTTTGAACTTGCACGGGGAGACCCCATTGGATTTCAAGTCCAACGCCTTAACCACTTGGCCATGACAGCTGTCTTATGAGTGATGCGTACTTTTTTTAAATTAAGTTGGTATATTTGTGATCTTAATCATTGCACATGAATGGAGAGGTTGCTAACTAGGCTTTTGCATGAAACTGGCAGTGTTTTCTGTAGCTATTTTCATCACTATCAAGAGTAGGTACTGTAGGAAACTCAAGCTATGCCATCGCTGCAATCAGGGTTTGAACCTGCGTGGGGAGGCCCCATTGGATTTCAAGTCCAACGCCTTAAACACTCGGCCATCACAGCTGTTTTACAAGTGCATACTTCTTTAAATAAAGTTGGTATGTTTGGGGTCGTAAATGTTGCACATAAAGGGACAGATTGGTAACATAGCCTTGGTAACTAGGCTTCTTGTGTGAAACTGGCACCTCACTGGTGATTTCTGTAGCTATTTTTAGCACTGTCGAGTGCGCATATGGTGAAAGACTTAAAGTATGCCATCACTGTGAGCAGGGTTTGGACCTGCGAGGGGAGCCTCCATTGGATTTTGAGTTCAACACCTTGAACACTCAGCCATCACTGCTGGCTTATACCTGATGCATGCTTTTTGAAATGAAATTGGTATGTTTGGGCTCTTCAACTTTGCAGGAAAGTACAGATTGCAACTATATCCTTCATACTGAAGCTCGTGGTGGGAATCTGACATAACATTGATGGTGTCTACAGGTATTTTCGGCACTATCGAGAGTGCGTATTGTGGAAGACTTAAAGCATGCCATCGCTGTGAGCAGGGTTCGAACCTGCGCGGGAAGCCCCCATTGGATTTCGAGTCCAACGCCTTAACCACTCGGCCATCACAGCTGTCTTAAACGTGATGCTTTTTTTTAATGAAGTTGGTATGTTTGGGGTCTTAAATGTTGCACAGATAAGCACAAATTGCAATTATACCCTTCGTACTGAAGCTTGTTGTGGAAATCTGGCACAACATTGATGGTGTCTGTAGGAATTTTCAGCACTACCAAGGCTAAGTATTGAGGAAGACTTGCAATTGCAGTGAACAGGGTTTGAACTTGCACAGGGAGGCCCCACTGGATTTCAAACCCACTGCTGTAACAACTGTCTTACAACGGATGCATGGTCTCTCAAAGGAAGTTGGTGTGTTTGGCGTCTTAAACGTTACACAGAAATACCCTGATCAAGCATAAATCGTTGCTATAGCCTTCGCACCCAAGCTTGTTGTGGGAATCTGGCACAACATTGATGGTGTCTATAGATATTTTCAGCACTATTAAGAACATGTATTGTGGAAGACTTAAAGTGCGCAAGGGTTTGAACCTGCGCGGGGAGCCCCCATTGGATTTCAAGTCCAACGCCTTAACCACTCGGCCATCACAGATGTCTTAGGCTGTGTTCAGACCAAAGCAGGTGGTGCGGCGAAAATGCCAGTTCTCCCATTCATTTGAATGGGGGTAGTGTGTTTCCTGTGCAGGTGTTTTGGCAACTGCAGTGCCGCACCGGACTGCAGCCAGAAAGTTGAGCCAGAGTCAACTTTTGGAGGAACGCAACCCAACATCACTGCAGCTGAAGGCTGTGGTGGCCAATCACAGCCGGAGATCAGACTGCTCAGAGCTGTAAACTCTGCCATGAGGGAAGACGTTAAGGGAAGACATTTCTCTTTGTTTCATAACATTAAAACTACTGACTGAATCATATAAATGAAACCTTGTTCTCTGATTATTTCACGGCGGTTACGTTCTAGAGCACAAATGAACACACCCACGTTGCTGGACATTGCACTGCCTGATTTGGTTTGAATACGGCTTTACACCTGAAGCGTACTTTTTGAAATGCAGTCAGTATGTTTGGGGTCTTAGACATCGCACAGGGAAACACAGATTGCATCTCTACCTTTCATACCGAAGCTCGTTGTGGAAATCTGGCACAAGGCTAAGTATTATGGAAGACTCGCAATTACTGTGAGCAGGGTTTGAACCTGCATGCAGAACCCCTGTTGGATTTCAAGCCCAACACCTTAACCACTCCGCCATCACAGCCTTTTTAAACGAAGTTGGTATATTTGGGGTATTAAATGTCACACATAAAGGGACAGATTGCTAACATAGGCTCAGTCATAGGCTTCTTGTGTGAAACTGTCACCATTTCCGGCACAGTGATTTCTGTAGTTATTTTCAGCACTATCAAGAGTAGGTACTATGGGAATCTTAAACTATGCTGTCGCTGTGAGCAGGGTTTGAACCTGCGCGGGGAGACCCCATTGGATTTCGAGTCCAACGCCTTAACCACTCGGCCATCACAGCTGTTTTACAAGTGATGCATCCTTTTTGAAATGAAGTACGTATGTTTGAGGTCTTAAATGTTGCACAGGAAAGTAAAGAATGCAACTTTACACTTCTTACCTAAACTCGTTGTGGAAATCTGACACAAGTTTGATGGTGTCTGTAGGAATTTTCAGTGCTATAAAGGCTAAGTATTGTGAAAGACTTGCAATTGGAGTGAGCAGGGTTTGAACCTGTACTGGGAGCCTCCATTGGATTTCAAGTCCACTGCCTTAAAAGCTGTCTTACAACTGATGCATGGTCTTTCAAAGGAAGTTGGCATGTTTGGAGTCTTAAACATTACACAGAAACACCATGATCAAGCATAGATGACTGCTATACCCTTCACACCAAAGCTCATTGTGGGAATCTGGCATGACATTGATGGTGTCCATTGGTTTTTTCAGCACTATCAAGAGTACATATTGCGGAAGACTCAACATATACCATCGCTGTGAGCAGGGTTTGAACCTGCGCGGGGAGCCCCCATTGGATTTCAAGTCCAACGCCTTAACCACTCGGCCATCACAGCTGTCTTATGAGTAATGCATGCTTTTATAAATGAAGTTGGTATATTTGGGGTTTTAAATTTTGCTTGTAAAGGGACAGGTTGCTAATATACCCTTGGTACCTAGACTTCTTGTGGGAAACTTGCACTTCGTTGGTGTTTTCTGTAGTTATTTTCAGCATTATCAAGAGTAGGTTTTATGAGAAACTTAAACTATGCAGTCACTATGAGCAGGGTTTGAAACTGCCCTTGGGAGTCTCCATTGGATTTCAAGTCCAACACTTTAACCACTCGGCCATCACAGCTGTCTTACAAGTGATGCATACTTTTTACGTGACGTTGGTATATTTGGGGTCTTAAATGTTGCACATTAAGGGGCACATTGCTAACATAGCCTTGGTTTTAGGCATCTTGTGTGAAACTGGCGCATCATTGTTGATTTCTGCACTATCAAGAGTAGGTATTATGGGAATCTTAAACTATGCTGTCGCTGTAAGCAGGGTTTGAACCTGCGCGGGGCAACCCCATTGGATTTCGAGTCCAACGCCTTAACCACTCAGCCATCACAGCTGTCTTTAAATAGAAGCTGGTGTGTTTGGGGTCTTAAATGTTTCACAGGAAAGTACAGATTGCAACTCTACCCTTCGTACTGAAGCTCATTGTGGAAACCTGGCACAAGGCTAAGTATTATGGAAGACTTGCAATTGCTGTGAGCAGGATTTGAACCTGCACCGGGAGCCTCCCTTGGATTTCAAGTCCACTGCCTTAACAGCTGTCTCAAACCGGATGCATGGTCTTTCCAAAGAAGTTGGTATGTTTGGCGTCTTAAACGTTGCACCATGATTAAGCATAGACCATGATTATGTTGCTATACCCTTCGCACCAAAGCTCGTTGTGAGAATCTCACACAACATTGCTGATGTTTATTGGTATTTTTAGCACTATCGTGAGTACATATTGTGGAAGACCAAACATATGCCATCGCTGTGAGCAGGGTTTGAACCTGCGCGGGGAGCCCCCATTGGATTTCAAGTCCAACGCCTTAACCACTCGGCCATCACAGCTGTCTTACAAGTGATGCATACTTTTTTTAATGAAGTTGGTATATTTTTAGGGTTTTAAACATTGCATGTAAATGGACAGGTTCCTAATATTACCTTGGTACATAGACTTCTTGTGGGAAACTGTCACTTCCTAAGTGTTTTCTGTAGCTATTTTTAGTGCTATCAATAGCACATATGGTGAAAGACTTGATGTATGTTATCGCTGTGAGCAGGGTTTGAACCTGTGTGGGGAGCCCCCATTGGATTTCAAGTCCAACACCTTTACAACTCATCCACCATAGCTGTTTTTCACTGTTCGGTATGTTTGGCATCTTAAATGTTGCACAGAAAAACCATGATCAAGCATAGATCACAGCTATACCCCTGGTACTGAGTACTTGTGGGAATCTAGCACAAAATTGATGTTTTCTGTAGCTGTTTTCTGCACTATCGAGAGTAGATATTGTAGAAGACTTAACATATGCCATCGCTGTGAGCACGATTGGCATTGGATTTCAAATCCAACACCTTAAACATTCGGCCATCACAGCTGGAACGACTTACATTTTGACATTAAGTTAGTATTGTTTTGGAACTAATTGTTGCATAGAAAAATAATGATCATGTATGGATTTATGCAGCTGTTTTGTAACTTTTGCATTTTTTAAAAAAAAATATTAAACCTAAGTTAGTATGTTAGTATCTTTATTATTGCACAGGAAACAATGATCAAGGAAACCTGCATAACACTTGTGTCTTCTGTGATGAAAAAAACTCCACTACACCTCCTGAAAGAGTTTATACCTGTTCCCACGGATGGCTAGCCATCATAGAGAAGGACAGGACATGATGAATCGTACAAATGGGGATATCGGCTCTCCTTGAAGGCATTAATGGTTGTTCACATGAACAGAGATGTAGGTAGTTGAATGGAGAATGAAAAAGGGCTTGCGAGCTTGAGAGAGCCTGCCTTCTTCACACACCTGGCCCAGTGCCACTTGAAGTGAGTGTGCTTGTTTGATTGATGGTTTTACAAAGTAAAAAAGCTGTCAGCTATCAGGCCTCCCGGTTCCAATGTAGGAAAGATATGTTGGCAGGAGATTTTAGACACTGAATGACACTGTCTGTTCTGTGAATGTAGATATTATTTATAATACAATATAAATTCTGCAGAAAGTCCACTTGAGGTCCATTGTGATGAATTGTGGATTTAGACAGCCCTCAGGACTTGAAGATTTCCCAAGCAACTGTCAAGTCTGCAAATCTCCAAGCTCAGTGTAGTTTATCCTCTGTTTTGTATTGTCTAAACTAGTTACAAATGTTGACATGCTTTTGTAGAAGAAACTCCTCCACCTAGAGTTTTAGAATGGCTCCATTGTGTTATTATATCACACTGATTGAAAGACGTGCAAAATTATGTTACCTCCACTCTGCTGAAAAATTTTCATCTCAGACGGAGACAATTTGCAATTTACATTTGAGTAGAGTTACTTAAAGATAAAACTTTCTTGATTTTAAAGCAACACGACTTTGCTATAAAAGAAAGCCTTTGGTTTCATGCTCATATTTAACACCAGAATGATGTAATAAGTAAGAAAGGAGTAGGAAATCAGATAAGAAAATAATAAACCAAACATCTACTATTAAATCTCATTACTAATACTGAGGCGGTCGATAGAGAAATTATTCTAAAAAGTTTCTACATTTCTTTGCCCTTGAGGAAAGACAGTCTGCATTAAAAGTAAATGAAACCACTTGCCATTAATTACGCTTAGCAAATGAGATTATCCACAGCTGTCAGACCACACACACACACCGGACAGCGAGCGTGCGCTTCTCGCTTCCCCCCTGCCATGCCTAATTTCATTATTCTATTAAATAAGGTTCATTAACAGTGGCTGGATGGGAAAACTTTGCTTCTAAGGTTTGATAAACACAAGTACTGTGGAATATGAAGCAATGTGAGCTTTTTGTTCTCATTTCTGCTCGGCTCTTTTATCTCTAATCTCTCCTGATTCTGCTATCAAACTCAATGATGCCTTTACAAGATGTTCAACAAGAGGTGAAAGGCAAAAGAATAAACTAAGAAATGCAGGGTGAAGCTGGAAGAGTGTGAGCATGTTAAATGTGTACTCTCTGATGTATAAGATGCTTCTTATATAGGAGTTTGTAAGATGTTAGACTTGAAATCAATTGCTGAAAATTACAGCATCTGAAAATGCCAAGGTTTCCCACAAGTATCCCTCAATGGTACTTAACTTAATTCATGCTATAATATTGTTTTCCCAGGCAACAATAAATACCGAAAACATTCTTATATTCATCAGCTGTGAGTGGCTAAGGCGTTGGGCTCCTCATGCAAGCTGCATCATCTCATTTGACCAGGAAACATGAACATTGCCAAAAATGTCTGGCGCATTCCCTGACAAAAGAAAAACATCTCACATTGCTTCCTGGGGCGTTGAAAGTTAATCTCAGTTTGTCTTCCCTGTCTTGTTTTATATCCTTTATATATACACACACATATATATATATATGTATTACAATCACGTCCACTTTACATGGCAATTGACCAGGTGGGCGGAGGTGGGACAGCAGTCTGGGGGTTTTTTTTACCACAGAGGACACCAGAGTTTGTGCAGGTTTCCCACAAAGAGCCTTTAATTGTGCCTTGATCAATCCATTGTTGTTTTTCCATGCAACAATAAGTACTAAAAACTACTAACTTCATGTCAAAAACTACTAATTTGATATCTTTGCAGTAGAGGTGTGCCCAAATACAAATACATTATTCGGCAAAGCACAAATAGTGGGTTCTATACGAATATCTTTAAAATTATTCGTTGGGGGTGTTCCCTAGAGATAAAGCTGAGCTACAGACACATGCAAAGTGCTTCCAAAGGACTCTCCATAACTTCTCGTTTCAACAAAGTTAGATTGTAAAAAATAGGCAATAACTGAAAAGTGCAAAGCAATAATTGCCTTTGAAGTTCCTCCCTACATGTTACATGGTGTGCTGTCTCTATGTTATGAGTGTATAAATAGGTAGAGGTCTGTCTGCAATGAGGTGTTAAGTTAACTTTTAGCTCAGTAGTCAGCGCAGTCATCTATGATTTGGGAGACTCCAGTTCAAGACCCGATGTGGGGACCTCCTTTGTAAGGTAATTTATTCATGAACACTTATTGTAACACTCTAAAATTAAAAGTGTAATAAAAACAAAAACAGGACTTTTAAGCTTATTTCCACTTTTATTCGAATACAAATACAGATACAAATAATTTTGCTGCCTCAACAAATACAGATACAAATACAAATACCGGGCCCTCTGCACATCCATACTTTGCAGCTGTGATGGTGTAGTGGTTAAGGAGGTTTGACTCAAAATCCAATGGGGTTTCCTCGTGCAGGTTCAAACCTTGGTCACAGTGTTAAAATGAGAAAACATGTTAATAGTTCTATTGTTTCTTCCTTGTTATGTGCCCCAGTTTGTTGACCAGACATTCAGAGCAGGTCTTAACTCCTTGTCTTTTAGTAGAAGTTGGTCTACACTTCATACAACTTCATTCATTGGAAGCATACTGAACCCTTGACTGTGCTGGAAATAGCCACAGAAAAAAACAATGTTGTGCCGATTTTTGTAACAAGGATACTGGAGCAATCTATGCTTGATCATTATTTTTCTGTGCAATGATCAAGATCCAAAACATATTAATTTCTTCTTAAAATAAAAAAAACAGACAGCTGTGATGGCCGAGTGGTTAAGGCGTTGGACTTGAAATCCAATGGGGGTTCCCCGCGCAGGTTCAAACCCTGCTCACAGCGATGTCTGACTTTAATGCTTATCTTGTAAGTGTACAGATAAACCTTTCCACAACAAAGCAGCAGTCTTGCTTGTCAGTGGGAGAATATATATCATATTTTAAGCTCCATTAGACTGAAATGATTTGCCAAACTCAGTCAGATCCATTTCTTTTTTTATTACTTCAAGACTTCTTTGCTTGTTTACCTTAAATGTATTTGTTCTTGTTTTTGACTGTATCTACTTTCATCTTTTATTATTACAATTTTTTTCTCTCTCTTTTTCATCCCCATTTTATCCTTTTAATTTATAGGTAGACTCAATAATTTTGACCATTTTGTTCAGTCTGCTGTAAAACAGATGTAGAGCTTTGGGATTTGCTTTGTTTGTGTGTGTGTGTGTGTGTGTCTGTGCGTGTGTGTGTGTGTGTGTGTGTGTTTGACTGGTTGTTTTATGTTGTTTGCTTAATTATTTTCATCATTATTAGTTTTGTTTGTTTGTTGGGCTCTACTTATCTTTCCTTTGCATGTGAAAGGCTCATTTGTAGCTATTTTACATGCAGCTCGAGATGACGGGAAGAGGCAGAGTTAAGTGGCCTTTCAACACATTTCTTTTCTTACAAATGTGGTCACACTGTATAGATGTCATTTACACTCCACCGAGATTCAGTCATAATATGAGCCAGACCACTTGCTTTGAATGTCGCCATTTAAAATCAAGAGAGTGAAGAAAAGTCACGAATGAAGAGAATTCCAATAAATGTATGTAGCGCAAACCCATTTCTCAGATTTGGTTTGTTTTGGTTTTATTCTGTCATAAAACAATCTACACATAACACACTTTTACACATATCCACCAGGAAAACTGACAAACAAAAGCACATAGATTCAAAAAATGTGCACATGCAGAAACACAAAACAAACATTGTGCATGTTAAATAAAGTGTAATGCATAAAATATGCTTGTGATGAAGATGACAGGTAGATTAAGCAAACAATTTGCCATGTTGCAACCTGGTTAACCTCTACTTAAATCAAGTGCATATCCTAATAGTGCAATTCACAAATGGGTTAATTAAATACTACGTGAGCGAGAGAGAGAGTGTTTAAAGGTGTGAGGGGAAATCGAGCGAGAGATGAATGGAAAAAGTGAAAAAGACAGAAAGTGTGGGAAGGCACGAGGGCTTAGCCGATGTAACCCAAAGACAAACACAGTTATTATCTTTTTGGTCCTAAAATAAATGGCCCCATTAGCTGTGATGATGCAGGTCATTAAAACACCTCCAACCTCCACCTGCCGCTGCCTTCAGAAGCTCCAGACTCACATCATTACATTCACATCCCATCTCACAGCTCTCGCTCATATCAACCCACCACTTAATGGCATCATACGCCTAATATAACTGCAAGGTGCAAGGTTAATGCAGAATAGTTTAGTCTGCACTCTTCATTATTCTAATGACTTGCAGTTTGCATTGCAGTGCCCTCCACAATCACCAGTTATCAGGAGCAAAAATGGACAAAACAGACAGTAAAATTACAAATCCAGGAAGTCGGAAAATCAAGAAAAACATGTTTATTTTATCTTTTAGTGATTGTTTCAGAAGTAAAACAACTTAATTAAATACCTATATATATATATAAGAAAAGCAGTATCACAGTTTTACAGCGATTTTTGGTGAGATTCATTTGAATCTAGATGAGTAGAACAATATCAGCTCAACACAGTTTTTTTTTCGCATCTAATTTTAGATATGATTTATGTATTTAAAGCTTGATGCTGCTTGAAATCCTGGTAATATTAGTTCCTTTTGAGGTTAACTAGAGGTAAAATAAAAAATGCATTATTTTCTGATCTCACAATGCTTCATAATGCTTCTATATTTGGGAAAACAATTGCAACTACTGTTGCAACTACTGGAGCACACAGAAAATTATGGCTTTAAAAATGAATAATAGAAAGTGTCTTTATACGGCTCATTACTTTAATGTTGATTTGTAATATGTTTTACTTGCAGCAGGCAAGCATTCATATTTTATAAACAGTAGATATTAAATATAATTGCCTCTGCGGTTCATATTCCTCTGTTTTTATCTCTGTATATGGAGTGTTTTCTGCCCCACATGCAGCACCAGATAAATGGCGGCAGGGCACCAGATATATCCAAACAGGGACAAATGGGGTCACCAGTTTGGTTCAGGGGCCAACAGGGATCAGCAGGTGATCAATTACAGTGTTGGAGCTCAGGGAACTCCTCATAGCACTTTTCAGAAAAAACAGCAGCAGATTCAGAAAAGTCATGCAAGGTGAGCGAGGACATCGGTATGATGAAACCCACCAAATCTGGAGAAACATGGTGATGAAGCACCTTGAAACAATAGTTTGACATTTATTGTTACAAGGATGAAATACTACTACTCAGCTGAATGTTTACTTGCTGTGGAGACAGAAAGCTCTACCCCTTAAAAAAACAAAAAACAGAGAAACATGCTGTCTGTACGTTGACGGAAAAAAGTGTTCATGTACAAACTTTGGGAAAATTGTTGCAAATTTAAAAGTTGCAAAAATGAAGATGGCGTTTTTGGTTGTTCATTATGGGGATGCAGTTATCAAATGTAGGGCTGCAACAAATCATTATCAGTTGTTTGGTCCATAAAAAGTCAGAAAATGGTGAAAAATGTTGATCACTGTTTCCTGAAACCCAGGATGACGTCTTCAAATGTCTTGTTTTGTCCTGAACAACAGTCCACAACCCAAAGTTATTAGTTTACCATCACAGAAGACTAAATAAACCTGAATATGTTCATAACTGAGAAGCTGGTTCTTGAAAAATGACTCAAAACTATTAATCGATTACCAAAATAGTTGGCGATGAATACTTTGTCAATCAACAAATTGTTGCAGCTCCACAACAAAATTATTATTTTCATTATCGATTAAACTGTTGATTATTTTATAGTCGTTTGGTTTATAAAATGGCAGAAAATGGTGGAATATGTTGATCACTGTTTCCTAAAGACCAAGATGCAACTTAAAATTAATTATTTTGTCAAAAGTTTTGATGGTACCCAGAGGATGAATCCTAATGATGTACTATCTTTATCTTTATTATTTACTTAATAGGAACAATGACCAACCAACAGTTCACAACCCAAAGATATTCAGTTTACTATCATAGAGGACGACAGAAACCAGAAAATATTCACATTTAAAAGCTGAAACCAGAGAATTTTTAGCATTTTTTGATCATCAAAATAGTTGATGATTAATATTTTGTCGATCGACTAATTGTTGCAGCTCAACAACAAATGATCATTTTCATTATCGTTTAATCTGTTGATTATTTTCTCGATTAATCGATTAGTCATTTGGTCTAGAAAATGGTAGAAAATTTCCTAAAGCCCAAGATGTAACTTAAAATACATTGTTTTGTCAAACTGTTTCATGATCCCCAGAGGATGAATCCTAACAATGTACTATCTTTATTATTTATTTAACCAATGGTCCACAACCCAAAGATATACAGTTTACTATTGTAGAGGACAAAAGACATCAGAAAATATTCACATTTAAGAGGCTAAAATCAGATAATTTTTAGCATTTTTGTTCTTAAAAATGATTTAAAACGATTAATCGATCATCAAAATAGTTGCAGATTAATTTTCTGTCAATAGACTAATCAGTTAATTGATTAATTGTTGCAGCTCTAATAAACTGAAAGCGACAAAATGTTATTATTGTCCAAGAATAAAAAAGGGTGATGTTTTCTTATAAAATAGCACACTTTCATGAACCTTCAAACCATTTGCCAAATCCGTTGAAATCTGATGAAAAACGATTGTGCCTGATTCAAAAGCTGTGTGACTGGGTTAATAAGACAAAGCCGGTCATTCAGTTTAAGCCCCTGGATTCTTCCTGTCTGAAAACCTCAGTCCTTATCACAGACACCTTTCAATTACCCCGGGTTGCTCTAAGCCGCCTTTCTGTTTGTTTTCACTCCGTTCATTTAGTGGGAACTCTAATGGCCCTCCAGGCCTCACACATTACGTTTGCACTATCGCCATAAATGTGTTTACCTCAGTCCATTTCATTATTTTTATGGTTGGGAGTGAATATAAAACTATGCAGCACAAGCATTCAGAATCGTGACTCTAATTGGGCTCTTTTCTCGAACACAAACATGTCAGATATTAGTTGTTTTTTATGTACAGTAGAAATACATGCTGGGGTAATATTCCACTACTGTATGTGGTGATAAACTTTATGATGTTGCTTCATGCTGAGGAGAAAATGCTCAACACCTGTACGTTTTGTGATTTTGTTTTCCAGGACAGAGCAACATGCTATCAACCCTCATCACTCCCATAAGACACTGGGAAACGGGAGCATCGTCAGCTGAGGATGCAGATAATTCAAGTAAAAGTTCTTCCTCCATTTTCAGCCAAATGTTCTGCTTTGTTTTTGGTATAATACATTATACTGCATTTCATCTTTTTACGTTTGTTTGTCTGTGTTGAAATGACAGTTGAAACTTTTATTTATCAGTCCACCGCTTTGATCCAGACTTAAATATCTCTACAAAGATTGGATTGTTATATAATTTTGTACAGACATTCATGTTCCTCAGAGGATGAATCCTAATGATGTATTATCTTAACAGGGACAATGCACAACATATTTATTGTACCAGATGTAACTAAAAATTCAATCTGTAGTCCTTGGGTGGAGGCCACCAGTGATGTTATTCATGTATACTGGCAACATGAGGTTGAAATTTGTGGTTTTGAGTGAAATATCTCAACAACTGTTGGATTGATCGCCATGAAATGTGGTACAGACGTTCATGTTCTCCTCAGGATGAATTGTAGTAACTTTGGTGATCCACTTGACTTTTCCTCTAGCGCCACCATCAGGTCAAAATATCACTTTATGACCAAACACCTGCATAACTAATGACATTCCCTTCAGCTTCAGCTGCACTATGTGTTGTGCTTAATAGCATATGTTAACATGCTAGCATGCCAAGCTAAATTGGTGAACATGGTAAACATTATACCTGCTAAACAATAAGCACGTTAGCATTGTCATTGTGAGTATGATAGCATGATGGCGTTAGCATTAATTTCAAAGCACAGCTGGTAGTGTGGCTGTAGACTCTTAGTCTTGTTATCTACATGTGGGCCTATTTCCATATACATGAAGACCTGTTACACATAGTTCTACTCATGTAGAGAAATCCTTAAGGCCAAGGAAATCCATCTATGTCTGCCGAAGGTGGAAAATATTTAGCCAGCTATGTACTGTATTAGCCCCTCACAAAATGCATTGAGATTCTTAAAGATCTGGTATTATGGCCTTTTTTGACTCATTTTTAAAAATACTGACTCTATTTTAAACATATCTGTGACATTTCGTTCACCAAAAGGTGTTTAGATTTCTCTAAATCCATTTTTCCTTATAGCCCAGATTCCCTTCTATCCTCCAGAAGGCTGTTTCTGAAGCTATTTATATAAAAATCAGCATTTTTAATGACCACCTTCACCTCCAGCCAATCAGAATAAAACCTAATGAATAATGCACCATCTTTACCTGCATTTTTCTTGTTTTCCACAATACTAGCCATTAAACATCTAACAAAAAACTATTTTTATGTTACTCATCGTGTTTTGCATCATGATTTTGATCTGTCAACAGGCACAAGCAGTTTGGAGGTGAAAGAGAATCAGGATAATAAAATCCAAGTGGACTGTCATCTTCTACGAAAGTTTCATCCATCAACTTCTTGCACAACTTTCCCCAGACATGGACCAAGAGCTCTGAAGAGGAAGCAGCCATTGGTGGACGGGATAGACCGTCTGCTCTACCAAAGCCACTTGACTTGTAAAAGAGCAGCCTGGGCTGTCACTCAGAAGAACGCGCTGGTGCAGTTGAACGAGTTACAACCCGGTCTGCGGTATGAGATCATGTCAAAGACGGGCCCCCTGCACGCTCCAGAGTTTTCCGTAGGCGTGGAGGTAAACGGTCTCTGCTTCGAGGGTCGAGGACCGACAAAGAAACAGGCCAAGATGAGGGCTGCAGAGCTGGCTCTCCGGTCGTTCATCCAGTTCCCGAATGCCTCGCAGGCTCACGCCACCATGGGGAACTTCATCAGCACACCTATGGATTTCACAGCGGATAAACTGGACATCTGTGATGCATTCCCCAAAGACTTTGAACCATCGCTGCGTGAAAACTGTGATCTCCTGAAATGCAACGCAGCAAAAAAGGAGGTCTTCTCCAGCATATACAACCACAGACGACTCGTTCGACTCAAGCTGGACTTGTTGGTCTCCTCAACAAATCCAAAAAGACGAGCCCTCAGCGCTTCACTTTTAGAGCGTCTCAGCCCGGTGGCGCTGCTCAGTGAGCTGCGACCAGGACTCAGATACGTCTGCCTGACGGAGAGAGTTCATGGCAGGCCAATGAGGAGTTTTGTTATGGTGGTTAGGGTGGAGGGGAGGGTGTTTGAAGGGTGTGGTCACAGTAAAAGGCTGGCCAAGGCTCAGGCAGCAGCAGCAGCTCTACAGTCTCTTTACAACATAAGTCTGGGACCAGAGAAGAAGGTGATGGGCCTCCAGGGCAGCAGAGCCAAAGATCAGCTACCTCAGGTGAGTGGGACTGCCTTCGTGGACACTGCTCTGATACAACCACACAGTATACAGCTTTGTAGATATCTTTTGATTAGCATAAAAGCACACCGCATTTGTCATGAGCAGATTATTTGTGGCTCACTGGTTAGCTCTATTGCTTCACATTAAGAAAGTCTAGGCCTAACCGAGGTCTTTGGCCGTCGCAGGGCTCCACAAATGAATATGTTCATTGTGTGACAAACAAACACCAGTCACTTCCTGTAACTGTAACCTGATGCGTATGGACCCTCCTCCAATCACTATTAGTCAGTGTAATCTATGACCCTCCATGACATCACCAGGTCAATACAAGGGTCAGCTAACCTTTGTTTCTTTCTCTTTCTCCTAACCTCTTTCAACCTGACACCTTTATCCTACATTGTCTCTTAAACATAGACACACATCACGCAGAAACTCAAAGTTCCTGCTTTATACACTCTTTTGTTTCCGAACTGAGAGGCAGCACAAAGAAACGCCTACGGGGGACAACGGCGCATATTTTCAGAAAGACATTTATAGTGTTGCACTCGGCTGTTCACATGAAAAGTGTCATAATGAATTGTGTCATGAATGAAAAAGGGGAGCTACAGAGAGAAGTTGAAACCCATGTTTCCTGCTTCTTGCATAATGCCTGATGGGATTGCCGCCACAACCTTGTGACCCTTAAGTGTTATAGACGATGGATGCTGCAGCTCAGTGTCTCTCAAACTGATTCTTTTTTTTCCTTTTTTGCATTTTCCACCTTTATTTGAAGTAACTTGATTACGTAATATAAATACAACATTTTTCATCAACACTACCTCCTTCGCAACATCTCCCTTTTGTTGTTTTTGTTATTTATTGTGTCGTGCACATACGAGTGTTCAGCCCACATCAACTTTATGAGGCACCGAAGATCCTGCTGCAAAGGTGAAGCAACATTTGTCAGAAAGGAAAATGGAAAATTACATTTCAAACAAAGAAACGTATCTCATCTCTCAAACACTACAAGTAAAATCTGCCCCAAGGAAGGTTCCCTTCCTAAAACTCAACGTTTTTTATAATCATCCAACAAGGACTCAGTCGCTTCTAAATCACATGACAAACAAAACCTTTCCTCTTCAGGGAGACAGTTGCATAAGCAGAAAACTGACTAATTTTTCTCTTTTTCAGGTCATTTAATTGTCAAAGAAGTCCTGGATTAAATTGATTTAGTTTATCAATAAAAAAAAAACTAAATATATGGAGAAACGTAGAAAAAAATAGGAAAATAGACATCACAATAAAACAAAAACACAAATTTCCATGTGACTCATTTGTAGACTAGGCATAAGAAGGTAAGCGTATCAAATCTACTATGGAAGAGGTGACCGTGAAATTTAAAAAAGAAAATATAAAAACTCAGACCCAGTGTATCAGTAAATGTCCTTCACACGTAAAAGACATTGTTCCCTCGCTTGGAAACACCCACAGTGACACGTCAGCTTCAAGCAGTGACACTAAACTCACCCCTTATCTCTTCAGCTTTCACCAGTCTTCTAAATGGTCTGGATAAATGGGTCTGAGGTGCGTCGTATGCTACCAAATGGAGTGTGCCGCACATCAGCATGGCCATCATGTCCTGAGGCCCGAGAGCTGGATGGTGTCCTGTATGCTCGTCTGGAGCATCTAAACAACTTCATTATGTCTCTGAGCCTCCGAGAATTGTCCTTGACGTCTTTTGCTGTTGTGCTTTATGAATACAAGAATATTCGTCTCGGAGCTGAAGGAAGTGACTGAGCATTGCGTTCTTACTGCCAAACCTCTTCGTCATTCAAATATGCAAAGGAAAGAAGGACATGTAGGCACTTTATTAAACCCTGGGGGTGATTTGATGAGCAGAATTCATAGACGGGAGGAAGCAATGGTGACATTTTGGATAAGAAAATGGATTTTGATGCTCGGAATTAGAACAAACAGGTGATTTTGCACCGCTGCAGGCTGTTAGACCAAAACTTAATAAACAATTTGAAAAAGCTTCCTTCTTTCTCTTTGTCTTGCAGACGGTTTGTTCACAGTTCTCCAACAGCAACTCCATCATTTAGCATCACTCCCCTCCAACCCCCCAACCCCTCCGCTTCAATATGAACTGTCTGTCAGGCGGCGTGACGCATTAATGAACATTATTACAGCACATTAGGGATGAAGGAGGAGCAGCAGCAGACCAAGGAGATTGAGGTGGAGCGGGAAGGCGGTGTGAAGAGCATAATAATCTGACAGATAATTGTTTAACACACTCATTACACACGACCTTGTGGTGCCACTGTCATGCAGAATACGTTGAGCAGAGTTTAGCTCCAAAATAACACCTGCTCTTACCAAATGAGCGCCACAGAGAAGCTGAAAAATGTAAACCTGCAGTGCAGAACTCATTTAGATATAAATGAATGTCTTTTGCATTCAAACTCTTGCCAAACGAGTTCACACAATGTTGATTAAGCCTGTCACCACCAGGTAAATCTCTCTGTATTTCACAGCATACAGAGTTTTTAATCTGGTGTCTGTGCCGACATTCCCGCCCTGGCCTAATGAATGCATACTGCACATGCTCTATGGGCACCAGAGACTTCTCCCAGCCAAGTGGCTAACTTCAGGTTAGCCTTCTGCTAGCTTAATCGGGGATAAAATAATTTAATCGTGCAGCTCCTCTAGACTTTCCAAATGTTATTGGACCGAATGGATACAAATCTGATAGTGAAATGAGTCATTCTGCGGTGGTTGTGTGACGCTCAAAACAATTTATCCACCATACTCTACAGAGGAGCCTATGACATAAGCACTTGTCAACAGTGTTTTTGTAATTACTCTCACTGCCAGGAGGGAGAGACAAAAGTCCTGCACTCCAGTGCCTGCAAAACTCCAGAGTTTTGGTTGGTTGATCTCATGAGAAGTTTAAATTTCATTACATATGTTGGGTTATTTAAAGGCAGATTCTATATTTTCTCAGATAACAAGTATCTTAAAGATTCAACTCTGTCTCCTAGAAATTACATTTATTTACACCTTTTTTGCAACAGCAAATACATTTCGGGGAAAAGTAAAACCTGCCAGATTACATTTTCTAGCCATGAAATGTGAAAATGTTGTTAATAAATATATCCGGCAAGTCCCAAAACTATTGCGTCTAAACATAATCCAGGTAGCATTTGCCAAAACAATTTGACAACAACTGAGGCAACAATTTAATAAATAATAGAATTTCGGAGGCGGATTTGTAAAATTTTAGCCTAATTTTATCTTACCAACTCTGCATGTTGGTAATAATTTTCCTTCCTTCAAATGGAAAAGATGGCGCCAACTTTGGGCTTTCAACTGGCTCCAATGCGATCCAACGGGTGGCATCACACTTCACTACATCCATCTTTATACAGTCTTTGAGAAGGCAGCAGTATTTAGTAAAAACACTCTACTGTACACTACCTGCTCAGCACCAAATAGCAAACAGACACAGTTAGCAACTAGCTGGTCAACATAGCGGAGCGTTTAGCAGCTAAAGAGCCAGATATTTTTCTCCAGAGTTAATGGAAACCAAACCAGAGTGAAAAAGAGAATAAATATTGGACTTCAATGGGATGTTGGTTTTATTTCTCCAGTCATCAGTGATGCATTAAACATGACATCCAAATAATTATATGGTGTATTTTGATGAGGCTAATCATGTATGAGGGTGCAGTAAGTAGTTTAAAGTTCACACAATCAGCAGAAGTCTAGTTTACCCATCTATCGCATATAAATTGATCAAATATAAATTATTTGCAGCTACTTCTGAGCTCAATTCAGACTCAAATATTTCTCCAAACTGAGTAAACAGACTGATGGGCTGAAATAGCCTCTTTTTTTTTTTCTTTCTCCTCAAAAATTCAGCAGACAAGTTAAATACGTTTTGATGTGTTTACATTATCTCGTTAAAAGCGACGCGCGTCCTCCTCCTATAAAGACTCCACACGATTTGTTTTAAATGCTCTTTCTGGCATTTCGTTGAATCTCACTGCACATATGGCAACTAACTGTATCTGCCTGATGTCTGCCATAAGAATGACAGACCTCTAAAAATATAATTAGGCATATTTTGACAAGAGTAGGACACCTCTTCCTCCGCAGACCGGGAGAGTTAAGAGACAGAAAACTTTCGGCCTTCATTGACAGACTGTCAGGAGACTTTTTGGCGAGTCCATACTGTACTTGTTGTCCAGGTGAATGTCACAGCTGTTGGTGCATCCCTGAAGACTTTGTTGGAAAGTTTTTGGGGGGCTGATGTCAGAGTGAAGTAAGACAGCAGAAGTCACAATGTCCTCAGGTTTAAATATAGGTTTATCAGGATGCAGTATACAGTTACTTCAGCCAAGTTTCTATCTAATATCTGGTGAAATTGATAAAGAAACTGATTTGTTTTTAATGAAAAAAGGGAATATTTTACTTTGTTGGTCTATGATACTGTAAATTTGTACTATCTTTCATTTTTAGGCTCAACACTTGATGTTTTTGGTTTAAAACTCTTCTCCAAATCAACATCAAATATGTTTTCTTATTGCATTTTTCTTTTATTTAATTAATAGCAGCAGTTAACTGAGGACAGCAGAGCCTGAAACTTCCTAAATATGTCAAGTTGGCTGTTGTTATTAATTTAATTTCTACAAATGCAAGAAGAAAATCTTTTAGCATCCCCTCTATTTACAGTTAGATGAATTTTTGGGACTTTTCTGGGGCTTTTAGCGCTCTGAAAGGCTTTAAGATATTTATTTAAAGAGAACATCTAGAGCTTTTACAACTCATTTAACAATAAAACAACCATAAATCATTGAAACTGAAAAAACTACTAAGATAAAAAATAAAAGCTTGAACCGAAGTGTGACGAGAACATTTTTACTCATACAAAAAAGGAGCAAAACTTTGAATTTATGTGATTTCAAAATGTAAAATAGCAAGAAAGTCTGCTGCTTTCCTTTTTATTAAATCTTCATTTAATGCGGGCTATTCTCATTGAGGTCAAGGGTCACTTTTTACATAAATTCAGTTAATTCAAACCCTTTGACAGAATAATAATACATACATCTCTTAAAAACAAAAAGCCTGCATGAAAGAGCAGCAAGGAAAACAGAAATAAAAATATATCATGTTCCCTTCCGTGACTTTTTTTTTTTTTTTTAACGTCGTCTCTCTCATTTCTTCCTCTCCAGTTCTTCGCAGAGTCGATCTTCCACCTGGTGAGGGAGAAATACACAGAGCTGACAGACAGTTGCTTCTCTACCTCGCACGCCCGTCACAAAGTCCTGGCAGCGATCGTAATGACCCGAGGTGAGTGCTGGAGACACAAAACTCTGACAGGTCCGATGTGAGAAGACGAGGTCACTGAGAGTTCATGTCATATGGAAATAAACATGTTTCACTGTTACATAAACCACAGCTTCCCACAGATATTATTATAAGTAGTAGTACTGTAGTTGCAGTACTAGTAGTAATATTAATGAATGTAATTACTCAGTCTCAGTCATCATGATATTTTTACAAATACTCAGGTTTGAGTCAAAATTCCTCCACCCTTCTAGGAAATATTTGATTTCCCACCAAAATAAAACGTATATATTATTGATATTTTCACATTTTATTTGTTCAGTCATGCTGGTAAATGTGACCTACTTCCACATGACAAAAATTTATTTGCTCAGTTTCTTGATAACTTGATGAGAAAAATGATCTTGTTACATAACGAACTTTCTCATTATAATGAAAAACTTGTTATATTATGCAAGTTATGCAGCACGCGGATGCTTCTTATGTGCTGTTTTTTTCTTCTCTGGTGTTCAGAAAGGAGCTCACAAAGAAATTATTCATTATGATAATATTAGTCAAAACTACAGCTGGACGTCATGTTGTGAATAACAGGTAGAATCGTAATATTTTACTGTGTTTCACTCACTGTTAATGAGAAACTGCTGAAATACACAGACTGACACAAAGCGCTGTTTTAACTGCTTTTCACTCTCTGATTGTTTGGGGAAAATCTGTGTAACTTAATTACTGATGCAAGAGCAGATTTGGAAAACCACGTTTAAGGATCCTTCATTATTCATTACTTTCCAGTGAGTCATTGTTCCATTAACAGAATTTTCCTTCAAATTCATTAATGTGTTTGTCTGTCCAGTAAAAAGATTTCCACCAACCCTGATCTGAAATGTCTGTTCAGAGAAACATCAGATATTAAAGAGGACGCAGCTGAATGCCAGTGTAGAAAAAACACAACAAACATAATTTTTAACAATAAATTTCTACTAAAATGTGCCAGTTGTAACACTTTTAATGAAAAACTCACAGTCAGTGCAGTCTATGAGATAACATATCAGCTCGCACGGTGTTCAGTCGGTAGTAGATTAGCTCGCTAGCATTAGCTCATTAGCTCAACTATCCTCGCCGGTCACATTGTAGCCTCTGAAATGGAAAAGTTCATACTCTGCTGAATTTGGATACAGCTGTTGACCATAACACAATAAAATACAAAGAAGAAAAAGACAAATAAATACACAATATCTGAAAAATAAGAAATCCAAAACAAATGATCAGACATTTCCATACAGGCTGCAGCGCCAATGGTTCCACTTTCTAGACAAGAACCTGACAGAACAGATTCCCTACACATACATCTATATATAAGATATCGTATTACAGCAGAGCAGGTGGTTACAGCAACATTTACAAACATTTGGTTTGTGCTGCAGCTTCCTGGAGCTTTAAGCAGCAGCTTCATACTGTCATTATAAGCCACTGTTAGTCTCCACATGCTGTCTTTTCTGTAGCAACTTCTGACTCTGTCTGTAAATGTCCTTATCATCTGATAGATCGCTGGTTATGTAAAGGCCAAAGTATTTAGCCTCAGTACACACTTTAAGTTTGATTCCAGACAAGAAGAAATCAGCTAATTTTCTGTCTTCCTTACTTCTGACAATCATAGTATTATTCTTGATGTCAAAATCTATAACATATTGTGAACATATCCTCAATAACTGTTACATGTACAGAAAATCACCACATCATCTGCATACATGAGGCTGTATTCAGACCAAATCAGGCGATGCAGCCCATCGCCACAGGGTTGAGTGGACGTGTGGGCGTGTTTGTGCTCTAGAACGTAACCGCTGTGAAACAATCAGAAAATAACGTTTTATTGACCGGATTTCTCACCACCAGCGTTCTTCATCATTCATTCACTCTCTAGCTCGCTCAACTACAGCTGCTCTCTCTCTCTCTCTCTCTCTCTCTCTCTCTCTTTCTCTCGTCTTTGTTAAAACTTTACTTTTAACGTTGGGTTGCGTTTCTCCAAAAGTTGACCTCAACTTTCTGGCCGCAGTCCAGTGCTGCACCGCTGCAGCTAAAACGCCCGCAGCCGAAACGCACTACCCCTATTCAAATGAATGGGAGGCCAAACCGCCTGATTTGGTCTGAATACAGCCTAAAGTGGTTAACGAGAGGGTTACCCACCATGCACCCTGTTCCACATCCATTTAACTGCATTAACAGATCATCAGCAGAAAAAGATGTTATATTACCACCACACTGTTTGTTTTTTTTACATGTAAGAGCACTAAGCACCATAAAAAACACAATTCTTCTGGATTATCACTCGTCTGAGCTCGTCATTTAAAGCTGAGTCTCTTTTACATGAAAATGTATCACTGCAATTCAAACAAACACACAAACAAGTTACCTCAAATCACCCAGCAGCTTCGGAGGGGAGGCAGTCATCTTTACTGTTACTGTGAATCTTTGATGAGGCCAGACAGCAACACACAACCGCCTAACAAGGCCTGTTTTTGAAGCGCTGCAGTGATTGTTCAATCATACACTTTTCATTAGCTCGTCTGAGCCTGTTAACGTTCTGGTTATGATGAGAAGCAGGAGGAGGAGGAGGAGGAGGCGGCGGCGAGTAAAGAGGAAACGTCTTGTTTTCCTGTTCTGAGAATCATATTAGGCGTCTTGTTTGAACTGTATCATGTCGAACGTCTCGCTCCATCAAAGTCACCAAAAACCTGTTTTTTCTCACATCACTTTCTTTTCTTTCTCTCTCTCTCCGCTCAACGTCTTCCTCTCCCTCTAGGATTTGACCTCAGATCAGCCCAGGTCGTGTCTCTGGCTACAGGGACGAAGTGTCTGGACCTGGACGGCGTGATTGACCGCGGCTGTACGGTCAGCGACTGCCACGCCGAAGTCGTCAGCAGAAGGGCGCTGGTTCGATTCCTGTACGCTCAGCTGGAGCTGCTGCTCTGGTAAAATCTGCAGTATTTTTGTGTATCTTAGTTGTCTAGTTTTGCCATCAAAAATGTTATTTAAAGATTCCCTCCAGACATGTTTTACAGACATGAAACATCTTCTTCTTCTCCCTCATTGAAAAGTCCACAATCTATGAATATGCAAATATTTTTCATGGTTTCTTTCCTCTCTGAAGTAAGCCAGCAGACGTCGAAGAACAATCAATCTTGGTACCAAATAAAAGCTGCGGCGGCTTCCAGTTGCGGGACGGCGTCCTCTTCCACATGTACGTCAGCTCGTCGCCGTGTGGAGACGCTCGACTCAACTGCCCCTACGAGACCACAGCCACATGTGAGAGGAAGACACTCATATATAGAGATGATGATGATGATAATGGTGATGATGATGACATCAAGAGAGTTTTTATATCTGATCTAGAGGCAATCGACTGTATTATTATGAATCTGTAGTTTGTTGTTAATACTGTAATATGTTTAGCTGCTGTATAAACCCACTGACCTCAGAGTTTCATTTATTCTTAAAGTAAAAACCATTAAACGCTTTTGCTCTGTGAACGTTAATTAATTAAAAAAAAACTGTATTTCTGGGTCCATTAAGCACCTTTCTTCTTCCTGTGGTTTACTGAATAAAATGTAAATTATATTTTATCAGCAGCTACATTGATAATGCTTAAATTATGCAGAATATCAACATCACAACTTCAGTTTTTAGTGTTTGATGGTCTATTAGAGGACGCTTTTTGTTGCTTTTGTCAAACTATTATTGTTAGCAGTAACATTATGAGTATGGGGTTTTTTGTCCTATCTTTATTCAAAAGCATAGTATTTCGATTTGAGAGCACGATTTCTTGACTTCATATTCAGATTAACCCAGCCTCGTATTTAAATAGCCCTGGTGCAGATCTGCTTTGCTCCTGCTTAAAACTGTTTGTCTGCACTCAGATATCCTGCTGCTTGCACAGATTTCTTGTGCTCCTGCTTAAGTCCTTCTCCTCGTAAAAACGTCCGCTCTCAAATTTGCTCTTAAATTTGAGATTGAGAATCAGAATCAACTAGAATGCAAGAGATGGACTTAAACTGGAGAACACAGCACCTGTGCAAGCAGCAGTATACCTGAGTGCTGACACAGGTTTCAGCAGCAGATCAAATCTGCACGTGAGCAGAGACTGTCTGAGTGAGAGGGCAGAGTTTTGCAGGAAAGCATTACAGTATCTGAACATGAAATCAAGAAGTCATGCTCTCAAACCGAAAGACTCTTGAATAAATTAGGATAGGATAGGATAAAAAAAAAAAACATTTATTGTGTACTTGTGTATTCTTGTGTACTTCCTGTACACAGAACTATGTTGACTATGTTGGTGCCCTAGGCGAGATTTTAGATTAGAGCACAAAAAGTGCATTAATGGTACCTCCAGCCCAGAAAAAGTCCTCCCAGTCCTCCAGACAGAAAGGCAAGACGCCATTCAGTGAGTGTTTGGTGTCATGGTCTGAGGTAGCACATGAAGTTTGGTGGTTCTCAGGTGAAACCTGATCAATTATTAAGGCTTTGAAAAATAAATCAGATGAAAACTGATTTGAGTCAATGGGGATAAAAGAAAGAAAAAACAGATATTGCTCTAAAAGAAGGAGAGATAAAAACCTGTCTGTTTTAACAACCTGAAACAGGATCCACCATGGAACCAGTTGTGGAGCTCAAACAAGAGAACAAGTGCAGACTTTAAAAAGCCTTATACAAGCACACCTGTTGATAAAAATACAACCTAACAAACAAACAAAACCGTCCCACTCATTTGATGCCCTAGGCCACTATCTATGTGGCCCATGTGCTCCTGTCCGTGTAAATCCAGTAACTGAATACAACAAGTTCACAATTAAACAATAAAAAACAACAAGTAAGTGAGGGAATTGCAGCCATTCATCACAAAAACAACAAAAGATATTCCTTAACATGACAGTAAAGTAAAATTCAAATGCTTAATGGCAGTTTAGCAGTAGCCTTTCTAAACTTTAGTCTCCTTCTTCTTCTTCTTCTGTCAGATCAGAGCCGGAGGTTCCGCTGTCACCTCAGGATGAAGGTAGACGGAGGCGAGGGGACGCTGCCTGTCACAGCACGGAGAGCCAATCAGATGTGGGACGGCGCGTCGTCGGGTAAACCTCTCGTCACCATGTCCTGCACTGACAAAATGGCGAAGTGAGTTTGACTTGTAAACTGTAAAATGTGTGTCTGTAATGGGGTTTTTTTTAAGGATCCATTTATTATAACTTGGGTCTTATTGTCATAGTTTTTGGTGATATTTTCTGTCAGTAGCAATAACATTTTAATCACCAAGCTAATTACTAAGAAACTCTCTCAGGTTAATTATTACCCAAACTGTCCATTGTAAACATCCATCACAGTTTACAGACCAACTTTCCTGTGTAATGAGAGATTATTAACATATTGCAAGTGCGCTCGCTTTCGGTTTGACCTCCAGATAAAGTGGTTTAGATCATCTAGCGTTGCAAACTGATCGCCTGACTGCTCTTATTTCTTGCCCTGTTGGATTTTATTGTGGTGAAGTCACTGTGTACTCACATCTAAGCAATTATTTTAGTGAGTACAATGTTGTTGGACAAACTGGAATTATTCTTTAATATGTGTTAATATTTCTTTCATAGCTCTTTTCCACACTGTGACAAAATAGCTGCTGCTTTCTAGCCGACCTCAAAGTACAAAACATTCGGCGGAGTTAATATTTAAAGCCTGAGTTGGAAGAGTTGAAATGAAATGTGCAGGAGAAGCAGATTTTGTTTTTTTTCCTTTCTGCTGACACTACATTTTACTACCAGATTTGGGTTAGAATCTCACTTAGATGTGAACTCTCATTCCCCAAAAAACAAAAACCAGCCACAGTTCACAGCTGCCTCGGTCCTTTGAGCTGCCAACTAAGAAACCTCCTGCCTCTCTTCACTTCTTCCTTTCCACTTCCTCTTTAGGATCTCAGTAGATGTATCTGTCGCCTAATTGGTCTTGCAGCTGGTTTTCATATTATTGTCACTCAGTGCTGGCAGCAGGTTACAGCTTGCATCAGTCTAGACAGTCAAACTGCGGTCAAATCTTAATGGTCCCTGAATGGAAACCTTCACAGCTGAAATGCTTTCAAACTGTCATGACTGCTCAGTTTTGTTTTGTTTTTTTTTAAATCTCAATGTGTGTGTCTCAACAGGTGGAGCGTCGTGGGCCTGCAGGGGGCGCTCCTGTCCCACCTGCTGGAGCCGGTTTACCTGCACAGCCTGACGGTGGGGACGCTGAGCCACACGGGTCACCTGAGCCGGGCCATGGCACGCCGCCTCGCCCCCGTCAAGCACCTGCCCTTCCCCTACCGACGACAGCAGCTGCTGCTCGGATGTAGGTCCAAATAGATTTTTCTGTTGTCAGTTAATATATTTTCCATCCAAATGTTCATTTTTAGATGAGTTATGAATGTTTGTGGTATTTTTGTTTGTTTTTTTAATCTAAAAATTTGTATTTTCTCTCCCTCAAATGTGTTTATTGAGGTATAAATCATAAAATAGGAGTAGTATCTTGATTCAAATTTTTGACTTAAACACACAACATGAGAATGACATAGATACAATCTTAAACCTGCAGTGTTGAACTTTTACATATAAATGAACGTCCGTTATGTTCAAGCCTTTGCCAGACAAGTTCACACAATGCTGATTAAGCCAATCACCGCCAGATAAATCTCTCTGAGTTTTTAATCCAGTGTCAGATTTCACATTCCCGTGCCGGTTGGATGAATACGTACTGCACAGGGTCTAACTTCAGGTTAGCTCTCTACTAACTTGAATGAGGATAAAATAATTTAATCGTGTGGCTCTTCTAAGTTTTCCAAATGTTATCGGAACAAAAGGATCAAATTCTGAGTCATTCTGTGGGGGTTGTGTGATGCTCAAAACACTTTATCCACCATTTTACAGCTGCAACAGTAGCAACAGAGTAGACTACAGCTGAGCCTATGAGCACGTCAACAGTGTTTTTGTAATTACTGTCACTGCCAGAAGGGGGAGACAAAAGTCCTGCACTCCAGCTTTAAAGGACAGATTTACAATTTCTCAAGTCAGTCTTAAAACAACAGTCAGGTGTCCATATGAACACTGAAACACTGTTTTTTTCTTGCTGTAATCATTCCTCCTGTTCATACTGACCATTAGAAGATCCCTTCATAATGCACTTACTATGTAAGTAATGGAGGACAAAATCCACAGTCCTTGTTTTGAGCAAAAGTGTGTTAGTGAGTTAATCAAAACAAGTTGGTATCTTCAACATTTACAGTCTTTTTAGCATCAAATTCCCTCTTTGTGTTTCCTCGGACAGTGTTTCCCTGTTGAGCTGCGGTGGAAGTATAGTAACAAAAAGAGGAACTTTGGCACTAAAATGACTGTAACGTTGAAAGATATTGACTTGATTTGACTAATTTGGATGCTGGAGCTTCATATTATCTTCAAATAAGCTTTTAAATACATTTTGCACAGAAGGAGGCTTGTAGATTTGGGTCCCCACCACTGACACTGGAGGAGGAATGATTACAACAAGAAAAACATGTGTCAGTGTTCATTTGGGCTCCTGACTGTAGTTTTGGGACAGACTTTAAACCTATCATTTAATCTGAACCCACAGTTTTGTCTCCCCGATCCACACAGGTCTGAGCAGCAGCGAGGGTCGGCCGGCTGGAAAGGCGCCAAATGTCAGCGTGAACTGGAGCTGTGGTGACGGAGGCCTGGAGGAGATCAACACCTCCACAGGAAGGAGGAAGGACTCGGGGACACCGTCGCGGCTCTGCAGGCGCTCCCTGTTCGCCCGCTGGCAGAGGCTGCAGCTGCAGGTGGGTCAGAGTCGGGAAAGCACTGAACCTTGTACAGCTTCATGTCGTGAGCAGGATGTTTTCAGTGGTTTGGTTGTGGTAGACGTGTCACATATCACAGGATCTGACCTTTTCTGTTTGATTAATTAGTTAACGTAAAGCACAACACAAAACTTTATCGTGAGAGTTCATCACGGAGAGAAATGGTCATAACAATGACTTTTAGGCAACTGAAGTTGTTTTTCATTCTTTTGTCTCTGTGAAATATTATTTTCAAAAAGGTCTACCAGCTTGTAGAAATAATCCATCTTTATTAAACAGAGATAAACAATCTGTGTGCACTGACTCAGAACAAAACTGCTGCATTATAACGTCGTCTTTTAAAGCAGGTTTTTTGTTTTGTTTTTTTAAATCCACTGTGAAATTAAAATATGTATGCAAAGAGTGTTGTGCCAAACCCAACGGCCCTCGGTTTAAAATTTAATGACGGCAGACAGAGTCGTAATTATTTACAGAAACAACTGGAATCATTCCAAGAAAACACAAAGCTCACTGAGTTTAATATCACATGGAAGAGAAGATACTGACCATTCTGACAAAAGACCTGATCTGCTGTTCATTTAGACGCTGGCTCAAGTGAATAAGTCTCTTTCACAGAGAACATTTTGTGTTGTTAGAGCAGGAAAAGAGCTGCAACAATTAGTCAATTAATCAGCTGATTGACAGAAAACTCATCACTCTGTAACATGTGAGTAAAAAGCTGGTTCCAGCAACAAATCTACACATGACTACTAGACTCCCTTTGTTCCGAGAGAAACTAAAAGATTCAGTCGTATTAAACAGACTGTAACTCTGGAATATATCGACTCCATTTAGCTAACTGAGACTACTGAAGCATCATATTAGCCTCAGCTGAACTTTCTGATTTTGGCCCCCCATTTCTTACAGTGTTGTCACTTCAGGGTCAGTATGGAGAGTAGGAATTATTACAGCGACCGAGACCCATTTCCACGTACATAATGGTCGGTATTGTATTAAGACAGACTTGAAAAACCTGAAACTATCCTTTAATTGACATTTCTCATTGCTGACATTTCAATAACATTGTCAACCAGTTCTAGGTCTCGGCATGGCTTCTTGGGAAACTCAGTGGTGGAAGAAGTACTCAGATGCTTCACTGAAGTAAAAGTAGAGAAGTATTATCAGCTAAAAGTACTTTAAGTATTAAAAGTAAAAGTACTAGCAGTTGCCTAAGGTGCCAGATGAGTGGGACGTGTTTTTTTATGTTTTGTTCTTACCAACGGGTGTGCTTGTAAACAGCTTTTGGAAACACACACTTGTTCTCCCTTCGTTATGTTTTCCTCCATTTTTTTTCCTATCAATTTACATGTTTTTTCATCTGGTTTGATTTTTAAAGCCTGACAGCTGCCAAACTTCTTGTGCTACCTCAAACACTTGCCTTTTGTCTGGGGGACGAAGCGAACTTTGGCTGAAGGTACCAATGTTGCACTTTTTGGGGCGGCTCCAATCTAAAATCTCATCTACAGCACCAACATAGTCAGCCACTCTGACTGTGACTGATATCAGCCGACAAAGTTCTGTCACACAAATTTTTATTAATTTTTCAGACTTTTCTCTAAGCTTTGCTTTTTTGTGTGAAATATTAGAAGGTTTTACCTCTTTGGGCCTCGAAAACAATCATTTATTTGGTTGAATTGTTAACAACTCAAACATCTGTAACATGACAAGGAGCCACAACTACACACATGGGTTATAAGCCAAAACAGTTTGGGAACTACTTGTTTATTCTTTAACAACTTTTTATATAATTCATATATTATTTAAATTTAAATTTTTAATCTTAAAAGTAACTACTGCTGTAAAATAAATGTAGTGGAATAAAAAGTACAATAGTTCCCTCTGAATTGTAGTGGAGTAGAAGTACAAAGAAGAAGCCTAAAAATGGAAATAATGAAGTAAAGTACAAGTACCTAAAAATTGTACTTTAAGTACAGTAGCCTACTTGAGTAAAAGTACTTAGTTACTTTCCACCACTGGTTACTGGTTACAGCAACCAAGAACATAATGGCACATTGGTATTATGTTACCACAGACTTGAAAATACCTGAACCTAACCTTTCAATAGACATTTCTTATTGCCGACATTTCAATATCATTGTCAATCATTTCTGGGTCCTGGCATGTTTTCTTTTTTGAGAAACTTAAGTGGAGTAGAGCCATTATTAGTTTTATTAGCTATACCTGCACTGACAGTCAAAATATCTGCTGTGAGTGAGTCAGCAGAGCGGTACAACAGATGATTGACAAGATGAACTCTTAAAAGTAAACAGTCTTCATGATGGCCAATCAACTTGTCAAACTGTAAGAAACTGTGGATGTTCTCCTAAATGCTGCAAAATATTCTCTTCATTATCTATACATATCAGTTTATTTATCATGTTTTGACAGCAAATTATGCGTCTGTCTTTCTCTCTCAGTTGAGTGGTCAGATATCGGGCACAGAGGCCACTGGGGGAAGATACGCTGGTTCTAAGATGGCTGCCGAACGCTACCAGAGGGCCATGCAGCAGTTTACCGGCGCTCTGCAGGGTGCAGGGCTGGGAACGTGGATCAGAAAACCACCAGAACTGGGTGGCTTCAATGTCAGTGTGTGAACGAGTGTGTTAAAGGCTGAACATTGAGGGTTATGGGTTTCCTTTGTGAGAATGGAGAGCAGAAATTAAGTTAAAATCTTTATTATGCAAATGAGCACAGAGCATAAATCAAATTCTGGCAAAATCTGGAGTAGACGTCATAGCGTGTGTAGCTAGCTTAAGTAGCCTAAAAGCTGTTTTTCTAGTTTAAACTTTAACAACCACATAGCTGCTTCAAGCTCATTGGAGAACAAACAAACATTGAAGATATTGTTTCTGTATGTTCAACTAAGCAATATCCACTGTTTGAGTAAAAAATTAACTTGTGATTAAAACTAAGCTAACAGTTAGCTTGCTAAGAAACAGCTTCCTAGCTAAAGCAGGATGTTTAAATGTGGGGTTGAGCACTATAATTCAGCGTTACTCTCATATCATACAGACTGTAATTACAAGCAACCAATGTCGATAACTAATAATTACTAATAATCTACCACCTGAGTACAAGAGCTACATTAAGTATCAACAAAACAGTGGAAGAATCACTGCAAAGATTTCAAAATACAATAATTGATTCAGCCAATTAAAAAGCTATACACTGCATTTGATTTTTATTCATTGCCTGGTGTTTGGGGAGAATACTTAAAGAGAATTTATACTGTAAGTATTATTAAGTAAGTGGGTATATATTCTATTATTAAGGGTACAGTATGACCATTACTGACGTTACACCAAAAAATACGCTGTAAATTGGGATTAGGCTGTACTCTAAAGTGTTAACATCTGGTAGGACTAACAATCTGGAAACAATACTGTATGTGACCATGTCAGAATATTTCCAGTTCTTTTTTTACACAGCATAAACCTTCAACAGACAGACATAGGAAGACCTGATTTGTTGTAATAATTAGAGGGTAAGTTTTTGTTTCCCCAATGTGAATACCATTAGATACCCAAAAATAGTCCATGCATTTCGTCATGCTTGTACAAGAACTTTGGTTTAAGAGTTGGACAAAACTGTCCTAACAAACACAAACACTACAGACACATTTACACCTCTTATTAACAGGTGATCTTTATCTGGATAATAACATCCAATCTATGGGTCTTTACACCTGGTGAAATGTGTCATCTCTATTATGATCTCAATATGCAAATTAGCTAGACGGGGTGGGTGGACCATTGCTACGAACATATGCTATTCAGGGAAAACTAGCTGCCTACTGCTACTACTTGTAACTTTAGTCAGACTTGTTTAAGCTAACAAGAAGAGGCAGAGTTAGGTGTTGTTTCTACGGAGCCCAGGAGGGGCCACAGAGAAAAAAAAAACTTATTTGTGCTCTCGATTTCTGTATTTTGCCTCTTGTAGAGTGCACCAAACACATTCAGTCAGCTGGAAGTTTGAAGAAAGTGATGAAGAAATTTCCCCCATAATGTCAGCTACATCTTGATGTGCTGATGCACAGCTTGAGGCTGAAGAAAATGTGGAAGTATCTTAAAGTGCCACCGTCCGCCGTTAGATGCTGCAAGCGACCCTTCCCATTCAGAAAGCTTCAACTTCTCTCTAGAAATACTAAGTCAGTCATTTTTTCATTGAGTCATTATGGTCTCAGTCTCTAAATTCAGGCCTTCTAATAAGTATCCAGATACAGACCGCATGTTAATGCCAGGTGTAAATGAAGCCTAAAGTAGCGTATTGTTATTTAGGAGGACATTGACTTGACTTGCATTCATTCCCTCGATCTTAACCATAACCACTACATGCCTAATGCCAACCTGTTAACCAAAAAATAAATCAAGCCTGAGCCCTAAAACTGAATGGCTTACTATCAGGGGACTAGTTTATTGTCCCAATATGGAAGGTGAGTCCCCACAATGTGATCAACACACACACACACACCTGATAAATGTAGTTTCTGGTCTCCTTTACTGCCGACCTTAAAAATTCCCATTTTACTTTTATTCTTTGTAAGTTTTTTTGTGTTTAGTCTTTGTGTCAGTTTCCTGTTGTTTTTTCTTAATGTACATTTGATGTAACTGTATGTATCTCTTGTTCATTTATGTTTGCTAGAAACCTTCTAAGTTTTTTCATTCTCATGCTTTTTGATCAGTGTTGTAAAGTGCCAGACTGCAGATGAGGCTCAGCAGTGTGAGATCACACCGCCACCTAGTGGGAGGATGTGTGCTTTACATAATGTGAAGTGCAGGTTTTATGAATGAGAGAAATGTGTTTATAATGTATGTTTTATTGAGTGTTTTCCCTTTTTCTTTTGTCCTCTGCCTTTATTTCTTTAAATAATGAATTACAAATATCCCAAAGGCTTTTATTTCCCAGAAAAGTGTGTTAATCTTGTGTGTTTATTTCTAGAAAAGTTTTCTAAGGTAAGAGAATGTAAAGAGGTCTTGTAATGAAAGCCGCAAGTGTTGAATGATACGTACGTTTCTACTGTTAGGTTTGCAGAATGTATGTAGTCTATATTGGTCATGACTATTTTTATCATTGGAAATAAATTATTTGTGTTAGTTTGTGAGTTTGTGCGTCCTGCATCACATCAAACTCATGTGGATCAGGTGCATGAAAATGGTCGCCTCCAAGTCTGTTCAAGTCTGTCTTAAAACAACAGTCAGGAGCCCAATTGAACACTGAAATAGGTTTTTCTTGCTGTAATCATTCCTCCTGTTCATACTGACCATTAGAAGATCCCTTCATAATGACCTTACAATGTAAGTGATGGGGGACAAAATCCACAGTCCTCCTTCTGTGCAAAAATGTATTTAAAAGTTTATCTGAAGCTAAAATCACTCAAATTATACCTCTTTAACAAAGCACTTGAAGTTCAAAAGCAACAGTAAAAGATACTGTAGAAAAGAAACACTACATGATATGCATGCATCTGAAAAGTGTTGAAATTGTTCCTCACAAGAAAAAGACAGTCACCTAAAGAACGTTGCTGTGAGTGTTTGTCGTTGTTCAAGGTATCAAAACCTGGTGTTACCTGATCCTCAGTCATCCTTAGTAGAGGGATTGTTTGATGGACACCAACCAGGCGGTCCAAATTGATTAAGATCATGTTCGGATTGCTGCTCAAAGCTTTAATGATTGAATCAGGGTATTATATTAAATTATTTTGAAGTAAACAGTTTTTTTTTTTAGGAAACTTCATCCAGCACCAGAAGACACAGAGATCAATATTTATTTGTCGTCATGTTTGTGTTCACCTGATCAATATAAGTCTTTTTAGCAGCTAAATGTTCCACTTTCTTCACCAGCTTGTCATTTCAATGTGCAGGTAGTCAACAGTGGACTGAGTTGATTCCTTTTCAAAGACAGTAATGTACACTGGAGCTGCAACTAACAATTACTTTCATTATTAATCAATCTGCCAATTATTTTCTTGATTAATTGTATTATTATAATTTCCCAGTCAAAGGTGATGACTTCACCCAAATATAATCTGAACACAAAGAAAAGCAAAAATCATCACATTTCATTTGAGAAGCTGAAACCAACTATTTGGTAATATGAATCGATTATCAAAATAACGCCAATTAATTTTCTGTCAATCAAGTAATCATTGCAGCTCTAATACACAATAAAAAACACTCAAGTAGAAAACGTTCAAACAGCACAAATGGTTTATTTTGATGTCACAAGCAGATGCTCGTTTCTCATCACACAACTATAATCCACAAAACTGCGGTCAAGTCGATCCAACAGGTTTACATCTTTTCTTTTCTTTTTTTTTGAGTTGTGGTGTTTGTTGTTTCTACATCAACCATTTCATCGATCACATAAAACACTGTTAACACCAAGGAGCCACAGTTTTACAAAGGCTTCACGACGGCGGTTTGAGATGACCGATGCTCAGTGACGATGTGATCTGGGTTTGGTTTTTTTTGTTTGTTTTTTTTTCTGTGATTTAAGTGTGAACGGCGTGACTCAACATTCAGTTAAAACAGGTGAACAGGTGAAGGGAATGGCTCAGTGTTTGGTAGAAAATGCAGTCGAGTGCAGTGAAACTTTATTACTGTTCGCATTGGATCAAATGGAGATCAAACGTCCACACACACACACACACACACACACACACACACACGCAGCTTTAAATTTTCTTCACACTAACAAAATGTTTTGTCACTTAAACCAGGGATGACGTTCATGCTGATGGGAAAGTTTCCAAAGACTCCTGCAGGAATTTTGGCAAGAAGGAGTGTTTTTTTTTTCCCAATGCACAGCTGAATACAAATATAAATGACACTTACTCATAAAAAATATGAGGTACTTTTAATTAATTATAAGGAAAATGTAGTCTGCAGTAGCGTTTTTCTGATATTTGACCATTACAATATTCATCCCTGGTATAAATGAGAAAATACGTTTTATGTGAATGTAAAAACCTTTGACAGATGAACTAACGTCATCCATCATGAAGCGATAAAATGAATTTACACAAAAATAAAAACAAATAAAATGTCATCAAGTTATAAAGGCTAATAAAACTGCTGCAGCTGAAACACACTATACAGCCAAACAGGCTGCTTTTTTTTATATATATATATATATATATATTACAATTTATATGATACAAACATTACGGTTTTAAAGTAAGAGGTGAACACTTCACACGCGCCTTTTAACAAGTACTGTAATCACATCAGTTTATTGAAAATCTCAGTTTATGTGGTCTTAAATGAGATGATGTCACAGTTGTATTTCTAAGTATTTCTGAGTTGATATTGTTAGAAATACCAGACAAAAGGCAGCTGGAAAGTGTTACCAAATATACAAACTGTGGGTGTTTGTTGGGAGAAATGTTCGTCATTTTTTTTGTTACAAACCAGTGAAAAGCTCCACAAATCTAAAGCTGAAAACTTATAAAAGAAACAATCAGTTTGTAATGAGCTGTGCATGATCGTTTGTGTTACAGCTGTAACGCGTGACGCCTGTCGAAAAAAACGCACACCGAGTACAACTACAGTAGTGCAACGGTTGTGCGGCAGTCGCCCAGGCAACGGAGCCCCTTATTACGACAATGAACACATTTTTGTTTTTGTTTTTTTACAGACAGACACACGTAAAGAACAAATCCTTTCAAACACACACACACATCATTACATCCCATTCACTTGAATGCAGCTTTGGCTGACAGTGTTTAGTGGCAGTGGGGAAGCAAAGCAGGTGACAGCGAACGCATCACGACACTCCTTAGAGATTTCACTTGTTTTAAAGTACCATAACAAATATGACACTGACAGGATCCAGACAACAACACTTTCAGTTTCAACACTAATGACTAAAGGGCCCTGCGATAAACTTACAAAAGAAGGTTTGTTTGTTTTTTTATTTTTTTACAATCATGTTCAGTGTTGGTACGACAGCAGGGCTGGGCATCACAGGAAATGTTTTGACATCAGTTCAGATCTTGAGTGTTTGCTTTGAATGAAATCAGATTTCATTACATGATGAAGTGAAACAACCTGCTTTTCTCCACATAACACATCATTTCATTATCTAGATACCTGCAAAAATAAAACTTAAAACTCCCTCTAATGCTTTCTTAAACTTTACAGGACTCTCGTCTTGATGGGAGTTTGGTCCAGTTTTCACTGTAGCACCAAAAACATCTCCATGACCAGTGTGTATAATGTTTCTAGACTCAGCTACTTCATGTATTTTTATGTGATTGTAGCATCTTTTGAATTATTTTGATGCTTAAAGTTTTGGTTTCTAGACAAATAAAAATTAGAGGCTTTAACTTTGAGCTCTAAAAGTTTTTTTTTACTTTTACAACCAATAAATTAATTTATGTCTGAAAACAAGTCTTTTCATCATTATTCAAACCCACTAAGAACTTTTTAAAAAAAAAAAGGTTTTTCACTACTTCCTCTCACCCCCCATGTAAATACAATTTTTACTTACAATTGTAGTCATTTAAAGTGCACAATTTTTTACTTTTATTTCTATTTAGCAAGTCATTAAAATTCTCAAATAGCAGCCGCATGCTTTCTTCCTTTTACTAGTATTTTTGCAGCACATAATAAATGTAGCTGATGTATGCTAACAGGGGGCAGATGATTACTCCGTCCTTCAGATTTTTAGCTGCTATTTGTGAATTTGAATGACTCGACTCGCTAAGTAGACATAAAGACAGAAAAATTGAGCACAATAAACAAAGTCGACATCATAACTTTAACATTAATATTCCAACTCTCGTCTCCAGGGATTTCCAGCCTGGTCTAGATATCGATAACCACCGCTTGCTTACTATGGGTTTAGTTCCTGGAAATACTTCAGAGGTCAAAAAGGGCGACTAATGGTCCATATAGTCCTTTAAAACCGGTACAGCACCAAAAGCATCACATATATACCGGTACCCAGCCCTGCCTCACAACCATTTCAACAGGTGTTGCTCTTAAGAGACGTACTTGTACAGAGCAGTTACAGAAACACTGAAATCACCTTTCCTTCCAGCACACGAGTCTTACCTCCACACGTTCCAGATAATAACGACCAACGTATTCACTGGACTACGGCGGCGGCGTTTTAAATTCAGTAGCTCTACGAGTCAGGAAGCTTCGCCTGCTCGTCCACGGCGGAGAGAAAACCACCGAGAGAAACCACAACGCTGCGACCAGTGAGGAGGAGTTTCAGTCATTAGACAACATAGCGGCTCTGATGAGAGACTGTCATTCATACGACATATCAGAGTCCCGGATCGCAGAACAGAACCTGAACATTTCTCACGGAAAATACAAGACGAGAGTGTTGCTTTAATTTATTTACAAATCATGTAAAATCAAAAATTGGTGCACAGATTTCTAAGTCCTCAGTGGCTGGAATTTATACAACATTAATTATTAAAATGTTTATTCTGGTGTACAGATGATCAAAGTTTAGAGTGATTCTTTAATTGAGATTGATTATTTAATACTTAAACGTCTTAACTTTGATTTTGTTAGTAGGTTACAATCACATATATTATGAGTAGTAGTAATTTAGCTCTGAAAATTGGATTTTGCAAACTTAAATAGAAGTCACCACCTCTCTGCCGGAGTAAATCATGTTTTTTTGCTACTTTATACCCGCAAGGAATCTTATTTTCACCTTTTAACTCATTAAAAGATTTGTTTCCCTCTGATAAGTTTGCATTTTAAAACCGTAACCGCTTTCCTGAACGCCTGGTTGAGGTTGAAATGTTTGGGTTCGGTTTGTCCAGGATCATCATGATAATTAGTATGAAAAGTCTTGTTTTGAGGGGCTGACGTTACACCGGCAGTACAAGCGTATCCACACAGGAGAGAAACCAGCATCACTGCCAGAACAGGAAATGGTTTTTTGATGATACGCGCTTGGCGAGGACCGAACACACTCAGCCAATTACAGTTTCTTTATCCGCCTTGATTTCCTCTACAGAACGGGACCGTGAAAGAGTTGAGCCGAGCAGACAACAGCATAAATTATTCACCTCGCTGTTGGGTATTTTCCACACTCTTCCTCACACTGTGACGACTATGTACAGAAAAGCAACAAAACAAAAATTGTAACAGCTATTGGGTTTTTTTTTTTTTTTAAAAAAAAAGGTGCATTTCAGTATCACGCAGACACTCCCGAACCTCTGAACAAGAGCAGAGTTTCATTCCAAAATATGATTATCTGTCATCTGACAAAACAAAGCTACTCTTATAATCTATTATAATCTACATATATTAACTTATATAAACAATAGCAGGCTTTAAAGTGAAGGTGTCACCTGTTTTATGAGTTTTACACACATTCCTTGTTAGTATTGAATGTGTGTTGTAAGATATCAAACTGTGAATATCAGATGCCAAACAAAATATTTTGGAATAAAACTCGAGAGGAAAAATCCACTTTAACACTGTTAAAAAAAAAAAAAAAAAAAAAAAAACAGCTGACCTAAATAGATAACTGGCCAAATACAACATAGTTTGTCTTGTCATGACATTACTCAAAGCTGAAAATGTTCAGGGAGCCAGATTTAAGCTTCAGCCCCTTAAAATCAAACAGTGATTTTGCACAAATGTTAATCAATCATAATGAAATAAATCCATCACAGAAGAACAGATAATAATTTTGAGACCAGAATAGAAAGAAGAAACTGTTTTTGTAATTGTAAAAGTGAGGTTATTTAAAGAAAGAGGTTCAGAAAGACAAGATGAACTCCTGAAATGCACTAAAACACTAAAAACTGATTATATAAAACTAGTGGATTTTTCCTTTAAAGCATCAGACAGCCACCTTTTGTCCCAAACAGGAATCTGCTGTTAGTGGCACAGATTAGATTTACTGTGTTGTAGCTTAAATCAGCATCAAGCAGATATGTGCTGACAGGGTGAGGGAAGAGGAAGAAGAAGAAGAAGAAGAAGAAGAAGAAGAGGAACCTCCCTTGTTATGTCTCTGTGCTTTTTCTCATCAGTGGCACACAGGTTGTTTATATTGGCGGTGGTGAGTTAGAGAGCATGACAGGCAGCGTGCACGAGTCATTTTCCTGCCTCGTTCCTCGGGCTGCGGGAGATCAAACACTGACCTCCTGTAGGCTCGGAAGACGGCTGTTAAAGGGTTTCATCCTCCATCGGAGACGTCGCACGAACGAAAAGCGAACTTTTCACAGGCGCCTCTGAAGCCTACTGACGATGAGTGTTTGATACTCTAGAGGACAGACTTTGGGGTGGAGCGTCACTGTAAAGGTGACAGGTCGCAGGTGGGAGGTCATTTCTCCTGCAGCAGCGCCGGGATGTTGATGTTCCAGCCGATCGCCTGCCGGTCGAAGCCGCAGGTGAACAGGTTGCAGGAGGTGTTGTCCTCACACCAGGCGGAGCAGCACACCATCCGCCGGTGACCCTGAGAACACAACAACAAGACGACACAGCTGCTGTTAGACACTGAGGACAAAAACACGAGAGCTGTTGTGTGACAGTAAACAGTTTTAGACTCATGGTCGATATTGATGCGTTTATTTTTGGCTATTCTTAAAGGATACAGCTGACTGTTTTCTATATTTTTCTTACTGTCAACAAATCTCATGTTGGAGCCAAACCAACAATGAACTGATCTACTTATAAGTGCTGTGTGTGTGAATCCAAAGCCTGATGCATCTTATTCCTCTGTGCTGTATAATGTAGTACAAAGTCAAGAGGTTGTGTTATGTAACACATCAAGCAAGTGAAGCTGTAAACAGCAAGTTACTATCTTATCTCTATTTTTACTCTGGAGCCGTTTCTAAACAAACTACAGTAACCGCTGTCAACATCAGAGGTTTACAGCACAGAGGAATAAGATGCATCAGTTAGTAGATCAGTTCATTGTTGGTTCGGTTCTACACATGAGATTTGTTGACAGTAAGAAAAAAATATAGAAAATCATCAGACGAATCCGTTAAGACAGTAAATTAAAAATTCATTCTTTCAGTAAAACTAGTGACTCACTCAACATGGAAAACTTGATTCAGCCATGTAAAATATATCTCAAAAGTATGATGCATCGTTAAGGATTGAACTATTCAACAGCATATTAAGTTGTAAATAGTTCCACCTTGACAACATGAAATATTTCTTACATGTAAGTATTAAATATTAAAATAATGTATATTTAATAAGCATAACACTGTGAAGATTGCCATTTTGCATAGCAAGTTTTGATACTTTCAGTACATTTTTCTGGTAATACTTCTGTTTTTTCACTTGTAATTGAGTATTTTTATACTAAAAGCTCAAAGTATTATTGTATGTATGGAAGCTGTGAAGGGCCAATCAGAGGCTTCTGCTCCTCCACTGACTGACCTGTCTGTTGCTCCGTGGGAGTCGAGCCAGTCGCACCCCGGACATGTCGAACAGCCGGACCTGCCGATTGTCGTGAGGAAGAGCGATGATTTTCTGGTTCACCGAGACGCTGATCCTGCAAAGAACAACAGTACCATGGTACGAAGGAAGTCAGATTTCTATGCAGTACATGGTATTATTTCTTTGATGTATAACAGACACAATATAAATTATAATAATGATAATTAACATTAATTTCCAATAGAAATATACCACATGTGTCTCTATTGCTGCTCCTAAAAGAGTTAAGTATATTTGTTGAATGAACTATTTTTATAATCCATTATCTGTTTAACTCTCTTATCAAGCACAACAATGTCAATAATTTAGTTCCAGCTTCTAAAATCTGTAAATTCAATATCTTATCTAATATGTTTTGGACTGTTGGTTACACAAATCATAAATTGTGGCTCTTTGGCCTCTGGGAAAATACAAAACTATCAATAGTCCTGTTCTGTCAGTGAATGATGACAAACCCTGGTGATATTTCAGTGCCTGTTATTCATCTATTGCTGAGTTTTCGTGTATCTGCAGGTTTTTCGGCTCTCAGACCTGTTGACGGCAGAGTCGGTGCGGATGGTTGCTATGGGCGACCTCATGTTCTTCAGGTCCCACACTTTGACGGTGCGATCGTCGCTCCCAGACACCACGTTGTCTCCCACCGTGAACACAGCAGACGTCACCGTGCTGGAAAAGACAAAACAATGTGTTTTTTTTCATCAGACTAAAGATAAAGGAGGAAGAGCAGCAGCCTAGAACGTCACTATATCATTTGTTTTTCATGATTCAGATGTTTTAATTCTACTTGAGATATTAATGTTTCTGTATAACCACATTTGCTTCGGAACTCAGTTTAAGAGTCACTATTCTCTAATTAATACGTCTTCAACTGAACACCATATGGTTTTACGGTTGATTGCTTTCATTGGAAGAGTTTCTTTTGTGCGTCTGTTACAACTAAAGCCTAATAACCCGTCTCTGGAACAAATTAAATCTGTCAGTTTAATATATTTGCTGTTTCAAATTTAAATAATATTTTAAAATAGATTTTTGTCCAGATATATAACATGTATTATTCACAAATATTATTTGTCATCCTGTTTTTCCATTCTGTATCTTGGTCTATTCTTTACACACAACATCTATTTCTGTCTGTCCTGGAGGAGGGATCTCTCCTCTGTTGCTCTTCTTGTGGTTTCTTCCTTTTTTTCCCCGTTAAAGAGTTTTTGGAGGACTTTTTCCATAATCCAAATCAAGGATCTAAAGATAGAGGATGTTGTATTGCTGTATAGATTATGAAGCCCCCTGAAGCAAGTTTGTGATTTGTGATGGTGGGATATACACATCATTTTAATAAATAAAACTGACTTGACGTGATATATTGTTTGGTATGTGTGTGTGTGTGTGTGTGTGTGTGTGTGTCAGACTGACTCAGTGTGTCCCTGGAACACGTTGACAGAGTGGATGGACGGGTCTCTGAAGTCCCACAGTCTGAAGGTTGTGTCTCTGGACGAGGTGACCACCAGTCGCTGGGTGGGGTGTGTGCAGCAGTGAGTCAGCTCCTGGTCATGGCCTGAACACACACACACACACACAAAGACAAAGACAGTGATAAGCATTGAGAAAATCCTCCTACGAACATCTGTGACTTCCCTCACACATTTCCTTTAATCCCTCCCTGTGTTTTTATCCAAAGAAAGTGTTTTACAATGTTCCTGCTGCTCACACACACATTCACACACACATTCAAACACATATTCACACACACATTCACACACACACACTCACACACAAATGGTGGCAAGCTACCATGCAAAGTGCTGGCAGTTCAGTATCTTGGCCACAGACACTTCGACACGACATGACTGAGTAGTAAAACATAAGTAGACTAGTGTACAAATTACCAGCAGCAGCATTTATGTTTTTATATTGAAACCATTGATTGTCTGAATTTGTTTCTGACATCTAATAATCATATATATATATATATATATATATGATAATGAATTTGACCACTTTTATGTCAAAAAATGTGTTCCCTAAAATTGCAAAAAAAAGGAAAAAGAATATAGAAGCTGACAAGATAACGATAATAATGATAATCATGCAAAAACAACAAAACCAAATAATACACTACAAACGTCTGTGTGTGTGTAACATCGTCCTACCAGTGAGCGAGTGGACCAGTTCAGATGTTTCCACATCGTACAGGTTGGCGGCTCTGTCCCAGGAGGCCGTCACCACCTGTTTGCCCCCCACCAGCCAATCAGCAGCGATCACCACACCCTGATGGCTGCGCAGCGTAGTGGTCGCCACGCGGAGAGAAGGGCAGTCGTTTGGACCGTCAACCTCGCCGTCTGCCTCATCTTTGTCCGAAAAGTCAACGTCGTCTTCGCAGGGTGTTTGCTGCTGTCGGAGGGGGGGAGAAAGGGACCAAAGTCCAAACGACGAATAAAGACGTCAGAAACTAAATCAGCAGCGCAGTAACAAATACACAACAGGTTGAAGGGATGTGGACGCTTACGCTGATGTCGGCAACAGGCTGTGGAGTCGGCAGCTGCACCATGTATCTCCAGATGTGAGCCGTCTGGTCTCCAGAGGCTGAGGAGGGTTTAGACCGGAGATTGTTAGACAAAAGACAAAACCTTCCTTTAAATGTCATGTTTAAGAGGAATTTTACACATCAGAATCTGTTTTAAAAGTGTTGGGGAGTCCAAAAAGGTTGTATTAAGCCTTTTGTGTCTCCAGAGGGAGCTGAAAATTGCCTCAAGTGCGTCGCTTGGAGTTGAAGACTAAAAGTTTGAAAGAAGTGAGGTTACCAGACCTCTGCAGCCCACTAAAGCATAACAAACCAGAATCTGTGCAGTGGAGTGAATTGAGTGGAGTTGCACTGTGGGTAATGTAGTGAGATCAGCTGTTTTCAGGTGTGTAAAGTAAAGACACTTCTCTGTTAAGTGTTATCATTCTGGTTAAAACTAGCAGTTTAAAAAAATATAGTATACATACATATATACATATATATATAACATTTAAACAGAAGAAAGTTTTACCTGTTAGCGCCATCTGTTCAGTGGGGTGAAACTTGATGGAGTTGACTGTGGACAGAGAGACACACATGTATCACATCATTAGAGGTTTACAGTTTGATCAGATGTATTTTTATAAAAAAAAAAGATTTCTGACTCTACCTGATCCTTGATGACCCAAATATTTGAGGAGGCATTTCCCCGTCTCAATGCTCCACAACATAGCAGTGTGGTCTGTTGGAGCGCGTTACGGAAAAAACAAGAGATTTATTTATAACTTTTCATCTGAGAATTTCAACTATGCTGAGAACAGAAAAACAGAGAGAGAGAGAAAAACCAAGAACATCAGCATAAAATGAAAGAAAGAAAAAGATCAACATTATCCCTCAGAAGAACACAGAAAACAAGAGATTCAGTCAAAGAATAGAAAAAAAACAAGAATCACATAAGACATGAAAAAATACATTTGAGAAAATAAACAAACCAGAGCGAGAGAGAGAGAGAGAGAGAGAGAGAGAGAGAGAGTGTGTACCTGCAGATGCGGTACCGAGCACCACAGGTTGCGTCCTGGTGACGCTCAGGTCCCAGATGCCGTCTCTGTGGCCGACATACTCCCTGACCAGCTGGCACACCGCTCTGGACGTGGTCGCTTTGAAACTGGACACAATCTGACAGGAACAGCGACTTCATGTTAACACAGAGAGACTAGAAACTGACCGTCATGTCATCTAACAGGGTTCCTACACATTTTACTTGTCAAAGTTGTAGTTTTCTACATTATTTAATTGTGTGGGTAAACAGAACCATGTCCCACACTTACTTATATCTCAAATTGAAAGGTTTATTTGGTTAAAATGATGTATTTTCATTAACTCTTTGAGTCAAATCAATGGCTTTATATATTACTATTCAATAAAAATCCATAAACATAGGCTCTTGTATGCCATTTGTAGCTTTTGTAATAGCTGTGTCAACTTATGCCGACTTTACACCAAATGATTCAAACGATTTCACTGTCGCAGACAAATTTCCAATGTCAGAATAAAATCGTGAGAGTTTCACAAGAGTCGTCATCTAGATCGTTTGGTGTAAGGAGGTCATTAGCTGATGATCTTATTTGAATTTTTCCAGACTTTTCCGGACCTGTGTAGGAACCCTGGTCTGATAAAAGGGAGGAAAGCGAGTCAGCAGAGTTGAGGATCACTGAGGAGCTGCTCAGCAGGGTCCTTGTAGTATGCCAGGGGGCTAAGAAGCTTGACTGACAGCAGCGTTATTCATATCAGTCCTGGGTTCAAGAGGTTTGACCAAAAAAAAAAATCTTTACTGGTATTTGTTTTAACATTATTTGAGCGCTTGAAGGCTGTAGTGAGCTGTAACCTCACCAATCTGACGCTCCAAGTGCTTTAAAACAAACACCATCAACAACCAGTCAACCCAGATCTGGTATCAACACAAATGCATTAAGTATCAGTACTGTATATTGCATTTATCATACAGGATTACTGTAAATGCAAGAAAGAAAGAAACACATAGAAGGAGGAGAAGGAGGGGGTAAAAAAAAAAAAAATAAATACTGAGTTATGATCAGTTATTAATCAGTAATTATTATCAGTCACGTAAAAGTTTTGGTCGAGATGTTTACATTAAAGATGGGGATGATACAAACTGGACTCTGGGTTCGTTTTGGGCACAGACCACTAAATAAGTTCCAACTGAAAGGAAGCACGAGAGCATAAAGAACGACGTCATTCATCTGGAAAATCAACCTCAGGCTACACGAAGGGGAAAAAAAGCATCTCATTCAAATTTATGATGTTAAAAAAATATATATATGGAATGAACAAATTAGAGTCAAAATAAAAGAGACAAAACTGACACTGAAGATATGATGAAAAATACCGTTGCTAAGCATGATGGGAGTTTTTTGGTTGCTGGCTGTTATTAATCAACATGGTGGATTCTCTTGTAAGATGCTTTATGAAAACAGATTGTTGTTTTCTGTTATTTCTATTCAATATAAGATGATTTTGCTTAATTCTGTTTCTTCATAAAGCGAAAACATAGTATGGACTCTGGATGAACAGAGGATGATGAGGAGGATGATGATGATGAATCCAGAACTCGTTCAAACAGTAAAACACTGATGCAAACATGTTGTTTCTGACAAAGCAGCAACAGGGACTGGAAGGTTTAAGGAAACGCAAAGCGGCCGCAAAAAATAAGCTTGAAGGAAACTGGCCGAGCAGAGAGACTGAATGCAACCAGCAGTTAATGCTCCGCAGTATGCAGCGTCAGTGTGCAGTCTGCCGTCGCCACGTCCAGATTTTGCTTGTTTTCACAAATCACTGAATATCTGGGGTGGATTTTGAAACTAATTTTCCAAAAGTTAGAAGGTTTAACATGAAACTGTACAGTACTTATTACAACTTAGGTTTTATTTCTGTCATCTTTTCTATCTGAGAACTCGTCGGCCAACAGATTATTTATTGGCAACTATTCTGATCGATTAATTGTTTAATCTTTTCTAGCAGAAAAGGTTCTTAATCAGGAAGATTTGCTGCTTTTTCTGTCATATGTGATAATAAACTGAATATCTCTTTTAGGAAATTGTGATGAGCATTTTTTATTTGGATCTGACATTTTATTTACCAAACGATTCATCCAGAAAATAATCAAAAGATGAATCAATAATGTAAATAATCCTAAATTGCAGCCCTACTATACTCTATATGACAAATTACTGTGAGTGAAACCAGAAATTAAGATCTTTGTTAATAGATTTAGCTAAAATAGCTCTTAAAGCTCTGCAATCTAGTAAACTATTTTGATAATCGAATAATTGTTTAAGCAATTTTTTGAGCTGAAAGGACAAAACTTCACTGGTTCCAGCTTCCCAAATGTGAATAATTTTCTAGTTTTCATACTCCTCTATGATAATAAACAGATTATATTTGGGTTTTGGACTGTGATCAGACAAAACAAGACACTCTGGAGATTAACCGTGGGCTCGGATCACACAAATAACAGATTAATCATGAAAATAATCGTTAGTTGCGGCTCTAATCTACAGCAATTTTTAAATGATTAACATTTTTAGCAATTTTACAAAAAAAATTTAAAAAACAAAGAACAAGAAAATCTGATATGGCCGAGCTTTCCTGCAGACCGCACACTCTGTCACAATGGAGCGATGTAGATCTAAAGCAGCCAACGAATGCTCTTCCACCTTTTTTTTTAATCAATCAAGGCACGAAAAGCATTCTGCAGGAATAACTGCTTCATGTTAAAGATGTCTCCATAGTGTACCATTATGTGAACGCCAACAAGTAGCTCAATAAAAACCAAAGAAGGTGCAACTTAAAAAAAAAAAGCCTGTTAGTGAGATAATAAAGAAATGTTTGTTTTTTTTTATCTCACACAGAAACTGATAGAAAAAGCTCCTACATTTGAATGACCAAGTCTCTTGGGGAGGGAGTGTCGACCCCCTGGCTGGGCTGTTCATGCATATTGGCACACAAGGGGGGGAGAAATCAACAAGTTACCCATGAGTCTCCGCCCCACAACTCCCAACTGGTTACGCTGAAGTTGCGGGATCCACCTACTCTGGCATGGCAAGAATTTGAACGAGGCTACGAGCAAAAAAAAAAAAGGTGGGAAAAAAAAAAAAAAAGAAGACAGCAGTTCTTTTCTTTAAACATTTACAAGTCAGGTTATCTTCAACTGAAGAGCTGGAAAAGACTTACCAATAAAACCTTTTCTTTTTTTGTATTCTGCCTTCCCTGTTACAAGTCAACATGTGCATCTTCAGCAATGCTTTGATTAACAAAAAACGACTGATATATATACACACATACATGCACGCAGACCATGCAAACAATTATGTGTATTACACTTTCTAATTTACAAATTCATAGAGAGTTATTCTTTTTTTTTTCCTCCACTGGCAAAAAATAAAAATAATATTTACCTTGCTTGTGGAAGCCTTGTAGGTCGTCTTTAGTTTTTGTGACAGCTGGCTCGTGCTGTGACTCGCTGTTGATGATTAAGAAATGATAATGACGATAAAAGAGCAACAATAACAAAATACTTTAATCTAATCTAATAAAGACGTGACTCACCTTTCGTTTTAAGTGCTCCTTTGGCTAAATCTGCCCCTTCGAACGTCTGTCCTTCTGCAGCCAAACGATCATTCAGTGTTTCGATTTCTCTGCGTACTGAAAGTCAAAACGATGATGTGTTCAAGGATTCGACAGCAGTACGAATAACAGCAACGTGCACAGATAAAACATGTGACAATGAGTGTGTAGTTTCCCTGTGATGACTGAAGACTTCCAATAAAAGGAGTTTTGTGAAAAATGGCTAAAGACATTTTTTATGAGTGCAACTTCTCAAATGTTATGATTTGAAGCTTTTCTGAGTCAAACATGACAGTAAACTGAACATCTTCATATTTCAGACGGTTGATCAGATAAAACAAGAAATCTGAAGACATCTCAGAAGTTATAACTGGCATGTTTCACTATTTTCTGACATTTTATAGATAAAACGATGAATCATTTAATTGAGAAAATATTCAGCAGATTAATCAATAATATAAATAATAGTTACCTGCAGCTCTAATGCTGATGACTATAAATTAAGCTGCTGTTCCAGTTACATCAGTTGTTTTTGACAGCAAGGAAGAAAAATCCATAATACAAATAATAATTCTGTCAAAGAACATCATGTTGACCGACTTTTATCCTCTTTTCTAAATATATTCTTACTCTTTGATGACATAATCAAAACAATATCTGATCCAAAAAGTAGCAGAAATGATTCTGCAAAACACCTGATTTTTGCAGCCATAGAGCTTATTATTGGGCCCTCTAGATCAGTGGGGTCCAGAGACCCCCAGGGGTCCTTGAGGGGGTCCCCAGCAGACAGAGGAATCATTTATTTTCACTATACTTCCATCCATAAGTAACACAATGACAGAATGTATGACTATTGTGGTGATGGGTTTCATACACTTTCTGGGACCCTGGGACAAAATCTCATCAAATGGGGGTCTGTGGTCTAATTTGTGTCAGTTTAGGGGTTTAAGCACCACTTCTCTAGAATAGAAAAATAAAAGCTGTGTTTGTCGCCCAGACTGGCTGAAGAGATCTGGATGGACAAAAAAAAAAACGTTTTTCTTCAGCAATTACAGTCCAAGTGTCTTTCAACGCGCCATCATCACGACTTACATTCCAGGTTTTCAATGTAGAGGTTCTCGAACTCCCTCTCGATCTGACTGAACAGGTCCAGCAGATTGCTCCTCAGAGACAGAGGCAGTTTGGAGTCCTGCAGGCAGAGAACAGGAGAACATTATGACCTGGAAACGTGTGTTCATCACTGAGGAAGAGTACTTCAGCTGTGTGGGGTCACTGTTTCAGTCCAGATACTGAGTAGAGGTTGTAGCGTGTATGTGTCATGATTTATTAATATGAAGTAGGGTGAAGCTGAAAAAGGGCATTTTTATAAACTAGAAAAAAGGAGACAGGCCTATTTGTTTAGATATAGTTGACTGGGAATGACTACTGGTGGGTGATGGAGTGATTTCATGCCTAATATTATGTATTATCAAGATGAGAGTGAGTTAAACCTGCATTAACAGATTTACAGATTAACAGATGTACTTGTTTTCAGTGGAAACACAACATGTGTGATTGTGTTATCATCAGCCTTTAAGCTCATATGTTGAACTTGTTAGCAAACAGCTGCTTATTTCCACATCCAGCAGTTACGGAGCAACGTTATCATTCATCTGGAGTCGTGTTTCTGTCCACCTGGTGAATGTAAGTCCAATATTCACTCTCTTTTAGCTTCTGTTTTTACTCTCTACTAACTCCTGAGGGAAATATCTGGCTCTTTAGCTGCTAAATGCTCCACTATGTTCACCAGCTAGTCTACAGCTAACTGTCTGTTTGCCGTTTGGTGTTACGCTATAAGAGCGCCGAGAGTGAACCAAAACAGTAAAGTTGCAGCACATTAACAGCTTATACACTGTTATTATGAAAAATATTGATTATAGCTGCTTTAGGAATATAAACATACAAATCCTGATGTTACAGCCTCCTTTTATGCCTCCACACAATTACCATCAATAGAAACCATGTTACTGGAACAAACAAGAAAAAAAATCTATCACACAATAAAAACTTGAGGAAAGAAATAAGACAACTCAATAAAAGGAAACAATCTGTAAAAGAGATTTGGTGCACTGCTGCCCTAAAAAAAGCCTGAATGAGTTTTTGAATTTGATTTACTTTAGATAGTGCAACGTTTCATAACAGGTAAAAAACAGATTATATCATTTATATTTGTTCCATATATCCTATTTTAAAATCCACATATAACCTGTGGTGTGATGTGGATTTAAACTCGACGATGATCAGGAAATGAAAAGCTGACACTGCCAATTAAGAGCACATCATTCACAAACAATAGCCATATTTTTAAAAAGCACATTAGTTTGCATTGATTTGATAAGTTGCTCATTATGTGCCCCACATATTTACACTGCAATCTGTCTTTTTATAATTACTTTTCAAATTAAAAGGATCTTTGTATAATTGATTATTTAAATGAACTTTTCACCTATTTAAACACATTCAAAATGAACACATTTAAAAACATATTTAAGTAGGCTATAACAGTAGCGATTCAATGTCACAACACATCATTTATTACAGTCTGGCTGTGAGAAAGTTGGCAGCAGAGACACAAACAGGAAGTGGGCCATATGCCCTCAAAGCTTTGCCAATTTATGATGAAACTGCTGCGTGTTCAGAGACCTGTTTGTACCAGAGCGCCGGGTTCTCTGCATTATGCACCCTTGCTGCTCGTGGCGATGTTTTCTAAAGAGCTCGAGTGAAGTGTGTTGTTAGCATTCACGGGCTGATGTTGGCAGGTTTGTGCCACATCAGGACGACTGCACAGAAGAAAGACGTGTCTGAGGGGAAAGGCTACAGCGTGGGGGATGGTACATGCTGCATAAAGCTTTGCATACATGGACGACGGATTAAAAACAGATTGATGGTCTGATAGTCATATACAGAAATTTCTTCTTCTGTTTATAAAAAGGGAAAAGGGGCTGGGAAATATATCAAATTAATTGGATTAATTTGGATTTTTTGTTTTTGCACAATGTGTATAATGTTTAAATCATGAAAATTGAGTTATTACAATATACACAAAAAGGTTATTTTGTAGTTCAACTGTAGCTGCTACATTAGCTGTTTTGAGTCACAACAATCCTGCAAACTGTTTAGTTTCACTACACGTTCACCTGCTGCAGTTTACGGAACTGTTTCAGGTGAAAATGACTCTGACACTGATCTGAGCTGTCGCTTTGTGTTTGTTGACGAGGTCTCATCTCTGGTTACCAGAGTTAAAGCGCTGGGAGTCGACTGAAGAGTTCCCAGACTCTACTTTGTTCAGTTTGTCTCTACCTGTCGGGTAGTTAACGCTAGCTAGCAGCAGCCTGCAGGTATCACACAAAGAGCAGCAGATCAATTAGTGAGATGATCTTGCTGCTCTGTCTGTGCTGGAACTGATTATTAAACTGGATGTGCTCTGTTGACAGTCAATATTTATATGGGATAACATGTATTTTATGTATAATGGTGACAGCCTGCAGGTAGGGCAGGTCGTTTATTATTCTTACACAAATTGACCCTAACCTTCCAAGATTTTTGGCTATATTGCCCAGCCGTAGGTCATGATAATATGTCATTCATCTCCGTTGTAAAGGTTTAGAAAACAGGAACAACGTTGATCAGTTTACACAGTTTAACAGAAATCATCTCCAACACTTGTTTGTGTTTTTGAGTTTAACCGAAACAAACACAGAACTTAATCTCCGGAAAATCTCTGTAGCTGCTGTAGCAAACTGCATAAACATAACAGACTCACTTCCTGACAAGACAAGACAAGTGACAGTGCAGGAGGCTCGTCGCCCTGATCAATGCTACTCCGAGCAGTCTACGTTTCCTAAATCTTGAAATTGAAGGTGATGAGTCATGTTTTCATGAACTATAGTCATCAAAATGGACAGAAATATACGGTGTGAGCATCAGAGGAGGAAATTAGAGCAAAGACACGTGTATCATGCTTACTTACATTTTCAACTCTCTCTATCTCTCACCATCAAAATCTCAAAATGACAGGTTACTAAATTATTCCCAGTAACAAGCTTAGTGTGAGTCATGTACCTCAAATCGCAAAATAAAACCTTTTCAAAGTGTGATTGAACCTTAATTTTCTGTTGCTGGATGATCAAGAATATCACATTTTTAAAAAGGGGAAAGGATGCAAAACAGAGAAAATACTTACAGAACCACCAAACAACACCTCGTCTCAGCTCTAATCGAACATCATTTACATCGAACCTAAATTACTGGAAGCTATCTCTAAAAAAACTACGGAGGGAGTTGAACTATTATCTGAAGCGCTGAGGGCTAAACACCTAAAAACTTACCTCCATTCTCATGAAGGATTCCAGATTATCAGAGGACTGGAACCATAAAGGACCAGAGTGAAAACACAAAAAGTCATGAGGAAAGGATTAGACTGCTTTTAATAACGTTCAGTTAGGAATGGCTCCTTTGCAACTGGCCAAAAAAAAATCCTTTACGCTCCTTTCACTAAAGCTGCACGATTATTCATGTTCTATAAATCACAGTCTCCACAATGAGGAAATCTAAACCTTGCAGTAATAATACAGAATACAATGTCAAGTGCATTTATGAGCTGTCAAGAAACAATGATGTTACAGATCTTCCTCTATTCATGATTAATTGTAGCACTCAAAATATCCTTAAAAAAAAGTATAATTTTGGCAAAACAATCATTCAAGTGATACAGATTCACAAGTTTAAACTGTGATACTTCCTCAAGTATAATGTAGCCTGTTCTTAATCCTTTTTTTCTCTTGGTTTACCATCATTTCAAGTAATTAACTGCATATACGTGGCATCCAAGGAGTAATTCAGATCCTAATTAGTTGGACAGAGTTTCTCTGATTCCTGAGAACCAGGAGTGAGAACCACAAATCCACCTCGGCGAAGTGCAGATGTCTAAGCCTGTTGTGAATCCATCTGTTTTAACCAGAAAGTTAAAATAACCTGACAGCAATCATGATATAACTGTGGCACGCTTAAGCCAGTAACAATATAAACCACTATGTGCCCTCTAAACGGATGCGTTAAAACCTAATTGGCTTAGGCTTACAACTAGAGTGCTTATGGGTGCTGACAGCAAAGCTAATGATGACAGACAGGAGAAGAGTGCAGCTGGAAATATAAGTGGTTCTTATATACTTTATCTCCACTTTTTGTTTATATGCACAGTGTAAATGAGGCAGTCATCACCTGTCCCTCCAGCATGTCTCTCTGCAGGCCGGAGCGGTCCTGCTCGGTGCTGTTGGTCCTGCGGATGGACAGGCTGTGAGACTTCCTCTTCTGCTTCGCCTGGCGGGCGGCGGCGCTGCTCCCGCTTTCCACCGGCATCCTCCCTCCCTCCTTCTAGGCCTGATGTAAGCACAGTCTGAAAGTACAAAATCAGATGGAAGAAGGGTGACTGAAGGGTCAAGAGAACAAATCCTGGTTGAAATAATCTCGGGGGGAGGGGAGGGGAAGAGGGTGGGGGCTCTAACTCTCTTCACGCAACAAGTACAGTCTGTGGAAAACATAAGGCGACTGTGGTTGCGCTTGGCAGTCGATGCACTTGGCAGCTTCTGTGTGTGAATGTGTGAAATGAAAAAGTGAATGAGCGTGAAACAAGAGTATTCGCCAAGGCTCAACAAAACTCCCACTGGGTGCCTTAAGGTGAAGCAACAGGGACCACTGGGATAGAAACTGAGAAGTGTGCAGCGATGACGCAATCTCTCTTCTTCCCATTTCTACAAACAGAAAATCCTCTGCAAACCAGTGTTTTGTTGATCAGAGGAGGAAGCTGAAATGTTACAACTATGGCGGCAATACGGAGAAAAAGAAGTGACTATGATCTGATATCTATTGAACTATGAAGCAACAAAATCACTTCATGTTCATCACATTACACTGTAAGAGCAAATGTCATCTTGTCTTTTAAATCTTTTCTGGCTGCAACAAACCGTCATTTTTACTGTAAATGAATCTGCCAATTATATACATACACTGTGAAAGATGCAGATCATAAGTTCCCAGAGCCTAAAGTGACTTCTTCAAATAGCTTGTCATGTTGGACCAACGTGAAAAGATATTAAAGTTATGGATTAAACTAACGTTCATCTTTATTATTGATTAATTGTTTGTCAGGAAATTGTGAGAAATGGTCATCACCTTTTTCTAAAGTCAAATGTGAACATAGTCTATATTTAATATCTGCAAACATGAATTCGAATGTAGTTTAGTGTTTTTAACCTCAGATTAATATTGTGTATGAATTAAAATAACCTTTGAGGACAAAAGAAGAAATAAAACAAAAAACAGCTGACATTTTTTTGAACATTTAAAAATAATAAGGAACTGAGAAGTATTTGCTTTGATAAAATGCATGTTGGATTTGTACAATTAAGATGGCAAAGAAACTATCTTACAAGTATGAAAAACGTGACATCTTGAAATATTATTTTTATATTTTTATAATTAGATTATCATCATTGTATTTAAAGAATCATTCAGAAGAATTGCAAGTTTATATTTTAGTAGAATTAATGTGAGCAACTAACTTGTTCATCATGATTTATAATACTAGAATATCCTACACATCCTCAATCATCAATAACTTGAACACTCCCAGTTGTAACTGCAATTCATACATTCATACAAACCTGTCTGCTGTAAGCAATGTTATTATCCATTAATATGTGTTTATGTATTTAAATGAGCATCAGCGGGAGGGATGTGTGTCAAGTCACTTATGATTGTCATTTCTTCAACATGTATACCAACCATTAGCAGGAGAATGAGGGATTAATTGTTATGGATGCTCATATAACATTAATGACAACTTAATCCTGCCTCCTGCTGTCATGTATTAATATTTGCCCTTGAGCCGACTAACAGTAAGAAGGTCTCTTCATCCTAATAACATGTGAATCATGCGGTGTTTTTCTATCACTAGATTTCCTGTAAACAACAGGAACATTAACACCTCCGTCATCAGTTAACACATGACTAAAGAAGAAGTGGAAGAAATATTCAGCAATGTAAAAATACTCCATTACAAGTAAAAGTATTATGAGCTTGATGTAGTTAAAGTATTGCAGTAAAAGTAGTGGTTTGGTCCCTCTGACTGATATATTATTATATATGACATCATTAGATTATTAATAGTGAAAAATCAGTGTTAGAGCAGCATGTTACTGTTGTAGCTGCTAGAGGTGGAGCTAGTTTCAACTACTTTATATACAGTTAGATAGTTTACTCCAGTGGTTCCCAACCTAGGGGTCGGGCCCCTCCAAAGGGTCACCAGATAAACCTGAGGGGTCGTGAGATGATTAATGGGAGAGGAAAGAAGAAAAAACAAAGTTCTGATACACAAATCTGTTTTCAGTTTTCAGACTTTTTCTCTAATCTTTGATTTTTGCTGAAATATTGGATCATTTGAACATTTATTGAAATGAAAGCATGTGAGAAGTTAAGAGGGAAAAATCACTATTTGGTGGAGCTGTTAACAACTCATAGACATGTGAAATGTGACCCCGACTACACACTGCTTTTTGTAAGACGTCAAAAGACAAAAAGGTTGGAAACCACTGGTTTCATCTTTAACAATGTGTTGTATTTTAAAAGCTTGTTATATTATCCATTGTGTCAAATCTTCATCTGAAAAGTAACTAAAGCTGTCAAATAAATGTAGTGGAGTAGAAAGTACAATATTTCCCTCTGAAATGTAGTGGAGTGGAAGAATAAAGTAGCATCAAATGGAAATACTCAAGTTAAGTACAAATACCTAAAAATCGTGTTTAAATACAGTACTGGAGTAAATGTACTTAACGTTACAGTTAGTTCCTCTTGCTGACTGATGTGACCTAAGGATGTGAGGGCAATGACAAAACCCGTCCAGCCTACATTGTGTTACGGTACATTTCGAAGATAAAACACAGAGAGAGAGAGCGAAAAATAAGAATGAATACAATTCCCTGACTGAAAGTGAGAGCCAACATTAAGGAGCCCAGACAATGTTATCCTTGTTACAGCGCGATAAGCTAAGCAAAGCTAACGTTATCCCCTATTAGCTGCTGGTACCAATCATGCTAATAACGGCTAACGGTAAGACAACCTGCCAAAACATGGAATCCAACTTACCAGAAAGTCTACAAATACAACGTTTTATTCCGGGATATTGTAGGAAATGTCGTCCTTTCTAACATTTTCTCCAGTGAGTGCGAAGGCTACGCTGGTTTTGTCCAGAAATCCGTGTTGACAGTTGACGAGCTCCGCTAGTTTTTTTTTTTTAATTTCTAGGAGGGGGAAGTCATAACCCGCCCTACTCTGTCTCTGATTGGCTCACCCTGATATTCCTACCCAAGCTCTAGCCAATCCCACTCCTCATGCTTAAACCTAACCAGCACAACCAACGAAGGCAATGAGTACTAGCCAATCAGAGGCAGAGTAGGGCAGGTCATGACTTCGCCGTCCTAGAAAAAAAATTTGACCGCCTCCGCTACGCGAGAAAAGATAACGAAGCCAATTCCGCCCCGAGGTTTTTGGCAATAAAAGCCCAAAATCTGGAAATGAAATCGACGTGAACCAAACTCACCTCAAAGTGCGTCAGTTTCTTCTTTTTTAACTAACTGCAACATGCCAGCGCTTTACACAACCAACTTTAAGAGGTTTTACACAACAATCACATCTTCCCGTAAATTCGGCATATTGAAACCTTCACAGAGAATTAGGAAATAAAATCAAATAAATCATCAATTAAATTAATTAACAGTCGCGCATCATATGTGAGGATAGTTCATCTAGGCAGACAGTGTTTTATTAACCCTCCTGTTGTGTTCATTTCATGTTAATTTATTCTGTGCCCAGTCCAAAATTATATTATAGCTGATTATTAATCCATAATAATACATATATATCACCTCATGTTGTGTTAGATCTTTTTATCTTGTGAACATTACAAGAGTTGAACTTCTGTTCGCTATTTATGGCCTGTAGGTCTCATTGTATAAAAGCATAATGTATTGATTATTTTGATCTGGAAACCAAGAGGGGGAGCGAGGTGTGTGTGTGTGTGTGTGTGTGTGTGTGTGTGTGTGTGTGTGTGTGTGTGTGTGTGTGTGTGTGTGTGTGTGTGTGTGTGTGTGACTTAAGTCACTTTCAGGGACACAAACCAGACTTAAAACCAGTGTCCCCAGTTGGTAAAACACTGATTTTGGGGTCAGTGGTTAAACTTGGGGTAAGTCTCCGGGAAATGAATGTAAGTCTCTTCAAATCCCCCCAAAAGTGATTTAAGTAAACCTGTGTGTGTGTGTGTGTGCTGGAACACACATGCATGTGGGGGTCTGTGAGGAGTAGTGTGTCCGTCTAATGAATGTGCCTGTGAACTCGATTTTATACACTAATTGTAGTCTCACCCATTCATTTCTAATGACGGGTCATTTTTGTCAGGGAACTGTGCAGGTGTACAAAAGGTGTATAAATGTATTTTGTGTGTGCAGACACCCTGTGTGGACAAAGCATGAAACCTCATGACAATCAGATTAAATGAACTACATTTGTCAGAGAGAAAATTTGTAAATCAGCCAGTTCGACTGGAGCACAACCATCCACCTCCTCACGCCTTTACCCTTTAACATTTCCTCCTTTATGATTAAAATACACGCTGAATTAAAGAGTGGCTGTAAAAAAAAAAAAGCAGGTGAAACATGTTCACTAGTTTTATCTAGTATGTACACTAGACAGAAGCAAGGAAACGCTCAAATTGTTCAAATTTGTGCACAAGTTCACCTGCTTGCTCTTCTGAACAACAATAATAACATGTTTATAACCAACATTTCTAACTCAACAGCTGTAATAAGAAGGTAAAATGAAAACACAGTCAGGTAAATTACAGTCACGACTTTGGCCTTCAAGATAAAAGCACACAGCATGGAGGGATTTTGCTTTGTATCACAAATATTGAAGGGCATTGTTTTCATTTCATATTTTAAAAAACATTCTTATAAGTCACCTTGTAAAACTTTAGTATTGCTATGTAGACATTTAAATCCCTATCAGACTTACATTCTCATCTGGTTTGAATATAAAATTTACCTCTACTATCTACCTTTACCTCCTATCTAAACAGGTAAAAGGCGCAACATCACACACTACCTGGACAACCATGATGACTTTACAGGTGTAACTGCCTCCATGTTACCCTGACTAACCTTCACTTTACATGAGAGGCTTTTTATTTCTACTTAAATTGAAGGTGGTGTAATAATCAAGGTGTGTTAGAGACAAGAAATCTGACAGGCTGCAGTTGAGTTCAGGTGTATGTTTATTTATTTGGCTCCCTTGCTGTAAAGGAAGCAGCATCATTATCATCATCACTTTATCCAAAGTAAACCCAACATTACCTCGATCAATACAAGCTGTAAGGCAAACAAGTTCATCGACTCTTAATTCCAAGAGAAAACTTTTACAATTGAATAGTTTTTGACGTTTCCACAGTTAATCAGGGTCTAAATCTGACTGTGTGAGTCTTTTTCTAACAATTCTATATAGAGCTAGCAAATACAATATAAACCATTATCGTTATTATTACTTATTTAAATGAACTGGTGCATTCCTGCAGCAGCTTAATAGTTTTGAATGGTGCCACCATCCTCAAAGATGACGTTCCCATGTCACAAAAATATTAAATGACCAGTTTCCTCAGTTAAAAAGAAGAAATATTTCATGTTCTTGTTGTTACTGCTGAGGAAATCTATAGAATGAAGACATAAATCTCCACAGAGAAGCCTTTCATCCCTGAAAAGAGCGTCCAGGTCACAACAGTCCAGAAAAGAAGCAGTTTTATCTGCGATCGGTGGTTCCTGACTTCCTCTTCCCAGCCAGGAGGTGTTTAGGTTTGAGGTCAAACACGTGTCTGTCCGACTCTCCCTTCTTGCCTTGGCGGTTCATGCCTTTCTGGGAGTTCTTCATCATCTTCTTGGCCTTCTTTGCCATCTGAGGAACAAACAAAGAAGACACTGCTATCAGTCCTCAGCTTCATTTAACATTCAGAAAACAGGGATTTATTTTGTGCACATGTTGACTGAATGTTTAGATCAGGACAAACATTTTTAACCTCAGTGTGTTGGATGTAGAGTCACGTCTTGTCACCTTAAGACTGTATTTAATACAGGGCTGCAACTAATGATTATTTTCATTATTTCTGTCAATTTCCTTGATTAATCAGTTAGTCAACAGTCCGCAAACCAAAGATGTTTAGTTTATAATCACAGAAGACAAAATAAACCAGAAAATATTCACATGTGAGAAACTGAAATCAAAGAATTTGGATGTGTTTTTGTAAAAAAAAAGACTCAAAACAATTAATCGATTATCAAAAATTGCTGATTAATTTTCTGGTGATCGACATATTGATTCATCAACAATCATTGCAGCTCTAATTTAGTATCTGCAAATACTAATTTGGATAGATTTTAATGTTTTTAACCTGAGATTAATATTATACATCACTTAAGATTTATAACTTGACTTGAGAACAGCTGATTTTTTTTTGTTTGTTTGTTTTTTGAACATTTAAAAATCTTCAGGAACTGAGAAATATTCGTTCTGATAAAATGCTCGTTGGATTTGTACGATTAAGATGGAAAAGAAACGTGGAAATGTATCAAAGTGCAGCTTTATTTCCACATCAACTGACTTGAATATCATTCAGATAAAGCACCGTCTGTAGGCAGCTGTGGAATAATCGATATTTGCATCCATTACATCCCAAATTACAATGAGATCATATTTCCAAACTGCAGTAAAGCAAGTTCAAGTAAATATTTGTTTGTCTTAATTATAAAGAAAACTGATGAAATAAAATTGTTTATTCAGGACTACGATATAAAACGCAAACAATGTCAAAATGTACAACATAGAAAGTTTAAGTCTTCTTCAACACTTAAGTACAATTTAAAAAGAAACAGTAGAGGGTAAAGACACCGTCACGTACCTTCGGGTCTCGCAGACCAGACTGGTCTCGTGGTGGACGGGAGGCGCTCTGGCTGCGTGTTTTGGAGGTCGGAGGCGCTGAAGCTTCACGCTTTCGTTTCTTAGTGACGCTGCGGGACCGCCGGGCCTGTTGCGCGTAGTGACTCTGCAAGTACGAGAGAAGAAGATGTTAATGAATCAGCGTGAAATCCTGTGAGAGAAAAACTATTCTAACTATAACACCTTCACATGTTCCTGTTCACAGCAGGCTTCAGACACACACAAGGCGGCAACATGCACACAATGACAATGCTGAAAAACATGCTGACAGTTATGATATTTACCATTTTAATCATCTTAGTTTAGGTGTGTTAGCATGCTAACATTTGCTAAGTGGCACTAAACACAAAGTACAGCTGAGACTGATAATAAAGTCATTAGTTTTGCTACTTTGGTATTGAAAGTACAAGACAAAATATCAAAGTATTGGACAAATGAAATTTTGATCCTCTGGTAAACGTGGACATCTGTACTAAATTTTGTAGGGATCCATCAACTAGTTGTTGAGATATTTCTGTCTGGACCAATAAACTGACATCCAGAGAGACGCTAGCCGCTGCTAGCATGGCTAATAAGTAAATTAGCACTTATCCTAATGTGAAGAATAACTTACCTCGTCCTTGTCGTCCATATCCAGACCGAGATCACCCATCTGCTTCTCAAGCTTCTTCCTCTCAACCTGTAGATCAAACACACACACACACACACACACACACACACACACACACACACAGCTGTGGTTAGAGGTGGATTTCAGTGCTAAGCTCACTTTACAAAATGCAGTAATTATATTAATTAAAAGCACCATCATTGCCATGAACACTGAGGCACCCATTTGAAATATAGGAGTGGAGGAATTATGGGAAGTTTCATCTTTGAGGAAAAAAAAAATCAAATAACTGCTGAAAGTTTAAGTTCAACGTGTCTGTTAAAGCTGCACAGGCGACTATTAATATTCACGCCATAAAGGAAAGACACCTGTTGGCTCCTGAAGTCATAATGTGAGTATTATCAGTTATTTTACACTGACAATCTTGAGATAATAATAACAACATATATAAATCTGAACTGTCTGCTCTGACTGAACGTGAGCTCCTGTTGTCAAATATCTGCAGACTGTTATGTTAGACTGTTATGATCCTGATCAATATTCAAGAGTTTAGAAATAATAATTTGTTTGTCGCATTAAGCTACAATCTCTCACCTTGGTGGCGGTCCTGGGCATGCGCGGCCCGTGCACGTCCTTTTCTTTGGACTCCATGACTATGAGCTGCTTCTTCTCGCGGATCTGTTTGGCCAGAACTCGGATCTCCTGCATCTCCTCGTCTTCGCTCTCCTCGTCCGAGTCGTACTCGCCGGCCCGCTCCTTCAGCTCCTCCTCTTTCTCCAGCTCCTCTAGTTTCTGTGAATATCAAAATATTATCAGCGAGGCCTAATTTATCTCACTGAACGGCAACATTTTCCTCATATTAATATTTATCTTATGGTGGTAAATGTGTAAATGTGGTCGTACTACAAAATAAACTGAGATGCACTGACAAATATTTAGAAAGGAATCATATGTCCATACTGGCATTCATATAAGTCACTATGTATATATTCCTCAGCTAAACATTAAACTATAAAGTATAATAAAGTACACTATGAATGATCTAGTAAGTAGTTTAACAGCCGTCAGCGTTTCCTACTCAGACTCACCTTCATGATGTCAGGATCAATGTAATCAGCGATGTTGTGGCCTTCCCAGACCTCCGGGATCTTATCATGCTTCTCATCTTCATTCATCAGATCCCAATATTCTTTAAAAAAAAACAAATAAATAAATAAATGATATCAGCATTGCAGATATAAGCATTTACTGTCTCCTAATAAATGAGCAGCAGCTTGATAATGACGACTTACTCTGTAGGTCCAGAATGTAATCGTCTCCGAGCTCCATCTCCAGATCTCTCTCCTGTAAGATGAAATGAAAGAGTTCAATACAAAAACAGCAACAACATGAAGAAAAATGTTTCACTTATTATCTCTCATTTATCCCCCTTTAAAGACAAAACCTAAAGTCATCAAGATCCCAAATATGAGTCAACGAAACAGAACATGAAGCAGGATCAACAACAACCAGAGAAGTTAATAACATTAGTGCAGGGTCAGGGGCAGGGTCAGGGCACATAAGAAAAAATGATAATTTTACAGGGGGAGGGTTGTTTAATATTAACACAAAAGATGTTAATATGTTTTAGCTGGATTTCAGGGTTTCTAAAATGTTGAAATTCATTATGAAAGGTATGAAAGTTGATGGTGGATGGACCTAAACTATGGGAGCAATAGGGGAAAGAAACCGTCTTCCTGTGTTTGTACGCTTCGTATGGTGAGTTATCTCTTTGGCTTTGTGTCTGAAGTTAACATCGAACCCACCAGTTTGCGTTTGGGTGCGTCCACCTCCATGGCTTTCCTGCGCATCAACGCTCCCTCTGGGATGAACGGAGGCCTTTCCTGGAAAAGAAATGAAGCTTAATTATCAGTAAAAAAGCTAAAAGAAGAAGCAGACTCAATTATAACAGACGTCTTATCGAGTTCATCGCTATGTTTCACCTTCTCGTCTCTCTTGGCGGGCATGGCCAGGTGGAGCCGGTTGAGAACATCGTGGACCTTCTTGCCCTTCATCTTGTTGTCGACGCGGTGGGCGAGGAGCCGATCGCAGGCCTGAGACACGCAGACAGGAGCGTGGATCACTACAAG